>NC_136428.1:329084284-330393569 GCF_052849685.1 Lactuca virosa | reverse complement strand
TTCCAGGGAATTCATGGTTTTGTGGTATTTTGATTTTTGATGTTTGGAGTTTTGATTTCGAATGATTTTTGTGGTATATCATCTGTTTGGAGTCTAATTGTTTTTGAAGGCCTGAAGAATTTAGGAAATTGATTTGAGTTGAGTTTTTAAAGTCAAATTGTGTTCAATTGATTTCGAATATACAGGGACTATTGAATATCTTGGGTGTGTTGTGTGTATCTAGTCTGTTGATGTTGTGAAGACGAGAGTCCTTTACCTGGTATTGAGATCGACAGATTCGAAATGGGGGCATCGATGGTCGCAAGTTGATGTCTATGGTCCTAAATCGATGTAAAGGTTGAATGATCGATGAAGGCTGAGTCTTGGAGTCTAATCGATAACGAAGGATAGCTTGTTTGAAATCGAATTGACTTGAATGGGTTTATGTTTAAGAGTCAAACTCAATTTTGACTTATACCTGCATTTATTCGTTTCATGGTATCGAGTTCGATTTGCTATCGATTGTTTTTCAAGCCTGGAATCGAAAGTGGGTAACAATTCTGGGAAGTCGATTTTGTTTGATTGTTAGTTTTATGGGAGTTCGATCTTGAAGGCTTCGCTTTTGTGTTGGTATATCGATGAAGAAGAGGTTGTATGGGTTAGTAAGTGGTTTAGAATCGAGGTTGAGTAACAAAAGCAAAGTATGATGTTTTGGGTTACTGAAAAACGAAGGATGGGTATCAAAGTCGATGGGTTGATGTTCGTTAACGAAGGGTTGTTTTGATGTCAATGATTGATTGTTGAAAGCGATGGCTTGGGATGATGAATTTCGAAGGCAAAGGGTTTGTTTTCAAATGGTATACGATCAATTCCTTATCAAGGGTTTGTTAACGAGAATCGATGTCAGTTCGTTAGCGAATGTTTGGAATTCGTTGTCGAGGACCCATATAGCCATCGAGTTGTTGTTCACTAAAAGCGAAAGTACGTGCTTCGTTGTCAGAGGGATATAGATAAAAAGAGAACAGTTGACTGGTAACGAAGTGAATTGGGGAAGAAAACAATCATTTTCAGTTTGGGTCCTTGATCTTTTAACGAAATGGCAGAAATGATCCACATTCGAAATGAAGAAAAATTTGTGAAGAAGGAAGAAGTTCTCATTTAGTCCCTGCAACTTCGACATGTTGGCAGAAACTACCCAACTTCGAAATAGGACTAACAATTCTGAGAAATGGGGAAATTTACAATTCAGTCCATCCAGTTAATGCAAATTGACGCTTTATACCCAATTTCGCAATTGGGGGAGTTTTTCACATCTTAGAATGTTTTTGACGCAACGGGTCCCTGCAGAATTCTGAAAGTGGCCCTTTTTACCCGAACTATAATTGGTAAGACTTGACCCGACCCGGCATGGTCCATTTGGGTTGCATGGCATCATGCATTTGGATAGACTATAATGAGAGAAATAACACTTAAGGTTGGTTAATATATTATAAGTTCTAATATATTAATAAGGTTATTTAATTAGTATTGATCAAGAATTAATTTGGAATTAATTAAGTGATCAAAAGGAGACTAATTAAATATATGGGTTGATTGTGTAAATCATTCATTCTTATATATGTGGGCTTGTGATCCAAGATTACTTATGTTGGACTAAGTCTATGGGGTGACCCATGGATACTCCATGGAGGTTAAAATCCATGGAGCATAAGGAATGGGTAAAGTTATGAGTTACATGGTGTAACCCTAATAGCCACCATATAAAAGAATCACATGGCTCAAGAAATCATGCACTAATGTGTGAATATGAGGGCTAGACGATTTCAAGGAGTGTTCCATTTCTCTCAAGTCATTCCATGTGCATTTGGTGTTGTGTGAACCATTTGAGGTGTCACACTTGGGGCACTAGGCACTCAAGCTTCATGGAGACAAGCTACATCAAACAAAGGTATATATTCTATCCATTTGATTACCCAAGTATCAAGTATTGTATGCTAGATAGGGTAATACCTTGGAAAGTTCATAATTGCATGTATAATAGAGAAAACATAGATCCAAGGTATTTAGGGTTGCATGTACATTTAGGAGTGTTAGAATGCTCAAAACCCATCAGTGGTATCAGAGCCAGGTTTGTTTTCTTGTTATACTTGCAAAATTAGCTGAAAAATCGAATTGTATTAGTTTAAAAGTTATGCTAATTACTTGAAAAAAAATTTGATGTGAATTATCTTTGTTCATATGAGTTTATTAGATTAATAGAAAAGTTAATTGATTATGTGTTTTCAATCCATTTTAATCTAAGAGTTGATTCTAAAGTGTGTTTTTGTAACTTGTCCTCAAGTTATATGAAAAGTCACATTTAAGTTTCATAAAACTCATAAAAAGTTGGCAATGGTTACAAAAATGAAGAGTCTTGTCCTCATTAAATGGTTTTATGACTCCATAACTTGTCCTCAAGTTATGGAGGTTCAGGAGTCACTTCATTAAATGATAAAATGTGTAACCTTAATTAGTTCCATAAGCTACAAAAATAAAGAAAAGTTACATTCTTTTATTTGTTTAAAGTCTTCCATAACTTGTCCTCAAGTTATGGAACTTGAAGAGTTTTTTTTAATTAAAACTACTTTAAACACATAAGTTATGGAATTAATTAGTTTTGAATATTTTCAAAACTTGCCCTCAAGTTTTGGAATTTGTAAAGTTTTCCCCATGAATACTTTAATTCCAAGTTAGCCCTTAGAATTTTAAAAGTTAAAATTCAACCCTTATACTTTATGTTAATATAAGTTAATAATAAATATATGTATAAGAGCAAGTCAGTCTTACCGTTAGTAGGCCTCATTCACGAAGCCGGTCTATAAGGGTGGGGGGGGGGGTATAAGGTTACTGCCTATAAAATGGCAGTTTAATGGGTGTCCACTCTCACCCACCGCTTCCTTGACTGGTGGAGGGTCGTTAGCCGAACGGGTAGGACAAGGACTATAATTCTCCCTTCATTAAAAGTATTAATGATAAATACTAAGTAACTAAACACTTATAAATTCCCAATCTTAGTTACTTAGGAAAATGTGAATAAGGTGCTAATCCATGAAATTACACTTTGCACTTTGTTTAAACCGTTAGTGGAGCGTGTGTGGTTAACCGTCACACTAACCTGGATTTAACAAAGTAGGCAAAGGGTAACTTAATATTTATCATAGTATCGGTGGAGCTCGTGTGGTTAACCAGCACATCGATTGAGGGGTAAATATTAAGGGTACCAAGTATATTTGCATGGTTACTTCACACCTTGTTTTGTGATCCTCGGCATCCCAGTCACAAAACCTGAAGGGCACACTCGAGATTGAAACATGTCATTGAAAAGTTCAATGAATCTCAAAAGATCTAGGAGTTTCAAATCCAATTAAAAACCTAATTACATTATTTCGTTTTTCATGGTGGAAATTGGTAAATCGTCATTTACCTACCTTCAACTATTTTATAACTCGAATTACGGCATCCCTCTTCCAGTTATAAATAGGTTGTTGGATCCTAGCCTTAATATTTCATATTGGGTGTTATATTAAGGACTTTAGATCAACTATCTTGAATATCTCCCAAAAGATGTCTAGTTCAGACATCTATGATCTTCCCAAATCTCTTGGAACTTTACTTCCTCCACCTCCTCCAATTATTCTCCCTAACCCACAAGTTCAAGGTCACTCAAGCCCTAATGGCAAGCAAGGTCTATGTGTGATCACATCTTAGAGATGAAGTCACATATTGACAAGCTGGGAGAGTTGGGTGTCAAAGTCTTGAGAAAGTTGGATGTTCAATCACTTTCTAAGTCACATAGTGAGTTCCTTTGGGACTACTATGAAACAGACTATGACATGAACCTTAATGATCATATCTATTTGCTTGGTCCTGCTGAATCAGCAATGATTTGGAACGATAGTAAAGCAAATTTGATTAGAAGATCAACTTCCCGAAAACTTTATGGACAGTGACAATGGTGACACTGGATATCCAGAAAAAGCATTCTCTTCCCAATGGAAAGGGATTGGCCATAGTCAACCCGGTTGACCAAATGGTAAAGAGAAAGGCTAAGTCTGAGATAGTCCCATTACCAAAGGGTCCATATGTTTATTTTGCCAAAGGAAGGGGCGTTGATTGCAAAGCTGCCAAATTTACCGAAAGGATGTTAAAGTCAATAAGTTTGACTCTACATCAGGTAGAGCCCGTTATCTAACTCTGTTAAGTTCTATTCTGAGATCCTCATTACATGATGTGACTGGGTCACATGTTGATGTTTTAAGAATCAAAGAATAGAGAGAAATCTTAAAGGAAGTATATGTTGATTCTGATCGCGAAGGTGGATTTCGATCGCATCAGAATTTTGAGCAGTTGCTTAAGAAGTTATGATATATTGCTAAGGAATAGATAACAACAATTTTCCATGTGGATTGTAAGGATAAGTTTTTCCGCAAAGTTTTAAAATAAAAGAAAATTGTTTAATTTTATTTATTTGAAGTATCCTTACAATGGCATTTGTGGAAAATTGTTGCTTATATGATTCCACTGACAGCAATATTGGAAAATGGATTTAATTCTTTCACTTGTGGTAGTGTCTAAATTTACCAAATCAGGAAAGTTCCTCATCGCCCAAGTTTCAATTGGACCGAAACTTGGAATCATGCAAGTTGAATAGTATCATGAATGAGAACTTTCAAGTATTGGAAAATCAAGACTAATTACTTGTTCACATGGATGTGTGAGTCAAGTGAAGGACTAAAGGGATCGAGTACACATTCTTGTGCACTGGTCATGTCCACCACAAAGCTCGTTAAGTCTATTTGATTTACTAAAGTTTAGTAAATATGGTTATACTTACAAGTTTAAGTATAATTCTGAAACATTAGAAAAGTCTCAATGTATGGCAGAACGAATGAGAAGAATCAAATTAGGCAGAAAGATAAAAGTTTTCTCAAATCTGAAAAGATGGGAGAGTACTTTAGTATCATGTTTTGTGATCATCTTAATGATTAAAGAACCACATCACAATTGGTCTTCTAAGGACATCTTAGTGCATTCTTATGACTAAGAAGAGGAGTCATGAATTGTTGAAATGGTTAAATCAAGAAGATGAGTCATACTTCATTTCAAAAAAAAGTCTTAGAGTCATACTCCAAGACTATAAGTTGAGTGACATATCTTAAAGAAATGTTTATAACACTTGTCAAATGTAAGAGTAAAAGTGTCCTACTCTTGTACATTTGAAGTTGGTAAGTTGTGATGTTTTGGATTAAACAAAGACCAACTAAGGCCAATTGTGTGAAATGTTTGTCTTGATAAAGAATCTGCACTATCCCTTGAATATTTGACAAGAGAGTCTTATATGTCAAGAGGACAGTGGGAGTCTTAAAGGTCTTGAAAGTCTCAAGAACTAATCAAGAATAAAACCTGAGATTCTTCACTAGCACACGACTTGAGGTTTATAACCTATCGTGTTGACATATTATGTGCCCATTCCAGTTAAAGTTGGCTTTGCATAGGAGTTCTGAAAGTTCTCAATTGGTTGCATAACAACTTGGAAGCAATGGCAGGCCCTATACTGCCAGGTGGCAAGAAGTTAAGATTGCATAAGTTCAGTCCATATGTGTTTGGATTTGTCATTATCCTTGTCTTGTGACTATGGTTTTGACGATTCACATGTATAGGAACACATACACCATAAAATCTAAGGGTCATAAGGTTTCTCTCCGATTCATGAAAATGATGGTGAGGAAACACTTCCACCAAGTAGATTTGAAGCAGATGGCAAAAGGTCTAAACAATTAAGACTATGATTACGACATCCCTTTTCATAGTTCTGAAATTGTTTAGACACACATGCATGCTATCTAAGGAAAGGTGTATGATTTTGAGAAAGTTTTATCAAAGCAATCTAGTATCAGAAATCTGAACTTTGGTAAGAATGTCAATAAAGTATTGACTTCTAGAGGTCCAACTGTTTTCTGGATACATGTCAAAGCTAGTGGGAGCATAAGTGTTATGTTAATAATCATCATGTTAGTGGGAGCATGATAATTATTGTTAGTGTTGCAAGTTAGCAATGTTAATAATAGAAAACAAAAGTTTCAATTCGTGAGGCTGCAGGGATTGAAAAAGTTGTTTTGCTATAATTAAGGGAGAGGATATACTTCATTTCAGTTCTAAATGCTTAGATTGAGACCTTAATAATCTTTAATCAAGAATATATATATGAATTTCATGTTGGATTGGTTCAACATAAGGAAATTCTATATATTGCGTTCTCAAAATTCGATTATGATTACGGCATCCCTCTTCATAGTCAAATTTTGAAAACATGGCAAATAAAAATATTGTAGCAAAAGACTGGTCTAGAATCATGTCTTTATGTGAGACATCATGAATCGTGTACCATTTGCTTTGGGTACAGGATCGATTGCATTTGCTATAATATTTGTCATTTCTAAATTTTTCCAAATGCCCAGAGGCATTAAGAAGGGAAAAGGTCTAGAATTGGATATGACTAAAATGATTAAGCAATTGTCGAGGACAATCTGAGGTTTACCAAAGATTGGTTGCTCAGGGACAGTTGGAAGTATAGTGCTAATTTTGGAAGGACCATATTGACATATTCTGAAAAGAGGCATCTCTTATTCAAAAGTGATAGTCAAAATGAGAATATGGAGTTGTCTCCATAGGTGGAAGTTATCTGTGTAAGATTAGAAAACTTAATGCAAGAAGCATGTCCAAAGCAATGTACTTTGAATATGAGACTTAGTTTCCATGGAGTTGATCTCCATTGGAATACCTTATAATGACTGTTGACAAGTCTTTGTGACTTTGTACATATTCATTACAGGAGGGTCAGTGCATATAAATTTAAAATCTAAACAAATTTCGATAAATGATAGGAATTTGAAATTCTCATATTTTTCAATAAGGATTTGGGAGTGTGAAATTAGAATCATTGAAATTATGTTCAATTGGTTTATTTCACAAAGTAAGGATCATAGACAAACATAGAGTGCATACTTGGTGTATGGCAAAGCTATTGTTTAAGAAAAACATATTGTACATGCTTGGAGCATGGGACAACTAGTGTTTTTAATTCAAGTATAAAGTTGATAAAACCGAAACAATGAATAATGAGTAATTAGTATGGTGATAAATAAAAGTGTTTATTTATATTCATAGGGTTTGATACCATATTTGATTCATTTATTCTTGTGTTTCACTTTGCATGTTTTGACTTCCAGAATAACTAAGTCGCTCTTCCTGAATGATTAAGTTATTCAAACCATCCACAGTCGGTCATATGTTGGAAGTAGATATGAATCAAGACTGTCATGGGTTGGTTTGTAGAGGTCCAAGTTGGTGGACAAAGTGGTGCTACAACACTCATGAGTGCTCATAAGTTCTGAGTATTGGATTCAACCCGCGCTCATTTGAATCACTTCATGGATTTTATCACGAGTGATCATGAGACGATAATATCTTATATTCTTCAAACCTAGAGATATGAGTTGTTACTATGAGTTGGTTGTACATTGATTGCACAAAAACGCATTCGGTAACTCGATGTTATAAAACGTGCCTTTGTGTATGATTCAACAAGTAGTAGAACAAGCCATATGAGTCGAAGTTTATCCATTCCTTTTACCTTCGGGATAAAACCGATATCTGTGGGCCCCTCCATGATTTAAAGATGATACATGTGAGTGCTTGGCCAAGCCAGGACTGATTTGATTTGTTCAATCAGTCAGTCATCATGAATCGGAAATCGGGAAACAACAAATGGACAGAGAGAATGATTGATAATCCATGTCTCAGTCCATATGATATCTAGAATGGAGGAATATATGATCCCTTATCTAATGGACAAGTCATTGACAAAGGTCAGAGTTCATCGACAAGGTCAGAGTTCGACAGAAGCTTTTGAGAGCTACGATTGCTGATCGGTTCCTGAAGTCATACGCAATAATAGTTTTAGACTTATCCAAGTGGGAGACTGTTGGATTATTGTTTAAGTCCATAACTATAATTGGTAAGACTTGACCCGACCCGGCATGGTCCATTTGGGTTGCATGGCATTATGCATTTGGATAGACTATAATGAGAGAAATAACACTTAAGGTTGGTTAATATATTATAAGTTCTAATATATTAATAAGGTTATTTAATTAGTATTGATCAAGAATTAATTTGGAATTAATTAAGTGATCAAAAAGAGACTAATTAAATATATGGGTTGATTGTGTAAATCATTCATTCTTATATATGTGGGCTTGTGATCCAAGATTCCTTATGTTGGACTAAGTCCATGGGGTGACCCATGGATACTCCATGGAGGTTAAAATCCATGGAGCATAAGGAATGGGTAAAGTTATGAGTTACATGGTGTAACCCTAATAGCCACCATATAAAAGAATCCTATGGCTCAAGAAATCGTGCACTAATGTGTGAATATGAGGGCTAGACGATTTCAAGGAGTGTTCCATTTCTCTCAAGTCATTCCATGTGCATTTGGTGTTGTGTGAACCATTTGAGGTGTCACACTTGGGGCACTAGGCACTCAAGCTTCATGGAGACAAGCTACATCAAACAAAGGTATGTATTCTATCCATTTGATTACCCAAGTATCAAGTATTGTATGCTAGATAGGGTAATACCTTGGAAAGTTCATAATTGCATGTATAATAGAGAAAACATAGATCCAAGGTATTTAGGGTTGCATGTACACTTAGGAGTGTTAGAATGCTCAAAACCCATCAAGGATAACATACCTCTTTGTTGTAGCTTGATTTCATGGAGCTTAAGAGCCTAGTGCCCCAAGTGTGACACCTCAAATGGTTCACACAACACCACCAACAACTTGGAATAACTTGAGAGAAAAGTTCTTATGCTCAAAATCGGCTAGCCCTCTCATATGAATCCTTAGGTTCGATTTCTTGAGCTATGGGGTCTTTTTATATTGTGGCTACTAGGGTTACACCATGTAACTCATGACTATCCATATTCTTCATGCTCCATGGGTTAAAACCTCCATGGAGTATCCATGGGTTACCCCATGGGTTTAGCCTAAGATGAAGAACTATGGATCATAAGCCCACATATATAAGAATGAATGATTTACACAATCAATCCCCATATATTTAATTAGTCTCTTTTGATCACAGAATTAATTCCAAATTAAGTCTTGATCAATACTAATTAAATAATATGATTTCATATTAATATATTAGAACTTATAATATATTAATAAATCATAAATATCTTTTTCTCACAAAAGTCTATCCAAATTGTTCCAATGACATGCAACCCAAATGGACCATGCCAAATCGGGTCAAGTACATACCAATTATAGTTATGGACTTAGAAGCTAATCCAACAGTCTCCCACTTGGATAAGTCTAATAACTATTATTGCAAGTATGACTCTGCAACCTGACTAGCAATTATAGCTCTTAAAAGCCGCTCTCGAACTCTGAACAAATCAATGACGCGTCCATTAGATAAGGGATCATATATTCCTCCATTCTAGATATCATATGGACCGAGACATGGATTATAATCATTTTCTCTGTCCATCTGTTGTTTCCCGATTTCTGATTTATGACGACCGACTAATTGAACAAATCAAATCAGTCCAGGCCCGGCCCGGCCGAGCACTTACGTTTGCCATCACTAAATCATCGAGGGGCCCACAGATATCGCTTTTATCCCTCCAAGGGTAAAAGGAATGGATAAACTTCGACCCAAATGTTCGCTTGTACTTACTCATAAAATTACACACAACGATATGTTTTATAACAACCAAGTTACTAGTTGCATTTACATATGTCAATGTGCAACCGATGCGCAACTACAACTCACACGTCTCCGTTTGAAGAATATAAGTTATTATCGTCTCATGATCCCTCGTGATAAAATCCATGAAGTGATTCAAATGAGCGTGGGTTTAATCCAATACTTGAATCTCATTCCAGGAACACTCATGAATGTTGCAACAACTTTTGCTATGTCAAAAAACTTTAGACATCTACAAGCCCAATTCATGACAGTCTTGATTCATACCTACTTCCAAAGTATGATTGACTGTGGAGAGTTTGAATAACCTAGTTATTCTGGAAGTCAAAACTTTCAAAGTGAAACAAAAGAATAATGCTAATCGTACATGGCCCCAAACACATTTGAGAGTAAATAAAACACCTTTTATTTAATCACCATGTTGATTAATCATTATTCATTGTATAATGTTTCGAATAATCAACTTTATACTTGAATCAAAAAAATAGTTGTCCCATGCTCCAAGCATGCACACTATGCTTCTAAACAATAGTTATCCCATACTCCAAGTATGCACACTATGTTTGCCTATGATCGTTACTCTATGAAATAGATCAATTGAACATGATTCCAACGATGCTCATTTCACAATCCCGAATCCTCACCGTAAATGTAAGAATACCAAATTCTTGTCATTTACTGAAATCTGTTAGATTCAAAACTTATATGCATTGGTTCTCTTGTAATGACTATGCACAAAAGTCACAAAGAGTTGGCAACAGACATTACAAAGTATTCCAATGGAAAGCAATTCCATGGAAACGAAGTCTCAAATTCAAAGTATATTCCTTTGAACATCCTTCTTGCATTAAGTATTCTAATCTTACACATATTTAATGAATAACTTCCACCTCTGGAAACATTTCCACATTCCCATTTTGACTATCACTTCTGAACAAGAGTTGCCTCCTTTCAGAATATGTCAATATTGTCCTTCCAAAATTAACACTATACTTCCAATTGTCCATGAGCAACCAATCTTTGGTAAACCTCAGATTGTCCTCGACAATTGCTTAATCATTTTAGTCATATCCAGTTCTACTCCTTTTTTCCCTCTTAATGCCCTAGGCATTTGGAAAATTTAGAACAGATAAATATTACAGCACATGTAATCGATCCTATATCCGAAGCATATGGGACACGATTCATGA
The DNA here is from genome assembly GCF_052849685.1 of Lactuca virosa. NCBI lineage: Eukaryota > Viridiplantae > Streptophyta > Magnoliopsida > Asterales > Asteraceae > Lactuca > Lactuca virosa. The sequence goes on along the minus strand of NC_136428.1, from coordinate 330,382,582 downwards.
TGTCTCACATAAAGACATGATACCAGACCAGTCTTTTGCTATAATATTTCTATTTCTATTTGCCATGTTCTCAAAATTCAGATTATGAAAAGGGATGTCGTAATCATAATCGAATTTTAGAACGCAAATAATGTAATTATGACTAAATTTGATTAAAATCTAACAATCTAAGCTTTTAGAATTGGAATGAAGTATAATTTCCTCTCCCTTAATCATAGCAAAACAACTTTTCAAACCCTGCAAAGTACACTTTACAAGATGAAACTTATGTTTTCTATAATTAACATTGCTAACTTGCGATACTTAACATAATAATCATGCTCCTACTAACATGATAATTATTAGCATAACACATATGCTCCCACTAACTTTGACATGTATCCAGAAATCAGCTGGACTTCTAGAAAATCAATACTTATTGACTTTCTTACCAAAGTTCAGATTTCTGATACGAGATGCTTCGATAAGACTTTATCTAAGCTTCCCAAAATCATACGCCTTTCCTTAGATAGGTCACATATGTGTCTAAACAATTTTAGAACTATGAAAAGGGATGTCGTAATCATAGTCTCAATTGTTTAGACCTTTTCAATTTCTCACAAGTCCATGTTAGTGTGTCGGTTAACCACGCACGCTCCACTAACGACTTTGAGAATGCAAATATCACAATTGCTATCTACTTAAAATCTATTTAGCGAAAGCGTTTCCTCACCATCATTTTCAGGAATCGGAGAGAAACCTTATGACACTTAGATTTTATGGTGTATGTGTTCCTATCCATGTGAATTTGTCTAAACCATAATCACAAGACAAGGTTAGTGACAAATCCAAACTCATATGGACTGAACTTGTTCAATCTTAATTCTTGCCACTTGGCAGCACAAGGGCCTACCATTGCTTCCACGTTGTTGTGCAAACAATTGAGAACATATAGAACTTACATGCATAGTCAAATTTAACTGGAATGTCAACACAATATGTTACAAACCTCAAGTCGTGTGCTAGTGATAAACAACAGGCTTTATTCTTGATTAGTTCTTGAAACTTTTTCAAGATCTTTAAGACTCCCACTGACCTCTTGACATATAAGATTCTATTGTCAAGAACCATTCCTTGACAAAAAAAATATTCAAGAGTTAGTGCGGATTCTTATCAAGCTAAACACTTCACTTAATTGGTCTTAGTTGGTCTTTGTTTTATCCAAAACATCACAACTTACCAATTAAAAATGTACAAGAGTAGAAAACATTTTACTCTACATTTGATAAGTGTTCTAAACCTTATTAATATTATGTCACTCAAGTTACAATCTTGGAATATTACTCTAAGACTCAATTTTGGAACAAAGTATGATTCATCTTTTTGATTTTAACCATTTCAACAATCCATGATTCCTCTTCTTAGCCAAACAAATGCACTAAGATGTCCTTAGAGAATCAATTGTGATATGGTTTCATAATCACTAAGATAATCATAAAACAAGATACTTAGGTACTCTCCCATCTTTTCAGATTAGAGAAACTTTTATCTTTTTGCCTAATTTGATTCTTCTTATTCGTTCTGCCTTACATTGAAACTTTTCCAATGTTTTAGAATTATACTTAAACTTGTAAGTATAACCATATTTACTAAACTTCAGTAAATCATGACAAATAATGTTATCGTTCTTTGTGGTGGACCTGATCAGCGCACAACCTAGTGTACCCGATCTCCTAGTCCTTCACTTGACTCACATATATATGTGAACAAGGAAGTAGTCTTAATTTCCCAAAGATGAAAATTCTCATTCACTATACAATATAAGTTGCATGATTCCAAGTTTCTATCCAACTGAATCTTGGGTGATGAGAATCTTTCCTTATTCGGTAAATTATGACACTACTACAAATGAAAGAATCAAATTCATTTTCCAATATTACTATCAATGGAATCATATAAACAACAATTTTCACAAATGCCATTGTAAGGAAACTTAAAATAAGATAAAAATAAAAAATCTTTTCCTTTATTTATAAAATTTGCGGAAAAACGTTTCTTTACAATGCAATTACAAATGAAAAAACAAGTTGTTATCTATTCCTAAGCAATCTATCATAACTCTTAAGTAGCAGCTCAAAATTATGATCTTCACGATCAGAATCCGCTTACTCTTCTTTTAAGCTTCCTTTGATTCTCCAAAACATCAAAATGTAATTACATTACATCATGTATTAAGAATCTCCAAAAGGAATTTAATTGAGTTATATAGTGGACTTTGCCTGAAGTAGAGTCAAACTTTCGAGTTTACCATCCTTATGACCTTTCAGGTAAATTGGGCACCTTTGCAGCCAGTGCTCCTTCTCTTGGAAAAATGAAACATATGGACTCTTTGGGAATGGTACACGAGACTACCTCAGACTTAGCCTCTCTCTTTACCATTGGGTCAAACGACTTGACCATGGCCGATCCCTTTCCATTGGGAAGAGAAAGCTTTTCTGGACTTCTAATGTTACCATTGTCAATGTTCATGGAAGTTTGGGAAGTTGATCTTCCAATCAAATTTGCTTTACCAGTGCTCCAAATCATTGTTGATTCAGCAACATCAAGCATATATGTAAGATCATTATGGGTCATGTCGTGGTCTGCCATATAGTAGTCTTTAAGGAACTCACTATGTGACTTAGGAAGTGATTGAAGAACCTAGTCAACAACCAACTTCCTTAAGACATTGACACCTAATCGATGTGCCGGTTACCCACACGCGCTCCACCGATCTTTAATAAACATTAACTCACCCTTTGCCACTCTTACTAGTCCATGTTAGTGTGCCGGTTACCCACACACGCTCCACCAACGACTTAGTAAGGTACAAAGTGTAATTTCATTGGTTAGCACCACTTTCACATTTTCCTAAAATAACTAAGATTGCGAAGTTAATAAGGTTTAGTTACTTTATATTTATCACTATACTTTTAATGAAAAATATAGTCCTTGTCCTACCCGTTCGGCTAACGACCCTCCACCAGTCAAGGAAGCGGTGGGTGAGAGTGGGCACCCATTAAACATCCATTTTATAGGCAGTAGCCTTATACCCCCTTATAGACCGGCTTCGTGAATGAGGCCTACTAACGGTAAGACTGACTTACTCTTATACATATATATAAATATTAAACCTATAATATTATAATAGTATAAGGGTTGAATTTTAAACTATTAAAATTCTAAGGGTCTAAATTGGAATTAAAGTATTCATGGGAGGAAACTTTACAAATTACAAAACTTGAGGTCAAGTTTTGAACAATTCAAAAAACTTTTGGTTTCCATAACTTATGAGATTAAAGTTGATTTAATGGAAAAACTCTTCAAGTTCCATAACTTGAGGACAATTTATGGAAAACTTTAAAACATTTAAAAATGAGACTCTTCATTTTTCATAACTTATGGAAATCTTATGAGTCTTAAAAATCATAAATGGGACTTTTCATATAACTTGAGGACAAGTTACAAAAACACATATTATGAACAACATTTAGATCAATTTGGATCGAAAACAAATTATCACATAATTTTTCTATTAATCTAAACTAACTCATAAGAACAAGATAATTCAAATCATCAATCTTCAAGAAATTAGCATGAACATATAAACTAATACAAATCTTGAAATTATGACAATTATCTTTGAAATTGGATTAGCATGAACATTACCACATCAAAAACAGGCTTATAAGTTCAAAAACAGCTTAGGGTAATGTTCCTAGTCCAATTCCAGGCAAAAAACTCGAAGATATGCTGTCAGGGGGTCCAACTCGCCGAGTGCAAGAACAAACTCGACGAGTTGGATGAGTTTGTACATGGACTCGTCGAGTCCCTTAATGGACTCGTCGAGTCCCCTGTCCAGACAGTAAAAAACTTCGATTTTCAGCCATTTGCATCAAGTATAATTGAAAACAAGCCTTGGCTCTGATACCACTGATGGGTTTTAGTAACTACAACATCCTATGATGCACATACAACCCTAAATACCTTGGACTATGTTTTCACTAATTATACATGCAAATGGTATCCAAGGTAATAATCCTATAACTAACATGCAATTTACATAAACAATATAAGAAACTAGTTAGGATAACATACCTCTTTGCTGTAGCTTGATTCCATGGAGCTTAAGAGCCTAGTGCCCCAAGTGTGACACCTCAAATGGTTCACACAACACCACCAACAACTTGGAATAACTTGAGAGAAAAGTTCTTATGCTCAAAATCGGCTATCCCTCTCATATGAATGCTTAGGTTGGATTTCTTGAGCTATGGGGTCTTTTTATATTGTGGCTACTAGGGTTACACCATGTAACTCATGACTCTCCATATTCTTCATGCTCCATGGGTTAAAACCCCCATGGAGTATCCATGGGTGACCCCATGGGTTTAGCCCAACATGAAGAACTATGGATCATAAGCCCACATATATAAGAATGAATGATTTACACAATCAATCCCCATATATTTAATTAGTCTCTTTTGATCACAGAATTAATTCCAAATTAATTCTTGATCAATACTAATTAAATAATATGATTTCATATTAATATATTAGAACTTATAATATATTAATAAATAATAAATATCCTTTTCTCACAAAAGTCTATCCAAATTGTTCCGATGCCATGCAACCCAAATGGGCCACGCCAAATCGGGTCAATTACATACCAATTATAGTTATGGACTTAGACACTAATCCAACATATGCTGGATTGATTTTCGGAACAACTTCCTTAAATTCCGATTGTACACCAGAATCATCATTCTGAATCAGATTCCCCCCTGTAAATATGCATGGGATTCTATAGTCAGAGTGGAATCATTCCCCCTGAGTGGAATATCAATGTTGATCCTTGGATCTGAATTCTTACCCTGAACAGGTGTATCGGTTATGGAGGTTGAAGTGGAACCCTCCCCTAGAATGGAGTATCCTGTTGTGGCTGTGGTAGAATTTCAGAAGCCTTCGGAATCTGTGGCTCTGTTCCAAGATCTTTGGCAGCATCATCAATGATTTTCTTCAATTCATCCTCCTTATTATCTGTAGCCTTCGATTATGAAGAAATGGCCTTTACGGGCTTGTCAAACAAATTCATGAATTCCTCATATAGATTCATAAGAGGAATCGCCTGAGACGGTGTAGACGGAAATATTTCTTTAGATAGACAATCGTCTTTATGATACTTCTTCAGGTAATTATCATCAAAGGTGACATAGTAGGTTTCCTCGATCTTTTTGGATTTCTTCTTCAGAACCCTATATGCCTTCGAAATAAGAGAGTACCCTAAAAAAGATTCCTTCGTTTGCTTTCACATCGAATTTGTTCCTATGCTCTTTGGAATTGAATATGAAACACCTGGAACCAAAGACATGAAAGAACTTAACGTTAGGTTTTCTATTATTCAAAATCTCATAAGGTGTGATTAAGAATCTATTGTTTATGAAGGATCAATTCTGTGTGAAACAAGCAGTTGCGATAGCGTCAACCTAGAAGTAGAGTGGAAGATTCGCAAATGATAACATCGTCCTTGCAGCTTCGCAGAGAGAGCGGTTTCGCTTTTCAATGACACCATTCTGTTGTGGAGTGTAGGGCGATGAGAAATTGTGAGCAATTCCTTTTCTAGTCAAGAATTCTTCAAACACTTGGTTTTTGAATTGCGAACCATTGTCACTGCGTATTTTCCGAAAAATCTTTCGTAGTTGAAGCTCGACCTGCTTGATGAAGCCTATCAGATCTGCCTTGCTTCGTATTTCTGCTTAAGAAAAAATACCAACGTAAATGTTGAAAAATCATCAACAATAACTAGAATGTACTTGTTACGGCTAATGCTTTCGATAGCAGATGGTCCATATAAAAATCAATACGAATCAATTCAAGTGGTTCAGTAATCTTGGTGTTAATTACTGAAGAGTGACTTTTTTTGCTTTGCTTTTCAAGGTCACAAGCAGCGCACAGATGTTCTTTCTGAAACTTCAGAAGAGGTAAAACATTAACCAACTCACCAATTACTAGCTTATTAATATCCTTGAAGTTCAGTTGGGAAAGTCTTCTATGCCATAACCAACTATCATCAGAAGTAGCTTTCGTAACCAATCAAATGGATGGTTTTACTTTAATCGGTTTCAAGTCAAGTGGATGCATCTCTCCCTTTCTTTTAGACTTCAGAAGCACTTCCTTTGTTTTCTATTCAATAATCACCGAACCTTTATCATCGAATGATACTTTTAGACCGGTACCAACAACCAACTGCTAGAGACACTTATCAGATTGTGTTGCAGTCCTTCAACGTATGCTACCTTCCGAATGCAGAATTCTCCGTTCGTAATCATTCTATAACCTTTGATTTTCCCAGTAGCATTATTTCCATACTTCACTCTACGATTATCAGATAGTGATCTATACTCTCTTAATTCTTCCCTTCTTCCTATCATGTGATGTGAACAACGTTGTCGATATACCATTCTGAATCGAACTGTTCGTCACGCATAACCTGTAAGAATTAGAGAGATTTAGGAACCCAAATCATCTTGGGTCCTTGTGAGGATTTCTTTTGCACAGGAAAGGTTTTAGTTCTATCAACCCAAAAAGATCTTTTTCTCAAAACACAATTCTTCCCTTTTATGATTTTGAAAACTTCTACTTTATCATCACAAAGATTAATTTCAATTGGAGTTATTTTTCGTTGAGTAAAATTTGTGTGTGTCTTAGCCATCTTTTTCGCAAACGCTTTTTCCTCCTTTTTCAAATTTGCTTCGTATTCCATGAGAGTTATCTCTGGTTCCGAAACAATTTTGCGTTTTCCCTTAACATCTTTTGATGTATTGACAGGTTTTGAAGTCTGAGTCTTAGGAGAAAATTTTGTTTTTGGCTGTTCAACAGGTTTTGAAACCTTTGATTTTGAAATATGAGGTTTTGGAAAAGGTTTTGCTTGTGGTTTCGGAATTGGAGAAGAATTCGTATTTTGATTTGAAACTCTTTCTGAATTAAGAGAACTTTGATTTGAATTCTTATTTTTCCAAAAATGCTTTCTTTCTTTCAGGTTTTTCCTATATCTAGCATTCAACATTCTTTTCTTAGCGATCAATTCTTCAACTGATTTGTGAATGTTAGCTTTTGGTTTCTCTTTTCGGATAGGCGTTTCCTGCTATTCTGAAGATGTTTCATTAGGAATATTTTTCGTAACACTAGGACCAGGCTGATCGTAGCAATAGTCAACACGATTGAGTGGTTCCAAAACGTATTTCCCTTTGGTTTTCCACAATGTCATTTCAGAAAGAACCTTTGTCTCATTTGCGTTGTCTATTGGGCCGGACCAGAAGTATTCATCACACCCATCAGCGTTATCATTATTAACTAGGGATGTTAATTCTGAAGTAACAGTTTTGTCTACTCCTTTTTTACGAACACCTGATTTGGTACAGTTTGAACCTTTGGAAAAATAGTTGCTTTTTCATTATAAACCTTTGAACTTTTATTTTCAGAAATTCTTACAAATTGAACTGAGTTTTCCAAAATTAAGTTTCTTTTAGGTTCTTCAAAATTCTATACAAAAGCTGAACAATCAACTTCATCCTCTACAGAGATCTCATTCATTTCGCTTTCATCGAAATCAGAAATATTCTCAGGTTCAAGAGTATTTTCCGAATTCAACTTCTTGCATAATAAGTCATACTTCTGCATGGAATTCGTTTTTATTTCTTCCTTGATCTTTTCAATTAAAATATTTTTCAACATCATTTTGCGTTCTTTGGACTTAATGTAATCTTCTGTTTTCTCAAGTCCGACACGATAGGAATCAGACACCTCATCAGAGGAAACAATGGATTCGCACTTATAACACTCAACATCGATTTCATCCTCTTTCAACTCAAGAAAGGGTAAAATCATTTTGTGCAATCCTTTCCCTATTTCATAATCCAAATGCAATTGATCTTAAGGTAAATAACATCATCATTTGACCTTATAAGCTCTAAGTCCAAAGCCTCTATTTTTAATCTCCTCTCTTCACTTATAAATTTTGCCCTGTTGAGTTGATCAGTCAAATTAGAATTACTTAGACGAATTTGTTTTAAACTATCACTGAAATTAGAAACAGTATATTTTAAGTCGTCTAGTTCAGAATCTTACCGAGAGACAGGAATATTAAGAGATTCGAGTATGGAATGTACCTTATCGACCACCCATTCTCATTCTTTCACCTGATCCCAACAGTTTTTGCAGCAAAACAACTTTCGGAAGGTCGACCACCGTCAGTAGCGTATACACTATGTTCCGAAGCTCTGTTCTGAACCATGAAACATCTACCTTCATAACTCGGCAATTCTCACTTAGCACAAAAGCACCTCCATGTGTAGGTTTCCCGACTTCGTCATCCTCAGAGTCTATAGACCAGACCTCAACTCTTCCCTCATCGTCACTGCCTTCTTGTACAATCAACACCGACTTTGCATTCGACGCTTTCTTTTTTCTCAGTTCCTCTATCTTCCGAAGATAGTAGGCTTCATCCTTCTTAGATTCTTCCTTCTCATTTCTTTTCCTCAACATACACTCTTTAGCAAAATGATTCTTTCCATGACAGTAGTTACAATCATAGCCTGAATCACCCAAAAGTGTCTTTTCCTTCTTCTCGTCTTCATTACTTGAGATGGTGAAACCTTCATCTCTGGGCTTTTCAAATTGTAGCTGCTCTGCTTGTTTCTGTTTCTGAATCTAAAGTAGTTCTTCTTTACGAACGTTTTCAGATTAGACACCATACGAGCATACTCTTCTTTTGAAATTTTGCTTTCCAAAAGATCTGATTTGGAATCTTCTTCAGCAACCTTCTTTCCCTTTGCACCCAAAGCAAGGGATCACATACCTGAAACAAGCCTCGCATCCTTTGTCACTTCATCTTCGTGAGACCTTAGAATGAATTCCCACCAGTTTGGCAAAGGTATAGCTTTTGAACTGTTCATGTGCCTTGACCATGGAAACAAATGCCTTCCATTCTGCTTAACATATGATTAAACCGATTGAACTTCTGATCTAGGTTTTCATTGGACTTTTTTTTACAAAAGCTCCAAATTCCGATAGCAGCAAAGTTTGCACAGAGTGTTCCAGATCAGCATCATTCGAATAGAGTTCCTTCAACCCATCCCATATTTCTTTTGCAGAATCACATGAACTCACGAGACGAAACGTATCTAGAGGAAGAGAGAATCGAATATTCCTCATAGCCTTTATTCTTTTCATTTTGTGCAACGTCCTTATATTCAAGAAGGAGTTTATTGTATTCAACCAAAGTTTTGATCTTCTGCCTTGTACCAAAATACGAGAATGTCTCCTCTGTTATCGAATGCCATATCTGGGCTCCATGTTCTTCGATTCCAAGAACATAGTCTTTGAAGTGCCAATCCCAGACTTTATAGTCTTGAGGAATGAGGATTGGAATCCTTGTCGTGGATCCAATACTATTCGAGAGATTAAACGAAAGAGCGTGTGGATCTTCGTTGGCCATATTATCGAGAATTCACAGATACAAACAAAAAATAGATAGAACCAAATATGTAATCGTGAATCGAGTTCAAGGGTAAAACTTGGGATCTAGATCAAGAATCTGCAATCGATCGAGACGGTTGAGACAACAAGAATAGATCTAAGTTGAACATAAAACCCTAGCAAAACTCGACAGAAGAATAGCGAATTAATTACACTATCTCCTGCTCTGATACCAATTCTGGGAACAATAAATAGATCGACAGATTCTATAATGAATATGTGAATTAATGACAAGAATAATGAATATCAAATGTGTGTTGAATGCTTAGATTAATAAACTTTAGAAGATTTCAACGTGAACTTCTCTGTGAAAGCTTACAACGGCAACTAGGGTTTTACAAGTGTTAACCCTAATAATGCATGCATGCACTCTATATATAGGCTAGACTATTAAAGCAAATATGAGATAATGGACAGGACCAACTTAATAATAAACCTATACTAGCATATACATTTGACACAACACAATTAAGCCCAACACCTTCGAACACTCTTCATCCTCCATCTGCTACCTCGAATTCTAATGATATCAAGTGGAAACACATCATAAATTTCCTCTTATCTTGTTCATCAACTACCTCTTTAGCTTAGTATTTGTCGATATAGCTTCTTTTCCATCCTTGACGTATGATTAGATCTCCAGATTCCATTTTCTATCTCAAATTTTGCATATTCTACTTTTTGAGACCTACATAAAACATTTTCCAGTGATAAATGGAAGCACGTAACGATTGAATTAATGCCTAAAGGTTCTCTTTTATTTCCCGTTTTTGTATGTTGTAAAAAGATTCAAACATGTCTAGCAAGTTCCTCTTTCTCTTCATTATCTTTGTTTCCTTCTACCAATTAAAGGAATGAATGAATTTCAAAAGTTGAATGTAAAATATTTGAGTTTTGAGATATGCATACAAGGTGTTTATGGAAATGTCACAAAGATATTTATTGGAGAAAATTTCATGTTTGAACAATAAGATTTACGTTCTTTAAACTACTATATGTTGAGACATTAAATATGTGAATGAAAATCCTCAGTAGAAGGAACGAGATGAGGGAGACAACTAAAAAGAAAACCAAATTTTGGATAAAATATAGCAACAAAATAGCAAGAAATAAAGACTTGAAGTTAATATAATGACAACATGAGTAGCAGCAATGGGTTGATGGGAACATCAATATGGACTTTACCAAAAAAAAAAACAGCAATCCATATGTTCATAATGCTTCATGTGTCGTACGTAATGGAGATCACAACACTTTAGAATGCATGTATGTACAAACAGAAATGTAGGTGTATGCACAAACAAATTGCGCATTTTTGCACAAAAAAATATATGCATATGTATATAAACATAAATGTGTGTGTGAACAAACAAAAATATGTGTGTGTGCACAAATAGAAATGTGAATATGTGTGCACAAACAAAAACATGCATGTACATAAAAACATAAATGTGTGTGTGCATGAACAAAATTGTGCATATGTACACATTCCAAATATGCACAATTGTGTTTATGCATATATATACATAATATAGAAAAAAAAGTCAATTTTAGAAAACAACATAATAAGCTAAGACGTTTCTATGTGTACACTTGTGCTTGTGCATACATGCACAATCGTTGACATACTTTAAAAACAATTTTTTGTTCCAAGTAGTGTGTATATGTGTACATTTTACGTGCAAAAACACAAATGTGCATATATGCACATCACTAATATAGACTTATAAAAAACATAAAAAAAAATTATATATCAATATAGGTGTCTATTTATAGAGGACAAAAAATTAAGAATTTTTGTATTTTTAGTTTTTTTTCAATAAAAAGTTAGCTCCAAAAATTGTAAAAACGAAAAAAAATAAATTAAGTGGGTTTATTGTAATCCGGCACATGTACGTCCACTTTACTATGGTACAACCATTTAGATTAGTGTATTAAATTTTGATTCTAAGACTACCCCCATTGGGGTTATATGGGCGAGCCGCTCACGGTTTATAGATTAAAAAAAATGAAAACAAAATTAATTTTGGTGACTTAGGCCGGAGACACAACCCCAACGCACCAATGCTCGCCTCCTATTATCATTGACTAAGTCCAACTAAACCCACGTGTCAATAGTATAGGCAAAATAGTTTTTGTAATTAAATTTTAATTTTGTTAATAGTTGTATTTAATTTTGATTAAAAAATTAAATGAATTATATCAAAATACATGATTAATTTTTCTTTACAAAATGGTACCAATATTGATATAAAAAAATTTATATTTTTTTAATATAAAATTAGATTGTGTTGGATTGTTAATGGGAGTAAAAGATTGAGTTTAATTATATTATGGATGTGGAAGAAAGAGAAATTAGTTTTATAATAAATGGTTGGTTTGGATTGGGTTGTGAATAGGAATAGCCTAACGATGTCAAAAAAGTTAGTGATCTCAATGAATCCCTCAATTGAGTAAATGATATGGGGGTTGATTAAAATTTATAATTTCGAATTCATGTTCTGTTCACTGATCTTAGTCTTCTCGCTCTCTCACCAAACCCTAAATGGACTATGACTCCCTCTCTCTCCATTATTTCTTTGCAGTTTAAGGTAAGTCTAGAAGAGATAAACCTCAAAGTCATTCCTCTTTATCTCCTTTCTTTTTGGATCGATCGATTTATGTTAGTGTTCTAATTTTATTATTTCTTTTTTCATTTGTGAGTGATATCTAGATTTGTAGAGAGAGATGACGATGATCAAAGCAAAACTCAAGTTATGTTTTTTCCATGAGAAAATATTAATTTACGATAGCTTTCCGGAGAATGTGTTGGTAACCCATAACTCAAACCTTCATCATTTCTTATCTATTTTCTAGAACTCCTTTTAAATCATCCTCTGTTTTGAAATTTTGGTTTGGATGAATGAACAAATATTTAAAGGATTTTGCAGGAGAACTATAATTTTCATATAATTGTTTTTTTTTCTTTTTCACAAGGGGTTTTTGCATTTTGGTGAACTCTAAATTCCACATCTGGTATTTTGGTATTATGGATGCTTATATAGCCCTTTGATGGCTATTTTTTCAGGTGGTTCATCCGGGTATCTTGGATTTGAAGGAGTTTTGTATTGCAGGCCACACTTTGGTCAACTCTTTACGAATAGTGGTACTTTAAAAAAGCTTTGAAGGTATGTATGTTGCTAAGGTAGGGGTGTAAATATTTTTAAAACTCTCATTGAAGTAATTTTAATGGTCAAATGGTATTCTGATGAGTGTCCAATCATGTTATTGCTGCAGACTTTGTAAAATTTACTTAATTATAGGATTTTACTTTCAAATTTGATCTTACTTTAGAATTGTACATTGAAAAATGTAACCAATTTTCCATGATGTATGGCATAATGATAGATTTTGAGAGCATGTCCAAGGGTTCTTTCAAAACAATGCCAGTTTCAAACATATAACATAATATGCAGGGAAAATACCGGCAATAGTCAAAAAATGGGGGGTATTTTCAAAAAATAGACACAAAAAATTGGATTTTCCGGATATAGACATGGATTCCGCGGAGGTAGCTCCGCGGAGCTCCGCGGAATCTACTGTAGCTCCGCGGAATGGCAAAATCGTAAATAAATGAGTGTATTAAAAAAAAAACCTCAAGATCCGTTCCGCGGAGCTACCTCCGAGGAATGAACTCATTCCACGGAGGTAGCTCCGAGGAATGGATCTTCAGTTTTTTTTTTCACATCTATTCTTCGAGGTTTATATTAATTCCCCAACTAATTATTTTCAAGCAAAGATTATCATACTATCATAATCTTTTTCTTGAAAATAATTAGTTGTGGAATTAATATAAACCCCGAAGAAATGATGTGAAAAAAAAAAATTTTCTAAAGATCCATTTCGCGGAGCTACAGTACATTCCGCGGAGCTCCGCGGAGCTACCTCCGCGGAATGCATGTCTATACCTGGAAATGTCCATTTTCATATCTAAAATTTGAATTTACCCCCCATTTTTTGACTATTGCCGGTATTTTCCCTAATATGCAAGGTGGTAATACCATAACTCCTAGAATGCCTAATCTCTATTTGACCCGAATCAAAATTTCTTTTTTCTAATTTTTGCAGGTTGTTTGACATCTAGATTTCTATTACTTTTTTATTAACTCAGGTGAATGTTTTTTGTTTCAATTTTTTATTCTTTAAAAGTTTTTCAAATATGCATGTATGTATTTGGGTAAAATAATCAAGTACATTGCTTTTCTATAATCTCAAGAACCGATTCATGACATTTTAGGTAACAAACAGTATCCATGTCACCTTATGTTGAAACAAACTAACAGAAACAACACCTAAGTGACAGTAGCTAGGTCCACAGCAACAATGCAACTTGCATCATCTAAGATAGTGCAATGCTATTTTTGAGTTTTGGCATCCAGGTGATAACATTAACAACTATTTTCTCAACTTTAGTAAATAACATTCTTCTTTCAAATTTCAATATAAGCTAGCATCCTTTTTGTCATAGTTTCTCATTTTACAGTTTTTAAAATTGGTTTTCTTTATTTGGCCATATATTTTTTTGTCTATGAAGGTATTGTGTTCCTGAGATTCATGGACATAGAAGAGGTCATGTTTATGGAAATCATATAGTTGGTTACTCTTATATATTCTTTTAGCATATGGGGGTATTTTTTCATAAAAATAATGGATTAAAATGAGTTCATATTCACCTGCTGCTCGAGACCATAAAAAAGAGGTTATGAGCCTAAATTATTTGTTGTAGTGACTAGGAAATGTTGGCCAAGACTATCGTAAAAGATCATGTAATATCAATCGGCTAACAATCTCCAATTCATTTTAAGGTAAGAGAGGTGAGAATCTCATTCCTGCATCAGGTTTAATTTTGTTTATTCAAAATGTTTAAACTTCTATCAATTTCAAAATATAGATTATTTGTAGTAAATGTCGATTTTATAGTTTTTGTAGTAAAAAAGGTTGAAACATACAAGGTTATTTGATTGTGAACCTAAAAATGAAGACCATGAGTTAACCTGGAAGTATCTTCTTATGTTGTTTCCTTTTGATTTCTAATTTATTTTTGATTTTTTTTCTCAAATTAGAAATCAGTGGTTGTATTTGGAATGATTTTTTAATATGGTTTATAATTCTTTTTCAAGAGATCATAAGCATCGGTCTTTCTTGGATGAATGTGAGTAAAGCTCTGGCCTTTTTATTTGGGTTTTATTTAGATTATTATATTTTTTTTGCCTTTTATGTTAAAAACCATAGATCATACTAATTTTTTTATTCTATAATTCCTCATGAATACTTACATATAATTATTTATATACATATATAATGTAAATGTAAATTATATATATATATATATATATATATATATATATATAGGTTGATCACATGGGTAATCGTTTATCATAATGTTGATGATAAAATTTATTCAATTTAATTGGTATTATGTTTTTTATTTAAGCTTATTGGCATGATAATAAGTTTTAAGCATCTATTTCATCTAAACATTTACCGATTACCATTTCACCTCTTGTAAATTTTTAATCAGTTACATTTTTGAAAACTTGTGTAGGAAATAGAAGAGAAGGGGTGATGAAGATGTGGAGAGTTTAACTGACAAATGAGTAAAGATATATTCTTGAGTTTTCTTTAAAATTAATAAATTTTGATGAGGTTTCAACCATATTAGTTATTAAAAATAAATGGCATAGATGATGAGGTTTTGATGTTGTTTGATCATGTACTCAGTTTCTTAACAATCATCGTGTTCATTTTGTTGTCAACGATGATATAGTTAATTTTTATCGATGGTGTTGATGTACATGAGGAATGGAATTGCTATAGTTGATTGATAAATTTTTCTTAGTATGAGTAATGGACATGGTCGACCTTTCGCTAGATGAGTAATGGAATTGGTGAAATGGAAACCAAACAACTGTCATCTATTAACTTCAGAAAGGAAATATTTTGTACTTTAAGTTCGGACCATCATAATATTCATAATTAACTAGATACTTATTAAGCATGAAGCATACAAATGAAAGATTTAGACAAGATTAGCCCCACCCCCCAAATCTTATTAAGCATGAAATGCATTAATTAATTTTGCTAGTCGATCGCCTAGATGCTGATTAGTCTTTTGACCTTAGTCGGCCGCCTAGACCTATTAATGGTCTCCCCTAAGTGTTGATTTATCAGTTACATGTTTTTTGTGACAAAAGAAAACAATATAAATCATAGTTATACTGAAAAAATCAATATACTTATGTTTTTAATAAAAAACAGAAAATAAAAAGGATGTTTCCGAATGACAAATAAACACCGAATGGAAACCATTCGTCGAAAGTTAATTTGTGTTCCTTAAAATATAACATATTTCCAAATGGAAATAATTTCCGAATGAACCTATTCGTTGCCCATTTGTTGTGGAAAAAATCAAAAGAAAACAAAATTATACTGAAAAAACGAAGGTCTAATCGGGTTTGTAATCAACAATGTATATTTATATAAAAAAGAGCAGTAAATTTATTTTTAATCCATAACAACATTTTATTTTTTAAACTATCGGTGCAAAAAAAAGTAATCACCTTTAGAAACTAATTTCTGAAAATACTATTGGCACCCGACGTTTGGCGCGGGTAAACGCCTAGTGTGTGTGTGTGTGTGTGTGTGTGTATATATATATATATATATATATATATATATATATATATATATATATATATATATATATATATATAGACACGCACACGAGTCTATGAATATGTGAGATTAAACTTCGATGTGGTATATTTTATATTTCATTATAAAAATATAATCATATTATGCATGTTCTTAAACTCTATTTTGTATAAAAAATGTCGAGTATTATGTTCAAAAATCGTTTTATTATATGAGGTATTTTAACGATTTTATAAACCATTGATCTTTATTTGAAACTGTTTGTTTCGTTTTGGTAAAAACCTAGGGTTTGGATCAAAACACAACCGTCATAGTGTCGGATTCCCAACACCAAAAATAATACAATTTTTTGAAATATTGAGTCTTGTAAGTTTTATAAATTAAAGACTTGGATTATCGTCTTCAGAAACAATAGGATCTAAATATAGTCTAATTAACTTTTGACTAAAAGTTTAGGACTAAAATACGTATGTGCATCGATAAAGATCTATTAAGCTCAAGACTTTCTATATGAAATTTCCTCCTTCATTAACTAAGATCACAAATCTTAGTAAAAACCCTCGGCTTTATACTCGCTAACCCGCAAGGAACAAGGAACTGATTGTTAGCCTCGCATATGGTTGTTAGCTACAACCTACGTCCGGCGAGTGGAAATGGGCGACAATGTTCATTCTCAGCAAGGTACATTATAGTGTTGGACAGAGGCTTGTTCGTCATGCAGTTCGTTTATAGGTTCCTTATAGATCCCAGAGTTTGTACTCTCATACGTTGTTTGAAATAAACGGTATGCGCTGAAAGTCTTAGTACATGTATAGAGTTATAATGGTATTCATATGTCGTTGGATTACTTATATAGGTTGAAATAGGATCGTATGTAGTAGGAAAGTTTTATTCACATGGATAAGGGTCAAATAATGAATTAAGTAAAATAACACTTAATAAACATTGCAACACCACTTTGTTTATTGTTTATAAACTTATTTTGAAAAGTTATTCACATAAGCAACACTGCCACTTATACGAAAATTAAAGCCTAAAAAAAATCACATTTGTATACTCTTAGTTGGAAAAAGGTATCTCTATTTTATAAAATTCGATATTCATCATTTTTATATAAAATACGCTTTTGGTCACAAAAGTACCCAGTGTCCAAAATATGTAGAACTCACCAACAATTTTATTGATGTATCTTTAAAACATGTATTCTTAGGTAACTAAGAGTTGCAGTTTCACCATTGGATTTTTATGGATTCACTATTATGTATCTTTGACGTCGAGCACGTTTTTGTAACATCCTGTTTTGAGAAGTTTCTTATTTCAGGATTGTGGACAATAAATTGATCAAGTAAAGGCCTTGGACATCAATGAAATGGGGTTTAGACCTTATTATATGATGATAATGTTGGATAAGTGCTTAAAGCCTTCGATTTGTGTTTGGAAGGAAGAGGGTAAAACGGGAAAAGTAATATTTCGGGCTTCTTGCATGGATCATGGTTTTAGTTCAACATGTATTTAGTCAAAAGTAATTAGATAGGGTTGTGGAGCTTGTCAATACCTTTCCGTGCATATAACTTACGCCAAAAACGGAGTTGAAACGAACAAGTTATGACTGTTTGAAGTTCGAGTTAAATTAGGTGAAAAGCCGTTCTCACGAGACGAGAAGTAATTTTCACAACGTCAGAGTCCTCACAAGGTGAGCATATATTCTCACGACATGAGAACTGTGCAACCCAGAGCACACAAAAGTTTTAGGGGTTTCAAGGTATTTAAAGGTAAGGATTCATGTTTTAGGGTATTTTCTTAGCCTCCATATCCAGAACGTCTTAGGAGAAACCCTAGCCTCCATTTTCAAGATTTTAGTCTACCCTCTCCTCTCTCATCCATTTTTGGAGTTTTTGGTGGTTTTGGAGAAATGTTTTCATGCAATATTGATCCATGAAACTTGGAAATTGAAGATCTCAACTTTCATCTACCTTCTAGACCTTTGAACGTTATAAAGTTCAAAGCTTTATTGCATTTCATCTTGGTCTAAGTCTATTTTGGTGTTTTGATCCATTATAATGAGTTTTAAGTGAGAGTTGGGAATAAAGTGTTGCGATAAAAGAGTTATAGATCAATAGATTCAAACAGAAAAACAATATTTAGCTATGCAAAGAACACAAGAATGGATCAAGGATGTCGAATGATTAATCAATCACACCTCAGAAGAGCTCGATGAAGAACTTCGACTGTAGAGGTGTGTTAGGGTTACAATGCATGATAATAATAATAATTACAACTCCTTTCACAGTTATACATGCATGCAATATTTATACTAACCCTAATACTTATCCACGGTTGGACAGGCCCAAATCGGTAAACTATACATGGACTTAGAACCGAGCCCAAGACGCAACATCAAGACCCAACAATCTCCCCCTTTGCGTCAATTGAGGCGGGAGACTACTTCGGTTGAGTGACCTTGACCTTCTTCACAACCTTGAACAGCCGAGGGATGATCGCAAGAAGTGTCTGCCGAAACTGAATGTACCATCGAAGCATATCGGTGAACAACTTCTTGTCAGCTTCACTGTTCTGATTACACCTGTGTATGATCTCCAAAATGTGCTCCAAGCAAGCAGTTGAGAACAGGTGCTTGTCAATCAGAGCGAACAGACACTTTTGACCTTCGCCCCTAATGAACATCACAGTATGAAACTTGGGATCGATTTTGCCCTTGACCATCGCATTCACATCGCCAGTCCTTCCAATCGGCTTTATCGTTGTTCGCTTGTGAATGGCAGATGCGATATCTTGATCCATCTTTGCTACTTCGTGAATGTAACAAACAAGCATTCGCTTGACGTGATCAATGATCGGCTGATACTCCTGAGGATTAGTCATCAAAATATTGTTGTGGAGTATCCAGTCGTGCGGGTTCAAGTTCGGTAGATCAGCCTGGGAAATAGTATGGACCGAGCTATCCGAGCCTCTGGTCACTTTGAATTTAACATTAACGAATTTCCCTGCCGAAGAGGGCTTCAAAACCTTGACTGTAGTGATCTTCTGTGTGCTCCAGGTCAAGTATTGTGGCTGAGCGAACTCAAGATAAAACTCCAATAAATCCCGATCTACCTTTGGGTCTGGAGAGGGAACGACAGCCATTGAGTCAAAGCAATGGAAAATAAATGCCTTTCGGGTGATTGGCATATCGAATTGTGCATCCTTCGAATTCTCAAGACCGAACGACATAACAGGTTCAAGCCAGTGAGTGCTCGGTTCATCAATGACTTCCCTATAGAGTGATTCAATAGTCCATTCCGGAAACATGGACTTCTTTTTCTCTAGGAGTTCGTTTTCTTTTAGCTCCTTCTCGAGAAGTTCTTTTTCTTTCTGAAGCTTCTCCTGAAGTTCTTTATCACTAGGCTTAATTTTCTGATCAAGTTTAGAAGGATTCCCTTCCATGATGTCTTCAATATCATCATCATCATCTTCATCGTCTTCTCCAATCTTCTTCTTTTTCTTTTCCCTCTTACTGACCGAAGCTATATTATCCTTCGGTTCAGCAGTAGCTTTTGGTTCTGGCGGGGGTTGAGATTGAGCCTTGCCAGCCTTGCCTTGTGTAACCTTTTCTCCCCCTTGTTTCGGATGAATACTAGTCTCCGGAACACCTTTAATCCTACTTAAGATATCCAAAGCAGGTTGTAGTTTCTCAGCTAAGTAGCGTCGTATGGAGATAGTCAAAATGAAGTCATGGGCGTCAAGAAGATGCAACAAAATAGAATGGACATCACCCACTGAGCTTCGAATCACCTCTCGCTCAGACTTCAAATTGTCAAGCTCTTTGTTTGCGGTTCGGAGCTTTAGATTCTGAATTTTGAGTTAGGAAGTTCGCTTGTCCAGCTCATCCATCACTCGGTTTTCTACTGCAAGCTCGGCCTCAAGATGAGTGAAACGATTATCAACTCTAGTATGAAGCTCTTTGTTAGCAGCTTCAATAGCTTTTCGAGCCACTTCAAGATTTTTCTTCTCTGCCTCCAGTGAACGCGTGAGATTGTCAACAGATGCGTTCACTGTTTGGGCGTTTTTCTGAGCTGCCGCCTGTAAGGAATCTAAAAATAGTTGAGCTTTAGAAATTAGTTTTTCGACTTTTGTGGTCGCTTCCTTGCAGTCTTTGGTTGAGGCTTCAACAGTAAACGAAGCCTGCTGGCATTGTAAGGTGGAAGCATCAATAGACTTTGTAGCATTGGAGATTGAGGTAGCATGTTCTTGTACAACTGAAGAGAACAAGGATTTAAGGGCTGCCTCAGAATATGCACCAGCAGATGACGAGGACAGTAACTGATCAATCTTGTCATTCACAACCTTGAGGTGCCTTTTGGTAAGTGGGGCGTCTTCATCATCATCGCTTTAGACACGGTAAGGACTGAAATAAGTAGAATCAAACTCCAAGTCCTCACCGCCTAGAACAGGTTCAGGTGATGGAGATGGGGTTAAAGGAGTTGAGGTAACGGGTGGAGTAGGACCGACAGTAGATGCCCCCGTATCAAATACGTTGATATGAACAGTGGGTTCGGGTGTGGTAGTGGTTGTGGTAGAAGTTGTTGTAGAGAACAGGGGTGGTGGAATAGGGATGGTTGAAGCGATTGTAGATGTTATAAGTGGAGGACAAGGTGCAAGGGTGATAGGAACCGAAAGTGGAACAGAGCGAGGAGGTGAAGTTCGGTTGCTATGATCAGTTGGTGAGGGTGGAGGCGAATTACCTCTTGAGGGACTATCGGTTTCGGTTGCTTCATCATCAGTTGATTCCAGCTCAACATCTCTCGGATCTGGTTCCCCATCAGATGGAGCATATTCATAATCGCTTGTTGAAGGAGAAGGAGACTTCAGTCGTCTATCTTCCTTTTTAACCCTTCGCTTCTTGGGAGCAGAAGGCTCGACGTTCGCTGCCTTTCGCTTCTTAGGGGTGGAAACCTTTGAGGATTGACCCACTTTTTCTCCTTTGTTCTCAACCTTCTTCCCTCTTTTCGCTGGCTTGTCAGCAGTATCCAGTGAGCTCTGCATCTCTGGAGTGAGAATGCGAGGACCGAAAGGAGTCAACTTCTTGTAATCCTTCATCACATTACTTTCATTGGAGACGCATCGGCTCATTGACTCAGGAATCGAACCGATGAATGCGAACTTTGTGGGATCAGACACAATAATTTTTACTGTGTGAAAAGTTGCAATGGAGGACCGCAAAGCGCCTTCCATAACGGGAATCTGAAAGGTCTGAATCACTCTGTGTGTAATCAACGTCCAAAAGCGTCCACAAGAGATCTCAGAATGCTTCGTTGAGGAGTTGAGACTCTGCACCAATTGTGCCCATAAAAGTGACCCATAATCAAGATTGATCCCATTGTAGATACCATAGAGAATGGTCAGGAACCCCTTGCTTGCCCCATCTGACCCTGCAACACGTTTTGCTAAACCCTTGTAGAGAAGGGTAAGCAAACCATTCCACTGTGGTGGCATACATGACTTCTTAAACTTCGTTACCGTCGTCAGAATGTCGGTGTATCCCATATCATAAAGCATATGAAACAATTGAGTCGTTGTGATAAAATCCGGAGAGATGACAGAGGCGTCTGCAGAAAGCCCTAGCAATGAAGCAAATCGAGCTTTTGAAACGGATGTCTTTTGGTTGAAGATATCGAAGAATATGTGTTCCTTGCGCTTGTCATAGGAAGTTGTGAAGTACACCTGAGAGACAAGCGACATTGGAACGGATTCAACCTGAGTAAGGGCAATCACCAGCGGAGAATACTGCAGGCACTCGACAACGTGGAGCATGTACAAGTCCTAGAGGAAAGGATCCAGTTGAATAATAACGTTCTGATTAGGCTTGATCGTGAGCGATGATGATGACACAGTTTGATCTTGAACTGAAGATGATTCCGCCATTGTTAGAGTGAAGAAGAGGATGAACAGTGTAGAATCGCCCTGTGTTCGTGTGAGAGAGATGAGAGTCTGTAAAGGAGCCCAAGGGTTTTGTGAAAATATTTTATACTATCTCCAAGAGAGAGAAAATGCCCTTTGTGATGATGACTGAATTCTGAAACGTCACCTGAAAAAGCGCGATGTGACAGCCTGGTATCCCGAGAAAGACGTCAGCAGGCGTGGGTATGGAAACCGTTTCAAATTCACGCGCCTTTTCGACCTTATCCCCTTTTCAAAATTTCGAACCGTTTCAGCTTCATGCTGACTCACCGTGATTCGCTTTGAGCAGATCAACCATCGCCTCTTAATGAAATCACCGTATCTATTAGAACCGAAAGCACATGTCTTAAAATTGCCATTAGATTGTTAACAAGAATTTGGAAAATCATAAAGACCTTCGTGCCAGAGTGTGCCAATGAAACAGAAATAAAGCAAGATATTTCTAGGATTTAAGTGATGTCTACTTAGACATGAAACTGATGATCCCGGGCACGAATCTCTACCTTCAAAGTCAAGAGAGACTGAGAAGTGTCTGTGTGGTTTCCCGTGAAATACGATCAGATGTTTGTAAAGAAACATTGAAAGGCATATTTTCAATAATAGGCTTTTAAGGGTGGCTTACCTTCAACCGAACCTCGATACTTGAAATAAGACCGAAGGTGAGGTGAAGTACTTGTGAAACCAATGTGGTTTGTTAAACAAGTAGGTTGGAAAATATACGTTGTGACTGGTAAATATTAAGAAATCTCAAAAAAAAATAAACTGGATCTTATGGGTAGAAATGTCCTGGTGTTAGACAGTTTCATAAAGATCACGCAAAAAGAAAAAGAGATTTCGCGAAGTAACAAGTAAGATCTTGAACATAAGAGTGTTCACCGTCAATTCAGTTAAGGTGTTGGATTTTGGGTTTCACTTAGCTCGTGGTAGACGAAACTAAGATCATCAACACAGAAGTTATGTAACCATAAACCTCAGTGTTAATGGCTGAGAGTCTCAAGGGTTACGAATGTGGAGTGAAATTAGATGGAGAAAGATGAGGTGGTTTAAGAACCGAAAGTACCTCTGCCATATAAGAGTGACAATGCATAAAACTCTTAACTCATTATGAGAAGAGTAAGGTAGCTCAAGACTTGAGTGATTTTAACAGCTTGATTGGGAAGAAACGATTTGTGTTTATCGAATCATTAAGGCTTAACTCAGAGTCATGGAGGCTTTAGTCAACATGCAGCAGCATGCTTCTAGGGACTCTTAACTAGTACATAGAGAAGAATGTTATACCTGCCCCAATGTCACAAAGTTTCGCTTTCTTGAACTTAGAAAAGATGAAAATAAAATAAACTTTAAAAAAAAATTTGTAGGTTTTGAAAATATTTTTGGATTTTTCTTAAAAATAACTGAAATTAGAAATAAAGCATATAGAAGAATAGGAAAGATTTACAAAAATGTACCACCGAAACCAGACCTTAGAAAAGATGAAGCGAAATAGACCGAGCGATCGGTTCATTTCGGTTCCTAAAAAATAAGAGCCGAAATAGACCGAGCGTTCGGTTCATTTCGGTTCCTAAAAATTTAAGAGCCGAAATTGACTGAGCCTTCGGTTCATTTCGGTTCCTAAAAATTTAAGAGCCGAAATAGACCGAGCCTTCGGTTCATTTCGGTTCCCGAAAAATCAGGAGCCAAAATAGACCGAGTGTTCGCTCTATTTCGCCTGTTCAATTTTATTGAAACAAGAATGGTTTTGGTACTGACTCAGCTTCCATCATTCCTAAGCCTTGGAGTATTTTGTTAAAGCCTACTTCAGGTAAGGCTTTAGTGAATATGTCAGCCAGCTGATCTGAGGACCAAACAAAGTGAACCTTGACATTTCCATCTTCAACATGGTCCTTGATAAAGTGATATCGCAGTGCAATATGCTTTATCTTTTAGTGTTGCACTGGATTGTGACATATCCTAATCGCACTTTCAGAGTCACAATATAGAGGGATTTTCTTCATGCTTAGGCCATAATCTCTAAGTTGGCTTTGTATCCATATGACTTGTGATGTACAGGATGCTGCAGCTATGTACTCTGCTTCGGCTGTGGATAGAGACACACACGTTTGTTTCTTTGACTGCCAGCTGACAACTTTTCCATCTAGGAACTGGCATCCACCGGTCGTGCTCTTTCGGTCCAATCCACATCCACCATGATCAGCATCAGAGAAGGCTTGAACAAAGAAGCCGGATTTTGCATGATACCAAAGACCGAGCAAAGTGGTTCACTTCAAATAACGAAAGATGTTCTTCACTGCAATCATATGAGGTTCTCTTGGATTTGTTTGAAACCTGGCACAATAGCAGACAGAAAACATAATATCTGGTCTACTTGTTGTCAGATACACAAGAGACCCTATGTTTTTAAAAAAAAGAGTCGTATCAACCGCCGGCTTTTCAAGTGATGGAGTCAACTTCGTGCCGAATGCCATAGGAACCTTTACTTTAGAATCTCCCGTCATGCCGAACTTCGTTAATAGAGTCTTTGTGTATGCTTCCTGATTAATGAAGATGCCCTCTGGTCCCTGTCTTATATTCAATCCAAGGAAAAAGTTAATCGGACCCATTGCGCTCATTTCAAACTTAGTCTCCATCAACTTCCTGAATTCAGCTGTTAAGCTAGGATTCGTGGAGCCGAAGATGATGTCATCGACATAAATCTGAACTATCATTAACTGTTTGCCTTCTTTCTTACGAAAGAAGGTTGGGTCAACCGAACCTTGCTTGAATTTTGACATTTTAAGAAAACGAGTAAGAGTTTCATATCAGGCTCTTGTTGGATTAATGTCTAAGCCCATAACTATATTTGGTAAGTACTTGACCCGGTTGTGCATGGTCCTTTTGGGTTGCCTTCACCATAGCAACTTGACAGGGTGATTTATGAAGATAGAAGAGATATTATTATATTAATATATTATGAGAATAATATATTAAAGGAATAATATTATTATTTAATTAATATTAGTCATAAATTAATTAGGAATTAATTTGGTGACTAAAAGAGTTTAATTGGATAAAGGGGCTTAAACTGTCAATTGTGTGATAGTTAGTTTTTGGACTATAGATCCTTGTGAATATAGGGTGGCCGAAATTAAGGAGTATGGGCTCCTTGAATTCGTCCAAGTCTTACTCTAGAAGGATCTTTGGATTTCTTAGGGCCTAAGTTATTCAATTAGGGTTAAGGATGTAACCCTAGTAGCTCATAGTATAAATAGACCCATAAGGTTGGAGAAATCGACCACCTTGCTTCCTTGGGAACCCTAGAGCCGATTTCTATACCTCTCCCTTCTCTCCAAATCATCCTCTTGCTAGTTGGTGTTTGTAATCCATTAGAGGAGTGACAATTATGACTCTAAGCTCCAAGAACAAGAAGATTCAAGCAAGCAACTAAAGGTATTAATCTAGATCTGATTTCATATGTCAAGTTTGTATTGTATTCACTAGATCTAGGATTGTAAGCCTTGGATACATTGCATGTTCAATTAGAGAAACCTAGATCCAAGAATTAGGGTTTGCATGTGCACATAGAAAAGTTCTTATGGCTCAAACCCATCAGTGGTATCAGAGCTTAGATTGATTTCTATTGAATTGATGCATTGTTTGATTGTTCTTCCCATGAAAAATCGATTTTTTCTGCCTCTGACTGATAGACTCGGCGAGTCCCATTGTGGACTCGACGAGTAGCATGAACTCGACGAGTCCATAATGGGACTCGGCGAGTCGGAGCGTCTGTCAGAGCGATTTTTGCGATTTCTTGCTGTTTTGCTTAAGGTTACTTGCCTAAATCGTTTTGGGTCCATAAAATCTGAATTTTATCATATGTTTGACTATATCCTTGACAAAACAAAAGATAGTTACCAATTGTTTAAATAATAATTTTCTTATTTGATAATAATTGATTATTTGACTTAATTGGTGAATTGTCTTGCAAGTAATATTGACTAGGTCAAATCTAGATAATCATTAAATTAATTAGTTAATTTATATTATTTGCTATTTGATCCTTTATGTTTTGAAAAGTTCAAAACTTGTCCTCAAGTTTTGAAATTTAAGTTTTGTGATTAAAAGTTTAATTTGAATAATTTAAATTTCAAACCTTAGAATTTTACAAGTTTTAAAATTCAACCTTATACTTATAATATTATAAGATTAATATATATATATATATATATATATATATATATATATATATATATATATATATATAACTTAAATGTTAGTCTTACCGTTAGTAGGCCTCATTCACGAAGCCAATCTATAAGGGGGGTATAAGGTTATGGCCTATAAAATGGCCGTTTAATGGGTGTCCATTCTCACCCACCGCTTCCTTGATTGGTGGAGGGTCGTTAGCCGAACGGGTAGGATAGGGCAAACCTTTCCTCATTAAAAGTATAATGAATCTATATAAAGTAACTAAATGTTTTTACAAAATTCCCAATCTTAGTTACTTTAGGAAAAAGTGAATTGATGCAATTCCATGAAATTACACTTTGTACCCTTGCTAAGACGTTAATGGAGCGCGTGTGGTTGACCGGCACATTAATTGGGTTCTAAGCAATGGTAGGAAAGGGTGACTCATTGTTTGTCATAGTTCGATGGATCGTGTGTGGTTAACCAGCACATCGAATAGGTGACTGTAACAATAAGAGAACCATGTACATTTGCATGGTTATTCACACCCACTGTGTGATCCTCGGCATCCCAGTCACAAACTAGAGGGGCATATTGAGATTTAAACATGCCATTGAAAGGTTCAATGAATCTCAAAGTAGCTAGGAGTTTTCAATACATTTAAAACCTAAATTTTTTTTCGTTTTTCATGGTGGAGAATTAGTGAATCGACATTCACTTGCCTTCAAATTATTTACTTATTAGATTACGACATCCCTCTTCTAATTTGTGAATAATGTTGTTGGTTCCTAGCCCTAATTTTTCATTTGGGTGATTAATTTGGGAAATACATTTCTAATCAACTTTGTTCTTTTTCCTTTTCAGATGTCGAACGCAAACAACAACGCTTCTGGTTCAAACTCCTCTGGTTCATTCTCACTCATGAACTTGTGTGGGAAAGTGATCTTTGATGGGACCAATTTCAGTAATTGGATCTGCAACATTTGCATGGTCACTCACTACGAGGACAAAGAGTATGTCCTCGATGAGAAGCTAAAGGAGATTGACATCGACACTGCTACCGCCGAAGAAATCGCGGCCTATGAGGCCCACGAGCATGATGCCACGAAAGTTCATTGCATCATGCTCGCGACTATGACTGCTGAACTCCAAAAGTCCTATGAGGACAAGTACCCCTATGAGATGCTTCAGGATCTGCTGGAACGCTACCACCAGAGCGCTAGGCAAGAGAGGTATGAGATCATCACTTCGATGATCACTACCAAAATAGGTAATGGAGAGTCCCTTACCGCCCATCTGCAAAAGATGCAGAGATATGTTGATCGCCTGCTGAAGTTGAATGTGAACTTTGATGAAGAGCTAGCAATTGACATCATCCTTCACTCATTGCCTTCCTGCTATATCCAGTTCCGCATGACCAACCATATGAAAAAGGAAGAGGTCTCCTTGAGCAAGCTTCAGGGCCTGTTGAGGACTGCTGAGAGCAACCTCAAGGATAAATCTGTTGCATCACCTCCAACTCCAGCTGCTGCTCCTATCTTGGCAATAGGGCAAGGGAAGGGTAAGAAGAGGAAGGCCTCCTCAAGGGGTCACCACAAGGGAAAGTCCCATGATGGCACCTCTTCTAGTGGAACCAAAGTTAGTTCTGCTAGACCCAACTCTAACCCTAAGGAGGCAGAGTGCCACCACTGCCACAAGATAGGGCATTGGAAGAGAATCTGCCCAGAATATCTGCAGGCCATCAAGCATGGAAAGATCAAGCCATTTTTCGCAGGTATTTACACAATTAAATCTAATAGTTTATCACATGCTACTTCTTGGGTTCTTGATACAGGATGTGGTTTTCACATATGTTCTGATTTGCAGGGACTAAAAAGAAATAGGGATGTGGAGCGTGGAAGGATGAATCTGATCATGGGAAACAGAAGATCGTCGCCTGTGACCAAGATTGGAGTTTATTCCTTAGTGCTTAGTAATGGTTTAGATTTAAATTTGAATAATTGTTGCTATTCGCCAGATATGGCTAGAAACATCATTTCATTTCATGGTTTATATAAACAAGGTTTTAGATATTCATTTGATAATGAAAAGGGTTCTATTTATGCTTATTTTAATAATGTTTTATATTTTGAAGCATTGCCTTGTAATGGAATATATGAAACTGTGATGGTTGTAGACAACTCAGGAAATGATGTGTTGTGTATGGATTCCTCCAATAGTATGGATAAAGCATGCTTGTGGCATTGTCGTCTTGGACATTTCAACAAGAAACGTATAGCCCAACTCTAAAAGGATGGAGTGTTGGAGTCATTCGACCTTAGGGACGATGACGTGTGCGAGTGTTGTTTACTTGGAAAGATGACAAAGTCACCCTTCACTGGCACTTGTGCGAGGGGTGAGGGTTTATTGGACCTCATACATACAGATGTATGTGGACCCTTTAGATCCACCACAAGGGACGCGAATCGCTTCTATGTGACTTTCACAGACGATTATAGCAGATATGGGTATCTACTTAATCAAGCATAAGTCAGAAACCTTTGAAAAGTTCAAAGAGTTTAAACAAGAAGTGGAGAATCAGTTGGACAGGAAAATCAAGATGCTTCGATCTAATCGAGGTGGAGAGTACCTAAGTCTTGAATTCAACGACTACCTCAAGGAATGCGGAATAGTTTCGCAATTGACGCCACCTAGGACACCGTAGTTAAATGGTGTAGCTGAGAGGCGTAATCGAACTTTGCTAGACATGGTTCGTTCCATGATGAGTCGTGCTTCACTACCTATCTCATTCTGGGGGTATGCCTTTGAGACTGCCGCCCATATCCTTAACTTAGTCCCTACAAAGAAGGTTGCCAAAACACCTCACGAGATGTGGACAAGGAAAGCTCCCTCGTTGGCACATATCAAGGTTTGGGGTTGCGAGGTTTTCGTAAGACGAGAAACTCACGACAAGCTCGAACCTCGTAGTGAGCGATGTATTTTCATCGGGTACCCACGGAAATCCTTTGGATATCTCTTCTATAGACCGAGTGACAATGTAGTCTTCGTTGCGAGGAGAGGGGTTTTCCGAGAGCGAGAACTCATAAGCCAAGGAGACAGTGGGAGGCAAATCGATCTTGAAGAGCTTCAAGAGTCGAGCGATGAAGGAACCTCTAACACTGGCGCTCAACCCGAGGAAGAAACTCCGGTTGAACCGATTGACGAGTCCTTACCTCTTAGACGTTCCGAAAGGGTTAGTGTTCCACCCCAGTTTTATGGTTTTCATATTACTATGGAAGGGGATACGTTCATTAGTGATAGTACATTAGTGAATATGGACGAACCTAACAGCTATAAGGAAGCCATGGCAGGCCCAGAGTCTGCGAAATGGAAAGAGGCTATGGACAACGAGATTCAGTCCATGTATGACAACCAAGTTTGGAATTTGGTTGACAATGTACCAGGTCGTAAGACGGTCGGGTGCAAGTGGATCTTCAAGAAGAAGACTGACCTGGATGGGAATGTACACACTTATAAGGTACGATTGGTTGCGAAGGGTTTCACTCAAACTCCTGGAGTTGACTACGACGAAACCTTCTCACCAGTTGCGAAGATAAAGTCTATCAGGGTGATGCTGGCCATTGCTGCATTTCATGACTATGAAATATAGCAGATGGATGTTAAAACCGCTTTCCTTAATGGGAAGTTGGCTGAGGATGTTTACATGGCTCAGCCAGAGCGTTTTGTCAATGCGAAGCATCCCAACAGAGTGTGTAATCTTGAGAAGTCCATTTATGGACTTAAGCAAGCATCACGCAGATGGAATCTTTGTTTTGATGAGAAGGTCAAAGAGTTTGGTTTTCTGCGAAGCGAAAAATAATCATGTGTATATGTCAAGGCCAGTGGGAGTGTAGTAAGTTTTCTCGTATTGTATGTCGACGACATACTACTCATAGGAAACGACATCCTGACACTGCAGGAGGTTAAGTCCTGGCTCGGGCAGTGCTTCGCTATGAAGGACCTCGGAGAGGCTTCCTATATTTTGGGAATAAGGATAGTGAGAGACAGAAGTAAGAAACTAATATGACTTAGTCAAAATACTTATTTGGACAAGGTACTAAAACGTTTTAGTATGGAGAATTCGAAGAAAGGGGAGTTACCAATCCAAAGTAATGCCAAGTTGAGTAAGACTCAAAGTCCGAGTACTGAAGTTGAGATAACAGAGATGAGCCGAGTACCTTACGCTTCCGCAGTTGGCTCGATCATGTACGCTATGACTTGTACTCGCCTTGATGTGGCCTTCGCTTTGAGCATGGTCAGCAGATATCAAGGGAACCCTGGCAGAGCGCATTGGATCGCGGTCAAGAATATTCTTAAGTACCTTCGGACCGACAGGGACAACTATCGTTCGCAGTTGGGCTGGGTCTTTACCCTCAATGGAGGAGCATTAACTTGGAAGAGTTCCAAGCAGGAAACCGTAGCCGATTCAACGTGTGAATCAGAGTACATTGCAGCAAGCGAAGCGTCAAAGGAAGCAATATGGTTGAAAAACTTCATTGGGGACCTTGGAGTTGTGCCAGCCATAAAGGATCCTATGGAGATTTTCTGCGATAATGAAGGAGCGGTTGCCTTGACCAAGGAACCAAGATCACGGTAGATCTCGACATATCGACAGAAAATATCACTTTATTCGACATCGGGTCGAAGAAGGACTCCTCGTAGTGAAGAGGGTATCATCAGAGGATAACCCAGCAGATCCGCTTATGAAGGGACTGAGCAGGGTTAAGCACTTGCAGCACGCTAGGAGCACTAGGCTGAAGGATGATATTAGTTTAGATTAGATAGTTTGGAAATGTGTAATAGATAAGTTGTTATTAACATTTGATGATTAAATAAAAGAGTATTATTTATTAGTAATGTTACTGTCTTATGTTAATCATTTACCTATTGTTTCATTTTGCATGTTTTGACTTCCTGAATAATTGAATTATTTGATAATAATCGAATTATTCGAACGGTCTACAGTCGTTCATATGTTGGAAGTAGATATGAATGAAGACTGTCATGAATTAGTGTGTAGATTGTATAAAAATGTATTATACATAGCAGAGGTTTGCTACAACGTTCATGAGTGCTTATGAACTTGATTTGAGCATTGGAATAAACCCACACTTTTTGGAATCACTTCATGGAATTTATCACGAGTGATCGCAAGATGGTAATATCATGTGGTCTTAAAACCTAGATATATGGTTTATTGTTTGTTAATTGGTCGTGCATTGATAATGCGTAAACGCATCAGTAACTTGATGTTACAAAACGCATTGTTGTGTATGATTTGATTAGTGGATAGTAAATGCATATAAGTCGAAGTTTATCTGTTCCTTTTATCCTAAGAGGGTAAAAGCGATATCAGGGCCCCTCGATGATTTGATTTGACTTATGTGTCGGGTCCGGTCACGACTGAATTGATGTGTTCAATTAAGTTCTATGTCAAATGAATCTGAGATCAAGAAACAAATTGTTGGACAATAAGTATGAAAATGTTCCATGTGCTTCTCCGCATGATATCTAGAACAGAGGATTATACGATCCCTTATCTGAAGGACAGCTTACTGATAAGATCAGAGTTTGACAGCGTCTTTGAGAGCTACGATTGCTAATAGAATTGTGCTTGCATTTATAGTTACTAGACTTATCCAAGTGGGGGACTTTTGGATTAATGTCTAAGCCCGTAACTATATTTGGTAAGTACTTGACCCGGTTGTGCATGGTCCTTTTGGGTTGCCTTCACCATAGCAGCTTGACAGGGTGATTTATGAAGAGAGAAGAGATATTATTATATTAATATATTATGAGAATAATATATTAAAGGAATAATAATATTATTTAATTAATATTAGTCATAAATTAATTAGGAATTAATTTGGTGACTAAAAGAGGTTAATTGAATAAAGGGGCTTAAACTGTCAATTGTGTGATAGTTAGTTTTTGGGCTATAGATCCTTGTGAATATAGGGTGGCCGAAATTAAGGAGTATGGGCTCCTTGAATTCGTCTAAATCTTACTCTAGAAGGATCTTTGGATTGCTTAGGGCCTAATTTATTTAATTAGGGTTAAGGATGTAACCCTAGTAGCTCATAGTATAAATAGACCCCTAGGGTTGGAGAAATCGACCACCTTGCTTCCTTGGGAACCCTAGAGCCGATTTCTATACCTCTCCCTTCTCTCCAAATCATCCTCTTGCTAGTTGGTGTTTGTAAGCCATTAAAGGAGTGACAATTGTGACTCTAAGCTCCAAGAATAAGAAGATTCAAGCAAGCAACTAAAGGTATTAATCTAGATCTGATTTCATATGTCAAGTTTGTATTGTATTCACTAGATCTAGCATTGTAAGCCTTGGATACATTGCATGTTCAATTAGAGAAACCTAGATCCAAGCATTAGGGTTTGCATGTGCACATAGGAAAGTTCTTATGGCTCAAACCCATCAGCTCTCGGTGCTTGCTTCAATCCATAGACTGCTTTATCTAGTATGTAGCAGTGATCAGGATACCTCTCGTTCACAAATCCAGGTGGTTGCTCAACATACACCGTTTCTTCTAGTTCTCCATTTAAGAAAGAACATTTTACGTCCATTTGGAAAACTTCGAAGTTTTTGTGTGCTGCATATGCCAAAAAGATTCTTACTGGTTCCAACCTTGCTACTGGAGCAAAGGTCTCTTCGTAGTCTATCCCTTCTTCTTGACAATATTCTTTCACCACCAGCCTCGCTTTGTTGCGTATGACATTTCCCTCTTTATCCAGTTTGTTTCTAAAGACCCATTTCAAACCGACCATAGATGCATCCTTTGGTGTGGGAATCAGTCTCCAAACACGATTTCTTTCAAACTCATTGAGTTCATCTTGCATAGCTTGCACCCAATCGGAATGATCAAGAGCAGCTTTTACCGTTTTTGGTTCAACTTTGGAGACAAACGAATTAAACATGCAGAATTCTACTTGAGAGAATAAAGCAGTTTGCTTCTCTTTCATTTGGGAACGTGTAAGAACTCCCTCAGATGATTCACCAATTATTTGAGTTTTAGGATGATCCTTTGTCCGTTTTATGAGAGGGGGGTAATTCGGATCATAGGCAGGATCCTGCTCAGCATTGACTTCTTCTTCTAGTTCTGACATATCGTCTTCGTCATTTGTATTTTCATTCTCCCCCTCAAATGGCGAACCGAAACCTATGTCAGGTTCAGATATCTCCCCCTCGATTGGATCTTCTTGGGGTTGGGGTTGTTGATGGATTCTGCCCCTGGAAAGGCGTGTCGGTTGTTTTTGGTGTAGATGTACCCTCCCTCTGGAATACAGTCCTTTCGCTTGGTGGGTCATCTGTAGCTTGATGTTCACCGGATGCAGTAGATGTGCTTTGATTCTGCTTCTCGGTTGATTGATGAGGTTCGCTTTCCATCATTTTCGCAGCTTCATCGATGATTTTTATTAGATTGTTGATTTTGTTATCATCTGACTTCGCTTCTGAATTGATCTCTTTTTCTGGTTCATCAAAAAGTAGCATGAACTCATCAAACAGATTAGCAATCGGAACCGTGACTTGACCAGTTGCTGGAAAGATCTCCTCTGTTGGACTTTCGGTTGTTCGCATTTTCTTCACATAGTTATCGTCAAAAGTAACATAATTGGTTTCTTCAATCTTCTTCGAGCGTTTGTTGAGAACCCTATATGCTTTTGAAGTAAGCGAATAACCAAGAAAGATTCCTTCATCTGCCTTAACATCAAACTTGTTTCGTTTCTCTTTTGAGTTGAAAATGAAGCATCTTGAACCGAACACGTGGAAAAACTTCACATTTGGCTTACGATCATTTAGAATTTCATATTGAGTGATGGCGAATCTCTTGTTCAGAAAGGATCGATTCTGAGTGTAGCATGCAGCAGCGATAGCATCAGCCCAGAAGTATAGTGGAAGCGAAGCGAAGCTCAACATGGTTCTGGCTGCTTCACACAAAGAACGGTTTCGTCTTTCAACGATTCCATTCTGCTGTGGAGTATAGGTAGCAGAAAAGTTGTGAGTGACTCCCTTTTCAGCCAGAAATTCTTCAAAATCTTTGTTCTTGAACTCAAGACCATTGTCGCTTCTTATATTTCGTACCACCTTTCGCAGCTAGACTTCCACTTGTTTGTATAAAAACTTTCAGTTTTGGAGTCGCCTCTGATTTCTGTTTAAGAAAGAAAACCCAGGTGAAGCGAGAAAAATCATCTATAATAACAAGTATAAACTTACTACCACCGAAGCTCTCAATAGTTGAAGGACCATATAAGTCGATGTGTAGTAGTTCAAGTGGTTCGATGATCTTTGTATTGATGCGTGTAGGGTGACTTTTTCTGCTTTGCTTGCCAATTTCACAAGCTGCGCATAGATGTTCTTTGTCAAATTTGAGCAAAGGTAGTCCACGCACGTGGTCACCAAGCACCAGCTTATTAATGTCTTTGAAATTCAAATGAGACAGTCTTCGGTGCCACAACCAACTTTCATCTGTGTTCGCCTTTGATAGCAAACATATTCCTGGTTTTCCTTTTAACGGGTGGATATTTAGAGGAAACATCTCCCTTTTTCGCTCAGATTTCAACAAAATCTTCTTCGTTTGTTTTTCAATTATCTCTGAGCCCTCATCGTCAAACGAGACTTTTAGACCGGTTCCTGCAACCAGTTGAGAAACGTTGATGAGGTTATGCTGCAATCCTTCCACGTAGGAGACCTTTCTTATAGAGAACTCTCCATTTGTGATCATCCCATATCCCTTGATCGTGCCGTAAGAGTTGTTACCGAACTTGACACATCCACCGTCCTTAAGGGACCGAAACTCCCTTAATTCTTCCCTCCTGCCTGTCATGTGACGCGAGCAGCCACTATCAATGTACCATTCTTCGTCAAACTGCTCGTCACTTATCACCTGCAAAAATTAAGCAGATTTAGGAACCCAAAGTTACTTGGGCCCTGGTGAGGCTTTTATAGAGTAGGGAATAGTAACCGAAAGATCAACCATATATGTTCTTTTTATTAATGTGGTTTCATTTTTTGTTCGATGGTGTATACTTTGATTTTATCTTTGTCTTGTTTTGACTTGTGTGTTTTGTTGTTAGATGTTTTTACGTTTGAGGCTTTCTTGGGTGTTCTAGAGTTAGCTGTCCTTTTGATCTTTCGGAATTTAGGTTCTGGATACAGCTTCCCTTTTCCTTTGACATCCTTCACAGGGTTTTGGATGAAAGTGAAGAGGATGGGATTTGGAGCTGACACTTGCCTTTTGGTTCTGGGCTCTCGTGTTGGAACTGAAATCGGACTTTCGGTTCTTGAAGTAATAAGAATTAGGACCGAAACTTGACTTTCGGTTCTTGTGACTTCCAAAATTAGAACCGAAATGGGTCGTTCGGTTTTCCTGACAGCTCTACTGGTAGTTTTTGCTGGAGTTAAACTTGATCGGTGCTTCCTTTTTATGAATAGAAGCCTTTTCAGAGCGAACATAAGAGGGGTTTTGGGATTGCCAAAACTGCTTTCTCTCATTGAGATTCTTCATATATCATTTGTTCCTCTGTCGTTTCTGTTCAGCAATCTGCTCTTGAGTCAAGTGTTTGTGTGCTTTGGGTTTCGCCTTCTTCTCATGAGCCTCGGTTGTTGTTGATGAATCGCTGGTTGTTTTTAGTGGTTTGCTTGGTAAGTCTTTAGTACCACTTATGCTGGGTTTATCAAAGCTTGAGGGTTTATTGAGTGGTTCAGGAATATATCGTCCCTTAACTCTCCATGAGGTTTGCTCTGACAATCCAACAGTTTCATCTGCATTATCGATGGGTGCTGACCAGAAGAAGTTATCACACCCTTCAGCATTATCTTTATCAACTAGCGATGTCAATTCAGCCGTTTGCTTCTTGGTTACTCTTGTGACTGCATAGACTTGGTTGAGTGTTGTTTGTACCTTTTGATAAACAACAGCTTTTTCTTTGAGCTTCTTTGACTTATCCTTTGTCACCCGAGCATATTCAACCGAATTCTCAGATATGAGGGGTTTTGATGGTTCGGGTTCGCTCTTAATAAATTCTGAACAATCGACCACGTCTTCTACAGAGATTTCACTTATCTCACTTTCCTCATCAAATTCAGAAGTGGTTTCCAAATTGATCTTGTTTTCTGAACTCAATTTGGCGTTTGATGAGTCAAACTTCTGTATAGTTTCGGTCTTAATTTTTAACTTATCATTTTCGACCAGCAAATTCTTAAGCATACATTTATCTTCTTTGGATTCAATGAAAGATTCGATTTTGTCCAGTCCATATTTTTTGGTGACAGAGATTTCATCTGAGGACATTATAGACTCACATTCAGCAATGACTTCATCCTCCTTGAATTCAAGGAAAGGCAAAATCATTTTATGAATATGTTTTCCTATTTCACAATCTAAATGCAACTGAGTGATAGTGGTATACAGACGTTTAACAATCAAACAGAAAACATTCCTTTGTTTCAAAAAATTTAAATTGTCTCTTTGCAGATAAATAAGTTCGTCCCTAGCGCTACTTAATTCTAACTCCTTTTGCTGAATCCACATCCTTCTCTCTTCACTCTTGGAAGACTCCCTGCTGAGTTGGTCAGTTAGGTTAGAATTTGTTAAGCGTGTTTGCATAAGACTTCCACTCAAACTAGAAAACTTGGATTTTAATTCATTTAAGTATTTTTCATAGTTTGTTGTTGGTACTTTATGAGATTCAAGGATGGTTTGTACCTTTTTGATCAACTGATCGCAGTCGCTGATCTTTTCACTCATGGGTTTGGCAGCGAAGCATTTGTCTTCCACGACCTTCGCTTTCTCATCATGGGTTGTTACCATTAAGCATCTACCAGCCAACTCAGCTACTCCTCCTTTCGCCACATATGCTCTTCCATGCGTGGGACGGCGAACCTCTTCATCTTCAGAGTCAGTTGACCATACTTCCACTCCACCGAACTCATCATCAACAACGTTTTCCTGCACAATCAAAACATTCATAGAAACGTTAGCTGATTTCTTCTTCTTGATCTCCTCTAGCTTTCTCATGTAGTAGGTCTCGTCATCTTCACCCTCCTTCTTCTCAGCCATCTTCCTCAGCATGCAATCATTGGCAAAGTGGTTCTTGCCATGACAGTAGTTACAATCGTACCCAGAGTCTCCAACAAGTTTACTTTCTTTCTTTTCATCTTCATTTTGGGTGTTTCTCTTTGGTTCTTCCTTCGCCTTTTCAGAACTATAGTTTCCCTGCCAGTTTCGGTTCTTATTGATTGGGAACTTTCTGCGAGCAAACTTCTTCGGGTTTGTGACCATCATAGCATATTCTTCATTGGTCAGGTCACATTCTGACATGTCGGCTTCCTCTTCTTCGTCTGCTACATTCTTGCTTTTAGAGACAAGAGCCAGTGAACCCACAGCCAAAACCACTTTCGCTTCCTTTGTTACTTCACTCTCATGGGATTTGAGAATGCCCATTAGCTTCGCCAGAGAATAATATTTAAATTGTTCATGAGCTTTTGCGGTTGAGACCACTGCCATCCATTCGGGCCTTAATCCATTCATGAATGTAACCTTCTGTTCAATCACTTTTCTTTCAATACCATGCTTCATCATCTTGCTAAGCAAATGGTTGAAACGATCAAACGTTTGAATAAGCTTTTCATCAGATTTCTGTCCGAAAGCACCGAATTCAGAGAGCAATAAGGTTTGGATCGAGTGCTCCAGATCTTCATCGGTTGAGTATAGTTCCTTCAACCTATCCCATATCTCTTTGGATGTTGAGCATGAGCTTACTAGACGAAAAGTATCGGATTGCAAGGTAAATCTGATCATCCTCAAGGCCTTGACATTGCATAACAACTTGTCTTTTTCATCTTGAGGAATCTTATCTTCGTCCGCCAAGAGTTTGTTAAACTCCTTTTGAGTCTTGATTGTCTGGTTCGTTCCAGAGTGAACAAACGGACCAATCGTTATTGCTTCCCATATCAATTAGCCATTATCTTCGGATCCAACTACATAGTCTTCGAAGTGATGTGCCCATACTTCATAATCTTGGGTATAAAGGATAGGGATCCTTGTAGTTAATCCAATACTGTTGGAGATGTTGATCGGATTGATTTGAGAGTCGTCGTGAGACATGATGAACTTGTTCTGTTAGAATCAGACTTGTAACTTTGAACTTAGGGTTTTATCAAAAACCAGAAAACTACCGTTGATAAGAAGAAGATAGTTTCTTTTATGTTGATAAAAGCGGAAACCCTAAAGTATTCTTCAAATAGAAGAGATGCATATCTATTACACAGTCTCCTGCTCTGATACCAATTGTTGGGATAAAAGAGTTCTAGATCGATAGATTCAAACAGAAAAACAACATTTAGCTATGCAAAGAACACAAGAATGGATCAAGGATGTCGAATGATTAATCAATCACACCTCAGAAGAGCTCGATGAAGAACTTCGACTATAGAGGTGTGTTAGGGTTACAATGCACGATAATAATAATAATTACAACTCCTTTCACAGCTATACATGCATGCAATATTTATACTAACCCTAATACTTATCCACGGTTGGACATGCCCAAACCGGGTAAACTATACATGGACTTAGAACCGAGCCCAAGACGCAACATCAAGACCCAACATAAAGTTTGCAACTTTATTACTCTCCTAGGTCCCAAGAACGTTGTATGTTTCATATCTGGACTTCAACACCTTTTGATCTGTTTAGAGTGTTATCTTGGACCTCATGGACTAAGAAAATTTTGATATTTTTCCTTCCCTTTCAGCCATGCAAGTTATTTTTGCCATTTAGGCTATTTTGGTGTATTAAAGTTTAGATCTTGAAAGCTTGAGACATTATTATGTATAAAGTTGGAAACTTTATGCATCTAAACATCATGTTGATTTAGAGATGAAGGTTGGAGAGTTGGACTAACGGATTTAGGTGAGAAAGATGCATTCTTGGTCCTTTTGAGACATAAAGACTAGATCTTGGTTGTTTGGACCATCCTAATGGATAAAGTTGGAAACTTTGTCCATTATAAAGCTATTTAGGAGCTACATCTGAGGTTATGGGCCTTGGTCCGAAGAGATTAAGCACTTAATGAAGATTTTGGCCTTCTGACCAGAAGTCACGATGTGACATAGGATGTGTCACGACGTGGCAGTGTTAAGAATCGTGATTGTTTGTCGTTGCATTCTTATGATGTGAACATGGAACGGTCACGACGTGATGTTGATGTTGAATTTGTATAAGCTGACCATTGACCTTGTGGACTTTGACAGTTGACTTTTTGTCTAGTTTGACTTTTGATCGAACTAGGGTAAAATTGAGTATTTGACTAAGGGTTGGTCTCTGTTTGGTTTTAGGAAGCTTGGTTTGTCTGCTCTGATGCTGAGGTAGCTATTGGGATTTTGTTGAGTAGTTCAGGTGAGTCTTCTCACTGTATTTGTGGGTCGAAGGAACCAATGTCCGCCTACTGGATTGTGTTATGTATGATGCTAGCTGTCTTTATGAATCTTACATGTATGATTGGGTTGAAATATATCCTAGGGTTGGGGCCCCTAAGCTGGGCTCATAGTTGTATGTTTAGGTTGAAAGAAACTTGAGGGCTGGGCCCATTATTTTATGTTTTGGTTGAAATAGACCACAAGTCCGGGCCTTAGGGTTGAGCCCATGATTTATGTTGGGTTGGAATATGCCCCAAGGTTAGGCCCACTGATTAGTATGACTTATGGTATTTTGGGAAACTCACTAAGATTTGTGCTTACGGTTTTGTGTTTAAATGTTTTCAGGTACTATTGGTTTCAAAAGGAAGGGCCTGGCTTAATCACACTTCATCCCCTGAAGATTTATTCTGCAATGATTGTCTATGATTTAGTATGATGTCTTGAGAATACTTTTACATTGATCGCCTTTTGGGATAATGGATAAATGGTTTTGACTTAATTAAAATGTAAATTTTTACTTAGTATTTTTGGGACGTTTTAAGTTTGTATCAGATCCTTAGTTTGAGGGATCCATGCACACTCTCAGGTTTGGGTAAACTTAAACTGAGGAATTGGTAAACTTTTTGAAATAAAATTGTTTTTCTAAAAATGTATCTAAAAGGAAAAGGGGTGTGATGTGTGAAATCAATCGAACTCAAGTAAGTATTTCCCAAAATACCCATACATGTGTTATGCTTATTGTTTTGGTATGAATATATATATGAGAATTGCATGCTATATTAGGGATAAGGATCTACTCAAGATTTTATGATAGAATGTTAGGAGAGATGCATGTATATGCCTGTTGATTGAGCTTTTGGAACAGCATGATACTATGGATTTCAAATGTTGCATAGAATGGCATGT
This sequence comes from Lactuca virosa, assembly GCF_052849685.1. Lineage (NCBI taxonomy): Eukaryota > Viridiplantae > Streptophyta > Magnoliopsida > Asterales > Asteraceae > Lactuca > Lactuca virosa. The sequence continues at coordinate 330,341,835 of NC_136428.1, read as the reverse complement.
TTTATGATGTTTTGTAGGCTAGGAGGATCTGGATGTTATGACAGATTTGGAATCTATGTTGGTGGAATTTATTGTTAACTGTATACTTTAAAAGTTGTATACGATTAGGATCATATAGCCCTAGAAGGACTGATTTGGTATTATTTCTTATTCCTTGTCTGGTTGTGGGCTTAGGGTAGAATCATTCATTCGACAGTCTATGTAATCCCGTTTTTGTGTATAATTTTTATGCATAAGGCAACCGACAGTGTTGGTAGAAGTTCCTAACATCGCAGAAGAAAGTCAGTTGGAGGATGCTTTTTTATGTTTTATGGCCTATAGAGTGTTACTACCCAAATGTTGCTTGCTTTGTGCTTTGTTGGACCTATATTGATGTAAGCTAACTATTAAATGAATATGTTAAATTACATGTGGCAAAGGTTAAATAATTCTAGAATGATTGATTGGGCCCTATTGCACAACTCTCGTTTGAGTCTGACCATTGTAGGGTTGGGTCATTTATTCGAAAGATTATTTAAGTTTTGTTGCATGTAATTGTAGTCATAAAGTAGTTAGATGATATTGGTAGAGGTTCTTTAGCAGCTGATGGTAGGGTGAGGAGGGAATCCTAGGAGAGCCTAGGAAGTTCCTTAAAGGAATGTGTGCACTGTTTAGCGGTGTGTATTTGTTGAGAGCGAGTATATGTGATTGGATCGGACAGCAGTAAACATGACTAGTTACTTAGAGGATTCGAAACGATTCTTGAGGAGAGTAGGGATAAGTGTGGATGGTAGTATTGGGCCTATACTACTAAAAGCCAAGGATCCATACTCGAATCGAGGAATATTTTGAGGATTCTAAGGAGCTGATTGATGGTAGATTGTATGGTTTAGAACCGTGTTTCAATGTAGCGTGTTTCCGTTCTTATTGGTTTATCAGTTATGTATGTTCAGATTGAGGATGGGTTTGGTAAAGGGTTGGGGCCTTAGTGGCCATGTCAGTTTGGGCTTAAATGGTGCAGACCCAGATGGATTAGTTGATTATGAGGTATTGAGGGCCTTTCACGAGGTAGTGCTAGTTGAGTCGTGGGACTTAGGAAGGAAGCCTTTGTGATGATCAGCTCGAGGATTGCAGCCAGAGATTGAGTGATTGGCAGATGGATTAGGATGTTACTATCTTTGATCGGAGTTATGTTCTTCTAGCTTTCCGTGTTCGTAGGAAAGAGAGAGTGGACATGAGATTTTCAAAGTTGGGATGTAGGCTAGATGGTTGTGGTTTTTGGTGGCAAGTATGGCAGTGTGGGAATGCACAAGAGGATTCTTGTGGTATGTTTTTCTCGAGATTAGATTAAGGGTATGCTTTCTTTGGATTTAGTTGGGTCTAGTGCTAGTTGATTGTTTCAGGTGAGCAGGGAAGTGAATCGGTAATGAAAAACTTTTGTTGTCCCTAAGGTATCCCGGTTGTGCGAATGGTGACTCTTGAATTTATAAGGGATGCTCGCAATGAATTTTTTGGGGGGATTTATATACGAGGTGTGTGGTAGACCATTTTTTCCTAGATAAAGAATCAGTGCTATGAATAAACCGTCATAATTATTGCTTGTGCATCTGCAAGGGATTCTTGACGTTAAAGGCGGTTGTGATTGGGAAGTTTATGGGGTATCCGTCAGAGATTTTGAGTTGCTTGGTCCTTATCTGGAAGATCATTTTGCGTTATGTTATACATTCCAAGTGTTAGAGATTCTATGTATTTGGATGAGACGATTTGAGTTTTGGTTTGTTTTCAATGTCAGTTGGTGGTAGTTGAAACCCTAAGTGGGGGAGAACTAGACATTCTACTTGGAGGATCATCGATCTATTCGAGTTTATGGTTTAAGTGGGGGAGAACTGGGCATTCTACTTGTGGTTCCTTTCAGGAATGCCTGATGAATAGAGCAAGAAGTGTTTGGGTCGCTCAGGTTGAGAATCAGTTGTTGAAGGATTTGTCAGCTCGTTGTATAGATTGTTAACTATAGTCTAGGTTGGGCAGTTGTTGATCGGTAAATCAGCTTCATATTTGGGTATGTTTAGTTCCACATGGGTTTTGTTTAGTAGTTTATTGGATAATTGGATTAGTTGTTAATGCATTCTCGATCGTTGGTAATTTCGTTCATTTTCAATAGCGGAGGTTCTTCGAAAGTCTTGAGTTATACTAGTTAAAGTTCAATGGATGCGTCAACCTATCGACAAGTTCTATATGTTGGATATTTTTGGCCTCTAGTTATGTTTACCCTCAATTGTTGGTTATGGAAGTACTTTTCATACCAGGGCTCAGGTTTGGCAGTTGTCCTTGGATTTGGGAGTTCAGATGTTGGAGCGAGATGTTTAGATTTCAGGTGCGATTATGGATCTAAGCAGATTCCAATTTTGTCATGTCACATCGGCAGGGTTGGTATTTGGATCGATCCAACCAGGGTTCTGACAGCATTTCTGAATAATTTTGGAAGTTTTATCGAGCTAAGTTATGTATTGGTTTGATCACGTTCAATTTCAATCGTGGTGTGAGATCTTATATCGATCGTTCATGAGAATGTTTCTATTAATGTATGAGGTTTGTTATCCCGTTAGATCTACTGGTACTTCATCTGTTAGGTAAGGTTATGAGGAAGAAGGAAGGCAGTAGATCTAGGGTTGGTTATAGGTTCCCTTGAGGGTATGTATTGTGGTAAGTTCATTAGATATTGTCATGAGGAGTATATCTGGACTGAGTATGATAGCATGGGAACACTTGGATCGGGTTATTGGCATTCACTAGATTGGTAGGCGATGGTAGAAGTGTTGTAAGACTGTGGTGTGGCCTGTAGCATTCATTAGGTTGGTAGGCGGTTGTGGAAGTGTTGTAAGACCGCGGGGTGACCCGTAGAATTCACTAGGTAGATAGGTAGTTGTGGGAGTGATGTAAGACTATGGACGGACCGGTAGTGGATTATTTCATCCTTGGTTCGATCTGGAGGGTAGTTGAAGTCGTGATGGTGAGCAGGCTAGGATAGCCTTGGTCAGTTAGACTCTTGATGGGAGTCACATGGTGCGGCTGTGTGTGGGGATATCAGCTTCCCCAACCAGTCGGAAATTTGGTACATCAGTTAATGGGTAGATCAGTTCAGAACCAGGAAGATCTCGGTTAGATAAAAAATGCGAATGTTTGGTTATCGAGATGTGATTTTTATGTTGGTTTGGCATCAATGGTTGAGGCTTGCGGCAGAAGTCGCCTTGTATTAAGGTTCAAGATTTTTGGCATTAGTGAATGGTTAGAATATCTGTGGATCAGTTACCTGTATGATAATTTAGGAGTGGAGGAATTCATTCGGATTGGGTTGTGGAGTGGAGTTTTATGGAAGTAATATGAGATGGTCCTGATCGTCTGGAGACCAGACATGGTTTTAGTGTTTTCAGTTTTTTCGCATAGAGCAGTCGGATTTTCCTTAGTTGCTAGAAGGCAGAGGATTATGGTTTGATTTCTCATCAAGAGTTGTGATCTCTGCTAAGATTAGGGCTTGGATAATAGTGTAAGAAGGCTATTGTCTTTACAAGGGGGACTTCTCATTCCTAATTGGTAGTCATGAAGTTCGGTAGGGTCGTTGGGTGTGGTAGAGTAAGTTTTAAGAAATGGTTTCGAGGATGAAATCTAATTTAAGAGGAGGAGAGTTGTGACATCCTGTTTCGAGAAGTTTCTTATTTCGGGATTGTGGACAATAAATTGATCAAGTAAATGCCTTGGGCTTAAGGGAATGGGATTTAGACCTTATTGGATGATGATAATTTTGGATAAGTGATTAAAGCCTTTGATTTGTGTTTGGAAGAAAAAGGGTAAAACGGGAAAAGTAATATTTCGGGCTTCTTGCATGGATTATGGTTTTAGTTCGACTTCTTTTAAGTCAAAAGTAATTAGATAGGGTTGTGGATCTCGTCAATAACTTTTTGTGCATATAAAAAACGCTGAAAATGGAGTTGAAACAAAAAAGTTATGATTGTTTGAAGTTGGAGTGAAATTGGGTGAAAACCCGTTCTCACAAGGTGAAAAGTAATCCTCACCGCGTGAGAGTCCTCATGAGGTGATAATGTATTCTCACGACATGAAAACTATGCAACCCAAAGCCCACAACATTTTTAGGGTTTTCAAGGTATTTAAAGGTAAGAATTCATGTTTTATGGTGTTTTCTTAGCCTCCATCATATCTTTAATCCCTTGGGAGAAACCCTATCCACTATTTTGAAGATTTGAGCCTCCCTTCTTCTCTCTCATCCATTTCTGGAGTTTTTGGTGGTTTTGGAGCAATGTTTTCATGCAAGATTGATCCTTGAAGCTTGGCAATTGAAGATCTCAACTTTCATCTACCTTCTAGAGCTTTGTAAGTTATAAAGATCCTAGCTTTAATGCATTTCATCTTGGATCTAAGTGTATTTTGGTGTTTTGGTTTGTCATAATGAATTTTGAGTGAGAATTGGCAATAAAGTTTGCAACTTTATTACTCTCCTAGGTCCCAAGAACATTGTATGTTTCAGATCTGGACTCCAACACATTTTGATCAGTTTAGAATGTTTTCTTGGACCTCATGGACTAGGAAAGTTTTGATCTTTTGCCTTCCCTTTCATCCATGCAATTTATTTTGGTCATTTAGGATATTTTGGTGTATTAAAATTTAGATCTTGAAAGCTTAAGACACTATTATGGATAAAGTTGGAGAGTTGGACTTAACGGATTTAGCTGAGAAAGATGCATTCTTGGTATCTTTGAGACTTAAAGACTAGATATTGGTTGTTTGGACCATCCTAATGGATAAAGTTGGAAATTTGTCCATTATGAAGCTATTTAGAAGCTAGATCTGAGGTTATGGTCCTTGGTTTGAAGCGATTAAGCACTTCATAAAGATTTTGGCCTTCTGACCAAAAGTCACGACATGACATAAGATGTGTCACGACGTGACGGTGTCCAAAATCATGATTGTTTGTCATTGCATTCTCACGATGTGAGCAAGGAATGGTCATGACGTGATGCTGACGTTGACTTTGTATAAGTTGCACGTTGCCCTTGTGGACTTTGACAGTTGACTTTTTGTCTAGTTTGACTTTTGGTCAAACTTGGGTAAAATTAAGTATTTGACAAAGGGATGGTATTGGTTTGGTTTTAGGAAGTTTGGGTTGGATATTCTGATGTTGAGGTAGCTATTGGGCTTTTGTTGAGTGGTTTAGGTGAGTCTTCTCACATATGCATGTATGCACGTATTCGAGTATATTAACAAATGAATCTTACATGATATAATCACATGTAAATCTTACATGATATAGATAGATGTGAGTCTCACATGTGAATCCTTCGTTATATTATCACCAATGAATCTTAAATGATATAATCACATGTGAATTTCACATTTGATATTTCATGATAATATAATATGTGAATATTACATGTGAATCTTCCATGATATAATAACATGTGAGTTTTATATGATATATACATATGTCGATATATAAATATGTATAAATGTATATGTATGTACACTTGTGTATATGTTGATATGCACATATGCATATGTTGATATGCACTTGTACATATGTCTATATGCACTTGTGCACATGTTGATAGGCATATGTGCATATATCGATATGCATTTTTGCATACGTCTATATACACACATGCATTTTGTGTGAGTTTTATTCGTTTATTATTTTTTAATATTCATATAGGTTTGAAATAATTTATTGAGAATATTGAAGTGGTGAAAAAAGATAAATTGAAAAATATATGCCAATTTGGGCAAGAGAAATGAAGAACTTTGAAATTTTGTAGCATTTTTTTTTTATATTTTATCTTGTATACACTAAAATAAGTGTACTATTGCATTTATCAATTTTTAAATAAAATGTGTTTTTTATTATTTACTTACAAATATTTACAAATATTATAGACTAAGAAATATGCATATATGCCGTTGCGAACGTGCATATATACATCATGAACATATGCATATATGCACCTCGAACTTTATGTTTTTTCATATAGAAAACTAATGACATTCTTTTAAATTAATGAGTTTTTGAAAAATTATTGTTTTAAAAGAGTTTACTATTTTATTTTTTGAAAAATTAAATATTAAATGAGATTTCTAAGATGACGATTATACTTTTAATGAGCTAATTTTTATTTGATGTTACACTATTGAGTTTTCATAAATATATGAGTTCTCAACGAATTTCAATATATATATATATATATATATATATATATATATATATATATATATATATATATATATATATATATATATATATATATATCTATATATATATATATGTGTGTGTGTGAGATCGATCGATCATATCTCTTTTAGGTTATATAATTGAAACATTCTCTTCAGCTTTATACAAAAAAGCTATGTAATTATTTGGCCTATTCAGTTTGTATGGTATACTTTCATTTGGTGGAAGTACATGCCCATATCAGATTGCATCACCTTAAAGATTATATATTAATAAAACAAAGTAGTATTGCCATATGGTATTAAGAAATTGTTGTTCATCTCTTGCATGTCAAATAAATCGTGTTATTAAATTGATATTAGATAAATTAATAAGAATGGCTGAATATGTTACAATGTACAAAACAAAACTCAATTCCCAAGCCCTTTACCTGATGAAAACATCTAAAATCCCTGTGACCGGATAAAATTGGAATGACAAATAAATAGAATAAATAAGTAAGCTCATCAAATAAAATAAAATAAATATCTATATTTATACTATATTATAAAACATATTCAATATATCTTGAATTTTAAGAGGTATAAGTTACAAAACTTTTTATACAAGTAATTATGTATAAATAAATCAATAATATTTGCTAAAAACGTGAAGAGGTGAATAAAGAAAAGTTATTAGAAAATTTAGTTTGTAGCGAAAATGTTAATTTCAAAATATTGAAGTCATTATATAAATTAATTTATGTTTCTTAAACTAGACATTGTATTGATGAATTACTTCAATAATATAAATATATAATATAGTCGAACAATAAATATTTTATTTAAAAGTTGTAACTTTTTATATTACTTAATAACTAGTCATAAAATTTAATAAATATGTCCTCATAAAAAACTATTCAAAAAAAGAATTATTTATCATCACTGCTTTATACGGACTAACATCTAGTATAACTAAACCTTAGAAATCATAAAATAATTTATTAATTTTAATTGCCCCACAAAAGTAGTTTATATATATATATATATATATATATATATATATATATATATATACGGAAAAGTTCAATACATAACCATTATTAATCAAGGAAAACCAAGGAACCAAACCAAAACGTCGGAATTTAAAGCGATCAACGGCAAAAGTAAGAGTTGTAAATTTTTATAATGGACGCACATGTACCGGATTATAACAAAATCCATTTCCTTTTTTTCATTTAAAATTTTTTTTAGGCCAAGTTGTTTATCGAAAAAAAAAACCGAATATACCGTTGTTCACGATTTTCCGTCCTCTTTCCATAGAGATCCATGATGATATATAAAAAACGAACTTTTTTTTTTTCGAAAAAAATCCACTTAATTTTCTTAGTTTTTTCAATATTTAAGTTTATTTTTATCAAAAAAAAAAACTAATTATACCAAAAATATTAATTTTTTGTACTCTATTAATAAACATCAACACCGACTAAAAAAAAAAAAAAAAAAACCTCGAACAGTACAGATTCACACTGTGAATCTAAACTATAAATATTTCAATTTTTAACATTCACAATATGAAAAATCTCGAACAGTTCAGATTCACATTGTGAATCTGAATTACTATTATACACACTGTGAATCTGAGAATGTTCAAAAAAAAACCTCGATCAGTGTACATTCACACTGTGAATCTAAACTATAAATATTTCAAATTTTAACATTCACAATGTGAAAAAACTCCGATCAGTTCAGATTCACACTGTGAATCTGACTTCTTATTATGCACACTGTGAATCTGAATAGGTTTACAATATGAATCTGAACAGGTTCACAATGTGAATCTAAACTGAAATAAAGTTATTTTTTTTATTTATTTATTTTTTTTATTTTTTTTATTTTTTTTAACTTGAATATGAATCTATGTTTAAAAAATATAAAAAATATGAATTTTGATATATTTATTAATTTTTTTTTCTATAAAAAAATAGACCTTAAATTTTTTCATCAAAGAAAATGAAGTGGGTTTTTTCGAAAAAAAAAAAGTTCGTTTTTTATATATTATCATGGATCTCTATGAAAAGAGAACGAAAAATCGTGAACAATGGTATATTCGGTTTTTTTTTTCGATAAAAAACATTGTCTAAAAAAAATTTTAAACGAAAAAAAGTGGTGGGTTTTTTTGTAAATGGTGGATTTTTTGGTATAATCCGGTGTGTGTGCGTCCAATGTAAAAGTGTACATCTATTTCTTTAGCCGTTGATCCTTATGATTTCCAACGCTCACGATTGGTTCATTGGTTCCTTGGTTAATTATTGTTCTCTATTGAACCTCACCGTATATATATATATATATATATATATATATATATATATATATATATATATATATATATATATATATATATGGTTAAGTTTATTATATTTATAAAAGTGAAATACTAATAAATAATAGAGGTGTTAGCCTAAGTCCGATCGAAAAATAATTATATGGGATTATATAAGTAATAAAACATCTCTATGAAGATAAATACCGGTAAGAATATTAATGAAATTATATAACAATAAATAACTTACCAAAAATTAAAATACGACAATGTAAAAAGATATGTGTTTGATATAGAACTTTTGAGTGTTATTAACTTTTATTTTAAACAGAAAATTTAACTTTTAATTTTTCAGAGTTTTAGTTTTTTATTTTAATGTGATTTTGTATTTTTAAAAGTTAACAACTATTTTTACCAAACACTATATAAATAGAAATACAGGTTGCAACTTGCGATTAATTTTGCCAAGAATGAGATATATAGTGAGCTATAAACTGCCACTTAGGTAAGTATTAAAAGACATTACAATTGTGTAGATTAGATGATGCATGCACATATATAAATAGGGTAACTAAAGTAGCGTAATGTACTACAAATAAATGATGTGAAATCGATTACAATCAACTCAGAAGCTCTACATCTGTTCAAATTGTCTCGAGTTGTGTGACAACCCGAATTTCCTATCTTGTACAACCATTCAATTCAGTCAAAGTCAGGCTTGTTTTAGCCATCTTTTAGCACTGTTTAGAGTTTAGAGTCTGATTGAGCATTCTAAGCCTAGTATATCAAAGGATCAAGTGTTAGATTGAGTCAACTGAAGTTCAAAACCATCAAACAAGCCATAAACCCCTCAATGAGGAGTTTACGGCCAGGACACATGAGTTTATGGCCGTAAACTCTAGCCTATAAGTATGAAGCTTGGGCCATTTTTCTTCACTTTTACCATTTCCAAGGCTAGGAACTCGAAAACTCTCTCAAGTATCATAGGATTTTGCTTCAAAACCCTCAAAATGTAAGTGATTCCTTCCATCTATGTGTTAATACTTCTCTTATCCATGAATCACCATTGATTTCATCCATGGATTTCATCTTTGAGTTTAGATCTTCAAAGATTCTCAAGAACATCAAGAACACTTAGGTGTTTTGGGCCGAAAACACCCTTTTTTGCCTACAAATCGTAAGTATATACACCCTATACTTGTTATCTAGTTAAGACTCATAATGCTAGCCTTGAAATCAAGATTTTCCCAAGAACATGAGGTGTTTACGGCCAAGAGCATCTCCCTTGTCCGTAAACCCTAGTTTGTAGTGCATTTGGACCTTAAACTCTTCCTAAGGCTTGGACATGAACGTAGAACCCTTCCTCAATGCTTTAAGCCCTTTAAAACACCCATATGCACAAAGTAGCATGAGTTTACGGCCGTAAACTCATGGGGCCGTAAACTCATTGGCCGAAATCACATAGGGCCGTAAACTCTTGGCCGTGAACTCCATTGGTCATGCCATTTTGGCCGTAAACTCCATTAAGTGGCCGTACACCCTTAGTATGCAATCATATGTGATTAATATCCTTCAATCTTAGGGTTTCCTAGTCCAAATAGGGTGTTACCCTTCATGATTAATTGTATAAACTCTAATCTTATACATATATGTGTCCTTATATGCTAATTATGATTCATTTGTGTGCTCAAGTCTTCACTCGACACCTAGCATCCTAGACCGATCTTTGATTCATATCACTCATTACAGGTGATTTCATACCCCTACATTTTCCGTGTTTTTAATGTTTTCAGGGGGGAATACAAGTCAAACTAAAAGTATTTTATTAAGTTTTAAACTTATTAATACAATTCAACGATTTCCATGGGTAATAAAATATTCCGATATTTTATCCCTTTTGTCGAGCATAAGGGAAGCTTTTATTTTGGAAATCTACTTCATGGTTTTCAGAAATGTTTTTGCAAAGCATTTTCCATATCAACTCTAATAAACTATAATGGATATAGATTGGGATAACCTCTAGGCAGCTCTTACTAATTCAGATTTCATAAATGAATATATGTAAACTACGATAGATTTAGTTTATGTTATATATTTTCTAAGAAGTATAAAATACAATTATTTAAGGATGATTATTGTTTTATACTGTTTTTAGCACGTAAACTAGATTATACAGAATTGTGAGGCTCTACTTCAATACTTTACCCTTAGGTGTACAGTGATAAATCCTTTTAGTATAACCAGAGTCTCCTTGAGGGAGAGCGTAAAATTTGTGAATAGATCTATTTGGGACTGACAACCCCACACCAGAACTGCTAGCTACATTTGGGCAGGCATGCCTATGGTGAACAAATGTCATTTAACTCGACGCCTGAAGAACGTTGGAAAAGTCTCTAGTCATATCAAGTATGGTTATACGATTCGCAAATAAGTATAAACTAACTTTGCTTACGGACTCTACCCTTCATTAGTTTTATTTTGAGTAATAAAACTACTTTTATATATGCTGATAGTAATCAGGGATTTCTAAACTGGCATCTCTACCTCCAGGACGGATAACATGTTTTTAGGGAAAATATAGGATTTTCCCAGGATAACACCGACTTTCTAAAACTGATAGTTTACTATTCTACTAACAGATATTCCTATTCATTCCATGACTCCTTGGATCGTGCATATCCTGTATGAACCGGGAAGTCATGGAAGGAATGGGTTTTTAAACATGCATTTCATAAGAAAATATAGGATTTTCTTGAGGAACAATTTTCAAAATAATCAAAGAACATTTTTCTCTAAAACTAAATGCTTATGAACTCACCAGCTTTATGCTGATATTCTTTCAAAACTGCTTGTATTTTCAGGAAATTAGTAGACAGGTACTTCCAGGAGTTCGGAGAAGTCGGAGCGTTAGAGTCACGACTTTCTAGTTTACTTTTGATATGAACAAAACTATGTATTAAACAATGTAAACTTTTTCATATATGTATTCAATGTCTGGTTGTGTTTACTATGCTTGCTATGATACAATTGTTGTGATACTACGCATGACGCCCTCCACCCCAGGACGTTTCCGCCGTTCCAGTTCTGGGGTGTGACAAGTTGTATTGTCTTCAGATGGAGAATCCACTCCATCTATTTCTGTAGTGACAAAAGAACATGGTTTGGCATGCGGAATTAAAGTTTGCACAATGAACATGGTGATTTGGGTGTTCAAGAGATGTATTGATTGTATATGGTGTTACACAAAAAGGATCTAGATCTAGACTACATAAATAACACACACTTACACACTCACTTTTACATATCTCAAGCACACCTCTACAAGTGGAATGAACCCACCTTATATAGAAGTGTTTACATGTCTCTCTCTCACTCTCTATCTCTCATGGGTCAAAAGGCTAATGCACCACATGTAAGTGGGTTTTACAAAAGTCAAACAATTACAAAGTCAATCATGAATAACTTTGTACCCCAACATTCTCCCCCTCAAAGTTAGGAATGAATGACCCACTTCAAATCTTCCAAAATAGAGCAACTACGCGATCCGAGCCTCAAGCGTGACACATGTCGAAACGAACTTCAATCTTCAATTCTTCCATGATTCTTCAATTTGGGCTCTAGGATGTGAAACCATACAAACCGAGCAGCAACGAATGATTAACTCCAAATAATCACCCAAAAGTTGTGCATAAAAACACACCCCAAAAATCTTCAATAAAACCAAACCCATTTCGAATACATCATTTCCGAACTTCCAATTTCATCATTTCGTAAGCTTCAAAAAATTAAGGTCACTTCGGTCGTCAAATCCGCGTAATATGAAAAATTCAAGTTCGAATTTCCATATAAAACTTCTCCCCCTTTTTATAATCGAAACTTGATTATAAAACTTTCAAGGAAAGAGAACGTGCTCAATTCGGAATTTTTCGTGTCAAAACTCCCCCTTAACATGTGGCATAAACTATGTGCTTCAATCCGGAAAATCCAAAAAATATTGAATTTTTTGCTTCGTTCATGGATCGCCTTTGACAAAATTTCTCAAAAATGGGTAGAAATTGTCAATTTCAAAATTCTACAGTGACCCGGTGCGCCCAAAACAACAAAATATGCAAAACTCTCCCCCTTTTCCAAAGTTGGGTAGAAAGCGTCAATTTGCACAAACTGCAGGGGCTTGAAATGCATTTTCTTCAATTTTCAGCAAAAACAGTCCTTTTTCGAATTTGGGTATAAACCGCCAAACATTCGAAGCCTCAGGGACTATTTTCGAAAATTCTGCCATTGTGCACCAAACATACGAAAATTTGACCAAACATTCGAAATTTCAGAAAATTTTCGAATCTGGGTGAAAAGTGTCAAACATTCGAAACTTCAATTAATTGTTGAGGTTGCCAAATATTCGAAAGTTCAGGGGCTGTTTTCGAAAATTCTGCTTTTTTTCATTCCAAACATACGAAATTTCAACCCTTCGTACGAAAGCATCTCCTCTTCATACGAAAATTTGAAAAGGTGTCAGACTAACGAAATTTCAGGGGCCATTTACGTAACATTGCTTTATTTTTCCTCAATTCAAACGAAATCACATCATAGTTCGAACGAAACCTCACACAAGCAAACATACGAAATTTCATTCTCTCTCCTCTTCGTACGAAAATCATCTTCTCCCAAAATTTTTCTCTCCTCTTCATACGAAAGTTTTTCCTTCTCTCTCCCCTTCGTATGAAAATCATCTTCCCCAAAATTTTCCCAAACACACGAATTCGAAGCATTCGAAGCCCTCTTAATGAACAGTAACCTCTGAATACCTCTGAATCAAATTTTCCCAGTTCATACAGTTCTTCCCAAAATCAAAAAAGAATTTTCATTCTTCATTCATCACAGGGACCCCAAAATCAAATCTATTTCTTAGTCCAAATCACAGATTGCGTTTTCGTGTAACCTAATTAGTTATCATAATCCAATCACAAGGACCATACACGAACCCTTAGTACATCAACAATCGAAATCATCATCTGTTCGTTCGTCGATTCCAAATCAGTAAGTCACATTAACTCTTCAAAATCGACATAACCAAACAAGATCATAACCTTCGTCTGTAAACTCAAGTACAACCCTTCGAAAGCAAACCCAAATCAATTTCACATCTTTCGTTCTTTATCCCCAAAATATCCCAGTTGATTCCAAGAACATAAAACACTCGTTCTTACAGTTCTTCCAAAATCATCGACTCCCAAATCTTCGAATCTTAACCCAAATCGATCTAAAACCATCGACAATCACTCGTAAACAAATTCTTCACCGGTCGTCCTCCCAAAACAATTTTTCAGATCAAACAGACCGATTCAACATCATCATTCATGTGTGTTCTTGAAACATTCAATAACATCAGTACTTTTTCCAACCATTCCATTTATCCGAAAATCCTCCAAGTATTATGAAGAACACTTGAATCAAACAATTCACGAAGAATAGTTGAATCAGAATGAATATCGGTGAAAGCCAACAAAACTCAAACTCAGTCGTTTACATGATTAGAACAATCAAGTAATATCAAACCAGTTTAGAAGAATAATCATGACTGAATCGATTTGATAAAAAAAATACGACTTCGATCTTGAACCAAAATCGAGATGAGTTCTTGATTTGTGGATAACGTAAAGTGAAATTCAAGTTGTAGATGTGATCGATTAACAATCTCGACTCCTCAGACAAAACCAATAGACGAAATAATGAAATCAGATACATCTATCGATTTGCTAGAACGAGAAAATAGATGTCGGATTTTGTGAAAGAATCGACAACAGTACTTGATTCGTGTATTTGGGCTAAGATGAAATAGCCATATGTGCGAATTGGGCTCGTCCAATTCATTCTATGAATAGTAAAATGATATTGTTTGGATTTCGAAGTCGGATGAACAAATCAATATGTTGGTTTGGGCTCAAAATTTAATCCAAACAAATTTAATGTTTGTTTTGGGCTTGATCTTAAAAAAAAATTATTGGATCAACAATGAGAATTGAAACAAATTAGATCCAATGAATCAAAACGATCAAAAATCAAGAACGTAATGCACGAATTCAATGAAATTAAGAGAGATCATAGAGAGAGACTCACCAAAATTGCTCAAATTGCGACAAAATTTGCCAAACCGAGAATCGTTCTTCAAAAATCACCTTGATCTTGAAGACCCGCTCTGATACCAATTGTAGTGACAAAAGAACATGGTTTGGCATGCAGAATTAAAGTTTGAACAATGAACATGGTGATTTGGGTGTTCTAGAGATGTATTGATTGTATATGGTGTTACACAAAAAGGATCTAGATCTAGACTACATAAATAACACACACTTACACACTCACTTTTACATGTCTCAAGCACACCTCTATAAGTGGAATGAACCCACCTTATATAGAGGTGTTTACATGTCTCTCTCTCACTCTCTATCTCTCATGGGTCAAAAGGCTAATGCACCACATGCAAGTGGGTTTTACAAAAGTCAAACAATTACAAAGTCAATCATGAATAACTTTGTACCCCAACAATTTCCACCTAATCAAATTGTCTCTCCTTGAAGCGGTAGTCGTCAATATTACATAAGATATTACTGTAATAAAGAGAGGGTGAAAGTACAGTCTTCGAACAAAGGCGAATAAGCTAAAGCATTGAAGTCATGTACCATGCAAATCCGTAAAGGCGTAGTTTTTAGGATCAAAGATAAAAGAAACTTATAAACAATTACAATAATCTATCTAAAAAAATAGGTGGGTAACCACATAGATTAGAATCTATCCTAAGAATCTGTAAAGGCATGGCTACCGAGATCAATGACGATGGAATCTTCGAACCCACCACACTAATCTATACATGTTTTGCAACTAGGATTAATGATAAAGGAATTGTGAGAACCCTTCATGGCACTCTATAAAGGAACGATCCACCAAGAATGATAATAAGATTCTTTGAAACAACTAAGAGAGTCCATAAAGGTCGAGACACAAGGACAAATGATAAAGGTTTCAGATTCTCACCACCAGGATTCACAAAGGCAACACCACCAGAATCAAAGATAAAAGGGACCACTATGAACCACCAGGATCAAAGATCTGTAAACATAACAAACATTTTGATAAAAGAACGAATAGTTGGTTTTTCATATCTTTATAGTCCATATATTAAAATAGAGAGGTGCATCTATCAATAAAGGAAAATATAAACTAAAAAGGTAAATAAATAAAAGATAAGATTTGGTTTATGAGTAAATCTAAAAAAATCAGGAAAGTAATTAAACAAAATATGTGTTTAGGATATGATTCATATTTCAACACTTGACATTATTCCTAAATATAGTTAACCATATCTATCAAGAAAGAACAACCTCCTCATGATAATACTAAAACCTAAGTACTAAAGCCTATTAGTTTCTCGAGCCTGACTTTTCTAGAAGGAAGCATTTCGAGTCTCAGCTACTCAAGTATTAAAGATCACAAGTTCTTTGGTTGTCGTTTCTTTAGATGAGAAGGAGCCAAAAAATGTCTCTGGTTGCTTTAGCTTTTGTCGAGTGAAGATTAGTCATTAAAGATCAAATCATTTCAAGGTTCACAACATCAAATAATGGCCATCAGTTTGAGGAGCTCCGGATGAAAATGATTAGTCATATATCTTAGGATGGGTATTTCAAACATAAGATTCTCCAAATCGAGGAGCTCTAAGGAAACTTCGGATATATGCGAAGTTGTGGAGAGCTTCAAGAGGAAGGGTGTCTTAGAGTCATAAAAACTCTAGGTGGATAGATTTGCCTCAGATGCAAAGCTTCTCTGAGTTGATGTTTTAAGGTCTAAGGAAATGATATATTTTTAGGGAAATCTAACTCTAGGTGGATATATTTTCCTCAAATGCTAACGTTCTCTGAGTTGATGGTTTTAGGTCTAGGGGAAGGATATATTTTTAGGGAAATCTATCTATGACGTTTCTCTTGACAATGTGGAGTTTGAAGTAGAAGGATGTGAGCTGAAGATACATGTATTATCTTTATATCACCTTTTTTTAAAAAAAAATTAGACTTGTCTTAGATGGATGAATAAGAATTGAACATCTGTAACCTCTTTGGCTTCACCATGTTAGTTAATTTCTGGAGCTTGGCCCCTAGGCTTCACCATTTTATTGAAAAGAAAGTATCAACCTAAGCTCTGATAGCAATTGATGTGAAACTGATTAACAATCAACCTAAAAGCTTCGTACTTATTCTAGCCATATTAAGATGCTCATGTGTTTAGATGGGGGCCACTTACTAAAAGCATCACTGCTAAAACATTACTCTTCAATGTAAAAAATGAGAGTATAGGTAATGATATTGCCATAAATATACATATATTTTACACCATATCATGGAAATTATGCCACGTTTCATTGTAAATATGGAAAAACGACACTCATTTTGCTTGCAATTCATAAATGTGCAGATATTGCAGAAATTTGCAGAAAATGAGCAAAAATAAGCACAAATCATGACTAAAATCTGCAGTTGAAACTAATCAAACAAGACACTAGGATTTCCTTAAATGGTGCATTGTACCATATTTATATGTGATTCACGCCAAGTTGTTTGCTGCAATAATCCTTGAAGTAAACCACAATGCATGATATGTGTCTTTCTTATATTCACATTATGTAAATTTAGATCAAAAGAAAAACAACATATAAGTCTTTTTCCTTGACCTAATTATGAAATATGAAGATTAAGAGGTTCAAAAGTTAGAGAACGATTAGGGGCTATCTTGCAAGAGGGATAAATTCATTGAACTTAGGATATGAGGAATCCGAGACATAAACATTAGGCTATCATTGAGTTTTCTTAATCATTATCTTTAACATTCTATGTTTGATTGCTTTGTGTTTTTTATAAGATTATGGGCTAAAACCCATTGATTTCGCTTAGATGTAGATGAACCTTAATATCATGTGTTGATTATGTGATTAAAATATTTGGAAGTGGTTTAATTTATTATGTTTTCTTAATCCAATATCCATATATGTTTCAATTTAAATCTATGTGACTTACTGTTGATTTTGAATGATCTAGAGGAGCAATATGATTATGTTGTCTTGAATCATAGTTGTTCATGACCATTGGAAATTATGAGTAGAAGTGAACTAAGTCCTAGGGTTGGGTTAATAAGATTTGAACTTTAATATGTACGAATTGCATTCGATAACAATTTTGTGCATAAATTAATTATCATGACCATTGAGAGTAGTTACCAGAGTAGGTCCTTAATAATATGAATTCAATAACTTATTTAGGTATTATTAGTTGACATGACCATTATAATTAGTCCTTGGTGTCAGAAGATTAGTTGACAGACCAAGGGATCTAATCATTTTACGAATTAGTGAACTAACCAATATACATTGAACTTCACGTGAATCAACCATGTCTGCAGGCAGATTGAATCTAAGTGAAAGTACTTCTTTATTCGTATTTTCCGATAATAATTTTTTGTATGTTTTTTGTTATAAATTCAATTACCCTTAATTAATATTTTTAACTTTCTCTATAGATAATCGAGTTTGCTATACTAGTTCAATCTCGTTCGCCAATTGTTTGACAACTTGTTCTTACCCAAGCTATAACACTATACGATTAGGTACACTTGCCTAGTTTTGTAATAGTCCATAGTTCCGATGAAAGCCATTATAAATTTAAAATTGATTAATTAATTACACATCAAGGTTTATGGTACTGCTGTTGGGGAATGGTTGAAATTAATTTAGAATACTATTTCATTGATCAATCCATTCTAGTGGGGTTACCTCCAAGAAAATTAAAATTTTGAGATTTTAGGATTGCATTAATCACAATGCGTGGTTTCTAATGCATGATACATTTTATGATCAAAAACCATATTAACTTTTCTTTTAGAATTTTGTTTTTCTTGACTGTTATCTTTATCTGGTTTGCACTTGGCATATTACCAGGTCATCCACTTCACGATTAACACTACCATGTAACGAACCAAAATGCAACTTAACGCTCTAAAGAAGGGAAATGAAAGTACAAAAGGGAAAGAAGAAGCCTACATATTAGAAGAGCAGGAAAACTTATCTGGAACATAAGAAGAAGAAATGAATGATTTAACAAATATGTTGGTGGAGGAATATACAAGCCGTTTCATAAAGGCCACCCGGCGTTGGGTAGTTCAGCCAAAAACTCCAACTAAAATAAGCTTGGAGATCAAAGGACAAATCCTACATTTGTTAAAGAAGAATCCTTTATCTGAAAAACATCATGAAGATGCAAACAAGCATGTGGAAGAAATTATTTAAATTTCCGACTACTTCGGGGTTGCAAGAATCACTAATGACGCAGTTATGCTTATGGTCTTCCTTATAACACTCCAAGTTCATCAAACAATTAGGCCCACCTGTTTGAATATAGTGCTCACGGTCACAACAGTTGGTAATACTACAATTAATTATACGGTCCTTTTGGGTTACACATAAGAAAGATTTAAGCAATATTTGACAAGAGAGAAATAAGGAGGATTTAGTTTTTTAATTTATTAAGGATTAATAAATAAATAGAAACATGTAAATCCTTAATGTTTTAAAGTGAAAGATAGTTGATTTCTGACCAAGCAACTACTTTATGAAAACCCTAATATCACCCTATATATAGAGGTGCTAGGTTCTAAATTCATAATGGTTTTTTCACTGATTCTAAACCAAAATTATGCTACCCCTAAACTCTCTCGAAACCTCCCAAGCTCAACCCCTATATGACGCATAATCACCGAACTTTGTTTTTGCATTAGGTGCTCATGGTATTTGGAGGATCTATATGTGCCAAGTGTTATTGGATATTATCGTGGATGAGAACATAAAATAGTAGTTCTACTTGGAATCTTAGCACTCTCCTTCCATTAAGATTAAGAGAAGATTTCAATGAACTATAAGGGTATGCTTTCTTATGTTTCTTCTTGTTAATTAGTTGTATAAGAGTTGGTTAAACAAGAATTTTCTTCGGCTTATGACTATATTTTTTTATTGCTTCCGCTACGCGACTTTGTGGCCTTTTAGATCCCTCATAACCCAATAGTGGTATCAGAGCCGATTGTTTACATCTTTTACAATTAGATTTTCATTTTGTTTGTGTTAATCAATTTACATTGAAAATGATTATGATTTCATTTGATTTTTGCAATTACATGAGACGTAGAAGACACGAAACAAAAAATCCTAACTTTAAGTTTACGACGTGACTGGTTGGTGGGACATGGGGCATAGTGTTCTCTTACGTAGCGTTTTGGTCACGGTTCTTATTGGTTCTTTATTTTTGTTGCTTAGTTTTAAATTATTTATTATTAACAAAATCATGACATTTTTGTTTGATGATCCCTTGCATGTGAGATCATAGAAATAATTAAATTTCGGATTGCTTTCAACTTTATTTTTATTCATTTAATCTAAAAGTTTCAATCCAATTTCAAAATAGTTGTTTGTTTTGAATTGTATGAATCCGATACACCGAGTCTCGACTTTACCTATGTGTTGTATGTTTGGTTTGCTTTTGCTCTTTATGACCTTCATGTAAATTATTTTCCTTTGTAATATTTAATATTCTTTTAAATTGTAATAGTTTAGTTAGGAAATTTATATTAGAATAAATAATTGTCATTTATCGAAGACTGAAAACCAAGAGAATGATCTAGGAGTTTGGAGTCCCTTGGTGCTCTTGATGACATCAAGTTGAAGGGTTTTGAGCATTCTAACACTCCTATGGTGTACATGCAACCCTAAATACCTTGGATCTATGTTATCACTATTATGCATGCAAACTTGAACTTTCCAAGGTATTACCCTAACTAGCATACAATCATTGATACTTGGGTAATATAAACAAGTTAGAAGACATACCTTTTCATGTAGCTTGATTCCATGGAGCTTAAGAGCCTAGTACCTCAAGTGTGACACCTGAAATGGTTCATACAACATCACCAACATCTTGGAATAACTTGAGAGAAAAAGGTTCCTATGCTCAAATCGGCTAGCCATCATGTGTACACACACTAGTGCTAATTTCTTGAGCTGTGGGGTCCTTATATATTGTGGCTATTAGGGTTACACCATGTAACTCATGTCTTTCCATATTCTTCATGCTCCATGGGTTAAAACCTCCATGGAGTATCCATGGGTTTAGCCCAACATGAAGAACTATGGATCATAAGCCCACATATATAAGAATGAATGATTTACACAATCAATCCCCATATATTTAATTAGTCTTCTTTTGATCACAATATTAATTCCAAATTAATTCTTGATCAATACTAATTAAATAATATGATTTCATATTAATATATTAGAACTTATAATATATTAACAAATCATAAATATCCTTTTCTGACAAAAGTCTATCCAAATTGTTCCGATGCCATGCAACCCAAATGGACCATGCCAATCGGGTCAAGTACATACCAATTATAGTTATGGACTTAGACACTAATCCAACAGTGTCCCACTTGGATAAGTCTAAAACTATTATTGCGTATGACTTCAAAACCCGACTAGCAATCGTAGCTCTTAAAAGCTACTGTCGAACTCTGAACAAATCAATGATGCGTCCATTAGATAAGGGATCATATATTCCTCCATTCTAGATATCATATGGACTGACACATGGATTATAATCATTCTCTCTGTCCATTTGTTGTTTCTCGAATTCCGATTTATGACGACTGACTAATTGAACAAATCAAATCAGTCCAGGCTTGGCCAAGCACTTCGGGGTGTCATCACTAAATCATCGAGGGGCCCACAGATATCGCTTTTATCCCTTCAAGGGTAAAAGGAATGGATAGACTTCGATTCATATGCTTGTTCTACTACTTGTTGAATCATACACAAAGGCACGTTTTATAACATCGAGTTACCAATGCGTTTTCGTACAATCAGTGTATAACCAACTCATAGGCAACAACTCATATCTCTAGGTTTGAAGAATATAAGATATTATCGTCTCATGATCACTTGTGATCAAATCCATGAAGTGAGTCAAATGAGAGTGGGTTTAATCCAATACTCAGAACTTATGAGCACTCATGAATGTTGCAGCAACTCTTGCTATGTCCCATACCTTGGACATTTACAATCCAGCTTCATGACAGTCTTGATTCATATCTACTTCCAACATATGACCGATTGTGGATGGTTTAAATAACTTAGTCATTCAGGAAGAACGACCTAGTTATTCTGGAAGTCAAAACATGCAAAGTGAAACGCAAGAATAATCGAATCCAATATGGTCTCAGAACTTATGAATATAAATAGAACACCTTTTATTTATCACCATATTGATTACACATTATTCATTGCATACTGTTTCAAACTATCAACTTTATACTTTAATTAAAATAATAGTTGTCCCATGCTCCGAGCATGTACACTATGTTTTCTAAACACTAGTCATGCCATACACCAAGTATGCACACTATGTTTATCCAAACATTAGTTATGCCATACACCAAGTATGCACACTAAGTTTGTCTATGATCTTTACTTTGTGAAATAGATCGATTGAACATAATTCCTATGATTCTCATTTCACAGTCCCAAATCCTTACCGCAAATGCAAGAATTCCAAATTCCTGCCATTAACCTAAATCTGTTAGATTCTAAACTTATATGCATTGATCCTCTCGTAATGACTATGCACACAGTCACAAAGACTTGGCAACAGACATTACAGAGTATTCCAATGGAGATCATTCCATGGAAACGAAGTCTCAAATTCTTACATTAAGTTTCCTCATCTTGCACAGATTTAATGAATAACTTCCACCTATGGGAATATTTCCATATTCTCATTTTGACTATCGCTTCTGACCAAGAGTTGCCTCTTTTCAGAATATGTCAATATGGTCCTCTCCAAAAATTAACATTAGACTTCCAACTGTCCTTGAGCAACCAATCTTTGGCAAACCTTAAATTGTCCTCGACAATTGCTTAATCAAAGTAGTCATATCAAGTTCTAGTACTTTTTCCCTCTTAATGCTCTAGGCATTTGCAAAAATTTAGAACAGATGAATATTATAGCACATGAAATCGATCCTATATCTGAAGCATATGGGACACGATTCATGATGTCTCACATAAAGACATGATACTAGACCAGTCTTTCTGCTATAATATTTCTATTTCTATTTGCCAAGTTCTTATAATTTAGATTATGAAAAGGGATGTCGTAATCATAATTGAATTTTAGAACGCAAATAATGGACCCATATATAGAATTTCCTTATGTAGAGCCATTCCAACATAAAATTCATATATATATATATATATATATATATATATATATATATATATATATCCTTGACTAAAGATGATTAAAACCTCAATCTAAGCTTTTAGAATTGAAATGAAGTATAATTTCCTCTCCCTTAATTATAGCAAAAAAACTTTTTCCCAATTGAAACCTTTTGTATTATATAATTAACATTGCTAACTTGCAACACTTATCATAATTATCATGCTCCCACTAACATGATGATTATTGGCATAACACTTATGCTCCCACTAGCTTTGACGTGTAGTTAGAAATCAGTTGGACTTCTAAAAATCAATACTTTATTGACTTTCTTACCAAAGTTCAGATTTCTGATACGATATGCTTTGATAAAACTTTATCAAAATCATACACCTTTCCTTATATAGCACACATGTGTGTCTAAACATAGTCTCAATTGTTTAGACCTTTGTCATTCCTCAGAAGTCCATGTTAGTGTGTCGATTAACCACACACGATCCACTAACGACTTTGAGAATGCAAATATCACACTTGCTATCTACCTAAAATCTAATTAGTGAAAGCGTTTCCTCACCATCATTTTCATGAATCGGAGAGAAACCTTATGACACTTAGATTTTATGGTGTATGTGTTCCTATCCATGTGAATTTGTCATAACCACAAGGGGAGGTTAGTGACAAATCCAAACTCATATGGACCAAACTTGTGCAATCTTAACTTCTTGCCACCTGGCAGCATAAAGGCCTGCCATTGCTTCCAAGTTGTTATGCAACCAATTGAGAACTCTCAGAACTCATATGCAAAGCCAACTTTAACTGGAATGGGCACAGAAATAGGAATATGTCAACACGATAGGTTATAAACCTCAATTCGTGTGCTAGAGATAAGCTATAGGTTTTATTCTTGATTAGACTCTTTCAAGATCTTTTAGACTCCCACTGTCCTCTTGACATATAAGACTCACTTGCCAAATATTCAAGAGATAGTGCGGATTCTTTATCAAGACAAACACTTCACACAATTGGCCTAAGTTGGTCTCTGTTTTATCCAAAACATCACAACTTACCCAATTTCAAATGTACAAGAGTAGAACACATTTTACTCTTACAATTGACAAGTGTTATTAAACCTTCTTTAAGATGTGTCACTAAAATTACAATCTTAGAGTATGACTCTAAGACTTGTTTTGGAACGCAGTATGACTCATCTTCTTGATTTAACCTTTTCAACAATTCACGATTCCTCTTCTTAGCCATAGGAATGCACTAAGATGTCCTTAGAGAACTAATTGTGATATGGTTTCTTAATCATTAAGATGATCACAAAACATGATACTAAAGTACTCTCCCATCTTTTCAGATTTGAGAAACTTTTATCTTTCTGCCGAATTTGATTCTTCTCATTCGTTCTGCCATACATCGAAACTTTTCCAATGTTTCGGAATTATACTTAAACTTGTAAGTATAACCATATTTACTAAACTTTTGGTAAATCATGACGAATAGTCTTATCGATCTTTTGTGGTGGACTTGATCAGTACACACGAATGTGTACTCGATCCCTTAGTCCTTCACTTGAATCACATATACATGTGAACAAGGTATTAGTCTTATTTTTCCAAAGATGAAAATTCTCATTCATCATACGACTTGCATGATTCCAAGTTTCTATCCAACTGAAACTTGGGTGATGAGAATCTTTCCTTATTTGGTAAATTATGACACTACCACAAACGAAAGAATCAAATCCATTTTCCAACGTTGCTATCAATGGAAAAAACTTATCCTTACAATGAAAATGCATATGAAAACTATGTTGTTATCTATTCCTAAGCAATCTATCACAACTCTTTAAGCAGCAACTCAAAAATTCTGATCATCGAACCATGCGATCGAAATCCATCTTCGTGATCAGAATCAGCTTACTCTTCTTTAAGCTTCCTCTCTTTTCTTTGATTCTTAAAACTTCAACATGTGACCCAGTCACATCATGTAATAAGAATCTCCAAATAGGAACTTAATAGAGTTAGATAGTGGACTTACATGAAGCAGGGTCAAACTTTTTGACTTGACCAACCTTATGATCTTTTAGGTAGTTAGGGCAGCTTCGAAACCAATTCCCCTTCCTTGGGCAATATAAGCATATGGACTTTTTGGGAATGGTACACGAGACTGTCTCAGACTTAGCCTTTCTTTTTACCATTTGGTCAACCGAGTTCACTATGGGCGATCCATTTCCATTGGGAAGAGAAAGCTTTTATGGATTTTCAATGTTACCATTGTCAATGTCCATGGAAGTTTGGGGAAGTTGATCTTCTAATAAAATTTTTCTTTACCAGTGCTCCAAATCATTGCTGATTCAGCAGCACCTAGCAAATAGATAAGATCATTAAGGGTCATGTCATGGTCTGTTTCATAGCAGTCCCAAAGGAAACTCACTATGTGACTTAGAAAGTGATTGAACAACCAACTTTCTCAAGACTTTGACACCCAACTCTCTCGGCTTGTCAATATGTGACTTCATCTCCAAGATGTGAACACACATAGACCTTGCTTGCCAATAGGGCTTGAGTAACCTTGAACTATTCAAGAACTTGTGGGATAGGGAGAATAATTGGAGGAGGTGGAGGGAGTGAAGAATGATTTCCGGGACATCATCTTCATTAGGAAAGCTTGTTCCAAGAGTTTTGGGAAGATCATAATTGTCTGAACCAGACATCTTTTGGGAGATATTCAAGATAGCTGATTTAAAGTCCTTAGTATAACACCCAATATGAAATATTAAGGCTAGGACTCAACAGAATATTTTATAACTTGGAAGAGGGATGTCGTAATCCAAGCTATAGAATATTTGAAGGTACGCGAATGACGATTCACCAATTTCCACCATGAAAAACGAAATAATTTATTAGGTTTTAATTGGATTTGAAACTCCTAGATCATTTGAGATTCATTGAACTTTTCAATGGCATGTTTCAATCTCGATTGTGCCCTCTCAAATTTTGTGACTGGGATGCCGAGGATCACAAAACAAGGTGTGAATAACCATGCAAATATACTTGGTACCCTTAATATTTACCATTCAATCGATGTGCCGGTTAATCAAACGCGCTCCACCGATACTATGATAAACATTAACTTACCCTTTGCCTACCTTGTTAAATCTAGGTTAGTGTGCCGGCTAACTACAAGCGCTCCACTAACGACTTAAGCAAAGTGCAAAGTGTAATTTCATAGGTTAGCACAAAATTCACATTTTCCTAAGTAACTAAGATTGGGAATTCAGAATAGTTTAGTTACTTAGTATTAATCATTAATACTTTTAATGAATGGAGAATTATAGTCCTTGTCCTACCCGTTCGGGTAACGACCCTCCACCAGTCAAGGAAGCGGTGGGTGAGAGTGGACACCCATTAAACTGCTATTTTATAGGCAGTAACCTTATACCCCCCTTATATACCGGCTTCGTGAATGAGGCCTACTAATGGTAAGACTGACTTTGTTCTTATACATATGTATATTATTAACTTATAATACTATAAAGTATAAGGGTTGAATTTTAACTTTTAAAATTCTAAGGGCTTAACTTGGAATTAAAGTATTCATGAGGGGAAACTTTACAAATTCCAAAACTTGAGGGCAAGTTTTGAACTATTCAAAAACTTTTCAATTCCATAACTTATGTGTTTAAAGTAGTTTTAGTGAAAAACTCTTCAAGTTCCATAACTTGAGGACAAGTTATGGAAGACTTTAAAACATTTAAAAAATGAGACTCTCCATTTTTCATAACTTATGGAAATCTTATGAGTTTTAATAATCATAAATGTGACTTTTCATATAACTTGAGGACAAGTTACAAAAACACATATTATGAACAACTTTTAGATCAATTTGGATTGAAAACATATTATCACATAACTTTTCTATTCATATAAATCAACTCATAAGACCAAGATAATTCAAATCAAACACTTTTCATGTAATTAGCCTAACCATTAAACTAATACAAAACATGAATCTATTGACAATTATCTATGAAATTGGATTAGCATGAACATTACTACATCAAAAAACAGGTTTACAAGTTCAAAAAGAGCTTAGGGTAATGTTCCTAGTCTAACTCCAGCCAAAAACTCGAAAATCTACCAACTGGAAGCCACACTCGTCGAGTTCCTTATAAGAACTCGTCGAGTTCATGCCATTACACATGAAATCGTTGAGTTTATAGCCAGAACTCGTCGAGTTTTTAGTCTGGGAAGATTCTTAGCTTTGAAAAACAAGTTTGCATCAAGTATAAATGAAAACAAGCCTAGGCTCTGATACCACTGAAGGTTTTTGAGCATTCTAACACTCCTATGGTGTACATGCAACCCTATATACCTTGGATCTATGTTATCACTATTATACATGCAAACTTGAACTTTCCAAGGTATTACCCTAACTAGCATACAATCGTTGATACTTGGGTAATATAAACAAGTTAGAAGACATACCTTTTCATGTAGCTTGATTCCATGGAGCTTAAGAGCCTAGTGCCTCAAGTGTGACACTCAAATGGTTCACACAACATCACCAACATCTTGGAATAACTTGAGAGAAAAAGGTTCCTATGCTTAAATCGGCTAGCCCTCATGTGTACACATACTAGTGCCAATTTCTTGAGCCATGGGGTCCTTATATATTGTGGCTATTAGGGTTACACCATGTAACTCATGTCTTTCCATATTCTTCATGCTCCATGGGTTAAAACCTCCATGGAGTATCCATGGGTCACTCCATGGGTTTAGCCCAACATGAAGAACTATGGATCATAAGCCCACATATATAAGAATGAATGATTTACACAATCAATCCCCATATATTTAATTAGTCTCCTTTTGATCACAATATTAATTCCAAATTAATTATTGATCAATACTAATTAAATAATATGATTTCATATTAATATATTAGAACTTATAATATATTAACAAATCATAAATATCATTTTCTCACAAAAGTCTATCCAAGTTGTTCCAATGCCATTCAACCCAAATGGACCATGCCAATCGGGTTAAGTACATACCAATTATAGTTATGGACTTAGACACAAATCCAACAGTAGTTTGGGTGGTTGTTCGACTGGGAGGTTTGAAGTTTCCATTTCTCCTTTGGACGACTTGTCTTTCGTTTGATGGTTCATAGGGGAGACACATATGATCGAGGCTGGTGGTATCGTTACTTGCACTGTTATTGTGTTTGTATTATTGTATGGTAGTTTTTTGCGTATTTAAAATTGGAATCACGAAATCTGTTAAAAGTTAAAGAACAAAGAAAAGGATTTTTTTAAGAAAACTTTACAATATTGTCTAAAATTTGATGGTTTTCAAAAGACCAAGTTAAAATGTTTTAACTAAACAAAACACAATCCCATTTTTGAAAAACGTAAATCTCATGTTACCCATGAAAACACACACTTCACTATAATATTTTAATGTAGGGAAATGCCTAACGCGAAAAATCTATTTTGTAGCACCCGACTCCTGGTACGTAATTAAATTCAATAAATATTGCAATTTACTTTGGGACTCAGCGAGTTGGGGGCCCAACTCGTCGAGTAGACTCGACTGTTGATCGGGGATTTAAGTGACCTACTCCGCGAGTCGGAAGACCGACTCGATGAGTAGGAACTGTCTGGACAAAACCCTAATATTTAGGGTTTGCACCCTATTTAAACAACTTAACTCGTCCCAAACCAGCCTCCATCGTCCCTCTCACTTCCATAATACCCTAACTCGAAACCTTAGCCCTTATTGTGTATTCTTGAGCCTTTTGGCGCCTTTTGTGTGTGTGTTTGAAGTTGAAGGAAGAAGTGGAATCTTGGGAGTTCTTGGAGAAGCAAGTGGATCCACAGATGTGCGCGACCAGCCGAGCTCAAGTAAGTTTTCCCCAAGATACCCATACATGTTATGTTACGATATGATTATGAGAACTGCATGCTAGATTAGGGCTAAGGATCTAGGAAGGATGCCTTATATGCCTACTGTATATGTATAAGAACTGCATGCTAGATTAGGGCTAAAGGATCTAGGAAGATGCCTTATGTGCCTGTTATATGTGCTTATTGGACTATATGTTAGAGCTGATTGGTCAATAGTGTGATGGCCTGAATAGGATATGTTTTCTATGATTACTCAATGCTCGAATGCTGCTAGCTTCATGTTTTTAGGAGTTCTAGTTATTTTTAGCTGACTAGTCAACGAATACGTTAAGTTACATATTGGGAGGACTACATAATTTCAGAAGGTTAGGTCTAGCCCTACTGCGCAGCTCTTGTTCGAGTCTAACCGTTGTAGGGTACGACCTCTTATTTGAAGAACTATATGGTCTTAGTGATATGTAATGGTATCGCGAGCTAGTTAGGTAAAGGTAGCAGGATTTCCTTATGCAGCTGATGGCAGAGGGTAGGCCGGAGAGTTACCCTAGGGTAAGCCTAGGATGGGATTAGCAAAGAGAGCAACGGCAGTAGAAGGGACTTGGTGAAGTCGAAGCAATCCTTGAGGAAAGTACGGATAGATGTGGAAGGTAGTATGGGCCCGTAGTACTGAAAGCAGAGGATCCGTACTCGAGTCAAGGAGGGCCGAGATGGAACCAGGAAACTTGTTGATTGTATGAAACCTCCCGATATTTATGTATGATTTTGATTATGTGTTATGTTTCAGAATGGTGATGATCACATGTCATGGAGGAGGAGGTTCAGGATCAGGATCCGGTTCAGGATCAGGATCCGGTTCAGGATCAGGTTCGGGTGCAGGTTCCGCGCCAGTGGATGAGGGACTACGCGAGTTCATCGCGTCCGAGATTACGAGAGGCATCCTTGAGTCGACCCCCGTGATTTTCGGGTCGATCAAGGAAGGGATCATAGAGCTGATGGAGGATCACCTCAGGGCATTCAGGAGCGATATGGCATTCAATCAGTCAGGATCACGCACACTGTCCTTCAAGGACTTCAGAGGCAGCGGTGCGCCAGATTTCCATGGGGCTAAGGACCCTATCGTAGACAAGAGATGGATTATAGACATTGAGTCTGAACAGTTGACGAGCTTCTGTCCTGAGGGGTCGAAGGTGTGATACGCCGCAGGTTGTTTGAGAGATAGGGCCAGGGATTGGTGGGAGTCGGTTGGTGACTCGTTGGGAGCCTCGGTTATTGAGGCTACGACTTGGTAGGACTTTGTGACCAGGTTCAGGGCTGAGTTTGCGCCAGCTGTGGAGCTTCAGCAATTGGACAGGGATTTCCTTGATATGAGGCAGACGATAGAGACGGTGGCGAAGATTACCACCAAGTTTCGGGAGAGGGCATTGTTGGTGCCCCAGTATGCGGGAGACGAGGATATGCGGAGGACCCGCTATCATGACATTTTGAGAGCTGATATTCGGGAACATGTCAGCTTCTCAGCATGCCCGACCCTGGATTCCATGATTGCCAGGGCAAGGGAGAGGGATATTGACTTAGATCACATCAGGAAGAGGAAGGCAGAGGAGGGATCCGTGACTGGGGCTTCGGGGAGGAAGCCCAAGGGAGCAGACACTAGGCCGAAGGGCCAGTCGGGACAAGGCCGCTGCAGGAAATGCGGCAGGGCTCATGAGGGGGTTTGTAGGATGAGATCATCAGGCTGCTACAAGTGCGGCAAGACGAGGTACTTCAGCAGGGATTGTACCGCCCCTGCGCCCACTTTCCAGACATTAGAGTTGCTGTGTTTCCACTGTAACGAGCAAGGCCATAAAAAGGCCAATTGCCCTCAGTTGACAGCAGCAGCGCCAGTTAACGCGCCGGCTCTAGCGACCCTACGGATTACTGATGGCCGGCAGGGCAAGACAGAGGCTCTAGTGGTGAGGAGACGAGCCTTAAAGTTGACTACCAAGGAGGCACGCGCCGCAGCCGATGTGGTGACGGGTATGATTTCTTCTCTCTAGCTTGTATTTTATGTTGCATATGATATTGATGTACCACATTATATGTTTTGTTTAGGATCGTTCCATATGAACGGTATCCCAGTTCAGGTGTTGTTTGATTCGCGTGCTACCCGATCATTTGTCTTTCTTGCGCTTAGCAAGAGGTTCCCAGAGTCTTCGGGCATGTTGGATTGCCCTCTAGAGGTCGAGATTGCGGATGATCGATCAGTGCGAGCGTCAGAGGTTTCCAGGTACTGTGTTTTGAGGTTGTCCAAGGAGCGTTATTTGGTAGACTTGGTTCCCATTCTGTTGCGTGGGAACAAGGTGATTATAGGCATGGATTGGTTAAGCCCCAACGGGGCAGTGATCGACTGCGCTCAGCAGTTGGTTCGGATCAGAACCCCGAGTGGGGGAGAGCTGGTGATTCAGGGCCAAAGGCCACAGTGCGGACCAGCACTATGTTCAGCGGCGAGGGCTAGACGCTATCTTCACCAGGGCTGTGTTGGGTATGTCGTCTATGTTATGGATACCCGGGAGGCGGGTAAGACGACGGTGATAGATGTTCCGGTGGTGCGAGATTTCACGGATGTATTCCCTGAGGAGCTGCCTGGAATACCTCCGGAGCGATAGGTGGAGTTCAGGATCGACCTAGTCCCTGGTGCGGCTCCGATAGCTAAGGCACCATATCGGTTTGCTACTCCTGTGATGCAGGAGTTGTCTACGCAGCTGCGGGAGCTGTTAGACAAGGGATTTATCAGGCCGAGTAGTTCGCCTTGGGGAGCCCCGATCCTGTTTGTCAAGAAGAAGGACGGTTCGCATCGCATGTGCATAGATTACCGGGAGCTGAACAAGGTAACGGTGAAGAACCGTTACCCACTCCCGAGGATAGATGATTTGCTCGACCAGCTTCAGGGAGCGTCTTGGTTTTACAAGATAGATTTGCAGTCAGGATACAACCAGATGAGGGCCAAAGTGGAGGCCGTGATGAGATGGGAGGTTCCGAAGTCTCCATCTGGGATTCGGAGTTTCCTCGGACTAGCAGGCTATTATCGGAGATTCATCCAGGACTTCTCCAAGATAGCCATACCCTTGACTCGGCTGACGAAGAAAGCCGTTGTTTTTCGTTGGGGGCCTGAGCAGCAGGCATCGATTGAGACGCTGAGACAGAGACTATGCGAGGCGCCGATCCTCGGCCTGCCCGAGGGCGTGGAGGATTTTGTGGTATATTGTGATGTGTCCATCTCAGGGTTGGGCGAGGTATTGATGGAAAGAGGGCACGTTATCGCTTACGCTTCGAGGCAGCTGAAGCCTCACGAAGCCAACTACCCGACGCATGACTTGGAGTTGGGAGCGATCGTCTTCTCCCTCAAGATTTGGCAACATTACCTCTACGGGGTCCGTTGTACCATTTACAAAGACCACAAGAGTTTGAGGTACCTCATGGATCAGCCGAATCTGAACATGAGGCAGCGACGGTGGTTGGATGTGGTGAAGGATTACGATTGTGAGATCCTCTACCACCCGGGAAAGGCCAATGTCGTGGCCGAAGCAGTTTGCCGCAAGGCAGTGCCGATCAGAGACATTTGCATGAGGATGACGGTGGTGACTCCTCTTTTGGAGCAGATACGAGAGGCCCAGCAGGAGGCTATGAAGGAGGAACATTGGAAGAGAGAGCGTATTGTGGGACAGGTTTCCTCCTTCGACTATGACAGCCATGGGTTATTGACGCTACACTGCAGGGTGTGGGTTCCATACCACGGGGGTGTGCGCCAGGTTCTGATGGAGGAGGCGCACAAATCCCGATTTTCCATTCATCCCGGGGCGACGAAGATGTACAGAGATCTTCGTCCAAGAGTGCCCATTTCATACCGATCCAGGAGAGCATCTCGGCCGAGAAGCTGGACGATATCTACATCCGAGAGGTGGTAGCTCGACACGGAGTGCTAGTTTCCGTGATTTTAGACAGAGATGTACGGTTCACTTCCAGATTTTGGAAGAAGTTCCGTGACGAGTTGGGTACTCGTCTGCACTTTAGCACCGCTTTTCACCCGCAGATGGATGGTCAGAGTGAGAGGACTATCCAAACTTTGGAGGAAATGATGCGGGCATGTGTTCTAGACTTCGGTGGTAGCTGGGATACTTACCTTCCATTGGCTGAGTTTTCCTATAATAACAGCTATCATGCGAGTATCGACCGTCCTCCCTTTGAGATGTTGTATGGGAGGAAGTACATGACCCCAATATGTTGGCGTGAGGTCGGACAGAGGGTCATGGGGAGCACCGAAGTGGTGCTCAGGATGACAGATAGGATTCAACATGTTAGGAGTAGGCTTCAGACTGCTCAGAGTCGGCAGAAAAGTTATGCCGACAAGTGTCGTTCGAACTTGGAGTTTCAGGTCGGGGATATGATCCTCCTGAAGGTGTCGCCTTGGAAAGGCGTCATTCGATTCAGGAAGCGGGGCAAGTTGGGCCCCAGGTATATTGGACCTTTCATGGTTGTCGCCCGGGTGGGCAAGGTGGCGTATAGGCTGGACCTGCCAGCCGAGCTCATTCAGATCCATAGAACGGTTCACGTGTCCCAGTTACTGAAGTGCCTGGTGGACGACTCGGCAGTGGTGCCCTTGGAGGATATTCAGGTGGATGACAACCTGAACTACATCGAGCGGCCAGTGGTGATCCTCGACAGGAAGTCGAAGGATCTGAGGAACAAGAGGGTGGAGCTGGTGAAGGTGCAATGGCAGCACCGCAAAGGGGTCGGAATGGACTTGGAAGCCAGAGGAAGAGATGAGGGAGCACTCCCCCGAGCTTTTTCCAGATTCAACAGCTGACTTCGAGGACGAAGTATAAAATAAGAGGGGGAGATTTGTAGCATCCGACTCCTGGTACGTAATTAAATTCAAGAAATATTGCAATTTACTATGGGACTCGGCGAGTTAGGGGCCCAACTCGTCGAGTAGACTCGACTGTTGATCGGGGATTTAAGTGACCTACTCGGCGAGTCGGAAGACCGCTTCGGCGAGTAGGAACTGTCTGGACAAAACCCTAATATTTAGGGTTTGCACCCTATTTAAACAACTTAACTCGTCCCAAACCAGCCTCCATCGTCCCTCTCACTTCCAGAATACACTAACTCGAAACCCTAGCCCTTATTGTGTGTTCTTGAGCCTTTTGGTGCCTTTTGTGTGTGTGTTTGTAGTTGAAGGAAGAAGTGGAATCATGGGAGTTCTTGGAGAAGCAAGTGGATCCAGATATTTTGCTTCATTTCTAGTTCATTCAAGGTAAAAAGCTTGAACATTGGCTTATCATTTGATAGATCTCCTTTAAGACTTGGATCTTGCCATTTTTGGGACATTTCTAAGCCACCTTTGGGTTTGGCTCATGTTGTGTAGTGTTAGATTCAGATCTGGAACCATTGAGGGTTCCCATGGCATAAAGGTGCCAACTTTATGGCCATGGAAAGCCCATGCATCTTATAAACCCCATTTTATAGCCTTTTGAGACAAAAACCCCATGCATGGACATCAAGTTCGTAGCTTTACGTATAAAATGGACCCTAGGAGGCGAGATCTATGGTTTTGATGCGTTAAGAACCATTATAATCGACTGTATAGTGTTGGACAAAGAGGGACTCGGCGAGTCACTTGGGTGACTCGGCTCGTCGGGACGCTTTTTCCCCAAAAACGATTTCTGGAAATGGGTTAGATTGAGTGGAAGGAACACTCAGCCTGCTAGGGGTTTGTCACGGACCTGGAAATCATAGGACTCGGCGAGTGTATGAACAGACTCGGCGAGTGTATGAACAGACTCGGCGAGTCCAAGGCCATCTCCCAACACTTGAATATGGACTCGACGAGTTGTTCATACAACCCGGCGAGTCATAGACTGAAAACATTCGTATGAGGGAAATGAACTCGACGAGTTCAATGGGAACTCGACGAGTCGATTGAAGATAGTCCCGATATTATGGTTGAAGAAGGACCTGTCGAGTTCTTGCTAGACTCGACGAGTAGAGTCGGGGGTTGTATCATTTTAGAAGGATAGGGAGTCGACGAGTTGGTGGACCAACTCGGCGAGTCGAGTCAACTGGACGTTGACTTTGACCAAGGTGCTGACCTTGACTTTCACTTTGAACTAAGTTGACCAGGAAGTGGTGATTAAGGAAGATTCTTTCGTGTAGGATCCGAGAGGGGTTGATTACAGACAACAAGTTCAGTTCAGACGCTTTTCGACATCGAGGTGAATTAGCTCCTAGTAGCGGTGGGTCTACGGCCACAATGTCGGCCCACCAGTAGGAGTTGTCTGTTAGATGATTGTCTTTGTGATATTCATCTAGGTTTGCTACTGCCTGATACATTTATGTGCTAGCATGATAGTTGTATGTGATAGTAGTAGTAGGGGTGAAATAGTCCCCGGTAGTCAGGCGAAATTGACCGACGGGTAAGTCAAGAACCCCAGAATGGCTTGGCATGGGTAGTCAGGCACCCCAGAATTGCCTGGCAGTATATGTGTGTTATATTATTACGTGGTAGGGGTAGGGGTGAAATAGTCCCCGGTAGTCGGGCAAAATTGACCGACGGGTAAGTCAAGCACCCCAGAATGGCTTGACCTGGGTAAGTCAAGCACCCCAGAATGGCTTGACCTGGGTACTCAGGCACCCCGTAATTGTCTGACAGTATGTTATTGTATGGTGTGTGGTATGATGGGGGGACTCACTAAGCTTCGTGCTTACAGTTTTCAGTTTTGTTTCAGGTACCTCTTCAACAAAGGGGAAGGAGCCTGAACGCTAGCGACACATCACACACACATTGGGATTCTGCATTTTGAGATCTATGAGATTGTACTCTGATTTTATTATCCGATGATATGTTTTTGAGACACGACGTAATGGTTTTATGAATTAATATAACATTAGTAATGTTTTGACAAATGATGTTACATGTTACTTAATGAAAAAATGAAATTTTTATCCTTGAAAATTGGGATGTTACAAGTTGGTATCAGAGCCTTGGTTTGAGGGATTCGGACACACCATCGGGGGTGTCTGGACTCAAATCGAGGGCTTGAAAGATTTTTACAAGAAAATAGTCCTTCCAAAATTATAATAAAAAGGTTTTAAGAAAAAGAACAAGATGTGTGATGTGCGCGTCCGGCCGAGCTCAAGTAACTTTTCCCCAAGATACCCATACATGTTATGTTACGATATGATTATGAGAACTTCATGCTAGATTAGGGCTAAGGATCTAGGAAGGATGCCTTATATGCCTACTGTATATGTATGAGAACTGCATTGTAGTTTAGGGCTAAAGGATTTAGGAAGAGGCCTTATGTGCCTGTTATATGTGCTTATTGGATTATATGTTAGAGTTGATTGGTCAATAGTATGATGGCCTGAATAGGATATGTTTTCTATGATTACACAATGCTCGAATGCTGCTAGCTTCGTGCTTTTAGGAGTTCTAGTTATTTTTAGCTGACTAGTCAACGAATACGTTAAGTTACATATTGGGAGGACTACATAATTTCAGAAGGTTAGGTCTAGCCCTACTGCGCAACTCTTGTTTGAGTCTAACCGTTGTAGGGTAGGACCTCTTATTCGAAGAACTATCTGGTCTTAGTGATATGTAATGGTATTCGCGAGATAGTTTGGTAAAGGTAGCATGAATTCCTTATGCAGCTGATGGCGGAGGGTAGGCCGGAGAGTTACCCTAGGGTAAGCCTAGGATGGGATTAGCAAAGAGAGCAGCGGTAGTAGAAGGGACTTGGTGATGTCGAAGCAATCCTTGAGGAAAGTAAGGATAGATGTGGAAGGTAGTATGGGCCCGTACTACTGAAAGCAGAGGATCCGTACTCGAGTCTAGGAGGGCCGAGATGGAACCAGGAAACATGTTGAGTGTATGAAACCTACCGAGATTTTTTTATGATTCTGACGATTATGTGTTATGTTTTAGAATGGTGATGATCACACGTCATGGAGGAGGAGGTTCAGGATCAGGATCCGGTTCAGGATCAGGTTCGGGTGCAGGTTCCGAGCCAGTGGATGAGGGACTACGCGAGTTCATCGCGTCCGAGATTACGAGAGGCATCCTTGAGTCGACCCCCGTGATTTTCGGGTCGATCAAGGAAGGGATCATAGAGCTGATGGAGGATCGCCTCAGGGCATTTAGGAGCGATATGGCATTCAGTCAGTCAGGATCATGCACACTGTCCTTCGAGGACTTCAGAGGCAGCGGTGCGCCGGATTTCTATGGGGCTAAGGACCCCATCGTAGCCAGGAGATGGATTGCAGACATTGAGTCTGAACAGTTGACGAGCTTCTGCCCTGAGGGGTCAAAGGTGTGATACGCCGCAGGTTGTTTGAGAGATAGGACCAGGGATTGGTGGGAGTCGGTTGGTGACTCGTTGGGAGCCTCGGCTATTGAGGCTATGACTTGGTCGGACTTTGTGACCAGGTTCAGGGCTGATTTTGCGCCAGCTGTGGAGCTTCAGCAGTTGGCCAGGGATTTCCTTGATATGAGGCAGACGACAGAGACGGTGGCGAAGATTACCGCCAAGTTCCGGGAGAGGGCATTGTTGGTGCCGCAATATGCGGGAGACGAGGATATGCGGAGCACCCGCTATCATGACATGTTGAGAGCTGATATTCGGGAACATGTCAGCTTCTCAGCATGCCCGACCCTGGATTCCATGATTGCCAGGGCAAGGGAGAAGGAGATTGACTTAGAGCACATCAGGAAGAGGAAGGCAGAGGAGGGATCAGTGACTGGGGCTTCGGGGAAGAAGCCCAAGGGAGCAGACACTAGGCCGAAGGGCCAGTCGGAACAGGGCCGCTGCAGGAAATGCGGAAGGGCTCATGAGGGGGTTTGTAGGATGGGATCATCAGGCTGCTACAAATGCGGCAAGACGAGGCACTTCAGCAGGGATTGTACCGCCCCTGCGCCCACTTTCCAGACATCAGAGTTGCTATGTTTCCACTGCAACCAGCGAGGCCATAAAAACGCCTATTGCTCTCAGTTGACAGTAGCAGGGCCAGTGAACACGCCAACTCTAGCGACCCTGTGTATTACTGATGGCCGGCAGGGCAAGACAGAGGCTCCAATGGTGAGGAGCCGAGCCTTCCAGTTGACTACCGAGGAGGCACGCGCCGCAGCCGAGGTGGTGATGGGTATGATTTCTTCTCTCTAGCTTGTATTTTATGTTGCTTATGATATTGATGTGCCATATGATATGTTTTGTTTAGGATCTTTACATGTGAACTGTATCCCAGTTCAGGTGTTGTTTGATTCGGGTGCTACCCGATCATTTGTCTCTCTTGCGCTTAGCAAGAGGTTCGCAGAGTCTTCGGGCATGTTGGATTGCCCTCTAGAGGTCGAGATTGCGGATGATCAATCAGTGCGAGCGTCAGAGGTTTCCAAGGACTGTGTTTTGAGGTTGTTCGAGGAGCGTTATTTGGTAAACTTGGTTCCCATTCCGTTGCATGGGAACAAGGTGATTATAGGCATGGATTGGTTGAGGCCTAACGGGACAGTGATCGACTGCGCGCATCAGTTGGTTCGGATCAGAACCCCGAGTGGGGGAGAGCTGGTGATTTAGGGCCAAAGGCCACAACGCGGACCAGCACTATGTTCAGCGGCGAGGGCTAGACGCTATCTTCAGCAGGGTTGTGCTGGGTATGTCGCCTATGTTATGGATACCCGGGAGGCGGATAAGACGACGGTGACAGATGTTCCGGTGATGCAAGATTTCAAGGATGTATTCCCAGAGGAGCTGCCTGGAATACCTCCGGAGCGACAGGTGGAGTTCAGGATCGACCTAGTCCCTGGTGCGGCTCCGATAGCCAAGGCACCATATCGGTTGGCTCCTCTTGAGATGCAGGAGTTGTCTACGCAGCTGCAGGAGCTGTTAGACAAGGGATTTATCAGGCCGAGTAGTTCGCCTTGGGGAGCCCCGATCCTGTTTGTCAAGAAGAAGGACGGGTCGCATCGCATGTGCATAGATTACCGGGAGCTGAACAAGGTAACGGTGAAGAACCGTTACCCACTCCCGAGGATAGATGATTTGTTCGACCAGCTTCAGGGAGCGTCTTGGTTTTCCAAGATAGACTTGTGGTCAGGATACCACCAGATGAGGGCCAAAGTGGAGGCCGTGATGAGATGGGAGGTTCCGAAGTCTCCATATGAGATTCGGAGTTTCCTCGGACTAGAAGGCTATTATCGGAGATTCATCCAGGACTTCTCCAAGATAGTCGTACCCTTGACCCGGCTGACGAAGAAAGCCGTTGTTTTTCGCTGGGGGCCTGAGCAGCAGACATCGTTTGAGACGTTGAGACAGGGACTATGCGAGGCACCGATCCTCGGCTTGCCCGAGGGCGTCGAGGATTTTATGGTATATTGTGATGTGTCCATATCAGGGTTGGGCGCGGTATTGATGCAGAGAGGGCACGTTATCGGTTACGCTTCGAGGCAGCTGAAGCCTCACGAAGCCAACTACCTGACGCATGACTTGGAGTTGGGAGATGTCGTCTTCGCCCTCAAGATTTGGCGACATTACCTCTACGGGGTCCGTTGTACCATTTACACAGACCACAAGAGTTTGAGGTACCTCATGGATCAGCCGAATCTGAACATGAGGCAGCGACGGTGGTTGGATGTGGTGAAGGATTACGATTGTTAGATCCTCTACCACCCGGGAAAGGCCAATGTCATGGCCGATACGCTTAGCCGCAAGGCAGCGCCGATCAGAGACATATGCATGAGGATGACGGTGGTGACTCCTCTTTTGGAGCAGATCCAAGAGGCCCAACAGGAGGCTATGAAGGAGGAACATCGGAAGAGCGAGCGTATTGTGGGACAGGTTTCCTCCTTCGACTATGACAGTCGTGGGTTATTGACGCTACACTGCAGGGTGTGGGTTCCATACCACAGGGGTGTGCGCCAGGTTCTGATGGAGGAGGCGCACAAATCCCGATTTTCCATTCATCCCGGGGCGACGAAGATGTACAGAGATCTTCGTCCTAATTATTGGTGGCCTTGCATGAAGCGGGATGTAGCCTGGTATGTTGAGAGATGCCTGACCTGTAGGAAGGTCAAGGCCGAGCACCAGAGGCCTCACGACAAGATGCAGCCGTTGGATATCCCTATGTGTAAATGGGAAGATATTACTATGGATTTCATCACAAAGCTTTCCAGGATCGTACGGGGAGTGGATTCGATTTGGGTCATCGTGGATCGGTTGACCAAGAGTGCCCATTTCATACCGATCCAGGAGAGCATCTCGGCCGAGAAGTTGGCCGATATCTACATCCGAGAGGTGGTAGCTCGACACGGAGTGCCAGTTTCCGTGATTTTAGACAGAGATGTACGGTTCACTTCCAGATTTTGGAAGAAGTTCTGTGATGAGTTGGGTACTCGTCTGCACTTTAGCACCGCTTTTCACCCGCAGACGGATGGTCAGCGTGAGAGGACTATCCAAACTTTGGAGGAAATGTTGCGGGCATGTGTTCTAGACTTTGGTGGTAGCTGGGATAGTTACCTTCCTTTGGCTTAGTTTTCCTATAATAACAGCTATCATGCGAGTATCGACCGTCCTCCCTTTGAGATGTTGTATGGGAGTAAGTGCAGGACCCCAATATGTTGATGTGAGGTCGGACAGAGGGTCATGGGGAGCACCAAAGTGGTGCTTAGGATGACAGATAGGATTCAGCATGTTAGGAGTAGGCTTCAGACTGCTCAGAGTCGGCAGAAAAGTTATGCCGACAAGTGCCGTTCGAACATGGAGTTTCAGGTCGGGGATACGGTCCTCCTAAAGGTGTCGCCTTGGAAAGGCGTCATTCGATTCAGGAAGCGGGGCAAGTTGGGCCCCAGGTATATTGGACCTTTCATGGTTGTCGCCCGGGTGGGCAAGGTGGCGTATAGGCTGGACCTCCCAGCCGAACTCATTCAGATCCACAGAACGTTTCACGTCTCGCAGTTACTGAAGTGCCTGGTGGACGACTCGGCAGTGGTGCCCTTGGAGGATATTCAAGTGGATGACAGCCTGAACTACATCGAGCGGCCAGTGGCAATCCTCGAGAGGAAGTCGAAGGATCTGAGGAACAAGAGGGTAGAGCTGGTGAAGGTACAATGGCAGCACCACAAAGGGGTCGGAATGGACTTGGAAGCCAGAGGAAGAGATGAGGGAGCACTACCCCGAGCATTTTCCAGATTCAGCAGCAGACTTCGAGGACGAAGTATAAAATAAGAGGGGGAGATTTGTAGCATCCGACTCCTGGTACGTAATTAAATTCAAGAAATATTGCAATTTACTATGGGACTCGGCGAGTTGGGGGCCCAACTCGTCGATTAGACTCGACTGTTGATCGGGGACTTAAGTGACCTACTCGGCGAGTCGGAAGACCGCTTCGGCGAGTAGGAACTGTCTTGACAAAACCCTAATATTTAGGGTTTGCACCCTATTTAAACAACTTAACTCGTCCCAAACCAGCCTCCATCGTCCCTCTCACTTCCAGAATACACTAACTCGAAACCCTAGCCCTTATTGTGTGTTCTTGAGCCTTTTGGTGCCTTTTGTGTGTGTGTTTGAAGTTGAAGGAAGAAGTGGAAGCTTGGGAGTTCTTGGAGAAGCAAGTGGATCCCTATATTTTGCTTCATTTCTAGTTCATTCAAGGTAAAAAGCTTGAACCTTGGCTTATCATTTGATAGATCTCCTTTAAGACTTGGATCTTGCCATTTTTGGGACATTTCTAAGCCACCTTTGGGTTTGGCTCATGTTGTGTAGTGTTAGCTTCAGATATGGAACCATTGAGGGTTCCCATGGCATAAAGGTGCCAACTTTATGGCAATGGGAAGCCCATGCATCTTATAAACCCCATTTTATAGCCTTTTGAGCCAAAAACCCCATGCATGGACATCAAGTTCGTAGCTTTACATATAAAATGGACCCTAGGAGGCCAGATCTATTGTTTTGATGCGTTAAGAACCATTATAATCGACTGTATAGTGTTGGACAAAGAGGGACTCGGCGAGTCACTTGGGTGACTCGGCGCGTCGGGACGCTTTTTCCCCAAAAACGATTTCTGGAAATGGGTTAGATTGAGTGGAAGGAACACTCAGCCTGCTAGGGGTTTGTCATGGACCTGGAAATCATAGGACTCGGCGAGTGTATGAACAGACTCAACGAGTCCAAGGCAATCTCCCAACACTTGAAGATGAACTCGACGAGTTGTTCATACAACTTGGCGAGTCATAGATTGAAAACGTTCGTATGAGGGAAATGAACTTGACGAGTTCAATGGGAACTCGGCGAGTCGATTGAAGATAGTCCCGATATTATGGTTGGAGAAGGACCCGTCGAGTTCTTCCCAGACTCGACGAGTAGAGTCGGGGGTTGTATCATTTTAGAAGGATAGGGACTCGACGAGTTGGTGGACCAACTCGGCGAGTCGAGTCAACTGGACGTTGACTTTGACCAAGGTGCTGACCTTGACTTTGACTTTGACCTAAGTTGACTAGGAAGTGGTGATTAAGGAAGATTGTTTTGTGTAGGATCCGAGAGGGGTTGATTGCAGACAGCAAGTTCAGTTCAGACGCTTTTCGGCCTACCAGTAGGAGTTGTCTATTAGATGATTGTCTTTGTGATATTCATCTAGGTTTGCTACTGCCTGATACGTTTATGTGCTAGCATGATTTGTTATATGTGATAGTAGTAGTAGGGGTGAAATAGTCCCCAGTAGTCGGGCGAAATAGACCGACGGGTAAGTCAAGCAACCCAGAATGGGTTGACCTGAGTAGTTAGACACCCTAGAATTGCCTAGCAGTATATGTGTGTTATATTATTACGTGGTAGTGGTAGGGGTGAAATAGTCCCCGGTAGTCGGCCGATATAGACCGACGGGTAAGTCAAGCACCCCAGAATGCCTTGACATGGGTAAGTCAAGCACCCCAGAATGGCTTGACCTGGGTAAGTCAAGCACCCCAGAATGGCTTGACCTGGGTAGTCAGGCACCCCAGAATTGTCTGACAGTATGTTATTGTATGGTGTGTGGTATGATGGGGGAACTCACTAAGCTTCGTGCTTATATTTTTCAGTTTTGTTTCAGGTACCTCTTCAGCAAAGGGGAAGGAGCCGGAACGGTAGCGACACATCACACGCACATCGGGATTCCGTATTTTGAGATCTATGGGATTGTACTTTGATTTTATTATTATCCGATGATATGTTTTTGAGACATGACGTAATGGTTTTATGAATTAATATAATATTAGTAATGTTTTGCAAATGATGTTACATGTTACGTAATGAGAAAATGAAATTTTTAGCCTTGAAAATTGGGATGTTACATATTTGGATTATAAATAAGTGGTGATATTCGCGATAACTCAAGTATAACTTGGGTCGGATATCATAGTGCCTTTGCATGGTTGATTTACTATATACATTTATGATCCTCGGTAAACCAGTCATGAATGTTGGGAGAGAATGGAAGAAATTAACATGCTATTGACATAAGTCGATAACTCTCGTCAAATTTAGGAGTTTCATAAGATTGAAACTAGCAAACAATTTGCATACCAAAATAGATTCTTAATGTGATTACGGAAAACCTTTTCACATTTTTGGAGTGAAATATGGATCCTAGACTTATTTAAATAGTTTAATTGAATTGAGTAATTATTTATTAAGGATTATACATAAAACAAACTGGAATGCAACTTTATTGAATGATGTATATAAATTATTTATTAAGGATTATACATAAAACAAACTAGAATGGGACTTTACTAAATGATGTATATAAATCTATCCACTAAAATTATACTGCTATAAAACCTCTGAAAGAATAAGGTAATAGGACTTATCAATCTTGTCTAAATTCATAGTTTGAGAATATTTCTCATGAACGAAAAGAATGCCTATACCTTTGACAAAGCTATTTATGAGGTTCGTCCATCTATTGCATTTTAGCTGTTAGAAGGAGCATGTGTCAAGTTGAAGGAACATGAAATTCCATTATGTTGGGTGTTGACTATAGTAACATAATCAACTAGTTGACATGTACATTAGTTTATTATAATGTTGATATGAATAAGTTGGAAGGATCCATTATTGAATTTCATGTCATGTTGAGGACCTTTAATCCTAGCATAGCCTTCCATAAAAATTTCAAGTTCAATGATCTTATATTTCTATCATGAATAGAAGTGTCAAAGAGAAAAAAAAATTCCCATGGGTAAAAGATAGTTAGGGTTGGTATAGTTGACTTCTACCCCATCCGCCAATGACAAAAGGAAGGCTTATTCTGATAGGCTATTTTTTCCAAAACAAGAAAAGGACCAAGAAAGCATAGATGACCAATATATCTGAAAGAGATAGAAACATAAAAAAGAGACTTTGAACAAGGATACCGAACCTTCACTAATATCCTAAGGATCAAAAGACAACCCGTTCTCATAAATGCTTAGTGCATGGTCAAATATATGAATTTATAACAACATTGGAATATTACTCCTAAACCTTGAGTATTTTAGTAAGGATAAAGTACTAACATTTTCAAGAATATTTAGTGATTAAATAGAAGTAGAGACTGAAACATAGAGAATAGAATTTGGTCATGGATACCGAGCCCTTGCTAATATCTATATGATTAAAAGGCAAATCATTCTCCCTAAGTTTTAGTCATGGTCTTATGATTAAAAATTTTTATACAATGTTTCATGAGATGTTTCTGAGTAATTTAAATGTAGAACCTTTTATATGTAGCCTATTTAAAAGCAAGTCATCAAACCCATGAAACAACTATATTAATAATAGTTCAGCGTAAATTCGAATATGACCAAAAGTTTAGATGAAAAGTATATCTGGAATCATCTTCTTGTACATATAAATGGGGAATGCGTAACCAA
This sequence comes from Lactuca virosa, assembly GCF_052849685.1. Classification (NCBI taxonomy): domain Eukaryota; kingdom Viridiplantae; phylum Streptophyta; class Magnoliopsida; order Asterales; family Asteraceae; genus Lactuca; species Lactuca virosa. The sequence goes on along the minus strand of NC_136428.1, from coordinate 330,297,184 downwards.
ATATCCAGTTGAATAGGATTTGGGAAATCATTTGACCACACGTCTTATGATAAATGCAAATCCTATTTACCAATATAGATGAAAAATGCATCACTTTATGATGTGAATATCTATTGGAATTACTTCACACTAATGGACCATTCAGATTAACCACAATACATGGTAAGACCAAATTTGTTACCTTCAAAAGGTATGATAATGTTTATTTGAAAAAAGATAAGCGTGGAACCTTTAAGGTATTTAAACCTCTCATAAAATGAAATTAAGAATCAACTAGACAAAAGGATGAGATCCTCATATACAATATGGATAGTAAGTATAACAGTTAAAAGTTTAACGATCATATAACGAATTGTGAATTAGGTTCACAAACTATATCCACCTATAACATTGCCACAAACAGTTTAGTTGCATAGAGAAACAAATCATTTTTGGATTTGGTAGTTAATGAGTCGTACTATGCTTACAAACACTTCATGGATTGTACCATGAAGAGTGTAACAATAGTCTTTAGTATTGCACCAACTAAGAAGTTTTATGACACACTCCATTAGAGATGGAGTAGTGTATTTCTCGGTAGTATTGGGTTTTTTTTTTGTTATAATAGCAATGTACTAGTAGATTTTCACATAACACTTATCGGTACATGCAACCTAAAATGATCCATGGCTTCTCACTATTAATAGCAACATACTTTATGAAACAAAACTAAAAGCCTATGATAATCGAAAATCATAGATAGGAAACATACCCAATTCTATATGGAAAGTAAGAGCCAATAATGTGAATGCCTCTAATGGCTCACACCCAAAACCCTAGAACACTAAAACTTGAAGATAATGAGAAAATCAGATTTCTCATCCTTGGAATCAACAACCACAAAATTTGGTGACCCAAGCATCCTATTTATAGTTTAGTTAATTTGCAAATAAATCCAGATTTGAACAATTAAATGATACATTTAATCCCTTGTTCAAATCCTTTCCTTATCAGCAACCAGGAGGCTTTCAGAAACCCTAGAACCTCCTCCAAAACCGTCCATGTCATGGATGGTTCTATAATTTCTTCTTTTGTTCAACTATTAAACCATTACAGTTCACCCCTTGCACCTGTAATTAATTCCACTTATTCCCAAATTAATTCCAAATTATTTCTGATTAATAACTAATTAATTCTGACTATCTCTAATTAATTTTTAACTATTTCTAATTAATATTTTAGTCATAGAATATATTAACGAATCATTTTATCTTTCTTCTAATATCAATTCTAGCTATTTATGGTTATGAGGGCAACCCAAAATAGACTTTCCTTTTATTCCATAAAGTTATATTAATTTAGTCATGGCCTTGACCAATTTAGTTATGGCCATGGACACTTATTCCAATAGTATCCCATATACACAAGTCATCAAACTACAATTGGAAATATAGACTTTGAATTATCATTAAAGAGCACTTTCCACAGCCTTCGACACTCTCGAACTCTGATAAAATCAACCGATCGCCCTAAGATAAGTGATCAACCATTCCTTCATTCTACAAGATATAATATGGACATGAGACATGGATACAAATCAATCTCATAATCCAAGATTCTATTTCTCGATTTTCTATTTATGATGACTGGATTCAAACTAATTAAACACATCAGTTTAATCCGAACTAGGCCTAGCACATGAATGTCAACATCAAATCACCGAGGGACCCAATGATATTTCTTTTCATGTTAAGGAAAAAGGAAGGAATAAACTTTGACTATATAATCACACCTTTTACTTATCATGTAATACATGGAATTCCACTTTATGATATCTATTTACGGATGCAGTGATGCAAACCAATGTACAATAGACTTGCAAACTATGACTTATGTATCTCCATTTGAAGAATAGAAGATATTATCGTCTTAGAATCACTCGTGACTGAATCCATGAAGTAATCTCTAAGTGTGGTTTTAACCAATACTTAAAATCCCTATTTTCCAAGTACTCATGAATATTACAACAATCCCTATGCAATGTCCAATCATTATGGACAATCTACAAATATTCCATGGCAATCTTAAATCAATACTTACTCCCAAAAGTATGACCGACTGTGACATTTTTGAATAAATTAATATTCAGGAAGTAACACGTAAAATGAAACACAATACTAAACTAATTGTTCTATGGTATCATACTCTTTAAATATGAATAATTCCCTTTTATTTAATCACCATAACAATTACAAATTTATCTATTGTATAAATGTTTCAGGGTAATCGACTTAATGAGCAACCTGTCAACATTTCTTATGCCAATACTTCACTTGCACTAATGTATTCTTACTCACATGGTCGAATCTACCACCATCTCCTACATGAAACCTTTTCATGCTATAACTCAAAATGAACATCTATTTAGAATACGACTCAAATTTATCTCTAAAATTCATGTAACTATAACTCTTCTCAATCATGTTCTCAACTGTGTAGAAGCACCTATTCATTGGTATCTTTCAATACCTCAAAATGTTCTTTGACAGTTGTCTAGCAATAATTTCTGACACAACCTCACGATGCTTAAAACATTTGAGACATCAGAATAAGCACAAGTCATAACATTCATGATCGATCCTATATCCGAAGTGTATAGGGCTTGACTCATCCTATCATTTTCATGACTAGTATAAAACTTTGAGATTCACTAAAGTTGTTGTTATGATTCATGTGAACAATACATTTGGAATTTTTTTGCATGTTGAAACCATTCAACATATTTTGCTTTAAGTGAATCCTATTATTTATTTTTATCTATACTTTTAGATCCGAAAACCAAGTACCAATGTCGCTTCCCCTTGTCCCTCACAACGAATCAATTCTCGAGCTTTTTCACTTTGCAACATAGTGACAATAATTCCTTTGAGTAGTATTTTCATCAACATGCAATACCAGGAAGAAAAAACACTCCCACTAGTTTGAAATGTACTCAAGACTCATCTGGACTTCTTGAAAGACAATATTTTTTAAATTTCTCATGGAAGAACATATTCCTACTACACGATGCTTGTCTAAATCTGTGAATAGACGTCTGAAGCCTACACATATTGTTTGGATACTTTGTATGTTTAAATTCTTTCAGAATGTGTCATATATCCTTCGAAAGTTTCCTATTAAGAAAAATCATTTAAACATCCACTACCATATCATATAATCAAAGAAGGAAACAATGGTAACAAATAACCAAATATACCCTTTCTCAGCTATTGGCAAGAATGTTTCCTCATAACCCATTTCTTGAGTTTAAGAGAAACCCATTTCTACCATACTAACTTTGAATGTGTGTACAATCCTATCCATGTTACTATCCATATTGAAGATTTAACTGCAACCTACTGTTATAAGACTAGGCTTTGGATCAACCAATTTCAAACTTGGTTATCGTTCATGGACTGAATTGTGTTATCCTCAAACTGTTCTCACTGGCAGCCTTAGGGACCACTATTGCTTCCTAGTAACTATTAGGCTTATCCAAATTGATCAATGTTTTGTTAGTAATCAACATATCTCCTTCCATAGTTAGATGAAACTCATAAAACTTGGGGAGGTGATCTAACTCTACTAGATTTGTGAAGAGGTAAGGTAGTGTCTTTTGACTCAACTGGTATATCAACCACTAACTTCTTTATATGTATATGTTCTTTCTCTTACGGAACACTCCTTTTGAGCTACAAGCAACAAATATCAAAAGCCTTTAGTGAATACCCAACAATGTAACGCTTCTCAGATCTCGATTCAAGTTGGTCATTGCTTTCTCCTCTAAGGAAATACCTCACAATAACATACCTAAATGTGATGGAATTTTTCAACTCCACAATTCATGAGGTGTCTTCAAAACCAACTTAGTTGGCCTAAAGGTTCAAAATATGATCTACTATTTCAAGTGTATATTCCCAAAATGTAAATGGTAACAAAGCTCGATTCATCATAGATCGAACCATATAGAATTTTATGCAACAAGCACAATCTTATCTTAAATATTAAAGGAATAAATATTAAAGTTAAACTTACTATTATTAGAAACACAAACTACAATTTCATGAATGCTAATTGTAAGAAGATGTTTTAAACATAAAACAACCATCTTTATAAACTAAAATTGTCAACTTTATCAAAATGAAAATTGAAATTAATGTTTATACAACACATAAAATGAAATTTTGGTTTTCTAGACATATCCAAAGAGTAATAGAACATAAATAGATTTATCCTAACTCCATTACTAAGAACAAGCTCGAAATCCTCAATCATCGAGATATGCAACATTCGTCTATTTCAATGATTGGATTTAGTCTTGATGCTTAAGCTTCATTCTACTTTTAGATCCTACAATTCCATCTATATGTGATCATGCATCAAGGAACCACCAATTAGATTTATTTGGAGTTTGATTATTCAAGTACTTGATGTAGAGTCAAACATTTGACTTTACCATCTCAAAATACTTAGGGCAACTTCCTTTTCTTAAGATCATTTTCTTGGCATTAATTGCAACTTGCCTCTTTTGAATCATTTTTTAATAAAATAGATGATACACCAATTCCATTCCTACATAATGGTAAGTTTCGGCTGAAACTGTTCCTTTCCATTTATGGTTCGAACATTTCCTCTCCTTTCCAAGAACATTCAGAAAGGCGATAACTAGAATTGGATAAGAAATATAATTCCATTCTAGTTTCCTCGGTTTGGAGATGGTCTAAGAAATTCATCAATGTTTTTACCGTACTATTCACATGATAAATCAACTTGAAATTATCATAAACACTTTTGCCTTGTCTTTGGTGAAACATTTCACTCAATTGTAAATTCATTTCATATGTTCACATCTGTATAAAATCCTTTGAAACATCAAGGACATAGACATAATGATGCAAGAGAGACCTTATTTGATAAATCTATACGATTATGGGAATAACAATTTTTCAAAGTTGACTCACTATTGATTTCAGAGATATGCTCACTATGGACATTTCTCCCAATATCAAAATTGAGGAAGATCCCATAACAAATGAGCCATTCCCGAGGAGAACAAAGAGAATTTAGAATTAGAAAGTGTGTGAGGAGGTAGGAGAGGGTTTCCATTTAACCTAAGAGAAAAAGTTTGAGTAATTCGATTAAATCCTTAATTATTAACCCAATTTTAAATTAAGGTTAGGATCCAAAAATACGATTCGAAATATGAAGAGGGATGTCGTAGTCACATCACGAAATTATTTTAGGTAGGTAAAGCACATTACCATCTTCAATCATAATGAAACTCCTAGATATTTTGATATTCATTGAACAATCAATGGCGTGTTAATCTAAAATTATGCTCTTCAATTTGTGACTGGGATGTCGAGGATCACAAACACGATGTGAATAATCATGAAAACCCGCATGACACCCTCGATATCGTTTATGATATCACATTGACATGTCAGTTAACCACATATGCTCCATAAACATTCATAAATTTTCAGTATGTACCATCATTTCAACTTTGTATTCCCATATTAGTCGAATTTGTAGTCATACATTAGTGTGTCGGTTAACCACACACGCTCCACTAACGACTCACAAAGAAATGATGTGCGTTTTCATGGATTAGCGTACAATTTCATAGTTTTCCCAATGTAACTAGAGTGGGATTTTGTAAAAGTTTATAATAATTTTACATTATACTTCTAATGTGATTATGTCCTATCAAACCCTTTCGGCTAGCAACCATCCGCCATACAAAGAAGCGGTGGGTGAAAAGGATACCCATTCAACGGTCATTTTATGGGTCGTTTCCTAATACCTCTCGTATAGTGTGGCTTCGTGAATGAAGCATATTCTTGATTTGATAGACTTTTAGTTATACATATTGTATTATACTCTTATACACATGTATATGGTGTATTTTTAAAATTTTTTCAAAACACAAGGTTTAAATTTAATTATCTGAATTAATATTTAATTAATTAATCTTTTAAACCAATTTGGAATTTAATATTCATCTTTTATTTAGACCATTAATTAAATATATTAAATTCCTTTTAGGGATAATTCGGTTCCATTTAATTATCTTATAATTAAATATTTTGTTTCCTTTTATATTTACTTCCTCAAAATTCAAATTAGGGTTTTATTATTAGTAAGTATGAAAGTTCAGATTTTAATAAGATAAAATAACTAATAATGGCCAATAATTATCCTACAATTAGAATTAGGCAAATAAATCTCAAAACCCAGAAATAGACAGAAGCGTGTCACGCTATGCCCTAGGCGCGCCAAGCCCTGCGATTAACATGTTTCTTTATATCATTTTCAAGTTTCATCTTTATGCACCAATAATTGAACTAGCATGGATCTGATACCACAATAAGGGTTTTTATTTTATAATAGAAATGTACGTGCGGAATTTCACATAACACTTATGGGTACATGCAACCTAATAGGATCCATGGCTTTTCACTATTAATAGCAACATACTTTATGAAACACAACTAAAACCCTATGATTATCGAACATCATAGATATGAAACATACCTTTTAGTATATTCAAATATACTAACTCTTGAGTTATTTAAATTCTCTATGGAAAGCAAGATCAAATAATGTGAATGCCTCTAACGGCTCACACCAAAAACCTTAGAACACTAAAACATGAATATGAGAGAGGAGATGATGAGAAAAATCATATTTCTCATCCCTGGAATCAATAGCCACGAAATTTGATGACCCAAGGGCCCTATTTATAGTTTAGGTAACTTACGGATAAATCTGGATTTGAACAATTAAATATTAAATTTAATTTCCAGTTCAAATCCTTTCCTTATCAACAACTAGGAGGCTTTCAGAAACCCTAGAACAGCCTCCAAAACCGTCCATGCCATAGATGGTTCTATAATTGTTTCTTTTGTTCAAATATTGAACAGTTAATTAACACCATTAATTATTCCAATTATTCCCAAATTAATTCAAGTTTAATTCTGATTAATAATTAATTAATTAATTCTTACTATCTCTAATTAACTCATAATTAATTATTAAATATTTCTAATTAATATGTTAGTCATATAATATATTAAAAAATCATTTTATCTCTTTCCTAATATCAATTCTAGTTATTTCTGGTTATGAGGGCAAACCAAAAAAGACTTTCCTTTTATTCCATAAAGTTATATAAATTTAGTCATGACCTTGACCATTTTAGTTAGGACCTTGGACACTTATTCCAACAAGTAGCACATATATAAGTCTAGAATCATAAGGCTTTCCCTTTTTTAAGAAACGATTGATGAACTAGAACCTCAAACAAAGATGTGTTACTTCTTTGGATATCCTAACAAGTCCTTTGGATAGTTGTTTTTGAAAGTTATTTATGCTTAAGAATCATTATGAAATAATATTTTCTAGTAACATATAATCCTAAAGGGTCACACGTTATAAAGTAAACACTAATTGATTATAAGTAATATGATTAAAAATAAATACAATCAACACTTGTATTTAATTGATGAATTATTGTTTTGTAAAAATAATAATAAAAGAGAGTGTAACTAGTTATATATAATCATATAGTATGATTAAAAGGCTATTTACATTATATTGGACCTATTGAAGTCTACTAATTTAGTGAATGTACATTTAATAAATAGTGTAGAATGTGTAACACTTCTCCTTCATTATCTCTCCTATAATCGTCCATATCTTCCAAGATATGGAGGGATTGCCCCTCTAAATTAGCTCTTACACAATCACTTCTTACTTACAAGTATTGATCTCATTTAATGAAAGCATGGGATTTCACTTAGAGGGGTAAGTATATAAGGGAGAGAGAGGGCTAAAACTAGTTTACTTATTTCTTCTCTTTTTCATGCAAAAGCTGAGAGCATAGAACTCTACCCTCCTGTCTCTATCTCTAGAAAATTTGTTGTGTACTTTTTGGTGTTCTAGTTTATTATCGTTTGAAGACTTATTTAGTATAAATCTTTAAAGGGTTAAGAACAACTATATAGAAGTGATAAACTAACATCTATTAGTGGCTTGATGACTTGTTAGTGGATACATATAAGAGATTCTACTTTGGATCTTTGCCATATTCATTAACTTTCAAGCCTCCCCTTGAGGACTTAGAGGAATACAACTGTTGTCAATCTTTTCCATGTTTATGGATGTTGTTTTCTTTCCAATCTTTTCAAGTAGATCCTTTTGGTGGGAATAAGGAAATTTTTTGTTGTTGAAATGTTAAATTCTTCTAATACTAATCTTGTGTTTCAAAAACAAACTTTTGAATAAAAACCCAACACTTAGTATCACAACCATCTTGGAAGCTTGGTTAAAATTTATGGTTATTTGGATAATTTTGGGTTTTGGAAAATATGGATAGCTTGGTGTTTGTTGAGAACAAGTTCATATATATTTTCTTTGACAACTTTATAATTATTATTTTATTTGACAAAAGTTTACATGCATATTTTGACATTTAAAGTTATCTTAGAAAAAAATGTTGTTTTATATATTAATGTATTTTAGAGTGCATAAACAAGCCATTGATCTTATTGTGTTATTTTTTGTGACGATTCATTAAAATTGTTGTTATATTCTTTTAATCATATGGTATTAATAGTAAATAGCTAGTTTTCATCTTTATTATTTTGTGAGTAGTAGATTATTCTTAGACTAGTTTATTTTATATTAAATATAGCAGGATGAAGATGTTGGCAATTTTGAACATCCTCAGAGTATACCCATGGTTTTACAGGAGTTTTATAAATGTTCATAACTTTTATAAAAGTCTTATAAAATTGCTACATAGAAGATTATCAAAAAGAGTGCGAGAATGAAGAAAAATATGAATATTTTGGTTCATTTTCCCCTTAGGGGAGGACTTGATACTTTTTTGTTGGCTCATAAGAGTGTCACCATATCATGGCTTGTTTTGTGCTGATATGCATGCATGTGTTGTCTATTTTATGTTGATATTATGTTGTGTTTGATAAATTGGATTTCACATGCTAAATAATATTTTGAACAAAAATAACATAACATGGAGTTTGGTTTTAAAAGTTTAAAATATGAACATAAGATGTAACAAGTTATTATTTTTAAAATAAAAACGTTTTTTATTATAAAACATTAATAACAACAAAATTTGAAATACTAAAATTATAAGTCTAGAATGGTGATTTTGAAACTTATCCAAACTCTAAAGTCTTAATAATAAAGGAAGTTTTATTAAAGAATTATAAAAGTTTCTACAACGCTCAAACTTGAAACTTAATATTAGATATTAACTTTAAAAATGGACCGCGTCAAACTATATAAAAACTAGATTTTATATGGAACCTTAAAAGTGAATTTTTGAAAACCGATACCATGTCTTATTGGATGCATGCAATAACCATGATATCACATGTTTTGAAATAGAATGGTAAAGAATATAAATCTCTTCCTAAAAGGCAAGTCTATGTCATTCAATTAAAGAAACATTTTCACACCATTTTCATAATGCTTGTAAGATGAAGGTCACCTAGCCATTTTGTATTATGTTTTGATTGTCGAAGTGTACTCACTATTTCTATAACAAAGTTATAAGCTGATTATAAAATTTTCTTCAATTAGATGAATTGATCGAAAATCTCTTGTGATAAAGGTCACCTATGCAAAAGAGATTCGAGGAATAGATGAGATCAAACATGTCAGTTAAGAATTGGATTGTTAAGGATCCCATACATATAGGAATAACACTTGGTGTATCTAGTAAAAGTTATTTACCTTGTTGAAATCAAGTAGATGCGATAAATGTCACCTAACCATTTATTTTATTTGCAACTTTGATCCTAGACTTTACAAATTAATGTTTTTGATACTTAAGGGTTTAAAATTTTAAAGAATTATACAATAAATAAAACTTTGTTAAAATTTTGTAGATGGCGCCACCTGCAACTGTAACACGCCATCACCACCCAATAAACATTCGATCAGTATTCAGCAAAGAAAAACTAGGCCATTCCAACTTTTTGGATTGGAACATGAACCTAAGAATCATACTAAAAAAGAAAAGAAATACTATGTTCTTGAGGGTCCAATTCTCGATGAACCAACTACTACTCCTAAGGCTGCACATGATCTATGGACTGGGCATTTGGATCACTCTATTGATGTTTCATGCCTTATGCTTTCTACCATGATTCAAGATCTTCAACGAGATCTAGAACATCGTACTGCATATGATATGATTAAACAACTAAAGGAGATGTTTGGTCAACAAGCAAGAACTGATAGTTTTGAAACTGTAAGATCCCTTCATGGCTGCAAAATAGAGGAGACTAGGATTATAAGAACACATGTTCTGGAAACGAAGAGTTATCTGGATACTTGGAGAGATTGGTCTATCCATATCCACTAGACTTGGAAAAAAATTTAACTTTGAATTCATTACCAAAGTATTATGATACATTAATAATGAACTACAACATGAATGCGTAGGATAATCCTATCTTCGATTTGCACTAGATGCACAAAAATTCTGAGAAGAATATCCCAAGAAAAGCCCCGCAAATGTTTATGATTCGTGAACGGAAAATCAAAAAGAAGAATGGCAAGAACTTCAAGGTCAAGCCACAAGCTAGCAAGGGCACATGGAAGAAAGCTTCCCAAGACCCACCACTTAAGAATAAGGAAAGGGTGGCTAATGATGACGCTTGCTTTGAGCATTGAGTTATTAGACATTGGAAAAGGAATTTTCATACTTATCTTGATAGGTTGAAAGCCAAGAAGGCCGGGGAAGGCACTTCATGTGTATCTATTTTAATTATTCAAATGAGAATATTTAGTTTTTCATCTAACACTTGGCTTTTGTTAAAATGGTTGTGGAACTCACATATGCATTTCGTTGCAAGGGTTCAGAAAGAGTAAGGAGTTGAAGACAGACGATATGGTACTACATGGTGGCAATGAAGCATATGTTGTGGTCCAAGCGATAGGATATTTTAAAATATTACCTAATGGCTTGTATTTAAATTTGATCAATATATGTTTGATTCCAAGTTTAACTAGAAATATTATTTCAGTTTATCATTTAAAGAAATCTGGTTTTACTTATCAATTTGTTAAAGATAATATTCACTTATTTTTAATGGAATTGTATATTTTGAGGCTATACCTATAAATGGAGTTCATGAATTAAACCTTAATGACTCTTCAAACTTTAATTCAATTTATCACGTTAACACCAAAAAGGCTCAAACAAGATTTGAACGAAACATATCTATGGCATTATCGTCTTGGTCACAAAAATAAGAAGCGCATATCCTAACCCTAAAAGAGCAGACTTTTGGGGGAAAATGACATTGAGTCATTTGATATATGTGAATCTTGTTTGTGTGGAAAGATGATACAGTCCCTTTTCTTTGTATCAAGTGAAAGGGAAAGTGTCACACCCCAAAACCGGAACGGCGGAATCATTCGGGGGTGGAGGACGTCATGTACAGTATCACAACAATGCATAGTAGTAAACAAGCAACAACATCATCCATTGCATTAATAATATAATTTAATACAAGTGTGTTCTGTCAAGTTCAATAGACACCAAAAAGTATGAATCAAAATAAAAGATGAGTCTCGAACGAGCTCCATCTTCTCAAAACCTGGCACCAGTACCTGTCTACTGGTGACCTGAGAATACAAGTTATTTTGAAAGAGTTTATCAGCTTTAAAGTTGGTGAGATCATAAGTATTTTAGTGTCATTGCTTGTATGAAAGTGTTTGTAAGTATGTGATGTATAAGTTTGTAAATGTTTGTAAATGTTTGAACTCTCCTAGAAAACCCTATGTTTCCTACTAAAAGTAGCCTTCTACCAAGGCATCAAGTGTTTGTGTGTGTCTCTTGTAAGAGTATGTATTTTCCCAAATCTGACTATCATTAACCAAAAATATAGTTTTTACATTATTGTTTATTGTGTGAAGATCACAAAGTGAATGCAAATGGGAAAATGAAATAGTATTGTAGTGTTGTATTAAGTAACTACTACTGTACTAAGTACCTTAAACCAATTCTTATTTAAAGTACCATGTGATCGGCCTGTACCATACTACCGACTATAAACACGACGATGTAAGACGTCGAAAGAAATGACGTTTGACACCCGTAGACTTGCAAGTCCCACTGTAGCGAGCATCAAGGTGTAGGATAGTCAATCTAGTATAGATCTATACACAAACTCAACGCTCTCCATTTAAGGAGATTCTGGATACAAACGAGCCATGACAGGTGATGCCATGCCCCGTTACGTGGCTCACATAACTGTATTCGTGCACTTGCGAATGTATTGTATGTACTAGCTGTATTGTATGTTCTCTCTCTGTCTAGTATGTATGTATGTTCTCTCTGTATGGTATTGTATGTACTAGCTGTATTGTATGTTCTCTCTCTGTCTAGTATTGTTTGTATGTTCTCTCTGTATGGTATTGTTTATTTCTCATCATAGTATTCTCTATCTGTATGTTATGTTCTCTCTGTATGGTATTGACTCATGTATGAACTGACTCATTGTATGTTCCACTGTTCTAGTAATAGTATTAGTATCTTCCCAAACTACACCTATTATAGTTTACTAGTAATATGGTTTGTATGTATGAACATGTTTGTATACCTTTGCTACCCAAAGGTATTGAATAGAAAGAAGGAACTTTTATGTCTATGTACATGTACATAATATATAACTAGCATTCAAACGACCTTCGGACAAACAACCGATACCCTAAGTCCACAACCAAACGAGGAACAGGAAGTAAGGTGAGCTATTAGTCCTAAGTCCTTTCAATCCTACTTATATAACTATATCTATATAGATACACATTTAACAAAATATAAGTTTAAAAGACTTTAATAAAAGTATTTGACATGTAAAAGAGTTTGTAAAACTATTTAAAGTAGTTTGTTTGATAACACAGTTTGAAAAGTAAGAAATCCACTTGCTTGGTAGTTATTAATCACATGTGATTTATATAATAACTATAATAGTTCAACTTGTATCCTCCCCCCCCCCCATAAAAGCATTTAAAATCATTTAAAAGGTTGATTAAGGGGTATGAACTCACCCGTAGTGAGTGGTTTGGATGAACGGATGGTGTAGGATGCTAAGTGTTAAGCGAAGAATTGAACACACACAAGGATCCTAGTTAACATATAATAACACATATATGCATCCAATTAGTCATTTAACAACCAATTAACCAAGTTAAGACATCCTAGGACATGAAAAACACTTGATTTAAGTGCTATAAGTACTAAGGATTGCATCTAAGGGTTGTAGGGCTTGGCTTTTGAGTTTAGGGTCCAAGGGTAAACTCTTTATGAGTTTACGGTTTTGGGACCAACTCCCTTGGAGTTTACGGTCGTAAACCCATGAGTTTACGGCCGTAAACTCATGGTACTTCTACCATTTTGTGTTTTGAAGTCTTAAAGGTCATACGGAAGCACCCTAACTTCAAGTCTAAGCCTTAGGAAGTGATTGGGGCAACATTTCACCCCTTTGTAGAGTTTACGGCCCATGGACCACTTCTCCATGAGTTTACGGCCGTAAACTATAATGGTCCTTGATGTTTTCGATGTTTAAGGTCCTATACACTTCAAGGATGTGATCTAGACTAGTATCCAAGGCTTGGTAAGGGACTAGGGCACACAATGGCCCTTTCATTAGGGTTTACGGTCCAAGAACATGTTTGGACCGTAAACACCTTTGATCTTGTGTTTCTTTGTGTTTACTAGTTGATTAAGAAGTGTAACAAGCCTTATAACTCACTAGAGTAAGAGTACTTACAATAAAGGAGCTTGAAAGGGTGTTAAAAGTCCAAGAACACTAGTGTGTGTTCTTGGTGAAACTAAGAACACTTGAAGATCTACACATATGGAATGATTTCACGGATGAAATCATGTAAGATCACTAGATTAAGTAAGATATCAAATAATTAGGGTAAGAAACACTTACAAAGTTGAAGATCAAGAAGGAAAATCGGATGATACTTGATAGGATTTGATGTTCTAGCTTTTGAAAGTGTGAAAAAGATGAGTAAAATGACTAAGTGTCATATTTATACTCTTTGGAGTTTACGGCCGTAAACTCCATGTTTAGGCCGTAAACTCCAAAATCTTGGAGTTTTGAGACCTTACTAATGCATAATAAACCCTAGAGCATCCTCTCTCCAGTTATCTCCTGAAGTGCTAAGCTTTAAAACACTCAAACTGACTCTACACAGCTCAAAAGTTAGCAGAAACAGTTCTGACTTCTATTGAAGTGAATGGTTGTACAGAATAGAAATTTCGGGTTGTCACATCATCCCCCCGTTAGAAGGAATTTCGTCCCGAAATTAGCGTTTAAGCAAATAAGTAGTTACAAATAACTAAGTAAAAAGACAAGGATATTTCAGTTTCATCTGATCCTCTCGCTCCCAAGTGAATTCAGGTCCTCGCTTGGCGTTCCAGCGAACCTTCACTATCGGGATACGACTTTGTTTCGTTTGCTTGACCTCTCGGTCCATGATCTCTACAGGTTCTTCCACGAAGTTGAGGCTCTCGTTGATCTCGATTTCGTCGAGTGGGATTACAAGAGTCTCGTCGGACAGACACCTTTTCAAGTTCGAGACGTGGAAAGTAGAATGTACGTTACTGAGTTCGCGGGGTAAGTTAAGTTTGTAAGCTACAGGGCCGATTCTAGCGATAATCTCGAAAGGCCCTATGTATCTTGGATTTAGCTTTCCACGCTTTCCAAAGCGTATTAAGCCCTTCCAGGGTGAGACCTTCAATAGAACACGATCTTCTCTGTCGTTTCCCGAATGATCTCCCGACCCGTGAGAGTGCTTTCAGGAACTCGTCCTTTAGCTAACTGGGTATCACCCACCTCAGCCCAGCACAGAGGGGATCTGCACTTTCGGCCATAGAGGGCCTCGAATGGAGCAGCCTTTATGCTCGTGTGATAACTGTTGTTGTAGGAAAATTTGACAAGGGGTAAATGAGTATCCCATGCCTTCCCAAAGTCGATCACACAGGCTCGCAACATATCTTCCAAGGTTTGGATAGTTCTCTCACTTTGTCCGTCAGTTTGTGGATGGTAGGCTGTACTCATGTCCAGCCTAGTTCCTAGGGAACTTTGTAACGACTGCCAGAACCTCAAAGTGAATCTACTATCTCTGTCCGAGATAATGGATATGGGAACACCGTGCAGTCGTACAATCTCCCTTATGTAAGTTCTTGTAAGCTTCTCCATCTTGTCTGTTTCTTTGATAGGAAGGAAGTGTGCGGACTTGGTCAATCTGTCGACGATGACCCATATGGTATCAAGTCCACCCGTTTTCTTGGGCAACTTGGTTATGAAGTCCATAGTGATCCGCTCCCACTTCCATTCAGGTATCTCTGGTTGTTGGAGTAATCCTGACGGTTTCTGGTATTCGACCTTAACCTTGGCGCAAGTAAGGCATTTACTTACGAAGGTAGCAATCTCTGCTTTCATGTTAGGCCACCAGTATAGCTTTTTAAGATCCAGATACATCTTATCTGCACCTGGGTGGACGGAATAACGAGTGTTGTGCGCCTCGGTCATGACCAAGTCTCTGAAACCACCGTGTCTCGGTGTCCAGATCCGATCCATGAGATATAAGGCTCCGCCACCCTTGACTTCCAAGTTCTTATCCATCCCTCTCAGGGATTAACTCGCCACATTTTCAGGTTTCAAGGCGTCGAGCTGAGCCTCCTTAATTTGTGTGGACAAGTATGAATGGATAGTCATAGTCAATGATTTGACTCTACGACCAGAGTATTCTTTCCGACTTAGGGCGTCAGCTACTACGTTGGCTTTACCCGGATGATAACAAATTTCGCATTCGTAGTCACAGAGTAGCTCGACCCACCGTCGTTGTCTCATGTTGAGCTCCTTCTGGTCGAATATATGTTGTAGGCTTTTGTGGTCTGTAAAGATAGTGCTTTTTGTACCGTACAGGTAGTGTCTCCAGATCTTCAGATCAAACACAACTGCTCCTAACTCAAGATCGTGGGTAGTGTAGTTGACCTCGTGTGTCTGTAGCTGTCTCGAGGCATAGGCGATGACCTTACCTCGTTGCATCAGAACACAGCCGAGCCCTTGATTTGACGCATCACAATAGACAACGAAGTCTTTCATCCCTTCGGGGAGGGACAGTATTGGTGCGGTGCAGAAGGCTCACTTGAGCGTTTGGAACGCTCTCTCCTGCTTCTCTTCCCAGTCAAAGGCGACGCCCTTTTGGGTCAAAGTCGTGAGAGGTTTTGCAATTCGTGAGAAGTTCTAAATGAACCTGCGATAGTAGCCAGCGAGGCCTAGAAATTGACGAATTTCAGTAGGCGTCTTCGGTGCTGACCAGCTCTCACTGGATTTGATTTTGGAAGGGTCCACGTGTATTCCCTCCTCGCTAACCACGTGCCCTAAGAATTCGACTCTTCGGATCCAAAATTCGCATTTCGAGAACTTCGCATAGAGCTTCTCCGAACGCAGTGTTTCTAAGACCTGTCGCAGATGTTGACTATGCTCCTCCTTACTACGAGAGTAGATAAGTATGTCATCGATGAAGATGATGACGAACTGATCCAAGTAAGAACGACACACCCTATTCATTAAATCCATGAATACTGCAGGCGCGTTTGTTAATCCGAACGTCATCCCTATGAATTCGTAGTGCCCATAACGAGTTCGGAAGGCTGTCTTCGGGACATCCTCCCCTAGCACTCGTAGTTGGTGATATCCGGATCTTAGATCGATTTTTGAAAAGAAGCTCGCCCCTTGTAGTTGATCAAATAAATCGTCTATACGAGGCAGAGGGTAACGATTTTTGACGGTTAGTTCGTTGAGCTCCCTGTAGTCGATGCACATACGAAACGATCCGTCTTTCTTCTTGACGAACAAGACTGGAGCTCCCCAGGGTGAGAAGCTTGGTCTTATAAAGCCCTTGCTGAGCAGTTCGTTAAGTTGACAGGACAGTTCTTGCATCTCTACAGGTGCTAGACGATAGGGCGATTTGGCTACTGGGGTAGCCCCTGAAACTAAGTCGATTCTGAACTCGACTTGACGTTGCGGAGGTAATCCTGGGAGTTCTTCCGGAAAGATGTCGGGAAAGTCACGTACTACTGGAATGTTCTGAATGTCTTTCTTTTCTTGGCTCACATCGACCACATGAGCAAGGAATGCGCGACATTCCTTTCGCAAGAATTTCTGGGCTTGAATGCTCGAGATGATACGAAGGTTCGTGCCGGGTTTGTCGCCATAAACTACTAGAGTTTCGCCAGACGGCATATTAAGGCGAACTGCCTTTTCATAACACATGATGTCGGCACGATGTAGACTCAACCAATCCATGCCGATAATGACGTCGAAACTTTTAATTGAGACCGGCATGAGGTCGATCGAAAATGAATGGCTATCTAGTGTTAGGGTACACCCTATGAATATACTGCTAGTGCTCTCCGTCTTTCCATTAGCCATTTCTATAGTGAACGGTTCTTTAAGTGCTCGTGATTTTTGCTTAAGTAAATGAGCAAATTTTTGGTTCACGAAGCTCCTCTCCGCTCCACTATCAAACAGTATGCATGCATAAGAGTTATCGAGGAGAAACGTACCCGTGACCACTGTGGGGTCGACAACCGCTTCCTCGTGGCCTATGGCCAGAACTCTTCCCACTCTACCAGCATTCCCTGCCTTTGGGCGGTCCCTCTTCTAGTGGCCCACCTCGCCACAACCGTAGCAAGCTTGGCCCACTCCTGCACCGGGGACTTGGTTGATTGGCCTCGCCGGAGCTTTGCAGAAACGGGCGGTGTGCCCCTTCCTGTTGCAGTTTGAACACTGTATTTCCCGGCAGGCTCCTGTGTGGTGGAAGTTGCATTTGTTGCACTTAGGCAAACTCCCAGCGTACTGCTTTACCGGAGCAGCAGCGGCAGGTGCTATCGCAGCATGAACTGCCACGACCTGCTGCTTTTTGGCAGTCCTCTTCTTCTTCTTGTCAACCCAGAACTTCCGCTTGGAATCAGCGGTTTTGGAA
This sequence comes from Lactuca virosa, assembly GCF_052849685.1. Taxonomy (NCBI): domain Eukaryota; kingdom Viridiplantae; phylum Streptophyta; class Magnoliopsida; order Asterales; family Asteraceae; genus Lactuca; species Lactuca virosa. The sequence goes on along the minus strand of NC_136428.1, from coordinate 330,279,112 downwards.
GGTTCTGAGATGGCCAGGGTTGTTGTTGTGGCCGGGGTACGAACCCCATGTTCTATAAGCCGCTGTGCCAATCGCTTGTCACTATCGAATGTAGTGGGGTTTGAAGCCAAAACATTTCCCTGGAATGGAGGCACCAGCCCCCATATGTATCTTTCTATCTTCTTTCCCTCTGTATGAACCATGTTGGGACAGAGGGCCACCAGCTCACAGAACCTGGCGGTGTAGGAGACTATGTCGGAGCCCTTCATGGTTAGGCTCCACAGTTCCTCCTCCAGTTTTTGGATTTACCCCCTCGGGCAGTACTCTTCGATCATTAGCTCTCTCAGAGCTTCCCAGCCCATAGCATTAGCCACTATTAGAGATAGTGACTTGAAATGGCTATTCCACCATCTCAGGGCTTTTTCCTCAAAGGTGCAAGCAGCGAACTTGACCTTGCTCCCTTCTGGACAGGAGCAGATTTCGAAAACCGATTCGGTCTTCTCGAACCATTGCGAGAGGGCAATGACTCCGCCAGTCCCTTTAAAGGACTTGGGCTTGCAGTTAGTGAAGTTCTTATAGGAGCACTCTCTCAAGCGCACAGGAGCTTCACCATGAGTAGATTGAACAGGGGTTCCTCCTCCAGTGGAACCAGAAGAATGATATTGAGCCATGGCTATTGCCACAGCCGCAGCTACAGTAGCATTCAGAGCTGCCGTATCGATTTGAAGAGCAGGTGGTGTTGCAGTTGATGGAGGATCGCGTCTTGTTGATCGACGTGGAGGCATATTTTATCTATAAGTTTAGAAAGATGAAGATATTGATAAGAATTTAATAGGGAGAATTTGATGAGAATGCCTCATGGACTAACTCTCCATAGTCCAACAACACAATTGAACAGCACGATTGAATGTAGATTTAGTACTAATAGATGATAGCATTTGGATAATAATCTCCATAAGATTAGATATCTGTCAATAATACTGGTATTACAGATGTAACAAGTTCGGGAAAAATGACCTAGAAGTAGGTCTTACATCAAACCAAAATGGGAAAATTCTGACAGAACTACGACCTAATCAAGACCTAACAGGTCCAGGTTTGAACAAAGATAGGAAATTAGACTAGAGTTTTTACATAAACTAAGTTATATCCAAAAGAGAAGTCGAGGAGACTCTAGCGGCGACGAGAACTACTAGAGTGAGTTCTTGATTCAGGCAGACGGCGCTCTATGTCTCGCATGCGCCTTTCATACATTGACTGCCTAGCCCGAAGTTCCCTAACTTCAGCATGGGATGCAGTTAGCTGTTGCTGTCGAGTCCCATTGGTTATCCTAGCCCTTTCCAAAGCTACCTCGAGTTGGCGAATGCAGACCGTGTTAACGCCAGAGTTGGCGTCAATCTCCAACACTCGGTCGATAGTTGCTCGACCTTGCTCGGTTTTCCGAGAAATCCTACGGACCATGATGGGCAGGACACGATCAGCTGAACCTCCCTCTGTGAGGTTGTAAAAGCTTCTGTTCCCTATGTAGGGAATGGGTTGGCCCTGTTCCTGACTCCATCTATTCAAGTTTGTGGCCCACAGAGGTGTGGGTCCTTGAAATGATGGACGTGGGTTTGGTTTTGGGTCTTGAGCAACTGGGGGTAGATTGTTGACTTCAGGTTCGGAATCAGAACCATCAGAAAAGCCTTCAGCGAGGTGATCATCCAAAGGAATTAGATAATCATCATCTGGCTCTTCTTCAAGCCATCCTGCATTGCCTTCGTTTGGGAAGTATGGATCTCCTGGAAGATGGAATCCAGCCATGATATCTACGCGAGGAAAGGGGTATAAGAAATAACTAAATAGACGAACTAATTAGATAATTATAAGATTATCTTTATCAGTTACTTCAATACTTGTTTAGTGCATACCAGTTATATGTACTCAAAACAGGATAGACCTTCGAATAAGTGACCCTAACTCTAAGTCCACAACCAAACAAGGAACAGGAAGTAAAGCAAAGATCATAGATTCTAAGTCTATGATATCCTAGATACATATAAGCTTAACGTATCCACTCAGCAACTATTGATATACTAATAAAGACCTTTAGTTCTCAGATAAGTAATTATAGTAACACAAAATACTCCTATAGTATTTTAAGTTTATGTTCTGTTCTAATGTTTTCATTGTAGTAGTGTTGGTAAGTTTTTAGACTTGTTGCAACCTCACAACCACCCTTAGGCACATGCTAGTCACTCCTCGGATAATATAGTTGATCAAACTATATCTTCCCAGGGTTGACTATATGTCTGTAAGTCTACTTGTGTTGCCCAACAATCGTAATACTTTTGTTCTGTCCTAGTGACACTGATTTTAGTATGAATGCATGTATGTATACTTGGTTAAATATTTTATTATTTAAAAGTATAAACTCTTTATCAGAGTATTTTTAAATCCCGCTGTGTTTATAGCTCGTATATCTTTTATGGGTTGATATAGTCGATTCACTATAAACAATGCTCTGATACCAATCTGTCACACCCCAATACCGGAACAGCGGAATCTTTCGGGGGGGAGGACGTCATGTATAGTATCACAACAATGCATAGTAGTAAACAAGCAACAACATCATCCATTACATTAATAATATAATTTAATACAAGTGTGTTCTGTCAAGTTTAATAGACACTAAAAAGTATGAATCAAAAAAAAAAAAAGATGAGTCTTGAACGAGCTCCATCTTCTCAAAACCTGGCACCAGTACTTGTCTACTTGTGACCTGAGAATACAAGTTATTTTGAAAGAGTTTATCAGCTTTAAAGCTAGTGAGATCATAAGTATTTTAGTGTCATTGCTTGTATGAAAGTGTTTGTAAGTATGTGATGTATAAGTTTGTAAAAGTTTGTAAATGTTTGAACTCTCCTAGAAAACCCTATGTTTCCTACTAAAAGTAGCCTTCTACCAAGGCATCAAGTATTTGTGTGTGTCTCTTGTAAGAGTATGTATTTTCCCAAATCTGACTATCATTAACCAAAAATATAGTTTTTACATTACTGTTTATTGTGTGAAGATATCAAAGAAAATGCAAATGGGAAAATGAAATAGTACTGTAGTGTTGTATTAAGTAACTACTGCTGTACTAACTACCTTAAACCAATTGTTATTTAAAGTACCATGTGATCGGCCTGTACCATACTACCGACTATAAACACGACGATGTAAGACGTCGAAAGAAATGACGTTTGGCACCCGTAGACTTGCAAGTCCTACTGTAGCGAGCAGCAAGGTGTAGGATAGTCAATCCAGTATAGATCTATACACAAACTCAACGCTCTCCATTTAAGGAGATTCTGGATACAAACGAGCCATGACAGGTGATACTATGCCCCGTTACGTGGCTCACATAACTGTATTAGTGCACTTGCAAATGTATTGTATGTACTAGCTGTATTGTATGTTCTCTCTCTGTCTAGTATGTATGTATGTTCTCTCTGTATGGCATTGTATGTACTAGCTGTATTGTATGTTCTCTCTCTGTCTAGTATTGTTTGTATGTTCTCTCTGTATGGTATTGTTTGTTTCTCATCATAGTATTCTCTACCTGTATGTTATGTTCTCTCTGTATGGTATTGACTCATGTATGAACTGACTCATTGTATGTTCCACTGTTCTAGTAATAGTATTAGTATCTTCCGAAACTAAACCTATTATAGTTTACTAGTAATATGGTTTGTATGTATGAACATGTTTGTATACCTTTGCTACCCAAAGGTATTGAATAGAAAGAAGGAACTTTTATATCTATATACATATACATAATATATAACTAGGATTCAAACGACCTTCGGACAAACAACCGATACCCTAAGTCCACAACCTAACGAGGAACAGGAAGTAAGGTGAGCTATTAGTCCTAAGTCCTTTCAATCCTACTTATATAACTATATCTATATAGATACACATTTAACAGAATATAAGTTTAAAAGAGTTTGTAAAACAGTTTAAAGTAGTTTGTTTGATAACACAGTTTGAAAAGTAAGAAATCCACTTGCTTGGTAGTTATTAATCACATGTGATTGATATAATAACTATAATAATTCAACTTGTATCCCCCCCTCATAAAAGCATTTAAAATCATTTAAAAGGTTGATTAAGGGGTATGAACTCACCTGTAGTGAGTGGTTTGGATGAACGGATGGTATAGGATGCTAAGTGTTAAGCGAAGACTTGAACACACACAAGGATCCTAGTTAACATATAATAACACATATATGTATCCAATTAGTCATTTAACAACTAATTAACCAAGTTAAGACATCCTAGGACATGAAAAACACTTGATTTAAGTGCTATAAGTACTAAGGATTGCATCTAAGGGTTGTAGGGCTTGGCTTTTGAGTTTAGGGTCCAAGGGTAAACTCTTTATGATTTACGGTTTTGGGACCAACTCCCTTGGAGTTTACGGTCGTAAACCCATGAGTTTACGGCCGTAAACTCATGGTACTTCTACCATTTTGTGTTTTGAAGTCTTAAAGGTCATAAGGAAGCATCCTAACTTCAATTCTAAGCCTTAGGAAGTGATTGGGGCAACATTTCACCCCTTTGTAGAGTTTACAGCCCATGGACCACTTCTCCATGAGTTTACGGCCGTAAACTCTAATGGTCCTTGATGTTTTCGATGTTTAAGGTCCTATACACTTCAAGGATGTGATCTAGACTAGTATCCAAGGCTTGGTAAGGGACTAGGGCACACAATGGCCCTTTCATTAGGGTTTACGGTCCAAGAACATGTTTGGACCATAAACACCTTTGATCTTGTGTTTCTTTGTGTTTACTAGTTGATTAAGAAGTGTAACAAGCCTTATAACACACTAGAGTAAGAGTACTTACAATAAAGGATCTTGAAAGGGTGTTAAAAGTCCAAGAACACTAGTGTGTGTTCTTGGTGAAACTAAGAACACTTGAAGATCTACACATATGGAATGATTTCATGGATGAAATCATGTAAGATCACTAGATTAAGTAAGATATCAACTAATTAGGGCAAGAAACACTTACAAAGTTGAAGATCAAGAAGAAAATCGGATGATACTTGAGAGGATTTGATGTTCTAGCTTTTGAAAGTGTGAAAAAGATGAGTAAAATGACTAAGTGTCATATTTATACTCTTTGGAGTTTACGGCCGTAAACTCCATGTTTAGGACGTAAACTCCAAACTCTTGGAGTTTTGAGACCTTACTGATGCACAATAAACCCTAGAGCATCCTCTCTCCAGTTATCTCCTGAAGTACTAAGCTTTAAAACACTCAAACTGACTCTACACAGCTCAAAAGTTAGCAGAAACAGTTCTGACTTCTATTGAAGTGAATGGTTGTACAGAATAGAAATTTCGGGTTGTCACAGAAAGTGTATTTTTAGGCATCATACATAATGATGTGTGGTCCTTTTAAAACCATGTCAAGATATGGTGAAAGATATTACATTACTTTCACAGGAGACTTCAGTCATTTTGGTTATGTTTATTTGATGCAACATAAAAACGAAGCATTTTAAAAGTTCAAACTATTTCAAAGTGAATTTGAAAATTAACTAGACAATATAGTTAAAATCCTTCGTTCCGATGGAGGTGGCGAATACTTGAGCTAAGAGTTCCAAGATCATCTTAGAAGTCGTGGGATTATCTCACAACATAGTCCACCCAGAACACCAAAACTTAACGGTGTGTCTGAGAGGATGAATATAACCTTACTTGACATGGTTTGGAAATATAGCTCCAACTAAAAAGGTATAAAAAACACCATTTTACATTTGGTGTGGAAAAGCTCCATCGTTTTCTTACTTGAAGGTTTAGGGATGTGAAGCTTATGTTAGACAAGAAACTTCAAGAAAAATCGAACGTAGTTCTAGCAAATATATCTTTGTAGGATACACTAAAGATTGCTTAGGTTATTAGTTCTACATACCTAGTGAAAATAAGATCTTTATTTCACAAAAAGTTGAACTCTTAGAAAACAAGTTTTTAATAGATGAAGCAAATGGGAGGCACGTGGAATTGAAGAAGAAAAAGAACCACAACCCGATGAACCTCAAGTTAGCACTAGTACTCAACAAGAAATCGTTAAGAATAAAGAAATTATTGTTCATCAATCCAATCAAACACAAGGCGTTTGAATATCTGATTGGATTCCTCATGAACCTGGGAGATATAGATTTTTCGTTCATGAATGCTTCATCATGATGAATTTTGAAGAGCCCCTCAGCTATAAGAATGCTATGGCAGATCCTGAATCAGATAAATGGTTTGAAGCCATGAACATAGAGATGCAATCCGTGCAAGAAAAGCAAGTATGAGATTTGGTTGAACTTCCTCCCCATGGCAAGACTGTAGGGAGCAAGTGGGTCTTCAAGAAGAAGATGAACATGGATGGCAATTTAGACACATTGAAAGAAAGACTTGTTGCAAAAGGATTCACTCAAACTTATGGAGTTGATTATGATGAAACCTTTTCTCCAGTTGCTATGATTAAATCTATTAGGATACTATTTTCCATAGCAACATATTATGACTATGAGATATGGCAAATGGATGTCAAAACTTCTTTTCTAAATGGACACTTGGAAGAAGAAGCCTATATCGTTCAGTCCAAAGATTTTGTTGATCAAAAGCATCCTAATAAGGTGTGTAAGATCAAAAGATGCATTTATAGGTTAAAGTTAGCATCTAAAAAGTGGAATCATCATTTTAATGATGAAATGACAATGTGTGATTTTATCTGTCACACCCCTGTTCTGTAGTAGAAACACCAGGTTGTGCGACGTTAGAATGGTTGATTTCAGGTCAAAGAAAAACATTGAGTAATACACTGATATATTAAACAACATTGCTATTTATTCATTAAATAAAATATACTACACAATTGTTCGAGGTACACATAGGTCACGAAAGCAACGTACAAAATTAAAGCACAAAGGCTTCAAGCTGCATCACTGGGGTTACCTCCTCCTTCATCCGGGTTCATTCTCATGAGAATACATGTGATTTCTTTGAGGTCAACATAATGTTGGTGAGTCCATGAGTTTTATTGTTATAAAATGTTGTGTGGGTATTTTAGTTTATCTTGTTTATCCTAAACTTACTTCCTCGAGTTAGTGTGTACAATCACTACTTTCTCAGGTTGGTTCATAGTAGTATTCTAATATAGGTAGTTTTAGTTCAAAAATTTTACTATGAGTTCCTATAATCGAGCTATGACTACTGATCCCGAAAACCATGATGCTTCATCAGACGTCGCAAAAGTTTTTAGAAAGTTATACCTGCTTCGACTTATCATTAGGTTGTAGCTAACAACCACAGGTGGGAGTGTCAATCCCGTATATATATATATATATATATATATATATATATATATATATATATATATATATATATATATATATATATATCAATTATGTCTTATAAATGCTTATGACTGAAAAATGGTATCAGAGCCAAGAAAAGTTTTTGGGGTGGTTATGCATGATATATTTATTTCCTATTTATTTAATTTGGGTTTAATATTCTCTAAGAAATTTACAAGTTTTAATAAGTATGATTCAGAGACAAGACAAGTGATTGGTTGGATTAGCGTAAAACGCGCAGATAAGGACGTAAGTCGCGGTGCCGGACCACAATCATCGTCGAGACGATTCGCCTCTGTTCATCGTTATTAAAACAAGTAAGTTTTCTTATAGAATTTTAAAGCAAAATTAATTGAATATGAGTAAATTTTCACGCATACTATCCAAAAAATATATTCCTGGTAAAAATATCGACAATGAACAAGATTATGATAATCAAATAAATTCTATTGAAGAAACCGTTAATGGCATAGAACAAAGTTTGAATGATTGGACAATACCTAAAACTAATGTTAATACAATATATAGAATATGAACTTTTGACTATTTTCAAGGTTATTCTATTAAAATGACAGAACAAACTTTGTCTATTGGTCAAAACCAACAAAATTTACATTTATTATCATCACGATCTATTCTAGAACATAGAATGAAATATAAATTTTTACATGTTGGTTTAGTCCAAATTGCTATCAAGCCTTTATTCAGACTTGGAATAGATGCCCCTGTTCTCCATTTTAAGAGACAAGAGACATAAAGATTTTCAAAAATCTATTTTAGCTATGGCTGAAACAAATATTGCTAACGGACCTATTTATTTCAATTGTTATCCAAATTTTTCTGTAGGGTTATTTGATAAAAATATTTTAGATACTTTAGTGTTGACTGTAGAAACAAAAAATTTAGAATTTAAAGATGATACGAAGTCATTAGCAATAATTTATCGTGTTTGTTACAAAACCATGACAACTACACTTGAACCGAAAACACGTTTATCGAGTCCTAAAAATGAAACAATTATTTTTGAAGCAAATACTAACCATACCAAAGTTCACACACCAAAAAGGTTAAAATGGTCTGATATAACTCAATCATGTAACTGGAATTTACAAAATGTTATCGATCCAAAACCTCTAGACTCTTCAAAACAAATCTCAAATATTATAGAATATAATTATGGTTCAGTAGATATAAATTTTTCTTCCTTAAAAATTTCATCATCCAGATTATCGACTTCTTTTATCCCAGAAACAAGTTCTTCAAAATCTCCGTTATCAAAGTCAAGATCTTTAAAACTAAAAACTGTTGACTATACTAATTCTATTCCCAAACCATTATATCAAGATGACCAAAATAGTGAAAATAGTTTTTCCTAACTGCTTTAATTGATAGTGGTGCTGATATGAATTGTATTCAAGAAGGAATTTTTCCTACACAATTCTATGAAAAAACTGCATCTAGACTTACTGGTACCGGAGGTACAAAATTAATTGTAAATTATAAAGTTTCCGATGTTCATATTTGTAATAACCAAGATTACTGTTATAAAACTCACCTAATTTTAGTAAAAGATCTATCTTCTCCTTTAATTCTAGGAACACCTTTTATTACAAAACTATATCCTTTTATGGTTCATGATGATGGTATAAGAACCAATGTTTTTGGAAAAGAAATTATATTTAAATTTTGTGAACCTCCTCTATATTCAACAATTAATGTCCTTAATTATAAAACACAACAAGCTAAATATCTTATTAACGAAATAAATAATGTTCGAATAACTAATCAATTAAACGACAATAATATTCAAAATAAAATAATAGGTTTAAAATTAAAATTTGAAAAAAAAATGTCTGTTCTAATATTCCTAATGCCTTTTGAAATAGAAAACAACATATTGTAAAATTACCGTATATAAATGTTTTTGATGAAAAGGATATTCCTTCAAAATCTAGAGCCATTCACATGAATAGTGAACTAGAAAGTCATTGTAAAAATAAAATTCAAGATTTAATAAATAAAAAACTTATAAGACCTTCTAAATCACCATGGTCTTGTTCAGCATTTTATGTTATGAATGCCGCAGAATTAGAAAGAGGATCACCAAGACTAGTTATCAATTATAAACCTTTAAACAAAGTTTTAGAATGGATTCGTTATCCTATTCCTAATAAACGAGATTTGCTAAAAAAAACTTTATGATTCAAATATATTTTCAAAGTTTGATATGAAATCAGGATTTTGGCAAATACAACTTCATGAGGAAGATAAATACAAAACTGGTTTTAATATTCCCTTCGGGCATTTTGAATGGAATGTAATGCCTTTTGGATTAAAAAATGCCCCTTCTGAATTCCAAAATATTATGAATGATATCATAATTCCTATAAGTAGTTTTGCTATTGCTTATATTGACGATGTCCTAATTTTTTCAAAATCAATTGATCAACATTTCAAACATTTAAATTAATTTTATGATTTAATTTATCAAAATGGTTTAGCTGTCTCTGCAGCAAAAATGCATTTATTTAAAGATGAAATTCGTGTTTTAGGGCATGATATTGTCAAAAACACTATTAGACCTATTACAAGAAGTTTGCAGTTTTCTACTAAATTTCCTGATGAAATTAAGGATAAAAAGCAACTTCAAAGATTTTTAAGATGTTTAAATTATATCCATGATTTTTTCAAAGATTTAGGGATGATATGTAAACTCCTTTATAACAGATTAAAAGATAATCCTGAACCATGGACTCAAAAACATACAGATATAATTAAATATATAAAACAAAAGGTTCCTACTTTGCCATGTTTAAATTTACCTCATCCCAATGCCAATATCATAGTTGAAACCGATGCTAGTGATATTGGATTCGGAGGAATTCTAAAACAAAAATTTGTTAATTCAAAAGAAGAACAATTGGTTCGATATTACTCTGGTGCATGGAATGATACACAAAAAAATTATTCAACTGCCAAAAAAGAAATTTTAAGCATTGTTTTATGTATTAAAAAATTTGAAGATGATTTATTTATGAAAAGTTTTTTACTAAGAATAGATTGTCAATCTGCAAAAACTATTTAAGAAAAGGATGTGAAAAATATTATTTCCAAACAAATTTTTGCTCGATGGCAAGCCCTTTTAGGTAACTTTGATTTCGAAGTAGAATTCATAAAAGGCGAAAATAATTCGCTTCCTGACTTTCTTTCTCGAGAATTTTTGCAGGGAAAATGAGTTCATCGTCGTCTTCCAAACATGATGACAAGAAACCCGTCTATCAAAAGCTTGTTCCATTTCAAAATCAAAACCGTTTTTTTCCTTTAACCCTTACTTCTAAGAATTCACAACTTTATTCTAATATCCTTCAATCAAAACATTTTACTTCAAAAGTTACTTCAACAAACACGATAAGCCCTTTTGTAAGACCTTTTACTCCTCAAACTCAAAATTATGTGACTCCTAGCCCTCCTACAAAAACTCCTTATGTTCTTAATCCAAATTTCTTAAGAGTTCAAATTCTTGAAGATTTTCAAATCCATAAGTTACATCAAGGTTTTCATATTCTCACAAATCATCTTTTTGGTCAAGGGAAAACCTTTTATGTTGATTCATATAAAACTCGAGAATATTATCAAGCTATTTTGCAAGAATCTGGTTCGGTCAATTTTGTTCATCGTTCTAATTCAAAAGAAGGAAACATTGATTTTAGCAAAGCTCACATCATCAAAATCATTTCTCCAGAAAGTTGGGTTCCAAACCTTCATTCTGAAAAACCTCTTATAAGTTATCCTGCTTATCCCAGATTTTCTTACTATGATTATCAAGATGCCTGGACTAAGGCATTCTTTATTCGAAATTATTCACACTCATGGTTTATCTTCTTTGATTTAAACTTCAATTGTGAATACCCAAGATGGTTTATCAATTGGTATAAATATATGGGAATTCTTCCAAATTGTTTACCAAAAGAAATTTATGATGGATATCTCAAATTTAAGGAATTGTTTATTCAACAAATTCCAGAATTTGAATATATGCTACAATTCACTATGATAGTCAGAGTTCCATGGATAATGTCTTCGACTTTTCGTTATCAAGAAGCCAAGGATACCTCTCCTCCCTGGCTTAATCGACAATTTCGCTCAAAATGGTGGGATAAAATGAAGATTTCTCAAGCCAGTGAACAAGCAGTAATTAAATATTATCAAGAAATATATATTCAAAAACCGGAGGTTGAAGCCACTTTTATCAAAAGTCTTCCTCAAAGTGATGTGGATTTAATTTCAAGAATTAAAGATGCTGCTACCTCTTCTCCTGAAGAACTTCAAAACTTAATTCAAGAAATTCGCCAAACTCCATGAGTTTCTGACGATTCTCCAAAATCTATAAAGAATAGTTTATTTCAAGACGCTCAAGACCCTTTTGATGATCCTTATGAAGAATAAGAAATTCTTAAATTTGGTGTAATACCTTCAATGTAGGGTATTTCGTTTCTTCTATTTATCAAATCCATTATTTTCAAATACGAGTGTGTATATACTGTGTAATTATATACTATATGTATTTATAGTGTATAAAACAAATATTATCAAATTTATTATCAAAATTATTTAGTCTTATCAGCAATAATAATATGAAGACAAAAAACTTTACAAGATGCTCCATAATGGATAATATGAAGACAAAAAACTTTAGAAGATGCTCTCTGATGATATGCTTTATCAAAAGGTGATATTTACTGATTACAAAAGACAATTTCTTCAAAAGATGAAAGTGACAACCACTTACAAATAATTGATTGGCCATTGAATCATACGGAAAGATTTCACTACAAGATTTCAAGGTTTTGAAGACTTCAAGAGGAATATAAATAGGCATCATGTGTTAGTAGAACAAAGCAAGCGAAAATATTCATTTTCTAAAAAATGTTCGTCCTATGTCTAAATAATCTCCAAGAGTCTCTCTTTCTACTAGCAGATGTTCAAAGTCTCTAGATTTTCAGATAATTCTTTCTCCAGATGTATGTACTGATTGTAATTCAAGCTTAGTTCAAGAAGGTATTATCTAAAATATTTATTCAATTGTTGTATTGCTTTTATTTCTTCATGATAGTTTCATTTCGAGTTGTTCTAACTATTAATTCTACAAGATTTGAAAATTTTGTTAAAATAGTACTCGTTTTTAATAATCAAATTAATCAAATTCATGCTTGAATTATTTAATTATGTCTAACAAAATCTTGATGAATTGTATTCCTAATAGAGATATTCTTTTAAAAATACAACAAATTCAAGAATCTATAAATAATTCTGAGTAAAATCTCAAGGATTCTTACAAACCTAATAATCTAGGTACGATTTTAAACAATAATCATATTCATGATGTTAGACAATTCATAAGAGCTAGTATTAAAATTCGTTACAAACAAATACGTTATCTAAAAGCAAAACTATTTGTATTTTAAATTATCATTTATGTCTTATAAATGCTTATGACTGAAAACATGGACTTTTCATTATCAAGAAGCAAAGGATACCTCTCCTCCCTGGCTTAATCGACAATTTCGCTCAAAATGGTGGGATAAAATGAAGATTTCTCAAGCCAGTGAACAAGCAGTAATTAAATATTATCAAGAAATATATATTCAAAAACCGGAGGTTGAAGCCACTTTTATCAAAAGTCTTCCTCAAAGTGATGTGGATTTAATTTCAAGAATTAAAGATGCTGCTACCTCTTCTCCTGAAGAACTTCAAAACTTACTTCAAGAAATTCGCCAAACTCCATCAGTTTCTGACGATTCTCCAAAATCTATAAAGAATGGTTTATTTCAAGACGCTCAAGACCCGTTTGATGATCCTTATGAAGAATAAGAAATTCTTAAATTTGGTGTAATACCTTCAATGTAGGGTATTTCGTTTCTTCTATTTATCAAATCCATTATTTTCAAATACGAGTGTGTATATACTGTGTAATTATATACTATATGTATTTATAGTGTATAAAACAAATATTATCAAATTTATTATCAAAATTATTTAGTCTTATCAGCAATAATAATATGAAGACAAAAAACTTTACAAGATGCTCCATAATGGATAATATGAAGACAAAAAACTTTAGAAGATGCTCTATGATGATATGCTTTATCAAAAGGTGATATTTACTGATTACAAAAGACAATTTCTTCAAAAGATGAAAGTGACAACCACTTACAAATAATTGATTGGCCATTGAATCATACGGAAAGATTTCACTACAAGATTTCAAGGTTTTGAAGACTTCAAGAGGAATATAAATAGGCATCATGTGTTAGTAGAACAAAGCAAGCGAAAATATTCATTTTCTAAAAACTGTTCGTCCTATGTCTAAAAAATCTCCAAGAGTCTCTCTTTCTACTAGCAGATGTTCAAAGTCTCTAGATTTTCAGATAATTCTTTCTCCAGATGTATTACTGATTGTAATTCAAGCTTAGTTCAAGAAGGTATTATCTAAAATATTTATTCAATTGTTGTATTGCTTTTATTTCTTCATGATAGTTTCATTTCGAGTTGTTCTAACTATTAATTCTACAAGATTTGAAAATTTTGTTAAAATAGTACTCATTTTTAATAATCAAATTAATCAAATTCATGCTTGAATTATTTAAATATGTCTAACAAAATCTTGATGAATTGTATTCCTAATAGAGATATTCTTTTAAAAATACAACAAATTCAAGAATCTATAAATAATTCTGAGTAAAATCTCAAGGATTCTTACAAACCTAATAATCTAGGTACGATTTTAAACAATAATCATATTCATGATGTTAGACAATTCATAAGAGCTAGTATTAAAATTCGTTACAAACAAATACGTTATCTAAAAGCAAAACTATTTGTATTTTAAATTATCATTTATGTCTTATAAATGCTTATGACTGAAAACATGGACTTTTCATTATCAAGAAGCAAAGGATACCTCTCCTCCCTGGCTTAATCGACAATTTCGCTCAAAATGGTGGGATAAAATGAAGATTTCTCAAGCCAGTGAACAAGCAGTAATTAAATATTATCAAGAAATATATATTCAAAAACCGGAGGTTGAAGCCACTTTTATCAAAAGTCTTCCTCAAAGTGATGTGGATTTAATTTCAAGAATTAAAGATGCTGCTACCTCTTCTCCTGAAGAACTTCAAAACTTACTTCAAGAAATTCGCCAAACTCCATCAGTTTCTGACGATTCTCCAAAATCTATAAAGAATGGTTTATTTCAAGACGCTCAAGACCCGTTTGATGATCCTTATGAAGAATAAGAAATTCTTAAATTTGGTGTAATACCTTCAATGTAGGGTATTTCGTTTCTTCTATTTATCAAATCCATTATTTTCAAATACGAGTGTGTATATACTGTGTAATTATATACTATATGTATTTATAGTGTATAAAACAAATATTATCAAATTTATTATCAAAATTATTTAGTCTTATCAGCAATAATAATATGAAGACAAAAAACTTTACAAGATGCTCCATAATGGATAATATGAAGACAAAAAACTTTAGAAGATGCTCTATGATGATATGCTTTATCAAAAGGTGATATTTACTGATTACAAAAGACAATTTCTTCAAAAGATGAAAGTGACAACCACTTACAAATAATTGATTGGCCATTGAATCATACGGAAAGATTTCACTACAAGATTTCAAGGTTTTGAAGACTTCAAGAGGAATATAAATAGGCATCATGTGTTAGTAGAACAAAGCAAGCGAAAATATTCATTTTCTAAAAAATGTTCGTCCTATGTCTAAAAAATCTCCAAGAGTCTCTCTTTCTACTAGCAGATGTTCAAAGTCTCTAGATTTTCAGATAATTCTTTCTCCAGATGTATGTACTGATTGTAATTCAAGCTTAGTTCAAGAAGGTATTATCTAAAATATTTATTCAATTGTTGTATTGCTTTTATTTCTTCATGATAGTTTCATTTCGAGTTGTTCTAACTATTAATTCTACAAGATTTGAAATTTTTGTTAAAATAGTACTCGTTTTTAATAATCAAATTAATCAAATTCATGCTTGAATTATTTAATTATGTCTAACAAAATCTTGATGAATTGTATTCCTAATAGAGATATTCTTTTAAAAATACAACAAATTCAAGAATCTATAAATAATTCTGAGCAAAATCTCAAGGATTCTTACAAACCTAATAATCTAGGTACAATTTTATACAATAAGCATTTATCTAAAAGCAAAACTATTTGTATTTTAAATTATCATTTATGTCTTATAAATGCTTATGACTGAAAAAATGGTATCAGAGCCAAGAAAAGTTTTTGGGGTGGTTACGCATGATATATTTATTTCATATTTATTTAATTTGGGTTTAATATTCTCTAAGAAATTTACAAGTTTTAATAAGTATGATTCAGAGACAACACCAGTGATTGGTTGGATTAGCGTAAAACGCGCAGATAAGGACGTAAGTCGCGGTGCCGGACCACAATCATCGTCGAGACGATTCGCCTCTGTTCATCGTTATTAAAACAAGTAAGTTTTCTTATAGAATTTTAAAGCAAAATTAGTTGAATATGAGTAAATTTTCACGCATACTATCCAAAAAATACATTCCTGGTAAAAATATCGACAATGAACAAGATTATGATAATCAAATAAATTCTATTGAAGAAACCGTTAATGGCATAGAACAAAGTTTGAATGATTGGACAATACCTAAAACTAATGTTAATACAATATATAGAATAAGAACTTTTGACTATTTTCAAGGTTATTTTATTAAAATGACAGAACAAACTTTGTCTATTGGTCAAAACCAACAAAATTTTCATTTATTATCATCACGATCTATTCTAGAACATAGAATGAAATATAAATTTTTACATGTTGGTTTAGTCCAAATTGCTATCAAGCCTTTATTCAGACTTGGAATAGATGCCCCTGTTCTCCTTATTTTAAGAGACAAGAGACATAAAGATTTTCAAAATTCTATTTTAGCTATGGCTGAAACAAATATTGCTAACGGACCTATTTATTTCAATTGTTATCCAAATTTTTCTGTAGGGTTATTTGATAAAAATATTTTAGATACTTTAGTGTTGACTGTAGAAACAAAAAATTTAGAATTTAAAGATGATACGAAGCCTTTAGCAATAATTTATCGTGTTGGTTACAATACCATGACAACTACACTTGAACCGAAAACACGTTTATCGAGTCCTAAAAATGAAACAATTATTTTTGAAGCAAATACTAACAATACCAAAGTTCACACACCAAAAAGGTTAAAATGGTCTGATATAACTCAATCATGTAACTGGAATTTAGAAAATGTTATCGATCCAAAACCTCTAAACTCTTCAAAACAAATCTCAAATATTATAGAATATAATGATGGTTCAGTAGATATAAATTTTTCTTCCTTAAATATTTCATCATCCAGATTATCGACTTCTTTTATCCCAGAAACAAGTTCTTCAAAATCTCCGTTATCGAAGTCAAGATCTTTAAAACTAAAAACTGTTGACTATACTAATTCTATTCCCAAACCATTATATCAAGATGACCAAAATAGTGAAAATAGTTTTCCTAGTCCTACTAAATCAGATTTTATTGATGAACTCCAAAATTTTAAACAACAAATATGAGTTCTAAAGTACAAATTAATTGTTCAAAAAATAATAAGCTTTGGGCTAATATGTTAAAAATACATTGGAAGATAAATTCTAATATATGCAAAACCATTCAACGTTTAGAAGAAACTAGAATTCATGAAGATTATAATTTATACAAAATACTTCCATATACTAATGAATATAATAAACAAATAGAAAAAATTTCTAGGCTAACAATAGGAATAAAAAAATACGAAAAATCACGAAGTCATAATTTAGAATCAATAAAACATATTTCTTCAATCCTAACAAAAACAACCTGTTAAAATGAATTTCTCAAATTTAGAATATCAAGTTGACTTTGATTACTTAAAAAATATTGAGTATTTCAAAGATTACAATAATAAAAAAAAAGAGCTTGGCACGAAGAAAATTTTTCATACTACTTAAGATTTCTCCATTTAGGCCTTTGGGAAGATTATGCTTTATCAAACAAAATTCATTCTCCTTTTTTTCAATGGTTTGAGTTAATTTATGCCCCTAAACATAAAATAAATTACCCATTTAAAAATAATTCTGTCACTCCCATTTTAGAGAAAAAATATAAAGATATTATTTCTAATAAAGAAATTATTGCTAATTTTCCACCAAAAGGAGAAATTATTATTAACGATATGTTTATTGCGACTCCTTTAGTTCAAGCCCCAAATCAATTAACTACAGAAAAGGGTCTTCAAAAAATCATTTACCAAAATAATTATGCAAACGAAACCTTATTTAGTATTACCGAGCATTTAGTTAAAATTGAAGAAAAAATTTTCAAAGACAAGAATGATAATAAGCAAGATATGGCAAGCACTAGCAATATAAGTTTTGTTCCTTGTCAAATCGATGGTAATTTTAATCTAGGAAATACGGATTTAATTAACGAATTAGAAAAAAGACTTTCAAAACTCCATATCTCAAACACTAACAGTATTAATACCCTTACAAATGATGAAGCTGAAAATAGTGATATTAATAGTGAAACAAATTTTGAAACCCTTGCTCAACAATTTGATAATTCAAATGATGATATTAGTCAACTCACTAATGATTTTTCAAATCTTAATAAAATTCATCAATCAAAGCAAAGCTCTTTCGGAAACAATCCAAAGCCAACCATAAGAAATTATTGGAATAGGCCCTCTCTTCCAGATGTTCAACTAGAAGAACGGACTTTTCAATTTGATCGTTCTCAATATGATGATAATTCTGTTTATGAATGGAATGTTGATGGCCATTCTGAACATCAAATTATGAATATTGTACAAGAAATGACTATGGCTGCTAATGCTTATAAAGCTCATAATAATACTCAACTTCAAATTGTTAATATTATTACTTCCGGTTTTACTGGTAGTCTCAAAGGATGGTGGGATTTCTATATTTCACAAGAAGAAAAAGATTATATTTTATCTGAAACTATTATAAAACAGGAAAATAATCAACAAATACAAACGTTTGAAGATGATATGGTTAACACTTTAATTTTTGCTATTATCAAAAACTTTGTAGGAGATCCTACTACTTTTCAAGAAAAAACTTCAGAAATTTTAATGAATTTACATTGCAGAAAACTTACTGATTTTAGATGGTATAAAGATAATTATCTTGTTAAAGTTTTTTCAAGACCTGATTGTAAAGAGTCTTATTGGAAAGAACGTTTTATAGCTGGCCTTCCAAAACTCTTTGCAGAAAGAGTTAGACAAAAATTAAGAGAAAATTTTAATAATACCATCCCTTATCAAAATTTAACTTATGGAGATCTAATAAACTATATTAATAAAGAAGGATTAGCAGTCTGTGCTGATCTTAGGTTTAAAGAAAAGCTCAAAAAAGATAGAATTAACAGTAAAAATGAATTGGGAAATTTTTGCCAACAATATGGTTATCAGCCCCTGAATGGTCCGTCTACTTCAAAATCTAAAGTATATAAGAAAAGACCTTCAAAATATTTCAGAAAAAAGAATTATAATCTTCCAGAAAATTATAAAAAAGGCTAAGATTATGCGTCAAAATCTAAAAAACCTTATAAACCAAATTATAAAAAATCTAAGAGAAAATCAAAAGATATTATTATTTGTCATAAATGTGGGCGTAATGGTCATACAGCTAATAATTGTTATGCTAAGACAAAAATAAATGAGTTAAATGATTCTGATGATTTAAAAGAACAAATAAGAAAGATTATTTTAAATACTGATTCAGATTCCGATGAAAGTATTTCTGATTTTCAAACAAATGATTTAAATATTCTCAAAAATACTACGTCAAGTTTAGAAGATTCTGATGCTTGCGAATGTATTGGTAAATGTCATTGTAAAAATTTAATCAATGTAATTACTAGTAGTTCTATTAACGTTCTTTCACAAGATGATAAAGATCTTTTAAACTCTCTTGATTCTATAAAAGATAAAAATATCCAAGAATTATTAATAAAGCATATGCTTAATAAAACTAATAACATAACTCCTGATAATAATGAAAATTTTAATTTAAAAAATATATATGAAAGATTTACTGAAGCAAAGCCAATCTCTATGCAAGAACTTCAAGAAGAATTAAAAATAGTAAAACAAGAGATAAAAGAAATAAAAAATAAAATTTTAATTTTAGAAAAAGAAAAACCTTCTATTTTTCAAAACAAAAATATAGAAATTAATAAAGAAGAAAATAAAATTGAAAATGTAACTATTGGAAAAATTATAATTAATCAAGTTTCTCAAAAATGGAACACTCAAATTACTTTAGTCAAGGATAATTTTAAAATCAACCTAACTGCTTTAATTGATAGTGGTGCTGATATGAATTGTATTCAAGAAGGAATTTTTCCTACACAATTCTATGAAAAAACTGCATCTAGACTTACTGGTGCCGGAGGTACAAAATTAATTGTAAATTATAAAGTTTCCGATGTTCATATTTGTAATAACCAAGATTACTGTTATAAAACTCACCTAATTTTAGTAAAAGATCTATCTTCTCCTTTAATTCTAGGAACACCTTTTATTACAAAACTATATCTTTTTATGGTTCATGATGATGGTATAAGAACCAATGTTTTTGGAAAAGAAATTATATTTAAATTTTGTGAACCTCCTCTATATTCAACAATTAGTGTCCTTAATTATAAAACACAACAAGCTAAATATCTTATTAACGAAATAAATAATGTTCGAATAACTAATCAATTAAACGACAATAATATTCAAAATAAAATAATAGGTTTAAAATTAAAATTTGAAAAAAAATGTCTGTTCTAATATTCCTAATGCCTTTTGAAATAGAAAACAACATATTGTAAAATTACCGTATATAAATTTTTTTGATGAAAAGGATATTCCTTCAAAATCTAGAGCCATTCACATTAATAGTGAACTAGAAAGTTATTGTAAAAATGAAATTCAAGATTTAATAAATAAAAAACTTATAAGACCTTCTAAATCACCATGGTCTTGTTCAGCATTTTATGTTATGAATGCCGCAGAATTAGAAAGAGGATCACCAAGACTAGTTATCAATTATAAACCTTTAAACAAAGTTTTAGAATGGATTCGTTATCCTATTCCTAATAAACGAGATTTGCTAAAAAAAACTTTATGATTCAAATATATTTTCAAAGTTTGATATGAAATCAGGATTTTGGCAAATACAACTTCATGAGGAAGATAAATACAAAACTGATTTTAATGTTCCCTTCGGGCATTTTGAATGGAATGTAATGCATTTTGGATTAAAAAATGCCCCTTCTGAATTCCAAAATATTATGAATGATATCATAATTCCTATAAGTAGTTTTGCTATTGCTTATATTGACGATGTCCTAATTTTTTCAAAATCAATTGATCAACATTTCAAACATTTAAATTAATTTTATGATTTAATTTATCAAAATGGTTTAGCTGTCTCTGCAGCAAAAATGCATTTATTTAAAGATGAAATTCGTTTTTTAGGGCATGATATTGTCAAAAACACTATTAGACCTATTACAAGAAGTTTGCAGTTTTCTACTAAATTTCCTGATGAAATTAAGGATAAAAAGCAACTTCAAAGATTTTTAGGATGCTTAAATTATATCCATGATTTTTTCAAAGATTTAGGGATGATATGTAAACTCCTTTATAACAGATTAAAAGATAATCCTGAACCATGGACTCAAAAACATACAGATATAATTAAATATATAAAACAAAAGGTTCCTACTTTGCCATGTTTAAATTTACCTCATCCCAATGCCAATATCATAGTTGAAATCGATGCTAGTGATATTGGATTCGGAGGAATTCTAAAACAAAAATTTGTTAATTCAAAAGAAGAACAATTGGTTCGATATTACTCTGGTGCATGGAATGATACACAAAAAAATTATTCAACTGCCAAAAAAGAAATTTTAAGCATTGTTTTATGTATTAAAAAATTTGAAGATGATTTATTTATGAAAAGTTTTTTACTAAGAATAGATTGTCAATCTGCAAAAACTATTTAAGAAAAGGATGTGAAAAATATTATTTCCAAACAAATTTTTGCTCGATGGCAAGCCCTTTTAGGTAACTTTGATTTCGAAATAGAATTCATAAAAGGCGAAAATAATTCGCTTCCTGACTTTCTTTCTCGAGAATTTTTGCAGGGAAAATGAGTTCATCGTTGTCTTCCAAACATGATGACAAGAAACCCGTCTATCAAAAGCTTGTTCCATTTCAAAATCAAAACCGTTTTTTTCCTTTAACCCTTACTTCTAAGAATTCACAACTTTATTCTAATATCCTTCAATCAAAACATGTTACTTCAAAAGTTACTTCAACAAACACGATAAGCCCTTTTGTAAGACCTTTTACTCCTCAAACTCAAAATTATGTGACTCCTAGCCCTCCTACAAAAACTCCTTATGTTCTTAATCCAAATTTCTTAAGAGTTCAAATTCTTGAAGATTTTGAAATCCATAAGTTACATCAAGGTTTTCATATTCTCACAAATCATCTTTTTGGTCAAGGGAAAACCTTTTATGTTGATTCATATAAAACTCGAGAATATTATCAAGCTATTTTGCAAGAATCTGGTTCGGTCAATTTTGTTCATCGTTCTAATTCAAAAGAAGGAAACATTGACTTTAGCAAAGCTCACATCATCAAAATCATTTCTCCAGAAAGTTGGGTTCCAAACCTTCATTCTGAAAAACCTCTTATAAGTTATCCTGCTTATCCCAGATTTTCTTACTATGATTATCAAGATGCCTGGACTAAGGCATTCTTTGTTCGAAATTATTCACACTCATGGTTTATCTTCTTTGATTTAAACTTCAATTGTGAATACCCAAGATGGTTTATCAATTGGTATAAATATATGGGAATTCTTCCAAATTGTTTACCAAAAGAAATTTATGATGGATATCTCAAATTTAAGGAATTGTTTATTCAACAAATTCCAGAATTTGAATATATGTTACAATTCACTATGATATTCAGAGTTCCATGGATAATGTCTTGGACTTTTCGTTATCAAGAAGCAAAGGATACCTCTCCTCCCTGGCTTAATCGACAATTTCGCTCAAAATGGTGGGATAAAATGAAGATTTCTCAAGCCAGTGAACAAGCAGTAATTAAATATTATCAAGAAATATATATTCAAAAATCGGAGGTTGAAGCCACTTTTATCAAAAGTCTTCCTCAAAGTGATGTGGATTTAATTTCAAGAATTAAAGATGCTGCTACCTCTTCTCCTGAAGAACTTCAAAACTTACTTCAAGAAATTCGCCAAACTCCGTCAGTTTCTGACGATTCTCCAAAATCTATAAAGAAAAGTTTATTTCAAGACGCTCAAGACCCTTTTGATGATCCTTATGAAGAATAAGAAATTCTTAAATTTGGTGTAATACCTTCAATGTAGGGTATTTCGTTTCTTCTATTTATCAAATCCATTATTTTCAAATACGAGTGTGTATATACTGTGTAATTATATACTATATGTATTTATAGTGTATAAAACAAATATTATCAAATTTATTATCAAAATTATTTAGTCTTATCAGCAATAATAATATGAAGACAAAAAACTTTACAAGATGCTCCATAATGGATAATATGAAGACAAAAAACTTTAGAAGATGCTCTATGATGATATGCTTTATCAAAAGGTGATATTTACTGATTACAAAAGACAATTTCTTCAAAAGATGAAAGTGACAACCACTTACAAATAATTGATTGGCCATTGAATCATACGGAAAGATTTCACTAGAAGATTTCAAGGTTTTGAAGACTTCAAGAGGAATATAAATAGGCATCATGTGTTAGTAGAACAAAGCAAGCGAAAATATTCATTTTCTAAAAAATGTTCGTCCTATGTCTAAAAAATCTCCAAGAGTCTCTCTTTCTACTAGCAGATGTTCAAAGTCTCTAGATTTTCAGATAATTCTTTCTCCAGATGTATGTACTGATTGTAATTCAAGCTTAGTTCAAGAAGGTATTATCTAAAATATTTATTCAATTGTTGTATTGCTTTTATTTCTTCATGATAGTTTCATTTCGAGTTGTTCTAACTATTAATTCTACAAGATTTGAAAATTTTGTTAAAATAGTACTCGTTTTTAATAATCAAATTAATCAAATTCATGCTTGAATTATTTAATTATGTCTAACAAAATCTTGATGAATTGTATTCCTAATAGAGATATTCTTTTAAAAATACAACAAATTCAAGAATCTATAAATAATTCTGAGTAAAATCTCAAGGATTCTTACAAACCTAATAATCTAGGTACGATTTTAAACAATAATCATATTCATGATGTTAGACAATTCATAAGAGCTAGTATTAAAATTCGTTACAAACAAATACGTTATCTAAAAGCAAAACTATTTGTATTTTAAATTATCATTTATGTCTTATAAATGCTTATGACTGAAAACTTGTACTTTTCATTATCAAGAAGCAAAGGATACCTCTCCTCCCTGGCTTAATCGACAATTTCGCTCAAAATGGTGGGATAAAATGAAGATTTCTCAAGCCAGTGAACAAGCAGTAATTAAATATTATCAAGAAATATATATTCAAAAACCGGAGGTTGAAGCCACTTTTATCAAAAGTCTTCCTCAAAGTGATGTGGATTTAATTTCAAGAATTAAAGATGCTGCTACCTCTTCTCCTGAAGAACTTCAAAACTTACTTCAAGAAATTCGCCAAACTCCATCAGTTTCTGACGATTCTCCAAAATCTATAAAGAATGGTTTATTTCAAGACGCTCAAGACCCGTTTGATGATCCTTATGAAGAATAAGAAATTCTTAAATTTGGTGTAATACCTTCAATGTAGGGTATTTCGTTTCTTCTATTTATCAAATCCATTATTTTCAAATACGAGTGTGTATATACTGTGTAATTATATACTATATGTATTTATAGTGTATAAAACAAATATTATCAAATTTATTATCAAAATTATTTAGTCTTATCAGCAATAATAATATGAAGACAAAAAACTTTACAAGATGCTCCATAATGGATAATATGAAGACAAAAAACTTTAGAAGATGCTCTATGATGATATGCTTTATCAAAAGGTGATATTTACTGATTACAAAAGACAATTTCTTCAAAAGATGAAAGTGACAACCACTTACAAATAATTGATTGGCCATTGAATCATACGGAAAGATTTCACTACAAGATTTCAAGGTTTTGAAGACTTCAAGAGGAATATAAATAGGCATCATGTGTTAGTAGAACAAAGCAAGCGAAAATATTCATTTTCTAAAAAATGTTCGTCCTATGTCTAAAAAATCTCCAAGAGTCTCTCTTTCTACTAGCAGATGTTCAAAGTCTCTAGATTTTCAGATAATTCTTTCTCCAGATGTATGTACTGATTGTAATTCAAGCTTAGTTCAAGAAGGTATTATCTAAAATATTTATTCAATTGTTGTATTGCTTTTATTTCTTCATGATAGTTTCATTTCGAGTTGTTCTAACTATTAATTCTACAAGATTTGAAAATTTTGTTAAAATAGTACTCGTTTTTAATAATCAAATTAATCAAATTCATGCTTGAATTATTTAATTATGTCTAACAAAATCTTGATGAATTGTATTCCTAATAGAGATATTCTTTTAAAAATACAACAAATTCAAGAATCTATAAATAATTCTGAGTAAAATCTCAAGGATTCTTACAAACCTAATAATCTAGGTACGATTTTAAACAATAATCATATTCATGATGTTAGACAATTCATAAGAGCTAGTATTAAAATTCGTTACAAACAAATACGTTATCTAAAAGCAAAACTATTTGTATTTTAAATTATCATTTATGTCTTATAAATGCTTATGACTGAAAACTTGTACTTTTCATTATCAAGAAGCAAAGGATACCTCTCCTCCCTGGCTTAATCGACAATTTCGCTCAAAATGGTGGGATAAAATGAAGATTTCTCAAGCCAGTGAACAAGCAGTAATTAAATATTATCAAGAAATATATATTCAAAAACCGGAGGTTGAAGCCACTTTTATCAAAAGTCTTCCTCAAAGTGATGTGGATTTAATTTCAAGAATTAAAGATGCTGCTACCTCTTCTCCTGAAGAACTTCAAAACTTACTTCAAGAAATTCGCCAAACTCCATCAGTTTCTGACGATTCTCCAAAATCTATAAAGAATGGTTTATTTCAAGACGCTCAAGACCCGTTTGATGATCCTTATGAAGAATAAGAAATTCTTAAATTTGGTGTAATACCTTCAATGTAGGGTATTTCGTTTCTTCTATTTATCAAATCCATTATTTTCAAATACGAGTGTGTATATACTGTGTAATTATATACTATATGTATTTATAGTGTATAAAACAAATATTATCAAATTTATTATCAAAATTATTTAGTCTTATCAGCAATAATAATATGAAGACAAAAAACTTTACAAGATGCTCCATAATGGATAATATGAAGACAAAAAACTTTAGAAGATGCTCTATGATGATATGCTTTATCAAAAGGTGATATTTACTGATTACAAAAGACAATTTCTTCAAAAGATGAAAGTGACAACCACTTACAAATAATTGATTGGCCATTGAATCATACGGAAAGATTTCACTACAAGATTTCAAGGTTTTGAAGACTTCAAGAGGAATATAAATAGGCATCATGTGTTAGTAGAACAAAGCAAGCGAAAATATTCATTTTCTAAAAAATGTTCGTCCTATGTCTAAAAAATCTCCAAGAGTCTCTCTTTCTACTAGCAGATGTTCAAAGTCTCTAGATTTTCAGATAATTCTTTCTCCAGATGTATGTACTGATTGTAATTCAAGCTTAGTTCAAGAAGGTATTATCTAAAATATTTATTCAATTGTTGTATTGCTTTTATTTCTTCATGATAGTTTCATTTCGAGTTGTTCTAACTATTAATTCTACAAGATTTGAAAATTTTGTTAAAATAGTACTCGTTTTTAATAATCAAATTAATCAAATTCATGCTTGAATTATTTAATTATGTCTAACAAAATCTTGATGAATTGTATTCCTAATAGAGATATTCTTTTAAAAATACAACAAATTCAAGAATCTATAAATAATTCTGAGTAAAATCTCAAGGATTCTTACAAACCTAATAATCTAGGTACGATTTTAAACAATAATCATATTCATGATGTTAGACAATTCATAAGAGCTAGTATTAAAATTCGTTACAAACAAATACGTTATCTAAAAGCAAAACTATTTGTATTTTAAATTATCATTTATGTCTTATAAATGCTTATGACTGAAAACTTGTACTTTTCATTATCAAGAAGCAAAGGATACCTCTCCTCCCTGGCTTAATCGACAATTTCGCTCAAAATGGTGGGATAAAATGAAGATTTCTCAAGCCAGTGAACAAGCAGTAATTAAATATTATCAAGAAATATATATTCAAAAACCGGAGGTTGAAGCCACTTTTATCAAAAGTCTTCCTCAAAGTGATGTGGATTTAATTTCAAGAATTAAAGATGCTGCTACCTCTTCTCCTGAAGAACTTCAAAACTTACTTCAAGAAATTCGCCAAACTCCATCAGTTTCTGACGATTCTCCAAAATCTATAAAGAATGGTTTATTTCAAGACGCTCAAGACCCGTTTGATGATCCTTATGAAGAATAAGAAATTCTTAAATTTGGTGTAATACCTTCAATGTAGGGTATTTCGTTTCTTCTATTTATCAAATCCATTATTTTCAAATACGAGTGTGTATATACTGTGTAATTATATACTATATGTATTTATAGTGTATAAAACAAATATTATCAAATTTATTATCAAAATTATTTAGTCTTATCAGCAATAATAATATGAAGACAAAAAACTTTACAAGATGCTCCATAATGGATAATATGAAGACAAAAAACTTTAGAAGATGCTCTATGATGATATGCTTTATCAAAAGGTGATATTTACTGATTACAAAAGACAATTTCTTCAAAAGATGAAAGTGACAACCACTTACAAATAATTGATTGGCCATTGAATCATACGGAAAGATTTCACTACAAGATTTCAAGGTTTTGAAGACTTCAAGAGGAATATAAATAGGCATCATGTGTTAGTAGAACAAAGCAAGCGAAAATATTCATTTTCTAAAAAATGTTCGTCCTATGTCTAAAAAATCTCCAAGAGTCTCTCTTTCTACTAGCAGATGTTCAAAGTCTCTAGATTTTCAGATAATTCTTTCTCCAGATGTATGTACTGATTGTAATTCAAGCTTAGTTCAAGAAGGTATTATCTAAAATATTTATTCAATTGTTGTATTGCTTTTATTTCTTCATGATAGTTTCATTTCGAGTTGTTCTAACTATTAATTCTACAAGATTTGAAAATTTTGTTAAAATAGTACTCGTTTTTAATAATCAAATTAATCAAATTCATGCTTGAATTATTTAATTATGTCTAACAAAATCTTGATGAATTGTATTCCTAATAGAGATATTCTTTTAAAAATACAACAAATTCAAGAATCTATAAATAATTCTGAGTAAAATCTCAAGGATTCTTACAAACCTAATAATCTAGGTACGATTTTAAACAATAATCATATTCATGATGTTAGACAATTCATAAGAGCTAGTATTAAAATTCGTTACAAACAAATACGTTATCTAAAAGCAAAACTATTTGTATTTTAAATTATCATTTATGTCTTATAAATGCTTATGACTGAAAACTTGTACTTTTCATTATCAAGAAGCAAAGGATACCTCTCCTCCCTGGCTTAATCGACAATTTCGCTCAAAATGGTGGGATAAAATGAAGATTTCTCAAGCCAGTGAACAAGCAGTAATTAAATATTATCAAGAAATATATATTCAAAAACCGGAGGTTGAAGCCACTTTTATCAAAAGTCTTCCTCAAAGTGATGTGGATTTAATTTCAAGAATTAAAGATGCTGCTACCTCTTCTCCTGAAGAACTTCAAAACTTACTTCAAGAAATTCGCCAAACTCCATCAGTTTCTGACGATTCTCCAAAATCTATAAAGAATGGTTTATTTCAAGACGCTCAAGACCCGTTTGATGATCCTTATGAAGAATAAGAAATTCTTAAATTTGGTGTAATACCTTCAATGTAGGGTATTTCGTTTCTTCTATTTATCAAATCCATTATTTTCAAATACGAGTGTGTATATACTGTGTAATTATATACTATATGTATTTATAGTGTATAAAACAAATATTATCAAATTTATTATCAAAATTATTTAGTCTTATCAGCAATAATAATATGAAGACAAAAAACTTTACAAGATGCTCCATAATGGATAATATGAAGACAAAAAACTTTAGAAGATGCTCTATGATGATATGCTTTATCAAAAGGTGATATTTACTGATTACAAAAGACAATTTCTTCAAAAGATGAAAGTGACAACCACTTACAAATAATTGATTGGCCATTGAATCATACGGAAAGATTTCACTACAAGATTTCAAGGTTTTGAAGACTTCAAGAGGAATATAAATAGGCATCATGTGTTAGTAGAACAAAGCAAGCGAAAATATTCATTTTCTAAAAAATGTTCGTCCTATGTCTAAAAAATCTCCAAGAGTCTCTCTTTCTACTAGCAGATGTTCAAAGTCTCTAGATTTTCAGATAATTCTTTCTCCAGATGTATGTACTGATTGTAATTCAAGCTTAGTTCAAGAAGGTATTATCTAAAATATTTATTCAATTGTTGTATTGCTTTTATTTCTTCATGATAGTTTCATTTCGAGTTGTTCTAACTATTAATTCTACAAGATTTGAAAATTTTGTTAAAATAGTACTCGTTTTTAATAATCAAATTAATCAAATTCATGCTTGAATTATTTAATTATGTCTAACAAAATCTTGATGAATTGTATTCCTAATAGAGATATTCTTTTAAAAATACAACAAATTCAAGAATCTATAAATAATTCTGAGTAAAATCTCAAGGATTCTTACAAACCTAATAATCTAGGTACGATTTTAAACAATAATCATATTCATGATGTTAGACAATTCATAAGAGCTAGTATTAAAATTCGTTACAAACAAATACGTTATCTAAAAGCAAAACTATTTGTATTTTAAATTATCATTTATGTCTTATAAATGCTTATGACTGAAAACTTGTACTTTTCATTATCAAGAAGCAAAGGATACCTCTCCTCCCTGGCTTAATCGACAATTTCGCTCAAAATGGTGGGATAAAATGAAGATTTCTCAAGCCAGTGAACAAGCAGTAATTAAATATTATCAAGAAATATATATTCAAAAACCGGAGGTTGAAGCCACTTTTATCAAAAGTCTTCCTCAAAGTGATGTGGATTTAATTTCAAGAATTAAAGATGCTGCTACCTCTTCTCCTGAAGAACTTCAAAACTTACTTCAAGAAATTCGCCAAACTCCATCAGTTTCTGACGATTCTCCAAAATCTATAAAGAATGGTTTATTTCAAGACGCTCAAGACCCGTTTGATGATCCTTATGAAGAATAAGAAATTCTTAAATTTGGTGTAATACCTTCAATGTAGGGTATTTCGTTTCTTCTATTTATCAAATCCATTATTTTCAAATACGAGTGTGTATATACTGTGTAATTATATACTATATGTATTTATAGTGTATAAAACAAATATTATCAAATTTATTATCAAAATTATTTAGTCTTATCAGCAATAATAATATGAAGACAAAAAACTTTACAAGATGCTCCATAATGGATAATATGAAGACAAAAAACTTTAGAAGATGCTCTATGATGATATGCTTTATCAAAAGGTGATATTTACTGATTACAAAAGACAATTTCTTCAAAAGATGAAAGTGACAACCACTTACAAATAATTGATTGGCCATTGAATCATACGGAAAGATTTCACTACAAGATTTCAAGGTTTTGAAGACTTCAAGAGGAATATAAATAGGCATCATGTGTTAGTAGAACAAAGCAAGCAAAAATATTCATTTTCTAAAAAATGTTCGTCCTATGTCTAAAAAGTCTCCAAGAGTCTCTCTTTCTACTAGCAGATGTTCAAAGTCTCTAGATTTTCAGATAATTCTTTCTCCAGATGTATGTACTGATTGTAATTCAAGCTTAGTTCAAGAAGGTATTATCTAAAATATTTATTCAATTGTTGTATTGCTTTTATTTCTTCATGATAGTTTCATTTCGAGTTGTTCTAACTATTAATTCTACAAGATTTGAAATTTTTGTTAAAATAGTACTCGTTTTTAATAATCAAATTAATCAAATTCATGCTTGAATTATTTAATTATGTCTAACAAAATCTTGATGAATTGTATTCCTAATAGAGATATTCTTTTAAAAATACAACAAATTCAAGAATCTATAAATAATTCTGAGTAAAATCTCAAGGATTCTTACAAACCTAATAATCTAGGTACGATTTTAAACAATAATCATATTCATGATGTTAGACAATTCATAAGAGCTAGTATTAAAATTCGTTACAAACAAATACGTTATCTAAAAGCAAAACTATTTGTATTTTAAATTATCATTTATGTCTTATAAATGCTTATGACTGAAAACTTGTACTTTTCATTATCAAGAAGCAAAGGATACCTCTCCTCCCTGGCTTAATCGACAATTTCGCTCAAAATGGTGGGATAAAATGAAGATTTCTCAAGCCAGTGAACAAGCAGTAATTAAATATTATCAAGAAATATATATTCAAAAACCGGAGGTTGAAGCCACTTTTATCAAAAGTCTTCCTCAAAGTGATGTGGATTTAATTTCAAGAATTAAAGATGCTGCTACCTCTTCTCCTGAAGAACTTCAAAACTTACTTCAAGAAATTCGCCAAACTCCATCAGTTTCTGACGATTCTCCAAAATCTATAAAAAATGGTTTATTTCAAGACGCTCAAGACCCGTTGGATGATCCTTATGAAGAATAAGAAATTCTTAAATTTGGTGTAATACCTTCAATGTAGGGTATTTCGTTTCTTCTATTTATCAAATCCATTATTTTCAAATACGAGTGTGTATATACTGTGTAATTATATACTATATGTATTTATAGTGTATAAAACAAATATTATCAAATTTATTATCAAAATTATTTAGTCTTATCAGCAATAATAATATGAAGACAAAAAACTTTACAAGATGCTCCATAATGGATAATATGAAGACAAAAAACTTTAGAAGATGCTCTATGATGATATGCTTTATCAAAAGGTGATATTTACTGATTACAAAAGACAATTTCTTCAAAAGATGAAAGTGACAACCACTTACAAATAATTGATTGGCCATTGAATCATACGGAAAGATTTCACTACAAGATTTCAAGGTTTTGAAGACTTCAAGAGGAATATAAATAGGCATCATGTGTTAGTAGAACAAAGCAAGCGAAAATATTCATTTTCTAAAAAATGTTCGTCCTATGTCTAAAAAGTCTCCAAGAGTCTCTCTTTCTACTAGCAGATGTTCAAAGTCTCTAGATTTTCAGATAATTCTTTCTCCAGATGTATGTACTGATTGTAATTCAAGCTTAGTTCAAGAAGGTATTATCTAAAATATTTATTCAATTGTTGTATTGCTTTTATTTCTTCATGATAGTTTCATTTCGAGTTGTTCTAACTATTAATTCTACAAGATTTGAAATTTTTGTTAAAATAGTACTCGTTTTTAATAATCAAATTAATCAAATTCATGCTTGAATTATTTAATTATGTCTAACAAAATCTTGATGAATTGTATTCCTAATAGAGATATTCTTTTAAAAATACAACAAATTCAAGAATCTATAAATAATTCTGAGCTAAATCTCAAGGATTCTTACAAACCTAATAATCTAGGTACAATTTTAAACAATAAGCATTTATCTAAAAGCAAAACTATTTGTATTTTAAATTATCATTTATGTCTTGTAAATGCTTATGACTGAAAAAATGGTATCAGAGCCAAGAAAAGTTTTTGGGGTGGTTATGCATGAAATATTTATTTCATATTTATTTAATTTGGGTTTAATATTCTCTAAGAAATTTACAAGTTTTAATAAGTATGATTCAGAGACAACACCAGTGATTGGTTGGATTAGCGTAAAACGCGCAGATAAGGACGTAAGTCGCGGTGCCGGACCACAATCATCGTCGAGACGATTCGCCTCTGTTCATCGTTATTAAAACAAGTAAGTTTTCTTATAGAATTTTAAAGCAAAATTAATTGAATATGAGTAAATTTTCACGCATACTATCCAAAAAATACATTCCTGGTAAAAATATCGACAATGAACAAGATTATGATAATCAAATAAATTCTATTGAAGAAACCGTTAATGGCATAGAACAAAGTTTGAATGATTGGACAATACCTAAAACTAATGTTAATACAATATATAGAATAAGAACTTTTGACTATTTTCAAGGTTATTTTATTAAAATGACAGAACAAACTTTGTCTATTGGTCAAAACCAACAAAATTTACATTTACTATCATCACGATCTATTCTAGAACATAGAATGAAATATAAATTTTTACATGTTGGTTTAGTCCAAATTGCTATCAAGCCTTTATTCAGACTTGGAATAGATGCCCCTGTTCTCCTTATTTTAAGAGACAAGAGACATAAAGATTTTCAAAATTCTATTTTAGCTATGGCTGAAACAAATATTGCTAACGGACCTATTTATTTCAATTGTTATCCAAATTTTTCTGTAGGGTTATTTGATAAAAATATTTTAGATACTTTAGTGTTGACTGTAGAAACAAAAAATTTAGAATGTAAAGATGATACGAAGCCTTTAGCAATAATTTATCGTGTTTGTTACAAAACCATGACAACTACACTTGAACCGAAAACACGTTTATCGAGTCCTAAAAATGAAACAATTATTTTTGAAGCAAATACTAACCATACCAAAGTTCACACACCAAAAAGGTTAAAATGGTCTGATATAACTCAATCATGTAACTGGAATTTACAAAATGTTATCGATCCAAAACCTCTAAACTCTTCAAAACAAATCTCAAATATTATAGAATATAATGATGGTTCAGTAGATATAAATTTTTCTTCCTTAAAAATTTCATCATCCAGATTATCGACTTCTTTTATCCCAGAAACAAGTTCTTCAAAATCTCCGTTATCAAAGTCAAGATCTTTAAAACTAAAAACTGTTGACTATACTAATTCTATTCCCAAACCATTATATCAAGATGACCAAAATAGTGAAAATAGTTTTCCTAGTCCTACTAAATCAGATTTTATTGATGAACTCCAAAATTTTAAACAACAAATATGAGTTCTAAAGTACAAATTAATTGTTCAAAAAATAATAAGCTTTGGGCTAATATGTTAAAAAGACATTGGAAGATAAATTCTAATATATGCAAAACCATTCAACGTTTAGAAGAAACTAGAATTCATGAAGATTATAATTTATACAAAATACTTCCATATACTAATGAATATAATAAACAAATAGAAAAAATTTCTAGGCTAACAATAGGAATAAAAAAATACGAAAAATCACGAAGTCATAATTTAGAATCAATAAAACATATTTCTTCAATCCTAACAAAAACAACCTGTTAAAATGAATTTCTCAAATTTAGAATATCAAGTTGACTTTGATTACTTAAAAAATATTGAGTATTTCAAAGATTACAATAATAAAAAAAAAGAGTTTGGCACGAAGAAAATTTTTCATACTACTTAAGATTTCTCCTTTTAGGCCTTTGGGAAGATTATGTTTTATCAAACAAAATTCATTCTCCTTTTTTTCAATGGTTTGAGTTAATTTATGCCTCTAAACATAAAATAAATTACCCATTTAAAAATAATTCTGTCACTCCCATTTTAGAGAAAAAATATAAAGATATTATTTCTAATAAAGAAATTATTGCTAATTTTCCACCAAAAGGAGAAATTATTTTTAACGATATGTTTATTGCGACTCCTTTAGTTCAAGCCCCAAATCAATTAACTACAGAAAAGGGTCTTCAAAAAATCATTTACCAAAATAATTATGCAAACGAAACCTTATTTAGTATTACCGAGCATTTAGTTAAAATTGAAGAAAAATTTTTCAAAGACAAGAATGATAATAAGCAAGATATGGCAAGCACTAGCAATATAAGTTTTGTTCCTTGTCAAATCGATGGTAATTTTAATCTAGAAAATACGGATTTAATTAACGAATTAGAAAAAAGACTTTCAAAACTCCATATCTCAAACACTAACAGTATTAATACCCTTACAAATGATGAAGCTGAAAATAGTGATATTAATAGTGAAACAAATTTTGAAACCCTTGCTCAACAATTTGATAATTCAAATGATGATATTAGTCAACTCACTAATGATTTTTCAAATCTTAATAAAATCCATCAATCAAAGCGAAGCTCTTTCGGAAAGAATCCAAAGCCAACCATAAGAAATTATTGTAATAGGCCCTCTCTTCCAGATGTTCAACTAGAAGAACGGACTTTTCAATTTGATTGTTCTCAATATGATGGTAATTCTGTTTATGAATGGAATGTTGATGGCCATTCTGAACATCAAATTATGAATATTGTACAAGAAATGACTATGGCTGCTAATGCTTATAAAGCTCATAATAATACTCAACTTCAAATTGTTAATATTATTACTTCCGGTTTTACTGGTAGTCTCAAAGGATGGTGGGATTTCTATATTTCACAAGAAGAAAAAGATTATATTTTATCTGAAACTATTATAAAACAGGAAAATAATCAACAAATACAAACGTTTGAAGATGATATGGTTAACACTTTAATTTTTGCTATTATCAAAAACTTTGTAGGAGATCCTACTACTTTTCAAGAAAAAACTTCAGAAATTTTAATGAATTTACATTGCAGAAAACTTACTGATTTTAGATGGTATAAAGATAATTATCTTGTTAAAGTTTTTTCAAGACCTGATTGTAAAGAGTCTTATTGGAAAGAACGTTTTATAGCTGGCCTTCCAAAACTCTTTGCAGAAAGAGTTAGACAAAAATTAAGAGAAAATTTTAATAATACCATCCCTTATCAAAATTTAACTTATGGAGATCTAATAAACTACATTAATAAAGAAGGATTAGCAGTCTGTGCTGATCTTAGGTTTAAAGAAAAGCTCAAAAAAGATAGAATTAACAGTAAAAATGAATTGGGAAATTTTTGCCAACAATATGGTTATCAGCCCTTGAATGGTCCGTCTACTTCAAAATCTAAAGTATATAAGAAAAGACCTTCAAAACATTTCAGAAAAAAGAATTATAATCTTCCAGAAAATTATAAAAAAGGCCAAGATTATGCGTCAAAATCTAAAAAACCTTATAAACCAAATTATAAAAAA
Source organism: Lactuca virosa (assembly GCF_052849685.1). Lineage (NCBI taxonomy): Eukaryota > Viridiplantae > Streptophyta > Magnoliopsida > Asterales > Asteraceae > Lactuca > Lactuca virosa. Next base: position 330,243,286 of record NC_136428.1, on the reverse strand, counting down.
TCTAAGAGAAAATCAAAAGATATTATTATTTGTCATAAATGTGGGCGTAATGGTCATACAGCTAATAATTGTTATGCTAAGACAAAAATAAATGAGTTAAATGATTCTGATGATTTAAAAGAACAAATAAGAAAATTATTTTAAATACTGATTCAGATTCCGAAGAAAGTATTTCTGATTTTCAAACAAATGATTTAAATATTCTCAAAAATACTACGTCAAGTTCAGAAGATTCTGATGCTTGCGAATGTATTGGTAAATGTCATTGTAAAAATTTAATCAATGTAATTACTAGTAGTTCTATTAACGTTCTTTCACAAGATGATAAAGATCTTTTAAACTCTTTTGATTCTATAAAAGATAAAAATATCCAAGAATTATTAATAAAGCATATGCTTAATAAAACTAATAACATAACTCCTGATAATAATGAAAATTTTAATTTAAAAAATATATATGAAATATTTACTGAAGCAAAGCCAATCTCTATGCAAGAACTTCAAGAAGAATTAAAAATAGTAAAACAAGAGATAAAAGAAATAAAAAATAAAATTTTAATTTTAGAAAAAGAAAAACCTTCTATTTTTAAAAACAAAAATATAGAAATTAATAAAGAAGAAGAAAATAAAATTGAAAATGTAACTATTGGAAAAATTATAAATAATCAAGTTTCTCAAAAATGGAACACTCAAATTACTTTAGTCAAGGATAATTTTAAAATCAACCTAACTGCTTTAATTGATAGTGGTGCTGATATGAATTGTATTCAAGAAGGAATTTTTCCTATACAATTCTATGAAAAAACTGCATCTAGACTTACTGGTGCCGGAGGTACAAAATTAATTGTAAATTATAAAGTTTCCGATGTTCATATTTGTAATAACCAAGATTACTGTTATAAAACTCACCTAATTTTAGTAAAAGATCTATCTTCTCCTTTAATTCTAGGAACACCTTTTATTACAAAACTATATCCTTTTATGGTTCATGATGATGGTATAAGAACCAATGTTTTTGGAAAAGAAATTATATTTAAATTTTGTGAACCTCCTCTATATTCAACAATTAATGTCCTTAATTATAAAACACAACAAGCTAAATATCTTATTAACGAAATAAATAATGTTCGAATAACTAATCAATTAAACGACAATAATATTCAAAATAAAATAATAGGTTTATAATTAAAATTTGAAAAAAAAATGTCTGTTCTAATATTCCTAATGCCTTTTGGAATAGAAAACAACATATTGTAAAATTACCGTATATAAATTTTTTTGATGAAAAGGATATTCGTTCAAAATCTAGAGCCATTCACATGAATAGTGAACTAGAAAGTCATTGTAAAAATGAAATTCAAGATTTAATAAATAAAAAACTTATAAGACCTTCTAAATCACCATGGTCTTGTTCAGCATTTTATGTTATGAATGCCGCAGAATTAGAAAGAGGATCACCAAGACTAGTTATCAATTATAAACCTTTAAACAAAGTTTTAGAATGGATTCGTTATCCTATTCCTAATAAACGAGATTTGCTAAAAAAACTTTATGATTCAAATATATTTTCAAAGTTTGATATGAAATCAGGATTTTGGCAAATACAACTTCATGAGGAAGATAAATACAAAAATGGTTTTAATGTTCCCTTCGGGCATTTTGAATGGAATGTAATGCCTTTTGGATTAAAAAATTCCCCTTCTGAATTCCAAAATATTATGAATGATATCATAATTCCTATAAGTAGTTTTGCTATTGCTTATATTGACGATGTCCTAATTTTTTCAAAATCAATTGATCAACATTTCAAACATTTAAATCAATTTTATGATTTAATTTATCAAAATGGTTTAGCTGTCTCTGCAGCAAAAATGCATTTATTTAAAGATGAAATTCGTTTTTTAGGGCATGATATTGTCAAAAACACTATTAGACCTACTACAAGAAGTTTGCAGTTTTTCTACTAAATTTCCTGATGAAATTAAGGATAAAAAGCAACTTCAAAGATTTTTAGGATGCTTAAATTATATCCATGATTTTTTCAAAGATTTAGGGATTATATGTAAACCACTTTATAACAGATTAAAAGATAATCCTGAACCATGGACTCAAAAACATACAGATATAATTAAATATATAAAACAAAAGGTTCCTACTTTGCCATGTTTAAATTTACCTCATCCCAATGCCAATATCATAGTTGAAATCGATGCTAGTGATATTGGATTCGGAGGAATTCTAAAACAAAAATTTGTTAATTCAAAAGAAGAACAATTGGTTCGATATTACTGTGGTGCATGGACTGATACACAAAAAAATTATTCAACTGTCAAAAAAGAAATTTTAAGCATTGTTTTATGTATTAAAAAATTTGAAGATGATTTATTTATGAAAAGTTTTTTACTAAGAATAGATTGTCAATCTGCAAAAACTATTTTAGAAAAGGATGTGAAAAATATTATTTCCAAACAAATTTTTGCTCGATGGCAAGCCCTTTTAGGTAACTTTGATTTCGAAATAGAATTCATAAAAGGCGAAAATAATTCGCTTCCTGACTTTCTTTCTCGAGAATTTTTGCAGGGAAAATGAGTTCATCGTCCTCTTCCAAACATGATGAGAAGAAACCCGTCTATCAAAAGCTTGTTCCATTTCAAAATCAAAATCGTTTTTCTCCTTTAACCCCTACTTCTAAGAATTCACAACTTTATTCTAATATCCTTCAATCAAAACTTGTTACTTCAAAAGTTACTTCAACAAACACGATAAGCCCTTTTGTAAGACCTTTTACTCCTCAAACTCAAAATTCTGTTACTCCTAGCCCTCCTACAAAAACTCCTTATGTTCTTAATCCAAATTTCTTAAGAGTTCAAATTCTTGAAGATTTTCAAATCCATAAGTTACATCAAGGTTTTCATATTCTCACAAATCATCTTTTTGGTCAAGGGAAAACCTTTTATGTTGATTCATAGAAAACTCGAGAATATTATCAAGCTATTTTGCAAGAATCTGGTTCGGTCAATTTTGTTCATCGTTCTAATTCAAAAGAATGAAACATTGATTTTAGCAAAGCTCACATCATCAAAATCATTTCTCCAGAAAGTTGGGTTCCAAACCTTCATTTTGAAAAACCTCTTATAAGTTATCCTGCTTATCCCAGATTTTTTTTACTATGATTATCAAGATGCCTGGACTAAGGCATTCTTTATTCGAAATTATTCACACTTATGGTTTATCTTCTTTGATTTAAACTTCAATTGTGAATACCCAAGATGGTTTATCAATTGGTATAAATATATGAGAATTCTTCCAAATTGTTTACCAAAAGAAATTTACGATGGATATCTCAAATTTAAGGAATTGTTTATTCAACAAATTCCAGAATTTGAATATATGCTACAATTCACTATGATATTCAGAGTTCCATGGATAATGTCTTGGACTTTTCTTTATCAAGAAGCAAAGGATACCTCTCCTCCCTGACTTAATCGACAATTTTTGCAGGGAAAATGAGTTCATCGTCCTCATATATATATATATATATATATATATATATATATATATATATATATATATATATATATATATATATATATATATATATCCCGCTCACTTAAGATTTAACGATTATAGGTCGGGGGATAACTAAAAATCTTTCAGCATGTTGATGAATCATATCTCATCTGACTCTTGTTATGGGGACCTCCCCTGGTCGACCGTGTTGTTATTCTTGTTGTATTTATACGTGTTTACTTATTAAATATATTATTTATCTGATACCTATATATATATATATATATATATGTATATATATATATATATATATATATATATATATATATACACACACACACACACACATATATATATATATATATATATATATATATATATATATATATATACAGACATCATAAACGAGACGTTATCTCGTTAGGGATTTGGCCAAGGCCCGGTCATGGCCAAGGCCGTCTAATGTCGAGGTGCCAGTTCGTTTCCCTCTGTGAGGGACGAATATCCCCCTCAATCTACTCATTCGCTCACGACCAATCAGGACGTAACGGAAAGCTTAGGTGGCGATCAGAGTTGACGTCACTAGGCAGTTAGTTAACGTGGGCGTCATTCTTCCAGTCAGAGGAGGCCACGTTTAACGCATATCGGACGAGGTCCCCACGATCCGTTAGAAGCAGGTATAAAAGGATCTCTTCCGCCTCAAGGAAGGGATCAACTTTCTCTCTCAAAAACATTACCTTAAAATTACCTATCTCATAAATCTAACTTGATCATCGGAGCGACGTCCGGGGAGAACACTCGGACGTCCTCTGACGGTTTCTCTCTGTGTTGTGTTCTCAGGAAAGCTCTTAAGGCAGATCAATCATCCGACATCTAAACCTCCTGAAACATATCACAACATTTGGTGCCATTCGGACGAATCCTCAGAGCGATACAGCGAAGTAACGACGCTGGTACCTCTACGAAAAGGGGATCTGCACCCAACAGCATCGGGGACAGCAGTGGAGGTCCTGTTCAAAATACCAATGACATTAAACAATGACCATCATCACGAGTGTAAAATACTGGCCCCAATACAGGTACTAATTGCATAGATCCCGCCGATCACGACAGGAATAACCAAACCAGTACTCCAGAGCAGTTTCCGGCAACTTCCCTCACATGTTCCACTGTCTCAGACGGTGATATCGTATCTCGATCTGTTGCAGACAACTCCATGTGATGGCAAACAGGTACTCACCATCTCTAACTCTCGTAAGAGAACCATGCCTCATTACGCGGAAGATGAGATTAAAGGGCTCTTGAGAAACTTACTCAATATTAGCTTCTCGAGTAGCAATCCCAGACCATCGAACTGGGATCCGCAAGATCCACTCCTTATATCTTGATTCATCCTTAAAACAAAAGTTCATCGAATATACATCCACAATGGTAGCTACTCCGATACTCTATGAGCACAGTTTCTGACAACTACCAGATGCGTGGAAGGAGAGGTTACAACCCCCAGCCGGTGGACCATTGGTTGGATTCACTGGGCACAGCTTGTGGCCATTGGGTACTATTCGGCTGCCCTTAACATTGGTCAGTAATGAAGAGAAAGACCGAATCATAAGAATGATCGAATTCTTGGTGATCCGGAACGCATCAGAACACAATATTCTGCTCGGATGGTCAGCAATCTCTTTACTACACCTCGTACCATCGACGATCCACGACATCGTTAAATTTAGCATGCGCCAGGGGTCATCGACCGTCCTCGCCACAAACACTAGGGTACAACATTTTCACCAGATCATAGCCGCCCCAGAGCTCGTACACACACCAAAGAAGTCCAAGGAGGGAAGTTCCACTGAAAAATACCAGATAAACATGGAATATCCAGAACAGCTCGTGTGGATTGGCGCTCACCTATCAGATGAGACCAGGGCACGACTAGTGGCACTCCTAAAGCAATATTCCACCGTTTTCTCCTGGAAACCGACAGATCTGACAGGCGTTGATAGCAGATTATAGAGCACAGTCTCAATGTTACGCCCGGAAGCAATCCGGTTAAACAAAAAAAAAAGAGGCCAGGCAGCAGAATGAAATAAGGCAATAAACGAAGAAGTGGCCGATCTGGTGAACGCCGACATACTCAGGGAGGTAATGTTCCCAATATGGATAACAAATCATGTCATGGTAAAGAAAGCCAATGGGTCATGGCGAATGTGCATCAATTACTCGGACCTTAACAACGCCTGCCCAAATGATTTTTATCCTCTCCCAGAGATTGATCAGAAGGTCCAATCGCTCGAAGGCTTTCAGCTCAAGTGTTTCCTCGACGCATACAAGGGTTACCATCAAGTAAAGATGAAGCAAAAGGACGAAGCTAAAACTACCTTCCACACCAAAAAAGGGACCTTCTTCTACCAGAAAATGCCATTCAGACTCAAAAACGCGGGTGCTACTTACCAAAGGCTCATGGACATAGTGTTCGCCGATCAAATTGGTAAGAACATCGAAGTCTATGTCGATGCCATGGTAATTAAGAACCGCAATGAAGAAGAACTACTCCGCGATGTGGAAGAAACTTTCCAGACGATAGCCAAAGCGAAGATGAAGTTTAACCCAACTAAGTGCACCTTCGGAGTTGAGGAGGGGCAATTCCACGGGTACCAGATTTCCAAAGAAGGATTTCTGCCCAATCCCACCGAAATCCTGGAGTTCCTCGAGTCGAAAACTCCTCACAACCTCAAAGGCGTGTAGGAGATCAACGGTAGATTGACGGCATTGGGAAGATTCATCGCCAAATCTGCAGAAAAAGCGCTCCCTCTGTACCAAACACTTAAAGGGTGAATAGACAAGAAACAGTTCAAGTGGACGGAAAAAGCGGATGCGGCGTTGCAACAACTCAAAGGCATCATACAACAACTACCGGCTCTCGCCTGCCCGCTGTCAGGGGAGACACTGCAAATGTATCTAGCCGCCTCCAAAGAAGTTATCTCCTCTGTGCCAGTAGTAGAAAGGGAAGGCAAGAAGGTTCCCATCCATTTCGTTAGCAGGGTCGTACAAGGAACGGAGGTCAATTATCCGGCCTTGGAAAAAAAACTGGTCCTCGCCCTGGTATACGCCGTCAGGCGACTACTGAGGTATTTTCAAGCCCACAACGTGGACATTCTGACCAGTTACCCAATAAAACAAGTGTTGATAAGGCCGGAAAAGTCCGGACGCCTACCCAAATGGGCCATAGAGCTAGGTGAGCATGATATCCAATATCACCCTCGGACTAGCATCAAGGCCCAGGCCCTCGCCGACTTCCTTGTCAAAATTCCAGATACCATCAAGGGAGTGCCAACAACAATCTCCATCGATCCTCTCAAGCCTAAAGCTAGAAATGAACTCTGGAAGCTGAACACTGATGGTGCGGCAGGCAAGGAAGGTTCAGGCGTAGGCCTGAACCTGTAAAGCCCCAATGGTGAAGAAATCACTTACGCGCTGCGGTTCGATTTCCAAGTATCAAACAACGAGGCAGAGTATGAAGCGCTCTTAGCAGGTCTGTGGCTAGCCAAGGATGTTGGTGCAAAACAACTAGCAACTCTCAGCGACTCGCTACTTATCACAAACCAAATAAATGGGACGTATGAAGCAAAGGACCCCATGATGCAGAAATACCTAGACCCAGTCCGAAACTTAGCCAACACATTCAAAAAAATTTCAATAAAACAAATCTCCCGGGGAAAGAATGCAAGGGCGGACGCTCTCAGCAAGCTGGCCTGTACTTCGTATGACCACCTCACAAAGAAAGTATTGGTTGAAGTACTTCCGGAGAGAAGTATCGACAAACAAAAGGTTAATACAATATCGACCCCTCTAGAATGGACCAAACCTTTTGTCGACTACTTGCGCCATGGAGTGCTTCCGGACGACCCGTAGGAGGCGAGAAAAGTCAAAATCAGAGCACCGCACTTTGCTATCCTGGACAATCAACTTTACCGAAGAGGATACTTAAGCCTATGGCTCACGTGCATCTCTAAAACAGAGGGGTAGACATTCCTCGAAGAAATCCATTCCGGGGACGCAACAACACATGAAGGTGCTCGCGCACTCATGGGCAAGATACTCCACCTAGGAGTATATTGGTCGAACGTGTACAACGATGCCGCAACCCTAATAAAGAAATGAAAAGAGTTCCAAGCGATCGCACCCTTTGAAAAACCAACCGGCCATGCCGTTAACCAGTATAACTAGCCCCTGGCCTTTCCATCAATGAGGAATCGATATAGTGGGACCTTTTCCGCCGGCACCGAGCGGCGTGAAGTTTTTACTGGTGGCCGTGGATTATTTTACCAAATGGATAGAGGCGGAACCACTGGCCACCGTCAGTGGCAAGCAGATGATAAAATTTATGACCAAGAACATCCTGGCCCGTTTTGGCACCCCTAGGATCCTTATAAGTGACAATGACACTCAATTTGAAGGCAGTTTCTTCAAGAAGTGGTGCGAAGACAAGAGAATCCATCGCCGGTTCACATCAGTAGCGTATCCTCAGACCAATGAACAAACCGAGATATGAAACAAAACCATTGTCAATGGTATGAAAAAAAGGTTACTCAGGTCAAAGTCCGCCTGGGTGGATGAACTCCCAACAGTGTTGTGCTCATACCGTACCACAGCAAGGTCAAGTACGGGGGAAACCCCATTTAGCCAAACTTATGGGACAAAAGCAGTCCTCCCCCAGGAGATAGTGGCCGGCTCCTTGCGAACAGATAGTTTCGAGGAAGTGGCCAACTAAGAAGGGCGACGCCAGGAACTGGACTTGCTCGATGAAAAACGTGAGCCGACACAGGTGCGTTAGGCACTATATAAATCACGAACCGAGAACTATTACAATCGCCAAGTCCGGGTCAAGAACTTCAAAGTCAGAGAATGGGTGCTATGAAAGAACGAGTCTACCCATGCTGAACCATTGGGGAAACTCAGTGTCACGTGGTAAGGACCATACAAAATCGTGGAAGCCCATAAGAATCGTGCCAATGTCCTAGAAGCTCAGGACGGGCGTGCCAATCCAAGAACGTGGAACGCGCAGAGCCTGCGACACTTTTACTCTTAAATCGAGCGTCGAAGGTAGAATCAATGCTAGTTAAGGCATTGCGTATTAATTTCAACATGTGAATGTAATCAACAAAAATTACTTTACTACTTTCAATTTTATTACACTCTAAACAAAACTAGAGTAAACAGAAAGGGCCATTTAGATGCACCTTATTTTCAAGCTTGAAAAAAAAACAAAGAGGCTGTGTACATTTACCGTGTGACAACAAGGACTGATCATCCAACGTCACACGAGCGAAATCGTTACAAGGAGATAGCAGGGAGTTTTCACATAGAAGGTCCATAACCTTCCTCCCAAAACATGTTCATCATAACAAACATACAAAAGAACATGTGACATGAGTGTGGAAGGATCATAACCTTCCACCAATAAAACAAAAAAGCATAATCGGGTGAGCCTCAAGATGACGATCTTGGCTACACCTAAGGTGTTTCAACAGCAAATTAGAACAAATTTCTCAAAGACGAGCTTTTCTAAAACATAACGAATTCGCCAATAACAGAACACAAACCAGGGGTGCAAGCAAACCTTGCGTAGATACCATGTGATGGCCAACATAAACCATACATGGAGCAACCAAACAAAAGAATATATGTGGAAGCAACAAACAGTCATACCCACAAATATAAAGTAAAAATTGTCAGGATGTCGGACTCCCGGACTTTCAGGCCACCCCTGGGGGCAGCAAAGACAAAGAATGGCAAAACAAGGAATAGAAAAATTGTTCATTGGGTTTACATCATAGCAAACAAAAGAAACAACACAAAATTTTGGGCGAGGGTGTTACCATCATTAGGGGAGGAGCTATGGACAAGGCCCGATCCATCGCCCTGAGTGTCTCGGCAAAGGTCACGAAGCCCAACCATATCTGGATCACCCATGCGAAGATAGCCACCATAGTCTGTCTCAGTAAAAGCAGCCAAGGCATCTTCATCTCGTGAAACCTAGAAACAACGTCCACGTCCACCTCAGCTACAGGGCTAAATTCCCCGGCGATCACCAGCTCCTTAGCATCCTTCTTCCCTTGCTCCATCACGCCGCAATGCAAGCCACCCACACCTACACCAAACCTTGGAGAAACTGGGGGCTGTCGATCACCCGGTCCACCACCCGGATAAGCCCGTCCTTAAGGATCCAAGATATGTCCTTTTCCCGCACTCCCCTCACGACATTCTCAGCAACCAAATCAACCTCCAGTTCCACGTACGACCGCTCAGACCAGCGTTCTCCAAAGTCAAGACCCCCACGCGATCATTCAGGATCCCCACCTCTTCCTTCAGCTTCGCCACTTGATCCGCCAAGCTCGCCCTCTCAAGCAGCACCGCCTCCTGTCTGGCCTCCAAGCTGCTCTTGTCAGCTTCTAACCTCGCCACCTGTGCCTTCATATCTTTTCACTCAATTCCCCTCCTATCAAAATCAGACTGGAGGATCTCCATTTGGGAGATACGTTCGGCGGCACCAACCAAATAAGATGACACTTGGACGGCGGCATAGCGCAAGCTGTCGGCCATGTGCTCGTTGGATAGGATAGTCAGGGTCTCAGTTGTGGCGGGATGAAATGCATGCTGACACCACTCGAGAGCGGTGTCGTGGTCGGAGACAATATCTTGAGCAGTTAGTCTCCAGGCTGGCTTATAGGCATCCATATGAGAAATCATCGGAAGGGGGTGGTTGCGGTTTTACCAGAAGATGTTGAAGCAAGAACATGGCATGGCGAAGACCCAGTTTCTGCTTCGGCTCCCCCGGCTGTGGGAGCAGGGCTGGTTTTCTCGCCGCCTTTTTCTCCCATATGACAGGGCGGTTCAGTCGCCCCAGTTTCTGCTCCCTCCGACATTTTCGAAGGACCTTCATCGGTGGCACGTATGGAATCCTTGGTACTCTCCATTAAAAAACTCAGCTTACGTTTCTTACGAAGAGGAGGATCGGTGCTGGCTGACTCAACTCGACCTCTGGAAGAGGCTTCCAGGAATGCAAAACACCTCTTGGCATAGCGAAGACTCCTTGGAGACCCGGAAGGTGTAGGATCCTTCTAGGAATCACCGGTGACAATGATGTCCTGCAAATCTAGGTCTTCGCCAGCATCGATGACACTGTCAGAACCAGGAGTTTCCTCGATTCCTCATCTAGAAACAGGGGGTGGGAGAGCCTCCACAAGTTCAACGTCACATCACTGAAGCTCATCGTCGAACTGACTCTAAAGAGCTCTCTCTAAAGAAATAATCTCCTTCACACCTGGCAACAAAGCAAAAGATAACGAAGGTAAAACAAAATGCCGATTTAAATGGGTATTTGCATAATTTTCAAAAAAAGGGGAGGGGATGAGGAGCAAGAGAGATACCCTCTTTCTCAATGAAAAACTCGGGCATCTTTCCATGAGCCCTCCAAGCAGCGCTCATTTCGCCGGCAGCCAAGAAGCAGTCAAGCCTGTCTTCACCGTTGATGCTGATCTTCTCAAGGACATCGACCAGTACCTTGTCAGCACCAAAAAGTGTTGGAGCATGGTCGACGTACACTTTAGCCCTCGAATAACTAAGCACCACGAGATTGTTGTTCACCCACAAGAACTTCTCCTGCCAATTCTTCTTCAATTTCTTATCATGGATGAGAGTAGGGACTCCCCTCCGTCGAGAGAGAGTTCGAGTCCCCGACTGGGTAGAGGCATTGAAAAAGTTCTTGAAAGACGGAACAGTCGGCAGGCGCCCCAGGGCACGACTAAGTAGTTCGAAACCCACTATCTTGTTTGTAGTGATAGGGGTCAACTCTCTCACCGAAAACTCATACTCCCGGATGATCAGGTTGAAGAAATCAGTGGTAGGAAAGCGCAGACCTACCTCGAACAAGACGATTGGGATGCCGACTTTTCCCTCAGGCGGACTGTAGATTGAAGCATCGGGCATGGGGATTTGCACTCCGTATTCGGGAACGAACCCAAACCTGAATTCAAAAGATTCCTATTCTTTGGAGGTCAGATCTCCCCCCAAAGTGCGAGTGGCAGCCATAGAAAAAATATTATGAAGGGGTTGAAAGGGTTTTTTCTCAACAACAAGAACTCAAAGGGAGACGAATAGGAGGTAAAGAGGAAACGCTAGGAAGAACTGAGCCTAAAATACCAAAAAAGGGGCAACGAACCGTTTTCATGATGAAAATGCCGAACAAACGACGATTTCTCCCTGCCAATCGCGTAACCTGCCAATGGCAGCTTGCCACGTACCTATGAATAGTCCAGAACAACTCTGCTACGTCATGAACACAGAAGCCTACTGGCCTAAGGGACTTGTTAACGTTACCATAAATAGTCCTGTTAAATGTAACGGATATCATAAACGAGAAGTTATATCGTCAGGACTTTGGCCAAGGCCTGATCTTGGCCAAGGCAGTCTAATGATGAGGTGGCAGTTCGTTTCCCTCCGTGAGGGATGAATATCCCCCACAATCTACTCATTCGCTCACGACCAATCAGGACGTGACAGAAAGCTTAAGTGACGCTCAGATCTGACGTCACCAGGTAGTTAGTTAATGTGGGCGTCATTCTCCCAATTGGAGGAGGCCACGTTTCACGCTCATCAGAAGAGGTCCCCACGATCTGTTAGAATTAGGTATAAAAGGATCTCTTCCGCCTCAAGGAAGGGATCCACTTTCTCTCTCAAAAAGATTACCCTAAAATTACCTATCTCAGAAATCTAACTTAATCGTCAGAGCGACGTCCCGGGAGAACACCCAGACGTCCTTTGACGGTTTCTCTCTGTGTTGTGTTCTCAGGAAAGATCTCAAGGTGGATAAATCATCTGCCATCTAAACCTCCTGAAACATGTCACTATATATATATATATATATATATATATATATATATGTATATATATGTATATGTATATATATATATATATATATATATATATATATATATATATAATTAGTATGTTTTGCGTAGCCGAGTATTTGGGAAGGGTAACACTAGGTACTAAGCTTATCCAAAGGGTGACTATAATAACGATTCGAGTATCAGCGTTTTTTGGCAAATGGCCAACATGACAACTAGGTATGATCTTATCTATCATTGTGATTCAGTATAACAACTAGGCATAATATTACCTAAAGAGTTTGGGCAGAGTATCTACCAGGCATCATATCATCCGAATGTTATGAACATAATTATCTAACTACAGTTAGTAATAACTTTTTAAAATTGCATTTTTACATGTATTCACCCCCCCCCGAAAGGTTTGGAAAATGGGGCCATGAGCCCACCTGTGGGTTATGAAAACATTGTTGTAGGGTAGAAACTGAAAGTCAACACATTGAGAGGCGTTCATTATAGTGACACGAGAATCGATGCAGAGAGAGAACGAGTGTGAGGGGTGAGGAAATCTTCTGCCAAAGCTTGCTATTAATATTTGGACTATGTGCCTCATGGGGTTGCTGTGTGTCTTCATCTCCTTGTGCCACGTCATCCCGTATCCAAGCAGATCGACTGTCTGAATGCGCGCAGCGCACGTTGCGAGTGCGCGTGTTGGTAAAAATCCAACATTTAAATTCCGTAATTCTCGCATACGAGCTCTATTTTCAATGACTCTTATGTATCTGTATATGTCTCGTTGTCCTCTATAACTTTCCTTTTAATCGTTTTCGCTAGTGTTGACTTTCATTTTTCGACTAGTTTCTATTATAGTTGTGATTTTATAAAACTCATAACTCTCTCATACGGCTTCCATTTTAGGCGTTCTTTGCCTCATATTCCTACTTTTAATAGTACTACGATTGCCTAGTTGGTGACTTTTTCAAAAGTCATCCATTCTCCTTATAGTTTTCGTCGTTGTAACTTTTTAAGTATAGTAGACATTTATTTACTATAAAGGTCATCTCTCACCCATACTATTCTTGCAAAATTTATATTTATTTTATCACGGTGGCTTAAATAGTCTAAATATGCTTACCTTCTTTCAAGGTGACACGACTTAAAGAGTATAAATATACCGAATGGTTACAAGGTTGTCCTTATTAAATTTTGATGTTCTATCGTTAAATACTAACAACGGTTGATGACATATTTTTTGGGTTGTCACATCCTCCCCCGTTAAAAGAAATTTTGTCCCGAAATTTAATGTGTAGTTGGGGAGTGTTGAAATAAATTGGGATACTTGCTTCTCATTTGATGTTCGTGTTGGGTTTTAGTTCAAAAATAGTTTCAAAAACTACAAATATTGGCAAACAGAATACTTTATTTTAGATCATAACATAAACGTTTATACCCACCAAGGATATTCTTGCAAATTATAGAATGTTTTAAACACCAACCAAAGAAAGGATGAAGAAATAACAACCTTTTTTGTTCTTTGTATCCTCTTGGGAGGCTTGGAAGGTGACGAAGAATGTGGAACCTGTGAGACAAAAACAATGACTCAACTTGATGTAGATGCTAGTCTATAAACTCTTAACTCTTAAGCTTGAAGTTCATAACCAATATGAACTTCAAGAGAGCAAAAGATAAGCAAGTATTCTTCAAGTTTTTAACTAAAAACAAGAGAGAAGCAAGAGGGGGAGAGAGGTCACGGTTTTTTACACTAAAAATCACCAAAAATGAAAGCCTTCATGTTATGGTTTTTAAGACCTACCATTTCCCTAATGTTCTCCATAACTTTAAGCCGTGCTTTCTTTTGATTTAAATAATCAAAAGGCCATGCTTCTTTTATTCATTCTTATAAAGATATAAAAGAAGACAAAAGTTTATAAATTTTGTAAACTTCTTTTATAAAATATAAACTTTGGCTTTTGGCTAAAAGACAAAAGTCTTTCTAGTCCAAAATAATGTACATGACTTAATAAATCATACCATATGATATATTATGTTACTTGCAATGGAAAATTAATATTTCTATGAAATAAATAATTTCCAATTAATTATAAGAGTTTTATATAATATTTATTAAAATCAATTTCTAATAAATAATCAATTATATCAAGTTGTTGTTAGTGTGACCCATTAGTATCATATGTTAATTAGCAATATCACTTTAATATGACTTTTGAGCATACTAGACCTTTCAATCTCCCACTTGCGTAAAACTCATATGAGACTGATATAGATAGTGGTGAATGTCTTGCAACATATCACTGCCCCCAAAAACATTCGAATTTGTGCTATTTTATCAACGCCCAGTTCCCAAAAGCTCAAAGCTACAATTGGTGTAAAAGGTAAGTTTATCAGTTATCCCTTTATTACAGACCTCATGTCGAACATGAGGTACAGATCGCGATGAATCTCATTAGTTGTTCAAGTTTTGGTAAGGCGCCTTTGATGTCTTACTATCAACACATAAGAGGAACAAATCCATCTTGACTACATAAGTATGTTGCATAGTTCACACCATACCTGAAAATGGATTTTTTAACTGCCCGGTTAAGGAACAAAATTTGACCATATCAAAGCATAGTATTCCCTACACTCAAGTCCCACTACATATCTCAGGTGTTAAGGATACAAAGATAGTACCTTTTAATCAAGTATCATTCATGATTGCGATCCATGAGATGATCTTGATGCGGGTCAGTTCAATACTAGTTCTCTGAAAAGTATCTATGAAACTTTGTTACAACCACTTGCCTACTTTCATCTAGTGGGAGTTAACCAATCTAATTCATATTAGTCTTACTTCATAATTTCTCCCTCAATTATAACTGACTATGAACTTGTAGAATAATAACATTATTCATGTACTAAACATGTTAATGTAGAACACAACAACTATTAATGTGATGACTATATCCCAATATATCATAACATTATCTAATAGTTGTTGTTATAATGTTCCAATATCCAAATACTAAATCTAATTCAAAAGTCCATTTCTAGAATAATGAAGTCTTATAGCTGAAGTGTGAGCATTCATACTTAGCTCAAAAGAATGACTTTATCAATGGATCTAACAAAATTTAATTTGTGTGAATTCTGTGAATACTGTCATCCCTATACTTCACTTTACTTTAAGTATAGTTAAGTTTCTTGGAGAATGTTATTGGTGTTCTTTCGTGACATAGAGTCTCTAAGCTTGATTAAGTATACTCTCGAAGTCACAAAGATTTCTTTGTGATCCTTGGATGGTAGAAATCAACATAGTTTTTCAATGATCCCATTCATCTAATCATATTTAAATTCAACTTCTAAAGTAGTGTATTATTATTTTGTAGTATATTGTGTCATTATGTTTTTCTTGGACCTCATTCTAACAAGACTTACTCTTCATTCCATAATGAAGTATAAATCCAACTATAATTCATAATTATTTATATATGTTTAGAAATTAACATATTGTGTACCTCTTTCCATAAAGATCCTTTCTAAACTGATTTTCTCATATACATTCTCTTAGTTCTTCTAAAGTACTCTTAGAATGCTCTCTTATCCATCCAAAGAATTAACCACGTATTCAATTAGTATCCTATGACATGATTACAGCATGATCAAATACCATGTCCTATGCACAATATGATGTAAATGATGAATTCATTTACCAAGCAAATAGAATATAAATCATTTCATGTAGTTCAAGACTATGAGTTATGTACTTTTGAGGCTAGCTTAAAATGGTGCCATATGACATTGCCAAGAATTCTCCAAAAGAATCTTGTTTCTTGATCCCTTTCAAGATATTGCCAATATATGTATAAGGACATGAAACTTTTAACATTTTTTTTATCTATCCCTTATAGATTTCACATTCCAAGAATGTATCTTCTCCTTCCTAAGTCTTTCATTTTAGAAACACTTTCCGAGTCAAGGTGAAAACGACCTTGCTTAATCAGAATGTGATTTCAAATGATTAAGTATGTCTCATTCATACAAGATTAGGAATTTCACTATGCTCCCACTAGTTCTTAGTAAACACACATGTTCTATTCATTTTGATATGAAAACATACCTTGTGGTTTTACATTAAAATTATGATTGCAACATTGAGATGTTTTCTTTATATCCAAAAGTGGATCTCAAGCTCTACACATTTTATTAGGATAACATGGATTAAGTAAACCTCCAGGCTAATCTATATAGATATCTTCTATTAGATGTTCATTAAGAAAAGAGGTCTTTCTTGAAATCTATTTACTATATCTCTTACTAAGAATATGAATTTATAGTAAAAAATATACTTGTTGATCTAATGATAGCTACTTGTGAAAAAGGTTTGATCACAGTCAATGTCATGAGTATGATGAGGACCATAACCAATGACATGAGTATGAGAAAATCCTTTTACTACAAGTCTTGCTTTAAATGTGTATGGTTATCCATGTAATTTATTCTTTCTAGAAGAATCATTTTCTCCTTCTAGCCTTGCTATACGGATAAATTTGAATCAAGCCCAAACTTGATGCTCATACATGGATTACATCTCTTGTTCATGACTATAAGTCATTTATCAGATTCGGGATCTGACATAGCATCTTGGTATTTGATGGATTTTCCAAAAAACATCAATAAAAGCTTATCAATAAGAGATTCCACATTTCTCAAGTCATATATGATATCTACCACTAATGCGAATAATTTGTGTTTGTAAATAGCTATTATTCAAGTTTAACAATCCTCGTTAAAACTAGTGCCAACTATTACTACATAACGTTATGGTTCTTGAGCTGCTTCAAGTTCCATGTACCTCTCACTTGCTTTGTCATTAGAAGCTCTATTTATAATAACTTAGCTTTCACAATAATAAAAGAACTTATTCTTGGTGGGTTTGGATATGATAATACAAGCCACATTTAGAGTTTTATACAAATATGTATTTAGTAGATTTTGGGTTTAGAAGCTTTAGCCCAACATCGGCTTCAAATCCATAAAACATTAAGTAAGATGAGGATGGAGCCTTTCCATACTAAATCTTATAAAGTGTTTAATCTACTTATTAGTTGGTATTTGTATTCAAGATACAATTAATAGTGATTAAAGTATTATGCCATAAAGATTAAATGAGGATATTTCTACCGATTAGAAAGTAAATCATACCAAGTAAGATTTAATTCATCCTTTTTTATCATTAAGGCCTTAGATAGTTCTTACGGGTTGGTATCTCAACTTTTGAAACCTTCAACAAAGATTTCACAATTATGCTTTACCACGTAAAATATAATTAAAACTACTATATTTGTTAATAAAGTTGATTTGGTATCTTGTGCTTAATCTCAGACATTCATTAGAAACGAAGTCATACACCAAAGTGTATAGTTCCTTAATTATTTTTTCTACACCTTAGTGAAAATATCATTAGGAATCCTTTACATATAACGAAGGTTCTCATATGTCAAATAAACTACATTATTTTCCTTTAAAGAACCCTTTTTGAAGTTGGAATATGTGAATGCCATTTATATAATAAAGATAACAATGTCAAAGATGAGTTTGATTTAAAACAAGTTTAAGTCAAAAGTGCTTGTAGATAGAACTTAATTTTATTTATGAAATGTTGATTTTTACTTTGTAATTCTATTAGGAGATCTAGTCTCATAAATAGAAGTTAATCATTTCAGAATATGAATATTATCATTATGAAAAACGATTGAGTAAATTATCAAACATTTGAATAAAATAACTAAGACATAAATTTAGACATGCTAAATTAAAACATACATTGTTCCAAAAAAAATATTGTTTTACATTACAAGTACATTATGTTCTAAGCATAAATAATAAAGTAAAATCCGGGAGTGTAGTTCCAACTTGGTTGTGCTCAGTTGGTTACTCTTCAACAAATATCTGCAAGCCATTTACAAATATTAGATTAACATTTAAGTACCAAATACCTAAGTGTATGGGTTCTATCTAGTAGATACGTGAAGTACTAGTCACTTCTAGACTTTCTTTTCAGATAAGAGGGACAGTTCCTCTTCCAGTGTCCAGTTTCTTTGCAGAAGAAACAAGATCGATCTATGTATGCCTTTTTGCTTCTCTTGGGCTTAGAGGATCCCTCTCCATGAACCGATGGCCTTTTAGAGCACACATGGTGACTCATTTCAGCCTTGCATTCTTCCTTTGTATGAGTTGGTTCATACCAAAAATCACTATATCTTCGGAATATTTGCTCAACCTGATGAAATGTGTAATATGGTTTTAAGCCTTCCAGTTCCTCCAAGAGTTCTGGAATAAATGAGTATAATATCTCTTTAGAAACATCATCAGAATCATTGCAATGTTTCCACCAAACATTATGATTTGGTATGTCCTTGATATCAGGTTGTTCAGGAATGGGTCCTTTAAGAATGTACAACTTATTATCCTTTTGGAGATTTTCTTTCAAAACACGCGTCCATTGGATAATATTGTACCCGTCTTAGTATCATGTTTTATGATCATCCTAATGATTATGAAACCATGTCACAATTGATCCTCTAAGGACACCTTAGTGCATTTATATGACTAAGAAGAGGAATCAGGTATTATTGAAATGGTTAAATCAAGAAGATGAGTCATACTTCGTTCCAAAATCAAGTTTTAGAGTCGTACTCTAGTTACTCCAAGTTGCACTTTGAGTGACATGTTCTAAGTAGGTTTACAACACCTCATGAAATGTGGAGTAGAAATGTTTCTTACTCTTGCAGATTTGAAATTGGTAATTGTGATGTTTTGGTTTGAACAAAGACCAACTAAGAGCAATTATATGAAGTGTTTTCTTGATAAGAACTCACACTAATTCTTGAATATTTGTTTAATGTTCTTTGACAGCTCTTATATGTCAAGAGGTTAGTGGGAGTCTTGTTGATCTTGAAAAAAATTCAGGAGACAATTGAGAATAAACATTTTAGTAATCACTAGTGCACGACCTAAGGTTGATAACCTATCGTGTTGATACATTCTTGTTTTTGTGCCCATTCCATATGAGTTGGCAATGCTTATGAGTTCTATGGTTTTTCATTTCATTGCATAAGGCAAAGCACCTTGATCAGTGAAAGTACATTGATTTGTATGGGTGAGCTGCTCAATAACTACGAAGTGCTGGCAGGCCTTGTGCTACCAGATGGGAAGAAATTAAGATTATGCAAGTTCAATTTGTCAGAAACCCTGTCTTATGATGGTGGTTTGAAATGACAAAATTAACATGGATTGGAACACATACACCATAAAATCTAAGTGGTAAGAGGTTTCTCTCTACTTCATGAAAATGATGGTCAGGAAACACTTTCATGAGTAGAATTTAAAGGATTAGAGTAAGAAGTTGTGGTAATTGCATTCTCAAATTTGAGTATGATTACGACAGCCCTTTTCATAGTTCGAATTGTGAGAAATGGCAAATAGTTTAAACATTTGGGACTTATTGACATAAGTTCTGAAAGGGTTTAGCCACACATAAGCTATCTAATGAAAGGTGTATGAGCTTGAGAAGTTTAGATAAAGACTTATCGAAGCACCGCGTATCAGAAATCTAAACTTTGGTATGAAAGTCAATAAGTATTGATTTGTAGAAGTCCAGCTGATTTCTGGATACATGTCAAAGCTAGTGGGAGGATAATTGTTGTGCTGGTAAGAACATAATTTTTATGCTAGTGGGAGTGTGATTATTATGTTAAGTGTTTCAAGTTAACAATGCTATTTATAGGAAACAAAGTTTTAAATTTACAAAGTTGCAGAATTTGGAAATTGTTTCGCTACAGTAAGGCTTAAGGGATATATTTGGGGACTGTCGCCCCAAATTCAATCTAGTGTTTTAGCTTCGAGGCCTGTTACTTTTGACAGTGCTAAAGAGCTGGCACAATCTCTTATAGACCATGGAATCCATCAACACTCAGTGGCTGCTATGCCAGAACAACCAAAGGGAAACAACAACAACAACAATAACAACAACAACAACAACAACAACAACAACAACAACAAGGGTCGGAATAATAGGAAGGGCAAGTTTTCACAGGATTCCTCAATGAAACAACAGCTTACTACAGTCAACGCTGCTACTGTACCTGCTGCTGTTCCTGTTAATCCAGTACCAGCTAAGCCTTATGTCGGTAATCTCCCGAAGTGCAACAAGTGCAATTTTCACCATAATGGAAATTGCAGGGAAATGCAGTTTCGTAACTGCAACAAAAAAGGGCATATTGCCCGATTCTGTAGAGCACCACCCCAACGACTTAACCAAGTACCTGCTGCTGGAGTAGGTCAAGCATGCTACAATTGTGGTGAAGTGGGGCATTTCAAGAAAGATTGCCCTAAAGTTGTAAAGTCCGGTGGAGTTGGGAGAATTTTAGCATTGGGTCATGAAGAAGCAGTGGCAAACCCAGCTATAGTCACGGGTACGTTTCTTCTCAACAACACTTATGCATGCATTCAATTCGATTGTGGTGCTGAGAAGAGCTTTGTGAGCCATAATTTCAAACACTTGCTAAATCAAAACTCCCAACCATTAAAAGAAACATTCATAGTCGAAATGGCTAATGGAAAATCTGAATCCACCAATGATATATACATAGGATGTACTCTTACTTTGAATAACTTTTCATTCCCAATAGACCTTATGCCGGTCTCTATCAAAAGTTTTGACGTCATAATAGGTATGGATTGGTTGTGTCCTAACCATGCCGACATCCTATGCCATGAAAGAGCCATTCGTCTAAACTTGCCAACTAACGAAACCCTTATTATTTACGGCGGCAAACCCGGAACGAACCTCCAGATCATTTCCTGCATCAAGGCACAGAAGTACCTTCGCAAAGAGTACTGTGCTTTCTTAGCTTACGTGGTAGACAAAAAGCAAGAAGTGAAAGACATAGCGAACATTCCTGTAGTCTGCAACTTTCCCGATGATCTTCCAGGAGTACCTCCCGAACGACAAGTCGAGTTCAGAATCGATTTAATTCCAGGAGCTACCCCTGTTGCCAAATCTCCTTATCGTCTTGCACCTTCAGAAATGCAGGAATTATCCTGCCAGCTTAACGAACTTCTTAACAAAGGTTTCATAAGACCAAGCTTCTAACCTTGGGGAGCACCGGTTTTATTTGTGAAGAATAAGGATGGATCATTCTGTATGTGCATAGATTACCGCGAGCTGAATAAACTTACCATTAAGAATCGATACCCTCTGCCTTGCATTGATGATCTGTTCGACCAACTTCAAGGCGCGAGCTACTTCTCTAAAATAGACTTAAGATCCAGGTATCACCAGTTACGAATTTTGGAGAATGACATTCCCAAAACCGCGTTCAGAACTCATTATGGTCATTATGAATTCGTAGTGATGCCATTCGGATTGACGAATGTACCTGCTGTGTTCATGGATTTAATGAACAGAGTGTGTCGCCCTTTCTTGGACAAATTCGTCATAGTCTTCATCGACGATATCCTTATCTACTCAAGAAGTGAAGAGGATCATGACCAACATCTTCGTCAAGTTTTGCAAACTCTTAGAATAGAGAAACTCTATGTGAAGTTTTCAAAATGTGAATTTTGGATCAGGAAGGTTGAATTCCTAGGTCACGTGGTCAGTTTTGAAGGAATACACGTTGACCCTTCCAAAATTAAGGCAATTGAAAACTGGTTAGCACCCAAAATGTAACAACGTGAATTTTCAAAACAATTTTTTATTTTTAAATCATACTTTCAATCACATGAAAATCACAAAACATAATGTATCACTATGTTATAACAAAACATGTCCCCAGAATCTCAATAACATAAACTCTATAAGTGTGTACGGATCATGCCGGCGCCTTCCCGCGATCCTCGCAAGTACCTGAAACACATAACACAACAACTGTAAGCATAAAGGCTTAGTGAGTTCCCCAAAATACCACATACCACACATACGCCTTTCCAGGCCATAACTCTATAGGATCTTCCGATCCATGTGTCTCAGGGGACTTCCGTCCCGAATCCTGGTAGACCTTCCGGTCCTACCCGTATCGACCTTCCGGTCCATAACCCTTTGACCTTCCAGTCCATATCATCGTGACCTTCCGGTCCATATCATCTTGACCTTCCGGTCCTTACCATACATAACATACATAACACATACATATCATGTAACCGCATATAGCACATACATCTCATAGCATACAAGACCTTCCGGTCACACATAGGTACCCTTCCAGGTACAGTATAGTGAGAAGACTCACCTCAATGAAGCCGGATAAACTTTCGTGCTCAACGTCCCGACTTAGCCTCCTCCTATTATTCAAATAACATCCCCGATCAATATTCTCTCATGATCTCATCTCTACAGATTGGGTAGAAGGCCATTCTACCCTTCCCTGAACTCTCTTGAATTAGTCTTGACCAGAACCCTAAGGTCAACGAAAGTCAACGGTCAAACTTTGACCCGACTCGTTGAGTGCACAAGGGCGACTCGGCGAGTCCATGCGGGTCCTCTGAATCCTTTCAGCCTCTCTTGGCTCGTCGAGTCATCCTTCCACTCGACGGGTTACACCTGTCATGAATCGCGGGGCAACCCCGACTCGACTCGTCGAGTCCACTTATGGACTCGGCGAGTTGCTCCCTTAACAACTCTCAAATGACCTTCTGAGGTCAGATCTGCTTCTCTAAACTATAGATCTGGCCTTCAAGTGCTCAAAGGTCACGTAAAGGTGCAACCTTTACGTGCATGCAACCCACATCAAGTCATAAATGGAGAAATAACTCTAAAAATGGCAACCTAGTCTCCAATCCTCTATGAACAAGCATAAAGCAGAATGGGAAAGGTTCTCTGGACCTCTATGTGTCCAGATCTGAGGCCTGACCCAGCAAGGGACCATAAACTAAACTCTTCAAGCCTTCAAAGGTTATAGAAAACCCTAAATCATAGATCTTAACCCAAAACAGAAAGGAAGTTCGATTTGATACCTCAATAGTGTAGATCTGAACTTGAAAACCCTGGATCCACAGCTCCCTTGACCTCCTCTTGTTGGAAACCACTTCTCTTTTTCTAAAACACTCAAGAAATGGTGAATTAGCCTTTCTCTAGCACCACAAATGCTCTCTCTCTCTCTCTCTAGGGTTTCTCAGGGGTGCATTGGCCGCAAATGGAGGCCATAAAGGCCTTTAAATAGGGCACATGCCCCGAGAATTAGGGTTTCACTTAACAGCGCGGACTCGCCGAGTCCACGCATCGACTCGTCGAGTCCTTCTTTAAATCAGACAAGAAATGCGCGCTCCTACTCGGTGAGTCTGAGCGTCTACTCGCCGAGTCCCTCCATAAAACTCAAGATAAATGAACTTTATAGCATACCTGGAAATCCGGATGTTACAATTCTCCCCCACTTAAATTAGATTTCGTCCTCGAAGTCGCTCCTCAACCACATACATAGAAACCAAACACTCGAAAAGCACCACTGAGAGGTCCTCCCACCAAAACGATATCTTTCTTCATGAATACCTGGACTCGACCAGGAACTCCAAATTTGGAATAAAACCGGCCCCTCTGTCGCTAAAATACCCCTTTTTGACCTTCCCAGAATCGGGAAACTCTAGTGGCCTGGCCTTCCGCCAAACCCTCCACTCACACTATCATCATGATATTCGCTCTTCGAACATCAAACCCTGATAACTCACTGTTCCTCTGATTCTCACAAAACAAAATCCGACAATCGGCTAGCGAACGCTCATACCAACGTACCAAAACAGTCCGAATCACGCCCCAAGGAACGAAAGGATTTACATCCCACCAGGGCTCATCCACTGAACTACTAACAGAATCCATCCGAACAATAAACTTTCAACATCCTGTTTTCTGACACAAGAGAATCATGCTCACTCATAAGTCCTCAGAAATCTAAAATCATAAGCCTCGACTGCTTCCCTCGTTTCCCTTTTTAACACTGAGTACCAGATCTGATCTCGACCCAACAGTTGAACCTCCAGGGTCATCCGTTGCATTATCCCAACCGTCTCCATGGTTTCCTTCTTACTACAATCACATCGGCCCAAGGTGACACACGAATAACGAAGTTCGCTTAACCCTAAGCGAATGCCACCTCCCCAACTGGAGATCGACTCAACCCCGACCTCTGTCATCCGTTACTCATCGATCCATACAACTTGCGGTACCTCCCGTACCCGAGTACTGACCCACACAGGTCTAAGACATCAGATGACAAACAATACTCCTCAACATGTAACCCACCTCAGAGTCCAGAATCTCATTTCACCTATTCAACGCACCACCAGAGCCAAACTCAACTCGAGGGTTTGGTCCGACCCAGAGTTGGAACCACACCTCTCAACGAAGCACTCAACTCAGAACTCATTTCCCGCAACTCATGCGAACTTCACTTATCCTATTTTTTTCGGATTGCAATGACCACACCTTACTCAGAACATAATGATCCCCTAACATTGAGGAGACCCCGATCTCGCCCCTGGTCCGACCACCAGGTTTCCAAAAACTCACCAATCAGGGCCACCTCATGCCCAAAACTCTCTGCACCACGCTCTGATCAAAAAGTACTTTACCATAGCAACTTCTCGCTAACTAGTGTGTGCTACGTCTTCCCGTAGCACCACCTCGACCTCTCACTAACCGGTGAGTACTACGGATTCCCATAGAATCACAACAACCTCTGACTAATGAGTACTACGGCTTCCCGTAGCATCACAACAACCTCTGGCTAGTGAGTACTATGACTTCCCGTAGCATCACAACAACCTCTGACTAGTGAGTACTACGGCTTCCCGTAGCATCATAACAACCTCTGACTAGTGAGTACTACGGCTTCCCGTAGCATCACAACAACCTCTGACTAGTGAGTACTACAGCTTCCCATAGCATCACAACAACCTCTGACTAGTGAGTACTACGGCTTCCCGTAGCATCACAACAACCTCTGACTAGTGAGTACTATGGCTTCCCGTAGCATCACAACAACCTCTGACTAGTGAGTACTACGGCTTCCCATAGCATCATAACAACCTCTGACTAGTGAGTACTACGACTCCCCGTAGCATCATAACAACCTCTGACTAGTGAGTACTACGGCTTCCCGTAGCATCACAACAACCTCTGACTAGTGGGTACTACGGCTTCCCGTAGCATCACAACAACCTCTTCTGCTGTAATCCATATTCTCGGACACATTCACTTGCTATCATTAACCGAAAGGGGGTCTCACTGGAATCATCAATACTTGACCCACCACTTGCCGTCTCCACTCAAGACTCAAAATTTTCCGAAATTCAATGCATTAAATTTGGATACCTCGATACACCACATGGGACCTCACGACGTCGCGTCTCATCCACTGATTTTCCTATTCCAGAACCTGGAATTGGTTGTCTAATCAACTTCTGCCCTTTCTAAGCTGAATAACAGCCCCATCGTTTAACCAGAATTTCTCAACCGCCGAACTCACCCTACGAACCAACCATCTCGAATTCACCATTAT
The DNA here is from genome assembly GCF_052849685.1 of Lactuca virosa. Taxonomy (NCBI): domain Eukaryota; kingdom Viridiplantae; phylum Streptophyta; class Magnoliopsida; order Asterales; family Asteraceae; genus Lactuca; species Lactuca virosa. The sequence goes on along the minus strand of NC_136428.1, from coordinate 330,217,336 downwards.
GACCTTGAAGAATTCCCGTTCACCCCAAGGTCTCCGATCAACGGCCACTTTCCGTGGAGGTACTCATCCTTTTCAAACATATCACATGCACCATCTCGCTCTGCACCTCGTCTCAATCACCAATAACCCTGGGCTTATGAGTTCGCACTGCCGATCTCTCCGTATCCAGATCTCTAACCGTTCTCGATCGAATCTCTAATCCCTTCAAAAAAATACCCGGTTCTCCCCCACTTAGGGTTCGAACCAACCCCAATCGGTGCACCAGCAATCTATCCCACAGACTGTTTCCACCGTTAACATCGCACCGACTCCTGGAGGGTGCTACACAACGCTTGATGATCTCCTGACAGAGATCGAGCAACTCCAATGCCCCGAAACTCAGATGAAATCCTCAGAACTTCCTACCATGACTGCCTTTAGTCATTCAGAATCTCACACCATTCCATCACCGGACCTCCCCAACCGTCTGGTATTAACCCTCACTCTTAGTCTGGAAGTAATGATCTACCGTACTTCTTATCATCGACTCCTCAACCAACGTTCCATCGCGTCACTCACTTATCATAAGAGCAGAACCCATATTTCCACTCTTAATACCTATCAAAGATAATAAGGGCCACCGCCCTGATATACTCTTCTTGATCGTCTGACGCTGCAGCTAACACATGCCCTACTATACTCAATTAGGGTGTATCCTGATCCTTGACCATCTCAGTCCCCACTGACGACCTGTTCAAGCTATACCTTTACCTCGCGGAAGACCTACTGCCATATACTCTGGTTGGAGATCACCATCCGTGCTATCCCATAGGGCTCACCCCCAAACTCAAAAATCGAAATCTCATCACCTCTTACGTCTCCCATGTTGGATATAGTGTCTAATTCCATAACTATATTTGGTATGTACTTGACCCGACCGGGCATGGTCCATTTGGGTTGCACTTCACCCGAACAATTTATGGATAATCGTTTGAGAATAGTATAAGTTATGATTTATTAATATATTATAAGTCCTAATATATTAATATAAAATCATATTATTTAATTAGTATTGATCTATAATTAATTTAGAATTAATTTAGAGATCAAAAGTATGACTAATTAAATATGGGCTCTTGTATTTATATAGTGTGGGCTAATGCTTATTTGGAATGGGCTAGGCTTGCATGGAAAGTCCATGGATACTCCATGGAGCTTTAACCCATGGATCTCATGGAAATGAAAAGACATGGGTATTAGGGTTTACATGGATGTAACCCTAATCCACCACACTATATAAAGGAGGCTTTGGTTCTTGAAATAGGACTAGTTGATGTGTGTAAACCAAGAGGGCCGATTTCAAGAAGTTTGTGACTATTCTCTCAAGTTTCCAAGTTTGTGGTGATTTCTGACTTCCATTTGAGGCATCCACATTATTGGTGCTAGGCTCTCAAACTCCAAGCAATCAACTACTACTACAAGATAAGTAATTCTACTAGTTTTATTTGATTCAAGTATCCCATGCCATGCTAGTTAGGATAAGAACCTTGGAAAAATAATTATTTGCATGTATCTTAGTCAAACATAGATCCAAGGTTTCTAGGGTTGCATGTACACCATAGGAGTGTTAGAATGCTCAAAACCCATCAGTGGTATCAGAGACTGGTTTGTTTATTTGATACTTGATGCAAAAAAAAAAAAAAAAAAACTTAAAAATCGAAGTTTTGTTCAAAAGCTCGTATCAAAATTTCAAGTTTTGTATATGTACTTACGATTCTTGAAATTTTTGATATGAACACTCATAAACATATGAGTTTAGAAGATCATAGAAATTATGTGCTAATAATTGATTAGATTAATTCTTGATCTTTATGTGTTTTAATGGAGTCCATAACTAGTTCTTCAGTTATGGATAACCAAAAGTCACATTTATAAATAACCATTAAAAGAACACATAGGTTACAAAAAATGAAGAGTCTTCATTTTTAATAACCATTAACTCATAAGTTATGAGAAATGAAAAGTTTTGAAAGTTTACAAAACTTGCCCTCAAGTTTTGGAACATGTAAAGTCATATTAAAAACTTTAGTTCCAACCCCTAGAATTTTAAAAGTTAAAATTCAACCCTTATACTTTATAATATTATAAGTTTAATAATATTTATATATGTATAAGATCAAGTCGTGTTACCACTAGTACGCCTCATTCACGAAGCCGGTCTATAAGGGGTGTATAAGGTTGTTGCCTATAAAATGGAAACTTAATGGGTGTCCACTCTCACCCACCGCTTCCTTGATCGGTGGAGGGTCGTTAGCCGAACGGGTAGGACAAGGACTTATAAATTCTCATTAAAATTATAATGATAATACTAAAGTAACTAAACTTTATTGAATTCCCAATCTTAGTTATTTTAGGAAAATGTGAATAAGGTGCTAATCCATGAAATTACACTTTACACTTTGTTTAAGTCGTTAGTGGAGCGTGTGTGGTTAACCGGCACACTAACTTGAACTTAACAAGGTAGGTAAAGGGTGACTTAATGTTTATCATAGTATCGATGGAGCGTGTGTGGTTAACCGGCACATCGATTGAGGGGTAATACATTAAGGGTACCAAGTAATTTGCGTGGTTACTTCACACCTTGTTTTGTGATCCTCGGCATCCCAGTCACAAAACTTGAAGGGCACACTCGAGATTGAAACATGCCATTGAAGAAAGTTCAATGAATCTCAAAGAATCTAGGAGTTTCTAAACCAATTAAAACCTAATTAAATATTTCGTTTTTCATGGTGGAAATTGGTGAATCGTCATTCACCTACCTTCAAATATCTTATAGCTTAGATTATGACGTCCCTCTTCTAAGTTATAAAATATTGTGTTGGGTCCTAGCCTTAATATTACATTTGGGTGTTTTGTTAAGGACTATCTCTATATCTAATCTAATCTATTCCCTCTTCTTTTCAGATGTCCTCCAATAACAATGCTTCTGGCTCAAACCCTACTAGCTCCTTCTCTCTGATGAATCTTTGTGGGAGAGTTATCTTTGATGGGTCCAACTTTACAGATTGGATCAGAAACATCAGGATGGTCACTTGGTATGAGAACAAAGAATATGTTCTCGACAAGGAGCTGAAGGTACCCGAGCCAACTGCTACTCCTGAAGAGCTTGCTGAATATGAGGTACATGAAAGAGATGCCACAAAAGTGGCATGCATCATGATGGCCACCATGACAGCCGAGCTCCAAAAGTCCTATGAGGACTATTATCCTTTTGAGATGCACCAGGACTTGATGGACCGCTACCATCAAAGTGCTCTTCAAGAGCGATATGAAATAATCTCCTCCATGATAACAACCCGAATGAAGAATGGTGAACCCATCACGGGCCACATGCAGAAAATGTAAAGGTATGCGGACCGTTTACTGAAGCTGAATGTGAACTTCCCTGAGAAGTTAGCAATAGACATCATTTTGCACTCCTTTCCATCGTGTTATGATCAATTCCGCATGACATATCACATGAACAAGGAAGAAGTCACCCTCAGCAAACTTCAAGGACTCTTGAAGACCGCCGAAAGTGGTCTAAAGGGTAAGTCGGTTGTTACTACTCCTACTCCTACTCCAACTGCGGCCAATGCCTTGGCAATCGGGCATGGCAAAGGGAAGAAGAGAAAGAACCCTTCTAAGGGTACCAAGGGTAAGACCCTTGAAGGCTCCTCTTCAAGCAAAACCAAGAAAGGTTTTGTCACTCCTTCTGCTAACCCTAATGAGGCTGAATGCTTCTATTGCCATGAAAAGTCGCACTAGAAGCGAAACTGCCCAAAGTACCAGCAAGATTTGAAGGGTGGGAAAGTAAAACCCAACCATGCAGGTATATACACTATATTGTCTAATAACTCACCTCATTCTAAGTCTTGGGTCCTTGATACAGGTTGTGGTATTCACATATGTTGTGATTTGCAGGGACTAAAAAGAAGTGAGAATGTGGAGCAGGGAAAGATAAACTTGATCATGGGAAACAGGAAAGCTTCACCTGTCACCAAGATAGGAGTTTATTCCTTAGTGCTAAATAGTGGGTTTACATTAGATTTGAATAAATGTTATTATTCGCCAGAAATGGCAAGAAATGTTATTTCCTTTCATGCATTGTATAAACAAGGTTTTTACCTTTTATTTTGATAATAATAATGGTAGTATTGATGCTTTCTTTAATAATGTTCTTTATTTTAAAGCATTACCTTGTGATGGCGTGTATGAAACTGTATCTGTTGTAGATAATCTAGGAAATAATGTATTGTGTATTAACTCTTCCACTAGCTTAGATAAAGCATCCTTATGGCGTTGTCGTCTTGGACATGTAAGCAAGAAACGCATAGGCCAACTCCAAAAGGATGGAGTCTTGGAGTCATTTGACCTAAAGTCAGATGATAGTTGTGAATCTTGTTTGCTTGGTAAAATGACAAAGTCACCTTTTACTGGCACTTGTGCTAGGGGTGAAGGTTTATTGGACCTCATACACACGGATGTGTGTGGACCCTTCAGAACCGCCACAAGAGATGCTAATCGGTTCTATGTGACTTTTACTGATGATTTTAGTAGATATGGATATGTCTACCTAATCAAGCATAAGTCAGAAACCTTTGAGAAATTCAAAGAGTTTAAGCAAGAAGTGGAGAATCAGTTGGGCAGGAACATTAAGATGCTTCGATCCGATCATGGTGGTGAGTATCTTAGTACTGAGTTCCTTGACTATCTTAAGGAATGTGGGATTGTCTCACAATTGACACCTCCTAGGACACCACAGTTGAATGGTGTAGCTGAGAGGCACAATCGGACCTTGTTGGACATAGTTCGTTTCATGATGAGTCGAGCTTCGCTACCAATCTCATTCTGGGGGTATGCCTTAGAGACTGCCGCCCATATTCCTTAATCTAGTCCCTACAAAGAAGGTTGCCAAAACACCTCACAAGGTGTGGACTGGAAAAGTTCCCAATCTAGACCACATCAAGATTTGGGGTTGCGAGGCTTTCGTGAGATGCGAGACTCACGATAAGCTCGAACCCCGAAGCAAAAGGTGTATTTTCATCGGCTACCCACAGAAATCCTTTGGTTACATCTTCTACAGACCCAGTGATAATGTGGTCTTTGTAGCAAGAAGAGGATTCTTTCGAGAGAGAGAATTCATGAGCCAAGGAGACAGTGGGAGGCAAATTGACCTTGAGGAAACTCAAGAGTCAAGTGGTGAAGGAATCTCAAACCCTAGCCCTCAACCTGAGGAGGAAACTCCTATTGAGCCGACTGAAGAATCTATACCTCTGAGGCGTTCCACCAGAGTTAGGAATGCACCTGAGCATTATTATGGTTTTCATATTACTGCAGAAGGTGAGACACTTATCAGTGATAACACACTGGTAAATATGGATGAGCCTAATAGCTACACGGAAGCCATGGCAGGCCCTGAGGCTGCTAAATGGAAAGAGGCTATGGATAGCGAGATACAGTGCATGTATGACAATCAAGTTTGGAACTTGGTTGACAATGTACCTGATCGTAAGATAGTTGGGTGCAAATGGATCTTCAAGAAGAAGACCGACATGGATGGTAATGTAAACACTTATAAGGCACGACTGGTTGCAATGGGTTATTCTCAAACTCCGGGAGTTGCTTATGATGAGACCTTTTCACCAGTGGCCAAGATTAAGTCTATTAGGGTTCTGTTAGCCATTGCTGCATTTCATGATTATGAAATATGGCAAATGGATGTCAAAACCGCTTTCCTTAATGGAAAGTTGGCTGAAGATGTTTACATGGTTCAGCCAGAGGGTTGTCAGTACAGAGTACCCCAGTAAAGTGTGTAAGATCGATAAATCCATTTATGGATTAAAACAGGCACCTCGCGGATGGAATCTTTGTTTTGATGAGAAAGTCAAAGAATTTGGCTTTTCAAGGAGTGAAGATGAATCTTGTGTCTATATCAAGGCTAGTGGGAGTATAGTTAGCTTTTTGGTACTGTATGTGGATGACATACTACTCATAGGAAATGACATCCCAACCCTGCAGGAAGTAAAGTCCTGGCTTGGGAAGTGTTTCGCTATGAAGGACCTTGGAGAAGCTACCTATATCCTAGGGATAAGGATTTTGAGAAACAGGAGTAAAAGACTAATTGGACTTAGTCAAAGCACCTATGTGGACAAAGTGTTGAAAAGGTTCAACATGCATAACTCCAAGAAAGGAGAGTTACCCATCCAGAGTAACGCCAGATTGAGTAAGACACAAAGCCCTAGTACTGAGGCTGAGATAGCAGAAATGAGTCGAATACCTTATGCTTCAGCTGTAGGATCGATCATATATGCTATGACGTGTACTCGACCTGATGTAGCCTTTGCTTTGAGCATGGTTAGCAGGTATCAGGGGAACCCTAGCAAGGCACACTGGACTGCGGTAAAGAATATCCTCAAGTAGCTACGGAGGACTAAGGACTGGGTCCTTACCCTCGGTGGCAGTGAGGACTTGAGAGTTGTAGGGTACAGTGATGCTAGCTTTCAGACTGACAGGGATAATTTCCGCTCTCAGTCGAGTTGGGTCTTTACTCTAAACGGAGGGGCAATTACTTGGAAAAGTTCCAAGCAGGAGACAGTGGCTTATTCCACTTGTGAATCAGAGTATATAGCAGCAAGCGAGGCAACAAAGGAGGCTATATGGCTAAAGAACTTCATCAGAGACCTTGGAGTTGTACCAGCTATAAAGGAGCCAATGGAGATTTTCTGTGACAGCAATAGTGCGGTTGCCTTAGCAAAGGAACCAAGAGATCATGGGAGATCCAGACACATTGACAAAAAATATCACTTCATCAGACATCGAATAGAAGAAGGAATCCTCGTGGCAAAGAGGGTATCATCGGATGAGAACCCCGCAGATCCCCTCACGAAGGGACTGACTCGGGCTAAGCATCTCCAGCATGCTCGGAGCATAGGGCTGAAGGATGATATTAGTTTTAGTATTTAGATAATCTTGAAATTTGTAAAATGTAATTGACATTTGATGATAAATAAAAGCTGTTATTTATGAGTAAAGTGTTGCTATCTCTTGTCAATCGTTTACTATTATTTCTTTTTGCATGTTTTTACTTCCAGAATAATTATGTTATGGTTTATATCATATTATTCAAACTCTCCACAGTCGGTCATATGTTGGAAGTAGATATGAATCAAGACTGTCATGGGTTGGCTTGTAGAGGTCTAAGATGTTAGACAAAGCGGGGCTACATCACTCATGAGTGCTCATAAGTTTTGAGTATTGGATTCAACCCACGCTCACTTGTATCACTTCATGGAATTTATCTCGAGTGATCGTGAGACGGTAATATCATATAAGTCTTCAAACCTAGAGATATGATTTGTTTCCTATGAGTTGGTTATGCATTGATTGCACGAAAACGCATTGGTAACTCGATGTTATAAACCGTGCTTTTGTGTGTAATTCAACAAGTAGTAGAGCAAACATATGAGTCGAAGTTTATCTGTTCCTTCTAGAATTAGAAGCGATATCTGGGCCCCTCGATGATTTTGTTTTGACCTATGTACCTGGCCCGGTCAGAACTAAATTGATGTGTTCAGTTAAGTTCTATGTCAAACAAATCGTAAATCGGGAAACAAATGCTGGACAATAAGCAAGACCATGTTCCATGTATTTGTCCGGCTGATATTTAGAACAGAGGATTATATGATCACTTATCTAAAATGGCGCTTCATAGTTCAACAGAGTTTAAAGAGCTACGATTGCTGATCGGTTCCTGAAGTCATACTTGCAACTATAGTTATTAGACTTATCCAAGTGGGAGACTGTTGGATATAGTGTCTAAGTCCATAACTATATTTGGTATGTACTTGACCCGACCCGGCACGGTCCATTTGGGTTGCACTTCACCCGAACAATTTATGGATAATCGTTTGAGAATAGTATAAGTTATGATTTATTAATATATTATAAGTCCTAATATATTAATATAAAATCATATTATTTAATTAGTATTGATCTATAATTAATTTAGAATTAATTTAGAGATCAAAAGTATGACTAATTAAATATGGGCTCTTGTATTTATATAGTGTGGGCTAATGCTTATTTGGAATGGGCCTGGCTTGCATGGAAAGTCCATGGATACTCCATGGAGCTTTAACCCATGGATCTCATGGAAATGAAAAGATATGGGTATTAGGGTTTACATGGATGTAACCCTAATCCACCACACTATATAAAGGAGGATTTGGTTCTTGAAATAGGACTAGTTGATGTGTGTAAACCAAGAGGGCCGATTTCAAGAAGTTTGTGACTATTCTCTCAAGTTTCCAAGTTTGTGGTGATTTCTGACTTCCATTTGAGGCATCCACATTATTGGTGCTAGGCTCTCAAACTCCAAGCAATCAACTACTACTACAAGGTAAGTAATTCTACTAGTTTTATTTGATTCAAGTATCCCATGCCATGCTAGTTAGGATAAGAACCTTGGAAAAATAATTATTTGCATGTATCTTAGTCAAACATAGATCCAAGGTTTCTAGGGTTGCATGTACACCATAGGAGTGTTAGAATGCTCAAAACCCATCATCCCACAGGAAACAGAAATAGCACCACTCAGGTCACAGAAAGTGACCTCTCCACTATCGGTCGGTCGCCCAGCCCAGACCGTATTCTACCATAATGCACCATCCCTACTCATTCCTGAGTCTTGCGACTCCAACTGGCATATCACCCACAATCCCTCGGAGCTCACTCGATTTCCCTTTTCAAGGGATACTCCACTAAAACTTGTTCATCAAGGCCTTCTGGCCCCATACTCATTCACCACTGATCTCAGTCTAGACAATCCCCACAGAATAACCGGTAAAAACCCAAAATACTAACCGCCACATGTCATGGTACTCAAACCGCGTGGCCACCTCTCGATGTGCTATGAATCATGGTACCTGCACCATGTTATCTCCTCTTAATCTTCTACGAATCATGGTACTCGAACAATGTTCCCTCTTCTCAATCCTCCTCACATCATGGCACTCAAACCATGACATCGCCTCTCGACCTGCTACAACTCATGGTACTCGAACCATGTCATCACTTCTCAATCCGCTACTTGTCATCCTCCGGATTAGCCTTCCGGATCGCCGCGGTCATCTCGTCATGAATCATACGGCGAATCTCACCATCGCTAACACCACTGCTCTCCGGTGTGTGTGGTGTACCAACCATGATGTCTCTGAAACACAACACGAAGATACCAGAGACTCGATCGAGTATCCTCGCACTCGATCACCCAACCCTACTTGTTCCTTGGTACCCGAAGGATTTTTACTTGAACTGCTCACTGATTCCGGTGTTTTCAGTAGTACGGGCCCAATACTACCTTCCACACCGCATCAGCATTCATTCCAGGTCCTCCTCCTAGGATCCCAGATCACAAGTACTCTACATCTTGCTAAGCATAGGCTACCCTTCGGTAGACTTCTCATAAGCTCCTCACTGCTACCTACTCCCTCTCGAAGCATCTCAAAGCAGCAGTAATCTCCTAGGCTAAGGCATCACAAATCAGGCCACTCTAGTCCTAATATGAATACCTAGCCTACTCTAGCATGCATAACATATCATATCATATCTCGTAACACATAATGTAAGGGTATTTTGGGAAATCACCGTTCGGGCGCTGGCTGATCGTACACACTGCTTCCTTCTGCCTTTCTGAAAATCTTTTACTCTCTTAGAAAAATTATTTATCTTATGAAAAACTTTCTCAAATCCTCAGTTTGAGTCCAGATTCATCCGAAGATGCACCCGAATCCCTCAAACCAAGGCTCTGATACCAACTTGTAACAACGTGAATTTTCAAAACAATTTTTCATTTTTAAATCATACTTTCAATCACATGAAAATCACAAAACATAATGCATCACTGTGTCATAACAAAACATGTCCCCCGACTTAGCCTCCTCCTATTATTCAAATAACATCCCCGATCAATATTCTCTCATGATCTCATCTCTACAGATTGGGTAGAAGGCCATTCTACCCTTCCTTGAACTCTCTTGAATCAGTCTTGACTAGAACCCTAAGGTCAACGAAAGTCAACGGTCAAACTTTGACCCGACTCGTTGAGTGCACAAGGGCGACTCGGCGAGTCCATGCGGGTCCTCTGAATCCTTTCAGCCTCTCTTGGATCGTCGAGTCATCCTCCCACTCGACGGGTTACACCTGTCACGAATCGCGGGGCAACCCCGACTCGACTCGTCGAGTCCACTTATGGACTCGGCGAGTTGCTCCCTTAACAACTCTCAAATGACCTTCTGAGGTTAGATCTGCTTCTCTAAACTATAGATCTGGCCTTCAAGTGCTCAAAGGTCACGTAAAGGTGCAACCTTTACGTGCATGCAACCCACATCAAGTCATAAATGGAGAAATAACTCTAAAAATGGCAACCTAGTCTCCAATCCTCCATGAACAAGCATAAAGCAGAATGGGAAAGGTTCTCTGGACCTCTATGGGTCCAGATCTGAGGCCTAACCCAGCAAGGGACCATAAACTCAACTCTTCAAGCCTTCAAAGGTTATAGAAAACCCTAAATCATAGATCTTAACCCAAAACAGAAAGGAAGTTCGATTTGATACCTCAATAGTGTAGATCTGAACTTGAAAACCCTGGATCCACAGCTCCCTTGACCACCTCTTGTTGGAAACCACTTCTCTTTTTCTAAAACACTCACGAAATGGTGAATTAGCCTTTCTTTAGCACCACAAACGCTCTCTCTCTCTCTCTAGGGTTTCTCAGGGGTGCATTGGCCGCAAATGGAGGCCATAAAGGCCTTTAAATAGGGCACAGGCCCCGAGAATTAGGGTTTCGCTTAACAGCGCGGACTCGCCGAGTCCACGCATCGACTCATCGAGTCCTTCATTAAATCAGACAAGAAATGCGCGCTCCTACTCGGTGAGTCTGAGCGTCTACTCGCCGAGTCCCTCCATAAAACTCAAGATAAATGAACTTTATAGCATACCTGGAAATCCGGATGTTACAGAAAACACCTACAGAAATCCGTCAATTCTTAGGTCTTGCTGGCTATTATCGCAGGTTTATCCAGAATTTCTCTCGAATAGCTAAACCTCTTACCACCCTGACGCAAAAGGGAGTAAATTTTAGCTGGGGAGAAAAGCAAGAAACAACATTCCAAACGCTGAAGCGAGCCTTGTGTAGTGCACCAATCCTATCTCTTCCTGAAGGGACAGAGGATTTCGTAGTGTAGTGCGATGCTTCTAATCAAGGGCTTGGATGTGTTCTTATGTAAAGAGGAAAGGTTATATCCTATGCCTCAAGACAGTTAAAGACGCATGAGGTCAACTATACAACACATGACCTTGAATTAGGAGCAGTAGTATTTGCTCTGAAGATCTGGAGACATTACTTATATGGCACGAAATGCACAGTATTCACGGACCATAAAAGTCCCCAGCATATCTTCAATCAGAAAGAGCTAAACATGAGACAACAACGATGGGTGGAGCTACTGAACGACTACGATTGTGAGATTCTTTATCACCCTGGTAAAGCTAACGTTGTAGCTGACGCCCTTAGCATAAAAGAATACTCGGGACGCCGAGTAAAGTCGTTGACCATGAAAATCCATTCACATCTGTCCACGCAAATCAGAGAGGCTCAACTAGAGGCCTTAAAACCTGAAAAAGTGACATGTGAATCATTGACAGGAATGGATAAAAACTTCAAAGTTAGGGATGATGGAGTCTATTGTTTCATAAACCGGATCTGGACACCTAAATTTGGTGGTTACATAGACGTAGTCATGAATGAAGCTCACAAAACCAGATACTCCATTCATCCAGGTTCAGACAAGATGTACCTGGACCTCAAGAAACTATACTGGTGGCCAAACATGAAGGCCGAAATTGCTACCTTTGTGGGCAAGTGCCTTACTTGTGCCAAGGTGAAGGTAGAATACCAGAAACCTTCAGGTTTATTGCAACAACCTGAAATCCCTGAATGGAAGTGGGAGCGGATTACAATGGACTTCATAACCAAGTTACCCAAGACATCGGGTGGTTATGATACTATTTGGGTAATCGTCGATAGATTAACCAAATCCGCACACTTCTTACCAATCAAAGAAACAGACAAGATGGAGAAGCTAACAAGCACTTACCTCAAGGAAATCGTTAGACTGCATGGTGTGCCAATATCTATTATTTCTGATCGAGATAGTAGATTCACTTCTCGTTTTTGGCAGTCTTTACAAAAATCTTTGGGAACTAGGTTAGACATGAGTACAGCCTACCATCCACAAACTGACGGACAAAGTGAGAGGACGATTCAAACTTTAGAAGATATGTTGCGAGCTTGCGTGATAGACTTTGGAAAGACATGGGATGCTCACTTACCCCTTGTTGAATTCTCTTACAACAATAGTTATCACACTAGCATAAAGGCTGCTCCTTTCGAAGCTCTCTATGGCCGCAAGTGCAGATCACCGTTGTGCTGGGCTGAAGTGGGTGATACGCAGCTAGCTAGAAGCCAAGTTCCTGACAGTACTCTTACTGGTCCAGAAATCATTCGCGAAACCACAGAGAAAATCGTGCAAATCCGGGAGCGACTTAAAGCTTCCAGAGATAGAGAGAAAAGCTACGCTGACAAAAGAAGAAAACCTTTGGAGTTCCAGATTGGTGACCGCGTCATGTTAAAGGTCTCACCCTGGAAGGGCATGATACGCTTTGGAAAGCGTGACAAGTTGAATCCAAGGTATATAGGACCATTCGAGATTCTTGCTAGAATTTATCCCGTAGCTTACAAACTCTGATTACCTCAAGAACTAAGCAACATACGTCCCGTTTTCCACGTCTCAAACTTGAAAAACTGTCTGTCTGATGAGACTCTTGTTATTCCACTCGACGAAATCGAGATCAATGAGAGCCTCAACTTCGTGGACGAACCTGTAGAAATCATGGACCGAGAGGTCAAGAAATAGAAGCAAAGCCGTATCCCAATAGTGAAGGTTCGCTGGAGCGCCAAGCGAGGACCTGAATTCACTTGGGAGCGCGAGGATCAAATGAAATTGAAATATCCTTATCTTTTCGCTTAGTTATTTGTAATTACTTAATTGCTTAAACTCTAATTTCGGGACAAAATTCTCTCTAACGTGGGGATGATGTGACAACCTGAAATTTCTATCTTGTACAAACCATTCACTTCAATCAAAGTCAGACTTGTTTCTGCTAACTTTTAGCACTATTTAGAGTCGGTTTGGGCATTCTAAGCCTAGTACACCAAAGGAATGAGTGAAAGGAAGTGTCAATTGAAATTGTAAACCATCAAACAAGCCTTAAACCCTTAAAATGAGGAGTTTACGGCCAAGACCCATGAGTTTACGGCCGTAAACTCATGGTGGCCGTAAACTCCATCCTATAAGTATGGAACTTGGCCACTTTTCTTCACTTTTCCCATTTCTAAGGCTTGGAATCTGATTTCTCTCCCAAGGATCATAAAGTTTGGGCTGAAAACACCCTCCTTTTGCTTACAAATCGTAAGTATCTACCTCCTATACTTGTTATCTAGTTAGAATATTGAATTAAGGCCTTGAAAACAACATGAAATCAAGAACAAAAGGTGTTTACGGCCAAGAGTATCTCCCTTGGCCGTAAACCCTAATTTGTGGGGCATTTGAGCCTTAAACTCTTCCTAAGGCTTGGATTTGAGGCTAGAACACTCCCTTGTGCTTTGGAAGATCTTGAATCATCACCAAACTCATCATCAAAGAGAGTTTACGGCCAGGAGTTTACACCTTGGCCGTAAACCCTTGTAGTTGTCATGATTTGGACCTTAAACACATCTAGACCTTTACTAACCATTAGAACACTTGAACCTTTGAAACTCCTTGCCTTTAAGACCCAAGATATGACCATTTGGAGAGTTTACGGCCATGGAGTTTATGGTCTGGCCGTAAACACCTCAACACCCTCCAAAACATTGGTTTTGCTCATCCTTGTGAAGAGCAATGATCCCTCAAGTTTCCCTAGCATTCAAACACCCTCTTATGCACATTACCATGAGTTTACGGCCATAGTGTTTATGGTGTGGCCGTAAACACCTTTTCTTGGCCTTAAACACCCCTTAGATGAATCACATGTGTTTCCAACATTTGGTCAAAGTGTTTCCTAGTCCCTAAGGTTGTTCCATTTCATAATTAGATGTTATAAACACTAATTGTATCCATATATGTACCATTATATGTTAATAGGATCCGTTGTGTTCAAGACTTCACTTAACACTTAGCATCCTACACCAATCTTACATTTGAATAACTTACAACAGGTGAGTTCATACCCTTGTATTTTCATAGTTTTTACTGTTTTAAGGGGGGGGGGGAATACAAGTCTAACACAAAGATTTTATGTTATTACAAATAATTTCAAATAGATTACAGTTATCAAAACAAATGGTTTCAAACATTTTATCGAAATGAATTTCAGTATCATCAAAACAAGTGGTTTCTAGTGATTATTTCAAAAAGACATCAAGTCACAAAAATGGATTTCAAGATATGAAACTTCTTTTAAATATTTTATAAACTTATATTTTCCCCAAAAATCATACTAGTATACATATATTTATATAAATAACATTTACAAGATTTAGGACTAATAACCCACTTTGGTTCCTTTTCCTTGTTTGGATGTGGGATTACAAGTATCAGTTATTTGTCCGAGTGTCATTTAAATTTTATTTATATATATTTATATATGTATACAAGTATAAAATTTTGTTCATTTAGTTTCAATTACCCTTTGTAACGTGTTGAGCAAAGGGTTACATTCATGAATACTCTGCATCAAATCAAAAAGTGCATATAAGCTATAATAGGTATAATTTATGATTCAAAGAACATTAATTCACGATTCAAGTATACTAGAGTACATTGTTTTACAAGATCAAAGATAGATTCAAAACTATTCAAGGATATACATTCTTTCAGATACATGTTAAGAGTACTAATTCAAGAGCATACTATCAATCATTTACTTCAGAATCATTGGGTTTTCATAACTAATATACATGTAACGTTTATATGCTTTTTTGAGTCAAGTAGTATAGTTTGTTTAATTCATTTTAACCAATACAGTAAAGTCCTGATATTATAACCAGAGTCTCCAGCAGGGGATCGAAACAATGTGTGTATAGATCTATATTGGGATTGACAACCCCACACTCGGACTGCTAGCTACAGTCAGGCATACACCCCTGTGAGTGACAATTGTTATCATCAACTTCCAGCGCACTCATAGCGTTGGGTCAGGCCATCTAGTTAGTATGGTTATAATAACTCATTAAAAGATATTAACAATACGTTAGTGTATAATTAACTAAACTTAAGTACATTTTCAAAGTACTAGTTTACAAGATACAGTTTACAAGATACAGTTTGCAAGATACAGTTTACAAGATACGATTTACAGTATTACATTTCAGTTTACAGTACAGTTGATGAAATCAGACATACTCTCAGATACAAGTTTACATAAAGATTACAAATACAGAACATTGGTTTACAAATACAACAGTTTTATACAAATACAACTACTTTTCATATACAACAGAAAATATAGGATTTTCTGGAAACAGTTTACATATTCAAGAAAACAAAAGACATTCTTACAAAACATAAATACTTATGCACTCACTCAACTTTATGTTGATACTCTCTTTTTCAAATTACTTGTATTCTCAGGGAACCAGTAGACAGGTACACCCCGAGCTTTTCAGAAGGTGGAGCTGTTTATGTCTTGTCTTCTTCTTTTATACAAACTTTTTAGTTACAGTATACAATGTTGAAACAGATGTAAATATTTATACTTTTTAATACAATGGTTGTTTGTACTTTGATTACTATAATGCATGTGTGGTGATACTACAAATGAAGTCCTCCACCCCTGGACGTTTCCGCCGTCTGGTTTGGGGGTGTGACATTAAGAGGGAAAAAACTAGAACTAGATATGACTAAAGTTGTTAAACAACTGTCAAGGACAATATGAATTTTACCAAAGATTGGTTGCTTGTGGACAGTTGGAAATATAGTATTAATTTAGACGGACCATATTGATATGTTCCGAATAGAGGTAACTCTTGTTCAGAATTGATAGTCATATGGCAATATGGAAATGTTTCCATAATGGGAGTTGGATATTGAGATTTAAGTGCGAGTTAGAAACTATAATGCAAGAAGGATGTTCAAGGAATACTATTTGAATGTGAGACTTCATTTCCATGGAATTGTTTTTGCAACCAATCTCCAACGGAATTTTTGTAATTTCATTGGCAAAGTCTCTATAACTTTGGTGCTATGACATTACAATAGGATCATTGCATGTGGGTTTGGATTCTAACGGATTCTAGTTGTTGTAAGAATTTGGTATTCTTACGCTTGTGATAAGGATTTGGAATTGTGAAATGAGCATCATTGGAAATGTGTTCAATTGATCTGTTTCACAAAGAAAGAACCATAGATAAACATAGTGTGCGTGCTTGGAGAATGGCATGACTATTGTTTTAATTCAAGTATTAATTTGATTACTCAAAACATTATACAATGAATAAAGTCTAATTAATATGGTGATTAAATAATAAGTGTTTTATTTATATTCAAATGTTTTGAGACCATAGTTAATTAGATTTTTCTTATGTTTCACTTCACATGTTTTACTTCCCGAATAACTAGCTTATTCAAACATCCACAGTCAATCATAATTTTGGAAGTAAGTAGTGAATTAAGACTATCATGAATCCGAATGTAAATTGTCTAAGAGCTTAGACATGGCACAAGTTTGCTGCAGTGTTCATGAGTACTCCTGAAATAGGAATTTGAGTATTGGATTAACCCAAGATCAGTGAATTACTTCATGGATTTTATCACGGGTAATTCTGAGACGATATTATCTTATATTCTTGAAATGGAGACATATGAGTTGTTTTTTACGAGTCGGTTGTGCATTCATAATACGTAAACACATCAGTAACTTGATGTTATAAAACGTATTGTTGTGTGTGATTTTATGAGTAAATAGTACAAACATATGATTCGAAGTTTATCCGTTCCTTTTTCCCTAACGGGAAAAGCGATATATGTGGGCCCCTCAATGATTTAGTGATGACATCTAAAGCGCTTGGGTAAACTTGGACTGAATTGATTTGTCCAATTAGTAGTCTAATGTCAGTCGTCATAAATCAGAAATCGGGAAACAAACTTTTTACTGAGACAATCATTAAAATCCATGTCTCATGTCCATACGATATCTTGTAGAACGGTGGAATATTTGATCACTTATCTAAGGACAAGTCACTGACTAGTTCAGAGTTCGATAGAAGCTTTTGGTAACTAAAACTTGCTAGTCAAGTTTTAAAGTTATAGTTGCAACTATAGTTATTAGACTTATCCAAGTGGGAGACTGTTGGATTAGGTGTCTAAGCCCATAACTATAATTGGTATGTACTAGAACTGATAGTAGCAATGTCATTTTGGGTTGCCTTCAAACCTGGCAATTGAATAGGATAACGATTAGAGAGAGAAGAATGATTTATTAATTTATTACTTGGTTAATAAATTAATTTGGAATCAAGATAAATGATTTATTAATGTATTATGGATATAATATATTAATTAGAAATCATATTTTTTAATTAATATTTAATCAGAAATGAATTTGGAATTAATTTTGGGATTAAAGGAATTAACTGAAACTGCAGGGACTAAAGGTGATAATGTTCAATAGTTGATTATTGAGCATTCTAGAACCTCCCTAAAGGGGGAACGAATTCTAGGGTGTTCCTAGGGTTTCCTTTGGCTCTAAGGTGCCTTGGATGCCTTAGGGAGGAAGTTAAGAGATTAAGGTTATCTTGGATACACCTGCCTAATAACCTTCCTAGCACCTATATAAACCCTCATAGGGTTAAATTTCGTCCTATGCACTCCAAAAAGAACCTAAGGGTCAAAATTCTACTCTACTTCTCTCTCTCTATAAAGTATTCCTTGATTGCTAGGCTTGTTTGTGAGCCATTAGAGGCGCAACACTTGTGACACTTGCTACCAAAGTTCAAGATCTTCAAGGATTTGATTGTTATTACAATATCACAATCAAGGTATGTATCCTAACCCTAATTATATGTTAATTGCAAAAAATGCATGTCCCTCCTAGGGTTTCTAGTTTTTGTGTCCAATGCTTGTATGTCTAATAGTGAAAACATAGATCCTAAAATCAGGGTTGCATGCACACGTAAGATTGTTTGCTATGTATAAAACCTATCAATTACAGCCGCCAAGTCCGGGTCAAGAATTTTAAAGTTGGAGAATGGGCGCTGAGGAAAAACGAGTCCAGTCATGCTGAGCCATTGGGGAAACTCAATGTTACTTGGGAAGGACCATACAAAATTGTGGAAGCCCATAAGAATGGTGCTTATGTCCTAGAAGCTCAAGACGAGCGTGTCATTCCAAGTACTTGGAATGCGTAGAGCCTGCGTCATTTTTATTCTTAAAACAAGTGTTAAAGATAGATTCAATGCTAGCAAAGGCATTGTGTATTAGTTTTGACATGAAAATGTAACCATCAAAAAAAGTAAAATAAAGAGGCTATGTACATTTACCGTGTGACAACAAGGACTGATCATCCAACGTCACACGAGCGAAATCGATACAAGGAGACAGCCAGGGGGTTTTGATATAAAAGGTTCATAACCTTTCTCCCAAAACATCTTCATCAGTCACATTATAGAAAACAACAAACATACAAAAGAACATGTGACATAAGTGTAGAAGCGTCATAACCTTCCACTAATGAGAAAAGCGCAATCGGGTGAGCCTCAAGATGACCATCTTGGCAATGCCTAGGGTCTTTAAGCAGCAAATTAGAAAAATTTCTCAAAGACCAGCATTAGTAAAGCAGAAGGAGTTGACAACTAAAAGAACTCAAACTAGGGACATAAGCAAACCCTAAGTACTATGTTATGGCCAACATAAACCATACACAAAGCAACCAAACAAAAGAATATAGGCGGTAATGAGGAACATTCATACCCATCAATTAAAAGTGAACATTGTCAAATTGCTGGACTCCCAGACTTTAGGACTGCCACCAAGGGTAGCAAAGACAAAAAACAAAGAAAGAAATAGAAAATAGTGTTCACAGGAGTTACATCAAAACAAACCACGCAAATTGCGCTACATAGGGGCAGGGGTATTACCATCACCGGGTGAAGAGCTCGGACAAGGGCCCGACCCATCATTCTGAGCGTCTTGACAAAGATCACGGAGCCCGGCCATGTCCAGACTGCCCAGGCGGAGATAGCCAACAAAATACATTTCAGTGAAAGTCACCATGGCATCTTCCATCACTTGGGTCTTGGTGGCCACGTCGACCTCGACCTCTGGATCAAACTCCCCGGTAACCGCCAGCTCTCTTGCAACTTTTTTCCCCTGCCCACACATGTTGCCACACAAGCTGCCTGCACATGGACTAAACCTTGATGAAATTAAGGGCTCTCAATCACCCGGTCCACCATTTGTCTGATCCCATCGCTAAGGATCCACAAAATTACCTTCTCCGGCACTCCTTTTGTAGTGTTCTCCCTGACCAGATCGACCTCCAGCTCTACAGTTCGCTCGCTTAGGCCGGTATTCTCCAAACTCAGGGCACCCACATGATTATTCAAGCACCTCACCTCTTCCTCCAGCTTTGCCACTTGATCTTTCAAGCTTGCCTTCTCGAGCAACACCACCTCTTGCTCCGCCTCCCAACTGCGCTTGTTGGCTTCCATCTTTGGCACCTGGATTTTCGGCTCTGCACATTCAACACTCACCTTATCTGCCTGGCATTGGATAGTCTCAATGTCGGAAATGCGCTCAGCAGTGGCAACTAGGTAAGATGACACTTGGGCCACATCATAGCGAAGAACATCGACCAAGTGCTCATCCCCCAGAATAGATAAAGATTCAGTTGTAGCAGGGGGAAAGGCATGGAGACACCACTCAAGAGCGGTGTCATGGTCGGATACAAGGTCTTTAGGGGTTAGACTCGAAGATGGCTTGTAAGCACCTGAGTGAGACCCTACAGAAGGAGAGACAATTCCTGCTTTTCTAGCATCAGTTGATACGAGACCTTGGGAAGGCGAAGACCCGATCTTCGCCACGGCTCCTCCAGCAGTAGGATCAGGGTTGGTCATATTTATGTTTTCTTCCTCTGTATTACTGGGTGGTTGAGTTGCCGTGTTGTGTGCCCCCTCCAGCAGTTTTGGAGGACTTTCATCTGGGGCACGGGTGGAACTCTTTGAACCCCATAGCAAGAAACTCAGATTACCCTTCTTGCGGAGAGGGGGATCGGCCCTAACCGTCTCAGCATGACCGCCGGAAGAGGCTTCCAAGAAAGCAAAGCGCCTCTTGACACGGCGGAGACTCCTTGGGGACCCGGAAGGGGCAGAATCCTTCTGAGAAGGGCCAGTAACAACGTCCTGCAGATCTGGATCCTCGTCGGTGCCAGTAGCACCTTCTGAGCCGACGGTAGCCCGGATTCCTTGACCAGAAACAGAGGGTGGAAGTGTCTCTACAAGGTCGATGTCGCGACACTGAAGTTCACCTTCAAATAGACCTTGAACAGCTTTCTCTAAGGATATAACCTCCTCCACACCTGGCAACAGAGCAAAGACAACAACGGTTAATAAAGTTACCCATTTTCAAGGGTTACACCAAGAAAAAAATGGAGGGGGGTGAAGGACAAGAGAAAACAGAAGAAGAAGCATTATGCCTTCTTTCTCGAGGAAAAAATCGAGCATTTTCCCTCGAGCCCTCCAAGCGGCGCTCATCCCATCGGCGGCCAAGAAGCAGTCGAGCCAGTCCTCACCATTGATGATGATCTTCTCCAAGACATCAGACAGTTCTTTGTCAGCACCAAAGAGCGTTGGAGCACGGTCCACATACAACTTGTTGTGTTTAGACTGCTTTGGGATGCTTGGACATAAATGGACTAGAACCATAACCACCACCGTGAGGTGGTGGCCGCCGCCGCGAGCCACCGTTGACCACCACTACCCGAGGTTGTAGTGGATGGTGCCCGACTTATGAAACCCTAGTGGGCCTAATGAAACCCTAATTAATCTAAAGACTTAGCTTTTGGGCCTATTGGGTTGTGATTGAGTTGGAAACCCTAATTAGGGTTTAGAAAACCCTAATTTTGGATATATGGATTATGGATTGTCAAGACCCGCATTTTGGATGAACGGATTGGGATTATGTATTAAGCCCGGCCACACCATATGATTAACCTAGTATATTGATGGACTTAATGAGTTAAGTCCTTAATGGGTTAAGTAAGAAACACTTAACCCTAATCGTCATTTTATGTGAAAACCCTAATTTCACTTGAGCTTTGAGTCGGGCCTTTCTATTAGGCTTTGGATATCCAAGAACAATCATATGGACTAAGAATATATGGATGGGCTTTAGGGTAAGGCCCATGTGAGGGTTTGGGCCCAATTTGGAAAATTTTGAAAATTGGGCCATAATTGGGCCTTTATGATTATGAGATATTGGGCTATTAGAATGCTAAATGTTTGGACTGGAATAAATGGTTGGGCCTTAGGATAAGACCATGTAAAGGTTTGGGCCCAATCTGGAAAATTAGGCCATATGTTGGGCCTTGACTCATAGTTGACTTTTGGGCCTTTGGATTGGGCCTTGGGCTTGAATCAAGCTAAGTTAGGGGTAGAGTAGTCTTTTACCCCAAACATGGACTTATGGATATGTATTGGAACCCAATGATTAATTAGGTATTATTTTGATGTTGACATTTCGGGAATCTGTCATCCAGCAGCCAGTGTTATGTCCGCGTGACTTCAACAGTGCAAGGTGAGTTACCTTCTAGTAGAGGTGGGTCTAAGGCACCAATGCCGGCCCACCAGTAGGTGATTATGTTTGAGATGATTGTCTTTGTGATAATTATCTGGTTTGCCACTATCTGTTATGCTTATGTGTTAGTATGATATATTATTATGTGGTAGTGGTAGGGGTAGGGGTGAAATAGTCCCCGATTACCGGTTGAAAGAGACCGAAAGGGTAGGCCAGCACGCAGATATGCTAGGCAGTATGTGATTTAATGGTATATGTTAGGATATTATGTGATAGTGGTAGGGGGTGAAATACTCCCCGGTTACCGGTTGAAAGAGACCGAAGGGGTAGGCCAGCACCCAGATATGCTAGGCGGTTACCGGTTGAAAGAGACCGAAGGGGTAGGCCAGCACCCAGATATGCTAGGCAGTAACCGGTTGCAAGAGACCGAAGGGGTAGGTCAGGCACCCAGATATGCCTGACAGTATGTTATTTGTATGGTACGTGGTATGATGGGGGAACTCACTAAGCTTCGTGCTTACAGTTTTCAGTTTTGGTTTCAGGTACTTAGTTTTCAAAGGAAAGGAGTCGGCGATCGCAACGCATCACACTTTGTTTTCCGCACATGAGATCTTTGGGATTACACTCTGATATTGTTTTATGATAACATGTTTTGATTATTGACACTTTGGTTTTGACATGGGATGTTTTTATGGATGTTTTTATATTGTTGGTTTTCATAACAACTGATTTAAAAACGAAATTTTTTTTGTCTTAAATTTTGGGATGTTACAAGTTGGTATCAGAGCCTTGGTTTGAGGGATTCGGGCATACTCTCGGGTGTGTATAGACTCAAACTAAGGACTTGCTATGAAATTTTTTCAAAAGAAAAAAAATCATTTTATAAAAAGAAGTTTGAAAAGAATTTGAAAAGAGAAAAGATTTTTAAAGGGAATAAGGCGTGTGATGCGTGCAATCAACCGAGCTCAAGTAAGTTTTCCTCAAGATACTCATACATGTTATGTTATGATATGATATGATTATGAGAACTACATGCTAGATTAAGGCTAAGGATCTAGGAATGATGCCTTATATGCCTATTGTATGTGCTTGTAGACTTGTATGCTAGTACTGATCAGTTAGTGCTACGATAGCCTGTTTAGGTTATGCCTGATTGTGTGAGCCTTAGAATCTCATGCCAGTATAGATTCCTGATAAGAGGATAGAATGATTTGATTGGAATATGTTGGTTAGAATTTTCCATTGTCTGAATGTTGCTTGCTTCGTGCTTTGTGGGACTCTTAGTAATGTCAGCTAGCTATTAAGTGAATATGCTAAGTCACATGTGGCACAGGCTGGATAATCTAAGAGTGATAGATTTGACCCTATTGCGCAGCTCTTGTCTAAGTCCAACCGTTCTAGGGTTGAGTCTTTTACTCGAAGGATTATCTTATCTCTGTTGCATGTGGCTATATTCATGAGGTAGCTAGTTGACATTACTGGGAATCTTTCAGCAGCTGAGGACTGGGTGGGTTCGAGAACCTAGGGAAGCCTAGGAAATGATTTAGTGGATTTGGTTGTGCTGTTAGCAAGCATTCAAGGTATCAGTTCGAGAAGGTGACTTGGAGGATTTGGGATGATTCTTGAAGAAAGTATGGATAGGTCTGGAAGGTAGTATGGGGTCCGTACTACTGAAAGCACAAGATCCATACTCGAATCGGGGAGAGTCTTGGAGAATCCAGGAAGCCTGTGGGATAAGGATTCTTGGGTACATTCGGATCTTTGGAATGTCAGTTCAGTATGGTGTAGAGCACTCAGGAATAGGATTCGGATTCTGGTTTCGGCTCAGGAGCAGGCCCTGGGCCAGTCGATGCATGATCGTAGAAGTTCGTCTCATCAGAGATTACTCATGGAGTTTTGGAAATGGACCTCGGTGGTCTTTTGTATAGCCGAGGAATGGATTTGGGAGCTTTCGAAAATCATCTCGGGGCCTTTCAGGCCAGATTTGTCGCGTGGCAGTTAAGTGGCTCATTTGAAGCCCGAAGTCTGTGAATCCTTAGAATCCTTCAGGAAGGAGCATCCTATAGTTAGTTCCTATCATCAAGATCGGAAGGGAGTTTTGCACCATGTCTTTATAACGGTCGAGGTATCTCAGGAGGAGGTGATTAGGATTTCGTCAGATGTTCGCGGTTATATCAACTTCTGCCACTTCAAAGTGGATATTGGGAATCTGGATCGCTTTGGAATTGTGAGTGAGTTTGGATAAGTCAGATCTCGGGTCGGTTCTCTGCTATCGTCTCGGTTATCAAGCGTTGTCATATGCCATTCTGCATGCCGATAAGTATTGGAGGAACCTACAGAAGGACGTAACTTGCGGAGTGGGTTCCAGGTATACCGTCATCATTCCGCATCTTTGTCTTGATCTGTGCAAGTGTATTAGTCAGGGGATATTAGGTCAGGGTTAGAGCGATAGTTCTCCAGTGAAATCAGAGTTCAATAATTCTATCATTGTTCGGGTATGATCGACAATTGCCTATGGAAGAACTTTGGAGTTCAAGGCACTACCGTTGCTAAGAAAGGAATGGTAGCATGAAGATGGTGGTTTCAGTTGTGGGTGTGAGATACATAAGTGATTGGTCATAGGATGTCCAAGAGGAGTGTATTCTCCCATGGGTTGTGTTCGGTGAGAGTTCAGTGGCACTACAAGATGGAAGCGGGAACGAGGATTCGTCAGCTAGGGTGAAGATTAAAGCCTCCAGTTGTCAGCATGGGAGGTGGATTGAGGTGTCAGACTGGACCAAATTTCAAGAGTACTCTTCAAGTTTTTAGAGGATGGGCGATCTCAGGGTTTAACCGGTGACTGATCCCTAGTATTGGTAAGAACAGGTTGTCGTCAATGAATTATTAGAAAGCAAGAAGGATTGGGAATCCTCCAATCCTCGCATGCCGCGAAGACTTAGTCAAATCTAAGTGGGGGAGAATCGATAAGGTATTCAGGAGCAGAAATAAGAGTGAGACTAGGATGAGTTTTGCATCCCCATCAGGGAGGAAGGCAGTCAAGTGGCCGTCTTGATTATGGATTGGGTGAGTTGGGAGTATAGAAAATGTTCCAACTATTGGTTCGTGCATTTCCTTGGCATCAGATAGCAAGTTTCGGGAACCAGGTTAGAGCTCCAGTTAGGACACAAGTCCAGTTAAGGGTTAGGTCGAGTGCGTGTTCCACTGGTACGTAGAGTGTTGTAAGACTGTGGGGGTAGTCGTAGCATTCACTAGAGATCAGATAGTATGGAAAGTGTTGTAAGACTTCGGGGGTAGCCGTAGCATTCACTAGCGATCAGATAGTATGGAAAGTGTTATAAGACTGTGGGGCGTAACCGTAGCATTCACTAGCGGCCAGGTAGTGTGGGACGTGTTGTATGTCTGCGGGTGTAGCCGTAGCATTTAAAAGGTTGGCGGATAGTGCTAGAGTTTTGTGAGGCTGCCCGTGTGGCCTTAGCATTTACTAGGTTGGTAGATAGCATGAGCGTGTTATTGGATTGCGAAAGGAACAATACTACCCACCAGTTCGGGTGCAACAGTGAGGATATGGAAATCCACGGATTGATTAACGGAATTAACCGGATAGGTTAGATCTGGTTGAGCTAGTGATAAGACTGTCGGAACGCCACTACAATTATGAGATCAAGGAAGCAATGGACTGCTTAAGGTCGTTTGTGATATAAGGCTACCATTGGTCAAGTAGCAATCACTTTTAGCCTTGGATTTGCTGACGTCAGATTCGATGCATGGATCCGATCGGTTGGATCAGAAGGTCGTTACATCCGTAATGGCAT
Source organism: Lactuca virosa (assembly GCF_052849685.1). NCBI lineage: Eukaryota > Viridiplantae > Streptophyta > Magnoliopsida > Asterales > Asteraceae > Lactuca > Lactuca virosa. The sequence continues at coordinate 330,191,614 of NC_136428.1, read as the reverse complement.
GATAACTAGTGGCAACTAGTTTCAAAGAAGGATTCCGTTTGGAAGGCGTGTGAGGCGACTAAGTGGGAGTCCTTTGGCTCCACAGCCGTTCCGGAACCCGGTAATTCAGACGATTGACGAACGAATTGAGACCAGGGAGGTCTTGGTAGATTTTGGAGAAACGCCAGTAGGCAGCATGCTATCTCAGGGAGTTTAGTATTTCAGGCAGTTTCAGTGTTTTTGCAGTATTAGTATCAGGGTTTTAGGGCGTAAGTATGAACGGAATAACTAATTGATTGTGAAGTGATAAGTCACTCATAGTGGGATTAAATAATCTCAGAGTAGTCGATTTGATCCTGCTGCGCAGCTCTCGTCTGAGTCTAACCGTTGCAGGGATGGATCTTCTACTCGAAGGATTATTTGAGCCTCTATCAAGAATAAGTGCACTATTGTTTACTATGGTCAGCGACTTTGCTCTAATGGTAGCATCGAGGTAACCAAGGCAAAAACTGTGCACTTGGTCGGTCGGTCGAAAATAATTAAGCTTGGTAAAGCTCAGCATGAGTGGTTCGTTAGGGAATCAGACCATCTCGAGACTGCAGATGTCAGGTTGAGTAAATGTGATTGTTGCGAGGAATTTATTCATCTGCGGATTTTAGGGCCTTGCGAAGGTTGGTCACGGTTACCCTGGGAAGGCTAGGGTGTGCCTAGGATTATGGCCATGTTACTTGAGTGGTTTGGAGTGTAAGGAATGGTAAGGAATGATTTTGAGGACGAAATATAATTTAAGTGGGGGAGGGTTGTAACACCCTGTTTACTAAATAAATAAATAGATAAAATTAATATTTTATAGTAGTCCTAAAATCCATAATTTTAGTGGGGTGTTGGTTTTCGGGAGCCAAATGTTATAATTTGGATTATTCGGGGGTTAAGGTGTAAATTCGAGATTTATTTGGTAAAGATTTTTAGAAGACATAGGGTGTTTGGTAAGTATGGGATTTAATATGAAAGGATTTATGGGAGCAGGGGCTAAAGAGTAAATTATGGACCTAATTTGAAAAGGTTTTGTAGAGTAGGGGCCATTTGGTAACATAAGGACTTCAATCATTAATAATTTGTAGAGGGAGGGGCTGTTTGGTAAAATGTTGGACTTAATTTGAAGTGATTTTGGATGGCTGGGGTTAAAAGGGTAAATTGTGGACTCACTTTGAAAGAAAAGGGGAAGGGAGGGACCAAATATGGCATTATGGGAATAAGTTTATATGGGCTCAGGGTATATAAATTCGTCACCCGGGTAAACCCTAACCCTAGGAGTAGGATATCAGCCGCCACCCCCACCCTTATGCCTCCCCACCGGCGCCGCCACCTTCACTCTCTCGACTTCCGGTGCCGCACCACCACCTCCGTTGAGGTCGTCAACCACCGTTGTTGAAGCCGGAGACTACCGAGAAACCGTTGTCACCATCTAGCCGCCGACGAAGTTTCGTGACGTCCGCGGCCACCCTCCACCGTCATTATCTTCCTCTTCCCACTGTCGTTGTTGCTTTTATCGTTCACCTAATCCCTTCCTCTCCTTCAGTTCGTCCTTGCTCCGCCACCAGCTACGTCCCCATCGAAGCACCACCACCATAGTCGGGTCAGTCGCCGCCTCCTGCCGTTGCGCCATTGTCGTTTCTGCCCGTTTTCGTTGACGACAAGCTGTCGCCCGTTGCACCACCATCTCCGTTGAGGTCGTCAACCACCGTTGTTGAAGTCGGAGATCTACTCACTTCGTTGAACGCCACCGGGTGGGTGGCTGCTTTCAAAGCTCGAACAAAGCGTATGTGTGGTCGTTACCCTAATCTGTCGCCACTAGCCACCGTGAAAGGTGGTTGTGTGCATGCTTTGGTGCATTGGTGTGTATTTCTGCAGTGAGTAGGTGTTGTGTGTAGGTTGTTTGGCCGGAAATCGCTAGAAACGCCACCACCACCACTGTGAGGTGGTGGCTGCCACCATGTGCCACCGCCAGCCACCACAAGGGTGGCTGTGTGTTTATCTTAGTGTGTGTGTGTGTGTGTTATTTGGGATTTTGCATTGTAAAATTGTAATTGGTGTCGGAATAATAAAAAGAAAACTCATAACCACCATCGTGAGGTGGTGGCTGCCGCCTCCTGCCGCCACCAATCGCCGTGTTGGGTGGCGGTGTGCTTTTGTTGTGTTTAGACTGCTTTGGTATGCTTGGACATAAATGGACTAGAACCATAACCACCACTGTGAGGTGGTGGCCACCGCCGCGAGCCGCCGTTGACCACCACTACCCGAAGTGGTAGTGGGTGGGGCTTGACCTATGAAACCCTAGTGGGCCTAATGAAACCCTAATTGATCTAAAGATTTAGCGTTGGGCCTATTGGGTTGTGATAGGGTTGGAAACCCTAATTTTGGATATATGGATTATGGATTGTCGTGACCACCATTTTGGATGACCGGATTGGGATTATGTATTAAGCCCGGTCACACTACATGAATTAAGTCCTTAATGGGTTAAGTAAGAAACACTTAACCCTAATCATCATTTTATGTGAAAACCCTAATTTCACTTGGGCTTTGATTCATGTATTTATATTGGGCTTTGGTGATTGGGCTATTAATGGGTCATCCAAGAACAATCATATGGAGTAAGAATATATGGATGGGATTTAGGGTAAGGCCCATGTGAGGGTTTGGGCCCAATTTGGAAATTTGGGCCATAATTGGCCCTTTATGATTATGATATATTGGGCCATTAGAATGCTAAATGTTTGGACTGGAATAAATGGTTGGGCCTTTTGGATAAGGCCATGTAAAGGTTTGGGCCCAATTTGGAAAATTGGGCCATATGTTGCGCCTTGACTCATAGTTGACTTTTGGGCCTTTAGTTTGGGCCTTGGGTTTGATTCAAGCTAAGTTAGGGGTAGAGTAGTCTTTTACCCAAGCATGGACTTATGGATATGTGTTGCAACCCAATGATTAATTGGGTATTCTTTTGATATTGACAGTTTGGGAATCTGTCATCGAGCAGCCAGAGTTTTGTATGTGGGACTTCAGCAGTGCGAGTTGAGTTACCTTCTAGTAGAGGTGGGCTAAGGCACCAATGCCGGCCCACCAGTAGGTGATTATGTTTGAGATGATTTTCTTTGGGGTAATTGTTCTGTTTGCCACTATCTATTATGCTTATGTGTTAGTATGTTATGTTATTATGTGGTAGTGGTAGGGGTGAAATAGTCCCCGGTTACCGGTTGAAAGAGACCGAAGGGGTAGGCCAGCAACCACATATGCTAGGCAGTATGTGATTTATGTGTATATGTTAAGATATTATGTGGTAGTTGTAAGGGGTGAAATAGTCCCCGATTACCGGTTGAAATAGACCGAAGGGGTAGGCCAGCATCCAGATATGCTAGGCGGTTACCGGTTGAAATAGACCAAAGGGGTAGGCCAACACCCAGATATGCTAGGCGGTTACCGGTTGAAAGAGACCAAAGGGGTAGGTCGGGCACCCAGATATGCCTGACAGTATGTTATTTGTATGGTATGTGGTATGATGGGGGAACTCACTAAGCTTCGTGCTTACGGTTTTCAGTTTTGGTTTCAGGTACTTCGTTTTCAAAGGAAAGGAGTCGGCGATCGCAGCGCATCACACTATGTTTTCCGCACATGAGATCTTCGGGATTACACTCTGATATTGTTTTATGATAACATGTTTTGATTATTGACACATTGGTTTTGACATGGGATGTTTTTATACTGTTGATTTTCATAACAACTTATTTAAAAACGAAATTTTTTTTGTCTTAAATTTTGGGATGTTACACCTACCGCCACCACTACCACCACCATCACAGGTACCACCTACCACAACCACCAATTACCATCACTCCCACCGCGACCAACATAAAGCACAACCATCACCATCACCGCTACCACCCACAACCCTCCCTCTCCACCATCACTACCACCATCTCCACCTACCACTACTGCCACCTACCACCTACCTACCGCCACCACTACCACCACCACCACCACCCACCTACCATCACCTACCACCACTATCACCAGTACCACCTACCACCACCACCAACTACCATCACCGCGAGCACCCACCACCACCATCACCATCACCATCACCGCCGCCACCCACAACTCTCCATCGCCACCACCATTATTACCATCACCATCCACCATTACCGGCACTACCACCCACTACCACCACCTGCCATCATCGCCGCCACCACGTACCCCCTCCCCTGCCAATGACATGAATGTGCAATTAATAAAATGAAAATTTATTACTTTTCTAGTTTATAAAATGTATTTTTAGATGTAATATAGAAAAAAACTAAAATAAAGCAAAACAAATAAAAAGGGTAGTTTTGTCATTTTACATGGATTACAATTTCATTTTTGCCAACCAAACAGAATTTGGAATTAATTCCAATTCCATTTCATACCAACCATAGAGTATATGGAATTGGATTCAAATTCCTGACATATTCCCTTTTCCAAATCATTTAGAAACATTCTGCAAACCAAACAGCACATATGGTTCATGTTGGGCATGTGGGTGTAAATGTAAGTAGGTGTGCATTGGTGGGTATGAGTAGATGGTGTAGATATACATGTTAGACATTATACCCGGCCCACCAACTATTAATTTTCTGTAATCCGAAAATAAGAATGCATCCTCTTCATTTTAGCCAAATAAGAATGATGGGAGGAGAATGGAGGAGGTTAGATGGCGATTCAATCTCAAGAGAAACCCTAGGGGTCGATCTCAACCCTTCTTGGTTCATTTGGTGCAAGTTGTGAATAAATCAAGTGGTTCAAGATATAATTTTTCCTCCTTTTCACTTAGAATTCGAGTTTGATAAGTAGGTTAAACCCCAATGGCGATTTTTATATGATTCAATGATTAGGGTTTGGTTTTCTAAACTCCCTTGAGTTGTTTTGATGATCTCAATCTCAATCCAATCATGCCATTGATGGATTTGAGAATTTGGGTGAAAACCCTCATGAACCCTAGAAGTCCAAATTGGGGATTTCTTGTATATATGTTAAATTGGAATGGATTCAATGACCTAGATGATGTTTTATGTCAATAAATCAATTTCTAATTCTCAAACACATTTATGATGGTAAAACGCTGCATAAATATGGATTTTAGGTGATTTTGGGAAAGATACGATGACATCAATGGATTTTATGAACTATGGTATAATTGTTGAGCAAATGAAATTCATAAGCATGAATGGATGCTATTAGAATGATTTCGATGCAAAATACTAAGGTGTTGATTGATTATTGGATGAATCCATGGAGTCAGTAGTTATCATTATGCTTGACATCTAAGAAGTGAATGACACTCATCAATATGAATTGACACTCAACATATGATACTGGAACATACACATGAAGGGATGCTAGTGTAGTTCTAGCTCTAGTGGTGTTTTTTTTGGCCCAACGGGAAATTTGGGAAACATGGAATGAAATTAAGGAATCCATAATTAGTTTATATACTCACAATGAGATTAATGGTGGTTTTATATACTTGAAAATTTTCATTTGAGTACTAAATGAGTTAGGAACAAACTGTGAGAGTTTTGGAATGTGAAATTTAACAATAGATTAGTTAACCTTTTTTTTACAATTTTAAGATAATAATTTTCTTAAAGGTTTCAGTGAGCACTTAATAGATTAAGTGGGATGTTTTGGAAGATAAAACACCTCTTAATCATGTGTGAGAGCACATATAGTAACGTGCCAAAAACTAAGAGTAAAATTTTCATTTTCAAAACAATAATCCATACAATTAAGTTGTTCCAAAACCAACCAAATTGATTAAATCAACTAAACATCAGATTAAGAAAACCATAATTAGCCAATGCGAAAATAAAACTTTGGGGGATGTTGTGCAGTCATGTCGGGCCCTTCCCTATCCAACTAAAAGTACCTGAAACCATAACTAAAAATCTGTAAGCACAAATCTTAGTGAGTTCCCCAAAATACCACATACACCATTTATAAAAATATAACAACACATGGTTGTGTCACGTCCGTATCGACCCCGAGTCCATAATGACTCTATGTAACAACTTGTAGTTGTCTCGGGTGCGTATCAACCCCTATGTCCGTATAAACTCCGAGTCCATAATGACTCTATATAACAGCTTGTAGCTATATCGGGTCTGTATCAACCCCTGGGCCCCTTTCACCCCACATACATAAGCATACAGACATAAAAGCATGAGTCACAAAGACAACAAACACATGCAAGCATATCAACAATGATCACAAAGACAAACATAATCCTAAAACATAATCCAGTGGGCCGACATTGGTGCCTTCGACCCACAAGTATAGTGAAGAGACTCACCTCAATCCAGAGATAACTGAATGATACACGCGTTGCTGCTACCAGGCTCCTCATACTGAACATATCCAAGATCGTTCCTAGTTAATAACTAAGGTAAGATCCCAAAATCAAAGGTCCCACTTTTATCCTATCATACTAAGGGTGAATGACTATTTTACCCTCCCATACCATACCCAAAAATTCATGGCCCGAAACCCAAATGACCCAAGGCTCAAAAATGGTCCATATAGGCACCCCGGTTATTACGCCCTGCGTATTGCGAGCTGAAGCCCAAAACATCATTCTTAGCTCTTAATGCCTTAAGATAAAATGTCTAACTTCCAGATTTGATTCTAAGGGACATCTTAAGTCATAAATTTCCTGACTTTTTGAATTTACATGGCTTACTGGCGTCTAAACCAAAGCCCTAGATTCATAACTTCACCAAAAAGGCCACTAACTCATGCATGCAAGATATATAACCATCAAGATCCGATTTTTATGACTTAATCACCTAAATATGAATAGAAATGAGGCTCAAAGGTTATGCAGTACCTTCTACTCACAAGATCCAAACCATGGGAACTAAAGGTATATCTACATTATAAAACCATCAAGATTGAAACTTTGTACCTCTAGAAGAAAGATCAAGGTGAAGGAGGTATGGATCTACAACCTCCAAGACAACTAACACTTATCCAATTAGCTCTTTCTTCTCCAAGATGCACCAAGAACACTCCGAAACACTCAAAAGCTCAAGAATCTCACAAATGGGTCTAAGGTTTCGAAATTAGGGTTAGAGAGGATGGAGGTTGAAGATAAAAAGGGTTTGCAATAATTTACGGTGTTTAAATAGGGTCCAAGACCCAAAAATTAGGTTTGACTCTGACTTGCGTACGCCCAACGTACTCCTGGTACACCCAATGTACCAAGGAGAACCTTCACGATCAAATAGGCTAAGTACGCCCAGCATACAGGCCAAACCCGTTTCCCACTCTAATTTCTGAAGGCCATAACTTCTGCGTCTCAACTTCATTTTCGGCATTCTTTATATGCCTGGAAAAGTAATTAAAAACCCTACAATCCCATCTAATCTCCCTCGACTTAAAACTTTTCGAACTTGAATCCTTAATTCGAGAGAAGGTCTGAAGCATCAATTTTACCATTATATCCTTGGATTCCAAAACACAAACCAAAAGTTTAGATCACCCAACTTATATAAAGCACACCCAATTGGGTCTAAACCCACACCCTTGAAGTGAATGGCCCTAACGTGATCTATTTCATTTACATATTTTCCTAAATAGAAAACTTCTCGAAATCGGATGTTACAACTCTCCCCCACTTGAACTGGATTTCTTCCTCGAAATCACTTCTTGCTACTTTCCAGGCACCCACACGATCTGTCTAATTCTTCCGGAACCCCACCTCTGTCTAAATGTCGAATCGTACATACAACGGCTGTCCAAATCTACAATCGAATCCAAGCTTAGTAGGACTCACCTCTCTGACGACAAATGAATCATTCTCCCACTCATTTAAACCAATGAATAATAACCATTACTACTCTGCCTGAAATCTGGAAACTCAAAACCTTGTCTGACTTCCCGACAGACAAAACCATTTTGAAACACAGTCAATATGACTTAACCTTGCAACCATAATCAAACGAAACTTTTCCTCACCTAAATTATCTTGCCCACAACTAGAGAACAAAATTCTTGACCACCCGTCTCTACTGAACCCCTCACTCGAAAACAAGGCGATTCCCACACAAGTCTCAATCATTGGTGCCTAACCAATATTTCAGTCTCATCCTACTATCCAATAATCACATTTCTGATCTATATGTGATCTCTTAGGCCTCGTACCTACCTACCGATTAACTGAAAAGTCATATCTCCAACTGATTATTATATCTAATAGCCTCCCACATGCCCGCAACACGAGACTCCGACCAAGAGTCTTCCCGAATAAAGCTATCCTAGCCTGAATGCCAATATAGATCCAATAGACCTCTTGATCTAACCCAGGACATGTAGCAAACTACCAGACGGCTGTAAGATAGTCCACTTTGCTCTAGGTGAATACTACCGGCCTAACTTTAGTCTCACATCACGACCGACACCAAATAAGCCTACATCCTTCCTTGATCCCCTAAATGTTGTGGCCCTTCCATAGTGTCTCAACCTATCCTACCATGGTCTAATCCTACCTTGAGAAAACCACAATCGAAACTGATGATTCACTACACCCTCACAAACTCCTCATTAACCAGTTGAATGCCACGGGCTACCCCGCAGTCTTACAACATAATTACCACTACTAGCCAAACTAGTGAATGGTACGGTTACCCCATACTCTTACAACATTTCCACAACAACCATGGACCCAACCTATGGCCTTTCCATCCATCTACCATACCATAATCAATCATGAGTCGAGACCTCAATCAACTATATCTTAGTCAGGTGTTTGGGTCATGCTTCGAACCCTAAGGCCTAATCATATTTCCGCTATGCGCCACTACTGATGTGTCACCATCGCTGCTTCCGGTCCTCAACAATATAACTCTGAATCTTCAACCCTTGCTTCCCTAATTAAAACTAACCATTGACATTATCCCTTGCATAATTATTGGCTCAAACCACATTCAGAAACTGACTATCTACCTGACCCCGGATAGGGAACTTCAAGTTGACTTGTACTTGGAGGTATTCCCGTTAATCCCAAGTGTTTCTCCCCCACTTGGAATCATCTACACATTGTCCACCTTGAAACCGATCGAAATACCAAACCATTTCTAATTTGACTACTCGACGATGCCACCAATCTGGGCTTACAAGAACCAAACTTTCATGACCAGACGACGTAGCATACACACAACCCAAAACCAGATGAAACACACCCCAACATCTCAACAAAACTTGATATCTCCAAGCACCTTCCACTGATATTTCTTCCAACATCTTCGAGTGACTCTACGGATGACAAGGAATGAATAACCCTCTATCAAAACATGAAGGTAACCAGTCTCACAACTTGCTTACTATGCAACGATTACTATGTGAACATGAAATGAATCACCTTGAAGGTATGAATTTGACAATTGTCGACCTTACCCTTGTGTATTTTCCAATCCTTCCTTGCATCGCAATCACGAACAACCTCATCAAGCCCATCATTTAAATCTTACATGATCATGATGTAGCTTCCTCAAACTTCTTGTTGAACCACCAAATATTAAATCGAATGTTGGCTCCCCAAGCAGAACACTTAGTCCTCCTCCGCTCAGAGCTTTCCCTATCGTTGGTCGATGTTTCCCGTATCGAAGTCCTGCACTGGCTCATTTAGATACATCTATGCACGACTCTCGGTATGCAAAATGGCATATGACAAAACTCGATAATATTAATTAGCCAATCATAGAGGAACAAAACCAAAAAAATTTATTACACATACAAGGCATGATTCAAACGACATAGATATAATAAGGCACGAGGAAAACAAAAATCAAACATACCCGCGATAGCATCTGATGAAACTCTAGTCTCTACTGCCTGCAACTGCAATGCTCGACTCCTGACTGTTGGATCCTCCGCCCTGCCCTCATGACCGTTAGTGATTTTCAATGTAACTGGAGTAGGTACCCTCACTACTCCACTCGTCAATCTCGGACAGTTGGCCTTCATGTGGCCTACCTGATTGCAGTGAAAGTACATCAGAATCGAGCCTCGAGGACAATCCCTGCTGAAATGACCAGTCTGACCACAAATGAAGCAACCCCTTACCTTCTCCTGATAGCTCCCCTCATGAGTCCTCCCATACTTGGAATAGCGGCCCCGACCCTGAAGGCCTCCCAGCCACGAATCTTGGGTCTTGGGCCTCTTCTGCTGGCCCACTGTGGTCTGAATCTGCTTTGACTTCATCTACCTAAGGTACTCTAAATCAATCTCCCACTCTTAGGCTCTAGCAGTCAAATCATTCAGAGTCTTGCACCCTAACAAGCTCAAAAACTCTCTGATGTCACTCCTCAACATCTCATGATACCTTGCTTTCTTTATCTCCTCGTTCGCAGCATACTGCGAAACCAACAAAGCCCTCTATTGAAACTTGGTAGTGATCTCTACCACAGTCTCGGTAGTCTAGTGAAGGTCCTGAAACTCCCTCACCAATGGATGTACCATGATAGCTGGTGCAAACTCCACCCTAAACTGGTTCACAAACTCATCCAGTGACATAGACTCCAACTCAGTAAGCGTAATAAATTGCGCAACCAATTCCCAAAAACTCGATGCGATAGGTCCAAAGCAAACTGAACCTTGGATCCCATGGGATAGCAACCGGTGTGGAAAACACCCTCCATCTCCTTTATCCAACGTGAACTCAGAACCCTAGCATTCGTCCCACATCCCTAGGAGGCTGATATGTAGCTATGTCAGTGGGTGACATGAAGAACTCATATATCCCCTCATCAATCAGTTAAGTGCCAGAATCTGCACCTGAACCAGATCCTCCTTCATGCGTACTCATCACCATTTTGAAAAGCAACCAAGCAATAATCTGAACATAACCAAAGAATCCTTATCCCATAGGCTTCCTAGATTCTCCATGACTTTCCCTGATTCGAGTACAGATCATGTGCTTTCAGTATTACAGGCCAAATACTACCCTTCATACCTATCCACACTATCCACAAGAATCATCTCGAATCCTCTATTCCAACTTCTCAAACTGGTACTTCAAATACCCGCTAAACAGCGCATCCAAACCCACTAAACACTTCCTCGGATCTCCTAGGTTCCCGACCTCACCCTCTCATCAGCTGCTAAAGACCTCCTACTAATGTCAACTAACTACTTCATGAATACCATCACATGCAACAAAGCTTAGATAATCCTGCGAGTAAAAGACTCAACCCTACAACAGTTACACTCAGACGAGAGCAGCCCAATAGGGCTAAATCATTCATTCTGAGATTATTTAACCTCTACCGCAAGGAACCTAACATATTCATGAAATAATTCATTCACATCAATGTGAGTCCCACAAATTACAAAGCAAGTAGCATTTGCTACTACCATGCTAAGAACTTCTACGTTCATTATCGGTTGCCTTATGCATGCAAATTATACACAATACAAGATCAAATACACTGTCGAATAAATGATGTAACGCCCGTGTTTCTAAGATAGGCATTAATGATGATGTAATATTGTAGGTCAACCTTTGTAACTCATTTTAAAGAAATGAAGAGGAATTATGTGATTATTATGTGAATTATGTGTTTTATGCTTAATTATTAGCATTTAATTAATTAAGAATAAAAATGAGCGTCGAAAATAAATATTATATAAAGCCGATATCTATTAATAAAGTTGTAGTGGTCGTGACAAGGATTCCGGATATATAAAGAATACCGAAATTCGAGTTATAATGAAGAAGTTATGACATGTCGAAGTTCCGCGACAAAACCGGCACGGTGTCGAATGACGTAAAAAGTGAGTTTTTGATAAACTACTTTTTAGCCTTGGTGATCTAAATGAAAGTTGTATTGTTCGTTAAACCAAGAGCATGCATAAAAAGAACGCCCAAATCTGACTTCGTATGAGGAAGTTATGATTTTTCTAAGTTTCAGCTTAGCAGTAGACAACAAAATAACTAAAAGTTTAGATCGAGTGATTTTTAGCCGACATAACCTAAACGAGAATCGAAGGTCTCGTTAATAGTAGTACAACGGTAAAAAGGCAGACGAAAACGGACGTCGGATGAAGAAGTTATGAATTTTTAACGGATTTCCTATCCCGGTCTGTTAAAAATAACAATATTAAAATTAAATTCAAAATCAGGCGACGAAGTCTAAACGAAAGTTGTAGAGCATAATTTTACCTACACGTGCATATAAAGAACGTCAAAAACGGAGGCCGTAGGCGAAAGTTATGAATTTTAGAAGTTTTGGCTCAAAAATCGAGAAAAACACGAAAACCGAGGAATTTCGCATGGCCCAACTTCGGCCACGTCACCCTCGCTCGCAGGCCGCCTCGTGTCCGAAGCAGCTTAGTCACCGATGCGCTGTGCAGCCGAGACTCTGACGCGTGCCCGGTGACTCCTCGCATCCGAGGCGCTGGACCAGTCCGAAGCCAACGCGTGTTGCGTCGGTGTCCGAACCTCGCACCCTCCACCTGGCCTTCGCTGCTGCTGCCACCTGCCCTCCTCCGGATCCGAGTTTCGCCTATAAATAGTGCCTGCGAGATCTCCCAGATAATTTTAGGAAATTGCCACTTTTACCCCCTAAATCCATATTTTAGCTATTTCCACTTCCCCCGAAGCCCCGGTATTATACCAAACACCCGAAACACGTCCCGAAGAGCCCGAGAAATTTATCTTTTCGGTTTTGAAGCGCAACCCTCGCAGAGCCCGGTTTCTCAATAAAACTCTCGGTTTTATTAGAAACGATTGTTTAAGGAAACGAAGTGCTGCCCGATTATCGTTAAATTAAGTGAGTGTGTAGTCACTTTCATCTTACACCTAGATATGAAGTATTTTCTATAAAATATGTGCTATGTGTAATTATATTAATTGTTTAATTGATGTGAATGTTGAATAGATGTTTTATACAAGTTTTAAACTGTATATGTATTTTATCTACAAATATGTTGGGTAAAACATGGGTAGACGAAATAGTCGATGTGTGTTAAAATGATGAGAGGCCTCGATGTTGTTGTTGTTGTTGTTGTTGTCGTCTAGCGGAGTATAGATGACGTCCACGGACCTTTCTAGACAGTCCAGTAGAACACTAGCAGGTTCGCAACTTGTAGGTGTTGGTGAACTATATGTTCATTGGTGTACTCCATCCCCCTCATGGTTGCCTTTAGAACATGTATGGCTGAGGAGTCCCCTTAGCAGTAGTGTCCATCCCAATGATAATCCTTAGGCTAGGTCCCTTGTGATAGGTGTTTAGGGACGTAAAGTGAGGATAACAGGAATGGGTAATCAGGGTTATTATTGATTGATGAATCTAATAGATTTATTATTATTGTGGGTTGAAAACCCTATATGCTCACCAGGCTCCCAAGCCTGACCCACTCAGCTTTTTATCTTACAGGTAGTGGACCCCGAGCATGGTCGGATGATGGTGAGAGATTTTTGGATTATAGGCCAGTAGTTGTAAATAACTGTTGTAAGGCTTATAATGTATTGTTTATGCTTTTGATCTGTATCGGAACATGACATCCCGAGGTTTTGATATAAAATTAAAATATATATTTCTTAAAGAAAGGTTTTGATAAATTCTTATCATGTTTTATTTTGGGAACAAATTCCGCAACATCTTTTAAAAGGATTACTCTGATTTTATTTTAAAAGCATAAATTAAATCGGTCTTTTCTGGCTGAGAAATTAGGGGATGTCACAAATGACTCTACCATAAGACCACATCCAGACAATGAGCATGAAATAAGAATAAATCAGTCATTCTAGGTCTATATGATCCTAATCGTATACAATTTTTAAAGCATACACTTAGCAATTATTTCTGCCAATACAGATTCCAAATCCAACATAGGATCCACTTCCTCCTAGGCTACGAGGCATCACATATCAGGAAAATCTATCATGCAACTTCTGAAAGTATCATTAGCCTTATCCTAGCATACAAGCATTCATATGATATAATATATCAACATGTATGGGTATTCTGGGAATCACTTACTTGAGCTCGGATGATTGCATGCATCATACCTTTTTCATTATAAAAATCTTTTTAGAAATTTGTTTTCTTTCAAAAGATTACCAATTCCTCAGTTTGAGTTCAGTCACACCTGAGAGTGTGCCCGAATCCCTCAAACCAAGGCTCTGATACCAACTTGTAACGTCCCAAAAATTAAGAGTAAAATTTTATTTTCAAAGCAATAAGTCTACAATTAAGTTGTTCCAAAACCAACCAAATTGATTAAATCAATTAAATATCACAGTAAGAAACCATAATTAGCCAATGCAAAAATAAAACTTCAGGGGATGATGTGCACTCACGCCAAGCCCTTCCTATCAAACCAAAAGTACCTGAAACCATAAACATAAAATTGTAAGCACAAAGCTTAGTGAGTTCCCAAAAATACCACATACAACATGTATAAAAATATAACAACATGTGGCTTTATCGGGTCCGTATCAACCCCGAGTCCATAATGACTCTATGTAACATGTTGTAGCCATGTCGGGTCCATATCAACCCCGGGTCCGTATCAACCCCGAGTCTATAATGACTCTATATAACAACTTGTAGCTGTGCCAGGTTCGTATCAACCCCCGGGTTCGTTTCATCCCACATACATAAGCATACAGACATATAAGTATGAACCACAAATACAGCAAGCACATACAGGTATATCAACAAGTGTCATAAAGATAACCATCATCCTTCAATATAATCCAGTGGGCTGACGTTGGTGCCTTCGAGCCACGAGTACACTGAAGAGACTAACCTTAATCTAGAGATAATCGAATCACGCATGCGTTGCTGCTACTGGGCTCTTCACACTGAACATATCCAAAATCTTTCCTAGTTAATAACTAAGGTAATATCCCAAAATCAAAGTTCCCACTCTAATCCTATCATAATAAGGGTGAAAGACCATTTTACCCTTCCCATACCAGACCCAACACTTCATGGCCCAAAATCCAAATGAGCCAAGGCCCAAAAATGGCCCGTATAGGCACCCAGGTGAGTACGCCCCACGTACCACCCCAGTACACCAGTGTACTACAAGTTAAAGCCCAAACCTTCATTCATAGTTGTTAATGACTTAATACAAAATGTATAACTTCTAGATCTGATTCTAAGGGACGTCTTAAGTCATATAGTTCCTGGCCTTATGACTTTTCATGGCTTAATGGTTTCCAAACAAAAGCCCTAGAGTCATAACTTCACCAAAAGACCACTAACTCATGCATGGAAGAGATATACCCATCAAATTTGATTTTAATGACTTAATGACCTCAAAATGTGTAACACTATAAATTTTCAAGACAATTTTCTTTTGAAAACATATGATTCTCAATACACATTTCATAAAACATCATTTGTTTAGGTTACAAAACACAATTCCTTCCAAATGACTTAATAATCCAGGATCCTCGAAACATAATTCTTTCACTGGTGTGTACAATCAAGCTGGTGCCGTCCCGAGATACTGAGAAAAACCTGAAACACATAACACATAACACGGTAATCACGAAGCTTAGTGAGTTCCCCAAAATACCACATACATCACGTATTAGCCACTCGAGGCTATAACTCTGTGGACCCTCTGGTCCTAACACTGTGGACCCTCTGGTCCTAACTCTGTGGACCTTCCGGCCCTAACTCTGTAAACTCTGAACAACACATAGCATAAATCACATAGAAATAATGCAATGTATCACATCATATATATAGCATACAAGGTACTCTGACACACAACTCTAATTACCACTCTAGGTAAAGTATAGTGAGAAGACTCACCTCGAAGGATGTCTAGTAAGCTCTCGTTCTCAACGTCCTCGATCTAGCTTCCGCCTACCAACATGATAACATCTCTAATCAATACTTTTCTATTGTCCTCATCTCTAAAGAATGGGTAGAATACCATTCTACCCCTCCCTGACCTCTCTCGAATCAGCTTGACCAAAACCCCATGGTCAACTGAAGTCAACTCTAGTCAACGGTCAGACTTTGACCAGACTCGTCGAGTGCACTCGAGTGACTCGGCGAGTCCATGCGTGTCCTCTGAATGCTCAAAAAGCCTCACTCGACTCGTCAAGTTAACCTTTCACTCGACGGGTTACCACTGGTCACGAATCGCGGGGCAACCCGACTCGACTCGTCGAGTCCCCATATGGACTCGACGAGTTCCCTCCATGGCAACACTCAAAAGACCTTTTGAGGTCAGATCTGTTTCTCTAACTTATAGATCTGACCTTCTTACACCCAATAATCACGTAAAGGTTCAATCTTTAAGCTTATGCAACACTCTTATGCCCTTATATGAAGAAATAGCTCCTAAAATGGCAACCTAGATCCATAACCCCAAAGGGACTGCATAAAGCTGGAAGATTGGGACACTCTGGACATCTTAAGGTCCAGATCTAAAGCTTATTCCACATTGGGACCTCATACACTTCATATTCCTTAAAACAAAAGGGGGTCAAGAAACCCTAGATTCATGCAATCAACACCATACAGAAGGAAAGGTCTGATTTATTACCTCAAAGTGAATCTCTTTGCTTCAAAGTCTCAGAATGCCAACCTCCTCTGGTCCCTCATGCTAGAACCCTCCTTATCCTTTGCAATGACACACCAAAAAGGCTCAAGATCGCTCTTCTTTACTCTCTAAGCTCTCTGGTTTGAAAGGAGTCTCTCAAGGGTGTAGGTGGACGCCACTACAGGCCATAAGGACCTTTAAATAGGTCCCAAACCCGGACAATTAGGGTTTTCCTTAACAGCGCTGACTCGGCGATTCAGATACCCGACTCGTCGAGTCCCCTCATTAAACTGGTCACCGAGTCACGATTCTACTCGACGAGTTGAGGCGTCAACTCGTCGAGTCACTCCTCACAACTCAAGAATAAATACTCAAATTGTCATGCCTGGAAATCCGGATGTTACAAAATGACTATAAATGAGGCTCAAAGGTTCTAGAGTAATTTCTACTCACAAGATCCAAACCATGGGAACATAATATGCTCATGACATAACCTAAAGCTAGATCTACATTAAAAAAACCATCAAGATTGAAGCTATATACCTCCATAAGAAAGATCAAGGTGAAAAAAGGTCTGGATCTACAACCTCCACGACAACCAACACTTCTCCAATGAGATCTTTCTCCAAGATGCACCAAGACCACTACAAAACATTCAAAAGCTCAAGAACCTCATAAACGGGGCTAGGTTTTCAAATTTAGGGTTAGAGAGGATGGAGGCTAGAGATAAGAAGGGTTTGCAATAAGTTAAGATCTTTAAATAGGTTCCAAGACAATAAAATTAGGGTTTGAATCTGAGTTGTGTACGTGCAGCGTACTCCTAGTATGCCTGTTATACTAGAGACAACAATCCCGATCAAATAGGTCAAGTACGTCCACCATACGTACCTTGTATGCCCATCATACATGCCAAACCCCTTTCTCATTCGAATTTCCAAAGGCCCTAACTTCTACGTCTCAACTTTGTTTTCGGTGTTCTTTATATGCTCGGAAAGGTAATGAATAACCCTACAATACCATCTAATCTCCTTAGACTTAAAACATACCGAACTTGAATCCTTAATTCGAGAAAATGTCTGAAGCATCACTTTTACCATCATACCTTTAGATTCCAAAACACAAACCGAAAGCTTGGGTCACCCAACTTATATAAATCACGCCCAATTAGGTATAAACCCATACCCTTGAAGCCATAGCCCTAACGTGATCCATCTAATATCCATAATTACCGAAATAGAAAGCTTCTCAAAACCAGATGTTACACAAACAAATGGTGCAAAGCAAATTGGAAAAAACGTCTTCAAGAACTATGAAAATTAGAGTGTTAATATGATAAAAAAAATCACTTTTTGAGCATACCGACCATTCCATACGACCCCGTGTGAAATTCCACATGCATCGTGTAACACCTACAAATTCGGTCTAGGCAAATAACTTATTATAAGCCTCAATAATGACATTTTAAATAGGATATGATCTTGTATAAATAATCTTTACCAAGTTATAGTATGTGTGACAAGGATTCCACATATATAAAGAACTCTAAAATCCGACTTCGTATGAAGAAGTTATGCTTCTTATAAGTTTCGCGATGAAACTAACACAACTCCATGTATCATAAAAAGTGAGATTTTGATAAAGAAATTTTTAGCTTAAGTAATCTAACCGAAAGTCATGGTAGTCGTTAAACCAATAGTGTGCATATGGAGAACGTCTAAATCTGACTTCATTAGAGGAAGTTATGATTTTTCTAAGATTCAACATAGTAGTGTGCATACTGATATCGACTTTTAGATCGGTTGATTTTTAGCCTAAACAATCTAGAAGAGAGTTGGAGATCTCGTTAATAGGAATCCATCGGTATAAGGAACATCGAGAATGGAGTCTGTATGTAGGAGTTATGCTTTCTGTAGTGATTTCTAAACAGCCTAAGCCTATCAAAAATATAAATTTTTGATTGAGTGAGAATTAATTGCTAGAGTCTAAAGGAAATTGTAGATGTCGTCGAGAGCTTTACAGAAATATAAAGAATATTGAAAATGGAGCTCGTATGAAGAAGTTACGCCATTTTGAAAATAAGAAAGATCACGGGCGCAAAGCGTGCCATGTGTGCGATGACGTGGCACCATTTGAGGGCACCATGTAGCATGGTTGGGAGCCACCTTCCTCCGAGAGACATGTCGATGTGGCTCCATGAGATTTTGACATGTGCCACCATGGGAACGTGTCACGTAGCACCTTCTAGGAGATGCATATGTTCACCACCGATATCGCGACATAAGCCGGGAGGAGTGACGTTGCAAAAGCTCACGACACGCACCCCAGATGCACGATGTGTACTTGAAAAATCACCTATAATTAGTTCCTAACATATAAGCTCCTCACCCATTACCACTAGCGCCTCTCTCTCTATATAGATAGTTCTTCAAATTTAGCCCTTTTCCCTTTGGTTTTAGCCTACGGCGAAGCCCTACGACATCCCTGAGTGCTCAGCTAGTTGTAATCTTTGACTAGGAATTCCCGAGTCAGTTTTCTGCCCGTTTAGATCCTGGTTTTCTCTAAAACCTATGTAAGTTAAGTTGCACTCTATTTCTTTCGGTACAACTTATATTTATAGTCACAAGTCATTATTATGGACCTATAAATAAGATTTATCAGTAATTCCAAGTCATTATACTGATTGATCTACTTATGGGAGAGGTGTCTAGAATCGTCACGTTAGCTTGGTTATTGGATTTCGAAAAAGATATTATGCCTAAATGATCCTGCCTCCCAACTGTCCTGTATGGTTGATCCTTACCTAATAGATCTTAATGTAGACATTCAGATTAGTGAGGAATGTAGACAACCATTAGTCACCTGGATCATTAGACTAAGACTTTATATTAATCATACTTAGCTCACATTAAGGGGACATCTAAGGTGTTAGGCGAATCTCTGCCCAGATCATCAGTCACTCGCCCAAGTCAAGTGAGTGCATAGTTACTTTCAAACTTACACATAGATACAAGTATTCTAATTGTTTAAATGATATGTGTGATGCCTTGATTTGTTTATTATGTACGTGCAACATGATATAGCTGTTACTTGGTTAAACTATCTATACGGTATCATATTTAATAATAAGATTGGTTAGTAATGGGCTGTGAGTAATAAAAAATGAAAGTTTATGCTAGAGCCGTGTGAGATAGTAGTTATGATAGGTTAGTGAGAACTATGCAAAATAATAAGTCGTGTATGTCGTGTCTATCCTAAGTACTACTGTATTGTTGTGCCTATTGTGTCTATCCAAAGCATGGTTGTAGAAATCGCTAATCGGTGGACTAGCAATTAGGGATTAATCGGCTAGGCGGGGATTAATCGGGAGATTAAACGGGGACCATTAAATATTCAGAAAATTATTCAAAAATTTATAAATCTAATTTTAATCCTACAAAAAAAGCGATTAATCGGCGATTAGGGCCGATTAGGCCTGACTTTGACATGCGTTGACCAAACCCGATTAGGTCCGATTACGTCTGATTAGGTCCGATTTGGCCCGATTAGGTCCGATTAATTCCGACTTTGACCTGTATTGACCAAACCCAATTATAGTGACCGATTAGCAATAAATCTCATCGGTGGAGGTCCGATTAGCGATTAATCGTCGATTAATCGGCCGATTAGGCCGATTTCTGCAACACTGATCCAAAGTACTATTGTACTACTATGCTAAACCAAAGTACTATTGTACGATCATGTCTGTTGTGACTGTCCAAAGTACTAATGTACTGTCATGTTGCCGTGTTTTCCCGAATTATTATCATACTGCCATGCCTAATCATCTAGGAACTGTAGTTGTCTGCTGATAAAGGTCCTTTAAGAAAGTTCCCTCGAGATCATCATATTAGGACTAGTAAGTGAGAATAACGGGAATGGGGTAATTGGGTTATTTGAATGATGAAGAATATATAATTAAAGATTATAATATTGTGGTTTGAAAACCCTATGTACTCACCAAGTTTCCCAACCCGACCCACACAATTTCTTGTATCATAGGTAGCGATAAAAAGGTATTGATAGATAATATAGTTATATGTCGTGAGATTAAAGGAGATCGTAGGCTGCTAGAATATTGATGTAAGGCCCGTTTATGCTTATGTTTTGTATCAGCTATGACATCCCAAGATTTTTGAAATTAATGAAAAACATTTCTTCGGAAATACTTTTATGAGACTAATTCTGCATTTATAAATCAACTCTGACTTAAATAAGCATAAATAAAAATTTTTAAAATGACCGTAAATTTACGGATATCACACCTCGTGTGGAACCCCGTGTTTGGGAAATGTTGTTTTCATAAATTTTGCATATTGACTCATATTTACAAACGTTTTCCATCTACGATCATAGTTTCTCATACGAAATGTGTTGAAGCAATAAAATTTAGTAATAGAAACCTTGACGGGTACTTAGTTATTTTCCCACTTTGGGGTACATTGCAAAATGATTTTTTTGATAATGAAATAGTAATGTTTTGATATATGAGACATTTTGAACTGAAAGTGTTAAATGCTTTTGGAAAGAATGTTTCTAAAGAATGCCTTGAAGGAAAAAATGTTTTTGAAAGTAAAGAACATTTTGGAAGAACAAATGTTTGGATAGTGTGTTTAAAATGTCTCTAAATATAGATGTTTTAATTTAAAAATGACTATTTTGATACTAACGTATGAAATATGTAAAGCATGAAAAGTAATGACAAGAATTGGAAAGTAATGAAAAGAGTTGGAAAGAATTAGAAAGTAATGAAAATAATATATTGCTCGAGCCATGATGTCCCCGTAACAGGATCTGGAGGAATCTATCGGGATGGCGCCTCCCCTTCGCGAGATAGATGTCCTAACGAAAATGATGTCTTGGTGGACTGATTTTGTTCTTTCTAACTTGGTATATAATTGGGGATATTGCTAGGCCCTAAGTATAAATATGGCAACGATTCAACACCAGAATTAGCCCTTAATGAAATAAGTAATGGAATGTGAAAAGAAATGTCTCTTGAATTATGGTATGACTAATGAAATGTGTTGATATAGAATGGAATGTGGAAACTGTCTACTTGAATATGTTATGCAATGATCAAATGTTTTTGATGAAAATGTGATAAATGTTTTGGGTTTCAAACCCGCATAGCTCACGAGACATTATTGTATTATGTATCTCTTTTTAATTCCATGTATCCCAGGTTGTACTTAAGGAGAAAATGTGATAGATGGAAGTTAGAAGTTAAGAGATAGAGAATGGAGTGGAGCTTCTCAAGTTCCTTTTTAATGGAATTGATGTAATTCATATTTTCTAGATATGGTTGTATTGATACTTAATGGTAATACCCAATGTTTTAATTTGTAAATGTTTTTATGGGATCGGTTGTTCATAAATGTGGGCTAATAACCGAATGTTTTTAAAACCATAGCATCTTAAAGTTTGAAATTCCTGGCGTGTTACAATTTGGTATCAGATCCACAGTTTAAACAAATTAGGATTGGATCATTCCACTCCTACGCTTAAACTTTGGTTATGGAAATTGTGAATGAGTCATAAGATTCTTATGTATTAAGTTGGATCGAATCTTATGCAACAAGTGATCGAAAGGAATTGCTATTCTATATGTTTTTAAAGCTTTAGATAAAGTCAGATGGACTTATTGAATGCTACATTTTGTGCTTCTTGAGTGTGTAAGAGACAATCTAAACTAATGGATCAAAATATCCTATGTGGAGATGTCACGGTCAGATATGTATGATGTGGGTATAATAGTATAGGGCCCGTACTATAATAAAAACAAGATACATACCCGAACTTGGTGGAACCATGAAAGGGTTTTGTGAAATGTGTTAAAGTTTTGAGTGAGTTATGGACTTAATGAATACATACCTTGTGTCAAATAAGAGTCATGACAGAGTTTAAAGTATGTTAATGAATAATGGAAAATTTTGACAACTTTGATTTTCTTTTCAAAGTCAAACAACTACTACAAAAATGAAAATTATTTGGTATATATATGATAGGTGTTCAAAATGGAGTTTTTACTATTTTAGTACTATTTGTAATGAGTTAGAAACACCAAGTAATGAATAAAATTGAGCTATTAAAGTTGTTAACAAACAATTAGCTAAAAAATGACATAGTTGACTTTTGGTAAAAGTAAAAAATAAGGCAAGAATTGGAATTCCAAATTTAATATTAAGAAACTAGTTGAATTTGGTTATTTGGGACAAGCTTATGTTATTACATAGGAGTGAGAAATTCAAATTATAACAAAGTTGACTGAGAAAAGAATGGAATGGAA
This sequence comes from Lactuca virosa, assembly GCF_052849685.1. NCBI lineage: Eukaryota > Viridiplantae > Streptophyta > Magnoliopsida > Asterales > Asteraceae > Lactuca > Lactuca virosa. The sequence continues at coordinate 330,168,705 of NC_136428.1, read as the reverse complement.
TCATGAATTCCATCTTTAAATGAAAGTAAATACTCGGAATTGATTGACAACACTAGAAGGTCATCCAAGGACCTAATTGGCAAAATGGTTATATGATTATGAAAGTGGTATAACATAAGAAAGTGCGACCGATACAACTTGGGAAGAAGCATGATATTGTTCACTCAACAAGATCTTTTTGGATACTAAGGAGTTGGCGACTAGATGAAAACATTACCACGCGTCAAGTGTGATGGTGGCTATGGAAGAAGGGTGTCTTTGTGACACCAGGACACTAGTAGAAGGTTATTGATGGTGCGTTAACCTAATACACTATAATGGCAAGTGAAGTCATCACAAGGAAAGAAGAGTAGTTAAAGATACCTGAAGGTATTTCTTGAGCATGAAATAATTCAAACAATATGAAGACTGTCTTGAATTATACAAATAATGGGAACTACAAAGTGATGATGATAAGTCCATGAGACTACGTAATCCTAAGATGCTAGACCACCATGAAGAACAGTTTAACAAAAAGAACTTTGTAATCTCAACTTACAAGTTCTGCAATTGGTGATGAAAATTTAAGATTACATGGAAAAGATGATGAGGGCATCAAAAGAAATAAGACCTCAAGATGTGATAACATGATGATGAATGAGCAGTAAGTGGATGATGTTCTATGATTGATCAAGGGAGGAGATGACTTCCCATGATGGAATATTGAAGAAAGCAAATTGAATATCAAATATCTAATAGTTCTAATAAGGTTCGGGCAAGAATTAACACTTGAAGCTCGTTGAAGAGGCTGTCAAGAAGGCGATGATGAGTAAAGGAAATTTTTGAAATTCACATGAATGATTCATAGAGACTAACTCTTACCGTGTGAGAATCATAGGGTAACTTGGGCCTTAAAATAAATTCACTTATTTCTTTTAAGTGGTAAATTGTAACTGACTAGGTCAGAGTTCGACAGCGGCTTTTGAGAGCTACGATTGCTAGTCAAATTTTGAGGTCATACTTGCAATCATTGTTATTAGACTTATCCAAGTGGGAGACTATTGGATTAGGTGTCTAAGCCCACAACTATAATTGGTATGCATTTGATTTGATAGTAGCATGGTTCTTTTGGGCTGCCTTTACTCTTGCAACTTGACAGGATGACTTGTGGAGAGAGAGGTTGATAAATGATTTATTAATGTATTATGAGAATAATATATTAATTAGAAATCATGTTTTTTAATTAGTATTTAATCAAATTTAATTTGGAATTAATTTCGGGAATAAAGGAACAAGGGTTGTTTTGCAAATCATTGATAGTTTTGAAACTGGGCAACTGGACTCCTTAAAGAGTTGTGGACGAAAATTATAGGGAGGCCATATACGTTTTTCCATCCAAGACTCCTTAATAAGGGTCGATGGGCTGCTTAAGTCTTAAACAGGAAATTAGGGTTTCCTCCAGCAAACCCTAGCAACCCTCAGTTATATAAAGACCCCACCTCTTAGAAATTTCAGCCTATGCTTGCTATTTTTGCTAACCCTAGCCGAAATTCTAAGTGCATTCCGTATTCTCTCCTCTCATCCTCTTGCAAAGGGTATTTGTAAGCCATTAGATGTGTCGTATTTGAGGCACTTGCTTTCAAGAGTCAAGATCTACAAGGTATTCTTGTTATTACTACATAACAAGTAAGGTAAACACCAAAACCCTAATTTTGTGTAATTTTCGATTTGTATACTAGATCCTATTTGGTATTCAAATTTGCATGTTCAACTAGTGAAAAACTTAGATCCAAAGCAATTTGGGTTGCATGAACACATACGTTTCTAGTTATGCTCATAACCCATCAGTTATGTACTATGGTATAATTGTTGAGAAAATGAAGTTCATAACCATGAATGGATGCTATTACAATGATTTGGATTCAAAATACTATGTGTTGATTGATTATTGGATAAATCCATGGAGTTTGTGTTGGGTTTTATGTACTATAACACTCCTATGGTGCACATACAACCCTAATAGATTTGGATCTAAGTTTTCTCTAGTTATACATGCAACAAAAAAATCCAAAGCATGAAGCCTACAACTAGCATACAATTTGACATATGAATCATAAAAGTAAGTTAGAAGAATACCTCTTAATTGTAGCTTGTAGGAATTAGTCTTTCAAGAGCCTAGCACCTCAAGTGTGATGCCTCAAATGTGTTATAACAAACCAAGAACAAGAGGAGGAACTTGAGAGAGAGGTTTGGAGACACAAAACTCGTCTAGAGCTTCTTGGAATCACTAGTCCACGATTTTTGGCTTAAGGGTTACATTTATATAGTGTAGAATCCAAGAGTTAAACCCTAAATCCACTTCCTTGGGCCTTAATCCAATAACCCATATGATAAGCCCTTTAGACTAACTCTTCATGGAGTCTTACATGAACTTAGCCCATTACTAATCAATATGGATGAAAGACCCTCACTTTCGTATTTCTGAAAGACCCAAACTTTCATACTTGACAATATAGTTACTCCAAAACATGCTACTTGCATATTCATAAATAATATTTTACATTGATAACTTGTTTACAAAAGACTGGATACAAACAGACTAAGTTTAAGTTTATTACAAAACTACCCAGGATATTGTATATTTTATACATACTAAAACTTAAATACAAAAGTAATAGTATAGACTATTTTAATTCTTCCAACAGTATAAAGCTATACTGGGTGCTTATTGCCTTCAATATATTAAAACATTGGGAGGGTAAGCGGTGACGCCTAGTGAGTTCAATAATAGATACAATATAACGTTATGCCATATATATACTTCACTATGGCAGAAGCAAAGAGGAACAAGGGACAACAAGGGCATATGTGAATCATGTGACAAACTTTCCATATCAATCGAAGATTTGAATTAAAGATATACAATCAATGAGACATAACAATTTTCAAAACTTGATATACATCAATAACGCTTTGGCCCAAATGGCACAGAAGACATACAATTTCTGATTTTTACATTTTGGTAGACTTCAGGTTTTCACGCCCTGTCTAACCTTCTGCCAATGCCATAGAATAAAAGTCATTCTCTTGCGATACATGCTCTACATGGCTAGAGGCTACATACCTTTAGCCCTATCTAACCTTCTGCCAATGCCATAGAATAGAAGTCATTCTCTTGCGAGACATGCTCTACATCGCCAGAGGCTCCATACCAGTACCACGGTGAATCTAAGTCCTTTCACTGATCATATGGTCAAAGGTATAACTTTGCTATTAAAAATAGCGAATAAAAATAACACGGGAAAAATAACCCGGAAAAATAACACTGAAAAGCACATAGCACATATAAAACATAACATACAATTGTTCCAATATATTAAACTCACCTTGAAATAACTGGGGGTTAAAATAGTAATTTGTGCAGCACTTCGTTACTATAAATGGCTTTCTTCTATAAACACCGGGAGATATATTGAAAATCGGGCTTTGCAAAGGTTGAGCTTCAAACCGAAAAGATAAATTTCTCGGGGTCTCCCGGCACTTCGGAACGTATTTCGGGCTTTAAAAATGATATTGGGGCTTTGGGGGAAGTCAAAATAGTGAAAATATTGAAAAATGGGTGAAAAATGGCAATTTCTCCAAATTACCAGAGAAGGATCGCAAGCCTTGTATTTATAGGGCGAGGATGCGAGGGTTCGGCCGAGAAGGAGGTGGCAGCGAAGGCACGTGGCAGCAGCAGCGAAGGCCAGATGGTCGGATCCGGAGGAAGGCACGCGTCGGACACGTCTCGCATGCGAGGCCACGCGTCCAAGTTCGGCGCCTACAACGCGACGTCGGAAGCAGCTGCACGTCGGATGGGGATAGGCTTCGGCTTCGGTCCAATCAGCAAGCGACACGCGTCGGACTCAGCGGGTGACTCACCGAGATTGGCCTTATCCTTGCGAGATTCCTCGGAAATTGTGCCCAAATCTTCTAAAATCCATAAATTTCTCATACGGACTCCGTTTTTGACGTTATTTATATGAACGCGTAGGCGGGAATATATTCTACAACTTTCGTTTAGACTTCGTCGGCTAATTTTGAATTTATTTTTAATATTATTATTTTTAACAGACCGGGACTGGTAAATCCGTTAAAAATTCATAACTTCTTCATCCGACATCCGTTTTCGTCAGACTTTTTACCGTTGTACTACTATTGACGAGATCTTCAATTCTCGTTTAGGTTGTGTCGGCTAAAAATCATTCGATCTAAAATTCGAGTTTTTAGTTGTCTACTGTTAAGCTGAAACTTAGAAAAATCATAACTTCCTTATACGAAGTTAGATTTTGGCGTTCTTTTTATCGAACTTCTCAATTTAACGAATACTACGACTTTCATTTAGATCACTAAGGCTAAAAAGTAGTTTATTAAAAACTCACTTTTTACGTCATTCGGGGTCGTGCCGGTTTTGTCGCGGATCTTCGATTGGTCATAACTTCTTCGTTATAACTCGGATTTCGACGAGGTTTTTGTCTACATGTTTCTAACGAGATTATCTACAACTTTCAATAATAAAATTTTACTTATTTCAAATTTTATATTTTCATTAAATTTCACTATTTGGCTTTTAATTGGAATCTCATAAGACTTCTTATATTTTCTGAGTGATTCTAAACATAGTTTTACTTCAATTCTAGTAAAAACTATCCGTTAGAACTCAACACTCAATTTCACATAATATTTCATAATATTATTCTCTTTTATAATTTACAATACACGATTTCAAAACGTGTATGTTACAAATACCTCCTCCTTTTGAGGATTTCGTCCCCGAAATCGCAATGATTAAAACAAATGGGGATACTTCGCTCTTATTTCATTCTTATTCTCCCAAGTATAATTTGGGCCTCAATGGTGCTTCCACTTGACAAGCACCAACTCCACTTCTTTATTACGTAGATTAGTCACTCATTCGTTTACGATCTTTTCAGGTTTTTCTACATATCTTAACTTATTATCCAATTTCTCTTAGGATAACGGAATCGTTTCATCATATACGCTCAAGCATTTGCACATATAACTCACATGAAATACATCATGAATACCTGCCAAATCTTCAAGCAATTCCAAGCGGTATGCTTGTTTACCAATCCTCTGGATGATTTTGAAAAGACCAACAAATCTAGGACTTAGTTTTCCTTTCTTTCTCAAATTTCATAATACCTTTTGCACGGGGTTACCTTCAGTATCACCCACTTGGAATTCTATGGGTCATCTTCTCTTTTTTGTATAGGACTTCTGTCGATCCTGGGCCGCTTTCATTCTTTCTCGTACAATTTGAATCTTGTTGGTGGTGTCTTGAATCATTTCCGGGCCTCCAAGGATCTTATGTCCTATGTCTCGCCAACATAATGGAGTACGGCATTTACGACCATATAATGCTTCATATGGTGGCATTTTGATTGAAACGTGGTAACTGTTATTATACGAAAATTTGACAAGAGGTAAGTACTTATCCTAGTTACCACCGAACTCCAAGACACATGCACGAAGCATATATTTTACTGTTTGGATCGTTCTCTCTGTTTGACTATCTGTCCGGGGATGATAAGATGTGCTGAGAGCAACTCGAGATCCCAATTCATGTTGCATACTCGCCCAAAAATGAGAAGTGAAGCGAGTATCACGATCGGAAATAATCTTTAGTGGCACATCATGTCTCGCGATGATTTCGTCTAAGTAAACTTGTGCGTATTTCTCCATTAGAACCGTTGTACGTATGGCGAGAAAATATGTACTCTTAGTTAGCTGGTCGACAATTAACCAAATGTTATCATTCTATATAGCAGTCTTTGGCAATTAGAGTAGCACCAGGCATAAGGTCAATTCGGAATTCTACTTACCTATTCGGGGTAGTCCAGGCAATTCGTCGGGAAGATCATCAAGATTTTCATTAATAATGGAAACATCATTTACAATTTTCTTCCCTTCTCTTGAAATATCAACTGCATTAGCCGGATAAGTAGAATATCCCTTCGATATAAATTTACGAATTTTTAAGAAAGAAGTTATTATTTTCAACGTAGACATAAATAGAATCCTCTTCTTCGATAGGGATGCATACTATCTCTTTGTAGCACAAGAGTTTTGCGTGGTTCTTTGACAACCAATCCATGCCGAGAATAATATCAAAGTTGGGCAAGGAGATAGGAATTAGGTTAGTAAGAAGATTATAACCTTCAATTCCTATGACACTATCCCTATAGACTTTATCAGCAAGTAATGATATACTTCCTATGTTATCTATATGAAATGATTGGACAATTGCGTAACAAGAAATTTGAAAAGAATGTGCGAATTTATAAGGCACGAAAGAATCTGAGGCATCGAAATCAAATAAGATGTGAGCGGATCTAGAGTTTACGAGAAAATTACTGGTCACAACATTCGAGTCCTAACTTACTTCTTCTGTGGTAATCTAAAATGTACAATATTTAACTTTTGGTTTGCCAAACGATTGTCAAACTCTTCAAACTTCTTAGTTACTAGCGGTGCTCAAACCTGCACCCGCTCATCATTCTCTATTGGACCTTCGATCCTAATCTTTGAGTTAAAACTCAATTCTCATTGCAGACTCCTACTCCTTCTTGGTTTATAGACTAAACCCAAGATAAGGTCTTTACTTTTGCTATAGCAACAACTCGAATGGTCATATTCTAATGACCTTTGATTTTATAACGCACAAGACACATAACGAACCAAACTCTTGTATTAGAATCAGATCGAATAAATCGAGCTGATGGAATAGAGAAAACAAAAAGAGTTTGATCAACACGTGGATGCTTCGGAAAAGAAAGAATAGCACCACGTATCTCTAATTCGTGCTTTCGGACATACACATCAATTTTGCCAAATGACAGAATATTTCGATTGATTACGAAATCACGGATTTCATACTGTAGTCCTTCCATGAATAACTTAATTCTTCATCGTCTTTGTAACAGGTAACATTTCTAGTTAATGTTTGCTCAATTATTTAACGAAGATCGTTATATTTCTATCGACCATCTCGACCATCTCCTTATTGACTGAATTTTCTTCATTACTCAATACATAGCTTTCTAAACCAATCAACTTTATCTTTGTAGATTTATATTAATCGGACTCCACTCTTTATGACATTAAGATTTGAACGATAATTATCTTCCTAGTCATTACCGAAACGAAGGTAACGACACACATGAATAAAACGGAATCATATACTAGCTTCTTGGTAACCTTGTGACTTTCCCTGATCCAAGCGTGAGTCATGTGCTTCCGATAGTATAGGCATCTACTATCATTCACACCTACTCATACTCGTCCCAAATATTGTCTCGCAGTTTTTCAAGTCACCATCTAAAATCACAAAGCAACTTATCACACATGAACGTGTTCAAACAAATACATACAACAATTTCTCCTAGACTCAATTAGGGTTTTCGCGTTTCTATAAAACATATCTTGGATTACTTATACTCGCCTTCTAAGATTCTTCTCACGCATATGCTTGATCTAGCATATTCTAATACTTTTTCATAGGTCGATAGAATTTTACTTCCAATTCTTCATATAAATTCTTTCTTGGGTAGTGTCTACTCTGCAAGACATACTACACCCAAAATTTACTCTAGCAGTGTAGAGACAAACAGTTTTCAACTACTTGCATCATCTTCTAACTTATGTAATTCACCATGCACATTTGTTCATTTCATTATCCTTCCATGACATCGTTATTCTTGTATCTGAGTAAGTCTTCTTCTTATGGTTGTATCTTTTAAGTCTTCTTCATAGGAGTCTATCCTAAGAAGTCTACATTATAGCTGCATCTCAGCAAGCTCTACTAGCTTTATCTTGGTTCTCTGTCATTCCTAACTACAACATTTCTTCTCATACAATACTATGAGTGTATTGCTTCTTCAATTAAGCATTCTACCTTACTTAAACAAGTAAGTTACTTAACCTTTTATTACTAAATGACTTAATTCACCATCCTAATCATGTATGTTAAAGTCGGCATAACACACAATGGAACTTTCATAAGGATGTGATAGAAATCAATCATCACTCAGTATTATTAAATACTAAGTCTGAGCATCCGGTATAAAGTTACTACTTGAACTACATACTACATCAAAAAGTCTTGGCCTATTGAGTCTGAAAACTTCATTAGCCTTTCTTTTAATCTTCATTTAATTCTTCTAAATCTTGTACCCCATTAATTTCAATATTGTCTAAGTATTTATCACCATCTTCAGTTCTTCCGACTCTCTAAACAATCATTGCTTCAATCTGGACAGTGGTGGAACAACTTCATGGATTTGCACCAACACATTTATCTTCTCCAAATGTGTTTCAAACGTACATCATTCTTCTAAAGATGTTATTATTTCATCAAATTTATACTTTGAATGTACAACACCACTCTATTGGTATTAATACACTATTTACGATTTCACTTGGTAAATATTATTTTACGATATCCCTCGATCGTTTATCTACAAACTTATCGATGTCAACTATCATAAGTCTCTTTATCACTTCGAAAAGTTTCATGTAAATTCTAATACGGAAATTCTTAGAATTCTAAACATAAAAATCTTCTCTTCTAAACCAAGGTCGGCAACAGACCTTAAACTTTCTCAAATAATAGCAATTATAGATAAGCACTCTAAGGCATGCTATATTCATTTATCATTTAGCACATATTAGAATATAATGCATATCTCCTCTTAATATTCTAGTGGTTGTCTCCATTTAGGTATTCAACCTAAAATATAGCAAATACATATCGTATCATCTTCACTTAACAATTCATGTTTAAGTCTAGAAATTCTCAAAATTCCTAGTTCACATAAACTAATTCTCTGAAAATTTTGAAGTAACTTAATATCTTAGAATACTAGGGTTTATCACTACGCAATACCCCACTTAAGTATTTCCTATGGTTTGTAACCATATAATTATTATGAATCGAGTTCATATATTGAACTTCCAACAGTTTAAGTCTAAATACCAATTTGTGGTATTTAGTTCACTTAAACTATTGCTCTGATACCATGATTGAAAGACTCTCACTTTCGTATTTCTGAAAGACCCAAACTTTCATACTTGACAATATAGTTACTCCAAAACATGCTAATTGCATATTCATAAATAATATTTTACGTTGATAACTTGTTTACAAACGACTGGATACAAACCGACTAAGTTTAAGTTTAATACAAAACTACCCAGGATATTGTATATTTTATACATACTAAAACTTAAATACAAAAGTAATAGTATAGACTATTTTAATTCTTCCAACAGTATAAAGCTATACTGGGTGCTTATTGCCTGCAATATATTAAAACATTGAGAGGGTAAGCGGTGACGCTTAGTGAGTTCAATAATAGATACAATATAATGTTATGCCATATATATACTTCAATGTGGCAGAATCAAAGAGGAACAAGGGACAACAAGGGAATATGTGAATCATGTGACAAACTTTCCATATCAATCGAAGATTTGATTCAAAGATACACAATCAGTGAGACATAAAAATTTTCAAAACTTGATATACATCAATAACACTTTGGCCCAAACGGCACAGAAGACATACAATTTCTGGTTTTAACATTTTGTTAGACTTCAGGATTTCACGCCCTGTCTAACCTTCTGCCAATGCCATAGAATAAAAGTCATTCTCTTGCGAGACATGCTCTACATGGCCAAAGGCTACACACATTTAGCCCTATCTAACCTTCTGCCAATGTCATAGAATAGAAGTCATTCTCTTGCGAGACATGCTCTACATCGCCAGAGGCTCCATACCAGTACCACGGTGAATCTAAGTCCTTGCACTGATCACATGGTCAAAGGTATAACTTTGCTATTAAAAATAGCGAATAAAAATAACACGGGAAAAATAACCCGGAATAATAACACTGAAAAGCACATAGCACATATAACACATAACATACAATTGTTCCTATATATTAAACTCGCCTTGAAATAACCGGGGGTTAAAATAGTAATTTGTGCAGCACTTCGTTACTATAAATGGCTTTCTTCTATAAAAACCAGGAGATATATTGAAAACAGGGCTTTGCGAAGGTTGAGCTTCAAACCGAAAAGATAAATTTCTCGGGGTCTCCGGGCACTTCGGAACGTATTTCGGGCTTTAAAAATGATATCGGGGCTTCGAGGGAAGTCAAAATAGTGAAAATATTGAAAAATGGGTGAAAAATGGCAATTTCTCCAAATTACCCGAGAAGGCTCGCAAGCCTTGTATTTATAGGGCGAGGATGCGAGGGTTCGGCCGAGAAGGAGGTGGCAGCGAAGGCACGTGGCAGCAGCAGCGAAGGCCAGGTGGTCGGATCCGGAGGAAGGCACGCGTCGGACACGTCTTGCATGCGAAGCCACGCGTCCGAGTTCGGAGCCTACAGCGCGACGTCGGAAGCAGCTGCACGTCGGATGGGGATAGGCTTCGGCTTCGGTCCAATCAACAAGCGACACGCGTCGGACTCAGCGGGCGACTCACCGAGATTGGCCTTATCCTTGTGAGATTCCTCGGAAATTGTGCCAAAAACTTCTAAAATCCATGACGTTCTCATACGGGCTCCGTTTTTGACGTTCTTTATATGCACGCGTAGGCGGGAATATATTCTACAACTTTCGTTTAGACTTCGTCGGCTAATTTTGAATTTATTTTTAATATTATTATTTTTAACAGACCGGGACTGGTAAATCCGTTAAAAATTCATAACTTCTTCATCCGACATCCATTTTTGTCAGAATTTTTACCGTTGTACTAATATTGACAAGATCTTCAATTTTCGTTTAGGTTGTGTCGGCTAAAAATCACTCGATCTAAAATTCGAGTTTTTAGCTGTCTATTGCTAAGCTGAAACTTAGAAAAATCATAACTTCTACATACGAAGTCAGGTTTTGGCGTTCTTTTTATCGAACTTCTCGATTTAACGAATACTACGAATTTCATTTAGATCACTAAGGCTAAAAAGTAGTTTATCAAAAACTCATTTTTTACGTCATTCGGCGTCGTGCCGGTTTTGTCGCGGATCTTCGATTGGTCATAACTTCTTCGTTATAACTCGGATTTCGACGAGGTTTTCGCCTACATGTTTCTAACGAGATTATATACAACTTTCAATAATAAAATTTTACTTATTTCAAATTTTATATTTTCGCTAATTTCACTATTTGGCTTTTAATTGGAATCTCATAAGACTTCCAATATTTTCTAAGTGATTCTAAACATAGTTTTACTTCAATTCTAATAAAAACTATCCGTTAGAACTCAACACTCAATTTCACATAATATTTCATAATATTATTCTCTTTTATAATTTACAATACACGATTTCAAAACGTGTATGTTACAATGGATCATTAGCCCAAACTATATATATCACTGATTTACACAATCAGTCCCTGTTAATTTAATTAATATCTTTTGATCACTAAATTAATTCCAAAATAATTTTTGATCAATACTAATTAAATAATATGATTTCTCAATTAATATATTATACTTATAATATACTAAAGCACATTAACCTCTTTCTCAAATATCCATCCTATCTAATTGTTCCAGAGTGTTACAACCCAAATGGACCATGCTTGTATCGGGTTAAGTACATACCAGTTATAGTTATGGGCTTAGCCTAATCTAACAGTCTCCCACTTGGATAAGTCTTATAACTATAATTTCAAGTACGACTTAAAAATCCGATTAGCAATCGTAGCTCTCAAAAGACGATTGTCGAACTCTAATCTTATTAGTAACACGTCAATAAGATAAGGGATCATATATTCCTCCATTCTAGATATGGTATGAACTGAGACATGGATTATAATCATTCTCTCTGTTCATGTGTTGTTTCCCGATTTCCGATTTATGACGACCGACTAATTGAACAAATCAAATCAGTTCAGGCTTGGCCAAGCGCTTAGGGTTGTTATCACTTACTCATCGAGGGGCCCACAGATATCGCTTTTATAGCTCTTAGGGTAAAGGAAATGGATAAAATTAGACTCATGTGCTTGCTCTATTTACTCATCAAATCACACACAATGATATGTTTTATAACACCAAGTTACTGGTGCGTTTTCACATCATCAATGTGCAACCACTTGTAAACTGCAACTCATATCTCTCCGTTTCAAGAATATAAGACATTAACGTCTCATGATCACTCGTGATAAAATCCATGAAGTGATTCAAATGAGTGTGGGTTTAGTCCAATACTCAAATCTTATTACAAGAGTACTCATCAATACTATAGCAAACTTGTGTTATGTCTAAACACCTTTAGACAATGTACAGACCCATACATGACAGTCTAGCTTCAATACCTACTTCCAAAGTATAATCGACTGTGGATAGTTTGAATAATTTTATTATTCGGGAAGTCAAAACATGCAAAGTGAAACACAAGAATAATTGAATCCAATATGGTCTCAAAACTCTTGAATATAAATAAAACACCTTTTATTTAATCACCATATTGATTACACATTATTCATTGTATAACGTTTCGATTTATCAACTTTATACTTGAATTAAAACAATAGTTATCCCATTCTCCAAGCATGCACACTATGTTTACCTATGGTCCTTTCTTTGTGAAATAGATCAATTGAATACATATTCAATGAAACTCATTTCACAACTCCAAATCTTTATCACAAGTGTAAGAAAGGCAAATTCTTGCCACTATTAGAATGTGTCAGATTCTAAACTATTATGCAATGATTCCTCTCGTAATGTCGAGGTACAGAAGTCACAGATACTTTTCCAATGATATTACAACGTATTCCATTGGAGATTGTTACAAGACAATTCCCCGGAAATGAAGTCTCACATTCAAAGTACATTCCTTTGAACATCCTTCTTGCATAAAAGTTTCTAACTTTCTCATAGATTCTTAATATCCAACTCCCATTATGGAAACATTTCCATATTCGCCATATGACAACTCATTATTAATAGAATCCTGTCGATTCATAATAATGTCAATATGGTCCATTCATTACTATACTTCCAACTACAAGCGATCAATCCTTAGCGAACCTTAGATCGTCCTTGACAGTTGTTTAATAACTTTAGTCGTATATAGTTCTAGTCCTCTTAATGCCCTTGGCATTTGAAAAATTAGAGCACGAGAATATTATAGCACATGCAATCGATCCTATACCCGAAGCATATGGGATATGATTCATAATGTCTTACATAAAGACATGATACTAGACCAGTCTCTTGCTATAGTATTTCTATATAGAATTTTCAATGTTGAAACATTCCAACCTGATATTCATATATGCTCATGACTAAGCTTGATTAATATTTCAATCTAAGCTTTTAGATTCGAAATAAAGTATAAGTATCCTCTCCCTTACTATAGCGAAACAACTTTTCAAATTCTGTAACTTTGCAATTTAAAACTTTGTTTCCTATAAATAGCATTGTTGACTTGCAACACTTATCATAATGATCATGCTCCCACTATCATGATAATTATATTTATACCAACATAACAATTATGCTCCCACTAGCTTTGACATGTATTCAGAAATCACTTGGACTTCTAGAAATCAATACTTATTGACTTTCTTTCCAAAGTTCAGATTTCTGACACAAGATGCTTTGATAAGACTTTATCTAGGCTTCTCAAACTCATACACCTTTCCTTAGATAGGTCACATGTGTGTCTAAACAATTTCAGAACTTACAACAATAAGTCTCAAATGTTTAGACCTTTTGCCATTTCTCACAATTCGAACTATGAAGAGGGATGTCGTAATCATAATCGAATTTGAGAATGCAATTAACACAACTACAATCTCCTTAAAATCTACTTAGTGAAAGCATTTCCTCATAATCATTTTCATGAATTGGATAGAAACCTTATGACACTTAGATTTTATGGTGTATGTGTTCCTATCCATGTGAATTTGTTATTTCTAACCATTATCATATGATAAGGTCTATTACAAATTTAAACTCATATGGACTGAACTTGTTCAATCTTAATTTCTTGCCACTTGGCAGCACAAGGGCCTACCATTTCTTCCATGTTGTTGAGAAGATCACCCTTACTGATCAATGAAGTTTCACTGATCAAGGTGCTTTGCCTTATGCAATCAATTGTGAACTCATAGAACTCACATGCATAGTCATATTTAACTGGGATGGGCATAAAAACAAGAATATGTCAACACGATAGGTTACAAACCTCAAGTCGTGTGCTAGTGTTAAACAATAGTTTTATTCTTGATTATTTCTTGAAACCTTTCAAGGTCTTTAAGACTCCCACTATCCTCTTGACATATAAGATCTCTTGTTAGGAAACATTCCTTGACAAACAAATATTCAAGAGTTAGTGTGGATTCTTATCAAGAATAACACTTCACACAATTGGTCTTAGTTGGTCTTTGTTTTATCCAAAACATCACAACTACCAACTTGAATGTGTTATAACCTACTTAACATATGTCACTCAAGGCACAATCTCGGAGTATGACTCTAAGACTTGATTTTCACCTTAATTGATTTAACCATTTCAACAATTCCCGATTCCTCTTCTTAGCCATACAAATGCACTAAGGTGTCCTTAGAGGATCAATTGCGATATGGTTTCATAATCATTAAGATAATCATAAAACACGATACTAGAGTACTCTCCTTTCCTTTCAGATTGGAGAAAATTTTATCTTTCTGCCTAATTGATTCTTCTTATTCGTAAGGCCACATATTGAAACTTTTCCAATGATTCAAAATTACACTTAATCTTGTAAGTATAACCATGTTTACTAAACTTTTAGTAAATCATAATGAATAGTCTTATCGTTCTTTGTGGTGGACCTGACCAGCGCATAACCAAGTGTACCTGATCCCCTAGTCCTTCACTTGATTCACATATACATATGAACAAGGAATTAGTCTTAATTTCCCAAAGACGAAGGTTCTCATTCATCACACAATACAAGTTGCATGATTCCAAGTTTCTGTCCAATTGAAACTTGGTGATGCGAATCTTTCCTTATTTGGTAAATTTAGACACTACCACAAACGAAAGAATCAAATCCATATTGCTAAAAATAGATACATACAAACATCAAGTTTCACAAATGCCATTGTAAGGAAATATAAGATAAAATCAAAATTTTTCTTTATTTATAAAATTGCGGAAAACTTATCCTTACAATGCAATTACAAATGAAAACTGTGTTACTAAATATTTCTAAGCAACCTATCATAACTCTTATGTAGCAGCTCAAAAATCTGATCATCGAACCATGCGATCGAAATCCATCCCTTCGTGATCAGACTCAGCCTGCTCTTTCTTTAAGCTTCCTTTCTTTTCTTCGATCCTAAAAAAACATCAGAATGTAATCTCATCACATCATGTATTAAGAATCTTCAAATAGGAACTTAATAGAGTTAGATAGTGGACTTACATGAAGCAGAGTCAAACATTTTGACTTTACCATCCTTGTGGTCCTTCAGGTAGATACGACAGCTTTGCAACCAATGCCCATTCTCTTGGCAATAGAAACAAATAGACTCTATCGGAATGGTACACGGGACAATCATAGACTTAGCCTTTCTCTTGGTCAAACAGTTTGACCTTGGCATTTCCATTGGGAAGAGAAAGTTTTTCTGGACTTCTGATGTCGCCATTGTCAATGTCCATGGAAATTTGGGAAGTAGATCTTCCAATCAAATTTGTTTGACCAGTGCGCCAAATCATTTCTGATTCAGCAACAATTAGCAAATAGGTAAGATCGATAAGGGTCATGTCTCAGTCTTTCATATAGTAATCTTTAATGAACTCACTATATGACTCAGGAAGTGATTCAAGAACCAAGTCAACGGCCACCTTCTTTCGAAAAACAACACCTAACATTCCCAACCTGTCAATGTGTGACTTCATCTCTAAGATATGTGCACACACATACCTTCCATCTTGGTGTTTGCTTGCCAATAGGGTTTGAGTGACCTTGAACTTTTCAAGTCGACGAACATATGGTTTAGGGAGAACTATTGGAGGAGGTGGAGGAAGTGAAACATGATATCCATTTCCACGATCCAATCATGGGACATCATCTTCGTAAGGAAAGCTTTTTCCATAAGATTCGGGAAGACCATAGTTGTCAAAACTAGACATCAACAAGGGAGAAATTCAAGTAAATTGATTTAAGTCCATAATATAACACCCAAAATGAAATATTAAGGCTAGGACCCAACACAATATTTCACAATTCGGAAAAGGGATGCCGTAATCCAATTGTAAAATATTTGAAGGTAGGTAAATGACGATTTACCAACTTCCACCATGAAAAACGAAAATGAACATTAGGTTTTAAATGAATTGAAATTCCTAGATTCTTTGAGATTCATTGAACTTGTCAATGGCATGTTTAAATCTCGATTATGTCCTTTAAGTTTGTGACTTGGATGCCGAGGATCACAAACAAGGTGTGAATAACCATGCAAATTAGCTTGGTACACTTAATGTTACAAGTCACCTAATCAATGTTCCGGCTAACCACACACGCTCCATTAATCCATGATTAACATCAAGCTACCCTTTGCCATACATTGTCAGTCCCAAATTAGTGTGCCGGTTAACCACACACGCTCCACTAATGACTTAACAAAGTGCAAAATGCAATTTCATGGGTTAGCACCAAATTCACATTTTTCCTAAGTAACTAAGATTGGGAATTTATAAATGTTTAGTTACTTGGTATTTTCATTATACTTTTAATGGAAGTTTGTCTCCTATCCTGCCCGTTCGGCTAACGACCCTCCACCAATCATGGAAACGGTGGGTGAGAGTGGACACTCATTCAACTGCCATTTTATAGGCAGTTTCCTTATAACCCCCCCCTATAGATTGGCTTTGTGAATGAGGCCTACTAACGGTAAGACTGACCTTTTAATTATACATATATAATATATTAGACTTTTAATTTTATATAGTATAAGGGTGTATTTTAAACATTTAAAATACTTGATGGTTTAATCTATTAATAAATTATACTCTTAATTTAATTAACTTAAACCATATGATTATGGATTTAATAATACTCTCTTAATTAAACATTTAATTAACTATTAATAAAGTCCATAAGAGTTAATTGAACTATTCAAAAAAAATCAAGATGCTAAATCAAATTAAAACTATTTAATTAATTTTAAGTTATGAACCCATGAGTTACGTTTTTGAAAACGTTTCAAATTAGCAGGGTTTCTATGAATTCAATGTTTCTTAATTGAGACTTTTCAACTTTTAAAACTTGAGGGCAAGTTTTGTAATTCTTGAAAACTTTTGAACTCCATAACTTAAGGAATTAATTTGTTTTGTGAAGATGATACTTTTCAAGTTCGATAACTTATGGAACTCTTCGAAAACAGTAAGATCAATTTAACTATTATTAATTTGTAACTCCTTAAAAAAACTTTTGAGTTCCAAATTTGATGAAAAAATTTGTAACTCCTTAAAAACCATTTAGATCAAACATTAAACTAATAAAACAATCATATCATTTTATCTTTTACTAAATTGATCTAATTCAACTCTTGTAGCAAAATGATTTAAATTTTACAAATAATTAGTTTTTTCATAAAATCAAGTAATTATATTAAAATTTAGCAACCATCATGTTATTGAATGGGGATAATCATTACCATATCAACAAAATCAAATTTTATGAACCAAAACATTTTATGGTAATGATCCTAATCCAAAACAGGCCAAAAACCCAAAAATTTTGTCAACGGATGATCCAACTCGTCGAACCAGGCTATGGACTCGTCGATTTCATGACCAAAATCATCTAACTCGTCGAGTCCAATAGTGGACTCGTCAAGTTCATGCTGACAGACACAGGTTTTTCATTTTGCTTCAACTTTGAACAATTAGCTATGCATGAATATAACAGAAAACTACCCATGGCTCTGATACCACTGTTGGGTTTTAGTTACTATAACACTCCTATGGTGCACATACAACCCTAATAGCTTTGGATCTAAGTTTTCTCTAGTTATACATGCAACAAACAAATCCAAAGCATGAAGCCTACAACTAGCATACAATTTGACATATGAATCATAAAAGTAAGTTAGAAGAATACCTCTTAATTGAAGCTTGTAGGAATTAGTCTTTCAAGAGCCTAGCACCTCAAGTGTGATGCCTCAAATGTCTTATAACAAACCAAGAACAAGAGGAGGAACTTGAGAGAGAGGTTTGGAGATACAAAAATCGTCTAGAGCTTCTTGGAATCACTAGTGCACGATTTTTTGCTTGGGGGTTACATTTATATAGTATAGAATCCAAGAGTTAAACCCTAATCCACTTCCTTAGGCCTTAATCCAATAATCCATATGATAAGCCTTTTGTACTAACTCTTCATGGAGTCTTACATGAACTTAGTCCATTACTAATCAATATGGATCATTAGTCTAAACTATATATATCACTGATTTACATAATCAGTCCCTATTAATTTAATTAGTCTCTTTTGATCACTAAATTAATTCAAAATTAATTCTTGATCAATACTAATTAAATAATATGATTTCTCAATTAATATATTATACTTATAATATATTAAAGCACATTAACCTCTTTCTCAATTATCCATCCTAACAAATTGTTCCAGAGTGTTACAACCCAAATGGACCATGCTTGTATCGGGTCAAGTACATACCAATTATAGTTATGGACTCAGACACCTAATCCAACAGTTTGTACTCACAAGGGCATTTTAGGAAATCTATTGATAACTTCATAATGATTGCCATCTAAGAAGTGAATGAAATTCATGAATATGAATTGACATTCTAAAGATGATATTGGAATATTAACATGAAGGGATGCTCGTGAAGTTATACCTCTAGTGGTTGTTTTGGCCCAAAGGGTAATTTGGGAAACATGGAATGGAATTCAGGATTCCATAGTTAGTTTATCTACTTACAATGAGATTAATGGTGGTTTTATATACTTTACAACTTTCATTTGAGTACTCAATGAGTTAGAAACAAACTATGTGACTTTTGCAATGTGCAATTGAACAATAGACTGAAAGATCTTGTATGCCCAAGAGTCATTATAGAATGATATTCCTAATAATATATAATCATATAGGGTCACACCATATAGCAATTTACCATCAATTGATTATTTATTAGCATAATTTGATTATTAATAAATATATCAACAATTGTATTTTATTGGAAAATTATTATTTCATGGAAATAATATTTTACTAATTGAGAATTTATTATTTGTGGAAATAATATTTATTGGAAAAATAACAATTTATTAAATGTATCATAAAGTATGATTATTTATAAGTTATATTTATATCTTGATAAACTAGTTAGAATTTATTTATATAAAACGTAGTTTTATATAAAAGAAGATATATATATATATATATATATATATATATATATATATATATATATATATATATATATATATAACTAGTTGTTTGAATATATGAATCACTTTATATAAATGATTGCCTTTTATATAAAGTTGGTATATATATTTATACATGTATAAACCAGTCATATGATAATGGAACATCCTTTGGTTCCATCCATTAACCATAAGGCCGAAAAATAGGAGGACACATGTCTTGTCTATTCTACATGCATGCTTGTAAGAAACATGTCCCATGTTGCTTTTGATTTATGGTCTCCTTTTGCTTTTTGGCCATTATATAAGGGAGGCCATGGAAGGATTTTTACACACTTCTTGCAAGCCTCATTATCCTTATTCTTTGGAGTCAAAATCGTGAGCATGAGTGGCTCTAAAGGGCTGCCAAATTTCGAGCTTTGCAAGCTCTACTTCTCCACCATTCTCTTGCATTTTAATGTCAAAGAATGTCCCTTTGTTGCTTCACCTTTGAACATATATTTGGTATATATTTCGAAGGCTTATGAACACAAAATACAAGTGAATACTAGCATGCTTTGATGGTTCTACTCTTGCTTGGTGAATACTTGTACAGTACTCTTGTTTTAGAGTTTCATGCCACACTTCATCAACTTCCAACCTCCCATGAGGATCAAAGTCTTCAAAGGTTGTTATGCTTTCCCTTCTATGGTTGTTTTAATCTTTCTAACTCTTGCAAAATGATCATTGGTGGGTAAAATAGTTTTAGTTTTATTCAACATTTTTAAAGCTTCCATTGTAATTTTTATCGGTTGTGAAACCATATTTTTGAATAAAACCCAACAATAGGTATCAGAGCCATTTTTGCAAGATTAGTTAGATTATTTCTTTAGTTGATGAAATCTTTTTTTTTTGGAAAACATTGATGGTTTTCTCTTTGCAAGAAAAAGCCATACATATTTTCTATGACAACTTTAAAATGTTTATAATTGTTATTTTTTAACTAAATGTTTACATCCATCTTTTTGGTCATAAAAGTTGTCTTAGAAAAATAAAGAGTTGTTTTATATATTTTTTAGTATATAAATATGTATGATGTACATAAACTAGCCATGGACCTTTGTATTGTTGCATGTGTTGATTTATTTAAAATTGTTATAATTATTTAGTTATTCATATGGTTTGTAATAATTAAATAGATAGTTTTCATTTGTTAATTTTGTTAAGTAATAGATTAGTTTTAGAAAATAGTTTATTTTTATAAAATGTAACAAGAATGAATATGGTGGCCAATTTGAAGATCAAAAGTTTATAAAGTTGATTTTATTAAAGTTTCTCAAACTTTATACAATTATTTTTATAAATTTGCTTCAAAGGTGTTGAAGCAAGTGAGAGCACATGAAGACTTTACAAGATAAAGGTCCCTTATGTCCCTTTAGGAATGAACTTGATAATTTTGTGATGCCTCACAAAATTATTACTAGTTAATGGCTTGGTTTATGCACATATGTTATAATTGTTATGCATGCTTGTGTTGTTTTATGTTTATGTTATTATTGTTATGTTATGGTTGATAAATTAGTTTTTCAAATGAAAAATAATATTTGATTATAAATAAACATCACAATGAGTTTGTTTTTAATAAAATTAACCTTTTAACATAAGATGCTAAAAATATTTTTACAATAAAACAAGCTTTATCGTAAAAACTAGTAACCGGTAAAATTTCAGGATTAAAATTGTTTAAGTTTAAAATAGAGATTTGTAAACTTATCAAACTCCAAACCTTATTTTATAGAAGGAAATTTTATTTAAAGGTCTCCAAATGTTCTAAAGAGCTCATACGATATAACTTAATACTATTTATTAATTTAAAACTTTGATCGTGTCAATTATATAAAACCGGGTTTTATATATAGAACATTGTTAAAAATGTGATTTTAACATGAAATAAGTTTTTTTATAAAGTATACCATGGTTTATTGAATGCATGCAATAACCATGATATAACATGTTTTTTTTTAAAACTAGAATTATAAAAACATCAAAGACCCCTTACAAAACTCAAATCTATGCAATCCTTTTTAAAGAACACTCGCATGTCTCTTGTATGCACTGGTGGGATAAAGGCTACCTAACCGCTTGGTGTTATCTTTTGATGGTCGGGGTGTTTTCTCAATTTCTATAACCAAGTTATAGGCCGATTACACAAGTTTTTCAGATTGGATGATTTGATCGGAGATCTCTTGTGATAAAGGATACCAAAGCAAGAGAATTCTGAGGCATAGATGGGATCAAACATTTTTAATTAAATTTGCTATTAGCGATCCCATAAATCTAGGAATTATATGGTAAGATATAATTGATAATCGATATCTACCGGGTTGAATTCACATGGATGGGATAAAGGATACCTAACCATTTATTTGTTTTGCAACTTGGATCCTAGACTTTGATAATTAATGTTTTAGAAACTAAAAGGGGTATTAACTATAAAGATTAAATATTGAAAATACTAAATCAATTTTGTTAAAATTTTGTAGATAAATAATCCACTCTCATAACCATGAATTGTCATTCCTCTTTAAATGACTTAATGAAACAATAATATTCAATAGATAAACCTTCAATGAATGTGTTCATGTCTTAAGAGACAATCTCGTGAGAGATGTAAAATTGTATACACTTAAAGGACCTATTCCTAAACAAATTGCTTTGAGCAATAGACCTGAATATGATACCTAGTAAATGCATCATAGTGATGCCCAAGATGCTTCTAACATCATACTAGGAACAATTATTCATGACTTCTAGGAAGTCTTAGATAATTTAAACATATATCTGATGATATAACAGGTTAAGCAGTATTCCAATAAATATAGTGATATTTTGTTGGAATAGTGTAAGACTAAAAGAGTCACCTTGTGTGATCTAAAAGGACCATGTTTTATGGAATAAACACCTTTAAGCCCAAGAAATCCAATAAGGCCCACATAGATGGATCTTGTTTCTTTTGTGAAGAAACTGGACACTGGTAGAGGAACTGCTCCTCTTATCTAGAAAGAAAGTCTGAAAGAGACTAGTACTGTAGGTATCTACTAGATAAAACTCATACTTTTCGTGTAACACTCAAGTACTTGACACTTAAATGTTAATCTAGTATTTTTAACTTGATTGCAAATATTTATAGAAGAGTAACTAGCTGAGCACAAGCAAGTTGGAACTACACTCTCGAAGTTTAGTTTATTATTTATGCTTAAAACATAAATTGCTTGTAATATAAAACAACATTTTCTTGCAACAATGTATGTTTTAAATTTAGCATGTCTAAATATTTATGTCTCAGTTATTTTTTTAAATGTTTGATTATTTACTAGATCGTTTTTCATAACGATAATACTCATATTCTGAAATGGTTGACTTCTATTTCTGAGACTAGATCTCTTAAGAGAATTACAAAGCAACTATCAGCATTTTATAAATAAAATTAAGTTCTATATGTAAGCACTTTTGACTTAAACTTATTTTAAATCAAACTTATCCATGACATTGTTATCTTTATTGTATAAATGAAATCCACATATTCCAACTTCAAGAAAGGGATCTTTGAAGGCAAATAATGTAGTTTATGACTTCCTTTCTAATGAATGTCTATGATTGAGCACAAGATACAACCCGGTAGTACCATGTAAAGCCTTCGTGAGGATAAAGGGTGAATTAGCCTTTTTGGGATTATACTTCAATGACTATTAACTGTATCTAGAATACAAACACAATAAAATTACATAATTGTAGAATATTCTAAAAGCACATTTAGATTATTATATACAAACCCACCAAGAATAATTTCATTTATTCCTCTAAAAGATGAGTTAGTAGAAAGCAAGCTTCTAATGACAAAGCAAGTTGGTGGCACATGGGACTTGAAGCAGCTCAATAACCATAGTCGGATGTAACAATTGTTGGCATTAGTTTCAATAAGGAATTGTTGAACATGAATAGTAGCTATTCATAAACACAAATTGTTCACAATAATGGTAGAAATCATCTATGACTTGAGAAATGTGGAATCTCTCATTGATGAGTTTTGATGGTTTCTAGTTAAACCATCAACTACCAAAATGGTATATCTGATCTTGGATCTGAAAAATAACTTAGAGTCATGAACATTGAGCTGTAATGCATGTTTAATAATCAAGTATGGGCTTGATTAATCTTTCTCTCTATAGCAAGGCTAGAAGGAGTAAGAGATTCTTCTAGAATGAATATATACATGGATATATATATACACATTTAGTAATATTTGTTATATAAGGATTTTCTCATACTCATGTCATCGACTATGGTCCTTATCATACTCATGACATTGACTATGATCAAACCTTTTCACAAGTAGCTATGATTAGATCAACAAGGATATTATTTACAATAACTTCATATGAGATATAGCAAATAGATTTCAAGAAAGACCACTTTTCTTAATAGACATCTACTAGTAGATATCTATATAGCTTAGACTGGAGGTTTTCTTAATCCTTGTTATCCTAACCAAATGTGTAAGGCTTAGGATCCACTTGTGGATATAAAGCAAACATCTCAAGGTTGGAATATTCATTTTTATATAAAGATACAAGGTATGCTTTTATATCAAAATGAAAAGAACGTGTCTGTGTTTACTAAGAACTAGTGGGAGGATAGTGATATTCCTAATCTTGTATGAAAGAGACATACTTAATCATTTGAAATGACATTCCGACTAAGCAACCTGGTTTTCACCTTGACTCAGAAAGTATTTCTAGAATGAAAGACTTAGGAATGATAAGATACATTCTTGGAATGTAAAATCTATAAGAGATAGATAAAGATGAATGGTAAAGGTTTTAAAATTCTTTTTGCATTAAATGACAATATATTGAAAGAGGTCAAGATATAAGATTCCTTTGGATGATTCTTTGCATCGTTACATGACACCTCCTGAGTCTGTCTCAAAGGACCTAGCACATAGGTTGAGCTAGATGAAATGATTTATATTCTATTTGCTTGGCAAATGAAATCATCATTTATGTCATATCATGAGATAAAAAATTGAATATATGGTTAAGTCACTAGATGACTGTGAGAACATTCTAAGAGTACTTAAGAAGAGCTAAGAGAATGTATATGAGATAATTAGTTTAGAACAAAATCTTAATGTAAAGAGCTACATATGATTTTTATTTCTAAATAAATATAGATAATTATGAATTATAATTGGATTATGACTTCATTTTGGAGTCAAGAGTAAGTTTAGTTGGAATGAGGTCCAAGCAAAAACAAAATAGATATATCTACTAAATAAGAATACACTACTTTTTAGAAGTTGAAATCAAATATAATTGCATGAACTAGATCATTGAAAAACTAGGTTGAATCCTTCCATTCAGGGATAACCTAGAAATCTTTTGTGAGTAATAGAGTGTACTTAATCAAGCTAAGAAACTCTATGTCACATAAGAGCACCAATTATATTCTCCAAAATATTTAACTATACTTAGAGTAATGTCAAATATGGAGATTATTGTATTCGCAAAATTCACAAAAATTAAATTTAGTCGAACCCATTAATAAGTCTTTCTTTTAAGCTAAGTATAAGTGGTCACATTTCAGCCATAAGAATTTTATTATTCTAGTGGGATTTTGATTTGAATTTAGTATATGGATATTGGAACATTGTAATAAAAACTATTAAATAATGTTTTGATATACTGGGATATGATCATTACATTAATACTTTTTGTGTATATTAACATGTTTAATCCATGAATAATCTTATTATTCTAAAGGTTCATAGTCGGTCATGATTGTGGGAGAAATTATGAAGTAAGACTAATATGAAATGGATTGGTTGACTCTTACTAGATGAAAGTAGGCAAGTGGTTGTAACCAAGTTTCATAGGTACTTTTCAGAGAACTAGTATTGAACAGACCCGCATCAAGATCATCTCATAGATCACAGTTATGAGTGATACTTGATTAAAAGGTACTATCTTTGTGTCCTTAACACCTGAGATATATGGTGGGACTTAAGTGTAGGGAGTGTTGTGCTTTGATATGACCAAATGTTGTTCCTTGACCGGACAGTTATAAAATTCATATTCGGGTATGGTGTGAACTATACAAGAGGGTTATGTAGTCAAGATGGATTAGTTCCTCTTATGTGTTGAGAGTTAGACATCTAACGCGCGTTACCCAAAGTTAAACTACAAATGAGATTGACTGCGATCCAAGGCTCATGTTCAACAGGAGGTCTGTAACAAAGGGATAATTGATAAACTTACCTTAATATATCAATTGAAGCTTAGAGCTTTTGGAAATTGGATGTTGATGAATGGAATTCTTTGTCATATGTTATTTGGGTAGTGAAATGTTGCTAGACGTCCACCACTGTCTATATCAATCGATTATGAGTCTTGTGCAAGTGGGAGATTGAAAAATCTTGTGTGCCCAAGTGTCATTATAGAATGATATTGCTAATAATATATAATCTTATAGGGTCACATCATATAGCAAGTTACCGTCAATTGATTATTTATTAGTATAATTTGATAATTATTAAATATATCAACACTTGTATTTAATTGGAAAATTATTATTTCATGGAAATAATATTTTACTAATTGGGAATTTATTGTTTGTGGAAATAATATTTATTGGAGAAATAACAACTTATGAAATATATCATAAAGTATGATTATTTATAAGTTATATTTATATCTTAATAAACTAGTTAGAGTTCATTTATATAAAAGGTAGTTTTATATAAAAGAAGATATATATATATATATATATATATATATATATATATATATATATATATATATATATATATATATATATATATATATATAACTAGTTGTTTGAATATATGAATCACTTTATATAAATGATAGCCTTTTATATAAAGTTGGTATATATATTTATACATGTATAAACTAGTCATATGATAATGGAACATCCTTTGGTTCCATCCATTAATCATAAGGCCGAAAAATGGGAGGAGACAAGGCATGCATATTCCACATGCATGCTTGTAAGAAACATGTCCCATGTTGCTTTTGCTTTATGGTCTCCGTTTTCTTTTTGGGCATTATATAAGGGAGGGCATGAAAGGGTTTTGACACACTTCTTGCAAGCCTCATTCTCCTTCTTTTTTGCAGTCAAAACCGTAAGCATGAGAGGCTCTAAAGTGCTGCCAAATTTCGAGCTTTGCAAACTCTTCTTATCCTCCATTCTCTTCCATTTTGATGTCAAGGAATGTCCCTTTGTTGCTTCACCTGTGAACATATATTTGGTATATATTTCAAAGGCTTATGAACAATAAATTACAAGTGGATACTAGCATGTTTTGATGGTTCTACTCTTGCTTGGTGGATATTTGTAGAGAACTCTTGTTTTAGAGTTTCATGCCACACTTCATCAACTTCCAACCTCCCATGAGGATCAAAGTCTTCAGATATTGTTATGATTTCCCTTCTATGGTTGTTTTAATCTTTCTAACTCTTGCAAAATGATCCTTGGTGGGTAAAATAGTTTTAGTTTTATTCAACATTTTTAAAGCTTCCGTTATCATTTTTACCGGTTGTGAAACCGGATTTTTAAATAAAAATCCAACATAGACTGGTTAACCTTTCTTTACAACTTGAAGATCACAATGTTCTTGAATTTCAATGAGCACTTAATAGATTAAGCAGGATATTTTTGGGGATAAAACACCTCTTAATCATGTGTGAGAACCCATACAAGTGGTGCAAAGGGAAATAGAAAAAGGTCTTCAAGAACTAAGCAAAATATAATGTTATTATGAGAAAAATATTCACCTTGTGGGCATACAGACCATTCCACACAGCCCTATGTGAAATTCCACACGCAGCGTGTGGAACCGTATTTTTGGGAAATTTTGTTTTCCTCATAACTTTTGCATACGAACTCGAATTTACGCACGATTTCCGCCTACGTTCATAGATTTTCATACGAAATGTGTTGAAGCAATAAAATTTAGTAATTGAACCCTTGAGGGGAATTTTGGTCATTTTATTGACTTTCACTTACTTGTTACAGAGGAGGTTTTTGATAATGTTGCTCTAAGGAAAGAGAATAGAAGAGGACTAGCTACTCTACGTGTAATTGAGATGAGTACATGTTGGAATTTTCCCACTTTAGAGTACATGGCAAAATGATTTTTATAATAATAAAATACTATTGTTTTGATATATGAAACTTTTTGAAATGAAAAGTGTTAAATGCTTTTGGAAAGAATATTTTGAAAGAATGTCTTGAAGGAAAAAATGTTTTTGAAAGCAAAGAACATTTTGGAAGAACAGATGTTTTGATAATGTGTTTAAAATGTCTTGAAATATATATGTTTTACTTTAAAAATGAGTATTTTGATACTAACGTATGAAATATGTAAAGCATGAAAAGTAATGACAAGAATTGGAAAGTAATGAAAAGAGTTGGAAATATTTAGAAAGTAATAAAAATAATATATTGCATGAGCGATGATATCCTTGTACCAGGATATGGAGGAATCTATCGGGGTGGCGCCTCCCCTTCGCGAGATATATGTCCTAACGAAAATGATGCCTTGGTGGACTTATTTTGTTCTTTCTAACTTGGTATAGACTTGGGGATATTGCTAGGCCCTAAATATAAAAATGGAAACGATTCAACACCAGAATTAGCCCATAAAGAAATAAGGAATGGAGTGTGAAAAGAAATGTCTTTTAAATTATGTTATGACAAATGAAATGTTTTGATATAGAATGGAATGTGGAAAATTTCTACTTGATATATGTTTTGCAAAGATGAAATGTTTTTGATGAAAATATGATAAATGTTCTGGGTCTCAAACCCACGTACCTCACGAGACATTATTGTCTTATGTATATCTCTTTAATTCCATGTATCTTAGGTTGTACTTAAGGAGAAAAAGTGATAGATGGAAGTTAGAAGTTAAGAGATAGAGAATGGAGGGGAGCTTGTCAAGTTCATGTTTAATGATATTGATGTAAGTAATATTTGCTTGCTATGGTTGTATTGATGCTTAATGGTAACACCCAATGTTTTAATTTGTAAATATTTTTATGGGACCGATTTTCGTTAAATGTGGGTTAATACATGAATGTTTTTAAAACGATAACATCTTAAAGTTTGAAATTTTTGGGGTGTTATAAAGCCTATATGTTCAATATGATATTCACACTTTTGTGAACTTATCCCTATTATTGTTGTATTTCCTTTCATTTCAAATTCTTTAATGATATAGATTTTAAAGCAAGGACATCCTTTTATGGTTTAAGAACACTTTTGAGAAAGAGTTTTAAAGTATGTTATTTTGAACAATTTAAATTATTTGAGTCACATTTACATTTTGTATTTTGATTATGTTTATCTATTAATTTAAGGTGAGTTGAGGCATTAGAGGTCCAAGATCGGAAATTAAATTGGCTATCAAAGTAGAGAGAATCTAGAAAATTTTAGAGAGTTAAGAAAGTTGACAAAGTTTGAGAAAATTTGAAAACGTCTGAGAATGTTTAGGAAAGTTAGAGAAAGACTAAAAATGATTTGATAGCTAAATAACATGATGATTTGAGATGAGATGGGGGTTGGACACATTCTTTCATTTTAGACATTGAGTGTAATGTAATACTATTTTTTAGCTTATGTTGTTTATATGAGTTTTGATGTTCGTAACAATGTAGTTTGACTTATGTTATGTTTTACCTGAAATATGAGGGTTGACAATTTTGTTAAGTTTTGAAGAAGTATGATTTTCTACATTTGTATAATCTTTTTTGTTTATCTATATATTTTTCCATATAATGTCTAATCCTTAGATTTACTCATTAGGATTTTGAAACCGAACCCACAACATTGATATACTTTTCAGGTTAATATCTGGTAATAGTAGCTCTAAATAGTGAGAAGCCTAAGGCCATTTAGAATACAAATTTTGTGTAATTGATATTTTTACTTTGAATCATCGATTCTTGATCTTACACCTAGTAATTTTTTAAACTACGTTTTGGAAATTTAAACTGTGGGATTGTATTTCGCAATTGAAATTTGAAATTGTTTTGAAAATTAATTAATGGTTAGTTAAAATAGCTCATGCAAGGGGTGTTTCACTAAAACTGTAAAAAGCTTATCAAATGTCAAGTTCTATTTTTAAAAATCATCAAAATATTAATTTTTTTGGAATTGAAATCATTAAAACTAATATATCATTATGCAAGTGACAACATAAATATTGTTTTGATTTTCTTTAAGAATGTGATATTTTTGGTAGTAAACCTTCCAAAACTCTAATCGATAAAAATTTAGCTATTATTATTTGTGGGTTAATGTCTAGTGCTACTTACTTAGTGATATAACTTGTTATGCAAAGTTTGTTAGTAATCCAATTATATTTGACTATTATATGACTATGTTATTAATGTCTTAATCATTTTATGCATGTGCACAAAAAAAACCTCATTCTGGGTTAGAAACTAGAGACATAAGTTATCATAAAAGTATTCTTGGTAGCAAATTAATATAAGTAAATTATTAGCTTATCTTGAGATTAAAGTAAGTGTGTTTCTCTTCAGAAACTCATACAATTCGTTTTCATTTGTTTCTTTGATACTCTCTTATTCTTTTATAGTGAAATCTAATTTTACTTTTTCTAAATCTTCATTCAAGGTTCTAAATAATGTTAGGCATGACTTGGACGCAATATCAAGCCTCAAACTTTTACGAGTTGTAGCGAACCATGCTATTTGTAAGGCGTGACATAAGTTGGGAATTTTATATATAATTAATATTTTTATATGTAATTTCTAATATTATTCGTAAATATATACATATATGACTTAAGGCGGTATTTTTTTTAAAGTTTGGCACTTTGGCGTCAAGTACAAGACTCAGAGCTATGGTGCACCATGGCGAGCTTTTTAGAAGCTTGGCTTCAGCTAATGTCTTTTTGGGAAATTTTAATTTTTGCCTTTTTAGTAAATAATAATAATTTTGAAAAATTAAATATTATAAAAGTTATCTTATGAACTTATGTGTATGTTTAAAGGTTTAAATCTATTAGAAAATTTAATTAAGGTTAACCCAAGATTATAGTGAAGAGTGACTATTTATTCCAAGTACGGGAAACTTGAGCATATCTTTTAGTTTTCTTGATAATCTTTTTCTGAATACTAAATTGTTAACAAGTTATAGTTAAATGTTAAGTTAGACTTTCTTTGTTCGAAATGTAGATAGATGTCTTTTTGGGAAAATTTAAGTTTAGGGGACTAAATTTGACAAATCCTAGCAAACTCAAGGCTGACTTTGAAAAAATGAGGTATAGATTAAAATTGTTAAAAACATTCAAGTGATTAGGGACTAATTAATTAAAGTAAAGTCTAGATAAATAGTTAGGGCCTTTTATGATATTTGAAAAGAACGTAGACTTAAAGGACTAAAACTTACCAATTTGTAAAGCTATAACTTTAAACCACCAAGAATCGTTCTCCCTCACTCATTCTCGTAATATTAAAGTTGTAATTAAGATCATAAATTGATTTACAGATCCATGGATTGAGTTGAAGTTTAATAGAAGGATAATTATAAATTAGAAGTTAAAAATCCTAATAGAATTAAAGTTAGGTATCAAATCCACTTCATTTTCTTCATTTAGCAACTCATGGTATGTAGATTTGATCAAAATACTAGTTTTATTTCTAGAAATAATTTTCTAATTAAATTCCTTGTTAGTTTTGATCATTAGGTTGCAAATTTACTTCTATTTCTCTTATTCCTAACATTTTGAGCATAAATAAGTTTTTAGAGCTTCAAATCCCTTAACACTGGTAGAATTAAAATATGAACTTGTCTTCATGAGATGGATGTTTTTATAAGCTTATTTTGATGTTTCAAAACTATATTTATGATACGGAATCCACCATCTATTAGAAATTGCATCTATGGATCTATTTGAGATCTCAACTTTGAGTTAGAGCTTCAGTAGTGATTTAAGCCTTAGTAATGACTTCATCTAGTTTTTTATCTATTAAAATACATAAAATGTCATTAGTTTAACACACTAAGTCAAATTGAATATCAGTTGATGATGCTCTAGGTTTTTCAAAGGATTGGTGAGAATTTGAAGTTTATATGATTTTCAATGGAACTAAATCAAGCTTTAAATGTTCAACCATTAATATCACAACTGTTGAATCATAGATATATGTGTACTACAACTTTTAAAATATTAATAACATGTTTAAGATGTTATTGGTGTCGGTTAAGTCAGTTAGAATCAATCTAGGTGAATCTATAAGGCCAATGGAAGTTTATAACTTAGATTGGAAGGTTGATGTCTTCATGAGTTTTTAATCAAGCTTGTATAACATTAAGACTTTTAATGAATTAAGCTAGTGATGAAATAATATGTAATAGAGTAATAAATATTTTTTAGGGCTTATTACATCCATTAAAGTGATTATAATGTCTATGAAAGGTTTTAGATCAAATACACCAAAGTATATCTAAATTGGACAAAACTATGTTTCGGGCAATGACTATACATTAAACGATCTGTGTATATGCCTAGGCATAATCCAAGTTGGCAGTGTACCCTTCTAGCTGAAATATAAAATCTGATCAAGAGAATTTCGGTCCAAATTGCTATTATAGTTTCAATTCCTTAATGCTATGAAATAGTTTAAAATGAGTTAGTTGTAGTTAAAAACTATGTTAATTTAGGTCTTAATTTATACAACTAATATTTAATAAATGGTTTAATCATTAAACATGTGTTCTTAGAAAGTGTTTATACAACACTAAAAGATAAGTAAGGTGCTTAAGAGAAGCTAAAAGAGCAAACATAAGTAAATACCAAGTGTACATGTACATATGACTAATTTTTTTTATAAAACTTTTGCCTTAAATATGAACTATAAAACTCTTTCCTTCTGTGAGAGTATTGTTGGGTTATGATTATCTCATGAGCACAAAGCAACGGAAGCGTAAAAATGAGATCTAATCATCATGACCCACCATGGATCTTGTTCGAGCCATTTTTAGCAACTAAAATCTAAAATGGGATGTATGGGTCGAATACATACCTTTCTTGTGAAGAGTTTGATGATTTAGAGCCCATAGAAGAATTCCTCTAATGTAATTGCACTCAAGAATATCAAGAAACTATTGAGAGTTCTCCTTTTTCACTCGGATCAAAACTGAAACCCTATAAGGAGATGCTCAAAAACCATTAGAAAGTAGAAGAAAAAGGAGGGAAAAATGTTTTTTCTTCTTAGGATCGAACTAGAGATTTTGGGGTACTAGTTATGTAGTTTAATTGGTGTATTTATCCCTTAAATCAAGGGATAAAATACTAACCAATTCAAACAAAACATAATTACACTTAGACCCTTTGGTTTATGAAGTTTCTAATTAACTCACCATAAAGTGACTGGTTAACATACTAGTCCCTATAAATTTTATTTTGTCTTTTTATGCTTAAATTATGTGTTGTGTGTAATCCAAAAGGAAACTACAAATTATGGAAAGTCACCGACTTGTCATGACCACGGGCATATTTCCAACAGTCTCCCAGTTGCACATGTCACAACAAATGTATACTCTTTCCTTCCTTAGCCTATCAAGGTGTACATCATCCAAGACTACAAGTATACTCATAACCTAGAGGTATGAACAATCCTTTGTAAGAAAGAAAATATTGATTTGTTATATTACATCCATACGAATGTAAGCATGTAACTATGTTAATAAAACATTCAAGATTATTTTTCCTGGTAGATATTTGTGATGATGAACAACAGACTACAATATTGGTCCATTATTAACTTCGTTTAAGTACAGCCCTACATTTGATGTCAGCACCAAATCATAGAGAGGGCTAGATGGAACAAATAAACTTTTACTACATCAATCTCGCCCACTTATCATGTCATAATTGTACATATCATGAATGGCTTCCAGTTAAGACAACGTTTAAGAACACCAAAGCACAACAGCAAAACTAAGAATTTCATGAATCACCCTTTGAATAATATAAGATATTACCATCTTAGAATTACTTATGATAGTTTCCATGAAGTAATCTCTAAGTGCAAGTTACTCCAATACTTAATCTCCATTAACTACACAGAGGTAGTAGTCGCATCTCCATGCTATGTACATCTCCATGGACAATCTATTAATAAATCATGACAATCTTAAATCACTACTTACTCCTAGAAGTATGATCGTCTGTAGAGACTTTGAATAAATTAATATATAGGAAGTTAGTTAAACATGCAAAAAGAACACAATAGTAAACTAATGAAATGACTACTCTCCACATATAGTAAGATCTCTACATAATAATTGTCAAATCGGATAAAGATTATACTGTATAAGTTCCTAAAGAAAAACTAACTAAACTAAATATACTAAATTTAATTCATTTGCAAATCAAATGCCTTTTCACCTATTATAACAATTATGCTTGGTCTGTGAATATGCTTGTTACAAGTATCCTAATAGATGTAATTATTTCCATTGATGAGAAGGTTTCCTTATAATCAAGTCCTTGAGTTTGAGTATAACCTTTCACGACCAATCGTGCTTTGAATATGTGTACATTCCCATCCATGTTTGTCTTCTTCTTGAAGACCTATTTATAGCCAACTATTTTAAGGCAATGTGTGTGATCAATTAAAATCCAAACTTGGTTATCATACATGGATTTTTTATAATTTACTCTCTATTTCCTCCTTCATTTGGCAACCTTATGGCCTTCCATAGCATCTCGATGGCTAGTAGACTCATCAAGATCTACGATTGACTCATCGGGCTCAGTAATATGTAAGCCATAACACTCAGGTGCATGACATACTCTATTAAATATTTGGAGAGGAAGTGGAGGTATGTCATATTTTTTAGCAATCCTTTGCTGAGTGTCAATGGATCTTTCGACCTATGGTTAAGAGCTAGTGCAAACTTCAGACTCTTCGTTGGTTAACTATTTAATTTCTTCAAGACCAATCTAAGAATCATATCCCTTTTCATAGTTGATTCCACACTTCTTTTTATGAAATATCTAAACACCTTAAAGGTTTCAAATTTAAGTATAATCAGATAAATACATTCATACTTATTGAATCTGACAAAGTTTTGTCTGACCTTGTATTGTGGTCAATCTGAACAACCTAGATCCATCCCCTTCAACCTGCAACCAAGAACTAAGAACCTGATGTGCGGTTGATCAAAATAGAAGATATATAGTTGATTTTTTATTAAGGGGTGGGTCTCAATTTTTTTAAGGTGTATCTGGGATCAATTCAGGAGAAGTTGTTCTTTACATGCGTATGATGAATAATCGAGAGAGAGAGAAAGAGAGAGTGCGTGTGTGTGTAAGGGAGAGAGAAAGGTGGGGGAGAGAAAGAATGGTTTAGCTATAAAACCGAAAAAAATATTACTACCGTTTTTAGCAGGTCAACAACACTTTATGCCCCTAGAAAAAAAAACATGATGGGCCAAATAAATCAATTTTCAAAATTTTGTAGGGCATCAATAACATATCCTAAACACTATTCACTTATATCCAAATGTGTTTAAACTTATGACCTAACTCATTCGATCTACATATACTTTGCGAGTTCCTTAACTAAACCTTTTGACTACGGTGTGAAAAATGAAAGATATGATGATAACATGGTTTAATTTTTTTATCTTTATGAAAAATAGGTTGATTTATTAAATTCAAATAACAAAATAGATTTTTCATCTTTCTATTTAACTGTAAGTAAAAATTTAATTACAATTAGACTTTTATTTAAGTAATATTTCAGATCAAAATGATAATCTTAATAGATCAAATCAGTTTACTAATAAGGTAGTTTCATAGATCACACTCAAATTGTATTGACTAAAAATGCTAACATACTTTGTTTCATATTTACATTTAGCCAATAATGTTTTTTACATATTACGTCATTGAACTTGTTTCACATTAAAAAAAATATTACCTATAACAACATGTTATACTACCTTTTTTTAAAATGTGAAACAAGTTTGGTGGTCAAATGTGTACAAAAAATATTATTGGCTAAATATGAACACGAAACAAAATATGTTAACCTTTTAATTGATTAACCCTTAAGTAAGCTACAATATATATATATATATATATATATATATATATATATATATATATATATATATATATATATACATGCAAAGACCCATCTTTGAATGATTATAGTATGCACATCATTGAGGAGCTACATATTGTCAGTTGTTTGCATGCTTCACACCGTCTTAACTAACCGCTTCAAGCTGAGTCTATAACGTCGTAAAAATTCAAACCAAATTTTTCATTTTTAATTCATAAAAACATATATCATATTGTTCAACATCAAACATTCATTTAACAAGTTTTCAAATCATCTCATAAAATCCAGGATCCACAGTAGCTCTTCTCAAAACATACTGTGTGTGTGTGTGTACAATCATGTCGGTGCCTTCCCACGATCCTCGCTGGTACCTGAAACACATAACACATAACACGGTAAGCATAAATACTTAGTGAGTTCCCCAAAATACCACATACAGCATATAAGCCACTCGAGGCTATAGCTCTACGAGACCTTCCGGTCAATGTGTCTCAGGGGCCTTCCGGTCCCACAATCCGAATAGACCTTCCAGTCCTACCCTGTCGACCTTCCGGTCCATACCATGTTACTCATAACATACATAACATATACATATCACATAGAAACATATATTACATACTCGTCATAGCACATAAGACCTCCCGGTCACACATAATTACCACTTTAGGTAGGGTATGGTGAGAAGACTCACCTCGTATGATGTCCAGTAACTCACGTGCTCGATATCCCTGAACTCGATATAACGTCCTAGCCCTCGCCTAATTACATAAAGTAATTATCTCAAATCAATAACGGCTCTCAAGGCTAGAAAAATCCCTTCCTATATTCTCTCAGAAGGCTAAAAGACCATTTTACCCTTCTAATGGTCCAAAAGTCCAAATGTTAACTAAACCCTAAAAGTCAACGAAAGTCAACCCTCCGGAGTACGCGGCACGTACCAGCTCTGTACGCTGGGCGTACTCGAAGGCTTCACAGAATCGGGGAGCTCGACCCCCTATGCTGCACGTACTGGGATTACGCCCAGTGTAAGTCCTGTTGGATTAGGTGTCTAAGTTCATAACTATTTCTGGGTTGTACTTGACCCGACCCGGCATGGTCCATTTGGGTTGCATGGCATCATGCATTTGGATAAAATAAAATGAGAGAAATAACACTTATGGTTTATTAATATATTATAAGTTCTAATATATTAATAATATTATTTAATTAGTATTGATCAAGAATTAATCTAGTATTAATTAAGTGATCAAAAGATGACTAATTAAATACATGGGTTGATTATGTAAATTATCCATAACTTGTATAGTGGGCTAAAGGCTCCATGGATTATCAAGTTGGGCTAAGGTCCATAGGATGCTCCATGGATGCTCCATGGGAGTTACAAAACCATGGGTCATGGAAATGAAGAGCCATGTTACATTAGGGTTTACATGGTTTAACCCTAATTGTAACACACTATATAAAGGATATGAAGCTCACCAAAATCGGCACTAGAAGCAAGATTGAGGGCAAGCCGATTTCTACGTGTGACATTCTTTCTCAAAGTTTATTCCAAGTGCATTTGGTATTGTGTGAGACATTTGAGGCATCACACTTGGGGTGCTAGGCTCTCAAGGTTTTCAAGGAATCAAATCATCTACAAGGTATGTAATTCTAGCCATCTTTTATGTTAAACTTCCCCATGTATGCTAGATAGGATTGTGAACCTTGGAAAAAGTATTTTGCATGTATTTTAGACAAACATAGATCCAAGGTTTTCTAGGGTTGCATGTACACCTTAGGAGTGTAAGAATGCTCAAAACCCAACAATGGTGTCAGAGCCTAGGCTTGTTTGTTTGATACTTGATGCAAAATAGTGAAAAAATTCGATTTTCTTGCTGTCTGCAGCATGAACTCGCCGAGTCCATGGGGGGACTCGCCGAGTCCATGACCAAATTCATCCTACTCGTCGAGTAGGTTCGTGCACTCGACGAGTAGGAGCCTTAGAATGCAGTTTTTCGACTTTTGCTGCTGGAAATGGACTAGAAACATTACCCTAAACTGTTTTGGTGTTATTAAACTTGTTTTAGATGGTGTAATGGTTGTTCTAATCCATTTACAATGGCTAATATCAAAATTCCATGATTTATGTGTTCTTGAAATTTTGATATTGATATTCATGTTCTTATGAGTTTAGATGATCAGAGGAATTATTTGTAACTTCTTGCTAGTTTTAATTCTTGATCATTATGTGTTTTAATGGAATCCATAATTTGTCCTCAAGTTATGGATTACCAAAAGTTTTATATTTTAAAGTCCATTATTAAACACATAGGTTACATAAAATGAAAAGTCTCTCATTTTAATAAACCATTAACTCATAAGTTATGAAAGATGAAAAGTTTTGAAAAGTTACAAAACTTGCCCTCAAGTTTTGGAACATGTAAAGTCACTTTAAAACTTTAAGTTCCAACCCCTAGAATTTTAAAAGTTAAAATTCAACCCTTATACTTTATAATATTATAAGTTTAATAATAATTATATATGTATAAGATTAATTCGTTTTACCGTTAGTAGGCCTCATTCACGAAGCCGGTCTATAAGGGGGGTGTAAGGTCGTTGCCCATAAAATGGCAGCTTAATGGGTGTCCACTCTCACCCACCGCTTCCTTGATCGGTGGAGGGTCGTTAGCCGAACGGGTAGGACAATGACTTGAATTCTCATTTCATTAAAAGTATTAATGATAAATATATAAAGTAACTAAACCTTTTATAAATTCCCTATCTTAGTTACTTTAGGGAAAAGTGAATAAGGTGCTAACCCATGAAACTACACTTTGCACTTTGCTTAAGTCGGTTAGTGGAGCGCGTGTGGTTAACCGGCACACTAGCTGCACTTAACAAGGTAGGCAAGGGGTAACTTAATGTTTATCATAGTATCGATGGAGCACGTGTGGTTAACCGGCACATCGATTAAGGGGTAATACATTAAGGGTACCAAGTAGTTTCCATGGTTACTTCACACCTTGTTTTGTGATCCTCGGCATCCCAGTCACAAAACCTGAAGGGCACACTCGAGATTGAAACATGCCATTGATGAATTCAATGAATCTCAAAAGATCTAGGAGTTTCAAATCCAATTAAAACCTAATAATTTATTTCGTTTTTCATGGTGGAAATTGGTGAATCGTCATTCACCTACCTTCAAATATTTTATAGCATGGATTACGGCATCCCTCTTCCAAGTTATAAAATATTGTGTTGGATCCTAGCTTTAATATTTCATATTGGGTGTTATATTAAGGACTTAAAATCAACTAACTTGAATATCTCCCATTGCAGATGTCTGGGTTAGACAACTGTGATCTTCCCAAATCTCATGGAAATCATATTTCTCTACCTCCACCTCCTCCATTTATTCTCCCTGACCCACAAGCCCGAAGAGTTGAGAGGTTCAAGGTTACTCAAGCCCTACTAGAAATGAAACATAAAGATGGAAGACATGTGTGCACTCATGTCTTAAGGATGAAGTCATACATTGACAGGTTGAGAATGTTGGGTGCTGTTATTTCAAGGAAGTTTGCTATTGACTGGGTTCTTCAGTCACTTCCTGAGTCGTATAGTGAGTTTATTAAAGACTGCTATATGACAGATCACGACATGACCCTAATAGATCTATCTTATTTGCTTATTGCTATTGAGTCAGAAATGATGTGGCGCAATGGTCAAGCAAATATGGGTGGAAGGTCTATTTCTCAAACTTCCATGGACATTGACAATGGTAACATTGGAAGTCCATAAAAGCTTTCCCTTCCCAATGGAAAGGGATCGGCCTTGGTCAACCCGGTTGACCAAAAGGTAAAGGGAAAAGCTAAGTCTGTGATAGTCCCATGTACCATTCCCAAAGAGTCCATATGTTTTCATTGTCAAGAGAAGGGGCATTGGTTGCGAAACTTCCCTATCTACCTGAAAGATCTAAGAGAGAAGAAAAAATCAAGAAGATTTGACTCTACTTCAGGTAAGTCCACTATCTAACTCTATTAAGTTCCTTATTGATGATTCATAATACAAAATGTGACTCGGTTACATTTTTTTGTGTTTGGCAGGATTAAGCAATGGGAAGGAAACTTAAAGGAAAGGTATGCTGAATCTGATCGCGAAGATGGATTTCAATCTCATGGTTTGAAGATCGGATTCTTGAGCTACTACTTAAGAGTTATGATAGATTGCTAGGAAAATATGTAATAGCATAGTTTTCATTTAAAGTTGCATTGTAAGGATAAGTTTCCGCAGTTATTAAATAAATAAAATTTTGTTTTACTTTGTTTTATATCTCCTTGCAATGGTATTTATGGAAAATTGATGTTTATATGGTTCTAGCAATAAAGGAAATGTGGATTTGATTCTATCATTTATGGTAATGTCTAAATTTACCAAATAAGGAATATTCTCATCAACCAAGTTTCATTTGGACCGAAACTTGGAATCATGCAAGTTGTATAGTATGATGAATGAGAACTTTCAGCTTTGGAAAATTAAGACTAATTCCTTGTTCACATGTGTACGTGAGTCAAGTGAAGGACTAAGGAATCAAGTACACATTCTTGTGCACTAGCCAAGTCCGCCACAAAAGATTGATAAGACTATTCGTCATGATTTACAAAGGTTTAGTAAATATGGTTAGTCTGAAACATTGGAAAAGCTTCGATGTATGACAGAACGAATGAGAAGAATCAAATTAGGCAGAAGGATAAAGGTTTCTCAAATCTGGAAAGATGGGAGAGTACTTTAGTATCATGTGATCATCTTAATGATTAAGAAACCATGTCACAGTTGATCCTCTAAGGACATCTTAGTGCATTCCTATGGCTAAGAAGAGGAATCAAGAATTGCTGAAGTGGTTGAATCAAGAAGATGAGTCATATTTCGTTCCAAAACAAGTCTTAGAGTCATACTCCAAGACTGTAAGTTGAGTGACATATCTTAAAGAAAGGTTTATAACACCTGTCAAATGTAAGAGTAAAAGTGTCCTACTCTTGTACATTTGAAATTGGTAAGTTGTGATGTTTTGGATAAAACAAAGACCAACTAAGGCCAATTGTGCGAAGTGTTTCTCTTGATAAAGAATCCACACTATCTCTTGAATATTTGGCAAGTGAGTCTTATATGTCAAGAGGACAGTGGGAGTCTTAAAGATCTTGGAAAAGCCTTTAGATCTAATCAAGAAGAAAAAACCTATAGTTTATCACTAGCACACGACTTGAGGTTTATAACCTTTCATGTTGACATATTCCTACTTCTGTGCCCATTCCAGGAGAAGTTAGCTTTTCATATGAGTTCTGAGAGTTCTCAATTGGTTGCATAACAGCTTGGAAGCAATGGCAGGCCCTTGAGCTGCCAGGTGGCAGGAAGTTAAGACTACACAAGTTTAATCCATAAGAGTTTGGATTTGTCACTAACCTGGTCTTGTGATTATGGTTTTGACAAATTCACATGGATAAGAACACATACACCATAAAATCTAAGTGTCATAAGGTTTCTCTCCGATTCATGAAAATGATGGTGAGGAAACGCTTTCACTAAGTAGATTTTAAGTAGATAGCAGTTGTGATATTTGCATTCTCAAAGTCGTTAGTGAAGCGTGTGTGGTTAACCGGCACACTAACATGGACTTGTGAGAAATGGCAAAGGTCTAAACAATTGAGACTATGATTACGGCATCCCTTTTCATAGTTCTGAAAGTGTTTAGACACACATATGTGCTACCTAAGGAAAGGTGTATGATTTTGATAAAGTTTTATCAAAAGCATCTCGTATCAGAAATGTGAACTTTGGTAAGAAGGTCAATAAAGTATTGATTTCTAAAAGTCCAGCTGATTTCTGAGTACATGTCGAAGCTAGTGGGAGCATAAGTATTATGCTAATAATCATCATGTTAGTGGGAGCATGATAATTATGACAAGTATTGCAAGTTAGCAATGTTAATTATAGAAAACAAAAGTTTCAATTCATGAAGTTGCTGGAGTTGAAAAAGTTGTTTTGCTATAATTAAGGGAGAGGAAATTGTACTTCATTTCAATTCTAAAAGCTTATATTTAGGTTTTAATCATCTTTAGTCAAGGATATATATATGGATTTTGTGTTGGAATGGCTCAACATAAGAAATTCTATATATGGGTCCATTATTTGCGTTCTAAAATTCGATTATGATTACGGAATCCGTCTTCATAATCTGAATTATGGGAACTTGGCATATAGAAATAGAAATAGAAATTTTATACCAAAAGATTGGTCTAGTATCATGTCTTTATGAATCGTGTCCCATATGCTTCAGATATAGGATCGATTGCATGTGCTATAATATTCATATGTTCTAAATTTTTTCCAAATGCCCAGAGCATTAAGAAGGAAAAAGTACTAGAACTAGATATGACTAATTTGATTAAGCAATTGTTGAGGACAATCTAAGGTTTACCAAAGATTGGTTGCTCAGGGACAGTTGGAAGTATAGTGTTAATTTTGGAAGGACCATACTGACATATTCTAAAAAGAGGCAACTCTTGTTCAAGAGTAATAGTCAAAAGGGAATATGGAAATGTTCCCATAGGTGGAAGCTATTCATTAAATCTGTGTAAAATTAGGAAACTTAATGCAAGAAGAATGTTCAAAGCAATGAACTTTGAATATGAGACTTCGTGTCCATGGAATTGATCTCCATTGGAATACTCTGTAATGTCTGTTGACAAGTCTTTGTGACTTTGTGCATAATCATTACAAGAGGACCACTACATATAAGTTTAAATCTAACAGACTTAAGTAAATGCCAGGAATCTGGGATTCGTACATTTGCAGTATGGATTTGGGATTGTGAAATGAGAATCATTGGAAGTATGTTCAATCGATCTATTTCACAGAGTAATGATCATAGACAAACTTAGTGTGCATACTTGATGTATGGCATAACTAATGTTTAGACAAACATAGTGTGCATACTGGGTGTATGGCACGACTAATGTTGAGAAAAACATAGTGTACATGCTTGGAGCATGGGACAACTATTGTTTTTTAATTCAAGTATAAAGTTGATAGTATGAAACAGTATACAATCAATAATGTGCAATCAATATGGTGATAAATAAGAGGTGTTTTTATTTATATTCATAAGTTCTGAGACCATAGTTGATTCGATTATTCTTGTGTTTCACTTTGCATGTTTTGACTTCCAGAATAACTAAGTTGCTCTTCCTGAATGACTAAGTTATTCAAACCATCCACAGTCGGTCATATGTTGGAAGAAGATATCAATCAAGACTGTCATGGGTTGGATTGTAGAGGTCTAAGATGTTGGACAAAGTGGTGCTACAACACTCATGAGTGCTCATAAGTTCTGAGTATTGGATTCAACCCACGCTCACTGGTATCACTTCATGGAATTTTATCTCGAGTGATTGTGAGACGGTAATATCATATAAGTCTTCAAACCTAGAGATATGACTTGTTGCCTATGAATTGGTTATATATTGATCGTACGAAAACGCATTGGTAACTCGATGTTATAAAACGTGCCTTTGTGTATGATTCAACAAGTAGTAGAACAAGCACATGAGTCGAAGTTTATCTGTTCCTTCTTGGATTAGAAGCGATATCTGGGCCCCTCGATGATTGTGTTTGACCTATGTACCGGGCCCGGTCAGAACTAAGTTGATCTGTTCACTTAAGTTCTATGTCAAACAAATCAGAAATCGGGAAACAAACTGCTAGACAATAAGTAAGACATTGTTCCATGTATTTGTCCGGCTGATATCTAGAACAGAGGATTATATGATCACTTATCTTAAATGGAGTATCGTCATCATCTTAGTTCCGCGAGACCTTGAAAAGAGCTACGATTGCTGATCGGTTCCTGAAGTCATACTTGCAGATATAGTTATTAGACTTATCCAAGTGGGAGACTGTTGGATTAGGTATCTAAGTTCATAACTATTTTTGGGTTGTACTTGACCCGACCCGGCATGGTCCATTTGGGTTGCATGGCATCATGCATTTGGATAAACTAAAATGAGAGAAATAACACTTATGGTTTATTAATATATTCTAAGTTCTAATATATTAATAATATTATTTAATTAGTATTGATCAAGAATTAATCTAGTATTAATTAAGTGATCAAAATATGACTAATTAAATACATGGGTTGATTATGTAAATCATCCATAACTTTTATAGTGGGCTAAAGGCTCCATGCATTATCAAGTTGGGCTAAGGTCCATAGGATGCTCCATGGATGCTCCATGGGAGTTACAAACCCATGGGTCATGGAAATGAAGAGCCATGTTACATTAGGGTTT
Source organism: Lactuca virosa (assembly GCF_052849685.1). Lineage (NCBI taxonomy): Eukaryota > Viridiplantae > Streptophyta > Magnoliopsida > Asterales > Asteraceae > Lactuca > Lactuca virosa. The sequence goes on along the minus strand of NC_136428.1, from coordinate 330,124,767 downwards.
ACATGGTGTAACCCTAATTGTAACACACTATATAAAGGATATGAAGCTCACCAAAATCGGCACTAGAAGCAAGATTGAGGGCAAGCCGATTTCTAAGTGTGACATTCTCTCTCAAAGTTTATTCCAAGTGCATTTGGTGTTGTGTGAGACATTTGAGGCATCACACTTGGGGTGCTAGGCTCTTAAGGTTTTCAAGGAATCAAATCATCTACAAGGTATGTAATTATAGCCATCTTTTATGTTAAAGTTCCCCATGTATGCTAGATAGGATTATGAACCTTGGAAAAAGTATTTTGCGTGTATTTTAGACAAACGTAGATCCAAGGTTTTCTAGGGTTGCATGTACACCTTAGGAGTGTTAGAATGCTCAAAACCCAACAGGTCCCAGTTTCACTATTTCCTCACTTAAGGTCTTAATCAGTTAAGACCTTGGCTCAAAATACAGATCTGGACCCACTACAGCCTCCTAATCCATAAAGTCGAAGACTTTACGCCTTTGCATGGCTGTAATGGTCATCAACACCCAAAACACATGTCACAACTAGCCTTTTTGGCTAGGAAATTATGTCCTCAAGAAAGCAAGTACTATTGTGAGACTTGTGCTAACACTTCTAAGTGTACAATATGAGTTCCTAATGAGCCATGATGTGTTAGACCGAAAACTCTCCAAGTATATGAAACCTCTCCCAAATCTCTTCAAGTATGTGAAATCTCTCCCAAATCTCTCCAAGTATGTGAAATCTCTCCCACATGTGAAATCTCTCCAAGTATGTGAAATCTCTCCCAAATCTCTTCCAGAATATGAAATCTCTCCCAAATCTCTCCAAGTATGTGGAATCTCTCCCAAATCTCTCTAAGCACCTTCCTTAGTCGAAAACAGCTCAAAACCTGAAGAGAAACCCAAAAGGACCCTCTTGGTCCGGAATCCTTTTGGTCCTAAACCTCTTGCTCCTGAACCTCTTGGTCCGGAACCCTCTTGGTCCGGAACCCTTTTGGTCCGGAATCCTTTTGGTCCTGAACCTCTTGCTCCTGAACCTCTTGCTCCTGAACCTCTTGGTCCAGAACCCTCTTGGTCCGGAATCCTTTTGGTCCTGAACCTCTTGCTCCTGAACCTCTTGGCCTGGAACCCTCTTGGTCCGGAATGCCTTCTAAGGAGCCAAGAGGAAGCATTTTCGGAACCTCTTAAGTGACTTCGGAAGTGAGAAGCTCCAGAAGCATCATGATCGGACCCTTCAGATCTGCTTCGGACGTCTAGCCGCCTCGCACCTCGGTCCGGACTTACCTGTTTCGCATCTGACTCCGGAAGTGAGGATTGACTTCAGAACCCGCCCAGTACCTCAGGAACCCCCCTTGTACTCACTTCGGACCCTCGCAAGTAGGAAGCTCCACTCCGGAAATTTAAATACAGCTTCGGAATTCGCATAATGGCTCCGGATTTCACCATTTAGCTCCGGATTTTGGACTATTCCGGACATTTTCTTCATTTTGGGGTATTTTGAGGTCCGGAATCCCACCAAACTCGTGTTTTTCTTAACTAAGACCCCTAAAACGTTTATTTTATGCCAAATATAATTATTTAAATTATATTTACATAAAATAAAAGTTTAGGATTTAGGAAGATCCTATCCTAAATCAAGATAAAGACAAAGAGGTTGACTTTGTGATTTGATGAAGTTCTCATTTCCCATGCAAATCACAGTATTCCATGCTTTACCCACCAAATACCCATGCATGGACCATCAGATACAAATGCACCAAAGATTCCCTCCCTTTTCATCCTCAAAGCAACGTCAGTAAGGAGTTTAGACTTCACCTTCTCCCACACTTTTCCCATTTTCTCTCAAAAACTCATCTTCAAGCAAGAACATGGGATCTTGCTGAAAGGAAATTTCTCAACTCCTTCCTGGGAAATTTTAAGGTAAATTCCTCCACTCATCTAATATTTTATAATATTTCAAGATGAATCCATATTATTTTGCTCATAATAATATGTGATGATCATCCTTAGGAAAACATCCCTCCTAGGGAAGTTCTTCATCTCAGCCAAAAGTTTAAGCTTGAGATCTTCACTCCATAACTCCAAACAACTCCTCAACCAACTCAAGGTGAGCTTCATACCCCACCTTTTTCAATATTTTAATGTTTTTGGGGGAGAGTACAAGTCAAATCTTGCCTAAATACTTGCATACTTGCATGTATACGTATGTTTGTATGTGTTTGGTACTATTATTAAATTATTATTTTAGTAATATCCTCATGAACGTAAGATTTCACAACTTCATAAGAAACAGAAGATACTTTGTGTACAAAAGAGCCACCCAACTGTTGGAACCTTGTGACTATTTTGCAAACTTATAAAAAGGAACCTTGATAAGTTGACACTTATTCTAGTGATTTTTCGAAAATGGGAACTTTGTGACTATTTTGCAAACTGTCAGGGGGTATATTATAAATATTCAATATAAAAGTTTGCGTCAAGAAAATACACAAATAGAGCCTTTATGACACAAATATTTTCGTGTCATAAACTGCTGTCGTAAAATCTCCAACAACATAAGTAATGTTCTATATGTCATAAAATAGAAAATGCGTGTCATAACCGGCAGTTATAAATTTATACAAATTATAACTTGACACTTTTTCTCTTGACTAAAATGACTTATTTTTCAATAAACGAAAAGGAACGAACACGAGCACCTAGTTAACGAGGAAAATCAACGATATGGAACGAGAACGATATTTTTATTCAACAAGTACGAATTTCATTATTTATCTAACAAACAATGGATCTCTAACGATTGCTCAAAACGTTGTTAATATTCTAGTCAGAAAAATCTCAAAAGTACCAAAATATAAAAATATTAGTGTACGTTTAAGTCATGTAAGGAGTTATAGCCAGAGTCTCCTGGAGGGAGAGTGGGAATTTGTGTATAGATCTATACGGGGTTGACACCCCACACCTTCGCTGTTCGCTACAGCTAGACAGGCCAGTCTAGGGTGACAAATGTCTTTTCCAAACCGAGGGCGACTGAGAAACGCCAAAACAGGCACTTCGTCAGATTAGTATGGTTATAACGACTCACTAGAATATGTTATGTCATCTAGAAATTTATGTAAGGAAAAACCTCATAAATAAATTTTTGGCACGTTGTGTTGACCGTCCTATACATGATAAGTGATGGTCCGTATTTGTTGCTTTTAATGTCCTTTTTCATCGCGTAGAATGTCCACAATTGCTATGTTGATTCTTTCTCCTAACAAGTATAGAGTCGTAATACTGCTATTTTTACAAATTAAAAAGCATAGGACTCTGTGGATAATGTTTGTAAACGACTTTGAAAACGATAAATTAATCCACACATATACATAGTTGGAACTAGAACTTACGAATATTTTATAGCAGAAAATATAGGATTTTCTGGAGAAAACGATTTTCTACGATTTCGATAACGATAAACTAGAACGCACACTCAGTTTTACTCGATAAGAGGAACAAGATTTTCAACCATATTCTCTTTTTGAAAATAAGGGATTTTTCTGGAAACGGTTGACTATTACTATTCAAAAGAACTATTCTCATACACAGCTCGCTTTTACAAATCACACTACTTTTCAAAATCACTCCTTATAAGGATGAATAAAAGTAATGACATGCACACACATATTCATGATTTTCAAGGCAAGACTTCAAACGATTTCATAGAAAATATCGGATTTTCTGGAAGTACGATAAGAACGATTCTAAACAAGTGTAAACGATTTTGTACAAAAATGCTTATGAACTCACCAACTTTTTAGTTGACGCTTTTCAAAACGACTTGTATTCTCAGGGATCTAGTAAGCAGGTAACAAGGGACGCGGATGCAAGACTTTTAGCTGTAGCTTGGATTTTTCTGCTTATGTCTCTTTTGTGTAATTCGAAGAACAAATACAATATGTAAACAATGTAAGTTTGTTATCTCAATGTATGATGTTTGGATTGCTCTGTTTCATTTATATTCAATTGTTATGATACTGCACAATGAAGTCACCCACCTCCGGACGTTTCCGCCGTCTGGTCCGGGGGTGTGACAGATTGGTATCAGAGCATTGTTTATAGTGAAGTAGTATATCTACCCATACAAGATATACAACTATAAATACAATGGGACTAAAACACACTCTGACTGAAAGTATACTTTAAAAAGATAAGTATTTTATGAAAGTATACATATCTACTAACACAGTATCATAACAAGAAGAAAACAAAAGTAACTAAAGGTTGAACGCTACAGTCAAATCTAGGTAGTATGTAATCATATTTGGGATAAATATAGCCTGATCAACTATATTTATTTGAGATATGATCAACATGTGCTTGGGAGTGATTGTGGTTTTGCAACAAACCTAAAACCTACCAACTATGAGTACAAGAGAATACTAGAATCGAACATCAAGTTTAAAATACTATAGGAGTATTTTAGGACACTATAAACCCCTCCCACACCTAAACTTTCCCCGTATATCTCGTACCTCAATTCTCGCACAAACAAGTAGTTGAAATTCCTCGCCAAGACTTCTACTACCCTGTCACGGTAAATTACAGATGGGGCAAGGAGAGACCAGAAGAAGCCCATGAGGAAAAACCCAGAAGTGAATCCCAAGGAATACCAAGAGATGAATCGTGAAAGGGAGAATTTCGACTAAGGGCCAAATAAGGATGAAAGCGCCAAGGGAACTCATAGCAAGCTTATTCCTATTGGCTGAAGACCCTTTCACCTTTCTCTTCCCAGATACATAAACATCCGATATAGGCACTTCTGGAATAGACATACCTAGAAACAAAACGATACCCACGCAAAAACAAGTTGATAAATTGGCTCCTATCCAATTTAGGGTGCACCTTCACGAAAGACACCAGATCCACAATCGATGTGCACCAAACTCCGATAGCCAACGCCGTCTGGTCCGGGGGTGTGACAGATTGGTATCAGAGCATTGTTTATAGTGAAGTAGTATATCTACCCATACAAGATATACAACTATAAATACAATGGGACTAAAACACACTCTGACTGAAAGTATACTTTAAAAAGATAAGTATTTTATGAAAGTATACATATCTACTAACACAGTATCATAACAAGAAGAAAACAAAAGTAACTAAAGGTTGAACGCTACAGTCAAATCTAGGTAGTATGTAATCATATTTGGGATAAATATAGCCTGATCAACTATATTTATTTGAGATATGATCAACATGTGCTTGGGAGTGATTGTGGTGTTGCAACAAACCTAAAACCTACCAACTATGAGTACAAGAGAATACTAGAATCGAACATCAAGTTTAAAATACTATAGGAGTATTTTAGGACACTATAAACCCCTCCCACACCTAAACTTTCCCCGTATATCTCGTACCTCAATTCTCGCACAAACAAGTAGTTGAAATTCCTCGCCAAGACTTCTACTACCCTGTCACGGTAAATTACAGATGGGGCAAGGAGAGACCAGAAGAAGCCCATGAGGAAAAACCCAGAAGTGAATCCCAAGGAATACCAAGAGATGAATCGTGAAAGGGAGAATTTCGACTAAGGGCCAAATAAGGATGAAAGCGCCAAGGGAACTCATAGCAAGCTTATTCCTATTGGCTGAAGACCCTTTCACCTTTCTCTTCCCAGATACATAAACATCCGATATAGGCACTTCTGGAATAGACATACCTAGAAACAAAACGATACCCACGCAAAAACAAGTTGATAAATTGGCTCCTATCCAATTTAGGGTGCACCTTCACGAAAGACACCAGATCCACAATCGATGTGCACCAAACTCCGATAGCCAACGCCCTCACGAATCAGTCATCACCTCTGTTTAGACCACAAGTAACCCAGAGTGACTCCCGGTTTCCAACCCTATGTCATAAAGTAATGGAGACCATAAACAAAGGCCGATTTATGGGAATGTAAATCCGACCCCCCACAAGTAACAAGAACATCATTCCAATCGCCTACGAAATCCACAAGTAAGACCAAAAAACTAGGCAGTGGTCATTTGGAGACCACAACTCATAGCAATCAAAGCTAGGACAGCCTTAGCAGCATAAGGAACACAAAAAGGACCCTCATAGTATAAGTAAAATGGCCAAGCACTTTTTACGCCAAAAGAGGATCACCATACTACTCGCCATAGGTTCATATTGCCCTTAATCGCAGCCAGTAGTAGTAAACCAAGAGGAGTACATCCTCCAAGAATCCATACAACCGAATCCGTTAACTATAGTGCTAGCTATGTGCTATTTTGACGGACTTTATGCCAGACAATACATGTTCCCACTCAATACCATAACTGCATCATGGGGATGTAGGTTGAAACAATTAGCACCAGTACATTAAGATTATAGGAGTAAACCCACTTGAAACTAGTTACAAATACTTATGAGCTCACTTTTCGTGTGCAACAGGGTCATGTATTACCATGGAGATAACCAGTACCCTGAAGATGCACCGGTCCTACAAATAAACTCCACCACATTCCAAGCCACTGTAACAGCTGCCGTAGCAGCCGCCATGGCATACTTCAATGCCAACAGCACGAACGAAAACGGAAGCATTATCGATAAATTCAATCGTAACAACAACCAGGGAAACCAACAAAAAACAACTCGCCAATGCACCCTAAAACCTAAACCTAAGCTCAAGAAACGAAAGTTTGGAAATGAAAAAGGAGGCAGTTCGACTCAGAGGCCTACTAAAAGACAACAAGTGGAATCAGTTCCTGCCCCCACTAACCCTACACATCCCCCATCGAGACCATCATACCTTGGGGACAATCCACCATGCAACAAGTGCAAATACCATCATTGGGGAGCCTGCCAGACATTTCGTTGCAAAAGGTGCAATAAGATGGGGCACACCTCCCGCTACTGTAGGGCCCCAGCCCCATACGTCACTCCAACCCGCAACCCAGAAGTAAGTTCAGTTTGCCACAAGTGTGGTGCAACAGGACATCTCAAGAGGGATTGTCCAACAGAGATGACTAATGAAGGAGTCGACGACTAGACAAGAGTTGACGACAAGGAGGCCTACCGCAGCTTTTGGTACGTTCCACGATAAACTTAAGCATCGATCTATCACAAAAGTTTTTGTCAATTAAAAAAAACATAATGCAAAAACTATTGTCTCGTTAGAGCAAATCCTGTAAATTACGGGAAGCTAGGGATCCTTACGAATGGACCATGATGGTCCCATATGAACGTTAGTATCACCTATGATTAGGATTCCGCAAACTAAGAACGTGCGATTCCGCCTTACTTTCTGCCCCTGGGCTGAATAGCGATTAGGACAGAACCCCAGTCAACCATCTCTAAAGATCCTAAGATCTTAAGTGTGTACGGTTAGGTCACATCCATCTATAGTGGAAGGACCTGGTAGAATCCGGATTACGAATTCCCTTGCCTTATAGCAGCACCTTCGTGTCGCCAGAACGCCTAACAAGCGGAAACAAGATAGACCCAATGGTAACAACGAAAATGAAACTAGCAACGATAAGAAACACAAACACTAGAACACCTAACAAGAAGAAACAATATAGACCCAATGGTAACAACGAAAACGAAACTAGCAACGATAAGAACACAAACACTAGAACACCTAACAAGCAGAAACGATATAGACCCAATGGTAACAACGAAAACAAAACTGGCAACGAGAAGAACACAAACACTAGAACTCCTAACAAGCAGAAATGAGATAGACCCAAAGGTAGCAACGAAAACGAAACTAGAAACGATAAGAACACAACACTAGAACACCTAACAAGCAAAAATGAGATAGACCCAATGGTAGCAACGAAAACGAAACTAGAAACGATAAGAACATGAACATAGAACACCCTGTCATTACTAGGAACCAATACACCTCAAATCAACGTAACAACAAGAAGTCCGATGTCATCAATCGGCACGGACAGGCTTGATCCTCACCTTACAAACCTCGAGCTCTGCCAATAGACTTTCATTCTACTCAACTGAATAACAAAACTCTTCCGACCAGTAACGACAAATCCCTAGCAACCAAACACCTAAGTTCTGGTGTAAGAAATACCATGCCCCTCCCTAGCCCAATGAAGATTGAAAATCAAGAAGCAAAGGGCATCAAGGGAATTTGAAAGGCTTCCAACCTCCTCCAGTGGTTCCTATAATCCCTTTGGAAATCTCAACCATGTGCTAAGCGGAGATAGAATCACCCCGGCTCCTAGAACCACCCCAATAACCAAACACCCGATACCACTTAGCACAGTCACAAGAACAGATAGTGTCTGATCGCAAGATCGACATAATAGATAAAGTAAACATCAGACCCAACCCCTAACCACAGGAAACACCTGTCTAACTCATAAGAGAGAAAGACGAAAATTACCATAAGCACCACTAACTACGAGTAAGCCAAACAAACCCATCATCAAGGATTGATACTCCCTACCCCGAATCGGAGGTTCGCTCAACCACCAGCAAAGAACTGGCAGAGACCGACCTACCATTAGGTTGGAAAAACCCTAGGGAGAAAACTCCCAAGATAATCTAAGGCTCATAAGGTCAACTATATCACGCAAACTCAACCTTGGTGACCATAGTACCAACTCCTAAGACCTAGAAAACTCTACTTCTAGGACACCAGGATCCCAATCCCTAGAAGACCATTCAAAAGGCCTCGCCAAGAAAGGGCCCGATTGTTGGGTTTTGAGCATTCTAACACTTCCTAAGTGTACATGCAACCCTATTAAACCTTGGATCTATGTTTGTCTAAGATACATGCAAAATATTATTTTCCAAGGTTTATAACCTATCTAGCATGGCATGGGGTACTTTTAACCATAAAAGAACTAGATGAATTACATACCTTTTGTTGATTGTTGATTCCTTGGAGTTTGAGAGCCAAGCACCAATAATGTGAATGCCTCAAATGGAAATCACAAATCACCACAAACTTGGAAAATGTATGAGAGAGTATACTAACTCTTGATTTTGGCCACCACACTTACACACACATTAGTGTCTTTTTCATGCAACATAAGCTTGTTTATATAGTGTACATGGTTAGGGTGAAACCCTAATAACCCATGTCTTTTCCTCTTCCAAGGATCCATGGGTAAAAGCTCCATGGATCATCCATGGACTTCCATATAAGCTTAGCCCATTCCAAATGAGTGTTAGCCCACACCATATAAATATAATAGCCCATGATTTAATTAGTCTTCCTTTTAATCACTAAATTAATTCATAATTAATTCAAGATTAAAACTAATTAAGTAACATGACTTTATATTAATATATTATAACTTATAATATATTAATAAATCGTAAGTATACAACTCTCATAAAATTATCCATAACTAGTTCGGGTGAAGTGCAACCCAAATGGACCATGCCAGGTCGGGTCAAGTATATACCAAATAAGTTATGGACTTAGACACCTTATCCAACAGACTCCCACTTGGATAAGTCTAATAACTGTATTTGCCTATATTACTTCAGGAACCAACCGGCAATCGTAGCTCTCGAAAACTCTTGTGAACTATGAAGCGCCATTTTAGATAAGTGATCATATAATCCTCTGCTCTCATGATATCAGCCGGACAAATACATGGAACAATGTCTTACTTATTGTCTAGCAGTTGTTTCTCGATTTCCGATTTGTTTGACAAAGAAGTTAACTGAACACATCAATTTAGTTCTGACCGGGCCCGGTACATGGGTCAACAAAAAATCATCGAGGGGCCCAGATATCGCTTCTATTTCTAGAAGGAACAGATAAACTTCGACTCATATGCTTGTTCTACTACTTATTGAATTGCACACAAAGGCATGTTTTATAACATCAAGTTACTGATGCGTTTACGTGCAATCAATGCACAACCAACTCATAGGTAACAACTCATATCTCTAGGTTTGAAGACTTATATGATATTACCGTCTCACGATCACTCGAGATAAATTCCATGAAGTGATACAAGTGAGCGTGGGTTTATTCCAATACTCATAACTTATGAGTACTCATGAATGTTGTAGCAACCATTGCTATGGCTAAACACCTTTAGTCATCTACAATCCCAATTCATGACAGTCTTGATTCATACCTACTTCCGACATATGACCGACTGTGGAGAGTTTGAATAAATTAATTATTCTGGAAGTCAAAACATGCAAAACTGAAACAATAGTAAATAATTGACAATGATAGTAACACTTTACTCATAAATAAATCACACATTTTATTCATCATCAAATGTCGATTACATTTTACAAGTTTCAGAAAAATTATCTAATCTGTAAAACTAATATCGTCCCTCAGCCCGATGCGCCTCGCATGCTGCAAATGCTTAACCCTCGTCAGTCCCTTCGTAAGGGGATCCGCAGGGTTCTCATCTGACGATACCCTCTTTGCCACGAGGAGTCCCTCTTTTATCTTGTGTCTTATGAAGTGATATTTTCTGTCAATGTGTTGGGATCTGCCATGATCTCTTGGTTCCTTGGCTAAGGCAACCGCACTATTGCTGTCACAGAAAATCTCCATAGACTCCTTAATAGCTGGTACAACTCCAAGGTCTCCGATGAAGTTCCTCAGCCATATTGCCTCCTTTGTTGCTTCACTCGCTGCTATGTACTCTGATTCACAAGTCGAATCAGCTACAGTCTCCTGTTTGGAACTCTTCCAAGTGATTGCCCCTCCATTTAAGGTAAAGACCCAGCCCGACTGAGAGCGGAAGTTATCCCTATCAGTCTGAAAGCTAGCATCACTATACCCTACTACTCTCAAGTCATCACTCCCACCAAGGGTAAGGATCCAATCCTTAGTCCTCCGCAGGTACTTGAGAATATTCTTTACCGCAGTCCAATGAGCCTTGCCAGGGTTCCCCTGATATCTGCTGACCATGCTCAAAGCGAAGGCCACATCAGGACGAGTACAAGTCATAGCATACATGATCGAACCAACAGCGGAAGCATAAGGTAATCGACTCATCTCAGCTATATCATCTTCTGTACTCGGGCTCTGAGCCTTGCTCAGTTTGGCATTGCTTTGGATCGGTAATTCTCCTTTCTTTGAATTCTGCATGTTGAACCTTTTCAACACCTTATCCAAGTAGATACTCTGACTAAGTCCAATTAGTCTTTTACTCCTTTCTCTTAATATCCTTATCCCTAGGATATAGGTAGCTTCTCCAAGGTCCTTCATAGCAAAGCACTTCCCAAGCCAGGACTTAACCTCCTGCAAGGTTGGGATGTCATTTCCTATGAGTAGTATGTCATCCACATACAGTACCAAAAAGCTAACTATACTCCCACTAGCTCTGACATACACGCAAGACTCATCTTCACTTCTTGAGAAACCAAACTCTTTGACCTTCTCATCGAAACAAAGATTCCAACTTCGAGATGCTTGTTTCAATCCATAAATGGATTTCTCAAGCTTGCACACTCTATTGGGGTACTCTGCACTGACAAAACCTTCTGGCTGATTCATGTAAACATCCTCAGCCATATTTCCGTTAAGGACAACGGTTTTGACATCCATTTGCCATATTTCGTAATCATGAAATGCAGCAATGGCTAGCATAACCCTAATAGACTTAATCTTTGCTACTGGTGAAAAGGTTTCATCATAATCAATTCCCTGAGTCTGAGTAAACCCCTTCGCAACCAGTCGAGCCTTGTAAGTGTGCACCTTCCCATCCATGTCGGTCTTCTTCTTGAAGATCCATTTGCACCCGACTGTCTTACGGCCTGGTACATTGTCAACCAAGTTCCAAACTTGATTGTCATACATGGACTGTATCTCGCTGTCCATAGCCTCCTTCCATTAAGCAGACTCTGGGCCTGCCATGGCTTCCTTAACACTGTTAGGTTCATCCAGATTTACCAGTGTACTGTCACTGATAAATGTATCACCTTCTGTAGTAATATGAAATCCATAATAAAACTCAGGTGTGTTCCTAACCCTTGTGGAACGCCTCGGAAGTATAGACTCGTCAGCTGGATCAACAGGAATTTCCTCCTCAAGTTGATTGCTAGTGTCTGAGGTTCCTTCACCAATTGAGTCTTGAATTTCTTCAAGGTCAATTTGCCTCCCACTGTCTCCTTGTCTTATAAATTCTCTCTCTCGAAAGACCCCTCTCCTAGCCACAAAGACCACATTCTCACTGGGTCTGTAGAAGAGGTAACCAAAGGATTTTTGTGGGTAGCCGATGAAAATACACCTTTCACTTCGAGGTTCGAGCTTGTCATGAGTTTTGCGCCTCACGAAAGCCTCGCAACCCCAAATCTTGATATGGTCTAGATTGGGAACTTTCCCAGTCCACATTTCACGAGGTGTTTTGGCAACCTTCTTTGTAGGGACTAGATTAAGGATGTGGGCGGCAGTCTCTAAGGCATACCCCCAAAAAGAGATTGGTAGCGAAGCTCGACTCATCATAGAGCGAACCATATCCAACAAAGTTCGATTGCGCCTCTCAGCTACACCATTCAGCTGTGGTGTCCTGGGAGGTGTCAATTGTGAGACAATCCCACACTCCTTAAGATAGTCGAGGAACTCAGTACTAAGATACTCACCACCTCGATCGGATCGAAGCATCTTAATGTTCCTGCCCAATTGATTTTCTACTTCCTGTTTAAACTCTTTAAACCTTTCAAAAGTTTCTGACTTATGTTTGATTAAGTAGACATAACCATATCTACTAAAATCATCAATAAAAGTCACATAATAGCGATTAGCATCCCTTGTGGCGGTTTTGAATGGTCTACATACATCAGTATGTATAAGGTCCAACAAACCCTCACCCCTAGCACAAGTACCAGTGAAGGGTGATTTTGTCATTTTTCCAAGTAGACAAGACTCACAACTATCATCCGACTTGAGGTCGAACGACTCCAAGACTCCATCCTTTTGGAGCTGGCCTATGCGTTTCTTGCTTACATGTCCAAGACGACAATGCCACAAAGATGCTTTATCCAAGCTAGTAGAAGAATCAATATATAATACATTATTTCCTAAATTATCTACAACCGATACAGCTTCATACACACCATCACAAGGTAATGCTTTAAAATAAAGAACATTATTAAAGAAAGCATTAATACTACCAACTTCATTATCAAAAGAAAAGGTAAAACCTTGTTTGTACAAAGCATGAAAGGAAATAATATTCCTCGCCATTTCAGACGAGTACACACATTTATTCAAATCTAACTTTAACCCACTATCTAGCAACAAAGTATAAACTCCAATCTTGGTAACAGGTGCAACCTTCTTGTTCCCCATGATTAAATTTATCTTTCCGTGCTCCACATCCTCACTTCTTCTTAGGCCCTGCAAGTCACAACAGATATGAATACCACAACATGTATCAAGAACCCAAGAATTAGAATATGGTGAGTTATTAGACAATATAATGTAAATACCTGCATGGGATGGTTTCACTTTCCCATCCTTGACATCCTGCAAGTACTTTGGGCAGTTTCGCTTCCAGTGCCCCTTATTTTGACAGTAGAAGCATTCAGCATCCTTAGGGATGGCAGAAGGAGTGATAGAACCACCTTTGGTTCCAGATGAGGAGCCTTCAAGGGACTTTCCCTTGGTACCCTTCGAAGGGTGCTTCCTCTTCTTCCCTTTGCCTTGCCCGATAGCCAAAACAGGGGTAGTAGTAGGAGTAGGAGTAGCAACCGACTTACTCTTAAGACCACTTTCGGCAGTCTTCAGAAGTCCTTGAAGCTTACTGAGTGTGACTTCCTCCTTGTTCATGTGGTATGTCATACGAAATTGATCATAACATGATGGCAAGGAGTGCAAAATGATATCAATTGCCAACTCCTCAGGGAAGTTTACATTCAGTTTCATTAGACGGTCCACATACCTTTGTATTTTCTGCACGTGGCTCGTGATTGGTTCGCTATCCTTCATACGGGTTGTGATCATGGAGGAGATTATTTCATACCGCTCTTGACGAGCACTCTAATGGTACCTTTCCATCAGATCCTGATGCATCTCAAAAGGGTAATAGTCCTCATAGGACTTTTGGAGTTCAGCTGTCATGGTGGCCATCATGATGAATGCCACCTTGGTGGCATCTCTTTCATGTGCCTGATACTCAGCGACCTCCTCAGGAGTAGCAGTGGACTCATCAAGCTCCTTTAGCTCCTTATCGAGGACATATTCCTTGTCCTCGTAACGAGTAACCATCATGATGTTCCGGATCCAATCCATGAAGTTGGAACCATCAAAGATGACCCTCCCACAAAGGTTCATGAGGGAAACGGAGCCAGTAGGGTTAGAGCCCGAAGCTTTGTTGTTGGAAGACATCTGAAAAGAAGAAAACAAGTTTAGATTAGATATATCGAATCCTTAATAATACACCCAAATGTAATATTAAGGCTAGGATCCAACACAATATATTATAACTTAGAAGAGGGATGCCGTAATCTAAGCTATAATATATTTGAAGGTAGGTGAATGACGATTCACCAATTTCCACCATGAAAACGAAATGAATTATTAGGTTTAATTGGTTTTTTGAAATTCCTAGATTCTTTTGAGATTCATTGAACTTTTCAATGGCATGTTTCAATCTCGATTGTGCCCTTCAAGTTTTGTGACTGGGATGCCGAGGATCACAAAACAAGGTGTGAATAACCATGCAAATTCACTTGGTACCCTTAATATTATCACCTAATCAATGTGCCGGTTAACCACACACGCTCCACCGATCTATGATAAACATTAAATCACCCTTCGTGATCCTTACTAGTCCAAGTTAGTGTGCCGGTTAACCACACACGCTCCACCAACGACTTGGTAAGGTACAAAGTGTGAATTTCATGGGTTAGCACCATATTCACATTTTCCTAAAGTAACTAAGATTGGGAATTTATATAAGGTTTAGTTACTTTATAATATTCATCATACTTTTAATGAGAATTTATAAGTCCTTGTCCTACCCGTTCGGCTAACGACCCTCCACCAGTCAAGCAAGCGGTGGGTGAGAGTGGACACCCATTAAGTTGCCATTTTATAGGCAACAACCTTATACCCACCTTATAGACTGGCTTCGTGAATGAGGTGTACTAGCGGTAAGACGACTTTGATCTTATACATATATATAATAATTAACCATTAATGTTATAAATAGTATAAGGGTTGAATTTTAACTTTTAAAACTCTAAGGGTTTGGAATTAAAGTATATTAAAGTGTGTGTAACTTTACAAATTCCAAAACTTGAGGACAAGTTTTGAAACTATTCAAAACTTTTCATTTCATAACTTATGAATTAAAGGTTCATAAAAATGAAGACTCTTCATTTCCATGTAACTTATGTGTTTTAAGTGTGTGTTTAAAAGAAGTGACCTTTGGATATCCATAACTTGAGGACAAATTATGGACTCCATTAAAACACAAAAATGATCAAGAATTAATCCTAAACAATTCAGCAAATAATTCCTATCATCTTCTAAATTCATAAGAACATGAACATGATCATCAAAGTTTCAAGAATTATATGAACACATACAAAGCATGAAATTTTGATATAAGCTATTGTAAATGGATTAGAACAACCATTACACCAACTAAAACAAGTTTTAAAACACCAAAACAGTTTAGGGTAATGTTTCTAGTCCATTTCCAGCAGCAAAAGTCGAAAATCTGCATTCTGAGGCTCCTACTCGCCGAGTGCACGAACCTACTCGCCGAGTAGGTTGAGTTTACTCATGAACTCGGCGAGTCCCCCCATGGACTCGGCGAGTTCATCAGTCAAACAGCAAAAAATCGACTTTTTATCACTATTTTGCATCAAGTATCAAACAAACAAGCCTAGGCTCTGATACCACTGTTGGGTTTTGAGCATTCTAACACTTCCTAAGTGTACATGCAACCCTATTAAACCTTGGATCTATGTTTGTCTAAGATACATGCAAAATATTATTTTCCAAGGTTTATAACCTATCTAGCATGGCATGGGGTACTTTTAACCATAAAAGAACTAGATGAATTACATACCTTTTGTTGATTGTTGATTCCTTGGAGTTTGAGAGCCAAGCACCAATAATGTGAATGCCTCAAATGGAAATCACAAATCACCACAAACTTGGAAAATGTATGAGAGAGTATACTAACTCTTGATTTTGGCCACCACACTTACACACACATTAGTGTCTTTTTCATGCAACATAAGCTTGTTTATATAGTGTACATGGTTAGGGTGAAACCCTAATAACCCATGTCTTTTCCTCTTCCAAGGATCCATGGGTAAAAGCTCCATGGATCATCCATGGACTTCCATATAAGCTTAGCCCATTCCAAATGAGTGTTAGCCCACACCATATAAATATAATAGCCCATGATTTAACTAGTCTTCCTTTTAATCACTAAATTAGTTCATAATTAATTCAAGATTAAAACTAATTAAGTAACATGACTTTATATTAATATATTATAACTTATAATATATTAATAAATCGTAAGTATACAACTCTCATAAAATTATCCATAACTAGTTCGGGTGAAGTGCAACCCAAATGGATCATGCCGGGTCGGGTCAAGTATATACCAAATAAGTTATGGACTTAGACACCTTATCCAACACCGATAACTCATAGTATCCGATTAACCAAAGGACCCAGGTTAGGACATTTCTCCTTCCATGTGGTCAGCACTCACAAGTGTCAGACCATCGAAACTCTAGAAATTCCACCTGGCAAGGTCAAGGTAAACAATAACCCACATCCCGAAGAGAAGCATGTGTGATGGACATTGACAAGGTTTGGGATACCTACTTGCTTTTAAACGAGTAATCATATAACAACAACTACCACTCGAACATAGGAGTTGCACCCCTCGAGGCCCTATGTGGCCAGAGGTGCAGATCATCCTCTGTTAGGCTAAGATGGGAGATACCCAGCCGACAAGATGACAAACGCCCAATAGCACACTCACTTGACCCGAGATTATTCGATAAACCACAGAAAGGATAGTTCAAACCCGAATACGACCCCAACTATAGTAACGCCGACGAAAGAGCTATGCTGATAACATCTTAAAACCTTGAAGTCCCAAGTAGGGAATCGGGGTATTAATTTAAGAACTTCCCTCGGGGAAGAGTGACTCGAGTCAAAAAGGAAAAGTAAACTAAATCCCCGATGCACCAGACCCTTCGAGATCCTCGCACGGATCGGCCCGGTAGCCTACAAACTCCAATTACCCTCCGAGTTTAGTAACGCACACCCTATATTCCATGTATCGAACCTAGAAAGTGTCTATCGGATAACCCTCCCAGTCCCACTAGACAGGACTAAGGTGAACTAGAACCTCCTAATCATTGATCAGCCTATCAAGACAATAAACGGGAAAGTTAAGACCACAAAACAAAGCCGCATCCCTATTGTGAAGGTTCGAGAGAACGCTAGGCATGAACCGGTATTCACTTGGGAACGTAAGGACCAAATAACTCAAAGGTACCCTCACCTATTCACGTATTCATGACCCTACCCTTCGAAAGAATTTCGAGACGAAATTCCCTCTAACGGGGGGATGATGTCACAACTAGCCTTTTTGGCTAGGAAATTCTGTCCTCAAGAAAGCAAGTACTATTGTCAGACTTGTGCTAACACTTCTAAGTGTACAATATGAGTTCCTAATGAGCCATGAAGTGTTAGATCGAAAACTCTCCAAGTATATGAAATCTCTCCCAAATCTCTTTAAGTATGTGAAATCTCTCCCAAATCTCTCCAAGTATGTGAAATCTCTCCCACATGTGAAATCTCTCCAAGTATGTGAAATCTCTCCCAAATCTCTCCTAGAATATAAAATCTCTCCCAAATCTCTCCAAGTATGTGGAATCTCTCCCAAATCTCTCTAAGCACCTTCCTTAGTCGAAAACAGTTCAAAACCGGAAGAGGAAACCCAAAAGGACCCTCTTGGTCCGGAACCCTCTTGGTCCGGAATCCTTTTGGTCCTGAACCTCTTGCTCCTGAACCTCTTGGTCCGGAACCCTCTTGGTCCGGAATGCCTTCTAAGGAGCCAAGAGGAAGCATTTTCGGAACCTCTTAAGTGACTTCGGAGGTGAGAAGCTCCGGAAGGCTTCACTCCGGAAGCATCATGATCGGACCCTTCGGATCTGCTTCAGACGTCTAGCTGCCTCACACCTCGGTCCTGACTTACCCGTTTCGCACCTGACTCCAGAAGTGAGGATTGACTTTGGAACCCGCCAAGTACCTCCGGAACCCCGCTTGTACTCACTTCGGACCCTCGCAAGTAGGAAGCTCCACTCCGGAAATTTAACTACAGCTTCGGAATTCGCATAATGGCTCCGGATTTCACCATTTAGCTCCGAATTTTGGACTATTCCGGACATTTTCTTCATTTTGGGGTATTTTGAGGTCGGGAATCCCACCAAACTCGTGTTTTTCTTAACTAAGACCCCTAAAACCTTTATTTTATGCCAAATTTAATTATTTAAATTATATTTACATAAAATAAAAGTTTAGGATTTAGGAAGATCCTATCCTAAATCAAGATAAAGACAAAGAGGTTGACTTTGTGATTTGATGAAGTTCTCATTTCCCATGCAAATCACAGTATTCCATGCTTTACCCACCAAATACCCATACATGGACCACCAGATACCCATGCACCAAAGATTCCCTCCCTTTTCATTCTCAAAGCAACGTCAGTAAGGAGTTTAGACTTCACCTTCTCCCACACTTTTCCCATTTTCTCTCAAAAACTCATCTTCAAGCAAGAACAGGGGATCTTGCTGAAAGGAAATTTCTCAACTCCTTCCTGGGAAATTTTAAGGTAAATTCCTCCACTCATCTAATATTTTATAATATTTCAAGATGAATCCATATTATTTTGCTCATAATAATATGTGATGATCATCCTTAGGAAAACATCCCTCCCAGGGAAGTTCTTCATCTCAGCCAAAAGTTTAAGTTTGAGATCTTCACTCCATAACTCCAAACAACTCCTCAACCAACTCAAGGTGAGCTTCATACCCCACCTTTTTCAATATTTTAATGTTTTTGGGGGAGAGTACAAGTCAAATCTTGCCTAAATACTTGCATACTTGCATGTATACGTATGTTTGTATGTGCGTGGTAATATTATTAAATTATTATTTTAGTAATATCCTCATGAACGTAAGATTTCACAACTTCATAAGAAAGAGAAGATACTTTGTGTACAAAAGAGCCTCCCAACTATTGGATGTGTCCAACTTAAGCCCTTTATCTATGCTTTCATGTCTAGAAATAAAACTTATAAAAAGGAACCTTGATAACTTGACAATTATTCTAGTGATTTTTCGAAAATGGGAACTTTGTGACTATTTTGCAAACTGTCAGGGGTATTTTAAATATTCAATATAAAAGTTTGCCTCAAGAAAATACACAAATAGAGCCTTTATGACAGAAATATTTGTGTGTCATAAACTGTTGTCGTAACACCTCCAACAACATAAGTAATGTTCTATATGTCATAAAATAGAAAATGCGTGTCATAACCGGCAGTTATAAATTTATACAAATTATAACTTGACACTTTTTCTCTTGACTAAAATGACTTATTTTTCAATAAACGAAAAGGAACGAACACAAGCACCTAGTTAACGAGCACAATCAACGATATGGAACGAGAACGATATTTTTATTCAACAAGTACGAATTTCATTATTTATCTAACAAATAATGGATCTCTAACGATTGCTCAAAACGTTGTTAATATTCTAGTCAGACAAATCTCAAAAGTACCTAAATATAAAAATATTAGTGTACGTCTAAGTCCTGTAAGGAGTTATAGCCAGAGTCTCCTGGAGGGAGAGCGGGAATTTGTGTATAGATCTATACGGGGTTGACACCCCGTACCTTCGCTGTTCGCTACAGCTAGACAGGCCAGTCTAGGGTGACAAATGTCTTTTCCAAACCGAGGGCGCCTGAGAAACGCCAAAACAGGTACTTCGTCAGATTAGTATGGTTATAACGACTCATTAGAATATGTTATGTCATCTAGAAATTTATGTAAGGAAAAACTTCATAAATAAATTTTTGGCACGTTGTGTTGACCGTCCTATACATGATAAGTGATGGTCCGCATTTGTTGCGTTGACTGTCCTTTTTCATCGCGTAGAATATCCACAATTGCCATGTTGATTCTTTCTCCTAACAAGTATAGAGTCGTAATACTGCTATTTTTACAAATTAAAAAGCGTACGACTCTGTGGAAAACGTTTGTAAACGACTTTGAAAATGATAAATTAACCCACACATATACATAGTTGGAACTAGAACTTACGAATATTTTATAGCAGAAAATATAGGATTTTC
The DNA here is from genome assembly GCF_052849685.1 of Lactuca virosa. Classification (NCBI taxonomy): domain Eukaryota; kingdom Viridiplantae; phylum Streptophyta; class Magnoliopsida; order Asterales; family Asteraceae; genus Lactuca; species Lactuca virosa. The sequence continues at coordinate 330,104,419 of NC_136428.1, read as the reverse complement.
TGGAGAAAATGATTTTCTACGATTTCGATAACGATAAACTAGAATGCACACTCAATTTTACTCGATAAGAGAAACAAGATTTTCAACCATATTCTCTTTTTGAAAATAAGGGATTTTTCTGGAAACGGTTGACTATTACTATTCAAAAGAACTATTCTCGTACACAGCTTGCTTTTACAAATCACACTACTTTTCAAAATCACTCCTTATAAGGATGAATAAAAGTAATGACATGCACACACATATTCATGATTTTCAAGGCAAGACTTCAAGCGATTTCATAGAAAATATCGGATTTTCTGGAAGTACGATAAGAACGATTCTAAACAAGTGTAAACGGTTTTGTACAAAAATGCTTATGAACTCACCAACTGTTTAGTTGACGCTTTTCAAAACGACTTGTATTCTCAGGGATCTAGTAAGCAGGTAACAAGGGACGCGGATGCAAGACTTTTAGCTGTAGCTTGGATTTTTCTGCTTATGTCTCTTTTGTGTAATTCGAAGAACAAATACAATATGTAAACAATGTAAGCTTGTTATCTCAATGTATGATGTTTGGATTGCTTTGTTTCATTTATATTCAATTGTTATGATACTGCACAATGAAGTCACCCGCCTCCGGACAACACATCACTTCCTTCACTAAAGAGCTCATATCTCATACATGGCTCACTTCTAACGTCCAAGATTGGATTTTTATGACTCTATAACATGAAATACACTAACAAGGGACAGATCACGGATTCTTGGCGCTCATCAACTCATAAAGTCATCAACTTTGGGGACAAAAACCCTAAAACACCCCATACATATACAAAAGAAAAGAGTAAGAAAGCTTGAAGCTTTATACATCCAAATGAAGCTTCCCACACTGCTAAGCTCATATCCAAGTGCTTGAGCTCTCACTCCTTCTTCTCCAAAGCTTCCTTTCCACTTCTAATGTTCAAGAACACACCAACAAGCTCTCAAGGCACTCTCTAGCTACAAGAACGAGGATTAGGGTTTTTAGTGGACAAGTCTCTGGAAATGGTGGATAAAAGTGAGGCCATAATGTTCCTTATATAGGGCTCACCCCCACAATTAGGGTTTCAATCTGACCCTAACACGCCCAGCGTACACTATGGTATGCCCAGCGTACTGGGTAGACTCCGCATCAAGAACACGCTCATGAGTACGCGCAACGTACTCCTCCTTACGCCCAGCGTACTCAAAAGCCAAACTTTTCCCTTTAAGGACTGATTTTGATAACTTGGGAAAGAAAAGGATCAAAGGAATATACCTGAATTCCGGGATGTTACAATTCTCCCCCACTAGAATCAGACTTCGCCCTCGAAGTCATGCTCCACAAATAACTATGGATGCTGCTCCCGCATCTCTGACTCCGGCTCCCAAGTCAAATCGGATCCCCTCCGGTGTGGCCACTGGACCTGAACCAGGGGCACTTCCTTGTTCCTCAGAACCTTGATCTTCCGATCCAAGATCGCAATCGGCCTCTCAACATAATTCAGGCTCGCATCCACCTGAATATCATCTAACGGCACTACTGACGTCTCATCGGCTATACACTTCCTCAATTGGGATACGTGGAAGGTATCATGAATCTGGCTCAACTCCGCAGGTAGCTCTAAACGGTATGCTACCTTACCCACTCTCGCGGTCACCCTGAACGGACCAATGTATCGGGGCCCCAGCTTGCCCCTCTTCCTGAATCGGATCACTCCTTTCCAAGGAGATACCTTCAGGAGTACGTAATCTCCAACCTGGAACTCGAGCTCGGATCGCCGCCTATCCGCATAGCTCTTCTGGCGGCTCTGTGCTACCAGTAACCTCTGTCTGACCTGTTGTATCTGCTCAGTCGTCTTAAGTACTATCTCAGTGCTACCCGTCACTCGCTTCCCTACCTCTCCCCAACAGATGGGAGTCCGACACCTCCTCCCATAAAGAAGCTCGAAGGGAGGCATACCAATACTCGAATGGTGGCTGTTGTTGTAAGAAAACTCAGCCAAGGGTAGGTATGTATCCCAACTTCCACCGAAGTCCATAACATATGCTCGAAGCATGTCCTCGAGCATCTGTATCATCCGCTCACTCTGCCCGTCCGTCTATGGGTGGTAAGCTGTACTGAAGTGCAATCTCGTACCCAACTCCTCATTAAACTTCTTCCAGAACCTGGAAGTAAAACGCACGTCTCGGTCTGACACAATCGAGATCGGCACTCCATGTCGCGACACCACCTCTCTCACATACATCTCTTCCAGTCTCTCTACAAAAGATCTCTCACTGATAGCAAGGAAGTGAGCGCTCTTCGTCAGCCGATCCACAATCATTCAAATTGCGTCAACACCCCTCGCGGTTCTCGGCAATTTGGTGATAAAATCCATAGAAATCTGTTCTCACTTCCACTGGGGAACCTCTAGTGGCTGCAACTTACCATGCGGACGCTGGTGCTCGGCCTTAACTAGGCGACAGGTCAAGTACCTCTCAACTACCCATGCAACATCCCTCTTCATACAGGGCCACCAGTAATCTCTCTTCAGGTCCAAATACATCTTAGTGGCCCCTGGATGGATAAAGAATCTCAATCTGTGCACCTCCTCCATCAGTATGCTACGTGCCCCGTCCGTAAACGGCACCCAAACCCGACCATGGAAGGTCATAAGCCCTCGGCTATCACTAACAAACTCGGACACCTGTCCAATCACCCGCTCCTTCTTGCGGTTCTCCGGTCTCACAGCCTCTGCTTGGGCCTCTCGAATGGTATCCAACACCGGAGTCATCACCGTCATCCTCATATATATATTTCGAATCGGGGCACTCTCCACCCTGTGGCTCAGAGCATCGGCTACCACGTTAGCCTTTCCCGGGTGGTACAGGATCTCACAGTCGTAATCCTTTACCACATCCAACCATCTCCTCTTGCGTATATTCAGGTTGGGCTGATCCATCAAATACTTCAAACTCTTGTGGTCCGTGTATATGGTACACCAAACCCCATACAAATAATAGCGACATATCTTGAGAGCAAACACCACTGTCCCCAACTCTAAATCATGGGTGGGATACCTCGTCTCATGAGGCTTCAGCTGCCTCGATGCATACGCTATCACGTGCCCTCGCTACATAAGCACTGCACCCAATCCCGATATTGACGCATCGCAGTAAACCATAAAATCCTCCATTCCCTCGGGAAGGGCTAACAGCGGGGCTTCGCACAGTCTCTGGCGAAGAGTCTCAAACGAGGTCTGCTGCTCTGGACCCCAAGTAAAAGCAACGCCCTTCCGGGTCAATCTGGTGAGGGGAACGACAATCTTGGAGAAATCCCAGATAAATCTCCGATAGTAGCCGGCCAACCCCAAAAAACTCCTGATCTCCGTGGGGGACCTCAGCACCTTCCAACTCATCACAGCCTCAATCTTGGCCGGATCGACCAATATCCCATTCTGATTAACGAGATGTCCCAAGAACTGGACCTTTCGTAACCAGAAATCAAACTTGGAGAATTTGGCATAAAGCCTCTCCGATCTCAATACTCCGAGGATCTCCCTCAGGTGCTCATCATGCTGCTCTCTAGTCGTCGAATACACTAGAATGTCATCGATGAACACGATCACTGATCGATCCAACATCGGCCTGCATACTCGGTTCATGAGATCTATGAACGCCGCTGGTGTTGGTGAGCCCAAACGGCATCACCACGAACTCGGAATGCCCATAACGAGTCCTAAACGCTGTCTTCTGGATATCCTCATCACGCACTCTCATCTGGTGATATCCATACCTCAAGTCTATCTTGGAAAACCAAGACGCACCCTGCAACTGATCGAACAGATCGTCGATCCTCGATAATGGATAACGGTTCTTGACCGTTAATTTGTTCAACTCCCGGTAATCAATGCAGATTCGGTGTGAACCATCCTTTTTCTTGACAAAAAGGATCAGCTCTCCCCAAGGCGAGCTACTCGGTCGGATAAATCCCTTCCCCAACAGCTCCTGAAGCTGCGAGGATAACTCGTGCATCTCTGGTAGCGCAAGGTGATAGGGTGCCTTGGCGATAGGCGCTGCCCCCGGTACCAAATCAATGCGGAACTCCACCTGCCTCTCGGGATGCACACCCGGCAACTCCTCGGGAAAAACATTCGGGAACTTGCGCACTATCGGAACATCATCGACAGAACTCGGCCTTCCTGCGGCCACTCACGTATCCATCACATATGCTACAAACCCTTCACAGCCCTGCTGTAAACTCTGTCTCGCTCTGGCAGCCGAGCAAAATGCTGACCCATATCGGGTACCCTCGCCATATACTATCAGCACTCCCCCACTAGGGTCTCGTATCGTCACCATCTGACGCTCGCAGTCTATAACAGCTCCAAATCGGCTCAACCAATCCATACCCACAATGACACAAACATCCCCCATCGCAATCGGGACCAGATCTATCGGAAACTCGACACCGAAGATCTCGAGTACACATCCTCGAATCACTTCAGTAGCATACACCGCTCGCTCGTCGGCTATAGAAACTCGTAGTGGTCGACTCAACGCCTCTCGTCGGATACTGATGTGCTGACTAAATGCTAATGACACGAAAGATCGACTCGCACCCGAGTCAAATAACATCAACGCAGGTACATAACTCACAAGAAAAGTACATATACATACCATAATATGAGCACAAAATCTCAAACTCAACATAAGTAAAAGAATACATACCAGCCACGACATCGGGCGCTGCGCGGACCTCCTCCGCTGTCAACTGAAAGGCTCTCCCGCGAGCCTTCGGTGCCTCGGCCTTTGCTGGCCGGACCTCGGTAGCTCTAGCAGCAGGTGTAGATCCCTGTGCTGATCCCTGAAGTAGCTGTGGGCACTCGGCCTTCTGGTGGCCAGTTTGGTTGCAGTGAAAGCAAGCCATGAATCCCTTGGGGCAATCCTTGGCGATATGCCCCTCCTTGCCACATTTGTAGCAAGCACTTGCTCGACAAACTCCATCGTGTCCCTTACCGCACTTCCCACAAGTGCGGCCCTTCTGGCCTCCAGATCTCGTATCGGCGGGCTTTGGCCGCTTGGCTGCCGGCTGAGACTGCACCGGCCGCCTGTCCCTCCTCTGAGACTCGGCCTCCTCCCTAGCCTGAGTCTCTAGCTCAATCTCCCTCTTCCGAGCATTTGCCTGGAGCTCGGCAAATGTTCGGTACGTCGAGCTCGTCACGAACTCCTGAATAACTCTCCTCAGTATGCTCAAATATCGACTCATACGTGCCTTCTCGGTAGACACGTGCTCAAGGCAAAAACAACGCCCTCTCATGAAACATCTGCGTGATCACTGTCACATACTCCGTCCCCTGCTTGAGGGACAAGAACTCCTGGGCCAAACGTTCCCTCTCCACCGGGGGAACATACTCGTCTCTGAACATAGTGGTGAACCTCTCCCAGGTCACCGCGGTAAGCTCTGTAGGAGTAAAATCTGTCGTCACAAACTTCCACCAGTCCTTCGCTCCCAAGCGAAGCTGGTTCAGCGCGAACCGTACCCTCAGATGTTCCGGACAGGAACAAGTGTAGAAACATCCCTCAACGTCAGAGATCCACCTCATCGCGGCTATCGGATCATGTGTCCCATCGAACTCTGGTGGCTTCGTGTTGCTGAACTCTCAGTACAGCAATGAGTCACCCCCCTGTGGCCTAGCAGCAGCAACAGCTGCGGTGGCCGCATCAACAGTGGCATCAGTAAGAGCAGCATACCGCTCGCCAAACGTCTCAATCAGCATGGTCTTGATAGACCCAAACATCTCCGGTATCTCAGCGCGAATGGCTGCAGCCACCTCATCATGAATCATCATGTGAATCTCATCATCGCTAACACTGCTGCTCGCTGGAGAGTGGCACGTACCCACCATAACGTCTCTGAAACACAACGTAAAAGAAATCAGAGACTCACTCGAGTATGCTCGCACTCGATAACTCAACCCTATTCGTTCCTTAGTATCCTAAGGATTCTTACTTGGACTGCTCACTGATCCGGTATTTCCAGTAGTACGGGCCCTATACTACCTTCCACAACGCATCGGTATTCACCCCAAGTCCTCCTCCTAGGATCCCAGATCACAAGTACTCTATATCTTGTTAAACACAGGCTACCCTTCGGTAGACCACTCATAAGCTCCTCGCTGCTACCTACTCGCTCTCGAAGCATCTCATAGTAGCAGTAACTCCTAGGCTAAGGCATCAAAAATCAGGCCCACTGTAGTCCTAAATATGAATACCTAGCCTACTCTAGCATGCATAGCATATCACATAATATCTCATAACACATAATGTAAGGGTATTTTGGGAAATCACCGTTCGGGCGCTGGCTGATTGTACACACTGCTCTTGTCCACTTTCTTGAAAATCTTTTACTTATCTTAGAAAATTGTTTCTTTTGAAAACTTTTCTCAAATCCTCAGTTTGAGTTCAGATATACCCGAAGGTGTATCCGAATCCCTCAAACCAAGGCTCTGATACCAACTTGTAACGTCGTAAAAATTCAAACCAAAATTTTCATTTTTAATTCATAAAAACATATATCATATTGTTCAACATCAAACATTCATTTAAAAAGTTTTCAAATCATCTCATAAAATCCTGGATCCACAGTAGCTCCTCTCAAAACATAGTGAGTGTGTGTCTATATAATCATGCCGGTGCCTTCCCGCGATCCTCGCTAGTACTTGAAACACATAACACATAACACGGTAATCATAAATGCTTAGTGACTTCCCCAAAATACCACATACAACACATAAGCCACTCGAGGCTATAGCTCTATGAGACCTTCCGGTCAATGTGTCTCAGGGGCCTTCCGGTCCCACAATCCGAATAGACCTTCCGGTCCTACCCTGTCGACCTTCCGGTCCATACCATGTTACTCATAACATACATAACATATACAAAGAAACATAGAAACATATATCACATACTCGTCATAGAACATAAGACCTTCCGGTCACACATAATTACCACTCTAGGTAAGGTATGGTGAGAAGACTCACCTCGTATGATGTCCAGTAACTCACGTGCTCGATATCCTTGAACTCGATACAACATCCTAGCCCTCGCCTAATTACATAAAGTAATTATCTCAAATCAATAACGGCTCTCAAGGCTAGATAAATCCCTTCCTATATTCTCTCAGAAGGCTAAAAGACCATTTTACCCTTCTAATGGTCCAAAAGTCCAAATGTTGACTAAACCCTAAAAGTCAACGAAAGTCAACCCTCCGGAGTACGCGGCGCGTACCAGCTCTGTACGCTGGGCGTACTTGAAGTCTTCATAGAATAGGGGAGCTCGACCCCCTACGCTGCGCGTACTGGGATTACGCCCAGCGTAAGTCCTAGTTTCACTATTTCCTCACTTAAGGTCTTAATCAATTAAGACCTTGGCTCAAAATACAGATCTGCACCCCCTACAGCCTCCTAATCCATAAAGTCAAAGACTTTACGCTTTTACATGGCTGTAATGGTCATCAACACCCAAAACACATCACTTCCTTCACTAAAGAGCTCATATCTCATGCATGGCTCACTTCTAACGTCTAAGATTGGATTTTTATGACTCTATAACATGAAATACACTAACAAGGGATAGATCTCGGATTCTTGGGGCTCATCAACTCATAAAGTCATCAACTTTGGGGACAAAAACCCTAAAACACCCCATACATATACAAAAGAAAAGAGTAAGAAAGCTTGAAGCTTTATACCTCCAAATGAAGCTTCCCACACTGCTAAGCTCAGATCCAAGTGCTTGAGCTCTCACTCATTCTTCTCTAAAGCTTCCTTTCCACTTCTAATGTTCAAGAACACACCAACAAGCTCTCAAGGCACTCTCTAGCTACAAGAACGAGGATTAGGGTTTTTGGTGGACAAGTCTCTGGAACTGGTGGTTAAAAGTGAGGCCATAATGTTCCTTATATAGGGCTCACCCACACAATTAGGGTTTCAATCTGACCCTAGTACGCCCAGTGTCACACCCCCAAACCAAGGATGGCGGAAACGTCCGGGGGTGGAGGACTTCATGTATAGTATCACAACAACGAGTATAATAGTGTTCAAAGTAAATACAACCATCATAAATATAATTGAAAGAGTTACACCAAAGTATATGTTTACATGATTCAAATCAATTACATTATGATGACAAAATGAACTATTTGACGATTTATCGTCCCATCCTCAAAATGCTATTGGTTTTCCTGTTTCACTGATTTCATGAGAATACAAGTAGTTTTGAAAAAGTGTCAACAATTAAGTTGGTGAGTTCATAAGAGTTTTGTTCGAGAAAGAAACCGTTTTCCTTGTAAAAGCGGCAAAGTATGTTTCCAGAAAATCCAATATTTTCTTTATTAAGTGAAATGAATGCTTCTATGTTATGCGATAATGAACCCTAGAAAGACCCATAGATTTCTTCTATAATCGCCCAGCGTATATAAGTTGTACAAAATTTAAGTTAAATAAACCGTTGAATATAATGGGTCTGCCCTAGGTCCACAACCAAACAAGGAACAGGAGATGAGGCGGGCCCACCAATTCTAAGTCGATTGTGACTAAATTCTTATATAACTCTATCATATACACTTAGCAATTATAGCTGAAGTCTAACAATTCTAGATGACATATAGTTTTAACAGAGATATGATTCCAAAGAAAATCCTATATTTTCCTTATAAAAGTTATGTGGTCCTAAATCCCAGGACCGAAAACAAGTATATTTCCATACTTAAAGATATAAAAGCGATTTTAAATCGGCATAAAACCCTTTTTAAAGTTAGGTGGTCCTAAATCCCAGGACCGAAAACAAGTATATTTCCATACTTAAAGATATAAAAGCGATTTTAAATCGGCATAAAACCCTTTTTAAAGTTAGGTGGTCCTAAATCCCAGGACCGAAAACAAGTATATTTCCATACTTAACGATATAAAAGCGATTTTAAATCGGCATAAAACCCTTTTTAAAGTTAGGTGGTCCTAAATCCCAAGACCGAAAACAAGTATATTTCCATACTTAAAGATATAAAAGCGATTTTAAATCGGCATAAAACCCTGTTTAAAGTTAGGTGGTCCTAAATCCCAGGACCGAAAACAAGTATATTTCCATACTTAAAGATATTTCCTGTGAGTTAAATCGACATAACTCGCTACTTTAAAACAAAACCCGTAAATCTTATAATTTATTAATACCACATGTGAGCTATTATAACCATGCTAAGACTAGTTCGAATGGCCTCGTAACACGACGTTCTTCAGGCGTCGCACGTTAAATGACACTTGTCACCACAGACCTGCCATTCTAGCTGTTGCATGCAGCTCAGGTGTGGGTTTGTCAAACCCAATATAGATCTATACATAACTATCACGCTCTCCCTACAAGAGACTCTGGTTATAATTTACAGGACTTTTTGATTTATTACCATGAAGGTAACTCGAAGCGAATGACTCACAAATTTATTCATTAACAGATTGACGTGAACTTAACTGAAAACCTTTGGTAAATAAGTTTGAAATGTAAATGATACATAAACTATACCTATTATAGTTTATCCAAAACGTTTGTAGTGAAAAAGGACTCTTTTATGAAAATACATTAGTGCTGTGAATCCACAAACTATGCTTATTATAGCTTATTATATGTGTTCGAAATGAATGAAAAATCTTATCATGAATGACTAAATTTCATTTTATGATGATAAACTAACAAGAAATTACATTCAATATTTAGAACTTATAGTTATACACTTTGCTCAACATAATACAAAGTGTTATGAAAGTTATAAGCTGTTAACTAGTTTTTAAGCTTTCTGCAGTGTTTTAGAAAAATCATAGAAAAATCATACGAAGTCAAAAACTGAATCCGTAAATTCTGAGAGTTCATAAAATGTGTATAGTTTATTCATAATTTTTATTATGATTTTTAGAAGTCTTTAACTGGTGTTAAAATGTTCATATTCACAGACTGGTCCGAATTTGTTTCTGAAATGATAGGTAGTTTTGTAAAAATCACCATAAATCGTAGAAAAACCGTATGGTGATGTGCAAGTAGTCATTTTAAAGGTATGAAACGGAACTATTTACACCTAATACAGTTTTTAAAACTAAAATGTTTAAGTTGACCAAAACAGTCTATGAATAGAGTTGAACTTTCTGATGAAGGCTGTTAAATAAGTTTAGTTGTGTTCTTGGTGTTTTAACTTGTATTCCCCCCTTAAAACTTAAGAAAAACATGAAAAGATAGGGGTATGAACTCACCTTGAGTGATTTCAGAAGATGGATGATGAAGAAGAGAAGTGTTCAACTCAAGAACACTTAGAAGATGCTTGGTGATTCGAATATCTAACAACAAATATGACGATATTTGTGTAAGGAACTCATGATTTGAGTGGAGAAGTGTAAGGAAATCAAGTGTGGGAAGAGATTTACTTACCAAGAGTGGAAGAAAGCTTGATGATCAGCCTTGGAAGTCTCGAAATTGAGAGAGAAGAGTTGAGAGAAAAGTGTTTGATCTTTTGGAGGAAATGAGAGAAAATGAGTGAAGTAAGGAGAGAGGGTGTGTTTTCCAGCACTTAGGACATGGGGAAGGCTGGAAAATGATGGAAAAGTACATTGACATGACTTAGGTATGGTGGAAGGAGTGTGGCTGGTCATGGAGTGGGTATGGGTGGTTGCTTGTGTCATAAACTAAAGAAAAGTCAACACTCCACCTCTTGTACTTCACCCACTCTTCTTGGATAAGATTTATCCCCAAAAACGTGATTAAATAATAAATATGGGGCCTTATATGTTAAAATAAAGTTTTTGGTGAAAATCTCGCGTTAAAATAATTAAAAACGGGCCTAAAATGCAAAACTAGTCGAAAACCGGGTGAAATTGGCCTACCTGCGAGACCTCTCGGTTCTGGGCCGAGGTTCGGTCCTAATGCTGCTGGGCCCGAAGGCGAAATGGAGCGAAAGGTTAAGAAGCGAAATAGCCCGAAGGCGAAGGTAGGAAGCGAAGGCTTCGGGTTCGGTTCGTCCGCGGTTCGGGCCCGAGAGGGAGGGTTCGGTCCGAAGGTAAGTTCGGTTCATGGCAGCTTCGGTCCTTCAGCAGTTCGGTCCCTATAGGGACCTTCGGTTCTAAGGGGGTTCGGCTCTTTAAGAGGGGTTTCGGGTCCTTAAGCCTAATTTACCCGTATTTACCCCGTTTTAAGCGGTTTTTGACCCGATTAAGGGTCGGAATGGCCCGAAAGACTACAAAAAGTTAAAGGAACTTTTAAGAGAGATTCGGGAGAGATTTAGGAGAGATTTTTAATAGAGAGAGATAGAGTGAAAACGATCGAGAGAAGTTTCGTTTGTGACATTTTTGAGTGTTCGGCTTCGCAACGCAAGGTTTGTGAACCTCGTTAAGTCTTGTTATGATTGTTATATGCCCCCGAGGGTTAAGGAATAATGTTTTATCGAGTAGTTTCATCACTTGCCCTGACTTGGGTTTAGAATTTCCGAACACGTGAAAACTCTAAGTGATACTTTGTATTAAGATTGCGGGTTGTTCAATAAGAAATATAATGGAAACCCTAATGTACAAGGGTTAGATGAGTTGACCGGTTTGACTTGTTGACTTTAGTTGACTTTGACTTGGCCAAAAATTGACGGTTGTCACATCATCCCCCCGTTAGAAAGAATTTCGTCCCGAAATTAGCGTTTCGACTGGGACTTCAAGAATTTGGGGAAAATATGGGGGAACTTTTCATAGTATAAGGAATTGATATGGTGGGGAACAACCCGCTTGATGTTAAATGACGACCTTGGAATTTCTTATTGTAACTTGAGCTGAGTCGATTTAAAGGAGTTATTGTTTTAGAATGATAGTGTATCTTACGTGTGCTTTTATGCTCTCCGCTTTATACTTGGTATTACCACTATGAATATTTTATAATGTAGTTAGCGAGTTCCAGCATTACGAATGTTTCAACAATTTGTGATGAAATTTGCATTATAAGTCCTACCAGTTGTTTTATAATCGCTTGGTGTAAACTAGTCGTATATCATTAAGATTGCGAGGGCATCCGGATGGGTGACCCCGCCTTAAGCCCACAACCAAACAAGGAATAGGGAATGAGGCGGAATCACACATTCTAAGTCCATAGGATCTTAATGATATATGACCATAATGTTTACACTAGCCATCATAGATTTGTTGGATTAATGTCTAAGTCCATAACTATAATTGGTAAGACTTGACCCGACCCGGCATGGTCCATTTGGGTTGCATGGCATCATGCATTTGGATAGACTATAATGAGAGAAATAACACTTAAGGTTGGTTAATATATTATAAGTTCTAATATATTAATAAGGTTATTTAATTAGTATTGATCAAGAATTAATTTGGAATTAATTAAGTGATCAAAAGGAGACTAATTAAATATATGGGTTGATTGTGTAAATCATTCATTCTTATATATGTGGGCTTGTGATCCAAGATTCCTTATGTTGGACTAAGTCCATGGGGTGACCCATGGATACTCCATGGAGGTTAAAGTCCATGGAGCATAAGGAATGGGTAAAGTTATGAGTTACATGGTGTAACCCTAATAGCCACCATATAAAAGAATCCCATGGCTCAAGAAATCGGGCACTAATGTGTGAGTGTGAGGGCTAGACGATTTCAAGGAGTGTTCAAGTTTCTCTCAAGTTATTCCAAGTGTATTTGGTGTTGTGTGAACCATTTGAGGTGTCACACTTGGGGCACTAGGCACTCAAGCTTCTTGAAGACATTCTACATCAAAGAGGTATGTATTCTATCTTGTTATATTTATTATTTTGTATGCTAGATTAGGATAATACCTTGGATGTTCATAATTGTATGTATAATAGAGAAAACATAGATCCAAGGTATTTAGGGTTGCATGTACACTTAGGAGTGTTAGAATGCTAATAACCCAACAGTGGTATCAGAGCCTAGGCTTGTTTTCTTGTTATACTTGCAAAAGTAGCTGAAAAATCGAGTTGGATGCATATATTCGATTGTTTTGGCTGGAATTGGACTAGGAACATTACCCTAAGATGTTTTTGGACTTATAAACTTGTTTTTGATGTGGTAATGTTCATGCTAATCCAATTTCTAAGATAATTGTCATAATTTCAAGATTTGTATTAGTTTGTATGTTCTTGCTAATTTCTTGAAGATTGATGATTTGAATTATCTTGTTCTTATGAGGTTCTTAGATTAATAGAAAAGTTGTGTGAAATAGTTGTTTTCAATCCATTTTAATCTAAGAGTTGATTCCAAAGTGTGTTTTTGTAACTTGTCCTCAAGTTATATGAAAAGTCACATTTAAGAATCATAAAACTCATAAAAGTTGGCAAAGGTTACAAAATGAAGAGTCTAGTTCTAATTAAATGGTTTTATGACTCCATAACTTGTCCTCAAGTTATGGAGGTTCAAGAGTCTCTTCATTAAATTAAATTAAAAAAAGTCTAACCTTAATTAGTTCCATAAGTTACAAAAATAAAGAAAAGTTACATTCTTTTATTAGTTTAAAGTCTTCCATAACTTGTCCTCAAGTTATGGAACTTGAAGGGTTTTTTTTTAATTAAAACTACTTTAAACACATAAGTTATGGAATTAATTAGTTTTGAATATTTTCAAAACTTGCCCTCAAGTTTTGGAATTTGTAAAGTTTTCCCCATGAATACTTTAATTCCAAGTTAGCCCTTAGAATTTTAAAAGTTAAAATTCAACCCTTATACTTTATAGTATTATAAGTTAATAATAAATATATGTATAAGAGCAAGTCAGTCTTACCGTTAGTAGGCCTCATTCACGAAGCCGGTATATAAGGGGGGTATAAGGTTACTGCCTATAAAATGGCAGTTTAATGGGTGTCCACTCTCACCCACCGCTTCCTTGACTGGTGGAGGGTCGTTAGCCGAACGGGTAGGACAAGGACTATAATTCTCCCTTCATTAAAAGTATTAATGATAAATACTAAGTAACTAAACTTTTTATAAATTCCCAATCTTAGTTACTTAGGAAAATGTGAATAAGGTGCTAATCCATGAAATTACACTTTGCTCTTTGTTTAAACCGTTAGTGGAGCGTGTGTGGTTAACCGGCACACTAACCTGGATTTAACAAAGTAGGCAAAGGGTAACTTAATATTTATCATAGTATCGGTGGAGCTCGTGTGGTTAACCGGCACATCGATTGAGGGGTAAATATTAAGGGTACCAAGTATATTTGCATGGTTACTTCACACCTTGTTTTGTGAGCCTCGGCATCCCAGTCACAAAACCTGACGGGCACACTCGAGATTGAAACATGCCATTGAAAAGTTCAATGAATCTCAAAAGATCTAGGAATTTCAAATCCAATTAAAAACCTAATTACATTATTTCGTTTTTCATGGTGGAAATTGGTAAATCGTCATTTACCTACCTTCAACTATTTTATAACTCGGATTACGGCATCCCTCTTCCAGTTATAAATATGTTGTTGGATCCTAGCCTTAAGATTTCATATTGGGTGTTATATTAAGGACTTTAGATCAACTATCTTGAATATCTCCCAAACGATGTCTAGTTCAGACATCTATGATCTTCCCAAATCTCTTGGAACTTTACTTCCTCCACCTCCTCCAATTATTCTCCCTAACCCACAAGTTCAAAGGTCACTCAATCCCTATTGGCAAGCAAGGTCTATGTGTGATCACATCTTGGAGATGAAGTCACATATTGACAAGCCGGGAGAGTTGGGTGTCAAAGTCTTGAGAAAGTTGGATGTTCAATCACTTTCTAAGTCACATAGTGAGTTCCTTTGGGACTACTATGAAACAGACTATGACATGAACCTTAATGATCATATCTATTTGCTTGGTGCTACTGAATCAGCAATGATTTGGAGGACCAGTAAAGCAAATTTGATTAGAAGATCAACTTCCCAAACTTCTATGGACTTTGAAAATGGTAACATTGGATATCCAGAAAATCTTTCGCTTCCCAATGGAAAGGGATTGGCCATAGTCAACTCGGTTGACCAAATGGTAAAGAGAAAGGCAAGTCTGTGATAGTCCAGTACACCATTCCCAAAGAGTCCATATGTTTCTCTTTCCAAAGGAAGGGGCATTGATTGCGAAGCTGCCTATTTACCTGAAAGATCATAAGGTTGATCAATTCAAGAAGTTTGACTCTTCTTCAGGTAAAAGTCCATTATCTAACTCTGTTAAGTTTCTATTATGAGATTCTCATTACATGATGTGACTGGGTCACATGTTGATGCTTTAAGAATCAAAGAAAAGTGAAGAAACTTAAAGGAAGTACATGTTCATTCTGATCACGAAGATGGATTTCGATCGCATGGTTTGGTGATCAGAATTTTTGAAGCTGTTACTTAGGAGTTATGATATATTGCTTAGGAATAGATAACAACAAGTTTTTCATATGCATTTGCATTGTAAGGATAAGTTTTTCCGGAAGTTTTAAAATAAAAAACAGCTTTGATTTATTTATTTTAAGTATCCTTACAATGGCATTTGTGAAAAATTGTTGTTTACATGTTTCCATTGATAGAAATATTGGAAAATGGATTTGATTCTTTCATTTGTGGTAGTGTCATAATTTACCAAATAAGGAAAGATTCTCATTCCCAAGGCTTCAGTTGGATAGAAACTTGGAATCACGCAAGTTGAATAGTATGATGAATGAGAACTTTCAAGCATTGGAAAATTAAGACTTGTTCACATGGATGTGTGAGTCAAGTTAAGGACTAAAGGGATCGAGTACACATTCTTGTGCACTGGTCAAGTCCACCACAAAGCTCGTTAAGACTATTCGTCATGAT
Organism: Lactuca virosa; assembly: GCF_052849685.1. Classification (NCBI taxonomy): domain Eukaryota; kingdom Viridiplantae; phylum Streptophyta; class Magnoliopsida; order Asterales; family Asteraceae; genus Lactuca; species Lactuca virosa. Next base: position 330,088,574 of record NC_136428.1, on the reverse strand, counting down.
TTACTAAATTTTAGTAAATATGGTTATACTTACAAGTTTAAGTATAATTCTGAAACATTGGAAAAGTCTCAATGTATGGCAGAACGAATGGGAAGAATCAAATTAGGCAGACAGATAAAAGTTTCTCAAATCTGAAAAGATGGGAGTGTACTTTAGTATCATGTTTTGTGATCATCTTAATGATTAAAGAACCACATCGCAATTGGTCTTCTAAGGACATCTTAGTGCATTCTTATGACTAAGAAGAGGAGTCATGAATTGTTGAAATGGTTAAATCAAGAAGAGGAGTCATACTTCGTTTCAAAACAAGTCTTAGAGTCATACTCCAAGACTATAAGTTGAGTGACATATCTTAAAGAAAGGTTTATAACACTTGTCAAATGTAAGAGTAAAAGTGTCCTACTCTTGTACATTTGAAGTTGGTAAGTTGTGATGTTTTGGATTAAACAAAGACCAACTAAGGCCAATTGTGTGAAGTGTTTGTATTGATAAAGAATCCGCACTATCTCTTGAATATTTGGCAAGATAGTCTTATATGTCAAGAGGACAGTGGGAGTCTTAAAGATCCTAAAAAGAATTTCAAGAACTAATCAAGAATAAAACCTGAGGTTCTTCACTAGCACACGACTTGAGGTTTATAACCTATCATGTTGACATATTATGTGCCCATTCCAGTTAAAGTTGGCTTTGCATAGGAGTTCTGAAAGTTCTCAATTGGTTGCATTACAACTTGGAAGCAATGGCAGGCCCTGTACTGCCAGGTGGCAAGAAGTTAAGATTGCATAAGTTCAGTCCATATGAGTTTGGATTTTTCATTATCCTTGTCTTGTGACTATGGTTTTGACGATTCACATGGATAAGAACACATACACCATAAAATCTAAGGGTCATAAGGTTTCTCTCCGATTCATGAAAATGATGGTGAGGAAACACTTCCACCAAGTAGATTTGAAGCAGATGGCAAAAGGTCTAAACAATTGAGACTATGATTACGGCATCCCTTTTCATAGTTCTGAAATTGTTTAGACACACATGCATGCTATCTAAGGAAAGGTGTATGATTTTGATAAAGTTTTATCAAAGCATCTCGTATCAGAAATCTGAACTTTGGTAAGGAAGTCAATAAAGTATTGATTTCTAGAAGTCCAGCTGATTTCTGAGTACATGTCAAAGCTAGAGGGAGCATAAGTGTTATGCTAATAATCATCATGTTAGTGGGAGCATGATAATTATTGTTAGTGTTGCAAGTTAGCAATGTTAATTATAGAAAACAAAAGTTTCAATTCGTGAGGCTGCAGGGATTGAAAAAGTTGTTTTGCTATAATTAAGGGAGAGGATATACTTCATTTCAGTTCTAAAGGCTTAGATTGAGACCTTAATCATCTTTAGTCAAGAATATATATATATATATGAATTTCATGTTAGATTGGTTCAACTTAAGGAAATTCTATATATTGCGTTCTCAAAATTCGATTATGATTACGGCATCCCTCTTCATAGTCAAATTTTGAAAACATGGCAAATAAAAATATTGTAGCAAAAGACTGGTCTAGAATCATGTCTTTATGTGAGACATCATGAATCGTGTACCATTTGCTTTGGGTACTGGATCGATTGCATGTGCTATAATATTTGTCATTTCTAAAATTTTCCAAATGCCCAGAGGCATTAAGAAGGGAAAAGGTCTAGAATTGGATATGACTAAAATGATTAAGCAATTGTCGAGGACAATCTGAGGTTTACCAAAGATTGGTTGCTCAGGGACAGTTGGAAGTATAGTGCTAATTTTGGAAGGACCATATTGACATATTCTGAAAAGAGGCATCTCTTATTCAGAAGTGATAGTCAAAATGAGAATATGGAGTTGTCTCCATAGGTGGAAGTTATCTGTGTAAGATTAGAAAACTTAATCCAAGAAGCATGTCCAAAGCAATGTACTTTGAATATGAGACTTACTTTCCATGGAGTTGATCTCCATTGGAATACCTTATAATGACTGTTGACAAGTCTTTGTGACTTTGTACATATTCATTACAGGAGGGTCAGTGCATATAAGTTTAAAATCTAAACAGATTTCGATAAATGATAGGAATTTGAAATTCTCACATTTTTCGATAAGGATTTGGGAGTGTGAAATTAGAATCATTGAAATTATGTTCAATTGGTTTATTTCACAAAGTAAGGATCGTAGACAAACATAGAGTGCATACTTGGTGTATGGCAAAGCTATTGTTTAAGAAAAACATAGTGTACATGCTTGGAGCATGGGACAACTAGCGTTTTTAATTCAAGTATAAAGTTGATAAAACCGAAACAATGAATAATGAGTAATCAGTATGGTGATAAATAAAAGTGTTTATTTATATTCATAGGGTTTGATACCATATTTGATTCATTTATTCTTGTGTTTCACTTTGCATGTTTTGACTTCCAGAATAACTAAGTCGCTCTTCCTGAATGATTAAGTTATTCAAACCATCAACAGTCGGTCATATGTTGGAAGTAGATATGAATCAAGACTGTCATGGGTTGGTTTGTAGAGGTCCAAGTTGGTGGACAAAGTGGTGCTACAACACTCATGAGTGCTCATAAGTTCTGAGTTATGGATTCAACCCGCGCTCATTTGAATCACTTCATGGATTTTATCACGAGTGATCATGAGACGATAATATCTTATATTCTTCAAACCTAGAGATATGAGTTGTTACTATGAGTTGGTTGTACATTGATTGCACGAAAACGCATTCGGTAACTCGATGTTATAAAACATGCCTTTGTGTATGATTCAACAAGTAGTAGAACAAGCCATATGAGTCGAAGTTTATCCATTCCTTTTACCTTTGGGACAAAAGCGATATCTGTGGGCCCCTCGATGATTTAAAGATGATACATGTGAGTGCTTGGCCAAGCCAGGACTGATTTGATTTGTTCAATCAGTCAGTCATCATGAATCGGAAATCGGGAAACAACAAATGGACAGAGAGAATGATTGATAATCCATGTCTCAGTCCATATGATATCTAGACTGGAGGAATATATGATCCCTTATCTAATGGACAAGTCATCGACAAGGTCAGAGTTCGACAGAAGCTGTTGAGAGCTATGATTGCTGATCGGTTCCTGAAGTCATACGCAATAATAGTTTTAGACTTATCCAAGTGGGAGACTGTTGGATTAATGTCTAAGTCCATAACTATAATTGGTAAGACTTGACCCGACCCGGCATGGTCCATTTGGGTTGCATGGCATCATGCATTTGGATAGACTATAATGAGAGAAATAACACTTAAGGTTGGTTAATATATTATAAGTTCTAATATATTAATAAGGTTATTTAATTAGTATTGATCAAGAATTAATTTGGAATTAATTAAGTGATCAAAAGGAGACTAATTAAATATATGGGTTGATTGTGTAAATCATTCATTCTTATATATGTGGGCTTGTGATCCAAGATTCCTTATGTTGGACTAAGTCCATGGGGTGACCCATGGATACTCCATGGAGGTTAAAGTCCATGGAGCATAAGGAATGGGTAAAGTTATGAGTTACATGGTGTAACCCTAATAGCCACCATATAAAAGAATCCCATGGCTCAAGAAATCGGGCACTAATGTGTGAGTGTGAGGGCTAGACGATTTCAAGGAGTGTTCAAGTTTCTCTCAAGTTATTCCAAGTGTATTTGGTGTTGTGTGAACCATTTGAGGTGTCACACTTGGGTCACTAGGCACTCAAGCTTCTTGAAGACATTCTACATCAAAGAGGTATGTATTCTATCTTGTTATATTTATTATTTTGTATGCTAGATTAGGATAATACCTTGGATGTTCATAATTGTATGTATAATAGAGAAAACATAGATCCAAGGTATTTAGGGTTGCATGTACACTTAGGAGTGTTAGAATGCTAATAACCCAACAAGATTCACTAGTAAAAACCCTGCGTTTTTATATAGGTGATAAGACTTATTTGGGTTTTGCCGTGTTCTCGAGATTTATGGTTAATATACTTGAATCGATGCTAGTTTTAGTAATAAAAAGAAATTTAGAATTCAAACGTCGATGTTAGAAGCACGTACTGATAATTACGGGCGGTTCCGGGGTGGTCTCTCCTGCAGTGATCGCGAGCACCCTTCCACCATCACCAGCATTTTGTGCTCTTGGGCAGTCCCTTTTAAAGTGTCCCGTTTTGCCGCACTTGTAACAGGCTGAGCTTACTCCAGTGCCAGGGACCTGGTTGATGGGTCGTGCCGGTGCCTTACAGAAACGGGCAGTGTGCCCCTTCCTGTTGCAATTTTTGCAATGCATTTCTCGACAAACACCAGTGTGATGGAAGTTACATTTGTTGCATTTCGGAAGGGTTCCATCGTATCGATTTATGGGTGCTGGTGCGGCGTGGGTTGTGGCAGCATGAACAGCAACGATCTGTTGCTTCTTAGTGAAGTCCTAGGCTGGTTGGTCCTTCTTGTTGTCGCATAACTTCCTTGTGTTGTTTCCTCCTCTTGCTTGATCAGGGGTGGTTGTCGCAGTGTCATGGCTGGCACGATGGTCGATGAGTTGTTGTGCCAATTCCTTGGCACTCTCAAAGGTAGTTGGTCTTGAGGCCAACACGCTATCTTGAATTTCAGAGGACAATCCCCAGAGGTATCGCTCCAACTTTTTGTCTTCCGGGGTGACCATAGCGGGACAAAGGAGTGCTAGATCACAAAATTGGGCGGTATAAGTCGCAAGGTCAGATCTTGTCATTTTGAGGTTCCAAAGTTCTTGCTCTAGCTTTTGCACCTCGCCCCTTGGGCAATACTCTTTCAGCATCCTTGTCTTCAAGTCCTCCCAATTCATCGAGTTAGCCACTGTAAGCGTCAGTGACTTAACGTGGCCGTTCCACCAGGTAATGGCCCGACCGGAGAAAGTGCGAGCTGCGAATTTGACCTTGTTCGCTTCGGGGCACGCACAGATCTCGAAGACAGATTCGGTCTTCTCGAACCACTACATCAAATCGATGACTCCCCCGCTACCATTGAACGAATCGGGTTTACCATTGGTGAAGTCCTTAAAGGAGCATTCTCTAGAACGCCCTTGGCTATCTCCTTGAGTGGAGTTATTAGTACCGCTCCCTGCCCGTCCTGCACCATCAGTACTGATTTGGGACATAGCAGCTGCCACTGCGGCCGTGACCGCAACTTGGAACATAACAGGATCATATTGGGGAGGCGGCGGTGGTGGATTTGTTTGCGTTCCGCTAGTGCGTCTAACAGACCTTCGAGGCGGCATATTTCATTTATATATACACGTATAAATTTCGCACTTTACTGAACTATTCTCGGTGTTTCTGCTAACGTCCCTGAGGCGGAGTTATGGTAGTGGATAGAAGTGGGTTTTGCACGGGCGTTAAGATTTATCCATCACGTTGCTCGTGCGAGAATAGGGGTAGAAGAGATAATTAATAGACGTCTAATCCTATAATTACGTATAGGGGGTGATCCTTATTAGTCACGTCTATAATTACATAGTGCATACCAGTTATACATAACCTGAGATAGAATAGACCTTCGAATAAATGACTCTACTCTAAGTCCACAACCAAACAAGGAACAGGAAATAGAGCAATAGTCATAGATTCTGAGTCTATAATATCTTTAATTATGTATAACCTTAGCGTATGCACTCAGGCATTATAGACCTACTAATAGGGGTCTTTAGTTTTCACATAAGTTAGTTATAGTATCACAAAATACTCCTATAGTATTTTAATATTATGTTTGGTTCTTAACGATTTTCTTGTATGGGCGTTGGTAAGTTGATAGACTTGTTGTCCACCATGACTATCCCCCGGCACATGTTAGTCATTTCTCGGACGAATATAGTTGATCAGGCTATATCCCTCCCAGACTTGATTGCATATCCCAGGGCATATTCACATTGCACAACTTCTCTATTTTTAACTTTTGTGTTTTCTTAGACATGACACTAAACCGGTATGCATGTATGTACTTTTAACAAGAAATTATTTATTTCTAAAAGTATAGTTATTTGAAAATGTTACATCAGAGACCTTAGTCCTAATGCATTTATAGTTTGTATATCTTATGTGGTTCGATATACTTAGTTCACTATAAACAATGCTCTGATACCAATCTGTCACACCCCCAAACCAAGGATGACTGAAACGTCCGAGGGTGGAGGACTTCATGTATAGTATCACAACAACGAGTATAATAGTGCTCAAAGTAAATACAACCATCATAAATATAATTGAAAGAGTTACACCAAAGTATATGTTTACATGATTCAAATCAATTACATTATGATGACAAAATGAACTATTTGACGATTTATCGTCCCATCCTCAAAATGCTATTGGTTTTTCTGTTTCACTGATTTCCTGAGAATACAAGTAGTTTTGAAAAAGTGTCAACAATTAAGTTGGTGTGTTCATAAGAGTTTTGTTCGAGAAAGAAACCGTTTTCCTTGTAAAAGCGGCAAAGTATGTTTCCAGAAAATCCAATATTTTCTTTATTAAGTGAAATGAATGCTTCTATGTTATGCGATAATGAACCCTAGAAAGACCCATAGATTTCTTCTATAATCGCCCAGCGTATATAAGTTGTACAAAATTTAAGTTAAATAAACCGTTGAATATAATGGGTCTGCCCTAGGTCCACAACCAAACAAGGAACAGGAGATGAGACGGGCCCACCAATTCTAAGTCGATTGTGACTAAATTCTTATATAACTCTATCATATACACTTAGCAATTATAGCTGAAGTCTAACAATTCTAGATGAAATATAGTTTTAACAGAGATATGATTCCAAAGAAAATCCTATATTTTCCTTATAAAAGTTATGTGGTCCTAAATCCCAGGACCGAAAACAAATATATTTCCATACTTAAAGATATAAAAGCGATTTTAAATCGGCATAAAACCCTTTTTAAAGTTAGGTGGTCCTAAATCCCAAGACCGAAAACAAGTATATTTCCATACTTAAAGATATAAAAACGATTTTAAATCGGCATAAAACCCTTTTTAAAGTTAGGGGGTCCTAAATCCCAGGACCGAAAACAAGTATATTTCCATACTTAAAGATATAAAAGCGATTTTAAATCGGTATAAAACCCTTTTTAAAGTTAGGTGGTCCTAAATCCCAGGACCGAAAACAAGTATATTTCCATAATTAAAGATATAAAAGCGATTTTAAATCGGCATAAAACCTTTTTTAAAGTTAGGTGGTCCTAAATCCCAGGACCGAAAACAAGTATATTTCCATACTTAAAGATATTTCCTGTGAGTTAAATCGACATAACTCGCTAGTTTAAAACAGAACCCGTAAATCTTATAATTTATTAATACCACATGTGAGCTATTATAACCATGCTAAGACTAGTTCGAATGGCCTCGTAACACGACGTTCTTCAGGCGTCGCACGTTAAATGACACTTGTCACCACAGACCTGCCGGTCTAGCTGTTGCATGCAGCTCAGGTGTGGGTTTGTCAAACCCAATATAGATCTATACACAACTATCACGCTCTCCCTACAAGAGACTCTGGTTATAATTTACAGGACTTTTTGATTTATTACCATGAAGGTAACTCGAAGCGAATGACTCACAAATTTATTCATTAACAGATTGACGTGAACTTAACTGAAAACCTTTGGTAAATGAGTTTGAAATGTAAATGATACATAAACTATACCTATTATAGTTTATCCAAAACGTTTGTACTGAAAAAGGACTCTTTTATGAAAATACATTAGTGCTGTGAATCCACAAACTATGCTTATTATAGCTTATTATATGTGTTCGAAATGAATGAAAAATCTTATCATGAATGACTAAATTTCAGTTTATGATGATAAACTAACAAGAAATTACATTCAATATTTAGAACTTATTGTTATATATTTTGCTCAACATAATACAAAGTGTTATGAAAGTTATAAGCTGTTAACTAGTTTTTAAGCTTTCTGCACTGTTTTAGAAAAATCATAGAAAAATCATACGAAGTCAAAACCTGAATCCGTAAATTCTGAGAGTTCATAAAATGTGTATAGTTTATTCATAATTTTTATTATGATTTTTAGAAGTCTTTAACTGGTGTTAAAATGTTCATATTCACAGACTGGTCCGAATTTGTTTCTGAAATGATAGGTAGTTTTGTAAAAATCACCATAAATCGTAGAAAAATCGTATGTTGATGTGCAAGTAGTCATTTTAAAGGTATGAAACGGAACTATTTACACCTAATACAGTTTTTAAAACTAAAATGTTTAAGTTGACCAAAACAGTCCGTGAATGGAGTTGAACTTTTCTGATGAAGGCTGTTAAATAAGTTTAGTTGTGTTCTTGGTGTTTTAACTTGTATTCCCCCCCTTAAAACTTAAGAAAAACATGAAAAGATAGGGCTATGAACTCACCTTGAGTGATTTCAGAAGATGGATGATGAAGAAGAGAAGTGTTCAACTCAAGAACACTTAGAAGATGCTTGGTGATTCGAAGATCTAACAACAAATATGACGATATTTGTGTAAGGAACTCATGATTTGAGTGGAGAAGTGTAAGGAAATCAAGTGTGGGAAGATATTTACTTACCAAGAGTGGAAGAAAGCTTGATGATCAGCCTTGGAAGTCTCGAAATTGAGAGAGAAGAGTTGAGAGAAAAGTGTTTGATCTTTTGGAGGAAATGAGAGAAAATGAGTGAAGTAAGGAGAGAGGGTGTGTTTTCCAGCACTTAGGACATGGGGAAGGCTGGAAAATGATGGAAAAGTACATTGACATGACTTAGGTATGGTGGAAGGAGTGTGGCTGGTCATGGAGTGGGTATGGGTGGTTGCTTGTGTCATAAACTAAAGAAAAGTCAACACTCCACCTCTTGTACTTCACCCACTCTTCTTGGATAAGATTTATCCCCAAAAACATGATTAAATAATAAATATGGGGCCTTATATGTTAAAATAAAGTTTTTGGTGAAAATCCCGCGTTAAAATAATTAAAAACGGGCCTAAAATGCAAAACTAGTCGAAAACCGGGTGAAATTGGCCTACCTGCGAGACCTCTCGGTTCTGGGCCGAGGTTCGGTCCTAATGCTGCTGGGCCCGAAGGCGAAATGGAGCGAAAGGTTAAGAAGCGAAATAGCCCGAAGGCGAAGGTAGGAAGCGAAGGCTTCGGGTTCGGTTCGTCCGCGGTTCGGGCCCGAGAGGGAGGGTTCGGTCCGAAGGTAAGTTCGGTTCATGGCAGCTTCGGTCCTTCAGCAGTTCGGTCCCTATAGGGACCTTCGGTTCTAAGGGGGTTCGGCTCTTTAAGAGGGGTTTCGGGTTCTTAAGCCTAATTTACCCGTATTTACCCCGTTTTAAGCGGTTTTTGACCCGGTTAAGGGTCGGAATGGCCCGAAAGACTATAAAAAGTTAAAGGAACTTTTGAGAGAGATTCGGGAGAGATTTAGGAGAGATTTGGGAGAGATTTTTAATAGAGAGAGATAGAGTGAAAACGATCGAGAGAAGTTTCGTTTGTGACATTTTTGAGTGTCCGGCTTCGCAACGCAAGGTTTGTGAACCTCGTTAAGTCTTGTTATGATTGTTATATGCCCCCGAGGGTTAAGGAATAATGTTTTATCGAGTAGTTTCATAACTTGCCCTGACTTGGGTTTAGAATTTCCGAACACGTGAAAACTCTAAGTGATACTTTGTATTAAGATTGCGGGTTGTTCAATAAGAAATATAATGGAAACCCTAATGTACAAGGGTTAGATGAGTTGACCGGTTTGACTTGTTGACTTTAGTTGACTTTGACTTGGCCAAAAATTGACGGTTGTCACACCCAGCGTACACTATGGTACGCCCAGCGTACTGGGTAGACTCCGCGTCAAGAACACGCTCATGAGTACGCACAGCGTACTCCTCCTTACCCCCAGAGTACTCAAAAGCCAAACTTTTCCCTTTAAGGACTGATTTTGATAACTTGGGAAAGAAGAGGATCAAAGGAATATACCTGAATTCCGGGATGTTACAGAGTCGCTCCCTCTTTTCAAACGCCCATGGTGCCACATCCTGCTTTGTTTTGTGGCCCCAAATCGTCACCTCATATTTCCTTTTTATCTCTATCCTCAATAGAGTAATCCCCTTTGTCGATGTTCTCATGCCTTCATCATTGTGAGTTGGGTCCGAGGGGCCGGGATAGCTAACTTTGCTTCCCTTTGCTGCCGAAAACCCCTGACTCACTTCTTTCCCGCTTAAACTTCATGCCTTCAAGCTTCTTGGTTGGACACCATCATCATTTTTCAACGGATTTAAAAACAATTGATGCATTCAATGTCAATTAAGGCGAGATATTAAAAGAGTTTTTTTAGTTTATTTGTTTATTTTTTTAATTCAATCTTTTACATAGGTACAAACTTTAGTGTTATATACCTTTTTTAGAACGTGTATTTTAAATAAATAAATGTTAAAGGTTGGGGCTTAACTAATATATAAATGGTCGTGTCAATTGGTAGTGTTGTTTAGGCGAGGGCTCAGGGTTTTCAAATTTCAAGGTCCCCATTTTTATATATCCTATTATGCTAGTATAGAAAAAAAAATTATATACCGTGTATAGCGGCTAAACGGAAAAGTGAAAGCAAATGAAGTCAAAACAAAATCAATAGAGAAGACTAAGAAACATGTGATTCTTTTGAAATAATCATTGCATTGGGCCACTCACCGGCATCGATAAAATAAGTATATGAATCAATAGTGATTTTTTTCAACGGTAGCAGAAAATCATTTCATAACAAATTGACTTTGATTTTTTCAAGCAACCTTCTGATTTTTATTTCAATTTTTGTTTTTTTATTTCAATATTTTTTAATGTATTAATTCTGATAATCTGATTTCACTATTCCTTCAAAAAAGTGATCATGTATTCGTGTTATTGTCTTCCTCTTAATTTGATTTCAGACACCCTCACCGATTCTAATTTTTTATTTTTGATTTCTAATTCGTGTAAATTGTTGGTTTTCGTTAGTTTTCTTTACTTTCTTTATGTTAGTTTTCTAATAACAACTTAATTTATGTTCTTTCTGATTTTTTATAGATAAAACAAGTTTTGAAATTTTTGTTGGAACCTGGAAACCAATTCAAAAATCCTTATCCTTGTTGCCGGAAAATGATTCGACATCACAAGTTCACAATTAGGTGTTTTCGTTTTCTTTACTTGTTTTTTTCTCATTGGTATTGTTTTATAAGTTTAAAATAATAATATGTTGCTTAGAAACATTTATATAGTAGTGAGAAAAGCACAAAAAAAAAAACAAAAAACAAAAACAAAAACCGGAACAACTAATTCTATTAAAAAAAGCAATCTATGGATAAAACTATAGGAAAAACCTAATCTGAAAGAAAAGAAAAAAAAAACAAAAAAACAAAAACAAAAAGGTTGCTCTCCTTTATTATGTTTTTTTATTATAAGGGTCTCACTTTTTATTTACTCGATGCCTCGAATTAGCTTGGACATATTCTAAATATGTATCGTACGGTTAAGTATATTAGTGTAAAATATAAACTAGTTATATAATGTTTGTATCTATATGAAGACCTAGGGTTTGTTAACTTGTAATATATCATATCATTTATTTTCGGTTAATAAAAATTGTTGCATCCGTTTGTAATTATTTTGTGATTGTAAAATGTTATTTGGTTATTACGATAGAAGTAGTACATTAAAACTCTATTGGGTTGGTTAGCTTCAATACTCGATTATTGCTATAAACTGTGTAATTTCTTTTGTTTTCTTAGTGCTTTGCCAGACCTTTTGTATGAGATTCTCAGCCGTTTGTAAAATTTTTGCCATGATACGTTTTAGGACAACAATCATCGGAATTTATGTATAGTGTAAAAAAGTTAATCTGTAGCATTGACTTTTATATTCTCAATGGTTGAGATTTCTTATAGATTGTGCTAAGTGATCTATTTCTATTTTTTTGGCATTACTCGTCTAGGCTTGGTCTTAGGTTATTCAAGGGAAAATTAATATGTTAACATGGCATGCAAAGCTTGGAAGACTACCAACTAAGACCGATCTAATTTAGAAGGGGGAAGGGTAATCTCAAACGTTTTTTTGCCCTATGTACAACACGTTTGATGAAGATGAAGATCACATTTACTACAACCGCTCCTCCACGAGGGAAGCCGAGGAATTACTACTTAATTGTTAGACGGACTTACCCCTATTCAATAACCCCAACTAATTGAATATCATAGGGAAGGATTCAGAACACATAAAAGGGATTAGAGTCACCGATGAACTTGACACTATCTCAAGGGCGTTCTTATGGTTCATTTGGACTTATGGAAATGGTTTAAGTTTTAAAAATAAGGTGAAAACATCTTATGCTAACTTTTGATGTCAAAGACATGTTATTTTTTATGGTTTTCGAATATATCAAAATGAGACAAATATTTGAGTTGAGATTTATGGGCTATTTACCCATTGTATTTCACTATTTAACTTTCTGATCTTATTTTTAATAAAAAGTCTTTTAAAAACAGAGGTCTTAGAAAGAAAATATTTCTAAACTCTATACCCACGAATGATTAATTTAAAAAAATTCAAATGACTTTTATAGGGTAATTGTATATATACACCATCATAACTAATTGTACCCCTTTTATTTTTTTTGTTTTGTTTTTGTTTTTTTTTTTTTGTCTTTGTTCTATTTTTTTCTTTTGTTTTCTTATACTAACATTACTCGATTTATTTGATTTATTATTATTATTATTAAAAATATTAAAAATAACAATAATATAAATAATAATAATAATAACGTAACATCTCGTTTAAAATAAATAAATAAATAATAAACCCTAAATCCACGAGTTGTATTTTTATATTTTTCTTTTAGCCTAAATTCGTAATAATTTACCAGAGTGTTAGCGCAAGGAGTTAAATGTTATAAATTCTGGAAATCGAGGGTTAAAGTGTAACTTTCGGACTAGTTATAAATAGAATTGTAGGAGCTAGGGGCTGTTTGGTAATTAATGGATTCAATCTAAAAAAGATTTTTGTGGCATGGACTAAAGTTGAATAAAATAAACTAAGTTTGAAATGAAGGAGGCGGGACTAAAACCCGTCACCCTCTCTCTTGGCCTCTCATTTAAGCAAACCCAAACCCTAACCCTAATATTGTTGCAGTCGCCACCCTTATCCCTCTAATCTCTAGCTCCCACCATCTCCTTTGTCGCTGTCATGAACCACCGCCACTATTGCTACCGACGAAGGCAAGGATCGACGAGGCCAACGTCGTGACCGCTGGGAAGGTCGGAAGAGCCACGGTTGCTGTTGTTGTTGTTCTCAGTTGGGGTCGCACAATCTCTCTCTTCTCCGACTCGTTTTCTGTTAGCGCCGCCGCTGCAGCCGCTCTGAGCGGTTGTTCCTTTTGTTGTTCCTTTGGTCGTTGTTCCCCACCAAGATAGTGGTTGCGGCTGTGTCATGTTTCACGTGTATGTATATGTTTTTGTTGCAAGTTGTGAGGCATGTGTGTCTGTGTGTGTTTTGTTGGCCGGAAAAACGAAGAAAAACCACCATGGCAGCCAACCATGGTGGTTGCCGCCTTGCTGCCAATTCCTGCCACCACCAGCCACTGTGTGGGTTGGTTGTTTGGATGTAATATGGTGTGTGTGTATGTGTGTGTGTTTTTTGCATGGTTGTTGTAGTGGATGTTGTTTGTTCAGATTCTAACTTGAAACTGCCACCACCGCCGCTAGTGGGTGGTCGCCGCCGACCTCCACTGTTCGAGGTGGCAGTGGGTGGTGCCTGACTTACTAAACATTAAAGTACCTATGCATCTATCCTTAGACAGAGTGGCACATGTTATTGTTGGAAATCCTAATTAGGGTTTAGAAAAACCTAATGTCAAGAAAACCCTAGTTTTGGAGTTTTGCCGGGACCCGCGTTGAACTGTTAATTAAACTTTAAATTATACTCGATAATGCCCTACGATTAACTTAATGCAGTATTGGACGTAATGAATTAATTCCTTAAGGGATTAAGTGTGGAACACTAACCATAGTTATCATTTTATGCGGAAACTCGAAAAATAGGGAAGCCCTATTTTGGGAAATGATTAGGGCGTGTATTTGGGTTATTGCTTGGATTATTATTATACCCGATAATGATGAGGTCAAACCTTAGTCAGTCCTACCCTTAGGTGGTTAAGTCCTTAGAGGGTTAAGTGTCGTTACTTAACCCTAATCATTATTTTACATAGAACTCTAATCATCATTTCATGTGAGGTAGTCACTATTGCACATGACTATGACCTGTGATCAGGCATGGACTCTAGTATCTTTCTGTAGGCGATTGGAAGTGAGTTGAAGCTAGTAGAGCTATTTGTTACTACGATGGTTACCTACGTGCATATCGAGGTGAGTTTCGCCTCACTGTACCCGTGGTTCGAAGGCACCAATGTCGACCCACTAGTTTTGGTTATCTGTTAGTAGAAGGATGCCTTAGGGACTGTATATAGTCATGTAGAATAGAGTGAGGACTCTTGATCTAAGCTCTCTTAATTGTTCCTTGTTTGGTTGTGGTTCTAGAGTAGGATCGCCTGTCCGGGTGACTATCTTACCTCTGAGTATATATGGTCATGCATTCCTTGGACTGTTGATATTTAGTATGTTGATATGCTATAGTGATCTGTTAGATATGTATCCTGGTATCGAGTATGCTGCTATGTTGTAGTGATCTGTTGGATTTGTATCCTGGTATCGAGTATATTGCTATGTTGTAGTGATCTATTAGATCGGTGTCCTTGTATCGAAGATGCTGCTATGTTGTAGCGATCTGTTAGATTTGTGTCCTGGTATCGAGTATGTTGCTTTGTTGTAATAATTTGTAGAACTGTATGTTATATGTGCTTGCTGGTTATCATTTATGGAGTGCCCTTAGGGACTGTCTGTGGTTATGTAGGATAGCCTGAGAACTCTTGATCTAGGCTTTCTTGCATGTTCTTTGTTTGGTTGTGGCTCTAGAGTAGGATCATTTGTTCGGGTGGCTATCTTACCTCTAGTTACTTATGGTTACGCATTTCATGGAGTTTAGCTGGTAGCGAGACTCTATGTTGTAAGAGGATTAGCAGGCAGTATTGAGCTGTATGATTGATGTTGCATGTATTATGTGCCTACTTAATACTTGATTGTTTACGTGTCGACATGTTGTGTTTGGTTTGGGTGGATGTGGTCCTACTTTATGTTGTAGGCCAAAATACCTGGTGCGGGCCGGCTGTAAGTTGTAGGCACGGAGGCTCGAGATGAGCTGTTGGGTTGAGGCGGTAAGGCCAATAAACCCGGTATAGTTGGGCATTCAATTCTGATAACTGATTGGCCTCGTTGCTCGTTTATTTGTTTGGTTATATGTGGTATTTTGGGGAAACTCACTAAGCTTTATGCTTACCCAATTGTTCATTGTTTCAGGTATCATCGGTGGCTATGGGAAGACGAAGGCGAGGTTGTATACACTCATCAACAGCATTGAGGATTTCGCATTTTCTATGATACTCTGATTTTTAATAAATGTATATGAAATAAACGTTTTTCTTCATAATGAATTTATAACCGGGAAGTTTTACTTAAATAAAAGTGAAAATTTTTTGTTGTGAAAATGGTAGGTTATAAATAATAAAGCAACGTTTGTTTTTATTAATCATAGGATATACAAAAAATTTGAATATTACAATTGCTTGGTGCATTATATGTATTTTACGGAACATAAGAATTTAGTCGAACACTAAACAAGATTTTCCGTCCATTAAAACGTTTTAATTTGTACGTACATAGTATTATACAAGGTTTTTTTCGTATATAACTGTATTTCCTTTACTGAATGATTCCCACTGCATTTGATTTGAAAGTTGTGATACAGTTATGAAAAATGTATGATACTTAGTTATTAGCTAATTTTACATAAATGGTCCTTGAAGTTTAGAATGCCTCTCAGTTATTAACTAGTTTTCATTATTATTGGAAATAAAAAATAATATTAATAATAATTTGTAATGTTTGTCAATTATTCAAACGACTATATAAACTCGAACGATTATATAAATCTGGATATATATCTCATTGTACAACACAAAAAATTATTATAGAAAAAAGTTAATAATAATAATAATAATAATAATAATAATAATAATAATAATAAAAAAGGCAACATAAAAACAAAAATTATATAAAAAAAAAACAAGTCAAATCGTTTTTTATTTAATTGATATTAGTAGTAATGAGAAGTTTACAGGTACAATTACGGATGTTATTCGGGCCGGAACCGGACCGAACCGACCCGAACCCGAATAACCCGAAAATCAAGTAAGGGTTATTGCATGAACCGAAAATCAAACCGATTAACCAATATGGGTTTGATTCGGTTCCGGTATTAATCGGTTCGATTCGGTTATTACCCGAATAACCCGACTAACATGTACAAAATGATTAATGACCTAATATAACCGAAAAAAGCCGAATAAACCGTATTAGGATTCTATAACCCGAATAATAGAATAACAATTAATGTACTTTTATATATCAACATAAAACATTCAAAGACTAACATAAACAATAACACACTAAAAGAATAACATTTACATAGTAGATTGATATAATGAGAATTAATTTTTTACTTGAGGTTTTTGAGTTGGAGCCCAATTTTCCATGACTAGACAAAATAATGAATCGTGATTTTGATTTCTATCGATCAAAGAAAGGGGAGGATGAATGTTTTTCGGGTCGGGTATTTTGAACCGAAAAAGCTCTTATTTGGGTAACCCGAACCGAATAACCCGAAAACCGAATAAGTATAATATAGATACCCAAAACCTGAATCGAATTGCTTATTCGGGTTTAATTTCGTTCGGTTCGGTTCGGGTTTTCGGACCAAATTCTCATCCCTAGGTACAATTAGCAATTGGATACGTATAATAATATTCTTTTTTTGACCTAACCTGCATACGGTGTACCTTTCGGTTGCTTTGTATCATCGTATGCATTTGTAGTTGGATAAATTGATCAAATATTTCAAAATAACTTTAAGAAAACGTTTTATATAATATAAAATAATGAAAATGAATAAAACTATTTGAAAAAAAAAAAAAAACGAAAACTAGTACATCAATTAATTAGTGCAATTTCGAAGGAGGTTGTTTTGACAAGTGATACTCATACGTAATCGCATTCGAGGTGGACATGAATACCCACAAACACCTCTTGCCCCAAATCAATAAAATATGATATATAAAGAGAGCAACGTGGGTCAAGTTTGAAATTCCAGATTTGTATTTTGTTGAAATGTATGAATCTTTGACCGTACCATTGACGACTCGAAGTCTTAAACACCCAGCCGCGCGAGTTCCTCTTCCTCTTTCTAGATGAATATAAATACATGCATCCTCTCGTCATAGATTACATGATTTCAGTTCTAGTTTATTGACTATCCAATTATCAACTAATTTATATATAAAACGAAATCATCCTTTCAACAAAGGTATTAATTTGCTTTTTGGGGAACGTAAACATAAACACGAGATTTGGATTATCGATGTCGTCTGCTTAAGAAACACCTGTGTTCATACGTTGATTATATCAGCTAGCCCACAACCAGTTGAAGCTTATTCAATTCTCCGATCAATATAATGAAGGCTGCCGGAAAATTCTATACCTTTCCTTGTGAGTTACTCTCTCTCTCTCTCTCTCTCTCTCTCTCTCTCTCTCTCTCTCTCTCTCTCTCTCTCTCTCTCTCTCTCTCTCTCTCTCTCTCTCTCGGTTTCGCATGTAGGGGTCTTACCTAGCCCATGACTCTATCATTTGTTCATCTAGACATCTATGTGTTCATCAAAACTAGTTATGCTCGACGTTGGAAGCTAGAAATATTATTTTTATAAGTGTTTACAAAATTAATTGATTTAAAACATGTAAAATAACATAAAATGGTTAATATAAAACACTTCAATGATTTTTTTTAAATAATTAATTTGATTTATAAAATTATAGAAGATAATTTTGTTAAACACTATTTGAATTAATTTTGGGATTTAGAGCTTTTAGTTTTAGCTAAAGCTAAAAGTCAACAAAGCTATGTGTCTGACATGCCCCAAATAGTTGATTTAGAACATGTAAAATATACATGTTGTTTGTTCATAATATTGTAACAATAGAGTTTACTACTTAACATATGTCTAAACATCATATCAATTTCAAAGTACTCCCCACTAATATATTTAATTTGGTTTCTTGTAACTTGAAAATAAAAATATGTTTAGTTTACTCTTGAGACCAAAGTCCAGAATCATATTTATTGCACAACATAAAGCAAAGTTTTTCTTTTTGTCAAAGTAGGGAGGCATAGTGGGATGCTACGACTTTCTTGGCTTTAAAAATGTCACTTTTTAAGACTTTAATTACTTCACTCATTTTAAAATATATCTACCCTTTTTAATACGGTTAATTACATATTTATATAACCACGTTCATTTTTTTTTTTCCAATATGGGTAATCGGATTATGCTTTTTACCGATTTATGTGCAACAGTGCAAATGTTTTAATTTTTCACTAATTTCTATCAACTTATAATACAATAAAAGTTAATTTTTACTATTTTGTACATGCATAAAACTATTAATCTTTAATAATTATTAATAAATATAAGCATGCACTTATCTTTTTTAAACTAATGTGTAGGTTGATCAATTTAATTACTAATTAAATTAAGACTTAATTACTTTTAAAGAAAAGTAAATAAAAAACGAATACAAAACAATCATACAACGTATCGATTACTAAGGATAAAAATGTAAATAGCTTTCAAAGTATATTGTTGCATTTTGCTGATATAATACAAGTGAAATTGTTTTTTATTGAGATGAGTAATACTGTTCCTCTGATTATTACTTCATGTATTAATTTCCTAAACAAGATTATCTATGTAAATTTGGATCTTTTATAAATTGAATAAATTACTGTTTTTTTATGTAATATAAAGAATGACATTAACGATGGGGTATTATCTTTTATCTGGATAAATTTTGTTTAATTTTATAGCCAAAAGATATCATTTGACCGACTTATCGTTACTTTATGTTGACAAGATGTACATTTACAAATTTTCATCATTTTACCACTTGAAATTTTAGTGGACAATAGTTTTTGAATATTTTGTTCTTATATATTATATTGTTGTTACATTCTAAAAATATTGATATCTATGTTACGAAAATGCAGGGAAAATAGAAATGAGATTGAGCAGAATATGGCTTGTAATGCTGTTGCTTTTGGTTTCAAACCTGTCTCGTATTCAAGGGCAAACCCCAGAGACCACGCTACCAGGTCAACCCGCATTTACTTTGAATTTGTATTTCTAACATACATATTAATCGGTGATACCAATTGCCATTTATGTGAGGGTGACAATTCTCAACAATCAACATGACATGAAACCGACAAAAATATAAACAAGTTTGGATTGAGTTTTTCTGACCTGCCAACCCGGAACCCGACAACCCGTTGATTATATGGGTCGTATTCGGGTTTGCAAATAACTGTTGCAGCTTGACCCGTTTATTTTATTAAATTAAAAACATAAGACATATATTATTTAAATAAATGAAAGAGAAAAAAATTAATAGATAAATATATGATATTTAGACCTTTTCCCGTGACCCACAAATCCGATTTTGACACACAAACCTACGAACCAGTAAATTAAATAGGTTAGGTAGGTTGACATGTTTATGGCTAATTCAGGCTACTTTTGAACAAGACAACACAAATATTTATATGGGTCATGCTTAAGTTGAGCTTTTATAACCCGCCAATCCACCAACCTACGACCCGTCAACCCAAACACGACACGATTGTCACCCGTACATTTAAGCATGATAAATGTTGTAGATATATAAAAAATATAACCTTTAGATAATGAAATATAGATAAATTGTTGATTTAAAAATATAAATCATATATGAGATGCTCATTTAAATCATAAATCATTGTATATATACTAAAATACAAGTCTATGTTTGTAAGTAGGGATGAGCATTAGAACCGTCGGAACCGGAACCGGAACCGGAATTGGTAATAAGGTCCGGTTACCAGTTCTCCATTTTTATGAAAACCGGTCCCGGTTCTAAAAACCGGAACCGGTTTGACGTTTTTCACGTTTTTTAAAATGTGCATAACTCACTCATATGAAGTCAGAATTACTTGATTTTTTTCCAACATGTTATTTGGAGCTTGTAGTTCTATTTTGACTGTAAAAACATATATTTTAGTTAGATATTGAATCAGAAACATGCCTCGAAATAAATAATATTTATGCTGCGTTTTTTTATATTTCAGCACTTTTTTTTGTTTTTCTAAATCTGTCCCGCTTTTTTAAATGTGCATAACTCACTTCATATGACGTCGGAATTACTTCATTTTTTTCCAGCATGTAATGTGGTGTTTGCACTTCATTTTAGACTGTATAAACACATATTTTGGTTAGATATTGAATCGGTTATAGACCTTGGAAGGCAGCATATCAATGTTGCGTATTTTCTGTTTCAGCATTTTGTTTTTATTTTTTGGAATCTGTCCTGCTGTTAAAGTGCACATAACTCACTCATATGAAGTCGGAATTACTTGATTCTTTTTTCATCATTTAATTTAGTGTTTGCACTTCAATTTAGAATGTAAAAAGTCATAATTTGGTTAAATATTGAATCATTTATAGGTTCCGAAAGATAACATATCATCTATAACATTTTAACCGGTTCTAGTTTGAAAAATAACCGAAAAACCGGGACCGGAATCGGAACCGGTGCTAAAACCGGCGGTCCGGTTCCCGGTTCTTATAATATAGGGAGACCGGTTCCGGTTCCAAACCGGTCCGATTCTAATGCTCATCCCTATTTGTAAGTGTATTTCACTGTAGCGGAAACGTACATGTTGATATGCATAATCTATAAGTATATTAATTTGTTAATTTCAAGTTTAATCTTTCAACTTTATATGCTTTATCACTTGCAATCCTTCTTTTTGTAAAATTATCACTTTTAGCCCTTTGTTTTCTAGACTTTCGTGTTTATCCTTGATCTCTAGAGTATATATATATATATATATATATATATATATATATATATATATATATATATATATATATATATATATTCTCATTTACTTTGTAACATGCATTTTTAACCCATCTATTTTTTTAAATGTTACTTTGACTCATTCAACTTAGAACTTTATAAAATGTCACTAGTTTGATCAATTATTACTTTTAATATGCAACAAAAATATGAAAAAACTCGCGGCAAAAGGTAGGGTCAATTATTCGTTTTATAGCAATTTTTAATTTTTTGTACTATAAATAAATTGTGGTCATCCTAAATTTTACTTTGTTGTAACTTATGTCATTTGTACTTTTCTTTATGGTTAAAAAGTAGTGGAATTTTGTTATAAAACCCATTTGACCTCCATTATTGCCGTTCAAAATTATTTTTTAACGTCCACCATAAATAAAACAAAAGAAATATACATAATGGCAATAGAATACGTACTTTCATTAAAGATGGTTACTATTATACGTATTGAACACCAACACTAATAGAACCTTTTAACTTTTTTTTTTATCGTAACAGAAAATGGAACAGAAACAAGATTAGCAGATGACACAGTAAGACCTGATCCTTTGGAAAGCCTCAAAAAATACAGGGGAGGATATGACATCACCAACGTCCATTATTGGAGCGTAAGTTTTCTTACATTAGTTTTACTAAACAACACTAATTAAGGTATCAGATTTTGTGTTTTATACGTTGTAATATTGTTGTTGCAGTCAACTGCTTACACAGGAATAGCAGGATACGTACTTGGGGCCCTATGGCTCTTATGCGGCGTCGTATTTGTAATATTCCTTGTGGCAACCACTTGTTGCAAAAGAAACAGTAAACTCAAGAAACACAAGACCCCACCATCATCCCACAAGCAATATTACCTATGGCACATACTTCCCGCAGCCTTCTTCACCCTTTTAGCCATGTAAGCCTTCAAGTCTATTCCTACATGAACCATGGACTTGTACCCTACAATTAACATTACATGCATCATGAAAACTGAAACTATTTTACGTTCTTTTTCAGAGTTGGAACAGGGTTAGTAATTGGAGGAAATGCCAAATTCCATTCTAGGGCAGATAAGATTATTGATATCATTATTGATACAGCCGATGATGCATCTGAGACAATATATAATACAACGGGAGCAATGAAGATGACACGTACAAATCTACAAGGAACGAATGTTGAAGCAAGAACAATACGCTTCCTTGACTCCACTTCCAGGCAACTTGACTCAACAGCAGATGATATACAACGGCAAGCTAGAAAGAATCGGCGCAAGATTGATCTAGGCCTTCGCATACTGTAAGTTTGTTATGTTGTCAAATAAAGTGTTGTCTTAATAAACATATCTACAGATATTCGAGAAAATGACAACAATACTTGAGAAAATGGAAACATACTTTTAGAAAATTTAGTAAATCCTTTTTTTTTGTGGACGATATATATTTGTTAAGTCGGTATTTATATACATTAAGTCGAAAGAAACGTCATTTTACCTATTATCGGACTAGATTGTCTCCTCACTAAAATCCATTAAGTCAAACAGAAACAACACGTGACTCGATAACTTATATTGCAACGTCTTTGCTTTGTGTTGCTAAATTAAATGGTGCTCGTGATTATGATTGCAGGTATATTGTAAGCACTGTTATTTTCGCGCTTAACTTGATTGCGGTTATTGCCTTAACATGTAAGTTTTTCACCTCGTCAAAATACAAATTATACTCAATTTGTGAGCTCTTTTGGAAATTTTCAGACTCGACTACTTGCTAATTAAATACGTTTCTTTGTCGTATGTAGCCGTGGGGGTCGTAAAAATAAGACGCGCTCTTCACATGTAAGTCGAGTAACATATATAAGCCTTATTTATTGGTTTAGTCTCTTAAATTATTAAAAATGGATTATGTTGAATTCTAATGATCATAACCGATGCAGATTGATAGTTTTGTGTTGGTTAATCACGGTTCTATGTTGGGTGTTCTTTGGGGCTTACTTCTTTCTATCACGGTATGTTTATTACTCTTTATTTCCTGTTTAATCTGCTATAAAGTATGTTGTTAATATATGAATTGAACGTGTATTAAAATTTTCAGATTTGGGGGTGATACATGCACTGCACTCGAGGGATTCCAACAAGATCCTTACAACAACAGCTTGAGCTCAATCCTTCCATGTGATGAATTACTTTCAGCCGAATCAGTACTTAATGTTGTCAGTGCTGGCGTTTACAACCTCGTGAACCAGGTACCCTTTATTACTTATTGCTTTTTGGCATGATGAAGAAGATTGTGGATTCTGAATCCTAAATTCTAAGAGCTAAATTTTAAAATTCTTTAGTCGTTACAATATTAACAAAACATTTGGTGGAAAAATTGCAGGTGAATGCTAACATAACTCGAATGCAAAGAGATTCTTCTTTTGGAGTATGCAATCCGTTTTCAGGGCCACCTGAGTACAATTACCAGCCAAACAACTGCTCCGAAAACGACATCCAGATAGGAGACATCCCTGAGGTACTTTTATACACCGAATAGCATGCACATTATAGACATATTTTAAGTACGTGTATATATATATAAAACCACACCAACTGGAAGATGAAGGAATGCACTACGTATTTTAAGTACTTCTACTGTATTTTTTGGGTTTTATAAATGGGTAAAATGCTTTTTTATGTGAAGGAATGTTAATTCTATCTCTCAAAGTACGCAAAAAATGTTTTTTCTAGACCAAATATACGGCCATGTTTTACTTGTAGACCAAAATATCCAACACTGCAACATTATAGTATTTAATTAACCGGTTGATCACGTTGAATAAATTGATAAAAATATGAAATATTATTGCATAAATAGGTAAAAATATGAAATAAGGTTTCATAAATTGGAAAAAAAATGTAATACAATTCTGCGTAAATCAATATTTAACCATTGATGTCGCAATTATTGACAAAAGAATGAAGCATGATTGCATATTTAATTTAGAAAACCATTTTGTTGTATAAATTACAAAAAATATGTGAAAAATTATTGTATGAACAAAAAATTAACCCAATAAAATGTCAAATAAACAGAAAACTTCGGAATGAAACATACACTTCATTGACACTATTTTTCTTTTCATGAAGCTGTTGAAACTGCTTACATGTGTTGATCCTGTTGACGGAGTCTGCAATGGAGGGATTCCTATATCAGGCAACGACTTTAGGACAGCAGTGGGTTATGCATCTTCCATTCAAATACTCTTAAACTCCTATCCAGGAATGGAAAGCCTCCTTCATTGTCAAACAGTGAAGGATGCATTTTCAGAAATCCTTGAGAACCATTGCAAACCCTTAAAGAGAGAAGTAAAGATCGTATGGGCAGGATTGGTGTTTCTATCAATTGTAATGGTGTTTTTAGTTCTTACATGGACCTTTGAGGCATACCATGAACACAACCATCGGTTTTCAGATGGATCTGTGAAGCCTCATCATGTAGATGACACGATAGAATCTGGCATGGTAGAAGAAAACACACAAAAAAATAGTGTAAATAGAAATTAATTGAATATTTGAAGGTGGGCATGCATCCTTGAAAGCTATGGTGATCAAGAGATGATGAGGGGAGTAATTTTTGAAAGAACATGATAGGAGATATGGAATGCACAACAACCATAAACAAAAAATATAGAAATTTCAGTAAGGAATTTAGGTTGGTTTGACAGATCATTTGTTTCTTCTTTAGTTTATTATGGGGACAAACCCCACATATACCATGTAATAATGTGTTACTAGCAATTTTTTGATAATAAAATATCTCTAAGAGATGTAACGTCGTAACATTCATTTATACATGTATAGAGATGTAACGTCATGTACACTTAGATTATTTAGGAATATTTATGGAGAAGAGTTAGAGTATCTACTTCTATATATACTAGCATTTCACCTTTTACTTTTTCTATTTAATCTTTCACTTTTTCTTGTGTTACCTCACCGATTCATTTTCCTCTCATTCTGAACTCACTCTTCAAAACACAGTAAATGGTCGCATTTCACTTCATCTCCTTTTTTTCTTTTTAAATAAAATTACTTTAATTTAAAAAATAAATACAATTAATTAAAATAATGGTTAATAGACATCAAATTAATAAAAACAGAAATATTTTATTAGTTAAAATAAAAATTACATGACCACTCCCATGTTGTATGCTAACTGACGAATTGTGGTTATGCATTTTTGTATTGGAGAAAAACTTTTTCTACCTCATGCATCCCGCTTCAACTAAATATATGGAAATCGACCCTACAGGTCACCAAGAATACATAAAAATAACTGTTTCCTCATCTAAAACCGTCATCTAAACTTTTCAATGTATACGACATCATCGACAAAATAGTCTTTCATAAGACGATTGTGTCTAGCTTCGCAATTTCTCTTCAAATGACATGTTCTCGTTCTAAACATTAAGTTTGAGCTTCTTGGTTTTGGTAATACAGAATTTTATTTTGCCATGATATGACCGATCAAGTTGCTTCTTATAATGTCTTCGTATCGGACAAACTAGATGACGATGACAACAACATTGTGGTTCACTACTACAGAAAGACACATAAGATTGCTATATAGGACCTGATTTCTAAAAAAATCAGGTTATATTATGTAAAACCTGTTGCCTTTGTATTCAAAAATAGTCTCAAAACTATGAGTTTAGCAACGGAAACTTTTTAAAAGAATATCATAAAACAAGTTTTATTTCCCAAACAAATGATCATCATTGAAGACTTAGAAAGGTAAAACACATCCGGAAAATGAAATGACAACCTTTGTAGTTCTTTGAAATCTCAAGGGGAGGCTAGATCGTGGATGAAGAATGCAAAGATCCAAAGTAGAATCTCTTTATTTGTATCCACCAAATCACCAAATCACTTCATGATGCTAGTCTTTACTTGTAGTTAGTTCTTTTTAAGCCGTATAGACTAACAACAAATTAGTCTTAAAAGGATAAGCAACTAAAGCACTCAATACTACACAACTATTGCAAGAGAGAAGAAAGAGGATACCTCTTAAAAGAAAGACTTTTGGAGCGTGATAGTAAGTGAAAAACTAGATTGTTTCGCTAACAAAAGAACTCTTATATACTCGCATAGATGAGGTCAAGTCCATACTTTCATTAAATGAATGATCCATACTTTGTAAGTAAGCTTGGGTGAAAGACCAAGTCAAACAAGCAATCCCCCACTCAACCATGTAATTCACGACTGTGGAGGTGTCGATGGGGTCATTGTGTGTCTTTAACTCAAGATCATAACTAGCTTATCCCATTTGACATTTAAATGAAATACAAAGTGTTCAAAATAAATGCACAAGACATATATATATATATATATATATATATATATATATATATATATATATATATATATATAGTTAGGTTTCCTACTATTATTATTATTATTATTATTATTATTTCTTCCATGAAACGATAATTCCTAATTAAATACAAATGTTAATTATATTAATTAATAATCAAATTATTTAATAAATAATCAGTTAGTGTTTATTTGCTTAAGGTGTGACCTTATATAATCATATATTGTGCGGTTGTGCATTTTTGTATTGGGGAAAAAAATTCTACCTCTCGCATCCCACTTCAACTGAAAATATGGAAATCAACCATCCAAGTCACCAATAAATATGTAAGCATAACTCTTTCCTCACCTGAAACCGTCATCTAAACTTTTCAGTGTACACGATGTCATCGGCAAATAATTTTCTATAAGACGATTATGCATGGCTTCGTGATTTCTCTTTAAATGACATGTTCTCGTTCTAAACATAAACTTTGAACTTCTAGCTTTTGGTAATACTTAATTTTCTTTTGCCATGAACACAACCATCGGTTTTCAGATGGATCGGTGAAGCCTTATAATGTGGATGACACGATAGAATCTTGTAACATCCTAAAAAAACATGATAAAAAATTTCATATTTCAAAAGACAATTTCAATAAACCATGAAGTAATCAATCATTTTTTCAACAACATCATGAAAATCAAAGTATTAGTATCATCTCTCGAAAACATAAAACAACAGGAGGATGTTTATGATCATGCCTTCGCCTTTCCCCGATCATCTGAAGTACCTGAAACATTTAAATCCATAACTATAAACCAAAGCATAGTGAGTTCCCCCAAAATACCCACACACAATAATATACATATAATGCTTGCACACATGAGCCTAAAGTCTGCCAGGACCGCCTTGCAGGGCCTACATGATACCTGGACCGCTCTATTGAGCCTACAGTCTATTAGACCGCCTCGCAAGGCCTACAATAGTTGGATCGCTACCTTAGGCCTACATTCTGACTGGACCGCCTCGCAAGGCCTACAATCCACTGGACCGCCAGGGTATCTTGGCCTACAACATAAAGTAGGACCGCCTCAACCCAACCAACGACAACATGTCGACATATGCATATAAACAAATAACCAACAATATAGGCAATCATACATATCTACCAATCTAACAGATCACTACAACATAACACCATCCTACACACAAGGGTACATACTGTAGTATAAAGTATAATGAGAAAACTCACCTTACAGTCTAGAAGATAACAACACTACTCTTACAATCCAAGAACTAGTACTACCGGTCACCTATACAATAACCAGGGACCAATTCTTTAACTACAAACCAATACCCTCAGATTGACCTATAGTCAAACTTGGTCAAAAAGTCAACTGTAAAAGTCAATAGTCAACAGTCAAAAAGTCTCACAGTTGGCCACCACGTCCTGCTAGCTTCAGCCATGTCCTGGTGGCCTCAGGAAAATAGTCGCCAAAACCCCTAACGCTATCTCTCCACGTCGTGGCCAGCTATGTCTCCACGTCGTGGGATCTGTCTTGACCAACTTAATTCATTAAGCTCTTAATTCTTCAAACTACTCATTTATACTTTCTAGAAGGCTTTCACTCCTCCAATAAGCCATAAAAATCAGTGCTTTATAGATATTCATGTCTAATGCATGTCTTGAACTCCAGCTAGGTGCAAATGGAAGGAAATGAGGTCAAAACCTCATGCAAGGATTCAAAACTCAATTTTTCTTCAGATCCATGACATATAAACATAAGAGGACCTCAATGATCTGTAAAGTTACCAACTTTATGGATTATAACCATACCAACCAACTTAAACATAAAAAATAAGGCAATAAAACCTAGATCTGTAAACATGAAGCATAAAGGTTGGGTCTTGAAGAATCATAAGGGTCCAAAAGATGAGTTAGGAGGTGGAGGGGGAGCTTGTTTGCTGGATCTACACATAACAGGTGCCTTCTTCTTCTTCTTCTCACCCAAAATCACCATAAGTCTTCAAAACTCAACAATGGTGTCTAGGGTTTCTTGAGAATAAAAGGGATGTGACGGAGGCTGAGTGCACCTCCAAACCAGAACGGCGGAAACGTTCGGGGGCGGAGGACGTCATGTACAATATCATAACAATGCACAATAGTAAAACAAGCAACAACATCATCCATTGCATTAATAATATAATTTAATACAAGTGTGTAGTTTGAAAGACACCAAAAATATGAATCAAAATAAAAGACGAGTGTTGAACATGCTCTGTCTTCTCAAAACCTGGTCATCGGTACCTGTCTACTAGTGACTTGAGAATACAAGTTATTTTGAAAGAGTAGATCAACATTTAAGCTGGTGAATTCATAAGTATTTTAGTGTCAAACGTTTGTATAAGTTTGATGAAAGTGTTTGATGTAAATGTTTGTAAGTGTTTGATGTAAATGTTTGTATCTCCTAGAAAATCCTATATTTTCTACTTATAATGAAATGTAGTCTTCTACCAAGACCCGACTGTTCTGTATGTTTGTTCGTTTGTAAAAGTGAGTGTTTTTCCCAAGTATGACTATCATTACCTAGAAAATAGTTTTCATTACCGTTTATGTGAGAAGATCACTATATGAATGTAATGGGAAAATGAAGATGTATAGTAGTATTGTATAAAGTAACTACCATTGTACTAACTACCTTAAACCAATTGTTTAATTAAGGTAAAATGTGATGAGATTATAACCATACTTGATTGACTAGTAAAACACGACGATCAAAACGTCGAAATGGTATGACATTCGTCACCCGTAGACCTGTAGGTCCCACTGTAACTAGCATCAAGGTGTAGGGTGGTCAATCCCGTATAGATCTATACACAAATTCACGCTCTCCCTCCAGGAGACTCTTGTTACAAAACGTGACACAGCAGTATATTGACATGCCATGAAGTAGTGGCTCACATTAATGTTATATTGTTCTTGTATTAGTGTAGTATGTTCCTTCTGTCCTAGTTTATAGTATGTTACTTCTGTTCTAGTGTATATTATGTTCCTTCTGTTCTAGTGTATAGTATGCTTGAACTGTTCTTGTTATAGTATGTTTGAACTGACTCGTGTATGAACTGACTCTTGTAAGTTTCATTGTTCTAGAAATGGTGAGTAGTAATCCTCTAAACTATACCTATTATAGTTTACTAGTACAGTTGTTTGAATGACTGATCATGTTTGTACATCTTTGCTACCCAAAGGTATGGAACTGATTGGAAGAACTTTTATATCTACATACATATACATAATATATAACTAAGATTTAAACGACACTCGGACAAACAACCGATACCCTAAGTCCACAACCAAACAAGGAACAAGAAATAAAGCGATTTATCAGTCCTAAGCCCTTTCAACCTTATTTATATAACTATATCTATATAGACATGATTTTGACAATATATAAGTTTAAAAGCGTTTTGTAAAACGATAAAGAGTTTATCATATAAAAGAGTTTTACCCATTTGAATGGTTATTGATGACTTGATGTCAGTTTATAAAATGATTTTAAACAGTTGTTTGATACACACGGTTTTGAAGTATAAGAAATCCTCTTGTTTGATAGTTATAAATCACATGTGATTGATACTATAACTATATTGTTTTCAACTTCTCCCCCCCCCCCATAAAAGCATTTAAAATCATTTAAAAGATAAGTTTAGGGGTATGAACTCACCTGTAGTGAGTGATTCGAATGTAAGATCGATATAGGATCCTAAGTATGCCAAGTGATTGTCTTGAGCACAACGGATCCTATTAAGCATATCATGACACATATATGTATATAATTAGTGTATGTAACAACTAATCATGTAAGGGAACTGATGGGTTTTGAGCATTCTAACACTCCTATGGTGTACATGCAACTCTAGAAACCTTGGATCTATGTTTTCTCTAAGATACATGCAAATAATAATTTTCCAAGGTTTACTTCCTAACTAGCATGTTATGGGGTACTTGAATCATAAAACACTAGTAGAATTACATACCTTTTAGTATTGGTTGATTGCTTGGAGTTTGAGAGCCTAGCACCAATAATGTGGATGCCTCAAATGGAAGTCACAAATCACCACAAACTTGGAAACTTGAGAGAATGGTAGCACACTTCTAGAAATCGGACACACCTTAGTTCTCACACATAGCCCCATTTCAAGTGCCAAGGACTCCTTTCTATAGTGTGGTGGATTAAGGTTAAATTCATGTAAACCCTAATACCCATGACCTTTCATTTCCATGAGATCCATGGGTTAACGCTCCATGGACTATCCATGGACTTTCCATGCAAGCCTAGCCCATTCTAAATAAGCAATAGCCCACACTATATAAATACAAGAGTCCATATTTAATTAGTCACCTTTTTTTTATCACCAAATTAATCCTAAATTAATTCTAGATCAATACTAATTAAATAATATGATTTCATATTAATATATTAGAACTTATAATACATTAATAAATCATAACTTATACCATTCTCAAAAGATTATCCATATAAATTGTTCGGGTGAAGTGCAACCCAAATGGACCATGCCGGGTCGGGTCAAGTACATCTCAAATATAGTTATGGACTTAGACACCTTATCCAACGGGAACAACCTTAGGGACTAGGAAACACTTGGAATGAAGTGTTGCAATCATATATGATTGCATAAAAGGTGTTCACGGCCACACAAGGATGTGTTCACGGCCAAGGGGTGTTCAAGGCCATGGAGTTTACGGCCAGCACATGAACTTGAAGGGTTTACGGCCATGGCTTGAAGGGTTCACGGCCACCTCATGAACAAAGAAGGGTTTATGGCCACATGAAGGGTTTACGGCCGTAAACTCTTGATGTTCATGCATAAAATGGTTGATTCTTGGTTGTAATTCAAGAGCTTCTAATGGATAACTAGTATATGGAAAGGATACTTACGCTTTGGAAGCTCTATAGGGTGATTACAGCCCAAAGAACTAGTGTGTGTTCTTGGTGTTCTTGATGATTTGAAGATCTTACCCAAAAGAGATGAATTCACAGATGAAATCATAGGGTTTCACTTGAATAAGAAGTATACCAAGACAGAATGGAAAAATCACTTACAACTTTGAAGAGAAATGGAAGTGTTCTTGATGATACTTGAGAAAGAAATGGGTTTTTGGCCTTGAAGATGTGAGAAATGAGGAAGAATGAAGGAATTGTACACTAGTAGGAAGGGGTTTACGGCCAAGCTTGGGTTTACGGCCGTAAACCCACTTTGGGCCGTAAACATACCTTGATGGATGAACTTGGCTCAATTTGAAACCCATAAATTCCTTACTCACAATACATAACATTAAATCCTAAGTGCACAAGGCTTAAAAACTTCTAGAATAACCCTTAGCAAGGCTAAAAGGTAACAGAAACTAGTTTGACCTTTAATTGAATTGAATGGCTTTACAAGATAGAAATTTCGGGTTGTCACATCATCCCCCCGTTAAAGGGAATTTCGTCCCGAAATAAGAGTTTAAGCAAAAAAAAAATAACTAAGGAAAAAGATGAGGATATTTCAGTTTCATTTGATCCTCGCACTCCCAAGTGAATTCACGTCCCCGCTTGGCATTCCATCGAACCTTCACTATCGGAATACGGCTTTGCTTCGTTTGCTTGACCTCACAGTCCATGATCTCTACTGGTTCTTCCACGAAGTTGAGGCTCTCGTTGATCTCGATTTTGTCGAGTGGGGTAACAAGAGTCACGTCGGATAGACACATTTTCAGGTTCGAAACGTGGAAAGTAGGGTATACGTTACTAAGTTCTTGAGGTAGTTTGAGTTTGTAAGCTACAGGTCCGATTCTAGCGAGAATCTCGAAAGGCCCTACATATCTTGGATTTAGCTTTCCACGCTTTCCGAAGCGTATCAATCCCTTCCAGGGTGAGACCTTCAATAGAACACGGTCACCAACCTGGAATTACAAAGGTTTCCTTCTCTTGTCTGCGTAGCTTTTCTGTCGGTCTCTAGAGGCTTTCAATCATTCACGAATCTAAATGATCTTCTATGTCATTTCCCGAATGATTTCCGGACCTGTGAGAGTGTTGTCAGGAACTCGTCCTTTAGCTAACTGTGTGTCACCCACCTCAGCCCAGCACAAAGGGGATCTTCACTTTCGGCCATAAAGGGCTTCAAATGGAGCAACGTTTATGCTCGTGTGATAACTGTTATTGTAGGAGAATTCGACAAGGGATAAATGATTATCCCATGCCTTCCCAAAGTCTATCACACAGGCTCGCAACATATCTTCCAAAGTTTGAATAGTCCTCTCACTTTGTCTGTCGGTTTGCGGATGGTAGGTTGTACTCATGTCCAGCCTAGTTCCTAGGGAACCTTGTAGCGACTGCCAGAACCTTGAAGTGAATCCACTATCTCTATCAGAGATAATGGATATGGGAACACCATGCAGTCGTACGATCTCCCTAATGTAGGTTGTCGTTAGTTTCTCCATCTTGTCAGTTTCTTTGATAGGTAGGAAGTGTGTGGACTTTGTTAACCTGTCTACGATCACCCAAATGGTATCGAGACCACCCGTTGTCTTGGGCAACTTGGTTATGAAGTCCATTGTGATCCGCTCCCACTTCCATTCCGGTATCTCCGGTTGTTGTAGTAAACCTGAGGGTTTCTGGTATTCGACCGTAACCTTGGTGCAAGTAAGTAAGACACTTACTCACTAAGGTATCAATCTCTGCTTTCATGTTAGGCCACTAGTATAACTTTTTGAGATCCAGATACATCTTATCTGAACCTGGGTGGACCGAATAATGTGTGTTGTGCGCTTCGGTCATGACCAAGTTTCTGAAACCACCGTGCCCCAGTGTCCAGATCCGATCCATGAGATACAAGGCTCCGTCACCCTTGACTTCCAAGTTTTTATCCATCCCTCTTAGGGATTCACCCGCCACGTTTTCAGGTTTCAAGGCTTCTAGCTGAGCCTCCTTAATTTGTATGGACAGATGTGAATGGATAGTCATAGTCAATAATTTGACTCTACGACCAGAGTATTCTTTCCGACTTAGGGCGTCAGCTACTACGTTGGCTTTACCGGGATGATAACAAATTTCGCATTCGTAGTCATTGAGTAGCTCGACCCACCGTCGTTGTCTCATATTGAGTTCCTTCTGGTCGAATATATGTTGAAGACTTTTGTGGTCTGTAAAGATAGTGCTTTTTATACCATACAGGTAGTGTCTCCAGATCTTCAGAGCAAATACCACTGCTCCTAACTCAAGATCATGTGTGGTGTAGTTGACTTCGTGTGTCTTTAGCTGTCTTGAGGCATAGACGATGACCTTACCTCGTTGCATAAGAACACAACCAAGCCCTTGGTTGGATGCATCACAATAAACCACGAAGTCTTCTATCCCTTCTGGGAGGGATAGTATCGGTGCACTGCATAAGGCTCGTTTCAGCGTTTGGAATGCCTTTTCTTGTTTCTCTTCCCGATCAAAGGCCACGCCTTTCTGGGTCAATGTCGTAAGCGGTTTCGCGATCCTAGAGAAGTTCTGAATGAACCTGCGATAGTAGCCAGCGAGACCTAGAAATTGACGAATTTCTGTAGGCGTCTTCGGTGCTGACCAGTTCTCAATGGCCTTTATTTTGGAAGGGTCCACGTGAATTCCCTCTTCGCTAACAACGTGACCCAAGAATTCGCCTCTTTGAATCCAAAATTCGCACTTAGAGAAATTCACGTAGAGCTTCTCCGATCGTAGTGTTTCTAATACCTGACGCAGGTGTTGACTATGCTCCTCCTTACTTCGAGAGTAGATAAGTATGTCATCAATGAATATAATGACGAACTGATCCAAGTAAGGACGGCACACCCTATTCATTAAGTCCATGAATATTGCGGGCGCAGTGGTCAATCCGAATGGCATCACTACAAAATCATAGTGTCCATAACGAGTTCGGAAGGCTGTCTTGGGAAGATCCTCCTCTAACACTCGTAACTGGTGATACCCGGATCTCAGGTCAATCTTTGAAAAGTAATTCACCGCTTGCAGTTGTGTGAGAATAATTTGCTATAGATCGACAGATTCTAAACAGAAACACAATATGAATCAAGAGAAGAACACAAGAATGGATCAAATGGTGCTTAATGATTAATATCTCACACCTCAGAAGAGATCGATTAACAACTTCGACTGTAGAGGTGTGTAATGGTTACAATGCAAAACAATTAATGAGAACGACACCTTTAACGCTATACATGCATGCATTATTTATACACGCTAACCCTAATAATAAACCACGGTTGGACAGGCCCAAACCGGGTAAATAATATGGACTATTAACCGAGCCCAAAGACGCAACACTTAGACCCAACAATCTCCCCCTTTGCGTCAATTAGAGGCGAGATACTACTTCGGCTGAGTGAGTGTAGACTTCTTGATTGTCTTGAATACATTCGGTATGATGGCCAAAAGAGTGTGACGAAATGCTATATACCACCGAAGCATGTAAGAGAAGTTCTTTTTATCCGAATCACTGTTTAGTTTACACCTGTGAGTTATATCAAGCACATGCTCCGAACAAGTTGTTGGGAACAGGTGTTTGTCAACTAGAGCGAAAAGAAAATTTTCACCTTCGTCTCTAGTGAACATTACAGTGTGATGCATCGGATCAATCTTGCCCATCTTCATCTTGTTTAAATCACTTGGCTTCCCGATAGGCTTCACAATGGGCTTCTTCCTCAAGACATTTGCAATCTCCTGATCCATCTTAGCAACTTCATGGATGTAGGAAGCCAACATTCTCTTAATGTGATTGAGGATCGGCTCATACTGTTGTTTATTGGTATGTAGAATGTTTGTAATGCCCGTGTTTCTAGGCTAGGCATTAATATTGATGTGATAGTCTAGGTTAACCTTTGCAACTCATTTTGAAGAAACGAAGAGGAATTATGTGATTATTATGTGAATTATGTGTTTTATGCTTAATTATTAGGATTTAATTAATTAAGAATAAAAATGAGCGTCAAAAATAAATATTAGATAAAGCCGATATTATTAAGAAATTTGTAGTGGTCGTGACAAGGATTACGGATATATAAAGAATGCCAAAATCCGAATTATAACGAAGAAGTTATGACCTGTCGAAGTTTCGCGACAAAAACTAGCACGGTGCCGAATGTCGTAAAAAGTGAGTTTTTGATAAACTACTTTTTAGCCTTAGTGATCTAAACGAAAGTCGTAGTGTTCGTTAAACCGAGAGTAGATATAAAAAGAACGCCCAAATCTGACTTCGTATGAGGAAGTTATGATTTTTCGAAGTTTCAGCTTAACAGTAGACAACTAAAAACTCGAATTTTAGATCGAGTGATTTTTAGCCGACACAACCTAAACGAGAATCGAAGGTCTCGTATATAGTAGTACAACGGTAAAAAGACAGACGAAAACGGACGTCGGATGAAGAAGTTATGAATTTTTAATGGATTTCTTGTCCCGGTCTGTTAAAAATAATAATATAAAAATTAATGTCAAAATTAGCCGATGAAGTCTAAATGAAAGTTGTAGAGCGTAATTTTACCTACGCGTGCATATAAAGAACGTCAAAAACGGAGCCCGTATGAGAAAGTTATGGATTTTACAAGAATGGGTAAAATTTTCGAGAAAATTCGCAAGGAATGGTGCTGGCCACGTGATCCTCGCATGCTTGCCTCGTGCCCGACTCGCGTGTCACATGCTGATTCGACCGAGGGTGTGGTCCAATGGACTTCCGACTCGCATCGCTGTTGTTGCCCCGTGTCCGAGGTGCTGGCCCAATCCGAAGCCGGCACGTAGCCTCCTCGCATCCGAGCCTCGCCGAAGCAACCAGCTGGTCTGCGCCTCGCATACACCTGCCTCTTCCTCCTTGCTTCGGATCCAACCCTCGCTGCTATATATAGTGGTGGCTACGAGACCTCCCGGGTAGAATTCTGAAATTTGCCACTTTTAGCCCCTTTCTTCATATTTCCTTCATTTTAATATTCCCCAAAGCCCCGATATCGATTATAAGCCCCGGAATACGCCACGAAGTGCCCGAGAAGCCCGGAAAATTTATCTTTTCGGTTTCCATGCCCGACCCTCGCAGAGCCCGGTTTCTCAATAAAACTTCGGGTTTTATTAGAAACGATCTTTTAGGAAACGAATTGCTGCCCGATTTTCATTAAATCAGGTGAGTGTGTAGTCACTTTCATCTTACACATAGATATGAAGTATTTTATATAAAATACGTTCTATGTGTATATATGTTGTTTATTTATTTGAAATGGATGTTGAATGGATGTTTTATACATGTTTAAAATAATTTAAAATGTATATATATTTTATCTACAAATATGTTGGGTAAAACATGGGTAGATAAAGAATGAGGGATAAAAGTACAGTATAGATGTACGTTGGTAGCTATGAATTTAGTACATTATAGATGTACGTTGGTAGCTATGAATTTAGTACAGTATAGATGTATGTTGGTAGCTATGGATTTAGTACGTTGGCGACTATGAGACGTAGTGCCTATTGTATAAACCTTGGCGACGATGTGACTTCGTGCCTATTTGACATAAATTGCTGAGCGAAAAGTAATGTTGTCACCCCTGTGACATAAATTGCTGAGGAAAGAAATGTTGTCACCCCGATGTTTATTTGACATAAATTGTTGAGGAAAGCAATGTTGTCACCACATTGGTTGTTTTATTTGACATAAATTGCTGAGGGAAAGCAATGTTGTCACCCTGATGTTTGTCTTGTTTGACATAAATTGCTGAGGAAAACAATGTTGTCACCTTATTGGTTGTCTTGTTTGACATAAATTGTTGAGGAAAACAATGTTGTCACCCCATTGGTTTGTCACCCCGATGGTTGCCTTTTTTGACATAAATTGCTGAGGAACCCCCGAAGCAATGTTGTCACCCCTAATGAAAATCCTTAGGCTAGGTCCCTTGTAATAGTTGTTTTAGGGACGTAAAGTGAGGATAATGGGAATGGGTAATTAGGGTTATTTTTGGTTGATGAAATTAATAAAATTATTGTTGATTGATAAACTTAATAAGTTTATTATTTATTGTGGGTTGAAAACCCTATATGCTCACCAGACTTCTAAGTCTGACCCACTCAGCTTTTTATATTACAGGTAGTGGATCCCGAGCATAGTCGGATGATGATGAGTAATTTATGGAGTATAGGCCAGTAGTTGTAAATAACTGTTGTAAGGCTTATAATGTCTTGTTTATGCTTTTGATCTGTATCGGAACATGACATCCCGAGGTTTTGGTATAAAAGGAAATTATATATTTCTTAAAGAAAGATGTTGATAAACTTTTATCATGCTTTGCTTTGGGAACAAATTCCGCAACATCTTTTAAAAGGATTACTCTGATTTTATTTTAAAAAACATAAATTAAATCGGTCTTTTCTGGCCGAGAAATTTGGGGATGTCATAGTTGGTATCAGAGCATTAGTTTAAGCGAACTAAGAAATTGTAGGATTTCTAGACTTAAACTTAGAATGCTAAGTGATGATTGTGAGATGAGTGTCTACCATATTTTAGACACGAGCACTAGTTTATTTTAGGAAAGATGCCTAAAATGTTTTTATGTGCTAAATGCTATATGTTTGCCATATATGCCATTATTTGTTCGGATCTATGGTCTGTTGCCGACCGGATCTGGAAACCTTATGTGTATAGGATTCTAAGCGTATGATTACGAGATTAGAACTAACATGTAAACGTTTCGGAGTGATAAGGGAATTGAAATATCTATCAAGGATAAAGACCTAAATTCGCCTTATTCGGTATATAGATTATAATGGCAAGAACTGGAAGTGGAGCGGGAAATGCAACCAGAAACCAACAACCTCAACCTCAAGTGGTGGAACAAGTGCCTATAGTAGGAACTGCACCCGAACCCATCACCATGGCTGGAGTACGAGCTGTAATTCAGACCATGACGGCTGAACAGAGGGAGGAATTGAGGCAAATGTTGCTGAACAACAGGGATGAACCTTCAGTTCCTATTGAACAACGTGAATTGAATGACGATCGATCTGAAGAAGGAAACAATAGTAGATCTGTTGGTCAAACTGATCCGCTTGTGGTTGGGAGAAATAACCACGAAGATAGAGTGGAAAGAAATCGGTGCAAGTATAAAGACTTTATGACTTGCAAGCCATCGACCTTCACTGGAAAAGAAGATCCTGTCGGAGTAATGGATTGGATCTCGGAAATGGAATTGGCTTTCATGACGTGTGGTTGCCAAGGCAAGTTACAGACCACATTTGCAGTGCGTCAGTTCCGAGGTAGCGCTGCTCGTTGGTGGAATACTCTGAGGAAGACCCTAAACCCTAATGAGCCACTGCAACTGACTTGGGCAGAGTTCTTGGTGCACTTCAAGCGCAAGTACTGCTCGGCCCAAAATGTGCTTGAGCTAGAAAACCAATTCCTGACGTTGAAGAAGGGAAGTATGACCATTG
Organism: Lactuca virosa; assembly: GCF_052849685.1. Classification (NCBI taxonomy): domain Eukaryota; kingdom Viridiplantae; phylum Streptophyta; class Magnoliopsida; order Asterales; family Asteraceae; genus Lactuca; species Lactuca virosa. The sequence goes on along the minus strand of NC_136428.1, from coordinate 330,049,610 downwards.
ATGAATATACCAATAACTTCACAGACAAAATGGAGTTTGCTTTGCGTATTGTCCCAGATGAGTTGACGAAAATAGACAGGTACGCAAAGGGACTTCCATGGGAGTATGCAGTGCCAGTGCATCAAGCACTTACTTTGGAGGCGGCTATCTGGGCTGCCAAGTCTTTAAAAGATATGATTAAGGGAAGAGCCGCCAACAAGATCGAAGTTGGCGAGAAAAGAAAGTTTGAAGGGACTTCAGGGTCCAACGAGAAAAAAAAAATCTCGAAGTCAGGAGGAGGAGGTGAAGCGAAATGGTGCGAGAAGTGCAAAAAGAAGCACTTCGGGAAATGTAGCGAAAAGTTGACCTGCTACAAGTGTGGGAAGACTGGGCATTATGCCAACGAGTGTCCGTCCAACAAAAGGATGTGCTATAGATGTAACGAGGAAGGGCACATTTCGAAAGACTGCCCAAAGAAGAATGAGGCAGCAATGCCCAATGTTCCATGCACCAAAACCAAAACCAAAGGCATTCCAAATGATCCTTAATGAAGCAGATGAAAATACAAGGGATCAGGAGTAAGGACCTTATATTCCCAAAACTAAGACATAAAGTAGTACTGCAGTTAATAACTCGTGGTGTAGCCTATTAGAGGCGTAGTATAGGGTAAACTTGAACCTCTGTGTAATTATTTCAAGAAATAATATAAACCCTGGTTTTGTCATCTAATGAATTGAATGACTATGTGAAATTCTTGTATGGTGACTTGTTGAACTACGAGACAATACTTGGGACGAGTATGAGTAGGTGTGAATGGTAGTAGAGGCCTATACTATCGGAAGCACAGGACTTGTACTTGGATCAAGGAAAGTCACAAGGTTACCAAGAAGCTAGTAATTGATTCCGTTATTGTTCTAGTATTTCATTACCTTTGTTTTGGTAAAGACTGAGAAATGATTGTTATTCCGACCCTAGAGGTCATATGAAATTGAGTCCGACTAAGATAGGTATGTTACGTGGTTCGGGAAAGTTGAGTCCAAGGTTTATTGGACCATTTAAAGTTCTTCAGAGGATCGGGAATCAAGCTTACAAGCTAGAATTACCGGAAGAACTAGAGGGTATTCATAACACCTTTCGTGTGTGTTATTTGAGAAAGTTCACGGGAGATGTGCCCGAAATAATTCCAATCCCTGAATTAAGGTTGGATGAAAACAAGAGGTTAATGGAAGAACCTGAGGCAATCGTTGACCGTAAGACTAAGAAGTTGCGACGCAAGATGGTCGAATTAGTTCTTGTGCGTTGGAAACATACGAATGGGCCAAATTTCACCTGGGATACGGAGAGTGACATGATGAGTCGCTACCCGCAGTTGTTTGTTGAGGTTTGATTCCGGGGACGGAATCATCCCAAGGGGGAGAGAATTGTAATGCCCGTGTTTCTAGGCTAGACATTAATATTGATGTGATAGTCTAGGTTAACCTTTGCAACTCATTTTGAAGAAATGAAGAAGAATTATGTGATTATTATGTGAATTATGTGTTTTATGCTTAATTATTAGGATTTAATTAATTAAGAATAAAAATGAGCGTCAAAAATAAATATTAGATAAAACCGATATTTATTAAGAAAGTTGTAGTGGTCGTGACAAGGATTACAGATATATAAAGAATGCCGAAATCCGAGTTATAACGAAGAAGTTATGACCTGTCGAAGTTTCGCGACAAAAACCGGCACGGTGCCGAATGTCATAAAAAGTGAGTTTTTGATAAACTACTTTTTAGCCTTAGTGATCTAAACGAAAGTCGTAGTGTTCGTTAAACCGAGAGTAGGTATAAAAAGAACGCCCAAATCTGACTTCGTATGAGGAAGTTATGATTTTTCGAAGTTTCAGCTTAAAAGTAGACAGCTAAAAACTTGAATTTTAGATCGAGTGATTTTTAGCCGACACAACCTAAACGAGAATCGAAGGTCTCGTAAGTAGTAGTACAACGGTAAAAAGACAGACGAAAATGGACGTCGGATGAAGAAGTTATGAATTTTTAACTGATTTCCTGTCCCGGTCTGTTAAAAATAATAACATAAAAATTAAAGTCAAAATTAGCCGACAAAGTCTAAATCAAAGTTGTAGAGCGTACTTTTACCTACGCGTGCATATAAAGAACGTCAAAAACGGAGCCCGTATGAGAAAGTTATGGATTTTACAAGAATGGACACAATTTTCAAGAAAATTCGCAAGGAATGGTGCTGCCCACGTGATCCTCGCATGCTTGCCTCGTGCCCGACTCGCGTGTCGCATGCTGATTCGACCGAGGGTGTGGTCCAATGGACTTCCGACACGCATCGCTGCTGTTGCCCCGTATCCGAGGTGCTGGCCCAATCCGAAGCCGACACGTAGCCTCCTCGCATCCGAGCCTCGCCGAAGCAGCCAGCTGGTCCGAGCCTCGCAGACACCTGCCTCTCCCTCCTTGCTTCGGATCCAACCCTCACTGCTATATATAGTGGTGGCTGCGAGACCTCCCGGGTAGAATTCCGAAATTTGCCACTTTTAGCCCTTTTCTTCATATTTCCTTCATTTTAATATTCCCCAAAGCCCCGGTATCGATTATAAGCCCCGGAATACACCACGAAGTGCCCGAGCTGCCCGAAAAATTTATCTTTTCGGTTTCGAAGCCCGATCCTCGCAGAGCCCGATTTTCTCAATAAAACTCTCGGTTTTATTAGAAACGATCGTTTTAGGAAACGAATTGCTGCCCGATTTTCATTAAATCAGGTGAGTGTGTAGTCACTTTCATCTTACACATAGATAGGAAGTATTTTATATAAAATACGTGCTATATGTATATATGTTGTTTATTTATTTGAAATGGATGTTGAATGGATGTTTTATACATGTTTAAAATAATTTAAAATGTATATATATTTTATCTTCAAATATGTTGGGTAAAACATGGGTAGATAAAGAATGAGGGATAAAAGTATAGTATAGATGTACGTTGGTAGCTATGAATTTAGTACAATATAGATGTACGTTGGTAGCTATGAATTTAGTACAATATAGATGTACATTGGTAGCTATGGATTTAGTACATTGGCGACTATGAGACGTAGTGCCTATTGTATAAACCTTGGCGACGATGTGACTTCGTGCCTATTTGACATAAATTGCTGAGGGAAAAGCAATGTTGTCACCCCTTTGACATAAATTGCTGAGGAAAGCAATTTTGTCACCCCGATGTTTATTTGACATAAATTGTTGAGGAAAGCAATATTGTCACCACATTGGTTGTATTATTTGACATAAATTGCTGAGGGAAAGCAATGTTGTCACCCTGATGTTTGTCTTGTTTGACATAAATTGCTGAGGAAAGCAATGTTGTCACCTTATTGGTTGTCTTGTTTGACATAAATTGTTGAGGAAAACAATGTTGTCACCCCATTGGTTTGTCACCCCGATGGTTGCCTTATTTGACATAAATTGCTGAGGAACCCACGAAGCAATGTTGTCACCCCTAATGAAAATCCTTAGGCTAGGTCCCTTGTGATAGTTGTTTTAGGGACGTAAAGTGAGGATAATGGGAATGGGTAATTAGGGTTATTTTTGGTTGATGAAATTAATAAAATTATTGTTGATTGATAAACTTAATAAGTTTATTATTTATTGTGGGTTAAAAAACCTATATGCTCAACAGGCTTCTAAGCCTGACCCACTCAGCTTTTTATATTACAGGTAGTGGATCCCGAGCATAGTCGGATGATGATGAGTGATTTATGGAGTATAGGCCAGTAGTTGTAAATAACTGTTGTAAGGCTTATAATGTCTTGTTTATGCTTTTGATCTGTATCGGAACATGACATCCCGAGGTTTTGGTATAAAAGGAAATTATATATTTCTTAAAGAAAGATGTTGATAAACTTTTATCATGCTTTGCTTTGGGAACAAATTCCGCAACATCTTTTAAAAGGATTACTCTGATTTTATTTTAAAAAGCATAAATTAAATCGGTCTTTTCTGGCCGAGAAATTTGGGGATGTCACAGTTGGTATCAGAGCATTAGTTTAAGCGAACTAAGAAATTGTAGGATTTCTAGACTTAAACTTAGAATGCTAAGTGATGATTGTGAGATGAGTGTCTACCATATTTTAGAAACAAGCACTAGTTTATTTTAGGAAAGATGCCTAAAATGTTTTTATGTGCTAAATGCTATATGTTTGCCATATATGCCATTATTTGTTCGGATCTACGGTCTGTTGCCGACCGGATCTGGAAACCTTATGTGTGTAGGATTCTAAGCGTATGATTACGAGATTAGAACTAACATGTAAATGTTTCGGAGTGATAAGGGAATTGAAATATCTATCAAGGATAAAGACCTAAATTCGCCTTATTCGGTATATAGATTATAATGGCAAGAACTAGAAGAGGAGCGGGAAATGCAAACAGAAACCAACAACCTCAACCTCAAGTGGTGGAACAGGTGCCTATAGTAGGAACTGCACCCGAACCCATCACCATGGATGGAGTACGAGCTATAATTCAGACCATGATGGCTGAACAGAGGGAGGAATTGAGGCAAATGTTGCTGAACAACATGGATGAACCTTCAGTTCCTGTTGAACAACGTGAATTGAATGACGATCGATCTGAAGAAGGAAACAACAGTAGATCGGTTGGTCAAACTGATCCGCTTGTGGTTGGTAGAAATAACCACGAAGATAGAGTGGAGAGAAATAGGTGCAAGTATAAAGACTTTATGACTTGCAAGCCATCGACCTTCACTGGAAAAAAAAGATCCTGTCGGAGTAATGGATTGGATCTCGGAAATGGAATTGGCTTTCATGATGTGTGGTTGCCAAGGCAAGTTACATACCATATTTGTAGTGCGTCAGTTCCGAGGTAGCGTTTCTCGTTGGTGGAATACTCTGGGGAAGACGCTAAACCCTAATGAGCCACTGCAACTGACTTGGGCAGAGTTCTTGGTGCACTTCAAGCGCAAGTACTACTCGGCCCAAAATGTGCTTGAGCTAGAAAACCAATTCCTGACATTGAAGAAGGGAAGTATGACCATTGATGAATATACCAATAACTTCACAGACAAAATGGAGTTTGCTTTGCGTATTGTCCCAGATGAGTTGACGAAAATAGACAGGTACGCAAAGGGACTTCCATGGGAGTATGCAATGCCAGTGCGTCAAGCACTTACTTTGGAGGCGGCTATCTGGGCAGCCAAGTCTGTAGAAGATATGATTAAGGGAAGAGCCGCCAACAAGATCGAAGTTGGCGAGAAAAGAAAGTTTGAAGGGACTTCAGGGTCCAACGAGAAAAGAAAAATCTCAAAGTCAGGAGGAGGAGGTGAAGCGAAATGGTGCGAGAAGTGCAAAAAGAAGCACTTCGGGAAATGTAGCAAAGAGGTCCCCTCCTACAAGTGTGGGAAGACTGGGCATTATGCCAACGAGTGTCCGTCCAACAAAAGAATGTGCTATAGATGTAACGAGGAAGGGCACATTTCGAAAGACTGCCCAAAGAAGAATGAGGCAGCAAGGCCCAATGTTCCATGCACCAAAACCAAAACCAAAGGCATTCCAAATGATCCTTAATGAAACAGATGAAAATACAAGGGATCAGGAGTAAGGACCTTATATTCCCAAAACTAAGACATAAAGTAGTAATGCAGTTAATAACTCGTGGTGTAGCCTATTAGAGGCGTAGTATAGGGTAAACTTGAACCTCTGTGTAATTATTTCAAGAAATAATATAAACCCTGGTTTTGTCTTCTAATGAATTGAATGACTATGTGAAATTCTTGTATGGTGACTTGGAGAACTGCGAGAGAATACTTGGGACGAGTATGAGTAGGTGTGAATGGTAGTAGAGGCCTATACTTTCGGAAGCACAGGACTCGTACTTGGATCAAGGAAAGTCACAAGGTTACCAAGAAGCTAGTAATTGATTCCGTTATTGTTCGACTATTTCATTACCTTTGTTTCGGTAATGAGTAAGAAATGATTGTTATTCCGACCCTAGAGGTCGTATCAAATTGAGTCAGACTAAGATAGGTATGTTACGTGGTTCGGGAAAGTTGAGTCCAAGGTTATTTTCTGAGCACTCCATGTCAAGTATTGGGGTTGAGCAAATTCAAGATAATAATCAATTAAATATTGATCAACCTGTGGATGAGGTGAAGGGACTTCAACCGTTGAATCAAAACAGTGGAATACAAACACCCTACAGGTGATAGGCATATCGAATTGAGAATCCCTCGTGTTGTCACAATCGAACGAGGCAACATGCTCCAACCAGTGAGTGCTAGGAGACTCAATCGCTTCCTTGATCAATCTTTCCCGTGTCCAAATAGGAAAGAGAGCCTGCTTGCAAACCAGAGCGTCTTGAGCTTCTTTCTCCTTTCGATCTTTCTCTTCTTCCTCTATGGCTATTTTCAGATTCTCATTGATCTCTTTGTCCCTTTTCTTCTTCTTTAAAGCCTCGACAATTGTTTCTTCTTCATCATCATCACTATCTTCCACAACTTCCTTCAAATTTTCTTTTCCTCCAGAACCCGAAGCTACATTAACCTTCGGTTCGGTTTCAATAATGACTTTCGGTGGAATTGGAGGAATTTCAGCGCTTTCTCCCCCTTGTTGCGGAGGGACCACAGACTCCATAACACCCTGAATCTGACTTAACAGCTGAATGGCAGGAAGAAGTCTTGCAGTCGAGTGATTCTGGATTGTAAGGGTTAGAACCGGATCATGAGCATTAACAATATTACTGAGTGATGAACCAATGAATCGAGTAATGAATTAATCAGAGTATGAATTCAAGTAAGAATATAAGATTTAAACACAGGATGTAAATATGATCTTGTTATGCTCTATTATGCTTTCGAATTCTTTACAGAGTATAGTAGACAAGTCTGTAAAAGTTCTTTTCTAACTCTAGTAAATAACCCTATTTATAGGGAACTGAAAGCATACAAAAAATATACTAAGGCATTGACTCTAAAGCTTCGAATAAAAGCGCCCTAGTAAAATACATTACAAAACATTCGAAGAGTCCAAAACATACTTCGACTAATTACAACAATTCGACCCTTACAATCTCCCCCTTTGTTAATCATAGTCGAAGTCTTCAATTTGAAAGAAGTGTGATGGAATACAGTAATACTCTTCGAATCTCCGTGTACCAGGAGATAATCTTCTTCAGCTCTTTCTTGTCACCTTCATTGTTCTTCTTGCAATGATTCATACGAACAATCAAGTTCGTATATTGAGATGTTGAATATCTCTCGACTTCACTTGCTTGGAATAAGAACCTTTTAGACTTTCCAGCTTTGTCTTTTCCTGCGAAGACAATTCCAAAAGGCTTCAAGCAAATTTCTCCATCAGCATACTTCTTCAATTCCGCCTGAGTCTTCGTAGGAGCCATCAGAGCTTTAATTTCCATTCCTTTGGCAGTAGCTAATTCAACATCTGTTAGTGCCAAACACTCATAATAGTTTTCGATAAAAATCTTGATGTGAGCTACTCCAAGCTTGAATTCATCTGGTTCTGTGTTTTGAAGGTATGAGAATGATTTGTCTTTCAAAAGTAATGCAACTTGTATAAGATCATACAAGTTCATTAATGGAAAATCTGCAACAGTGAATTCGCAAATATTTCCATTTGCCCTGGCAACCACATACTTAACATTTTGGACAGTGTTTTCGAAAACCACATCCTTTTTCATACTTATGACCTTCTTGATTTTTATTAAAGACCAAACTTCCTCAGGGGCTTTTCCAAGAACAGCATGAAAACGAATTTTCATGTGTGTACCTTCATCTTTATTTTTAAAATTCCCTTCTGCTTTGAACTGAGGCATGATAAACATCATTTCGTTTATGGGAAAATCCAGCTGGCCTGCATCAGTATTTGTGACCAAATAACTCTGCTTTGGTTTCTTCTCGAATGTATACATGTGATTAAAAGCAACCTTGGCCTCAATTGTTTCGTAATTATAATGTTTGGCTGGATCACCTTTATCCATTCCCTTCGGATCACCAGCACGCTGAGTCATAATACTTTGAATAATCCTCAGTTTTTCAAGTTCAGCTTCTACTTCAGCCTTCTTTTCCTCTTTCGATTTTTCCACTATAATTGATTTGCCTTTATCTTTCAAGGCTTGATTGTCAATTGTCTCTTTTGGTTTTGAACCACTCCCACCAGTCTCCGAAGATTTACCAATCACAATTCCTTTCGAAATTGGTCTTGCAATTGGCATTGTTGTTACAACAGTTGAAGTAAGAAGTTCAGCAGAAACTATTACTGGTTTTGTTGTTGGGATTTTCGAAGAAAAGACTTTTCCCACAACTTTCGCATCTTCTCCACTAGTCTTTGACTCACTAGTTTTTCTTTCTCCCCCTTGCACCCCTGTGAAAACAGGCGGGGCAAATGTTGTTGGAAGAAGACTTGATATGCGAAAGAGAGGAGCAAGTTGTTTGTTGAGAATTGCTTTGAAGTGGACAAACTTTTGTGACAAAAATTCAGGTGTAATCAAGGAAGAAGACACCGACCTGCCATAAATTTCTTTTAACTCCTTGAGTAAAGTTATCACTTCCTCAAAGTTTGTACTTTCAGTTGATGAAATTTGAGTAAGTTGTGGACTCAAACTTTCATATAATTTGACAAATTTGGTGACAGCGTCACAAATTATATCAACTTTTTGATGCAATGATGCATAGTCGTGTTGAACAGTAGCTATTTCTCTTTTCATATCTTCACGAAGTTCGTGAATTTGCAAGTTTACATCCTCTCGAACTTTCTTCACATCTTGAATAAAAAGAACATGTATTTCGTTTGCAACATTCTTCAACTCTCTCAGATCACCAACAAATTTCGAATTTTGAGAATTGATTCGAATTTCATTGTTTTGATCATTGAGATCAACTTTCTCCAAAATTCGTGATTCAGAGTCTGTAAGCATTCCAGAGACTTTGCTCACAATTCGTGATTCAGAAGAAGCCTTGAAACAGATGAACCACCCCCCAGATTAGCTTGGGATTGAAGTATCGAATTCAACTTCTGATTCAGAATTTTAAATTGTTTCATGGTCATTAGCATATGATCATGAAACTGTTTTTCGTCTTCATGAAATTCCAATTCATCAAACATACCACCAAACCCCTCATTATCAGTCTCTGTCTCCACAAAAACGGTTTCTTGAATAGGTGAAGTAGGTTTAGGTGGCTCAGTAGATTGAGAAGAAAAAATAGAAGTAAAGGGTTGATCAAGAATGTGTTCGAATGTTGGGGAATCTGTTGTTGAAGTAAGAGGAGTAGAAGATAATGGTAAAGAAACAATACTTGCAAAAGGAGCAGAAGTAGATGGACCTGTAGCTTCATTTTTCGAACCTCCTTCACCCATATTGACATTTGCATCCGTATCAGATACGTGTGCAGGGATGCCTGAAGTTCGAACCTCCTCAGGAACTGATTTGGCAATCGAATCTTCGGGTGGTATGAAAACTGTCTTCTCAGGAGTGAAACTTTCTGTGATAAGAGTAAACTCTGGAGTTTCTAGAATTCTTTCACTATCATCTTCTGTTGACTCAGTAGAGATTACAAGTTTTCGAGTCTTCTTCTTCTTTTTCTTTGACAAATGCTTTGCCATATCTTCAGCCCTTCGTTTCTTGGACACCGGTGAAACAGGTGCGGGCACTTCCCTAATTAAAACGCCTTGATGAGTGATTTGAGGTTTTCGAATCACTTGTTGTGTGGGAGACTTGCGTTTATGGGTTGGCTTCATTTTAATTCTTCGAAACATTCCAGTCTTCGAAGGAATGATAACATTTTCTTGGGTTTCTTCAAGAATAGGCTCAATCACTTGAGTCTCAGCAACAGACACTACATCAGTTTCAGGCTTCTTCTTTGGAGATTTCGAAGAACATCCCCAGCACAACTTTTAAGAACAGCCCGCTCAGCCTTGAGGGATGCAACTTCCTTCTGAGCATGAGCAAGGTGAGCTAATTGGACTTCAAGTTGGGTAGTCTTTTGAGCAAGTTCATCCTTAGCCATCTGTTCGGTGGTCAGGTCAGCCTGAAGCTTCTCAAGGCGAGATTTGACCGAAGTGACAAGAGAAGAATGAGCGGCTTGGAAGTCAATTCGAACATAATCAAACTTTTCTTTTTCTTCCTGAAGGACTTGGAAAGAGAATCAACAGAAGCGTTAATTGTCGCATCATTGGAATAAGCATGGGCTTTGAGTGATTCCAAAAAGATCTTTGACTCATGAACAAGATTTGTGACTTCTGTTGTTGCTTGCTTGCAGGTAGATGTGGAAGCATCCACAACCTTTGTGGATTTGTCAATCGATTCTGTATATTGCTGAAGAGCAGTATCAAGAAAAGCTTTTAAAACAACTTCAGAATAAGTTGTAGAGGAGCCAATTAACTTGTCAAGCTTATTATGAAGAGCTTGCAAATGTTGTTTTTTCACTGGAGCAGCATCCTCATCCTTGCTTGGTAGTCGATACAGACTGTAGTAAGTGGAGTCAAACTCAAAGTCTTCACCTCCCAGAATAGGGTCAGAGTCTGTTGATTATGATGGTGAAAGAGGTTTGGTGGTAACTGGGTTATCAATGATAACGGTATGTGCCCCCGTATCAGATATGTTGACACTTACCGAAGGACCAGTGGTTGTGGTTGTTGTAGCTTGAGAAAAAATTGGTGTTGGTAGTGGAACAGTGGTAGTGGGTTGAGAAGTGACAAGTAGTGGAATGGGAGGAACTGAGATTGGTACTGTAGTTTGTTTTGGAGAAGGAGGAGGAGTAAGAACATGAACTTGAACCTCAGGAGTTGGAGATCTGGGAGGAGTATTTCCCCTTGGTATGCCTTCGTGTTGAACTTCCTTTTGTTCATTATCTGGTTGTTCCTCTTCATTGGAATCAGAAGGAGTCTGTGCCTCCGGTCTCTTCGCCATTTGCTTGATCTTCTTCTTTTTAGGAGCCGAAGGTGCATCTTTATCAGCCTTACACTTTTTAGGAGATGAGGGACCTTCGGTCGCAGCTTTCTTAGTTTCCTGTTTCTTCCCTCTCTTGGCAGGTTTGTCAGCGACCTCCAAAGCGCTCTACATCTCCGGAGTGAGTTGGCGTGGACCCGAAGGAGGTAATTTCCTATATTCAGCCATTACTCTACTTTCACTAGTGACACAACGGCTCATTGTTTCAGGAATTGAACCGATATATGGGTACTTGGTAGGGTCAGCCATAATGATTTTGACCGTGTGAAAAGTAGCAATAGAAGACGACAAAGCATCCGCCATGACTGGAATGTTAAAGGTCTCAATGGCTCTTCGAGTGACTGAAGTCCAGAAACGAGCACACGAAATCTCAGAATCTCTAGACGAGGAGTTGAGGCTCTGCACTAGTTGTGACCAAATTAGAGAACCATAATCCAAATTGATGCCATTGTAGATACCATACAGGATTGTCATGAAACATTTACTTGCCCCATCGGACCCGACAACCCTTTCTGCTAATCCCTTATAAAGAAGTGTAAGTAGACCATTCCACTGAGGTGGCAAACAGGACTTTTTGAATTTCGTTATCGTAGTTAGAACATCCGTGTATCCCATGTCGTAGAACATTGAAAACAATTGTGTTGTTGTTATGAAATCTAGTGAGATTACAGAAGCATCTGCGGCAAGCCCTAGCAATGAACAAAAGCGTGCTTTGGATACAGAGGTTCTTTAATCAAAGATGTCGAAGTATATCCGTTCCTTGCGTTTGTCATAGGAAGCAGTAAAATAGACCTGTGATAGAAGGGACATGGGAACGGATTCGACCTGTGTAAGAGCTATCACCAATGGGGAATACTTGAGACACTCTACAACGTGAAGCGTATACGAATCATAAAGAAAAGGGTCTAGTTGAATGATAAGATTCTGATCGGGCTTTATCTTAAGCAAAGTTGATGAAGCAGTTTGATCTTGATGAGAGGAAGCTTCCGCCATTGTTGCAGTGATGAAGAAGATAAATAGTTGTTTATCGCTGGTTGCGTTCGAGAGAGAGGTTGAAAAAGGTAAGGATGTACAGTAGGTGTGAGAAACCCTTTTTTATACCGTTGCTAGGAGAGAGAAAATATCCGCTGTGATGATGATACGATCTCTGAAACGTCGCCTGAAAAAGCGCGATGGGACAGCTTGGTTTCCCTAGATATACGTCAGCATGCGTGGATGTAGGAACCGTTTCAAATTCACGCGCCCAATTCATATCTTATCCATTAACGCCTCTTCATATGCCAGTGCATACCACAACAAACAAGACTCCTCATTTCGCTTCCCACAAAAGAACATTCGCTCCATATTAAAGTGAACCATCATTCCTGTTAGAGCCGAAAACACAAATCGGGAATAGTGCCATTAGGAACACGAACTAGAATTTGGAAAATCATAAAGATCTTCGTGCAACAGTGTGCCAATAAAAAAGAAATAAAGCAAAATATTTGCGGGATTTAAGTGATGTCTATTTAGACACGAAACAGTGGATCCCGGGCACGAATCGCTTCCTTCAAAGTCAAGAGCGACTTAGAAGTGTCTGTGTGGTTTCCCGTGAAATACAATCAAATGTTTGTAAAGAAACATTGAAAGACATCTTTTCAAATATAGGCTCTAGAGGGTAGTCTATCTTCAACCGAAAATCGATACTTGAAATAAGACCGAAAGTTGGATGAAGTACTTGTGAGACCGATGTTATCTGTTGAACAAGTAGGTTGGAGAATATATAAAATGACGGAGAATAATAAGAAATCTCAAAAACAAAAAGAAACTGGATCTTTTGGGAAGAAACGTCTTGGTGTTAGACAATTTCATAAAGATCACGCAAAAATAAAAAGAGATTTCGTGAGGTAACAAGTAATATCTTGAACATTGTAGCGTTCACCGTCAATTCATTCAAGGTATTGGATATTGGGTTTCACTTAGCACGTAGTGAACGTATCTAAGATCATTAACACATAGATTGTGTAACCATAAACCTCAGTGGTAATTGCTGAGAGTCTCAATGGTTACTTGTATGAAGCGAAACTTAATGGAGAAATGTGAGAAGATTGTTAAGGAACCGAAAGTACCTCTGCTATATAGATGTGACTAAGCAGAAAACTCTTAACTCGTTATGAGAAGAGTAAGGTAGCTCATGACTTGAGTGATTTTAGCAGCCTGCTTTGGTAGAAACGAATGGTGTGTTTCGAATCATTAAGGCTTCACTCAGAGTCTTAGAGGGTTCGGTCTACATGTAACATCATGCTTCTAGGGACACTTAACTAGTACAAGGATAAGAATGTCATACATGCCCCAATGCCATAGTGTTTCGCATCTGTTAATCTTGAATCATGGTGAGAATTGATAGATAATACTAAAACCAAATAGAAGTATTTTTGTAGTTTTTGAATTTTTTTCTGAAAAAGAATATATATATATATATATATATATATATATATATATATATATATATATATATATATATATATATATATAACAGAAAAGAAAATATTTTTGGATTTTTGTAATTTCTGAAAAATAATAAAAACAGAAAAGAAAAATAAATTCTGAATATAAACACACAAAGGAATAAGAGATCATTACAAAAATATACAACCGAAACCATACCTTAGAAAAGATGAAGCGAAATGGACCGAGCGATCGGGTCATTTCGGTTCCTGAAAAGTCTAGAGCCGAAATAGACCGAGCGTTCGGTTCATTTCGGTTCCAAAAATTTTCTAGAGCCGAAATAGACCGAGCGTTCGCTCTATTTCGCTTGTTCAAATTTTAGAGAGTAGAAAGAGGTTTTGGTACTGACTCAGCTTCCATCATTCCCAAGCCTTGGAGTATGTTGTTAAAGCTTGCTTTTGGTAAGGCCTTAGTGAAGATGTCAGCCAGTTGATCTGAGGACCGAACGAAGTGAACTTCAATATTACCATCTTCAACGTGGTCCTTGATGAAGTGGTATCTTAGTGAAATATGTTTAGTCCTGGAGTGTTGCACTGGATTGTGAAATATTCGAATCGCACTTTTAGAGTCACAATAAAGAGGAATCTTCTTCATGCTTAAGCCATAATCTCTAAGTTGGCTTTGTATCCAGATGACTTGTGATGTACACGATGCTGCAGCGATATACTCAGCTTCGGCTATGGAAAGAGACACGCAAGTTTGTTTCTTTGACTGCCAGCTAACGATTTTGCCATCAAGGAACTGGCACCTGCCGGTTGTGCTCTTTCGGTCCAATCCACATCCACCAAGATCAGCGTCAGAAAAAGCTTGAACAAAGAAGCCCGATTTTGTAGGATACCAAAGACCGAGAGATGAGGTTCGCTTCAAATACCGAAAGATATTTTTCATTGCAATCATATGAGGTTCTCTTGGATTTGCTTGAAACCTGGCACAATAACAGACAGAAAACATTATGTCTGGCCTACTAGCCGTTAGATACATTAGTGACCCTATCATTTGACGATAGAGAGTCACATCAACAGCCGGTTTCTCAAGAGATGGAGTCAGCTTCGTGCCAAATGCCATTGGAACCTTTACTTTGGAGTCTCCCGTCATGCCGAACTTTGTTAACAGAGTCTTCGTGTATGCTTCCTGATTGATGAAGACGCCTTCTGGCCGCTGTCTAATATTCAGCCCAAGGAAAAAGTTAATCGGACCCATTGCGCTCATTTCAAACTTAGTCTCCATCAACTTCCTGAATTCAGCTGTTAAGCTAGGATTCGTGGAGCTGAAGATGATGTCATCGACGTAAATTTGAACAATCATTAAGTGTTCGCCTTCTTTCTTGCGAAAAAAGGTTGGGTCGACCGAACCTCGTTTGAATTTTGACATTTTTAGAAAACGTGTTAAAGTTTCATACCAGACTCTCGGGGCTTGCTTCAAACCATAGACAACTTTATCTAGTATGTAGCAGTGATCTGGATACTTCTCGTTTACGAATCCGGGTGGTTGCTCAACGTATACCGTTTCTTCTAGTTCTCCATTCAAGAAAGCACATTTTACATCCATTTGGAAAACTTCGAAGTTTTTATGTGCAACATATGCCAGAAAGATTCTCACTGATTCCAACCTGGCTACAGGAGCGAAGGTTTCTTCATAGTCTATCCCTTCTGCCTGACAATATCATTTCACCACCAGCCTCGCTTTGTTGCGGATGACGTTACCCTCTTTATCCAATTTATTTATAAAAACCCATTTTAAACCGACTACAGATGCATCCTTTGGTATGGGAATCAGCCTCCAGACTCGATTTCTTTCAAACTCTTGGAGTTCGTCTTGCATAGATTGAACCCAATCAGAGTGATCAAGAGCAACATTTACCATCTTCGGTTCAACTTTAGAGACAAACGAATTAAACATGCAGAATTCTGCTTGAGAGAATAAAGTAGTTTGATTCGCCTTCATTTGAGAGCGTGTGAGAACACCCTCAGATGATTCACCAATATTTTGAGTTTTAGGATGATCCTTTGTCCATTTTATGAGATGAGGGTAGTTTGGATCATAGGCAGGATCCAACTCAGCATTGACTTCTTCTTCTAGTTCTGACAGATGGCCTTCGTCATTTGCATTTTCATTCTCCCCCTCAAATGTCGAACTGAATCCCATGTCAGGGTCAGTATTCTCCCCCTGGAAAGGCATGTTGGTCGTTTTTGGGGTAGATGAACCCTCCCCTATATTGTAGAGCTTGTATTTGGAGGGTCAGATGGAACTGAACGTTTGCTAGATTCTGGAGGTTCGTTGGAAGGTTGGTTCTCGGATGGCTGTTGAGGCTCACTACCCAGTTCTTTTGCAGCTTCGTAGATAATCTTCTTCAAGTTGTTGATTTTGTTATCTGCTGTTTTTGCTTCTGAGTGGATCACCTTCTCTAGTTCATCAAAGAGCAGCATGTACTCTTCAAACAGATTGGAAATTGGAACCGAGACCTGACCTGATTCTAGAAAGATGTCCTGCGTTGGACTTTCGGTTGCTTGAATTTGCTTTACGTAATTGTCACCAAAAGTAACATAATAGGTTTCTTCAATATTTTTCGAGCATTTATTCAGAACCCTATATACTTTTGAAGTAAGCGAATAACCAAGAAAGATCCCTTCGTCCGCCTTAACATCAAATTTGTTTCGGTTCTCTTTGGAATTGAAAATAAAACATCGTGAACCGAACACATGGAAAAACTTTACATTGGGCTTACGATCATTCAAAATCTCGTATGGAGTGATGGAAAACCGTTTGTTTAGGAAGGATCGGTTCTGTGTGTAACATGCAGCAGCAATTGCATCAGCCCAAAAGTATAGTGGAAGAGAAGCAAAGCTTAGCATGGTTCGGGCTGCTTCACACAAAGAACGGTTTCGCCTTTCAACAATCCCATTCAGTTGTGGAGTATAGGGAGCAGAGAAGTTGTGAGTTACTCCCTTTTCAGCCAGAAAATCTTCAAAGTCTTTGTTTTTGAACTCTAGACGATTGTCGCTTCTTATGTTCCTTACCACCTTTCGCAGCTGTAGTTCCACTTGCTTGATAAATATCTTCAGCTTGGGAGTGACTTCTGATTTCTGTTTAAGAAAGAAAACACAGGTGAAGTGAGAAAAGTCATCTACTATAACAAGTATAAACTTACTACCACCGAAGCTTTCGATAGCCGAAGGACGACATAAGTCGATGTGCAGTAGTTCAAGTGGTTCGATGATCTTTGCATTGATGCGAGAAGGGTAACTCTTTTGGCTTTGTTTGCCCAAGTTGCATGCTGCGCACAGGTGTTCTTTATCGAATTTAAGAACAGGAAGTCCACGCACGTGATCCCCAAGCACCAATTTATTAATATCTTTGAAGTTCAGATGCGATAGTCGTTGATGCCACAACCAAATTTCATCTGAGTTCGCCTTCGATAGTAAGCATATTGCTGGATTTCCTTTTATCGGGTTGAGATTTAGAGGATACATTTCCCCTTTTCGCTCAGATTTCAATAGAACTTTCTTCGTTCGCTTTTCAATTATCTCTGAACCCTCATCATCGAACGAGACTTTCAAACCGGTTCCCACGACTAGTTGAGAGACACTTATGAGGTTGTGCTGTAGTCCTTCCACGTAGGCTACTTTTCTTATTGAGAACTTTCCGTTGGTGATCATCCCATACCCTTTGATCGTGCCGTATGAGTTGTTTCCATATTTAACACATCCACCATCTTTAAGGGACCGAAACACCCGAAGCTCTTCCCTCCTCCCTGTCATGTGATGCGAGCAGCCACTGTCAATATACCATTCTTCGTCAAACTGCTCGTCACTGATTACCTGCAAAATTAAGCAAATTTAGGAACCCAAAGTTTCTTCGGCCCTGGTGAAGCTTTTACAGAGTATGGAATTGCAACTGAAAGATCAACCAAATATGTTCTTTTTATTAATGTGGTTTCATCTTTTCGTTTGATGGTGTAAACTTTGATTTTATTTTTATTTTTCTTCAATTGGGGTGGGTTATTGTTAGTTGGTGTTGCAGTTGAGTTTTTCTTTGGAGTCCTAGGGTTAGCTGCCTTTTTGGTATTTTGGACTTCAGAGTTTGAGACGAGCTTCCCCTTTCCTTTGATATCCTTCACGGAGTTGGACTTTGGTTGAGGGTGAGGAGGATGAGATTTAGGACTGAAACCTGATGTTTGGTTCTGAACACTTGCGTTGGGACCGAAACAGGACTTTCGTTTCTTGGCGTAGTAAGAATTGGGACCGAAACCTGACTTTCGGTTCTTGTGACTACTAGAATTGGGACCGAAACTGGAAGTTCGGTTTACCTGACTGCATGAATGGCAGTTCTTGCAAGATGGAGACTTGGCATGTGCTTCCTTTTTGAGATTAGAAGCTTTTTCAGAGCGAACATAAGAGGGGTTTTGGGATTGCCAAAACTGTTTTCTCTCATTGAGGTTCTTCATGTATCTTTTGTTCCTCTGGCGTTTTTTTTCAGCAAGTTGCTCTTGAGTCAAGTGAACGTTGGCCTTCGGTTTCATTTTCTTCTCATGAGCTTCGGTTGATGTTGAATCTTTCAGTGGTTCGCTTGGTATTTCTTTTGTACCACTTGTACTGGGTTTATCAAAGCTTGAGGGCTTATTGAGGGGTTCAGGTATGTATCGTCCCTTAACTCTCCATGAGGTTTGCTCTGACAGACCCACTGTTTCGTCTGCATTGTCGTTAGGAGTGACCAGAAGTAGTTATCGCAGCCTTCATCATTGTCTTGGTCAACCATGGATGTCAACTCTGCCGTTTGTTTCTTAGTTACACCCGTGACTGCATACACTTGGTTTGGTGTAGTTTGTACCTTCTGATAAACAACGACCTTTTCCTTGAGTTTCTTGGACTTATCCTTTGACACCCGAGCGTAATCAACCAAATTTTCAGATATGAGTCGTTTTGCTGCTTCAGGTTCGCTCTTCAGAAATTCTGAACAATCGACCACGTCTTCTACGGAGATTTCGCTCATGTCACTATCCTCATCAAATTCAGAAGATGTTTCTAAATTAATTTTATTTTCTGAACTTAATTTGGCGTTTGATGAGTTAAACTTCTGTATAGTCTCGGTCTTGATTTTTAACTTATCGTTTTCGTCTAGTAAATCCTTAAGCATGCACTTATGTTCTTTGGACTCAATGAATGATTCAATTTTGTCCAGTCCATATTTGTAGGTTACTGAAATCTCATCTGATGACATTATAGATTCACATTCAGCAATGACTTCGTCTTCCTTAAATTCAAGAAAGAGCAAAATCATTTTATGAATCTTTTTACCTATATCACAATCTAGATGTAAATGAGTGATGTTAGTATACAAGCGTTTAGCAATCAAACAGAAAACATTTCTTTGTTTTAAAAATTTCAGATTGTCTCGTTGTACATAAATGAGTTTATCCCTAGCCCTAACTAACTCTTGTTGGATTAGTGTCTAAGTCCATAACTATAATTGGTATGTACTTGACCCGACTCGGCATGGTCCATTTGGGTTGCATGGCATCGGAACATTTGGATAGACCGTTTATGAGGAAAAGACATTTTGTGACATATTAATATATTATAAGTTCTAATATATTAATATGAAATCATGTTATTTAATTAGTATTGATCAAGAATTAATTTGGACTTAATTTAGTGATCAAAAAGAGACTAATTAAATATATGGGGATTGATTGTGTAAATCATTCATTCTTATATATGTGGGCTTATGATCCAAGATTCCTTTATGTTGGGTTTAACCCATGTGGTGATCCATGGATACTCCATGGAATTTAAAACCCATGGAGCATAAGGAATGGGTAAAGTCATGAGTTACATGGTGTAACCCTAATAGCCACACTATATAAGAACCCCTTTAGTTCAAGAAATTGGCACTAGTGATACATATGTAAGAGGGCTAGCCAATTTGAACATGTATGTCTTCTTCTCATGGTTATTCCAAGAGTTCATGATGTTGTGTGAACCATTTGAGGTGTCACACTTGGGGCACTAGGCTCTCAAGCTTCATGGAGTCAAGCAACAATAACAAGGTATGTATTCTATCTATTTTAGTATCCTAGTATCAATGTTTTGATATGCTAGTTAGGATAATACCTTGGATAATCATATTTGCATGTATAATAGAGAAAACATAGATCCAAGGTATTTAGGGTTGCATGTACACTTAGGAGTGTTAGAATGCTCAAAACCCAACAGTGGTATCAGAGCATAGACTTGTTTTCAATTATACTTGATGCAAATTGCTGAAAAATGCTGAAAAAGTCGAATTTCGGGCATTCTGGGCACTGTACTCGCCGAGTCCACTGATGAACTCGCCGAGTACATGAAGAAAATCATCCTACTCGGCGAGTAGGTTGATACACTCGACGAGTAGGAGCCCCAGACAGCATATTTTCACGTTTTTTGGCTAGAAATGGACTAGGAACATTACCATAAGCTGTTTTTGAACTTATAAACTTGTTTTTGATGTGGTAATGTTCATACTAATCCAATTTCAAAGATAATTGTCAATAGATTCATGTTTTGTATTAGTTTAGTGATTAGGCTAATTACATGAAAAAGTTTGATTTGAATTATCTTGTTCTTATGAGTTGCTTAGATTAATAGAAAAGTTAATTGATTATGTGTTTTCAATCCATTTTAATCTAAGATTTGATTCTAAAATGTGTTTTTGTAACTTGTCCTCAAGTTATATGAAAAGTCACATTTAAGTTTCATAAAACTCATAAAAGTTGGTAACGGTTACAAAAATGAAGAGTCTTGTCCTCAAGTTATGGAGGTTCAAGAGTCACTTCATTAAGTAATAAAATGTATAACCTTAATTAATTCCATAAATTACAAAATAAAGAAAAGTTACATTTTTTTTATTAGTTTAAAGTCTTCCATAACTTGTCCTCAAGTTATGGAACTTGAAGAGTTTTTTAATTAAAACTAATTTAAACATATAAGTCATGGAATTAATTAGTTTTGAATAGTTTCAAAACTTGCCCTCAAGTTTTGGAATTTGAAAAGTTTCATTTATGAATACTTTAATTCCAAGTTAGCCCTTAGAATTTTAAAAGTTAAAATTCAAACCCTTATACTATTATTATAATTTTAATTATATAGATATGTATAAGATAAAGTCAATCTTACCGTTAGTAGGCCTCATTCACGAAGCTGGTCTATAAGGGGGGTATAAGGTTACTACCTATAAAATGGCAGTTTAATGGGTGTCCACTCTCACCCACCGCTTCCTTGACTGGTGGAGGGTCGTTAGCCGAACGGGTAGGAAAGGACTATAATTCTCCCTTCATTAAAAGTATTAATGATAAATACTAAGTAACTAAACATTTATAAATTCCCAATTCTTAGTTACTTAGGAAAATGTGAAATTGGTGCTAGCCCATAAAATTACACTTTGTACCTTACCAAGTCGTTAGTGGAGCGTGTGTGGTTAACCGGCACACTAACATGGACTAGTAAGAGTGGAAAAGGGTAACTTAACTTTATTATAGATCGGTGGAGCGTGTGTGGTTAACCGGCACATCGATTAGGTAATATTGTTGAGGGTACCAAGTCAATTTGTATGGTTATTCACACCTTGTTTGTGATCCTCGGCATCCCAGTCACAAACTTGAGAGGGCACAATCGAGATTCAAACATGCCATTGAAAGTTCAATGTATCTCAAAAGATCTAGGAAATCATACTTCTTTCACCTCCTCCAATTATTCTCCCTAACCCACAAGTTCCTGAAAAGTTTAAGGTCACTCAAGCCCTATTGGCAAGCAAAGGTCTATGTGTGATCACATCTAGGAGATGTAGTCACATATTGACAAGCCGGGAGAGTTGGGTGTCAAAGTCTTGAGAAAGTTGGTGACTCAACTATTTTCTAAGTCACATAGTGAGTTCCTTTGGGACTCCTATGAAACAGACTATGACAAGACCCTTAATGATCTTATCTATTTGCTAAGATCAACTTCCTAAAACTTTATGGACATTGACAATGATGACGTTGGATATCCAGTAAAGCTCTCTTTTCCCAATGGAAAGGGATCGCCCATAGTCAACTCGGTTGACCAAATGGTAAAGAGAGAGGCTAAGTCTGAGATAGTCCCATTATCAATGGTCCATTGCCAAAGAAAGGGGCATTGGTTGTGAAGTTGCCAAATTTACATAAGGATGTTAAAGTCAATAAGTTTGACTCTACTCCAGGTAAAGTCCACTATCTAACTCTGCTAAGTTTCTATTCTGAGATTCTTGATACATGATGTGACTGGGTCACATGTAGATGTTTTAAGAATCAAAGAAAAGGTGAAGAAACTTAAAGAAAGAATATGCTGAATCTGATGGCGTAGATGGATTTCTATCGCATAGTTTGAAGATCGGATTCTTGAGCTACTTCTTAAGAGTTATGATATATTGCTTAGGAATAAATAACGACAAAGTTTTCATGTGCTTTTGCATTGTAAGGATAGTTTTTCCGCAAAGTTTTAAAATAAAAGGAAAAATTTTTGATTTTATTTATTTTAAAATATCCTTACAATGGCATTTGTGAAAATTTTTGTTGCTTATAAGATTCCATTAAGAGCAAGAGTGGAAATATGAATTTGATTCTTTCATTTGTGGTAGTGTCTAAATTTACCAAATAAGGAAAGTTTCTCATCACCTAAGTTTCAGTTGGATAGAAACTTGGAATCATGCAAGTTGTATAGCATGATGAATAAGAACTTTCAAGCATTGGAAAAAAAATTAAGACTAACTACTTGTTCACATGGATGTGTGAGTCAAGTAAAGGATCGAGTACACATTCTTGTGCACTAATCAAGCCCACCACAAATAATCGTTAAGACTATTCATCATTATTTACTAAAATTCAGTAAATATGGTTATACTTACAAGCTTAAGTGTAATTCTGAGACATTGGAACAAGTTTCAATGTATGGCAGAGCGAATAAGAAGAATCAACTTAGGCAGAAAGATAAAAGTTTCTCAAATCTGAAAAGATGGGAGAGTACTTTAGTATCATGTTATATAATCATCTTAATGATTAAGAGACCTTATCACAATTCATCCTCTAAGTGCATTCTGGTAGCTAAGAAGAGGAGCTATGAATTGTTGAAGTGGTTAAATCAAGAAGATGATTTATACTTCGTTCCAAAAACAATTCTTAGAGTTATACTCTAAGATTGTAACTTGAGTGACATGTCTTAAAGAAGGTTTAAAACACTTGTCAAATGTAAGAGTAAAAGTTTTCTACTCTTGTACATTTGAAATTGGTAAGTTGTGATGTTTTGGATAAAACAAAGACCAACTAAGGCCAATTGTGTGAAGTGTTTGTCTTGATTAGAATCCACACTATCTCTTGAATATCTGACAAGAAAGTCTTATATGTCAAGAGGACAGTGGGAGTCTTAAAAGGTTTTGAAAGTCTCAAGAACTAATCAAGAGTAAAACCTAAAGTTCTTCACTAGCACACGACTTGAGGTTTATAACCTATCGTGTTGACTATTTTTGTGTCCATTCCAATTATAGTTGGCTTTGCATATGAGTTCTTAGAGTTCTCAATTGGTTGCACAGCAACTTGGAAGCAATGGCAGACCCTTGAGCTGCCACATGGCAAGAAATTAAGATTGAGTTCAGTCCATATGAGTTTGAATTTGTCATTATCTTTGTCTTGTGATTATGGTTTTGACAAAATTCATATGGATAGGAACTCATACACCATAAAATCTAAGTGTCATAAGGTTTCTCTCCGATTCATGAAAATGATGGTGAGGAAACACTTTCACTAAGTAGATTTTAGCTAGATAGCAATTGTGATATTTGCATTCTCAAAGTCATTAGTGGAGCGTGCGTGGTTAACCGGCACACTAACATGGACTTGTGAGAAGTGGCAAAGGTCTAAACAATTGAGACTATGATTACGGCATCCCTTTTCATAGTTCTTAAAATTGTTTAGACACACCTGTGAGCTATCTAAGATAAGGTGTATGATATTGATAAAGTTTTATCAAAGCAATCTAGTATCAGAAATCTGAACTTTGGTAAGAAAGTCAATAAAGTATTGATTTCTAGAAGTCCAGCTGATTTCTGATTACATGTCAAAGCTAGTGGGAGCATAAGTGTTATGCTAATAATCATCATGTTAGTGGGAGCATGATAATTATGATAAAGGTTGCAAGTTAGCAATGTTAATTATAGAAAACAAAAGTTTCAATTCGTGAGGCTGCAGGGGTTGAAAAAGTTGTTTTGCTATAATTAAGGGAGAGAAAATTATACTTCATTTCAATTCTAAAAGCTTAGATTGAGGTTTTAAGTCGTATTTAGTCAAGGATATATATATGAATTTCATGTTGGAATGACTCAACATAAGGAAATTCTATATATGGGTCCATTATTTGCGTTCTAAAATTCGATTATGATTACGGCATCCCTTTTCATAATCTGAATTATGAGAACTTGGCAAATAGAAATGGAAATGTTATAGCAAAAGACTGGTTTAGTCTTTATGTGAGACATCATGACTCGTGTCCCATATGCTTCGGATATAGGATTGATTACATGTGCTATATTTATCCTTTATAAAATTTTCCAAATGCATGGGGCATTAAGAAGGGAAAAGGTCTAGAACTGGATATGACTAAAAGGATTAAGCAATTGTCGAGGAAAATCTAAGGTTTACCAAAGATTGGTTGCTCAAGGACAGTTGGAAGTATAGTGTTAATTCTGGAAGGACCATATTGACATAATCTGTAAGGAGGCAACTCTTGTTCAGAAGTGATAGTCAAAATGGAATATGGAAATGTTTCAAAGTTGGAAATTATTCAGTCTGTGTAAGATTAGGAAACTTAATGCAAGAAGGATGTTTCCAAGGAGTTGATCTCCTTGGAATGCTCTGTAATGTTTGTTGTCAAATCCTTGTGACTTTGTGCATAATCATTACAAGAGGATCAATGCATATAAGTTTAGAATCTAACAGATTTCAGTAAATGGCATGAATTTGGAATTCTTGCATTTGCAGTAAGGATTTAGGACTGTGAAAGAGGATCATTGGAGTTATGTTCAATTGATCTAATTCACAAAGTGAAGATCATAGACAAACATAGTATGCATACTTGGTGTATGGCATGACTAGTGTTTAGAAAACATAGTGTACATGCTTGGAGCATGGGACAACTATTGTTTTAAATTCAAGAATAAAGTTGATAGCTGAAACAGTATACAATGAATAATGTGTAATCATATGGTGATAAATAAAAGGTGTTTTATTTATGTTCATAGGTTTTGATACCATATTAGATTCTATTGTTATTGTGTTTCATTTTGCATATTTTGACTTCCAAAATAACTAGGTCGTTCTTCCTGATTGACTAAGTTATTCAAACTATCCACAGTCGGTCATATGTTGGAAGTAGATATGAATCAAGACTGTCATGAATTTGGCTTGTATGATTTGTCTAATGTGCATTAGACATAGCAAGAGTTGCTACAACATTCATGAGTGCTCATAAGTTCTGAGTATTGGATTCAACCCGCGCTCATTGGAATCACTTCATGGATTTTATCACGAGTGATCATGAGACGATAATATCTTATATTCTTCAAACCTAGAGATATGAGTTGTTACTATGAGTTGGTTGTACATTGATTGCACGAAAACGCATTCGGTAATTCGGTGTTATAAAACATGCCTTTGTGTATGATTCAACAAGTAGTAGAACAAGCCATATGAGTCGAAGTTTATCCATTCCTTTTACCTTTGGGATAAAAGCGATATCTGTGGGCGCCTCGATGATTTGGTGATGACAAATGTAAGTGCTCGGCCGGGCCTGGACTGATTTGATTTGTTCAATTAGTCAGTCGTCATAAATCGGAAATCGGGAAACAACAAATGGATAGAGAGAATGATTATAATCCATGTATCAGTCCATATGATATCTATAATGGAGGAATATATGATCCCTTATCTAATGGACAAGTCATTGACAAAGGTCAGAGTTCATCTACAAGGTCAGAGTTCGACAGCGGCTTTTGAGAGCTACGATTGCCAGTTGGTTCCTGAAGTCATACGCAATAATAGTTTTAGACTTATCCAAGTGGGAGACTGTTGGATTAGTGTCTAAGTCCATAACTATAATTGGTATGTACTTGACCCGACTCGGCATGGTCCATTTGGGTTGCATGGCATCGGAACATTTGGATAGACCGTTTATGAGGAAAAGACATTTTGTGACATATTAATATATTATAAGTTCTAATATATTAATATGAAATCATGTTATTTAATTAGTATTGATCAAGAATTAATTTGGACTTAATTTAGTGATCAAAAAGAGACTAATTAAATATATGGGGATTGATTGTGTAAATCATTCATTCTTATATATGTGGGCTTATGATCCAAGATTCCTTTATGTTGGGTTTAACCCATGTGGTGATCCATGGATACTCCATGGAGGTTAAAACCCATGGAGCATAAGGAATGGGTAAAGTCATGAGTTACATGGTGTAACCCTAATAGCCACACTATATAAGAACCCCTTTAGTTCAAGAAATTGGCACTAGTGATACATATGTAAGAGGGCTAGCCAATTTGAACATGTATGTCTTCTTCTCATGGTTATTCCAAGAGTTCATGATGTTGTGTGAACCATTTGAGGTGTCACACTTGGGGCACTAGGCTCTCAAGCTTCATGGAGTCAAGCAACAATAACAAGGTATGTATTCTATCTATTTTAGTATCCTAGTATCAATGTTTTGATATGCTAGTTAGGATAATACCTTGGATAATCATATTTGCATGTATAATAGAGAAAACATAGATCCAAGGTATTTAGGGTTGCATGTACACTTAGGAGTGTTAGAATGCTCAAAACCCAACAACTCTAACTCCTTCTGCTGTATCCACATCCTTCTTTCTTCACTCTTGGAAGACTCCCTGCTGAGTTGGTCAGTTAGGTTAGAATTTGCCAAACGAGTTTGCATAAGACTACCACTTAAGTTAGAAATTTTGAATTTTAATTCATTTAATTCTTTTTCGTAGTTTGTTACTGGTATTTTAAGTGATTCTTGGATAGATTGTACCTTCTTGATCAGCTGATCGCAATCGCTGATCTTTTCACTCACAGGCTTGGCAGCAAAGCATTTGTCTTCTTTCGCTTCCTCATGCTTACTTTCGGTTGTTACCCTTAAGCATCTCCCAGCCTACTCAGCAACTCCTCCTCTCGCCACATAAGCTCTTCCATGCGAGGGTCTGCGAACCTCTTCATCTTTGGAGTCTGTAGACCGGACTTCTATTCCACCAAACTCATTATCAACATCATGTTCCTACACAATCAAAGCATTTGTAGAAACGTTAGTTGCTTTCTTCTTCTTTATCTCTTCCAACTTCCTCATGTAGTACGCTTCGTCATCTTCACCATCCTTTTTCTCAGCCATCTTCCTCAGCATGCAATCCTTGGCAAAGTGATTCTTGCCATGACAGTAGTTGCAATCGTACCCAGAGTCCCCCATAAGCTTGCTCTCCTTCTTTTCATCATCCTTTGGAGAAGTGTTCTTGGTTTCTTCCTTCACCTTTTCTGAACTGTTACTCCCCTGCCAGTTTAGGTTCTTACTGACCGGGAACTTTTTGCGAGCGAACTTCTTTGGGTTTGTAACCATCATTGCATATTCTTCACTCGACAGATCGCATTCTAACATATCAGAATTCTCCTCTTCGTCTGCTACATTCTTGCTCTTGGAAACAAGGGCCAGTGAACCCACAGCCGAAACTACCTTCGCTTCCTTTTTCACCTCGCTTTCATGAGATTTGAGTATACCCATTAGTTTCGCCAGTGAATATGATTTCAATTGCTTATGAGCCTTCACGGTCGAGACCACTGCCATCCATTCGAGCCTTAATCCATTCATGAATGTCACTTTTTTTTCGATCACTTTCCTTTCAATACCGTACTTCATCATCCTGCTGAGCAAATGGTTGAACTGATCGAAAGTCTGAATCAGTTTCTCTCCAGGTTTTTGTACGAAAGCACCGAACTCAGAGAGCAGTAGGGTTTGGATCGAGTGCTCTAGATCCTCATCAGTTGAGTATAGTTCTTTCAACCTATCCCATATCTCTTTAGTTGTAGTGCACGAACTTACGAAACGAAAAGTGTCGGATTGCAAAGCGAATCTGATCATCCTCATCGCTTTGACGTTGCATAACACCTTGTCTTTCTCATCTTGAGGAATCTTCTCTACGTCAGCCAAGAGTTGGTTATATTCTCTTTGAGTCTTGATAGTTTTGTTCGTTCCTGAGTGAACAAACGGACCCAATGTGATTGCTTCCCAGATGAGATAGCCATTGTCTTCAGATCCAACGACATAGTCTTCAAAGTGATGCGCCCACACTTCATAGTCTTGAGTATAGAGAATAGGTACCCTCGTCGTGGATCCTATGCTGTTGGAGATGTTGATCGGATTGATTTGAGAGTCATCGTGAGACATGATGAATGTTTTCCTTGAATCTGCTAGAATCAGACTTGTAATGTAGAGACAAGGGTTTTATCGAACAACAGATACACCGTCGACAAGAAGAAGACAACTTCTATATATTCGACAAAAACGAAAACCCTAACGGATTCTTCCAACAAAAGAGATGTGTATGTATTACACAGTCTCCTGCTCTGATACCAATTGTGAGAATAATTTGCTATAGATCGACAGATTCTAAACAGAAAAACAATATGAATCTAGAGAAGAACACAAGAATGGATCAAATAGTGCTGAATGATTAATATCTCACACTGCAGAAGAGCTCGATTAAGAACTTCGACTGTAGAGGTGTGTAAGGGTTACAATGCGAAACAATTAATGAGAACAACACCTTTAACGCTATACATGCATGCATTATTTATACACGCTAACCCTAATAATAAACCACGGTTGGACAGGCCCAAACCGGGTAAACAATATGGACTATTAACCGAGCACAAAGACGCAACACTTAGACCCAACAAGTTGGTCGAACAAATCTTCTATACGAGGCAGAGGGTAGCGATTCTTGACGGTAAGCTTGTTTAGTTCTCTGTAGTCGATGCACATACGGAACGATCCGTCTTTCTTCTTGACGAACAAGACCGGTGCTCCCCAGGGTGAGAAGCTTGGTCTAATAAAGCCCTTGCTGAGCAGTTCGTTAAGTTGACCGGATAGCTCCTGCATCTCAGCTGGTGCTAGACGATAGGGCGATTTGGCTACTGGGGTAGCCCCTGGAACTAAGTCGATTCTGAACTCGACTTGACGCTGTGGTGGTAATCCTGGTAGTTCTTCTGGAAAGATGTCGGAAAGTCGCGTACTTCTTGGATGTTCTTTATGTCTTTCGTCTCTTGGCTCATATCGACTACATGAGCAAGGAATGCATGACATTCCTTTCGTAAGTACTTCTGGGCTTGTATACTCGAGATGATACGAAGGTTCGTGTCGGGTTTGTCGCCATAGATAACTAGAGTTTCGTTAGACGGTAGATTAAGACGAACGGCCTTTTCATAAC
Organism: Lactuca virosa; assembly: GCF_052849685.1. NCBI lineage: Eukaryota > Viridiplantae > Streptophyta > Magnoliopsida > Asterales > Asteraceae > Lactuca > Lactuca virosa. Next base: position 330,020,628 of record NC_136428.1, on the reverse strand, counting down.
ACATGATGTCAGCACGATGAAGACTCAACCAATCCATGTCGATTATGACGTCGAAACTTTTAATTGAGACCGGCATGAGTTCGATTGGAAATGAATGGCTATCTAGAGTTAGAGTACATCCTATGTATATACTACTAGTGCTCTCAGTTTTTCTGTTAGCCATTTCTACAGTGAACGGTTCTTTCAGTGCACATGGTTTTTGTTTAAGTATGTGAGCAAATTTCTGGTTCACAAAACTCCTCTCCGCTCCACTATCAAGCAGCATGCATGCATAAGAGTTATCAAGGAGAAATATACCAGTGACCACTGTAGGGTCTGCTACCGCTTCCTCGTGGCCTATAGCCCAAACTCTTCCCACTCCGCCCGCGTTCCCTTCCTTCGGGTAGTTCCTCTTGAAGTGACCCACCTCGCCATATCCGTAGCAAGCCTGGCCCACACCAACGTCGGTGACTTGGGTGATTGGCCTAGCTGGAGACTTGTAGAAACGGGCAGTGCGCCCCTTTCTTTTGCAGTTAGCGCATTGCATTTCCCGACAGGGTCCATTATGGTGGAAGCTGCACTTGTTACACTTGGGCAAGCTTCCAGCATAATACTTCATCAGCGCAGTGGCAGTAGGTGCTATCGCGACATGAACAGCCACGACCTGCTGCTTTTTGGCAGAGTTATGAGCCGCATTGCCTTTCATTTTGTTGTCCCAAAACTTCCGCTTGTTGTCAGCGGCTTTTGACGGTTCTGGGATGGCCAGGGTTGTTGTCGTTGTCGGGGTGCAGACTCTGTGATCAATGAGCTGCTGTGCCAATCACTTGGCACTGTCGAAGGTAGTGGGGTTTGAAGCTAAGAAATTCCCCTGGAATGGAGGCACCAGCCCCCAGATATACCTCTCGACTTTCTTCCCCTTAGTAGGGACCATTCCAGGACATAGTGCCACTAGATCGCTGAACCTGGCGGTGTAGGCAACTATGTCGGAGCCCTTCATGGTTAGGCTCCAAAGTTCTTGTTCAAGTTTCTGAACCTCGCCCCTCGAGCAGTACTCTTCAATCATGAGCTTCTTCAGAGCTTCCCAGCCCATAACATTTGCCACTATTAGGGTTAGTGACTTGACATGGCTATTCCACCATGTCAGGGCTCTATCCGCGAAGGTGCAGACAACAAATTTTACTTTGCTCCCTTCCAGACAGGAGCAGATCTCGAAGATCGACTCCGACTTTCGAACCATTGCGAGAGGGCAATGATTCCTCCAATCCCATTAAAGGTCCTGGGCATGCAGTTGGTGAAGTCCTTATACGAGCACTCTCTAGAGTGCATTGGAGCATCACTTTGAGTGCAATGCACAGTTGTTCCACTCCCGCTAGTACCATTAGCACTGAATTGAGTTAAGTCTGCCGTAACAGCCACAACCACTGCAGCTTGGATAGCTGCTGGATTGAATTGTGGAGGAGGTAGTGGTGGTTGAGTTGGAGTTATCGGAGGATTGCGTCTCGTTGATCGACGGGGAGGCATATTTCAACAAAAATTTTACAAAGATGAGGATAATAGTAAGGATTCAATTATGAGTATAATGAGAGTGGTCCATGGACTAAGTCACCATAGCCCAACAAAACAAATGAGAGTATGATTGAAATAGAGATCTAACAGTGGAAGGATGAAAGCATTTGGATAAACATTTCCCAAAAGATTAGATGTTTGTCAATAATATTGGCATTAATGATGTAACGAGTTCGGGAAAAGTGACCTAGGAGTAGGTCTTACATCAAACCATAAAGAGAAAATTTGACAGCATAAAGACCTAGCAGACTGAAAGTCCAAGGTTTTTAAAAATAAGCGGGAAATTAACACTAGGGTCTATACATAGACCTAATTATATGCAAAAGACAAAGTAGAGTAGACTCTACTTGTGACGAGAACCGCGCGGATGAGCCTTTGATTCTTCCTAATGCGCTCCATTTCCAGCATACGCCTTTCGAACGTTGTCTGTCGTGCTCGAAGTTCCCTGACTTCAGCTTGGGTTGCAATAAGTTCTCTCTGTAGGGCCTCATTGTGGTGCAGAGTTCTTCCAGGAGCAGCTTGTAGATGGCGAATGCGGACTGTATTAACTCCCGCATCGGCATCAAGTTCCATGACTCGGTCGATGGCTGCCCTACCATGTTCGTCATTTCTAGCAACCCTGCGAACTAGAATAGGCAGGATCCTGTCTGCTGAGCCTCCATCGCTCAGATTTTAGAAGCTTCTGTCTCCGTTGTATGGTAAGGGTTGACCCTGCTCTTGACTCCATCTGCCCAAGTTCTCCGCCCACAAAGGTGTCGGGCCTTGAAAAGTCGGACGAGGGTTAGGATTTGGGATTGGAGCCACTAGGGGTAGATCATTGACTTCTGGCTCGGAGTCAGAATCCTCTGGGAAGTTTTCTGCAAAGTCATCATCTAAAGGAATTTCATGATTCTCTTCTGGCTCTGCATCGAGCCAGCCACCATTTCCTTGGTTAGGAAAGTACTGGTCGCCGGGGAGATGGAATCCAGCCATATTATCTACGCGAGAATAGGGATAAAAGAGATAGTTAATAGACGTACTACTAAAGATAATTATTGGATGATTCTTACCAGTTACTTCAATACTTGCGTAGTGCATACCAGTCATATGTAACCGAAATAGAATAGACCTTCGAATAAGTGACCCTAACTCTAAGTCCACAACCAAACAAGGAACAAGAAATAAAGCAAAGATCACAGATTCAAAGTCTATGACACCCTAGTCACATATAACCTTAGCGTATCCACTCAGCAACTATTGACCTACTAATAAAGACCATTTAGTTCTCAAATAAGTAATTATAGTAACACAAAATACTCCTATAGTATTTTAAGTTTATGTTATGTTCTAAAGTTTTCATTGTAGTAGTGTTGGTAAGTTTTTAGACTTGTTGCAACACCACAACCATTCCTAGGCACATGCTAATCACTTCTCGGAAAGATATAGTTGATCATGCTATATCCCTCCCCGATTTGATTATATGTCCCCAAGCCTAGTTGTGCTGTCCAATAAACGCAATACTTTTGCTCTGTTCTAGTATGACACTGATCCTAGTATAAATGCTTGTATGTATACTTTAGTTAAATATTTTATTATTTAAAAGTATAAACTCTTGGTCAGAGTATTTTAATTCCGACATGTTTATAGTTGTATATCTTTTATGGGTTGATATACTCAATTCACTATAAACAAAGCTCTGATACCAATCTGTCACACCCCCAAACCAGAACGGCGGAAACGTTCGGGGGCGGAGGACGTCATGTACAGTATCATAACAATGCACAATAGTAAAACAAGCAACAACATCATCCATTGCATTAATAATATAATTTAATTTAAGCGTGTTCTGTGTGTAGTTTGAAAGACACCAAAAATATGAATCAAAATAAAAGACGAGTCTTGAACATGCTCCGTCTTCTCAAAACCTGGTCATCGGTACCTGTCTACTGGTGAACTGAGAATACAAGTTATTTTGAAAGAGTAGATCAACATTTAAGCTGGTGAGTTCATAAGTATTTTAGTGTCAAATGTTTGTATAAGTTTGATGAAAGTGTTTGTAAGTGTTTGATGTAAATGTTTGTAAGTGTTTAATGTAAATGTTTGTATCTCCTAAAAAATCCTATATTTCCACTTATAATGAAATGTCGTCATCTACCAAGACCCGACTGTTCTGTATGTTTGTTCGTTTGTGAAAGTGAGTGTTTTTCCCAAGTATGACTATCATTACCAGAAAATAGTTTACATTACCGTTTATGTGAGAAGATCACTATATGAATGTAATGGGAAAATGAAGATGTACAGTAGTATTGTATAAAGTAACTACCATTGTACTAACTACCTTAAAACAATTGTTTAATTAAGGTAAAATGTGATGAGATTATAACCAGACTTGATTGACTAGTAAAACACGACAATCAAAACGTCGAAATGGTATGACATTCGTCACCCGTAGACCTGCAGGTCCCACTGTAGCTAACAGCAAGGTGTAGGATGGTCAGTCCCATATAGATCTATATACAAATTCACGCTCTCCCTCCAGGAGACTCTGGTTACAAAACGTGACACAACAGTATATTGCCATGCCATGAAGTAGTGGCTCACATTAATGTTATATTGTTCTTGTATTAGTGTAGTATGTTCCTTCTGTCCTAGTATATAGTATGTTCCTTATGATATAGTGTATAGTATGTTCCTTCTGTTATAGTGTATAGTATGTTTGAACTGTTCTTGTTATAGTATGTTTGAACTAACTGATGTATGAACTGACTCTTGTAAGTTTCATTGTTCTAGAAATAGTGAGTAGTAATCCTGTAAACTATACCTATTATAGTTTACTAGTACTGTTGTTTGAATGACTGATCATGTCTGTACACCTTTGCTACCCAAAGGTATTGAACTGATTGGAAGAAATTTTATATCTACATACATATACTTAATATATAACTAAGATTTAAACGTCACTCGGAAAAACAACCGATACCCTAAGTCCAGAACCAAACAAGGAACATGAAATAAAGCGAGTTATCAGTCCTAAGCCCTTTCAACCTTATTTATATAACTATATCTATATAGACATGATTTTGACAATATATAAGTTTAAAAGAGTTTTGTAAAATGATAAATAGTTTATCATATAAAAGAGTTTTACCCATTTGAATTGTTATTGATGACTTGATGTCAGTTTATAAAATGATTTGAAACAGTTGTTTGATAACACAGTTTTGAAGTATAAGAAATCCTCTTGTTTGATAGTTATAAATCACATGTGATTGATACTATAACTATATTGTTTTCAACTTGTATTCCCCCCCCCCCCATAAAAGCATTTAAAATCATTTAAATGATAAGTTTAGGGGTATGAAATCACCTGTAGTGAGTGATTCGAATGTAAGATCGATATAAGATGCTATGTATGCCAAGTGATTATCTTGAGCACAATGGATCCTATTAAGCATATCATGACACATATATGTATATTATTAGTGTATATAACAACTAATCATGTAAGGGAACAACCTTAGGGACTAGGAAAAACTTGGAATGAAGTGTCACAATCACATATGATTTCATAAAAGGTGTTCACAGCCACACAAGGATGTGCTCATGGCCAAGGGGTGTTCACGACCATGGAGTTTACGTCCAACACATGAACTTGAAGGGTTCACGGCCACTTCATGAACTAAGAAGGGTTTACGGCCACATGAAGGGTTTACGGCCGTAAACTCTTGATGTTCATGCATAAAATGGTTGATTCTTGGTTGTAATTCAAGAGCTTCTAATGGATAACTAGTATATGGAAAGGATACTTAAGTTTTGGAAGCTTTATAGGGTGATTACAGCCCAAAGAACTAGTATGTGTTCTTGGTGTTCTTGGTGTTCTTGATGATTTGAAGATCTAACCCAAAAGGGATGAATTCACGGATGAAATCATAGGGTTTCACTTGAATAAGAAGTATACCAAGAAATAATGGAAGAATCACTTAAAACTTTGAAGAGAAATGGAAGTGTTCTTGATGATACTTGAGAGAGAAATGGGTTTTCAGCCTTGAAGATGTGAGAAATTAGGAAGAATGAAGGGATTGTACACTAGTAGGAAGGGGTTTACGGCGAAGCTTGGGTTTACGACCGTAAACCCACTTTGGGCCGTAAACATCCCTTGATGGATGAACTTGGCTCAATTTGAAACCCATAAATTCCTTACTCACAGTACATAGCATTAAGTCCTAAGTGCACAAGGCTTAAAAACTTCTAGAATAACCCTTAGCAAGGCTAAAAGGTAACAGAAACTAGTCTGACCTTTAATTGAATTGAATGACTTTACAAGATAGAAATTTCGGGTTATCACACTGAGGGTGTGCAAACCCTAGCCCTCACCTCCCTTAAATAGGGACACAAATCCCGAAATTTAGGGTTTAGCATAAAATGGTCGTTGTGGCGCCTTCTTAAGATGTACGTTATCCTCGGGCATCGCCACGTCGTGGAGGCTACATCTCCACATCATGACCATCAAGAATCTATCCTTCTTTGAACTTGAAAGCCATATTAATAAAATAAATATATATACCCAGAAGTAGGCGTTACAAATATGGCATGCTATAAGAAAAACAAACAAAAAAACATAGTGTCAATAGAAATTAAGTGAAGATTTGAAAGCTATGGTGATCAAGAGATGATAAGGGGAGTACTTTTTGAAAGAACATGAGAGGAGATATGAAATACACAACAACCATAAAAAAAATATAGAAATTTCAGTACGGAAATTAGGTTTGTTCGACAAATCATTTGTTTCTTCTTTAGTTTATTATGAGGAAACACCGCACATATACCATGTAATGATGTGTTACTAGCATTTTTTTGATAATAAAACATCTCTAAGAGATGTAACCAACTTCACAACGTTCATTTATATATGTACAGTTAGATTATATACGACAATCTGTAGAGAAGATTTAGAGCATCTACTTCTATATGTACTAGCATTTCACTTTTCACTTTTCCTATTTAATCTTTCACTTTTTCTTGAGTCACCTCACTGATTCATTCTCCTCTCAGTCTGATCTCGCTCTTCAAAACACAAGAAATTGTCATATTTCACTTCATCTCATTTTTTCTTTTTTCTTTTTAAAATAAAATTAGTATAATTTTAAAAATAAATATAGTTAAGTAAAATAATGGTTCATAGACACAAAATTAATAAAAATATAAATATTCATTAGTTAAAAAAAAATTACAATTCCGCTCCCATGTTGTATGCTAACTGACGAATTGCGGTTGTGCATTTTTGTATTGGAGAAATTTTTTTTCAACATCTTGCGTCCCACTTCAACTGAAAATATGCAAATCGGCCATCCAAGTCACCAATAATAAGTAAAGATAGCTCTTTCTTCATCTAAAACTGTCATCTAAACTTCAAAGTGTACACGATGTCATCGGGAAAATAGTCTTTCATAAGACAATTATGCATGACTTCGCGATTTCTCTTCAAATGACACATTCTATTTCTAAACATGAACTTTGAGCTTCTTGGCTTTGCTAATACGAAATTTCCTTTTTACATGAACAAAATCATCCATTTTCATATAGATCGGTGAAGCCTCATCATGTAGATCAGACGAAAGAATCCAGCATGGTAGAAGAAAACAAACTTAAAAACATAGTGTAAATAGAAATTAATTAAATATTTGAATGTGGGCATGCATCCTTGAAAGCTATGGTGATCAAGAGATGATGAGGGGAGTACTTTTTGAATGAACATGAGAGGAGATATAGAATGCACAACAACGATAAATAGAAAATATAGAAATCTCAGTAAAGAAATTAGATCTGTTCCACGGATCATTTGTTTCTTCTTTAGTTTATTATGGGGACAAATCCCACATATACCATGTAATGATGTGTTACTGACATTTTTTTGATAATAAAATATTTCTAAGAGATGTAACCTCCTTCATAACATACATTTATATATGTAGACTTAGATTATTTACGACAGTTTGTAGAGATGAGTTAGAGTATCTACTTCTCTATGTACTAGAATTTCACCTTTAACTTTTTCTATTTAATCTTTCACTTTTTTGTGTGTCACCTCACTGATTCATTTTCCTCTCACTCTTCAAAACACAGGATATTGTCACATTTCACTTCATCTTTTTTTTCTTTTTTAAAATAAAATTACTATAATTTAAAAAATAAATACAATTAATTAAAATAATGGTTAATAGACACAGAATTAATTAAAAAAGAAGTATTTCAATAGTTAAAATAAGAATTGCGTTTCCACTCCCATGTTATATGCTAACTCATGAATTGCGGTTGTGCATCTTTGTATGGGAGGAAACCTTTTTCTACCTCTCGCATCCCACTTCAACTAAAAATGTGGAAATCGACCCTCCAAGTCACTTATAATATGTAAAAATAACTATTTCCTCATCTGAAACCGTCATCTAAACTTTTAAATGTACACAATGTCATAGGAAGAATAGTCTACTATAAGATGATTATGTATGGCGCGATTTCTCTTAAAATGACATGCTCTCGTTCTAAACTTAAACTTTGCTCTCGTTCTAAACTTGAACTTTGAGCTTCTTGGTTTTGGAAATACGATTTTTTTTTTGCCATGATGTCACCGAAAAACGTTGATTCTTATAATGTCATCGTATCCGATGAACTAGATAACAATGACGACATTGTGTTTCACTACTATAGAATGGAACCTGAGACTCTCGCTATATAGGACCCGATTTCTGAAAAAAAAAATGGGCTATATTATGTAAAACCTGTTGCGTTTGTATTCAAAAATAGTCTCAAAACTATGAGTCTAGCAACGGAAGGTTTTTAAAACATATCATAAAACTAGTTTTATTTCCCAACCATAGAATCATCATTCACCACTTAGAAAGATAAAATACATCCATAGATGGAAAATGAAATGACAATATTTATAGTTCTTTGAGATCTCAAGGGGAGGCCAGATAATTAATGAAGAAGGCAAAGATCCAATGTAGAATCTGTCACAACCGGAAATTTCAAGTCCAAAAACCAAGCCAAAGGAGTCCCGTATATGTAATAGTTACATCGATACTATTATTATGTTATGGTAATGTAAATTTTTGAGAATCATATTACCCAAAAACTCTCATGAACTATGAAATTAAATGGTATGTTGAAGACACGTAAAATATAAAGCACACAAACAATAAAACAAACATGTTTGAGCTTCATATACACTAAGACCATGAACACTTCCCTAGGAAGCTTCCATGGACGTGAACACCTTAAGGAACCAAGCTTTTAGACCATAAACCCTTCATCTTGAACATGTTTGGCCATAAACAACTCCCAAGGAATCACTTTGTCCATAAACTACTTCAAACCACCATAAGTAGACCGTAAACACCAATCTAGGCCACTTTTAGGCCGTGAACTCCATAATGAAACCCCTTTAGGCCGTAAAACACCTTTGGTGAACCTCTTTTGGCCGTAAACCTTTGTGAAAACCCATTTAGGCCATGAACCCTTTTAATTTCAAAGGTGTTTACGGTAATTGTGAGCTGTAATTGACTAATTTCCAATGCAAATATCAGTAATCTATGCATTACCCACCAGTAAACCAAGCAAATATCAAATCAATTCCTTATCCCATATGAAGAAGTGTAAACCCCATTTCTCATTTCACCAAACTCATTTTCATTTTCTGAGAACATCCGTAAACACTCCTAGGAACTCAAGTCAAGCTCCAGAAGCCATCTTCTTCACCATTCTTTCTAATTTCTTGTAAGCAGCTCATATTTGGTTAGTGATTCTCCATATTATTTTGTTATTTCGTCATAGTCACACAAGATATTGTGTGTTGATGTTCCTAGGAGATACTAAGTTTCCAAGAGTTGTCAAACTCTTCAAGTGTTATGACTTGAACATTTCTCAACATCTAGCCAAATCATCCACCAAAATCAAATCAAGGTGAGGTTCATACCCCTCTTTGAGTTTTCATTGTTTTTGGGGGAGGATACAAGTCAAGGGTCTTGCGAAATCATGGTATAATAGCATGTCTATATTTATGTGTTATGATGTATGTGCATAAGATTATGAAACTCCCTATAGAAGTCCAAAACTCGAGATTTTGGTTAAGTCTCAAGAGTTTGGACTATATTTCACAAATGATTGTTGATTAGAAGTAAATACTAGTGCTTATATGAACTATCATTCATAAAACCTTATGTCAAAAATCACAAGGACTTGCTCAAAGAAATTGTTTAAACAAGTGGTTGGACATAATATTCTGAAGATATAAATTATGAAAATATTAATATCTTGGGCCATTTTCGGCCAAATAAATACATAAAGATCATTTTTGGAACATGGAATAATTTGAGCAATTATTGAACACTTCGATTTATTAAGGACCAAAAATGAAATTATTGGATAAATAAGGTCCTTTTGAACACTTTCTTAATTATAAGTTTAAAATGAGCATTTTAGAAGAAATGGGTCATTTTCAACAATTCACGTAGTTTTGGACCACTCATGACACCTTTTGACAAATAGGGGTCTTGTTTGATAATTTAAAAAAAGAAGGACCATTTTTGCCAACACCGATAATATTGGGTCATTTATGATAATTATGATTCAAAGTGGATTATTTTCAACAAACGAAAACGAAATATCTAGTCAACGAGTACAATTATTGTTATTTATTAAATAAATAACGGATTTCAACTATTTGCGTAGATATCGGTTAGTATTCTAGTCAGACGCATCTTCACTGTACCTATATATATTAGTGTACGTTTAAAGTCCTGTAAGAGTTATAACCAGAGTCTCCTAGAGGGAGAGCGGGAATTTGTGTATAGATCTATACGGGGTTGACACCCCGCACCTTCGCTGTTCGCTACGGCTAGACCGGCCAGTGTAGGGTGACAAATGTCTTAAACGAAACCGGCGACTGAAGAACGTCTAGACAGGCACTCCGTCATATTAGTATGGTTATAACGACTCACTTAGAATATAACAGTTTTATTTAGAAATTTATGCAAGTTACCCCTTTCGATTATAAACAACTATTGTTTGGATACTTTAAACGAAGTTTTTACCACACAAGTCTTAGGGTTTTAAAACTACAATTTTGTACATAAGAAAATATAGGATTTTCTGGAGAAAACGATTTTATACGGTTTCGAAAACGATAAACTAACACACACATGCAACTATACTTGATTGGAAACAAGACTTACAACTATTTTGACAAGAAAATATTGGATTTTCTGGATTTCTAACTATCACAAATTTTTATACAAAATGTTTATGAACTCACCAACATATTTTATGTTGACACTTTTAAAACGACTTGTATTCTCAGGAAATCAGTAAGGAGGTTAATGGAACGCAGATTCAGGATTATTTTGCTATAGTTTGGAATTTACTCACTAATGTCTCTTTTGTGTAAATTGAGAACGTAAACATGAGGTAAAACAATGTAAGTTTGTTATCTTATTGTATGATGTTTGGATTTGCTATGTTTCATTTATATTCAATTGTTATGATACTGCACAATGACGTCACCCGCCTCCGGACGTTTCCGCCGTTCTGGTTCGGGGGTGTGACAGATTGGTATCAGAGCATTGTTTATAGTGAACTAGTATATCTAGTCATACAAGACATACAATTATAAATACAATGGGACTCAAAACACTCTGACTAAAAGTATACTTTAAAGATAATAAGTATGTTATAAAATTATACGTACTTCCTAGAACCGTATCATAACAAGAACAAAACAAAATAACTTAAAGGTTGAACACTAAAGTCAAACCTGGACAGTTATGTAATCATATCTGAGATAAATATAGCCTGATCAACTATATTTATTTGAGATATGACCAACATGTGTTTGGGAGTGGTAGTGGTGTTGCAACAAGTCTAAAACCTCCCAACTCGTTATCCAAAAGTTTTAAGAGCCAAACCTAAACAATTAAAAATACTATAGGAGTATTTTATCGCTTCGAAAATTTTCTACACTCTTCTTACGCCCCTACTCTCGTACAGACGGCATGGCAGGATTTCATTTGTCGGGCGATCCCTATTTCCCTAATCAGGGAAATAGAGGGTGGATCGAGGAAGACCCAGAGGAAGAACCCATGCAAGAACTTAAGGAAGATGATATCAATGAGGAGGGAGAAGAAGAAGAAGAAGAGGATGATGTGTCGGACGCCGAGTCCGAAGTCATCGACCCTCCTTACGTCAACAGGGTACCTCCACATCGTCTGGGCCCCAATGGTCCTATACCTCCATGGGCTTATGACATCGAGCGATGGAGAAGGTATCAACAACAACCACCTCCTTATGGGATAGAGCAAAGATTTTACGATCTTCGTCAGGGAGGACCCGCTGACCGTGCTCTTCCGGTCGTCGTCCGACGGATCAGAGATATTGGAGATCAAGCTTAGGTGACTGCCGATCAGATGGTGCAAATGAGAGCTGCCTCGGAAAAAACGAATGCTCACATCCAGGACCTTGAACGGAGCTATGTCCCAATGGAGCGCCTGAATGAAGATCTTACCGTTGCACGAGCAGAAATAAGAGAATATCAGGTGCGACACACTGCCCTTGAGGAGACAGTACGTATCGCTGAGTGTCGATTAGCTGAACTTCAGGGTGCGTCCTCATCATCAGCCGCACCATCGGATGCTCCTCATCGCAAGTAGAACCCGTTTACCTGCTGTCGTTAACCACAAAACCCTCTTTTGCTTATGAATGTAGGATTAACTCTAAAAACTAAGTAACCGCACTCCTTGTCGAATCTATGTGCTAGCAGATTTTGTTTCCTCTATGTACCGAATGCCTTTCGAAGGAAAATTTTCATGCGTGTACTAAGAAATTATCGTTAATGAAACAGTTATGTGTTTTATTTGAGACGTATCTGCTATGTTTTCTATTATTGGTTAATGTCTCGTAAGCAAACCACCACGATCTCTAAACAATCACCGATATCTGAAATCATTATATACTCATTGTCCTTCTATTCCATGACAGAAAGATGCCGAGGAGACCGATTTGTAAAAATAACAACGCAGCACCACCACCGCCGCCTTCGCCGGATATGAATTCTGCTGCATTCCAAGCGGCAGTTTCAGCTGCAGTGACAGCGGCCCTAGCCCACATACAAACCGGAAATAATGGTGGTGGGAATAGCCAAGGGGCAGGAAGCTCCCACCAAGGGATGAATCAAGGGCCTGTAAAGGTCTGTACCTACAAGGATTTTTCCAATGCAAGACCCCGCATTTTCAACGGGACTGGATGAGTCATCGCCTTGAAAGGATGTATCGAAAAGGTTGACTCGGTATTTGAAATATGCGAATGTCCGGAAGGGAGTAAAGTGAAATTTGCGGCCTGCACGTTCATCGACCAGACATTGTCATGGTGGAACGGTCACATTGAGGCTATGACACTCCCTGTTGCAAATGGTATGTCCTGGGAAGAACTCAAGGATATGCTAATCGCTGAGTACTGTCCCCGAGGGGAGGTACAAAAACTCGAGCAAGAACTGTGGAACCTTACAGTGCAAAACTCAGACATTGACGCGTACATATCGAGGTTTAGTGAACTAGCGGTTTTGTGTCCTGGTATGATTATGTCCGAGCGAAAGAAGGTGTAACGATTCATTTGGGGATTAACGCCTCCCATCCAAGGTAATGTGATTGCCTTGAAGCCCGAGACCTTTGACAGTGCAAAGCGCCTAGCCAAGAAGCTTTATGATCACAGCGAGAAGAAAAGTACCAAAGCGACCGAGGGGGAAAACAAACAAGAAGGAGGTGACAAGAAGAACTAGGAGAACAAAAGAAAAGGGCGACAGAATTCAGGGCCATCCAAGAAACCACAGACAGTAGCAGTCCATTCTGCTACCGCTCCAGCTGGACCAGCTCCACCCGCCCCAGCCTCAACCACAACAGCGCCAGCCAAGTCATACGCGGGTTCCAATCCCAAATGTGACAATTGTAATTATCACCACTTCGGGGCATGCAAGGACTTCCAATGCACCAACTACAATCGAAAAGGGCACACTGTCTGGTATTGCTGGATGCCCCCACAACAAAACAAGCATCAACAACGCCGGAGCCAGCCGTGTATGTTACGGATGCGGAGAAACCGGTCATTTTAAACGCAACTGACCCAAGACAACAATCAGAACGCAGGAAGGGTCCTAGCCATGGGACAAGGAGAGGCAGGGCAAGATCCAACTGTAGTGACTGGTATGTTTCCGCTCAACAACTCTTATGCGTGCATTTTATTTGATAGTGGTCCTGAGCGGAGCTTCGTAAGTCACGAATTCAAACACCTACTCAATCAAAAATCCCCACAAATTGAACGAAGCTTTTACGGTTGAAATGGCCAATGGTAAAACAGAATCAACCAACGATATCTACGTAGGGTGCACATTAGCATTAAATAATCACTCATTTCCAATCAATTTGATGCCTGTTAATATTAGGAGCTTTGAAGTGATTGTTGGCATGAATTGGTTAAGACGCCACCATGCTGAAATTATGTGTCACGAGAAGGCCGTTCACCTTCATCTGCCCAACAACGAAACCCTAATAGTTTATGGCGATAAACCCGACACAAACCTCCGACTCATTTCTTGCATCCAAGCACAAAAGTGCTTGCATGAAAAGAATCACACCTTTCTTGCTCATGTTGTGGATAAAACAAAGGAGGAGAAAAACATTAACGATATTCCAGAAGTACATGACTTTCCCAACATATTTCCCGAGGATTTTCCAGGAATATCCCCCGAGCGTCAGGTCGAGTTCCGAATCGATCTTGTACTTGGAGCCACTCCAATCGCCAAATCACCTTACAGGTTAGCTCCTGCCGAGATGCAAGAGTTATCTAGCCAACTAAGCGAACTTCTCGACAAAGGATTCATCAGGCCGAGCTTTTCACCATGGGGAGCTCCGGTCCTGTTTGTCAAAAAAAAAGACGGATCTTTCAGAGTGTGCATCGATTATCAGGAGTTAAATAAGCTTACTGACAAGAATCGATACCCACTCCCTCAAATCGATGATCTATTCGACCAGCTCCAAGGAGCCAGCTACTTCTCCAAGATAGATCTGAGGTCCTGATACCACCAACTAAGGGTCCGAGAGGAGGATATCCCAAAGACTGCTTTCCGAACCCGTTATGGGCATTTCGAATTCGTTGTCATGCCTTTTGGTCGCACAAATGCACCCGCAGCCTTTATGGACCTGATGAACCGAGTCTGTCGTCCGTTTCTCGACAACTTCGTGATTGTTTTCATTGATGATATACTCGTTTACTCTAAGAGTGAGGAAGAGCACAGCCAGCACTTACGACAGATTTTGGGAACTTTGAGAGCGGAGAAGCTTTACGCAAAATGCTCCAAATGCGAGTTCTGGATTCGTAGAGTGGAATTCTTGCGACATGTAGTTAGTGAAGAGGGAATACATGTGGACCCTACCAAGATCAAAGCTATTAAGGGTTGGGAAACCCCAAGAACCCCAACCAAAATCCAACAATTTTTAGGCCTTGCTGGTTATTACCTAAGGTTCATCCATAATTTTTCCATAATCGCCAAGCCATTCACCACTCTCACCCAGAAAGGTGTACTTTTCCATTAGAATGATAAACAAGAAGCTGCTTTCCGAACCCTGAAACAAGCCCTCTGCAGTGCTCCAGTGTTGTCCTTGCCAGAGGGAACGGAAGACTTTGTAGTATACTGTGATGCTTCTCATCAAGGGTTAGGCTGTGTACTTATGCAGCGCAGAAAGGTGATAGCTTACGTATCTAGGCAACTAAAGACCCATGAAGTAAACTACACCACCCACGATCTCGAGCTGGGAGTTGTGGTCTTCGCCTTAAAGATTTGGAGACTCTACCTATATGGTAAAAAGTGCACCATTTTCACAGACCACAAGAGCCTCCAGCACATTCTAAATCAAAAGGAATTGAACATGAGACAACGGAGATGGGTCGAACCGCTAAACGACAATGAGTGCGAAATCAAGTACCACCCAGGCAATGTAAATGTGGTAGCCGATGCCTTAAGCCAAAAGGAGTACTCGGGTCGCCGAGTAAAGACGCTAACAATGACCATCCACTCCCATCTATCCTGACAAATCAAGGAGGCTCAGCAGGAAGCCTTGAAGCCAAAAAACGTCGCCAATGAGGCATTGCGCGGAATGGAAAAGAATCTGACGGTCAAAAAAGACGGAGCCTATTACCTTATGGATCGGATCTGGACACCGAGGTTCGGTGGATTCCGAGACATGATAATGAATGAGGCTCACAAAATGAGGTACTCTATCCATCCGGGTTACGATAAGATGTACCTGGATATCAAACAACATTATTGGTGGCTGAATATGAAAGCGGAGATTGCCACTTACGTGGGCAAGTGTCTCACTTGTGCCAAAATTAAAGTGGAATATCAAAAACCCTCGGGTCTACTTCAACAATCTGAAATACCCGAGTGGAAATGGGAAAGGATAACAATGGATTGTATAAACAAATTACCCAAGACAACTGACGGTCTGGATGCTATCTGGGTGATCGTTGACCGTTAACAAAATCTACCCATTTCCTGCCAATAAAGGTGACGTACAAGATGGAAAGACTAACGCGAATATACCTGAAAGAAGTAGTGAGACTCCATGGGGTGCCCATATATATTATCTCTGATAGAGATAGCAGATTCACCTCTCATTTTTGGCGGTCGCTCCAGAAAGCTTTGGGAACCTAACAAGATATGAGCACTGCCTACCACCCTCAGACTATGGCCAAAGCGAGCGAACCATTCAGAATCTAGAAGACATGATTCGGGCATGTGTAATAGACTTTGGAAAAGCTTCGAATACTCACCTGCCCCTAAACGAATTCTCATACAACAACAGCTACCACACGAGTATATGAGTCGCCCCTTTGAGGCCTTATATGGCCGGAAGTGCAGATCGCCCCTCTGTTGGGCTGAGGTAGGAGACACCCAGCTGGAAAAAGGGAAAATGCCCAACAACACACTCACTGGACCCGAGATTATTCGAGAAAAAATGGAAAAGATAGTCCAAATCAGAGCACGACTCCAAGCATCGCGAGACCGACACAAGAGCTATGCAGATAAAAGGCGAAAGCCTTGGGAATTCCGGGTGGGGGATCGGGTGCTATTAAAAGTCTCCCCTTGGAAAGGGATGATATGATTTGGAAAGAGAGGTAAACTAAATCCCCGATACATCGAACCATTCGAGATCCTTGCCCGGATCGGTCTGGTAGCCTACAAACTCCAACTACCCTCAGAACTTAGTAATGTACACCCCGTATTCCATGTGTCAAACCTAAAGAAGTGTCTATCGGACGAAACCGTCACAGTTCCACTAGATGAGATTGAAGTGAACGAGAACCTTATATTCATTGAGCAGCCTATCGAGATTATGGATAGAGAAGTTAAGCACACGAAACAAAGCCGCATCCCCATTATGAAGGTTAGATGGAATGCCAAGCGTTGACCTGAATTCACATGGGAACGCGAGGATCAAATGATGCAAAAATACCCTCACCTTTTCGCTAGTTCGTAAGAATGACTCTTAATGAATTTCGGGACGAAATTCCATCTAACGGGGGGATGATGTCACAACTGGAAATTTCAAGTCCAAAAACCAAGCCAAAGAAGTCCCGTATATGTAATACTTATAGTGATACTATTATTATTTTATGGTAATGTAAATTTTTGAGAATCATATTACCCTAAAGCTCTCATGAACTATGAAATTAAATGGGATGTTGAACCCACGTAAAATATAAAGCACACAAACAATAAAACAAAGATGTTTGAGCTTCCTATACACTAAGACCATGAACACATCCCTAGGAAGCTTCCATGGTCGTGAACACCTTAAGGAACCAAGCTTTTAGACCATAAACCCTTCATCTTGAACATGTTTCGCCGTAAACAACTCCCAAGGAAACACTTTGGCCGTAAACTACTTCAAACCACCATAAGTAGACCGTAAACACCAATCTAGGCCACTTTTAGGTCGTAAACTCCATAATGGAACCCTTTTAGGCCGTAAACCACCTTTGGTGATCCTCTTTTGGCTGTAAACCTTTGTGAAAACCCATTTAGGCCGTTAACCCTTTTAATTTCAAAGGTGTTTACGACAATTGTGAGCTGTAATTGACTAATTTCCAATGCAAATCTCAGTAATATATGCATTACCCACCAGTAAACCAAGCAAATATCAAATCAATTCCTTATCCCATATGAAGAAGTGTAAACCCCATTTCTCATTTCACCAAACTCATTTTCACTTTCTAAGAACATCCGTAAACACTCCCAAGAACTCAAGTCAAGCTCCAAAAGCCATATTCTTCACCATTCTTTCTAATTTCTTGTAAGTAACACATATTTGGCAAGTGATTCTCCATATTATTTTCTTATTTCATCATACTCACACAAGATATTGTGTGTTGATGTTCCTAGGAGATACTAAGTTTCCAAGAGTTGTCAAACTCTTCAAGTGTTAGGACTTGAACATTTCTCAACATCTAGCCAAATCAGCCACCAAAATCAAATCAAGGTGAGCTTCATACCCCTCTTTTGAGTTTTCATTGTTTTTGGAGGAGGATACAAGTCAAGGGTCTTGTGAAATCATGGTATAATATCTTGTCTATATTTGTATGTTGTGATGTATGTGTATAAGATTATGAAACTCCCTATAGAAGTCCAAAACTCAAGATTTTGGTTAAGTCTCAAGAGTTTGGACTATATTTCACAAATTATTGTTGATTAGAAGTAAATACTAGTGTTTATATGAACTATCATTCATAAAACCTTATGTCAAAAATCACAAGGACTTGCTCAAAGAAATTGTTTAAACAAGTGGTTGGACATAATATTTTGAAGATGTTAAATTATGAAAATATTAATATCTTGGGCCATTTTTGGCCAAATATATACATAAAGATCATTTTTGGAACATGGAATAATTGGAGCAATTATTGAACACTTCGATTTATTAAGGACCAAAAATAGAATTATTGGATAAATAAGGGCCTTTTAAACACTTTCTTAAATATAAGTCTAAAATGAGCATTTTAGAAGAAATGGGCCATTTTCAACAATTCACGTAGTTTTGGACCACTTATGACACCTTTTGACAAATAGGGGTCTTATTTGATAATTTATAAAAAGAAGGGCCATTTTTACCAACACCGATAATATTGGGTCATTTATGATAATTATGATTCAAAGTGGATTATTTTCAACAAACGAAAAAGAAATATCTAGTCAACGAGTACAATTATTGTTATTTATTGAATAAATAACGGATTTCAACTATTTGCGTAAATATCGGTTAGTATTCTAGTCAGACGCATCTTCACTGTACCTATATATATTAGTGTACGTTTAAAGTCCTGTAAGAGTTATAACCAGAGTCTCCTAGAGGGAGAGCGAGAATTTGTGTATAGATCTATACGGGGTTGACACCCCGCACCTTCGCTGTTCGCTACGGCTAGACCGGCCAGTGTAGGGTGACAAATGTCTTAAACGAAACCGGCGACTGAAGAACGTCTAGACAGGCACTCCGTCATATTAGTATGGTTATAACGACTCACTTAGAATATAACAGTTTTATTTAGAAATTTATGCAAGTTACCCCTTTCGATTATAAACAACTATTGTTTGGATACTTTAAACGAAGTTTTTACCACACAAGTCTTAGGGTTTTAAAACTACAATTTTGTACATAAGAAAATATAGGATTTTCTGGAGAAAACGATTTTATACGGTTTCGAAAACGATAAACTAACACATACATGCAACTATACTTGATTGGAAACAAGACTTACAACTATTTTTACAAGAAAATATTGGATTTTCTGGATTTCTAACTATCACAAATTTTTATACAAAATGTTTATGAACTCACCAACATATTTTATGTTGACACTTTTCAAACGACTTGTATTCTCAGGAAATCAGTAAGGAGGTTAATGGAACGCGTATTCAGGATTATTTTGCTGTAGTTTGGAATTTACTCACTAATGTCTTTTTTGTGTAATTTGGGAACGTAAACATGGTGTAAAACAATGTAAGTTTGTTATCTTATTGTATGATGTTTGGATTTGCTATGTTTCATTTATATTCAATTGTTATGATACTTCACAATGACGTCACCCGCCTCCGGACGTTTCCGCCATTTTGGTTCGGGGGTGTGACAGAATCTCTCTATTTGTATCCACCAACAAGTCACCAAACAACTATTGCAAGAGAGAAAAAATGGGATAATTATTAAAAGAACGACTTTTGGATTGTGAGAAGAAGTGAAAAACTATATTTTTTTTTCTCAAACACATGAACTCTTATATACTTGCATATGTGAGGTGAAGTCCATACTTTCATTAAATGTATGAGCCATACTTTGTAAGTAAGCATGGGTGAAAGACCAAGTCAAACAAGCAATCCCCTACTTAACGTTGTAATTCACGAAAATGGAGGTTGTGATAGGGACATCATGTGTCTTTCACTCAAGATCATTACTAGCTTATACCATGTGACAGTTAAATGAAATACCAAGGGTCGAAAATAGATGTACATGACATATATACTCATATCATCCAAATATAACTAGTTATGTTCTCTATTATTATTATTATTATTATTATTATTATTATTATTATTATTATTATTATTATTATTATTATAATTTCAATGAAACAATAATTCCTATTTAAATACAAATGTTGGTTATGTTTATGATAATCAAATTATTTAATAAATAATCAGTTAGTGTTTATTTGCTTAAGGTGTGACCTTATATGATCAGATATTATTATCAAATGTTATTGCGGTTGTGTATTTTTGTATTGGAGAAGAACGTTTTCTACCTCTTGCGTCCCAATTCAAATGAAAATATGGATATCGACCCTCCAAGTCACCAATAATATGTAAAACTAACTCTTTCCTCACCTAAAAGCGTCATCTAATCTTTTCAGTGTACATGACGTTATCGGCAAGATAGTCTTCTATACGACGATTATGCCTAACTTCGTGATTTATCTTCAAAGGACATGTTGACGTTATAAACATGAAATTTGAGCTTCTAGAATTAGAATCTGGCATGATAGAAGAAAACAAAAAAAACATAGTGTAAATAGAAATTAATTGGATATTTGGGTGGGCATGTATCCTTAAAAGCTATGGCAATCAAGAGATGATGAGGTGAGTACTTTTTGAAAGAAGATGAGAGGATATATGAAATACACATCAACCATAAATAGAAAATATACAAATTTCAGTAAGGAAGTTAGGTTTGTTCGACATATCATTTGTTTCTTCTTTAGTTTATTATGGGGACAAACCCCACATATAGCATTTAATGATGTATTACTAGCATTATTTGATAATAAAATATCTCTAAGAGATTTAAACTACTTCATAACATTCATTTATACATGTACAGTTAGATTATTTACGACAATTTATAGAGAAAATTTAGAGTATCTACTTCTATATGTATTAGCGTTTCAGCTTTTACTTTTCCTATTTAATCTTTCACTTTGTCTTGTGTCACCTCACCGATTCATATTTTTCTCGCTCTTCGAAACACAAGAAATTGTCACATTTCACTTCATCCCATTTTTTTTCTTTTTTCTTTTTAAAATAAAATTACTATACTTTGAAAAATAAATAAAGTTAACTAAAATAATGGTTAATAGACACAAAATTAATAAAAATAGGAATTTTCATTAGTTAAAATAAAAATTACATTTCCACTCCAATGTTATATGTTAACTCATGAATAGTGGTTGTGAATTTTTGTATGGGAGAAAACCTTTTTCTACCTCTCGCATCCCACTTCAACTGAAAATATGGCAATCGACCCTCCAAGTCATCAATAATATGTAAAAATAACTATTTCCTCATCTGAAACCCTCATCTAAACTTTTAAATGTACACGACGTCATAGGAGGAATAGTCTTCTATAAGATGATTATGCCTGACTTTGCGATTTCTCTTATACTGACATGTTCTCGTTCTAAACGTGCACTTTGACCTTCTTGGATGAGAGGGAAGGCCGATTTGACTCGAATCCTGGACCTGATCTTTATTTTGGGTAATACGGATGTTTTTGACATGATGACCGAGAAACGTTGCTTCTTATAATGTCATCGTATCCGACGAACTTGATGATAATAACGACATTGTGTTTCACTACTACAGAAAGGCACATTATATTCACTATATAGGACCCGATTTCTGAAAAAACCGGGTTATATTATGTAAAACCAGTTGCGTTTGTATTCAAAAATAGTCTCAAAACTATGAGTTTAGCAACAGAAGCTTTTTAAAAAATATCATAAAACTACTTTTATTTCCCAAACAAAGGCTCATCATTCTCCATTTAGAAAGATAAAACACATCCATAGATGGAAAATGAAACGACAACCTTTATAACAGATGAAGAAGGCAAAGATCCAAAGTATAATCTCTCTATTTGTATCCACCAACAAGTCACCAAACCACTTCAAGATGTTAGTCTTTACTTGTTGTTAGTTCTACTTAAGCCGTACATACTAATAACAAATTAGCCTTAAAAGGAGAAGAAACTAAAGCACTCAATAATGCACAATTATTGCAAGAGAGAAAAAGGGGATAACTCTTAAAAGAACGACTTTTGGAGTGCGATAGAAAGTGAAAAACTAGATTTTTTTCTCTAACACATGAACTCTTATATACTTGCATATATGAGGTGAAGTCCATACTTTCATTAAATGTATGATCCATACTTTATAAGTAAGCATGAGTGAAAGACCAAGTAAAACAAGCAATCCCCCACTCAACCTTGTAATTCATGAAAATGGTTGTTGTGATAGGGACATCGTGTGTCTTTCACTCAAGATCTTAACTAACTTATCCCATGTGACATTTAAATGAACTACCAAGTGTCGAAAATAGATGTACATGACATATATACTCATATCATATGAATATATCTAGTTATGATCTCTATTATTGTTATTATTATTTCAATGAAACAATAATGTTATTGCGGTTGTGCATTTTTGTTTTGGAGAAAAACGTTTTCTATTTCTTGCATCCCAATTCAATTGAAAATATGGAAACCGGCCCTACAAGTCACCAATAATATGTAAAACTAACTCTTTCCTCGCCTAAAAGTGTCATCAAAACTTTTCAGTGTACCTAACGTCATCGATAAAATAGTCTTCTATAAGACAATTGTGCCTAACTTCGCAATTTCTCTTCAAATGACATGTTCTCGTTCTAAACACGAACGTTGAGCTTCTAGATTTTTTTAATACAAATTTTTATTTTTCCATGAACACAACCATCGGTTTTCAGATGGATCGGTGAAGCCTCATCATGTTAAGGACACGATAGAATATGGCACGATAGAAGAAAACACACAAAAAATGTAGTGTAAATAGAAATTAATTGAATATTTGAGTGGGCATGCATCCTTAAAAGCTATGGCAATCAAGAGATGATGAGGTGAGTACTTTCTGAAAGAACATGAGAGGAGATATGAAATACACATCAACCGTAAATAGAAAATATACAAATTTCAGTAAGGAAGTTAGGTTTGTTCGACATATCATTTGTTTCTTCTTTAGTTTATTACGGGGACAACCCCCACATATACCATTTAATGATGAGTTACTAGCATTTTTTGATAATAAAATATCTCTAAGAGATTTGACCTACTTCATAACATTCATTTGTATATGTACAGTGAGATTATTTACGACAATTTGTAGAGAAGATTTAGAGTATCTTTCACTTTTTCTTGTTTCACCTCACCGATTCATTTTCTTCTTACTCTGATCTCGCTCTTCGAAACACAAGAAATTGTCACATTTCACTTCACTTCATCTCATTTTTTTTCTTTTTTCCTTTTAAAATAAAATTACTATACTTTAAAAATTAAATATAGTTAACTAAAATAATGGTTAACAGTCACAAAATTAATAAAAATAGAAATATTTCATTATTTAAAATAAAAAATTTCATTTACACTCCTATGTTGTATGATAATTGAGGAATTGCGGTTGTGCAATTTTGTATTTGAGAAAAACTTTTTCTACTTCTTGCATCCCACTTCAACTGAAAATATGGAAATTGGTCGTCCAAGTCACCAACAATACGTAAAAATAACTATTTCCTCATCTTGAACTCCCATCTAAAATTTTCAGTGTACACGACATCATTGGAAAAATAGTCTTCAATAAGACAATTGTGTGTGGCTTCACGGTTTCTCTTCAAATGACATGTTATCATTCTAAACATGAAATTTGAGTTTCTTGGTTTTGGTAATACGGAATTTTCTTTTGCCATGATGTCACCGATAAACGTTGCTTCCTATAATGTCTTCGTATCCGATGAACTAGATGACGATGACGACATTGTGGTTCACTACTATAGAAAAACACATAAGAATCGCTATATTGGACCCAGTTTTTTTAAAAAATTGGATTATATTATGTAAAACTTGTTGCCTTTATATTCAAAAAATAGTCTCAAAACTATGAGTTTACCAACGAAAGCTCTTTAAAAGAATATCATAAAACTAGTTTTATTTCCTAAACAAAGAATCATCATTGAAGACTTAGAAAGAAAAACACATCCATAGATGGAAAATGACATGAAGACCTTTGTAGTTCTTTGAGATCTCAAGGGGAGGCTAGATCGTTGATGAATCCAAAGTAAAATCTCTTTATTTGTATCTACCAACAAGTCACCAAATCAAATCAAGATTCTAGTCTTTACTTGTAGTTAGTTCTTCTTAATCCTGAAAGAATAACGACAAATTATCCTTAAAAGGAGAAGCTACTAAAGCACTCAACACTATACAACTATTGTGAGAGAGAAGAAAGGGGATAGCTCTTAAAAGAACGACTTTTGGAGAGTGAAAGTAAGTAAAAAACTAGATTTTTTCTCTAACACATGAACTCTTATATACTTTCCTATATGAAGTTAAGTCCATACTTTCATTAAATATATGAGCCATACTTTGTAAGTAAGCATCGATGAAAGACCCATTCAAACAAGGAATCGCCCACTCAACCATGTAATTCACGACATTGGTGGTCGTGATAGGGCCATCGTGTCTCTTTCACTCAAGATCATAACTAGCTTATCCCGTGTGATATTTAAGTGAAGTATCAAGTGTCGGAAATAGATGTACGTGACATATATATATATATATATATATATATATATATATATATATATATATATATATATATATGTCACGTACATCTATTTCCGACACTTGATACTTCACTTAAATATCACTTGATATATATATAATATAACTACTTATGTTCTTTATTATTATTTCCATAAAACAATAATTCTCAATTAAATACAAATGTTGATTATATTTATTAACAATCAAATTATTTAATAAATAATTAATTAGTGTTTATTTGTTTAGGTGTGACCTTATATAATCATAAATTATTTACAAATGTAATTGCGGTTATGCATTTTTATATTGGAGAAAAACTTTATCTATCTCTATAAAACGTCCCCAAAATAAAAAGGAGATTTTTCAGTTTTTTTAAATATAATAACCAATATAAATCCTTTGTTTCAAAACCCATCTAGTGGCATTCATTTCATTAAAACCATACAACATCAGAGTTAGGTTTACAAAATGTGAAAACTAACATCTTCGATGCGTGTGTACAGTCATGCCGAGCTCTTACCACGAAGGACCTGCAAAATGTTTAATCCACAACTGTAAGCATTAACCTTAGTGAGTTCCCTAATATACCACATATTCCATCATACATACTATGTATCCACGCAAGATCCCGGATCTAGCGTCGAGAAAACAAATCTCCTATCCATAAACATGAATCATCCATATGGGCCCAGCCCTAGAGAGTATACGAGCCTAGCCCTGACTCCATTGCCATGGGTTCCACCCTAGTCTTACATACAATTAGTATAATCCATCTACATAATTTCCTACCCGTTTTGTGACCCAACCACAATCTTTCCAATCAGTGTTGTGATCCAACCACAATCTTCCCTATCAGTGTTGTGATCCAACAATAGTCTTTCCATATAATCCATAAAGTCACATGTAGCCAGGGATCAGATAGACAGTCGAACAGATGACCCACCCTAGAGTGAACAATCAGACAATAATATCACAAGTAGGTATTACGCCAAGAGTTCTCAGGCTATCCAACTTAAACTACATAGAACCCAAGCTATCATTATCACATAATCATGTAACATAACCACATAGCAAAATACCATCATGTCCATACCCTTATGAACTAGCCTTCCCTAGTTTTCTGCTATTAACCACTTCTCAATAAGTCCTTCTCTAGTCAATCAATGTAATCCTGATAACTAGTCTACCCCAATTACCCTAACCAACCGTAACCCCTAACAGTACCACACAATTAACAGGCAAGACCTTACCATTCTAGCATAAAATGACATTAAGTGTCCTACACAACACATATATACAAAGGAGTTACCTCAACGACTAACATACATGTCCTCTAACAACACCTCTATCCTAACATGCAAAGGATATAAAATAGGATACTTGGCATAATGAGAAACTCACCTAAACTGAAGAACCGAAGATGCACAACAACACTCTCACACCTTGCACTGCTCAATCCTACGAACCGAATATCACCAAGATAGTTAAATCCTCAATCAGCAACCCAAAACCTCCAAGTTTGACCCTAGGTCAAAAGTCAACGTTCAAAGGTCCACAAAGTCAACTCCATGTCGTGGGCACTCCTTGGCCACGTCGTTGGAACACAAGATCAAAAAGTCAACATGCAGGACACTGCCACATTATGGACCCTCCTTGGCACCGCCACATCGTGGCAAACCCTAGTTTATGTCGTGGCTTCTGGCAGAATGCCAAAATCTCCATTAAGTGCTTAATTCATTTAGATCATGTCCCATAATCTCATATCCAGTTCCTTTTACTGACTTAATCGATAAAGTTTCCAACTTTATCCATTAGAAATCCTTCCCAAAGCTAGATCTACAACCCTAAGTCCTTAATAGTATAAAACCTTTCCTAAAATATGCACGACCTTAAGAACAAGATCAAGATGAAAACTTTTCTAGTCCAACATGATTATGATGTGATAAAATAAACTCAAGAGGCGTTGGATTTAACTCAACTCCAAGGCACAAGCTCATATGGACCAAAAGGGAAATAAATGATCACTCTATGAGCCACATCATAGCATATGGATTCCAAAAAAACCATGCCTTTGACTCCCTTATACCATCCACTGATCCATTCTGTAAAACGGGTGTTACAACTCACCCCCACTTAAATTAGATTTCATCCTCAAAATCAGTCCTTACCGATACCTCCTTACATGCCCTCCGAACCCCTTGTGGGTTCTTCTAAGTCTACTTTATACCATAAGTCAAAGCCAACCCGATTAACAGAATCTACAATCACCAACATAAAGATCCTTGAAACCAAGTGCATAACCCAACCCAAGTGGAATCTTCCATAAGTTCGAATTCATGACCATAAAAGAACTACGACAATGGTCAAAGAAGATACTTCCCTTCAATCCCAAGAACTAATTCAATCCTTAGATAGCAATATGCAACTCGGCGAAGAGACAACCCTAATGCCTTACAACTAAATCACATCGAGAAGAACTATACCTTAACCATAATCCGAGGACCTCGCAACCATGTTTGACTTCCAGACAGACAGGGCCACCCAAACCTCAACCATATTGATCACGAATCATAGATCTAATCTGACGATGATATAACAGCCCGAACATAGCATGTAACTAACCCTTGATAGAAGCTAACTCTTACCCTTAGCTCGAAGGCTCTGAGATTGTACCCGACAACCAACATAACAAACCTATCCTATAGGTCAACCTTGTTGACCGGGACATTCAGAGGTCCGCTATGAATGAGTTCTTACCAACCTTACTCCATCTAACGGATGGAGTGAAGAATAAATTCCATAACTAAATGTTGAAACTGATGCTTGCACTCATGGATGAACTTCGAACTTCAAACGTTGGGCTAACCTAGCCTATACATCAAGAAGACCCTAACAACCATGAAATATAAAGAGAGGAATGACTGAACATACCATCACAGACCTACTTCAATCCATGTGAATTCTATGATCCAACCGTAGTCTAACAATCAAGCATGCTGCTACAGCCCAACTGCAGTCTCTCCTGCCATGATCCAACTGTGGTCTTCCATATGTGAATGCTATGATCCAACCATAATCTTACCACCACTTTCCTTGATACACCTACTGCAGTCTTTCTTGCCATGATCCAAACATGATCTTCTATATGTGAATGCTATGATCCAACCATAGTCTTAAATTATTTCCGTTGCTATAGCCTAGTTGTAGTCTTTCACGCCAAGATTCAACCACGGTCTTCCATTTGTGAATGCTATGATCCAACCATTGTCTTACAATCACTTATGTTGCTACAACCCAACTACAGTCTTTCATGCCATGTTCCAACCATGGTCTTTCAACAACCTATAAGGACGGCAAGCGAATCTAACACGAAACTGAACCCCTTGTAACGTCCCAAAAATTACTATGTAAAATTTACATTTTAAAACTAACAGAAACATCATTCATTCATTGCAAAATCCATCATAATGTGATAATGTATAAAATAGTTATCATGGTACAAATCATGTCATAAAATGCAGAATGTTGGTGGATGCGGTGCGATTAAATCGGGCCCTTCCCTTTCGAACCAGAAGTACGTGAAACCATAAACATAAAACTATAAGCACAAAGCTTAGTGAGTTTCCCAAATATACCACACACCAAGCATACATAAAAACTTGAAGCTAAAATGGGTCTATTTCATCCCCTTTGGTATCTTTCAACCGGTACTGGGTCTATTTCACCCTTTTTGTATCTTTCAAGCGGTACTAGGTCTATTTAACCTAATTCGGTATCTTTCAACTAGTAATAGGTCCATTTCACCCCCGTCGGTATCTTTCAACCGGTACTGGGTTTATTTCACCCCTACAGCTAAGCATCCAATCATATCAGTGAGAGTTTCAAAGACAACATGCACATATAGATATATCAGCAAGTGTCACAAAGACAACTATCATCCTATAAACATAATCTAGTGGGCCTTCATTAGCGCCTTCGACCCACGAGTACAGTGAAGAGACTCACCTAACAAACGATGATCAACTACTATAGCTCCTACTATCATGAATACAGATGCTATGAACCACCTATACGGCCATACAAAGTACACCCTTATCTTTCCTTCCAAGACTAGGAGTTTGACCAAAAGTAAACGCAAATCAAAAGTCAAATTCAACGGTCAATGTTGACTCGTCACGTCATGGCCATCCTTGGCCATGTTTTGCCCCCCCCCCCCCAAACGACAAAACATACGTGTTTTCCCCATTCACCACGCCATGGCAGCCTAGGCCACGCCGTGGGCACTAGGTTTAAACTATTTTAATGACTTAAGTCGAATCCTCCAATCCCAGAGGTTCCAAAGTCTAGATCTGATCATTATTATTGTCTAAATGGATAAAGTTTCCAACTTTATCATTTGAGATTCACCAAGAGGTCTAGATCTCAAGTCTTAGGTCCATAAAACACAACTACGGCATGGGCTTAACCAAGAAGCACATAATCCCTGAAGTCTCAAACCCATTTACTCCAGAAGAGCTTATAACACTAAAACCAACTTAAAGATTGGTGCTTTTTAGACATCCATGTCCAATGCATGCATGGGACTCATCTTAGGTCAATTTAGGATTTATGCCCAAAATCTTATGCATAGATCAAACAACCAACCAAACCTCATATCAAACCATGAAATACTCCAAATGATCAAGAGATTCATAAAGTTGCTACCTTTATGACATCTCACTATCCCAACTAACAAGATTATAAAGAAAATGGAACAAAATCCGAGATCTAGCAACCTATTATCAAAAAAATTGGAGACTTGAACACTTACAAGGGTCTAGAATCGAGCTAGGAAGGGAGATGGGGACTTTCTTGCTAATCCTTGGCTTACTCCTTTTTGCTTCTTCCTTCAAGATCTCTTAAAAGCACTCAAGAAAGCTTCAGCAATGGATGAAAAGGAATTAGTGTTTAACTGAGTAAAAGAGGGTGGTGGAGGCTGAGGGTGAGAAAACCCTAGCCTCCTCAATCCTTTAAATATGGTGAAAACTTGGATAATTAAGGTTTACGAAGTCAGTGGCGGCCACACAATGGCCTTCCTTACCACGTCATGGCGAGTCAAAAGAGACCCGCAACCTGAAAATGCATTGCCATGTTGTGGCTATCCTTCCCCACGTCGTGGTGACTCCCAAAGTCAAATTTAAATTAAATAAAACATACCTCAAAACCAGATATTACAACTCTCCCTCATTTCCTCCTCCGGTTCCCAAGTCCACTCTAAGCCTCTCTGGTGCTGCCTTTGCACCTTTACCAGGTTAACCATCTTGTTTCTTAGGGCTGTGGTGTTCCTGTCGAGGATCGCTACCGGTCTCTCTATGTAATTCAGGCGCTCATCAACCAAAATGTCCTCCAAAGGAACCACTTAAGAATCATCAACCAAACACTTTCGCAGTTGAGTGAGGTGAAAAGTTCTATGGATCTGACTGAGCTCCTCGGGCAGCTCCAAACGCTATGCAACCCTGCCCACCCGGGTAATAACCCTGAAAAGACTGATATATCTGGGGCCCAGCTTGCTCCGCTTCCGGAATCGGATGACATCTTTCCAAGGTGACACCTTCAGGTGTACCATATCTCTGACCTGAAACTCCAAATCGGATCACCGCCTATGTGTATAGCTCTTATGTTGACTTTGCGCGGTCTGCAATCTCCTATGCACCTGTTGGATCAACTCGGTACTCCGCAGCATCACCTCCATACTACCCATGAACCGCTGACTAACCTCGGCCCAACAAATCGGGCTTCGACACTTCCTCCCGTAGAGAATCTCAAAAAGAGGTCGATCAATACTGGAATGATTGTTGGTGTTGTAAGAAAACTCATCCAATGTGGATGGTCCGTTCGCTCTGACCATCAGTCTGTGGATGAAAAGTCGTGTTGAAGTGCAGACGAGTACCCAACTCCTCATGAAGTCTCTTCCAAAATATGGAAGTGAAGTGTACGTCCTGATCAGAGACCACTAATATCGGAACCCAATGTCGTTCCACAACCTCTCGGATATAAAATGTTGGATTAGATGTCTAAGCCCATAACTATTATTGGTATGTACTTCACCCGAGAGTAGCATGATCCATTTGGGTTGCATATCATCAGGACAATTTGTTAGGATGGATTCTTGAGAGAAGGTTATATATGATTTGTTAATATATTATAAGTTATAATATATTTATATGAAATCATATGTTTTAATTAGTATTGATCAAGAATTAATTTGGAATTAATTTTGTGATCAAAGGAGACTAATTAAATCTATGGGGACTAATTATGGTAATTACTTATATATATATATATATATATATATATATATATATATATATGTATTGGGCTTATGATCCATGTTGGACCACGTTTATGTATGGATACATAAAGAGTTGTGCCACATGAACCATGGATCATAAACCCATGGGTATGGTTTTGGGTTATACCCATGACCCTTGAAATCCAACATATAAATACATGTTCTTAACCTAAAAAATGCTAACATGCATGTTCTTGGAGTTCATAGGTGTTTTTGGGTGCATGGAATTCTCTCTCAAGTTCCACCTTTGTCCATGATGTGTTGTGATTCCATTTGAGGCTTCCACACTATTAGGGCTAAGCTTCTAAAGGCCAAATTCATCAAGTTCTACAAGCTACACAAAGAGGTGAACTTCTAACTAGTATTTTATGTAGTTTATATCATTTGTATGCTAGTTGTAGGTTTAAAGCATTGGAAACAATATTGCATGTATAATTAGAGAAAACATAGATCCAAAGCTTTTAGGGTTGTATGTGCATCATAGGATGTTGTAGTATACTAAAACTCAACAGTGGTATCAGAGCCTAGGATTGTTTTCCATCATACTTGATGCTACTTGTTTTCAAAGCTTGAAAAAATTGTTTTTTTTATTCTGCATGATCACCACGAGGTGGTCAAAATTACCACGAGGTGGTGACGGGTCTGGCACATTTTTGAATTTCTTTGCTTAATTTGGATTTGGATAATTACTATAAAATGTTTTCTTGATAAAAATTCGATTTAATGTTGTGAAAATAATTATCCTCATCCAAATAAAAGATAATTGTCATAATTTTAAGATTTGTATTAGTTTATATGTTTATGCTAATTTCTTGAAGGTTGATGATATGAATTATCTTGTTCTTATGAGTTAGTTTAGCTTAATAGAAAAATTATGTGATAATTGGTTTTCGATTCAAATTGATCTAAAAGTTGTTCATAATATGAGTTTTGTAACTTGTCCTCAAGTTATATGAAAAGTCTCATTTATGAATTTTATAACTCATAAAATTTCCATAAGTTATGAAAATGAAGAGTCTCATTTATAAATGTTTTTAAAGTCTTCCATAACTTGTCCTCAAGTTATGGAACTTGAAGAGTTTTTTCATTAAACTACTTTAAACTCATAAGTTATGGAAACCAAAAGTTTTAGAATTGTTCAAAACTTGCCCTCAGGTTTTGGAATTTGTAAAGTTTCCCCCCCCCCAAATGTATACTTTAATTCCAACCCTTAGAATTTTAATAGTTTAAAATTCAACCCTTATACTATTATAATATTATAGGTTTAATATTTATATATATATATATATATATATATATATATGTATAAGAGTAAGTCAGTCTTACCGTTATTAGGCCTCATTCACGAAGTCAGTCTATAAGGGGGGTATAAGGTTACTGCCTATAAAAATGGTAGTTTAATGGGTGTCCACTCTCACCCACCGCTTCCTTGACTGGTGGAGGGTCGTTAGCCGAATGGGTAGGACAGGATATTAATTATCCCTTCATTAAAAATATAATGATAAATATAAAGTAACTAAACTTTATTAAATGCCCAATCTTAGTTACTTTAGGAAAATGTGAATTTGGTGCTAACCCATGAAATTACACTTTACACCCTGTTAAGTCGTTAGTGGAGAATGTGTGGTTAACCGGCACACTAATCTGGGACTGACAGTGCGTGGCAAAGGGTAGCTTGATGTTAATCATAGATCAATGGAACGTATGTGGTTAACCGGCACATTGATTAGGTGGTTGTAACATTGGGTGTACCAAGCTAATTTGCATGGTTATTAACTCCTTGTTTGTGATCCTCGGCATCCCAGTCACAAACGTAAAGGGAACAATCGAGATTTAAACATGCCATTGAATAGTTCAATGAATCTCACAAGATCTAGGAGTTTCAATTCATTTAAAACCTAATGTTAAATTTCGTTTTTCATGGTGGAAATTGGTAAATCGTCATTTACCTACCTTCAAATATTTTGTAGCTTGGATTACGGCATCCCTCTTCCAAGTTATAAAATATTGTGTTGGGTCCTAGCCTTAATATTTCATATTGGGTGTTATATTAAGGACTTAAATCAACTAAACTTGAATTTCTCCCTCATAGATGTCTAGTTATGACAACAATGGTCTTCCATATCCTTTTGGATAAAGCTTTCCTAATGAATATGATATCCCAAATGGCGATCAAGGTGAAAGATTAATCCTTTTGTTGTGCATTAATGAGACTGGAAATCATACTTCACCTCATCCACCTCCTCCAATTGTTCTCCCTAACCCACAAGTTCTTGAATAGTTCAAGGTCACTCAATCCCTATTGGCAAGCAGTGTCTATATGTACTCACATCTTGGAGATGAAGTCTCATATTGACAAGCTGGGAGAGTTGGGTGTCGAAGTCTCAAGGAAGTTGAATGTTGATTGGGTTCTTCAGTCGCTTTATGAGTCATATAGTGAGTTCATTAAGGACTACTATGTGACAGACCACGACATGACCCTTAATGATCTTACCTATTTGCTTGTTGCTGCTGAATCAGCAATTATTTGGAGCACTGGTAAGGCAAATTTGATTGGAAGATCTACTTCCCAAACTTCCATGGACATTGACAATGGTAAGATTAGAAATCCAGAAAAGCTTTATCTTCCCAATGGAAAGGGATCGGCCATGGTAAAGTCAACTGACCGAATGGTAAAGAGAAAGGCTAAGTCTGAGATAGTCTCGTGTACCATTCCTAAAGAGTCCATATGTTTCTATTGCCAAAAGAAGGGTCATTGGTTGCGAAGCTGCCCTATTTACATGAAAGTTCTCTAGGATGGTAAAAGTCAATAAATTTGACTATTTTTCAGGTAAAGTCCACTATCTAACTCTATTAAGTTCCTATTTGGAGATTCTTATTACATGATGTGACTAGGTCGCATTTTGATGTTTTGTAGAATCGAAAAAGGAGAGGAAGCTTAGAAGAAGAGTATGTTGAATCTGATCCTGAAGATAGATTTCGATCGCTTGATTCGAAGATCAGAATTTTGAGCTGCTGCTTAAGAGTTATGATAGATTGCTTAGGAATAGATAATAACATAGTATTCATATGTATTTGCATTGTAAGGATAAGTTTTTCCGCAATTTTAAAATAAAAGGAAAATTTTTTATTTTGTTTATTTTAAGTATCCTTACAATGGGATTTGTGAAAATTGTTGTTTATATGATTCCATTGATAGCAATATTGGAAAATGGATTTTATTCTTTCGTTTGTGGTAGTGTCATAATTTACTAAATAAGGAAAGATTCTCATCACCCAAGTTTCGGTTGGATAAAACTTGGAATCATGCAACTTGTATTGTATGATGAATGAGAATTTTCATCTTTGGGAAATTAAGACTAATTCCTTGTTCACATGTATATGTGAGTCAAGTGAAGGACTAGGAGATCGGGTACACTTGGTTGTGCGCTGATCAGGTCCACCACAAAGAACGATAAGGCTGTTCGTCATGATTTACTAAAGTTTAGTAAATATGGTTGTGCTTACAAGTTTAAGTATAATTCTAAAACATTGGAAAAGTTTCAATGTATGGCAGGATGAATGAGAAGAATCAAATTAGGCGGAAAGATAAAAGTTTCTCCAATCTGAAAAGATAGGAGAGTACTTCAGTATCATGTTTTATGATCATCTTAATGATTATGAAAAACCATATCACAATTGATCCTCTAAGGACATCTTAGTGCATTTGTTTGACTAAGAAGAGGAATCATGAATTGTTGAAATGGTGAAATCAAAAGATGAATTATACTTCGTTCCAAAATTGAGTCTTAGAGTAATACTCCAAGATCGAGCCTTGAGTAACATAATGTTAAGAAGGTTTTAAAAACTTATCAAATGTAGAGTAAAATGTTTTCTATTATTGTACATTTGAAATTGGTGAGTTGCGATGTTTTGGATAAAACAAAGACCAACTAAGGCCAATTGTGTGAAGTGTTTGTCTTGATAAGAATCCGCACTAATTCTTGAATATTTGCTTTGTCAAGGAATGGTTCTTGACAAGAGAATCTTATATGTCAAGAGTTCAATGGGAGTTTTAAAGATCTTCAAAATTTTCAAGAACTAATCAAGGGTATTGTTTATATCACTAGCACACGACTTGAGGTTTATAACCTATCGTGTTGACATATTCTTGTTTCTGTGCCTATTCCAGTTAAAAGTTGACTATGCATGTGAGTTCTATGAGTTCTCAATTGTTTGCATGACAACTTGGAAGACATGGTAGGCCCTTGTGCTGCCAGGTGACAAGAAGTTAAGATTGAACAAGTTCAGTCCATATGAGTTTGGATTTCTCACTAACCTCCTCTTGTGGTTATGTTTTGACAAATTCACATGGATAGGAACACATACACCATAAAATCTAAGTGTCATAAGGTTTCTCTTCGATTCATGAAAATGATGGTGAGGAAACGCTTTCACTAAATAGATTTTAAGGAGATATAAATTGTGATATTTGCATTCTCAAATTTGATTATGATTACGGCATCCCTCTGCATAATTCGAATTGTGAGAAGGGGCAAAAGGTCTAAACATTATGATTACGACATCCCTCTACATAATTGTTTAGACACACATGTGAGCTATCTAAGGAAAGGTGTATGATTTTGATAAAGTCTTATCAAAGAATCTCATATCAGAAATCTGAACTTTGGTAAGAAAGTCAATAAAGTATTGATTTCTAGAAGTCCAGTTGATTTCTGGAAACATGTCAAAGCTAGTGGGAACATAAGTGTTATGCTGATAAAAATATAATTATCATGTTAGTGGGAGTATGATTATTATGTTAAGTGTTGCAAGTTAGCAATGTTAATTATAGAAAACAAACATTTCAATTTGCAAAGTTGCAGGGTTTGAAAAGTTGTTTTTCTATAATTAAGGGAGAGGAAATTATACTTCATTCCAATTCTAACAGCTTAGATTGAGATTTTAATCAAATATATATATATATATATATATATATATATATATATATATATATATATATATATATATATATATATATATATATATATATATATATATATATATGGATGTTATGTTGGAATGGTTCAACATAAGGAAATTCGATATATGGAAATATTAATTGCGTTCCCAATATTTGATTATGATTACGGCATCCCTCTCCATAGTCTGAATTTTGAGAACATGGCTAATAGAAAAAATTATAGCAAAAGACTAGTCTAGGATCATGTCTTTATGTGAGACATTATGAATCGTATCCCATATGCTTCGGGTATAGGATCGATTGCATATGCTATAATATTTCTATGTGTTCTGAATTTTCCAAATGCCTAGGGCATTAAGAGGGAAAAAGGACCAGAATTGTATATGACTAAAATGATTAAGCAATTGTCGAGGACAATCTGAGGCTTACCAAAGATTGGTTACTCATGGACAGTTGGAAGTATAGTGTTCATTTTGGAAGGACCATATTGACATATTCTGAAAGGAGGCAACTCTTGTTCAGAAGTGATAGTCAAAATGGGAATATGGAAATGTTTCCATAAGTGGAAGTTATTCTTTAAATCTGTGTAAGATTAGAAAACTTAATGCAAGAAGGATGTTCAAAGGAATGTACTTTGAATATGAGACTTCGTTTCCATGGAATTGCTCTCCATTGGAATACTTTGTAATGTATGTTGCCAAGTCTTTGTGACTTTTGTGCATAGTCATTACAAGAGGATCATTGCATATAAGTTTAGAATCTAACAGATTTCAGTAAATGGCAAAGAATATTGTATTCTTACATTTATCATAAGAATTTGGAGTTGTGAAATGAGCATCATTGAAATGTTATCAATTGATCTATTTCACAAAGAAAAGACCATAGATAAACATAGTGTGTGTGCTTGGAGCATGGCATAACTATTGTTTTAGTTCAAGTATTAAGTTGATTATTCGAAACATTATACAATGAATAATGAGTAATCAATATGGTGATTAAATAAAAGGTTTTTTATTTACTCTCAAAACTTTTGGGGCCATATAGGATTAGTATTATTCTTGTGTTTCACTTTGCATGTTTTGACCTCCCGAATAACTAGGTTATTCAAACCGTCTGCAGTCGATCATACTTTGGAAGTGGGTATTGAGGCAAGACTGTCATGAATGGGTCTGTAGTTTGTCTAGGTGGCCTAGACATAGCTGCAGTATTCATGAGTGCTCCTGGAATAAGATTTGAGTATTGGATTAAGCCCATGCTCATTTGAATCACTTCATGGATTTTATCACGAGTGATCATGAGACGATAATATCTTCTATTCTTCAAACTGAGAGATATGAGTTGTAGTCTACAAGTCGGTTACACATTGATAATGTGAAAACGCACCAGTAACTTGGTGTTATAAAACGCATTGTTGTGTGTGATTTGATGAGTAAATAGAGCAAGCATATGACTCGAAGTGTATCCAATCCTTTTACCCTTGGAGGGATAAAAGCGATATATGTGGGCTCCTCGATGATTTAGTAATGACAAACGTAACTGCTCGGCCGGGCCTGGACTGATTTGATTTGTTCAATTAGTCGGTCGTCATAAATCGGAAATCAGGAAACAACAGATGGACAGAGAGAATGATTATAATCCATGTCTCAGTCCATACGATATCTAGAATGGAGGAATATATGATCCCTTATCTAATGGACATGTCATTGACTAGGCCAGAGTTCGACAACGGCTTTTAAGAGCTACAATTGCTAGTCGGGTTTTGGAGTCGTACTTGCAATAATAGTTTTAGACTTATCCAAGTGGGAGACTATTGGATTAGATGTCTAAGCCCATAACTATTATTGGTATGTACTTGACCCGAGAGTAGCATGGTCTATTTGGGTTGCATATCATTAGGACAATTTGTTAGGATGGATTCTTGAGAGAAGGTTATATATGATTTGTTAATATATTATAATTTATAATATATTAATATGAAATCATATGTTTTAATTAGTATTGATCAAAAATTAATTTGGAATTAATTTTGTGATCAAAAGAGACTAATTAAATCTATGGGGACTAATTATGGTAATTACTTATATTTATATGCGTTGGGCTTATGATCCATGTTGGACCACGTTTATGTATGGATACATAAAGAGTTGTGCCACATGAACAATGGATCATAAACCCATGGGTATGGTTTTGGGTTATACCCATGACCCTTGAAATCCAACATATAAATACATGTTCTTAACCTAAAAAACGCTAACATGCATTTTCTTGGAGTTCATGGGTGTTTTTGGGTTCATTGAATTATCTCTCAAGTTCCACCTTTGTCCATGATGTGTTGTGATTCCATTTGAGGCTTCCACACTATTGGGGCTAAGCTTTTAAAGGCCAAATTCATTAAGTTCTCCAAGCTACACAAAGAGGTAAACTTCTAACTAGTATTTTATGTAGTTTATATCATTTGTATGCTAGTTGTAGGTTTAAAGCTTTGGAAACAATATTGCATGTATAATTAGAGAAAACATAGATCCAAAGCTTTTAGGGTTGTATGTGCACCATAGGATGTTGTAAAAAACCCAAAATAAACATCAACCAACTTGTCTGCAGAGATGCTCTCCTGAATGGAAATAAAATGTGCACTATTGGTCAATTAACGCGTGATGACCCGAATCGAATCCTCCCTCCACCCTGTCTATGGTAACTTCATGATGAAGTCCATCCTGACCTCTTCCCATTTCTAAACGGGAATACCCAACGACTTTATTTTTCCGTGAGGTCGCTGATGTCTGGCCTTGACGTTCCTGCAATTCAAGCACCTCTCCACATACTAAGCCACATCCCGCTTCATGCAGGGCCACCAATGATCAGGTCGGAGGTCTCTGCACATTTTTGTCGCACCCGGATGAATAGAAAATCTCAACTTATGTGCCTCCTCTATCAAGATCTGACCAGCACCTCCCACACACGGAACCCAAATTATCTGATGCAAGTTCAACAATCCCAAACTATCATAATCAAAAGAGGGCACCTGACCCACTATGCGTTCACTCTTTCGGTGTTCCTCTTTTATAGCCTTGACCTGGACCCCACGAATCTGCTCCAAAACTGCAGTAATCACAATCATCCTCAAACACAAATCTCGGATATTGGCGCTAGTCACCTTGCACCTTAGCGCATCGGCCACCACATTGGCCTTTCTAGCGTGGTATAAAATATCGCAGTCGTAGTGTTTCACTACAACCAACCACCTGCACATGAAGGGTCCAGTAAATGGTTTGGTCTAGGCTTTCATTGTATTTTGTTCAGTATGAGTCTGTAACACAGTTATTGAGTTGTTTATGTGTTTTAGATCAGTAAGTGTGTTTACGACCGTAAACAGAGTTTACGGCCGTAAACATGTTTACGACCGTAAACCCTGTTTACGGTCGTAAACCCCGTTTGCGGTCCAATTTAGTATAAATAGTGGAGGTGTAGGTCTTTGTGTAGTTGATGATGCCATTGCGTTTAGAGAGAGTCCCATCGAGTTGTACCTGACGTTTTTCTGAATATAAACGTGTGCAAGCTCGATTTCTTTTCATCTTATTCTTCTATTCGTGATTGTTTGTTGCTTGACTACTGGTAAAGATCCTTATTAGGACCTTACAATTGGTATCAGAGCAAGGATTGTATCAGTCAATTTTTTCAGATCTGGAGCTTATTTTATCTTATTTTCGAAATATTTTTGCGTTTTTGGATAGATCTCTGAAAATTAAGTGGGGTTTCTTCTTTGCATTTTTCATAAAAACGAGTTT
The DNA here is from genome assembly GCF_052849685.1 of Lactuca virosa. Lineage (NCBI taxonomy): Eukaryota > Viridiplantae > Streptophyta > Magnoliopsida > Asterales > Asteraceae > Lactuca > Lactuca virosa. The sequence goes on along the minus strand of NC_136428.1, from coordinate 329,980,806 downwards.
TTGATCGAGTTTTGGAGCAAAAAAGGGTGAAAAACGTCGTTTTTTCGCGAATATGTTGAAGGTTTACGGCCTTTGAAGGGTTTACGGCCGGCGGCAGCGGCGTTTACGGCTAGGGTTTCTGGAGTTTACGGCCCGGTAGTTTACGGTCCGAGGTTTACGGCCCCGGAGCTTGCGGTCCGAGTTTGCGGCCCAGTAGTGTTTCCGGCCTCGCAAGCAGCAGCCTCGCTCAGCCTCGCTTCGCATTTAAAAAAATAGGAGGCGGATTTGGAGGTGCCGAGGTTCGAACTCGGGACCTCAGGGTCATAAACACAGCGCCTTATCCAAGTCGGCTACCTGATCCCTTGTTACAATCTTTCGAAATTTAATTCATAACTCGTTATTCTCGGTTTCAACTTTCAAAATTTGACACTTTTAACCCAAAATTCAATTTCTTTTATTTTTTTTAAATTCCTTTTCATCCCGGAAGAGTGGATTCTCGTCAAATCTAAGCGGGATGGGAATGCTTACATTATTGACATGAACAACAACATCCCTGAACAAGTCACCTGCCTATTCTCAAAAGTCTCCGAACAAAACGCAATGTTGTGGCACCGACGGCTCGGTCATGCTAACGCGAAAAACCTGAATCGCCTTGCTAAGAATGAGATGGTCCGAGGCTTACCTGTCAGAGAATTTATTACATTTGAGAAGTGTGTTTCCTGTGCTCAAGGCAAACACCATCGGAAACCACACCTGCCCAAGCAAGTCAACTCAATCAGTCAGGTGCTCCAATTATTGCATATGGACTTATTTGGTCCGGTCAACGTCCTGAGCATGAACAGAAGCTCGTACTGTCTAGTTGTGATCGATGATTTCTCTCGGTTTACGTGGGTCTTCTTCTTATCCAACAAAGCGGGGGTCGCTGATCTGATAAAGCAGTTCATTGTGATGATTGAAAAACAAACCAACAACCAGGTGAAGGCGCTTCGTACTGACAATGGAACTGAGTTCAAGAATGCCGTTCTTGACCACTTTTGCGCAGAAAGGGGGATCGTGCATCAATACAGCTCTGCTCACACGCCTCAACAAAACGATGTTGTTGAAAGGAGAAACAGAACTTTAAAAGATGCTGCAAGGACAATGCTTTGTGATTCCAAATTACCTGTTTTCTTTTGGGCCAAGGAGATTAACACTGCTTGCTACGTGCAGAATCGTGTTCTAATCAACAAAGCTCAGATGAAGACACCATACGAGATTCTCTATGGACACAAGCCTTCAGTCAGCCATTTCCGTGTATTTGGCTGCCCTTGCACCCTTCTTCACTTGGAATCCAACCCTAAATTCAATGCCAAAGTCGATGATTGTTACTTTGTAGGGTATGCTGCGCGCATCGCTTATAGGGTTTACAACAAGAAGACTAAGCAGATTGTCGAATCCTATGACGTGCGCTGGTTGGAGGAGAATGAAACAGACGCTCGAGTGGGTCCTGACTGGCTATTTGATTACACATCGCTTTTCAAATCCTTAAATGTGTCTTCAGATGGCTCAAATGGATCCTCTTCTGGTTCGAAGATTGTTCCTGACGAAGACGAAGACGAAGAAGTTGTCTACAGACCTCCAACGGTTGAGGGGGAGTCCTCTGCTCCATCTGAAGGGGAGCCTTCTGCTCCACCTGAGGGGGAGTCATCTGATCAACCTACTAGTCCAGAGTCTAAAGTTCAAGATAGAACTCCTGATGCTGATGCTACACCTCTTACCCCTATTGAAAGAGAGTTCATGTCTAGAGATGCTTCCGCTACCACTTCAACTTTTATGGAACTACTCTTTCCTGAAGAAATTGCAAATGAGTTTGTAGCAGATTCATCACATATGGATCAACCAGCAAATGATGGAGATTTCAACATCCACACTCTTCCTGTTTCACTCAATGATATCATCCAAGACATTCCTTCAAGAATTCAACGTGATCATCCAATCGATAACGTCATTGGCCAGCTGGGTGACGGAGTTAAAACCAGAAGTCGGAGTGGAGATGTCAATGCATGTCTCTATTCTTGCTTTATATCTCAAATAGAGCCCAAAAACGTTGAAATGGCTTTGAATGAGCCCTGCTGGGTAGATGCGATGCATGAAGAGCTAAATCAGTTTGAAAAGCTCGGGGTTTGGAAGTTGGTTGAGTTACCAAAGGGCAAAAGGTCTCTCGACACGCGTTGGGTCTATCGTAACAAGCAAGACGATTCTGGTATAATAGTGCGCAATAAAGCAAGGTTGGTGGTTCGCGGGTTTCGACAAGTTGAGGGTCTTGACTATACTGAGGTTTATGCGCCAGTTGCTCGGTTGGAAGCCATTCATATCTTTCTCGCGTATGCCTCCTACATGAACTTCACGGTCTACCAAATGGACGTCAAGACTGCCTTCTTGTATGGCAAGGTGAAGGAAGAAATTTATGTTGATCAACCCCCTGGGTTTGTTAACTCAAAGCTTCCTAATCGTGTCTACAAGTTGGACAAGGCATTGTATGGGTTACATCAAGCTCCTCGAGCATGGTATGCGACTCTAACAAAGCACTTCCTCGAGCATGGATACTCTCGCGGCACAATTGATCAAACTTTATTCATCAAGCATGTTGGTAATGATCATATACTAGTTCAGATCTACGTTGACGATATTATCTTTGGGTCTACCAGTCCACAACTTTGCAAAGAATTCGAAGGCGTGATGAAGAAGCGGTTTAAGATGAGTTCACTGGATGAAATGACCATGTTTCTGGGGCTTCAGGTCAAACAAAATTCAACCGGAATCCTGCTACATCAAGCTAAGTATGTGGAGGATATTCTTGAGAAGTTCGGGTTTGAAGACGCAAAACCTGCATCGACACCAATGGCTGAAAGACCCCTGTTGAATCCAAATATTGATGGCGAATCCATAGATCGAACTCACTATAGATCGATGATCGGATCGTTGATGTATCTTACTGCAAGTCGTCCCGACATCATGTTTGCAGTTTGTTAATGCGCTCGCTATCAGGCTAATCCTAAACTTTCACATCTTATTGTTGTCAAAAGAATTTTTCGGTATATCAAAGGCATCCCAAAATTGGGTCTTTGGTATCCAAAGAATTCTGAATTTGATTTATATGCTTTTGCTAACAGTAATTATGGAGGCTGTGAGCTTGACAGGAAATCAACATCAGGAGGGTGCCAATTCCTTGGTGATAGGCTGGTATCGTGGTAGTGCAAGAAACAGTATATCGTCTCTACCTCAACAGCTGAAGCGGAATACGTTGCTGCATCTGCCTGCTGTTCTCAAGTTATATGGATCCAACATCAGCTGTTGGACTACGGTTTGAATTATCTAGAAACCCCAATTCACTGTGATAATGAGGCTGCAATCCAAATCACTAAGAATCCGGTCCAACATTCCAAAACCAAGCACATTGATATCAAAATTCATTTTATCAGAGATTGTTATGAGCGCTCGCTCATCCGGCTAGAACAGGTTCCCACTGCCAATAATGTGGCGGATCTGTTCACCAACCCTTTTAACAAAGCTCGATTCGATGTGCTTGTGGGATTTTTGAAAATGATTCGTTTTGAGGATTAAATATTTTTTTTAGGCTTAGATTAAATTTGCGCATTTTAGTCATTTCATTCTCTCCCATGCACAAATTTAGGGGGAGAAATAAACAAAAACCAAACAAAAAATTAGAAAATTAAAAATTCCAAACATAGTGTTATTTCTGTTTTATTTTTTTCAGAATACATTCAAAAATCCAAAAACATTAAAAAATTCAGAAAAATCAAAAATATTGTCGTTTACAGTTTTGCTTGTTGATATAGTACTGGGAAGTGATATTATCAAGTGATAACAGGCTATGTAAGTCTGCGTAACGTACCCAAAGTTGAAGGGTCTATGCTCTGGTTTGATGCGCCGGTAGGCACGAAAGATTCTAAATGGACTTGACTAGGCAGAGTTGAACTTAAGAAATTCTTAGACTTGACAAATCTTGACCTAGTTAGATCCGTTTAGCCTGACAATACGACGCTCGGATAGATTGAGCAGGGAGATATATATGGGAATCTACTGGTCACACTAAAGAACCTGTATCTGGAACCGTGGATTAACTTTTCCTCGATGTGCGGATTCTGTCCTTAATTCCGGTATTGATGGGGCGACTGGGGAATTCCGATAAAGTAGGTCTGTAGAAAATTATTTTCTTTCTCTCTTACTGTTAGTCATATGTTGCCTCCTTTACGTGATTGGAAGAGATCCGACCTGGACTGCAACATATGCAAATCTATTTCTCTGCATATTATATCTATGAAATTCTTCCTATCTGTTAGTCATATGATGTCTCCTTTGTGTGACTAACAATCCGACCTGGTACACAGCATATGCAACCTTCTACTTCTCAATCCCCCTAAAAACTATAATTAATAATAATCTAAATCTATCCTCTCTATGAATAATAGTCTGCTCACCTAAAGTAAGGAGTATCTCGGAAGTTCTTGATTATTGGAGCATATCAGGAAGCGGGAACCATGTTCTAGTACAATTAACAATTGAACACTCACAGATCGTCTATAGATCTCGCTGCTCAATTTAGGTGGACAACAATATCTTTGGTCGTCGTCAGCTGAATGGTCCTTAAGATATAGTATCTACGAACTTAGGATCAGATATAGTATCTAGGAACTTAGGATCACCCTGTCTTGCAACTAATAGGATGTCCTAAATCGGTCACAATTTTTCGTGTTTAAGTGGACCACAATACCGGCGATCGACCAGACAAAGATGTGAAGATGAAAGGTACCGACAAGTGGATTAAGGCTGTCTAACAACTTTGATCCCGGTATCACAAGAAAAATTTTCAGTGAATTCTAAGATAAATTCTTGTCTGTGTTTATTCTTATTTTTATTTTATTTTATTTTATTTTTATTTTTAATTTTATTTTTATTTTATTTTTAATAATTGTCAAAAATTTAATTTTTAAACATTTTAATTCTTAAATTTTAGAAATTAGTTTATTTTATTTTTATTTTTAGTTTAATTTTCATTTTACTTTTATTTTAATATCCTCAAATGTTTATTTTTGAAAAATTTAATCGGAATTTGGACTGGGCCTTACACTGTGTGGGAGACAGGTAAAAGTTAAGGGAGTATATAAGGAAAAGCTTACTACCGTAAATCCTTCCCTCTTCTACCTCTCCCTGTTTACAGCCGCAAGCCTCCTTTCTCTCTCTACTCTCTCTCCTCGAAAAATTTTCTGTGAGTTTTTGCGAAATCGACTAGTCTACTTCGAAGGTATGCTAAAACCTTCGAAGGTATGCTAAAACCGACTGGGGATATGCTACTTGTTCATCGAATCGATCAAAACTGGAGGAGTAATCTGGGTTTTAGTGTTAGTCGGCATTCTGGGAGGGTTTACGGATTTGGGAGATTCAAGAACCGTAAACTCAATTTGGCCTTACGACCGTAAACCCTTTTTGGCCTTACGACCGTAAACTCACTTTGGCTTTACGACCGTAAACTCCTCTGAGCTTACGACCGTAAACTCAGTTTACGGTCAGTTGACCAGTTTGGACCGTAAACCCAGTTTGACCCACTTTGACCGTAAACTCAATGTTGACTAATTTTGACTGTAAACTCAAATTTTTTGTGGTCAAACTAATTTTTAAGGTTAATTAAGAAAACTTAAAGCTTTAAATTGTTAAATACTTTGTTTTCTTACTTGGCCTGTTTAGTGCAGGTCAATGGCGAATCTCAAGTTTGCAGACATGCACAACCTGGCGATTGTGTTGGATGAACCTCCGGTCGCTCATGGAGAATTCAAATCAATGATCTACAGATTAAGAGAATGCTGTATGTCCTGTGCCATCACTGTGAATCCCGTTATTTATCAGAACATTGTCCGGGAGTTCTGGCAGACGGCCAAGATATCAAAAGAAAATGGTGCATTTGCTGTTAAAGCTATGGTCAAAGGATGCAAGATCGTAATCACCAAGCAATATATCAGAGACACATTGCTGATCAATGATCAACCCGATTTTCCTACTGAAATTGGGATTGATGATGTTCAAAGGATTCTCAGAAGGATGGGATATGAGGGCATCTACCCTCCCACGGTGAAGAAGCTTTTGCCTCCCTACTGGAGATTTTTGGCACACGTGTTCGTGAGCTGCATATCGGGGAGGAGATCAGGAGCTGATGAAATCTCTCTTCGGAACACAGGGGCAATCGTTTCATTGGCTGCTGGCATAAAATTCAACTTCTCGAAGTTCATTCTAGATGAGTTTTTGGTGAACATAAATGCTATATCCCGGGGAACCAGAGATGCATTTTTGTTATACCCGAGATTTATTCAGGTGTTCATCGACAACCAATTCCCGGAAATAATCAAAGACGGTGACAAGCTGGATATAAAGTCACTAGGCCCACACACGGTTGGTCTAATCAAGCAAAACCGAAAGGGCAAAGTATTTTTCCAGGGCTTACATCCTCTCGAGAAGTTTGGAAAATTCGCTGAAATCAATGAATCTTCCGAGTCTCATGGGACTTCGGACAAGATGTCTTCAGAGCCCACTTCCTCCGAGAGAGTTATTTCTGAGGATGTTATCACAGTCTCAGATCATGATGAAGAAGTAGCTCCAGCTGCTAATGCTCAAGTAGATGAGGAACACGAATTGACATCTGCTCAGGTGCAAGGAGATTACCATGAGGGGTCTGGAACGGAAACTGATTTATACGAAGACCTCAACCTCACAGGATTCGAAAACGATGAAATCCCTCTCAATTTTGGGAGTAATGAAGATTTTATGACCGGGATGAACCTCAATACATTGCTTGACAATGTCGATGAAGTTGCTCCTCTAGCAACAGAGACAAGGGAAAAAGAAGACGTTCTCGAAGCCACACCTCCTCCTACCAATCCATCGGCGGAAATAGCAATTCCTATGGTGACAGCGTCAGGGATTCCTCCCCTTGATGTTGTTTTACCTACTTCTGCGCCGTTGGAAAGTGATCACCCAGCCACACTAGCCTCTCCTCCTCCAAGTAAAAGACGAAGACTCGACCCTAGACAGGGATTTACTGATTCTAGTGCACTTCAAAGTTTTACAGCTCAACCAACAACAACTCCAGTTATAGTCTCATCTGAACCTATCAATGAAGGTCCTAGTACCTTCTATGAAGCTGGTGGATCTTCATTCCCCACGGATTTCTCTCCTCCCAGGCCAGAGCATGATGCTGCCTCGGTTAGGTTAGCTAGGTTTTTGGCCAGAGAACAACTCACAACGCCTCCCTCACAAGGCAAAGGAATTTCTATTGGGGGTGGCAGCTCAGGAGAAGAGAATCCTTCACTTCTTGGACTCCAGAAAGAGATCGATGCTTTTAATCAGAAAAATGTTAATCTAGATCAGAGAAATATTGAGCTTGATATCAAGGTCGCAGACCTTCAGACTGAGAATACAAAGCTCAATATTTAAGTGGCCGAACTTATCAAAGACAAAGCTCTGAAGTCGAAGCAAATTACTGACCTGTAGACGCATTTCGGCCTACTGACTGCCAGCTACTACGATTTGAAGAAGAAACTGGAAGATAAATTTGGCGACGAATTCAAGTCATCCGTTGACGAGCCGCATATCTATCTTCCCAACCAAGATGCTCCCATAGTTCCTAACCCTAAAAGAACATCCACCATTGTTTATCGTTTTGAAAAAGAACCGGCTCAGGCTCCAAGTGTAATGGCATTAAAACACGCTAAATTGGCCAAGTCAGCTGAAAAGGGTCAACTTTTATTCAAAAGGAGCTCAGAACATAATGCCCCCTGGGATGAACAAAAGATCACTGTTACGGATGTGGGCGAAAATCGTTTCAGAGATGTTTATGGTGATAGGTCAGGAATCATCTCGTGGGGATTCCATGACACAATGAATATGTTTATGGTGAGAAGAAAGAGCGGCAATACTGAATTATACAAAGATGCACACGATTTTCATTCCTTTACTCGGATTGATCTTACGGAGCTGTCTAAAGCTCCTTTCTCAAATCCATCAAACAATCCCAGGGCGACTCAGTTCAAATCATTTTTGGAAGATCAAGTAGCTAAGGGTTTCCCTTCAATGAAGACTGCAGAGTCTATTATCAAGATTTATCCTAGCGTCGTTGATCCCAAAACAAGTCAGCCACTTCGATCAGTGATGTGGCCCGCTACTGCTCAAGTAAAGCAGGTTCCCGTTCTTCAAAATTATCCAGATGGATCTCTCGCATCCATGAAATACTGGGTGTTTGATGAATCTGCTGCTGCTGCTGTCATCAAGCTTAAAGACGATTGTATCCGCTTGTATGACAAGAGGGATCTGCTTCAATTTGGCAAGTGGGACATTCATCAGCTCTCTATTCATCAGATCAAGGTGGCTGAAGACATTTTTGAGCCCGTTGCAAAGGAGTACACTTCGATGGTGGCCGAAATTATCGAGAAGGAGATGTGGAACGGAGCTTTGGGAAAATCCGATGTGCTGGTGGTCGACAAAAGCTGAGTCCAAGCTAGCACCAAACCAAGGGGGAGATTGAAGGGTCCAGTAAATGGTTTGGTCTAGGCTTTCATTGTATTTTGTTCAGTATGAGTCTGTAACACAGTTATTGAGTTGTTTATGTGTTTTAGATCAGTAAGTGTGTTTACGACCGTAAACATGTTTACGACCTTAAACCCTGTTTACGGTCGTAAACCCCGTTTGCGGTCCAATTTAGTATAAATAGTGGAGGTGTAGGTCTTTGTGTAGTTGATGATGCCATTGCGTTTACAGAGAGTCCCATCGAGTTGTACCTGACGTTTTTCTGAATATAAACGTGTGCAAGCTCGATTTCTTTTCATCTTATTCTTCTATTCGTGATTGTTTGTTGCTTGACTACTGGTAAAGATCCTTATTAGGACCTTACAGCACAACCTCATATTTAGATTTGGCTGATCCATCAAGTACCTCAAGCTCTTCTGATCTTTGTAGATGGTACAACGGATTCCATAGAGGTAATGTCACCAAATATTAAGGGCGGAAACGACCGCCCCCAACTCCAAATCATGAGTGGGATAATTCGCCTAATGAGTCTTCAGTTGCCTCGAAGCATAAGCTATCACATGACCCCTCTCCATCAGCATCACACCCAAAACTGTGATTGACGCATCACATTATACGACGAAATCATACATGCCCTTTGGTAGAGTCAAAATCGGAGCCTCGCACAACCTCTATCTCAAAGTCTCAAATGTCACATGCTGTTCAGTCCCCTAGTGGAAAGTAACTATTTTCTTCATCAAACTGGTCAATGGAACTGCGATTCAGGAGAAATTCTCGATGAACCTCCGATAATACCCTGCGATACCCAAGAAGCTCTGAATTTCAAATGGAGACTTCGGAACCTCCTACTGCATCATGGCCTCAATCTGTGACAACCGTCAAATTCTAGTCAAGTCAAAGTCAAATAAAGTCAACAAGTCAAACCGGTCAACTCAACTAACCCTTGTATACTAGGGTTTATGTTATGTAATTATTGTACAACTCGCTATTTTTGTAAGAAGTCATCACTTGGAAAGTTCGTATGTTTAGGATTCTTGAACCCTAATCGGGGTAAGTGATGTAGCAAAACGATAAAACACTATTATTGCATACCTTTCCGGGGTGTGTAAGATCCTTAAACATGGCTTAATGGGGTTTATGGACCTTGCGTTACAAAGCCAAACGCTCAAAAAGGTCACAAAAGAAGTCTCTCCCAATCTCTTTCACTCTATCTCTCTATTAAAAATCTCTCCCAAATCTATCTCAAAACTTCCTTTAACTTTTTATAATCATTTGGCTCACCCTGACCCTAAACCGGGTCAAAAACCGCTCGAAACGGGAAGATTTCTTGAAAAATAGCCTTAAAGAACCGAAACCTTCCCTTAAGGGGCGAAGCCTCTCGGACCAAACTATGAAGGACCGAAACCGAACTGCTGAACCGAAGTGGCTTGAACCGAACCCGAAGCCTGCTGAGGATCGAACCCTCCGAACCGAACCCGAACCCCTCCCTTTGGACCGAACCTCCCCACTCCGCTTTCGGTCTATTTCGGTCCATTTTGCGTTCGGGCTATTTCGCTCCTACTCACCTTCGGTCCATGGAAGCAGGGACCGAACCTCCGGCCCACATCCGAGAAGCTTCGCTGTAAGGCCCATTTCACCCGGTTTTCGATCACGACTTCGTTTTAGGCCCGTTTTGCATGATTTTAACGCGGGATTTTCACCCAAACTTATATTTTCACATATAAGACCCCATATTTCCATAATCCAATCACATTTTGAGGGTAATTATTATCTAAGATTAAAAATATAGTGGGTAAGATATTTAGGTGGAGTGTTGACTTATCCTTTGGGCAAGGACACAAGTTACCTCCCATACCCACTCTATGACCATCCTCAGTCACTATTCCACCATACCTGGTCATTCCATCATCCTTTTCCCACTCTTTCGAGCCAAGCACCTTGATCCAAGGATAGAAAAATCCTTATCTCTCCTCCCATTTCACTCACACTCCACCAAGAAGCAAAAAAAAAACCCATTCTTTCTCACTATCCCTCTCTAATCTCGAAAATTCAAGGTTGATCACAAGCTCTTCATCTACTCCTAGTAAGTAATATCACTCCTCACATGATTATTTCTCTTTCTTTCTACTTAAATCAAGAGTTCCTTACACAAATATCATCATATTGTTGTTAGATCTTCGAATCTTCAAGCATCTTCTAAGTGTTCTTGAGTTGAACACTTCTTTTCTTCATCATCCATCTACTGAAATCACTCAAGGTGAGTTCATACCCCTATCTTTTCATGTTTTTCTTTAGTTTTAAGGGGGGGGGGGGGAATACAAGTTAAAACACCAAGAACACAACTAAACTCATCCATCAGCTTTCATCAGAAAAGTTTAACTCCATTCACGGATTGTTTTGGGCAACTTAAACATTTTAGTTTTCAAAACTGTTTTAGATGCAAATAGTTCAGGTTCATAACTTTAAAATTACTACTTGCACATCTCCATACGATTTTTCTACAATTTATGGTGATTTTTACAAAACCACTGTAGCTACGAATTCGGACCAGTCTATGAATATGAACATTTTTAGACCAATTAGAGACTTTTAAAAATCATAAAAAAAAATTATGAACAAACTAGACACATTTTCTAAACTCTCAGAGTTTACGGATTTAGTTTTCGACTTCGTATGATTTCTCTGTGATTTTTCCAAAACAGTGTAGAAATGTTAGAAACAAGTTAATAGCTTATAACGTTCATCACACTTTGTAACATGTTGAGCAAAGTGTTAATCTTTGAGAATTTCATATTTTTCATGAGTTTCTTGTTGTGGTATAATTATATAACAGAAAATACTCACTGATTTGTAAGAATCCTCCATCATTACCAATAGTACAAGACAAGGCATGATAAACATAGTTATATTTTTGCTATACATTCGACTTACATAGAAAAGGGTTCTTTTACATTACAAACGTTTTGGATAAACTATAATAGATATCGTTTATGTTTCGTATACATTACAAACACTTATGATAAACTATAGTAAGTATAGTTTATGTTTCATATACATTATAAACAATTATGTTAAACTATAATAGGTATAGTTTATGTTTCATTTACATTTCAAACTCATTTACCAAAGATTTTCAGTTCATATAAACGGGGTGCGAATACAAAGTACCGGGTTTATACAAAAAGGGGTTTTCAGTTCAGTTCATGTAAATTGGTTAATGAATAAATTTGTGAGACATTCGCTTCACGTTACTTCCAAAGTAACGAAATCAAAAGTCCTGTAAATTGTAACCAGAGTCTCTTGTAAGGAGAGCGTGATAGTTGTGTATAGATCTATATTGGGTCTGACAAACCCACACCTGCAACAGCTAGACCGGTAGGTCTGGGGTGACAAATGTCATTTAACTTTGCGACGCCTGAAGAACGTCGTATTACGAGGCCGTCTGTGTCATAGTATGGTTATGATAACTCACATGGGGTATTAACAAAACATAATATTTACGGGTTTTACTTCTAAATTAAACGAGTTTATGTCGATTTAAACTTGCATACATTACTTTAAGTATGGAAAAATACTTGTACATTTCGGTCTTGACTTTTAAGACTACAATGCATTTTATAAGGGAAATATCGGATTTCTCTTGAACAAATATCACTTTTACAAAGAAAAGGATTTTAGCATCACCTTCAAAAGCTTATGAACTCACCAACTTAATTGTTGACACTTTTTCGAAACTACTTGTGTTCTCAGGAATTCAGTGAACCAGAATAACAACAGCTTTTGAGGATGGGGACGCTCAGACGTCAAACATTTCATTTTGTCATCATAATGTAATTGATTTTGAAATATGTGAATACATACTACGATGTAACTTTTTCAATTATATTTATGATGGTTGTATTTACTTTAAGCACTATTATACTCGTTGTTATGATACTACACATGAAGTCCGCCACCCCCGGACATGTCCGCCATCCTTGGTTTGGGGTGTGACACAATCTTCGCCGGATAAACTAATATCCCCTTTTCATTGACAAGATGCCCCAAAAACTACACTTAGCACAACCAAAACTCATACTTGGAGAACTTGGCATAAAGCCTCTCCCTCCTCAGAATTTACAGAACCTCTCGTAGATGATCCTCATGTTGCTCCTTGGTCTTAGAATAGAACAAGATATCATCAATAAATACAATAACAGACCGATCCAACATCGATCTACACATACGGTTCATGAGATCCTAGAACGCGACTGGAGCATTGGTGAGCCTGAAAGGCATAAACACGAACTCGTAATGACTATAACGAGTCCTAAAAGCAGTTTTTTGGACATCGTCGTCTATGAATCTCATATGATGGTAGCCTGAACGCAAATCGATCTTGTAGAACCAAGATGCACGTTGTAATTGATCGAACAAAACATCAATCCTTGGAAGGATAACGGTTCTTCACCGTTAGCTTGTCTAACTCCCGATAATCGATACACATCCTATGGGAGCCATCCTTCTTCTTCACAAACAAAATCGGCGCTCCCCAGGGTGAACTACTCAGTCTGATAAACCCCTTGTCTAACAATTCCTACAACTGTGTAGACAACTCTGGTATCTCCGACGATGTTACCCGATAAGGTGCCTTGGTGTAACATACACATATTCAGGCTATTCAATTAAGATATAATAAGCATTAAACATTAATTTTTTATAGAATATTTATTACGATAAATAACCTTAACCAAAGTTATAGTATATGTTACAAGGATTTCGTACATATAAAGGACGCTGAAATCCGACTTCGTATGAAGAAGTTATGCTTCTTAGAAGTTTCATTATTAAACTGGCACGACTCTGCGTATCATAAAAAGTAAAGTTTTGATAAATTACTTTTAAGCATTTCTGATCTAAACGAAAGTTGTAGTAGTCATTAAACCGATAACATGCATATAGAGAACATCTAAATCTTACTTCGTTAGAGGAAGTTATGATTTTTCTAAGATTTAGCGTAGTAGTATACAACTCAGAAATTGAATTTTAGATCGGTCAATTTTTAGCCAAAATAATCTATACGAGAGTTGAAGATCTCATTAATAGGAGTTTAACGGTATAAAGACAGTCGAAAACGGAGTCCGTATGTGAAAGTTATGAATTTTACACGGTCATTAACAGTGTAATCTTCGTAGACTATTAAAATGAAGATGGATCAAGAATTAGACGATGGAGTCTAAAAGAAAGTTGTAGATCTTGTTGATAGCTACACGTGAATATAAAGAACGTCATAAACGGAGCTCGTATGTAAAATTTATGAATTTTTGAAGATCTAAAGTTTTACCCACCCGGAGCCACGTTTCAGCACGAGAGGCAAATCCTTGCTGCCTATGCAAGCTCACGACGTGAGCACCATGTCTCATGACATTATAGGCTCCTTAACTTCCTATAAATAGATGATTTTGCCTCCTTTCTTCATCACAAATCACTCCCAAACATTCCTCTCTCTCTCTCTATATATATATATATACATATATATATATATATATATATATATATATATATATATATATATATATATAGAACCCATTTCCCCTCAGTTTTAAGTATCTGACGAAGTTGTAAGGTTCCAGAGAGCCCGAAATCTAGTAGCTAGCAGGACGGAGTTCTGCAAGAGTAATTCCCAACTTTTCGCTAGAAACTCTGTAAGTTGAGCTACACTTATTACGCTTTAAGTGTAACTTATTTTTAAGTTCATTATCGTTATTATGAACCTATAAACAAGATTAATCAGTGATTCCAAGTTGTTATACTAATTCATCTACTTATGGGGATGATGAAAAGGCTAGATTTGGTGAGGTGTTTAAAGTGGGCTTTCCAAATAGTATACTTTGTATACCAAACGGACCCTACCTCTAATATGATCTTACCTGGTTGTCCCTTATCAGATATAGATCAGTAGACTTTGAATTAATGATGAATATGGACTAATAATTAGTCACGAGAAATATTAGACTATGACTTAATAATAATGATACTAGGTTATGTCAAAGGAAAATACAGTTTCTAGAAGCGAAGCGATGTCCGCGCTTCGATTCATCACTTTAACAAGTGAGTGCGTAGTTACTTTCATCTTACACACAGATACGAAGTATTTAAGATAATTACATGCTATATGTGCCTATTATCTATGTTCCTGATACCTATTTTAGATGAACGATTTATACATGTTTTACATGATTTAAACTGCAAATGGATTTTTGTGCCAATAAATATATTGGGTAAAGATGGGTAAATGAAAATAATATAGATGATGAGAGATTATGAGAGGTGAACGATGAAATAGATGATGAGATGCATTGAATTTGTAGAGAACGTCGTCTAGCAGAGTATAGATGACAACCACGGACTATTCTAGACAGCCCAATGGAACGCTAGCAGGCTCGCAACCTGTAGGTGTCTGTGAACCATGTGTACATCACATGTACTCTAAAAACTTATTGACATGTATTGTAAGTGGACTCCCTAAAATAATATGGTCAATAAAGAAGATGATCCCTAGGATAAATCCTTAGGGATAAATATAGAAGAAAACTTACTGACAAGTATCATGGAGAAATCCTTGAACTAGTATTGTCAGCATAAATGATCCATATGGTAGACCCTTAAGAATAAAGAAGATAATAGGGATGGGAAAGTAGGTTAATTGTTTGATGATCAAACATATTAATTATATTATTGTGGGTTGAAAACCCAATGTACTCACCAGGTTTCCCAACCTGACTCACTCAGTTTATTGTATAACAGGTAGCGATATAAAAGATGCATGCTACTAAGGTATTCGAGGAGTATTACGTCACTAGTTTAATTACTGTAAGGCTTGTAATATTTTATTATGCTTATGATTTTATATTGAGGATGACATACCAATGTTTTAATATAAATAAAATACATTTCTTTGGAAATGCTTTGATAATATCATTATCATGTTTTTGGGAACAAATTATGCAACATCGTTCCTGAAAAAGGATACTCTGATTTTAAATAAGCATAAACAAATCGGTATTTTCTGTCCGTGAAATTGGGGATGTCACAGTTGGTATCAGACCATTAGTTTAAGAGAACTAGGAATTTGTGGGATTTCTAGACTTAATCTTAGAATGCTAAGCGATGATAGTGAGTTGAGTGTCTGCTATATTTAGGAAGTATGCCTGCATAGACACGAGTACTACCTTATTTTAGGAAAGATGCCTAAATTGTTTTTATGTGCCAAATGATTTATGTTATAGATATAAGATGCCTTATATGCTTTATGATGCTCTTTCTTGATCGAATCTATGGTCTATTTCCGACCGAATCAGGAAATTTTATGTGTTCAGGTTTCTAAATGTTTAATTACGGTATTAGAACTGGCATATAAGTTTTCAGAGTGATAAGGAGATTTACACATTTATCGTAAATAAAGCTTTCCCTATATTAATTCTCTTCACTTTACAATGAACATTTGCTTTGGTGCATAGATCAACATGGCGAGAACTTGAAGCGGATTAGGAAATGGTAATCAGCAACCTGAGCCTCGTGCAGTCAAGCTTGCACCATAGGCAATGCCTGTGCAAGAACCAACCACGATGGCAGGAGTCCAAGCAATGATTCAGGCTATGATGGCTGATCAAATGGAGGAGATGATACAAATGTTATGGGAGAATAGGGATGAACCTATTGTACCCGTTGTACAACCTACACTGAACATAGAATAGACAGAGGAAGGAAACTATAGTCGGACTGTCAGTCAACCTGAGCCATGTATAGTTAGAAGAAACCAACCCGATGGAGGAAATGATGGACGTTGATGCAAGTATAAGGATTTCATAGCATCCAATCAACCAAGTATTTCTGGAAGCCCAACACCGGTGGAAGTCATGGACTGGATCTTTGAGATGGAGATGATGTTTGAAAGTTGTGATTGCCACAACAAGGAGAAGATTGTTCTCAAAGTTAGATAGTTGAATACTGGGGTATTAAGCGGGTGGAAGTTAGTGGCTGATACCATTCCCAATGGAGAAGGTAGTAAGATGTCTTGGGAAGACTTTTTGGTGCAACTAAAAATGCAATACTGCTCTGAGCATGATTTTGTGGAGATCAACAATGAGTTCCAAAATCTGAAGAAGCAAAAAATTAGCGACAATAAGTATGCTACAAGTTTTATGGAGAAAATGAAGCTTGCTCCGTGGTTCCAACTGAACTCTCCAAGGTTAAGAAGTTTGCTAATGGATTGCCAGTGAACTTTGGTCTGATGGTTAAACAAGCAACCACTTTGAAGGCCACCATCTAGGCAACTTAGAACATGGAGACCCAATTAAGAGAAAAGCGTATCGAAAGAACGGAGGTAAGAGAGAAAAGGACGTTTGAGGGATCTTCAAGGTCCGATAAAAAGAGCAGATTTTCAAAGTTTGGTCCCAGCAACAAAAGGTTTGGGGATATCAATGAGGCAAAGTGGTGTGAGACGTGCATGAAGAAATGCTCTGGGAGATGTGGTGATGAGTTGACATGTTTCAAGTACGGGAGAACTAGTCATTACGCCAATGAGTGTACATCCGACAAGAAGGTGTGTTACATATGTAATGAAGAATGGCATATTTCTAGGGACTACTTGATGAAGAAGGAGGTTGCAAAGCTTAATGTGTCGCCGAAGCCAAAGGCAAGAGCATTATATATATATATATATATATATATATATATATATATATATATATATATATATATATATATATATATATATATATATATATATATATATATATATATATATATATATATATATATATATATATATGTATATATCCAAAGATCGAGATATAAAGTAGCCATATATACAGTATCATGTGGTGTAGCCTAATATAAGAGGCATAGTGTAGGGTAAATTTTAATATCTATATAATTGTTTCAAGAACTAATATAAACCTTAGTTATGTTATCTGAGGTGTTAAATGACTATGTGAAATTCTTGTATGGTTACTTGGAAAACTACGAGGCAATTCTTCGGACGAGTATGAGTATGTGTGAAAGGTAGTAGAGGAATATACTACCAGAAGCACAAGACTCGCACTTGGATCAGGGAAAGTCACAACGTTACTAAGGCATTAGTAGTTAAGTTTGTTTTGTTTGTTTTCGTCGTTACCATCATTTCGGTAATGACTACGAAAATGACTATTATTCTGTCCCTAGTGGTCATATCAAATCGAGTCCAACTTCAGAATAAGCCTGTGAAATAAGTTAATTGGTTCAGAGAACCATGTTCGATGTAGTATCCGACTAAATTTAGGAGGTTAAAGGAAGGGATAATCAAAGCAATTGACAGAATTAGCGTGACCGTCGTCAAGGCTAAGTAGCTTGTAGCTAGAATTGCTACCTATTGTAATGTGATTGTATCACATTAGAACGTGAAGGAAGGTGTCATCCATGTTGGAGTCTAACTTAAAAGACCTGAGTCTAGCCATTGTATCATAAGACGAAAGGTCATTAGATGCACAACTCATCGGTATATTACGGTAATCAAAGTAAAGACCTTATCTTAACTTAAGTCTGTTTAAGAAGGAGCAGGAGTCTCCAATAAGGATCGAGTTTGTAACTCGAAGGTTACAATTGAAAGTCCAACATAGGATAAAGAGCGGGTGCAAGATTGGGCATCGCCAGCAGCCAAGAAGTCCTAGAGTTAGATACTCATTTGAAAGAACATAAGAGTTATGGTTATTACCTAGGATGAAAAGATAACGTGCGGAGTCATTATACAAGCAATGTTTTGTTGATGATTCCGGGACGTAATCATCCTAAGGGGGAGATAATTGCAACACCCGCAGATTCGAGCTACTCAATTACCTTATTTCGCAGTAGTATACAACTACATCGAACCAATAATCTTAACCAAAGTTATAGTATATGTCACAAGGATTCCGTACATATAAAGCACACTGAAATCCGACTTTGTATTAAGAAGTTATGCTTCTTTGAAGTTTCATGATCAAACCGGCACAGATTCGCGTATCATAAAAAGTGAATTTTTGATAAATTACTATTTAGCCTTTGTGATGTAAACGAAAGTCTTAGTAGTCATTAAACCGATAACATGCAAATAGAGAACGTCTAAATCTGAATTCGTTAGAAGAAGTTATGATTTTTCAAAGATTCATCGTAGTAGTATACAACTAAGAAACCGAATTTTAGATCGGTCAATTTTCAACCAAAACAATCCAAACAAGAGTTTAAGATCTCATTAATAGGAGTTCAACGATATAAAGACAGTCAAAAACGGAGTCCGTATGTAAAAGTTATGAACTTTACACGGTCATTAACAGTGTAATCTTCGTAGACTGTTAAACTAAAGATCGGTCAACAATTAGCCGATGGATTCTAAATGAAAGTTGTATATCATGTCGATAGCTACTCATGGATATAAAGAACATCAAAAAAGAGATTGTATGTAAAAGTTATGAATTTTTGAAGATCTAAAGTTTTACCCCCCTGGAGCCACGTGTCAGCACCACAGGCGAATCCTTGATGCCTATGCAAGCTCACGAAGTGAGCACCATGTCTCACGAAATGATAGGATCCTGAACTGCCTATCAGTAGATGATTTTACCTCCTTTCTTCATCACAAATTACTCACAAACATTCCTATCTCTCTCTCTCTCTCTCTCTCTATATATATATATATATATATATATATATATATATATATATATATATATAGATCCCCTTTTCCCTTAGTTTTGAGTATCTGATAAAGTTGTGAGGTCCCGGAGAGCCCGACATCTAGTAGCTAGCAGGTCGGAGTCCTGCAAGAGTAATTCCCGACTTTTCGCTAGAAACTCTGTAAGTTGACGTACACTTATTACGCTTTAAGTGTAACTTATGTTAAAGTTCATTATCATTATTTTGAACCTATAAACAAGATTTATCAGTGATTCCCATTCGTTATACTGATTCATCTACTTGCAGGGATGTTGACAAGGCTAGATTTGGTGAGGTGTTTTGTAACAACCGACAAAATTTGAGATAGTTCTAGATTTGAATAAACTTAGTTGCACATATAGGCACGACACATACTAGACTTTGTAACTAGGAACTATGTTATAAGCTACTAGAAACTTGTAAACAAGTAGATTCTAAGGATAATGTACTTCGATTTCACATTGGTATCTGAATTCTACAACTACTTAATTGTAATGACTATCCATATTCGGGTCATTCCTTGAATTGAACATCTTTGCATGAATCATGTAGACACATCATGCACTTGACCTAGAAGTAGAAATTACATCAAAGTCTCATAGAAACTTAAGTCAAAGTTGAAACTAGGACTAGTATACTTCATTCATCAAATTCAATTGAATCTAGGAACCACTACATAGAATGCCAATAAACCGATAAAAATTAATTACAAACATTATTTCTGACTTGAATAAGAGTTAGGAAACCCAAAAACAATGTGAAGTCTCAAAGATTCAATTTATTTTGATATTCAAAGATTTACAAAATTCCTTAAAACCCTAAAAGACATAAAAACTTAAATTTATGAAGTTTTATATTAAAATCCTATAAAAGTTTCTATAAACACTATAATATCAAATTAATATATTTAAAATGTGGAAATATAATCAAGGAAATTAATTTAATTCATTAATATTAACCTTACATTTATAAGCTAAAAATCCAAGAGTTATGAACAAAATTTATATAAAATACACATTTTAAATAAATTGAAAGAAATTTTATAAACACTAAAGATTTAATAAAAAAACAAAAAATCAAATATCCTCTCTCCTCTTCAAAATTCGGAATCCCTCTCTCCCCTCATTTCTCCTTCCAAAGTCAATCATTTTCACTTCCCATTCACCCCACCTCCTACTTTTCTCTCTCGAAACCTTCCCTCTTACTTCTATCTAACAATGACGAACTTAGAAGCAGAATAACTGGGAGAGATTTTTACATTCGATTCTTCATGAGTTCATATACATCTCAGTATTTTGGTGGCCGTTTTTGGTAGAGAGAAACCTCAAAGAGATGACGAGAGAGATTGGGTATCCAAAGAGACATAAACTCTCTTTTCTCTCTTTTCTTCTCTCTAAAACCCTCATTCTTTCCCTATATGAATTAGCTCCAAAACCCATGAAATTTCCAGCAAATATCCCTTATTTTACTCAAGAATATTCATCATTTGAAGTTGATCTTCAAGGTAGAATCAATTTCCTTACATTTTGTTCACTTTTCTTTCAAAAATATCAAGTTTTCTTGCATTTTTCTTCTCCATAAACACTTTTCTTTGAGATTATTCAAATGCATATCGAATTTGATGATAATGGTGGTAGGATTTCACCCAAAAACAACATGCATGTTGTTAGAAGGTGAAATCCAATGATCAAAACCTAAATCAAATCCATCAACTTGAGTTTTACAAGTTTTAAAGATCCAAAACCATATGCATTCAAGTTTTTCATTTTGAAACATCAATTTGAACAAAATAAGTTCATACATGGTTTTCAAATCATAATGAATGTGATGAACATCAAGCTTAAAGGCTTGATTAGCAAAGTACATTGTTAAGAATGCTTATAAACTATTTATTCATAAATAAATATATAAAACTTCTTTTCTGTTCAAATACGATTTTTCCCAAAATCCAAACAACAAAATAAGATGATCTGGAAATTTTCAGAAAATAAATCATTTTTCTCGATTTATTGTAATTTTTGCAAGAAAATAGAGCAATAATTCACATAAAATACTTTTTATGGTTAATAAATTCTGGTAAATTTCTGATATTACCTACGAACTGATTAAAGACATTTCATGAGTAAAACATATTTATGAATGTCTAAAACCATATTTGATAATTTTTGCATCTTCTGGAAATCATAAAGACTCTATGCACAAATTGTCAGATTTTTTCAAGACACTTTATTATTTTTCCCGATTTAATGAATGTTTAAAGGATTAAATTTATGAAAAATAGCTACACTTACCTACAAATTATGAAAATTCATCAAAATATCTTATATTATATAGTAATCGTAAATCAAAAGTTTCGTAAATTTTAGCTACTGTTTAATAATTTTTCACAAATTAATGCTTATTTAAGTGAATAAAACAAAGAAAAATAGTTAAACTATTTGAAAACCAACTTTGATATTTTTCCCAGATTATATATGCTAAATAATAGTTTCACAAAAAGTTTAGACAATTTTATAAACTGTTTCGTGTTTATTTCAAATTTGTGTTGATTTGAGCAAATAAATAAAGGAAAATATATATACATATATAAAATTCATGGAAAATTTTATGGAAGTCCTTAACTTCAGTTGGAACACAAATAAAAAGTTTGGTGATTTTTCACTACTTTTTTGTATTTAATTAAAATTTCTTTGTGCAAAAGATTATTAAATTATAAAACCGGGTTTTACTGATTAAAATTGGCATTTAATAATTTTCCCAGTATAAGGACACTATGAAGCAGTAACACAACAAATATAATAATTTTCCATGATGATTTACTATTTTCACCGAATTTTATGATGTTTTCAAGGAATTAAATTGGTGAAAAATAGTTAGACAAATCAAAATTTCAAGAAAATTTATTTTAATCTCATTGACTTCAATTAAAAATGAAATACAAATTCTGGGAAATTTTATAACTTATTTGATTTAGTTTTAAATATTTAACCATTTGAAACACTTTCCAAAATGTTATAGTTACACTTCAATTGACATTGCCAAAAATTGGATTTTTCACTTGAATTTGTTATACAACAAATTGATTAATAGAAATCTAAATTTCACAGAAAAATGTTTATCACTTAACAATATTAAATTTTGGCACAATATTGACATAATTCTTTTGTAGTAGTGAAAATACTAGTATTTGATTTCGATTAGAGACTCATTAGTGTGTAATATCGTTGTAGGAATCGATAGTGATACAAGTGGAACATAGTTCAAGGCATCATTTGCATCATCTCAATGCATTGTGAGTATTCACGCATCCCCCTATTTTCAGTTTTTATGTTTTGGGGCGGAAAAGCATGTCCGAAAAACTATTTTTTTCCGTTGTATTTAAATTGATTTGTATCAAACTTGATTGCTATATTTTGCTATGTATGTTTATGCAACTTGCAACATAAGGCCTTATCGTCTTAAGTCCTATTCCGCTTTACTCCAACCATTAACTCTTTGAGCCAATGGTCATTATGGATGGCGCTATTAGGAATTGACAACTCCTCATTCGCCTGATTGCTTGAGTGCATGATACCATACTAATCTATGGAAGGATAATCATAGATCTTGATAGGGCGTCAGTGATACGCTTGGTTGCGATCTCATTGTTTGCTCATATACATACAAACTTGTTTACTTATTATAGCAATAAACTTTGTTTCTCATTATAGCAATGAACTTTTATTACCTAGAAACTTATTTACTTGTTTTAACAATGAACTTGTTTGCTCCTTGTAGCAACGAACTTGTTTGCTCATTATAGCAATGAAAATTGTTTACTCGTTTTAGCAACGAACTTTATTTCCCATGAGGATATGAACCTTGCATCTCATTTTGGCAACATACTTTATTTCTCATGATGGCAACGAACTTTGTTTATGCAAACTTATTTACTCATTTTAGCAATATATTTTTATTCATGTAAACTTTTATTAAAACTATGATTTCGATTTATGAAACCAATATTATTTTTAATCTGTGACCTCAACAACTATTTTTATAGTTGACGCTCGTTTTACATGCTTTTTCAAGAATCACCTAGTATGAGGCACATAGAGACACAACACTTTTAGGAGCATTTGCATGTGTTGTTCCATTTTAATACGTTTTAATTACTTTTAAAAGATGTTCAAACTCATTGTAATTTGTAAAGTTTTTAATAATATGGTTGGTGTTATCATTTAACTTTTGCTATGAGACCCTTTGTACTGCCACGCCCCATGTTTCCACTTTAGCTGGGTGTGACATGTTTAAAGTGGGCTTTCCAAACAGTATACTTTGCATACCAAACGGACCCTACCTCTAATATGATCTTACCTGGTTGTCCCTTATCAACTATAAATCAATAGACTTTGAATTAATTATGAATCTGGACTAATAATTAGTTGCAAGAAATATTATACTAAGACTTAATAATAATGATACTAGGTTATGTCAAAGGAAAGGCAGTTCCTAGAAGCGAAGCGTTGTCTGAGTTTCGATTCATCACTTTAACGAGTGAGTGCATAATTACT
The DNA here is from genome assembly GCF_052849685.1 of Lactuca virosa. Taxonomy (NCBI): domain Eukaryota; kingdom Viridiplantae; phylum Streptophyta; class Magnoliopsida; order Asterales; family Asteraceae; genus Lactuca; species Lactuca virosa. The sequence continues at coordinate 329,956,993 of NC_136428.1, read as the reverse complement.
TTCATCTTACACATAGATACAAAGTATTTAATATAATTACATGCTATATGTACCTATTATCCGTGTTCCTGATATCTATTTTAGATGAACGATTTATACATGTTTTACTTTATTTAAATTGCATATGTATTTTTATACCTATAAATGTATTGGGTAAAGATGGGTAGATAAAAAATGATATAGACGATGAGAGATGAAAGATGAAATAGATTATGAGAGGACTTGTGTTTAAGGATGACGTCATCTAGTTGAGTATAGATGACAACCACGAACTATTCTAGACAGCTTAGTGGAACGCTAGCATGCTTGCAACTTGTAGGTGCTTGTGAACCATGTGTTCATTAGATGTACTCTAAAAACCCATTGACATGTATTGTAGGTAGACTCTCTAAAATAATATAGTCAATAAAGAAGATGAACCCTAGGATAAATCCTTACGAATAAATATAGAAGAAAACTTACTAACAAGTATCATGGAGGAATCCTTGAACTCGTACTATCAGCATAGAAGATCCTTATGGTAGACCCTCAAGAATAAAGAATATAATGGTGATGGGAAATTAGGTTAATTGTTTGATGATTAAACATATTAATTATATTATTGTGGGTTGAAAACCCTATGCACTCATCAGGTTTCCCAACCTGACCCGCTCTGTTTATTGTATGACAGGTAGCGATATAAAATATACATACTGCTGAGATATTCGGGGAGTATTAGGCCACTTGTTTAATTACTGTAAGGCTTGTAATATTATGTAATGCTTATGTTTCTGTATTGAGGATGACATCCCAATGTTTTAATATACATAAAAGACATTTCTTTGGAAATGCTTTGATAATATCATTATCATGTTTTTTGGAACAAATTCCGCAACATTATTCCTCAAAAAGGATACTCTAATTTTAAATAAGCATAAAAAAATCGGTTTTTTCTGTCCGTGAAATTGGGGATGTCACAGTTGGTATCAGAGCATTAGTTTAAGCGAACTAGGAATTTGTGGGATTTCTAGACTTAAACTTAGAATGCTAAGCGATGATTGTGAGTTGAGTGTCTGCTATATTTAGGAAGTATGCCTGAATAGACACAAGCACTAGCTTATTTTAGGAAAGATACGTAAATTGTTTTTATGTGCTAAATGATTTATGTTATAGATATAAGAATCCTTACAGGCTTTAGGATGATCTTGTTTGATCGGATCTATGGTCTATTACCGACCGGATCTGGAAATTTTATGTGTTCAGGTTTCTAAACGTTTAATTACGGTATTAGAACTGGCATATCACTTTTCAGAGTGATAAGGAGATTTATACGTCTATAGTATATAAAGCTTTCCCTATCTTAATTTTCGTCACTGTACAATGAACATCTACTTTGGTGCATAGATCGAGATGGTGAGCACTTGAAGCGGATTTGGAAACAGTAATCAGTAGCTTGAGCCTCGTGTAATAGAGCTTGCACAAGGGGCAATGCTTGGGCAATAACCAATTACGATGGAAGGAGTCCAAGCAATGATTCAGGATATGATGGTTGATCATATGGAGGAGATGAGACTGTCACACCCCCGAACCGTCAGAACGGACGGCGGAAACGTCTGGGGGCGGGTGACGTCATGCGTAGTATCACAACAGTTGTATCATAGCAAGCGAAGTAAACACAAGCATTACATTAATATGATTATTTACATCTGTTTGAAAACATAGTTTGTACATAACAGTATATAAAAAAAGTAAAAAATGTGACTCCAAAATGCTCCGTCTTCTCCAAAAGTTGGTAAGAGTACCTGTCTATTGTTGCCCTGAGAATACAAGCAGATTTAAAATATTAGCATAAAGCTGGTGAGTTCATAAGCGTTTAGTTCTGGTGAAAGAAATGTTTCTTTGATACTTTGAAAAGTGTTTCTCAAGAAAATCCTATATTTTCTTATGAAAGATGTTTGATTATCCATTCGTTGTATGTTAAACAGTTCGTTTATGAAAGGTTGTGTTCTCCCAGGAAAATCCTATATCTTCCTTAAAAGTTGATAGTTGGTTATCTGTTCTTGTCTGAGGTGTACAAATATCTACCATACTTGTATCGTTAGATGTAGTTTCCTTGAAAGACCCTGTTTGCTCTCTGTGAGGTGTATTAGCCTTATTACATAAATAAAACTAATAAATAAGTGGTGAACTAAATCCTAAGGGTATTATCAATACCCTCTAGTAATCGAATCGGTTATTACTCTGAGGTTAGTTCACTTATTTCGTTATTACAAAAGTAAGTTATGTTATCTAGGTTGCGAGTGTCATGACTGTACTTAGACTTGATATGGCACGTAACGGGGCCAGTATCTTTTATGACTTTGTCACCCGTAGACCTAACGGTCCCACTGTAGCTAGCAGCGAGGTGCGGGATAGTCAGTCCCGTATAGATCTATAGACAACTGTCACGCTCTCCCTACAAGAGATTCTGATTACAAGTGCTAGTCCTACACTCTCGAATTTGGAGGGAGTGTTACCAAGGACGTGTCTCCAACTTTAGTCTAACAATTTGCATGTAAGAGTAATATATCCTGTTTACGGTTAGTATGAATCCTTTATAAAGTAACACATTTTAAGACAAGATTCACAAGTTCTTTGCTTAGGTTTTGAAAACTGTTTCTACGAGTTGATTTCTTAATCTTTTGGTAAAACTGTTTTCTGTGTTAAAAGCATACTGAACATGTAAGTATTTCATACGAAATAATATACTTTGAGCACAAGTTTCCTTGTACTTTTGCTTGTATTCCCCCCTGAAAACGTGAAAAACTCGGAAAAAGCGTAGGGGTATGAACTCACAGTTTGACGTGGGATTCGAGTGTAAGTTGCTAGGAATTGTTGAGTGTCAAATAAAGCCTCGGGCACAAACGGATCCTATTTAGCATGAAAAACAACATATATGCATTAGGTGAGGGCATAACACTAATGTTATGGAAGGAAACCACATTAGGGACTAGGAAACACTTAAAACTAAGTGTTAGAATCACATGTGATTGCAGAGGGGAGTTTGCGGCCGTAATCAGGAGTGTACGGTCAAGGGTTTGCGGCCCAACAGGGTTTACGGCCCATATGTTTACGGCCCAAGTGTTTGCGGTCCATGGGTTTACGGCCCATGGGTTTACGGCCGTAAACACTTGGCGAAAGGTGCGATTTTCGGTGTTTCAAGGTCCTTTCTAGCCTTCTGGAAGTGTTCTAAGCCTTGTGTCCAGTTTAAGGAAGAGTTTAAAGGTCAATATTCGACTAAAAATGGAGTTTACGGCCATTGAAGGGTGTACGGCCGTAAACACTCGGTTCATGCGTTTCAGGTCGATTTTAGGCGAATATCGATGGTTTATAGTAGATATCGAGTACAGATGGTAGTTACTTACTGTCAAGAAGCTTGGAATGAGGTTTTTAGCCACCAAGAACTAGTGTGTTCTTGGTGTTCTTGGTGAGAGAGAAAATCTAGAAAGAGATGAGATTTATGAGATAGGAACATGGATTTACAACTAGAAGTGAGATAGAAACACAATCAAGGTGAAGAATCACTTACATTCTTGAGGAACCTTGAGCAAATTCGAAGTTTGTAGAGAGAGAGAGTAGAGAGAGAAAGTTCCTAAGGTGTGTAAAGTGAGAAATGAAGGCCACTCATCCCTTATATAGGGGTGAGTTTACGGACAAGGGATGGGGTGGAGGGTTTACGGCCGTGAACAGGGTTTACGGTCGTAAACAGGGTTTACGGCCGTAAATTGAGTTTGCGGCCGTAAACTCCTTTCGAAGGGTTGTTTGGCCCGGATGCTATGCTTTTACTTGGAAAAAATCGTTCTTGGACCCAAACTTTGATTGTACTAAGCTTAGAATATTCCGTTAGATCAAAAATAACACTAACGTGAACGGAAATAAATCCGAATTGATTTATTTAAATGCAGAGTCCTTCCCAAACTAAGAAATTTGACGGAATTAACTAAAACCTAAATTTTATTAACGGAAACTGGGTAAGGATAACGGAAAAAGTTTCGTGTTGTCACAGAGACAAATGTTATGGGAGAATAGGAATGAACCTATTGTACCCATTGTGAAACCTAAACTGAACATAGAACAGATAAAGGAAGGAAACTATAGTCGGACTATCAGTCAAGCTGAGCCATGTATAGTTAGAAGAAACCAACCCAATGGAGGAAATGATGCACGTGGATGCAAGTACAAGGATTTCATAGCATCCAATCCACTAAGTCTTTCTAGAAGCCCAACACCGGTGGAAGTCATGGATTGGATCTCCAAAATGGAGATGATGTTTGAAAGTCGTGACTGCCACAACAAGCAGAAGACCGTTCTCACAGTTAGACAGTTGAGGACTAGGGTATTAAGCAGGTGGAAGTTACTGGTTAATACCATTCCCAATGGAGCAGCTAGTAAGATATCTTGGGAAGACTTTTTGGTGCAACTAAAAATGCAGTACTGCTCTGAGCATGATATTCCTGTTGGTTTTTGAGCATTATAACACTCCTATGGTGCACATGCAACCCTAAATGCTTTGGATCTATGTTTTCTCTAATTATACATGCATATTTTCAATTTTCCAAAGCATTGTCCTAACTAGCATACATTTGAAAAATTGAATGATACAACTAGTTAGATGAGTTACCTCTTAAAAGGACTTGTAGTTCTTGACCTTTGAAAGCTTGAGCACCTCAAGTGTGATGCCTCTATTGGTTCACAAACACAAAGATGCAAAAGGTGGGTTAAGAGTATAAGTTATTTAGCTCAAATGAAGGTGTAACTGATTTTGGTTCATGAGGGTTCTATTTATAGTGTTGCACATGCTAGGGTTACACTTTTTAAACCCTAATGACCCATGACCTTCCACATTCTCATGCTCCATGGATTTAACCTCCATGGACTATCCATGGGTTATGTCATTGGATTAGCCCATCTATATAATCATGGATCATTGGCCCACACTACAAGAATCATTGATTTACATAATCAATCTGCATATATTTAATTAGTCTTTTTTGACCACAAAATTAATTCCAAATTAATTCTTGATCAATACTAATTAAATAATTCCATATTAATTTATTATGCGTGTAATATATTAATAAACCATAAATAACCTTATTCTCAAAATCGATCCTATCAAATTTCACTGGCGAAGGCAAACCAAAAAGGACCACGCTACAATCAGGTCAAGTACATCCCAGTTATAGTTATGGGCTTAGACACCAAATCCAACAGTCTCCCACTTGGATACGTCTAATAACTAAAACTGCCAATGTGACTTCAGGATCCGACATTGCAATCGTAAGCTTTCAAAAACCATTGTCGAACTCTGACCTAGTCAGTGACGCATCCTTCAGATAAGGGATCATATACTCCTCTGTTCTCAAGATATCTATACGGAAAAACACATGGAACATAGTCATATTTATTGTCCTACAATTTGTTTCCTGATTTCCCATTCGTCTGACATAGAACATAACTGAACACATCAATTTAGTTCTGACCGGGCCCAACACATAGTAAAAACATAATCATCAAGGGGCCTAAGATATCGCTTTTAATCCTCTTAGGATAAAAGGAACAGATAAACTTTGACATTATATGCTTGTACTAGCTACTCATCAAATCATGCACAACGACACGTTTTATAACATCAAGTTACTGATCCGTTTTTGCGCCATCAATGCACAACCAACTCGTAGTCAACAACTCATATATATTGGTTTGAAGACTATATGATATTATCGTTTCACAATCACTTGTGATAAATTCCATGAAGTGATTCAGGTGAGCACGGGTTGATCCTTTACTCAAATCTTATTTCAGAAGTACTCATGAATGGTATAGCAAACGGTTGTTATGCCGAACACCTTAGACAATCTACAAGCCAACTCATGACGGTCTTCTTTCATACTAACTTCCAACATATGATCGACTGTGGATAGTATGAATAAATCTTATTATTCTGGAAGTCAAAACATGCAAAGTGAAACAATAGTAAATGATTGACAGAAGACAGTAACTTTACTTATAAATAAAAATCCTTTTAATCAATCATCAAATGTCAATTACAATTTAGCTATTACAAGTTTCGGCTTATCTAATCACTAAAACTAATATCGTCTGTTAGCCCAATGTCCCTTGCATGCTGCAAGTGCTTAACCCTAGTCAGTCCCTTTGTAAGAGGATGTGATGGGTTGTCCTCTGACGATATCCCCTTTACCACGAGGTGTCCTTCTTCTACTTGATGTCTTATGAATTGGTACTTTATGTCGATATGCCTGGATCTACCATGATCTCTCGGTTCCTTGGTTAAGGCAACCGCCCCTTTATTATCGCAGAAAATCTCCGCATGCTCCTTTATATATGGAATTACTCCAAGGTCTCCGATGAAGTTTTTCAACCATATTGCCTCCTTTGCTGCTTCGCTTGCTTATATGTATTCTGATTGACACGTTGAATCAGCTACAATCTCCTGCTTGGAACTTTTCCATGTCACTGCTCCTCCATTCAGGGTAAATATCCAGCCCGACTGAGAGCGGAAATTATCATTGTCGGTATGAAAGTTGGCGTCGCTATACCCTGTCACTCTCAAGTCATCACTCCCACCAAGGGTAAGGACCCAGTCCTTAGTCCTCCGCAGGTACTTAAGAATGTTCTTAAAAGCATTCCAATGAGCTTTACCAGGGTTCCCTTGATATCTGCTGACCATTCTCAAAGCAAAGGCCACATCAGGGCGAGTACAAGTCATAGAATACATGATCGAACCAACTGCGGAAGCATATGGTATATGACTCATCTCTGCTATCTCAGCCTCTGTACTCGGACTCTGAGTCTTACTCAGTTTGGTATTGCTTAGGATAGGTAGATTACCTTTCTTGGAGTTCTCCATGCTGAAACGCTTCAACACCTTGTCCAAGTAGGTGGTCTGACTAAGTCCTATTAGTCTTTTACTTCTGTTTCTCAATATCCTTATCCTTAGGATATAGGCAGCTTCTCCGAGGTCCTTCATAGCGAAACACTTCCCAAGCCAGGACGTGACCTCCAGCAAGGTTGGGATGTTATTTCCTATGAGTAGTATGCCATCCACATATAACACCAGAAAGCTGACTATACTCCCACTAGCTTTGACATATACATAGGACTCATCCTCGCTTCTCAAAAATCCAAACTCTTTGACTTTCTCATCAAAACAAAGATTCCATCTGCAAGATGCTTGTTTCAATCCATAAATGGATTTCTCAAGCTTACACACTCTATTAGGGTACTTTGTATTGACAAAACCCTCTGGCTGACTCATGTAAACATCTTCAGCCAACTTTCCATTAAGGAAAGCGGTTTTGACATCCATTTGCCATATTTCATAGTCATGAAATGCAGCTATGGCTAGCATAACCCTTATAGATTTAATCTTCACGACTAGTGAAAAGGTCTCATCATAGTCAACTCCATCATTTTGAGTAAATCCCTTCGCAACCAGTCGCGCCTTATATGTGTGTACTTTCCCATCCATGTCGCTCTTCTTCTTGAAGATCCATTTGCACCCGACTGTCTTACGACCCGGCACATTGTCAACCAAGTTCCAAACTTGATTGTCATACATGGACTGAATCTCTCTGTCCATAGCCTCTTTCCATTTTGCAGACTTGGGGCCTGCCATGGCTTCCTTGTATTTATTAGGTTCATCCAGATTTACCGGTGTGCTATCACTGATATATGTATCACCTTCAGCTGTTATATGAAAACCATATAACACAGGTGGAACACTAACTCTACTGGAATGCCTGATAGGTACGGACTCGTCAATTGGTTCAACCGGAGTTTCCTCCTCGGGTCGAGTGCTAGTGTTTTAGGTTCCTTCACCGCTTGACTCTTGAAGCTCTTCAAGGTTAATTTGCCTCCCACTGTCCCCTTGGCATATGAGTTCTCTCTCACGAAAGACTCCTTTCCTTGCGACAAAGACAACATTGTCACTCGGTCTATAGAAGAGATATCCAAAGGACTTTTGCGGGTATCCGATGAAAATACATCGCTCACTCCGAGGTTCGAGCTTGTCGTGAGTCTCGCGTCTCACGAAAGCCTCGCAACCCCAAACCTTGATGTGGTCTAATGAGGGAACATTCCCTGTCCACATCTCGTGAGGTGTTTTGGAAACCTTTTTGGTAGGGACTAGATTAAGGATATGGGCGGCAGTCTCTAAGGCATACACCCAGAATGAGATAGGTAACGAAGCTCGACTCATCATGGAACGATCCATGTCTATCAAGGTTCTTTTGCGCCCCTCAGCCATACCATTAAGTTGTGGTGTCCTAGGTGGCGTCAATTGTGAAACAATTCCACATTCCTTAAGATAGTCAAGGAACTCGATACTAAGATACTGTCCTCCTCGATCAGATCACAACATCTTTATCTTCCTGCCCAATTGATTCTTCACTTCTTGCTTAAACTCTTTGAACTTTTCAAAGGTTTCAGACTTATGCTTGATTAAGTAGATATAGCCATATCTGCTATAATCATCAGTAAAAGTCACATAGAAACGGTTAGCATCCCATGTGGCGGTTCTGAATGGTCCACACACATCATTGTGCATGAGATCCAACAGACCTTCACCCCTTTCACAAATACCAGTGAAGGGTGACTTGGTCATCTTTCCAAGTAAACAATATTCGCAAGTGTCATCCGACTTTAAGTCAAATAACTCCAAAACTCCATCCTTTTGGAGTTGGGCTATGCGCTTCTTGTTGACATGTCCAACACGACAATGCCACAAGCATGCCTTATCCAAATCATTAGAAGAATCAATGTGTAACACATTATTTCCTAGTTTATCTACAACATTCACAGTTTCATATATGCAATTGCAAGGTAATGCTTCAAAATAAAATACACCATTGTAATAAGCATTAATACCACCAATTTCATTATTAAAGGAAAAGGTAAAACCATGTTTATACAAACTGTGAAAGGAAATAATATTTCTCGCCATATCGACCGAGTAACAACAATTATTCAAATCTAAATCTAAACCATTACTAAGCAATAAAGAATAAACTCCAAACTTGGTTACAGGCGACACTTTCCTATTTCCCATGATTAAGTTTATCTTCTCGTGCTCCACATCCATACTTCTTTTTAGTCCCTGCAAATCAGAACAAATGTGAAATCCACAACATGTATCAAGGGCCCAAGAATTAGCATGTGATGAGTTATTATATTGAATAGTGTAAATACCTGCAAAGGAGGGTTTGATCTTCCCAACCTTTATGTCTTGCAAGTACTTTGGGTAGCTTCGTTTCCAGTGCCCTTTTTCATGTTAGTGGAAGCACTCTGCATCCTTCGAATTAGAGGAGGGATTAGCAGAACCAACTTTGGTGCCACTTGAAGAGGATCCATCAAGAGACTTTCCCTTGCAGCACTTGGAGGGATCCTTCCTCTTCTTTCCCTTCCCATGTCCGATTTCCAGAACAGGGGTAGAAGTAGTAATAGGAGTAGACACAACTGACTTGCCTTTCAGATTGATTTCCGCAGTCCTTTAAAGGCCTTGAAGCTTGATAAGAGTGACCTCCTCCTTGTTCATATGATAGGTCATACGAAACTGATCATAACAACAAGGTAAAGAGTGTAGAATTATATCTATGGCCAACTCTTCATCAAAATTGACATTCAATTTTAGCAAGCGGTCCACATATCTCTGCATCTTTTGCAAGTGGGTCGTGATGGGTTCACCATCCTTCATTTTGGTTGTGATCATGGAGGCAATGATCTCATACCTCTCCTGCCGAACACTTTGATGGTATCTTTCCATCAAATCTTGATACATTTCAAAAGAATAGTAGTCCTCATAGGACTTCTGAAGCTCAGCAGTCATGGTAGAAATCATTAGACATGACACCTTTGTCGCATCCCTCTCATGAGTAGTGTGTTCAGCGATTGGTTCAGGAGTGGCAGTGGTTACATCAATCTCCTTAAGCTCTTTATCCAAGAGATATTGTTTGTCCTCATAACGAATAGCCATCCTGATGTTACGAATCCAGTCACTGAAGTTCGAGCCATCGAAAATGACCCTCCCACATAGGTTCATGAGGGAGAAAGAGCCTGAAGGGATTGGGTTGGAAGCATTGTTTGGGATAGACATCTGAAAAGAAAGAAGAACAAAGTTTAGGTTAGATGATAATCCTTAATATTACACCCAAATGAAATATTAAGGCTAGGACCCAACACAATATTCTACAATTGTGAAAAGGGATGCCGTAATCCAATTGTAATATATTTGAAGGTAGGTAAATGACGATTTACCAATTTCCACCATGAAGAACGAAATAGATTATTAAGTTTTAATTGGATTTGAAATTCCTAGGTCCTTTAAGATTCATTGAACTTTTCAATGGCATGTTTAAATCTCGATTGTGCCCTTCAAGTTTGTGACTGGGATGACGAGGATCACACACAAGGAGTGAATAACCATGCAAATTAGCTTGGTACACCCAATGTTACATATCACCTAATCAATGTGTCGGTTAACCACACACGCTCCATTGATCTATGATTAACATCAACTTACCCTTTGCCACACATTTTCAGTCCCAGATTAGTGTGTCAGGTTAACCACACACGCTCCACTAATGACTTAACTAGGTGCAAAATGTACTTTCATGGATTAGCACCATTTTCACATTTTCCTAAAGTAACTAAGATTGGGAATTTAATAAAGTTTAGTTACTTTATTTTTATCATTATACTTTTAATGAGGGAGAATTAGTGTCCTATCCTACCCATTCTGTTAACGACCCTCCACTAGTCAAGGAAGCGGTGGGTGAGAGTGGACACCAATTAAACCACCATTTTATAGGCAGTAACCTTATACCCCCTTATAGACCGGCTTCGTGAATGAGGCCTACTAACGGTAAGACTGACTAGTCTTATACATATATATATATATATATATATATATATATATATATATATATATATATATATATATATATTATTAAACTTATATATTATAAAGTATAAGGGTTGAATTTTAACTTTTAAAACTCTAGGGTTTGGATTAAAGTTTCATTGATGTGACTTTACAAATTCCAAAACTTGAGGGAAAGTTTTGAAACTTGTCAATACTCTTCAGATTCATAACTTATGAGTTTAATAGGATTTTAATGTATGAGACCTTTCATTTTCCATAACTTGAGGACAAGTTATGGAGGTCATTAAAATTCATTTAGATCATTTTCCAACAACTAAAATTATCACATAATTTATGATGTAACTAAACTCATAATCAAGATAATTTAAAGTCAACAATTTGAAAGCAATTTTGTTTATCATATAAAAAACAACAATTATTTTAAAACTTTGACAATTATATTGTGGATGGATGAGTACAAGCACTACCATATCATAAAAAAACATTTCCAATGATCCAAAACAGTTCGTGGTAATGTTCTCAATCCAAACCAGGCCAAGAAACTCGAAATTCAAATAGAACCTTCAACTCGTCGAGCGCATGAACTGGACTCGGCGAATTGCTCTGTTACTGAGTGGACTCGTCGAGTCTGTTCATGGACTCGGCGAGTTCACCAGTCAGAGGCCAAAATTTGACTTTTTCAACTTTGAGAAACTAGTAAGCATCAAATATAATAGAAAACAATCCTAGGCTCTGATACCACTGTTGGGTTTTGAGCACTATAACACTCCTATGGTGCACATGCAACCCTAAATGATTTGGATCTATGTTTTCTCTAATTATACATGCATATTTTCAATTTTCCAATGCATTGTCCTAACTACCATACATTTGAACAATTGAATGATACAATTAGTTAGATGACTTCCCTCTTAGACGGACTTGTAGTTCTTGACCTTTGAAAGCTTAAGCACCTCAAGTGTGATGCATCTGTTGGTTCACAAACACCAATATCCAAAAGGTGGCTTAAGAGCATAAGTTATTTAGCTCAAGTGAAGGTGTAACCGATTTTGGTTCATGAGGGTTCTATTTATAGTGTTACACATGATAGGGTTACACTTTGTAAACCTTAATGACCCATGACCTTCCACATTCTCATGCTCCATGGATTTAATCTCCATGGACTATCCATGGGTTATCTCATTGGATTAGCCCATCTATATAATCATGGATCATTGGCCCACACTACAAGAATCATTGATTTACATAATCAATCCCCATATATTTAATTAGTCTCTTTTGACCACAAAATTAATTCCAAATTAATTCTTGATCAATACTAATTAAATAATTCCATATTAATATATTATGCTTGTAATATATTAATAAACCATAAATAACCTTATTCTCAAAATCCATCCTATCAAATTGTACTGGTGAAGGCAACCCAAAAAGGACCATGCTACAATCGGGTCAAGTACATCCCAGTTATAGTTATGGCCTTAGACACCAAATCCAACAATTCTGGAGATCAACAACGAGTTCTAGAATCTGAAGAAGGTAAAAATGAGTGTTAATGATTATGCTACAAGTTTTACGGATAAAATGAAGCTTGTTCCTTAATTGGATCCAACCGAACTCTCCAAGGTCAAGAAGTTTGCTAATGGATTGCCATCGGACTTTGGTCGAACGGTCAAATAAGCAACCACTTTTTAGGCCGCCATCTGGGTAGCCAAGAACGTGGAGACCCAATTAAGGGAAAAGGGTCTGGAGAGATCAGAGGTAGGAAAGAAAAGGACGTTTAAGGGATCTTCAAGGTCCGATAAAAAGAGCAGAGTTGAAGATCTCATTAACATGAGTTCAGCATATATAGTAGTATACAACTCAGAAATCGAATTTTAGGTTGGTCAATTTTTAGACAAAACAATCTAAACGAGATTTGAATATCTCATTAATAGGAGTTCAACGATATAAAGACAGTCGAAAACGGAGTCCGTATGTAAAAGTTATGAATTTTACACGGTCATTTGCAGTGGAATCTTCGTAGAGTGTTAAAATTAAGATCGGTCAAGAACTACCCGATGGAGTCTAAATGAAAGTTTTAGATCTTGTCGATATCTACGCGTGGATATAAAGAACGTCAAAAACAGATCTCGTATGCAAAATTTATGAATTTTTGAAGATCTACAGTTTTACTCGCCCGGAGCCACGTGCCAGCACCAGAGGCGAATCCTTGCTACTATATGCAAGCTCATGAAGTGAACACCATGTCTCACGATGTGATAGACTCCTGAACTACCTATAAATAAATAATTTTACCTCCTTTCTTCATCACAAATCACTCCCAAACATTCCTCTCCTTCTCTCTCTCTCTCTCTCTCTATATATATATATATATATATATATATATATATATATATATATATATATATATATATATATTTATATATAGATCCCATTTTCCCTTAGTTTAGAGTATCTGACGAAGCTGTGAGATCCCGGAGATCCCGACATCTAGTAGCTAGCAGGCCAGAGTTCTGTAAGAGTCATTCATGAATTTTTGCTAGAAACTCTGTAAGTTGAGCTACACTTATTGTGATTTAAGTGAAACTTATGTTTAAGTTCATTATCGTTATTATGTACCTACAAACAAGATTTATCAGTGATTCAATGTCATTATACTTACTCATCTACTTATAGGGAAGATGACAATGATTGATATGGTGAGGTGTTTAAAGTGGGCTTTCCAAACAGTATACTTTGTATATTAAACATACCTTACCTCTTATATGATCTTACCTGGTTGTCCCTTATCAGCTATAGATTAGTAGACTTTGAATTAATGATGAATTTGAACTTATAACTAGTTGCAAGAAATATTAGACTAAGAGTTAGTGATAATGATACTAGGTTATGTCAAAGGAAAAGACAGTTTCTAGAAGCGAAGCTTTGTCCGAGTTTCGATTCGTCACTTTAACAATTGAGTGCATTGTTACTTTCATCTTACACATAGATACGAATTATTTAAGATAATTGCATGCTATATGTGCCTATTATATGTGTTCCTGATATCTATTTTAGATGAACGATTTATACATGTTTTACTTGATTTAAACTGCATATGTATTTTTATACCTATAAATATTTTGGGTAAAGATGGGTAGATGAAAGATGATATAGATGACGAGAGATGTTGACAGATGAAAGATGAAATAGATGATGAGAGGCCTTGAATTTAAAGATGATGTCATCTAGCAGAGTATAGATGACAACCACAGACTATTCTAGCCAACTCCATGTTTCCGCTTGTAGGCTCGCAACCTGTAGGTGTTTGTGAACCATGTGTTCATCAGATGTACTCTAAAATCCCATTGACATGTATTGTAGGTGGACTGCCTAAAATAATACTGTAAATAAAGAAGATGATCCCTAGGATAAATCCTTAGGAATAAATATATAAGAAAACTTACTGACAAGTATCATGGAGGAATCCCTGAACTCGTATTGTCAACATAAATGATCCTTATGGTAGACTCTTAAGAATAAAGAAGATAACGGGGATGAGAAATTAGGTTAATTGTTTAATGATTAAACATATTAATTATATTATTGTCGGTTGAAAACCTTATGTACTCACTAGGTTTCGCAACCTAACCCACTGAGTTTATTGTATCACGTGTAGCGATATAAAAGATACATGTTGTTGAGATATTCGAGTTGTATTAGGCCACTAGTTAAATTACTGTAAGGCTTGTAATATTTCGTTATTCTTATGTTTATGTATTGAGGGTGATATCCAAAAAATTTTAATATAAATAAAATACATTTCTTTGAAAATGATTTGATAATATCATTATCATGTTTTTGGGAAGAAATTCCACAACATTATTCCTCAAAAAGGATACTCTGGTTTTAAATAAGCATAAAGAAATTGGTCTTTTCTAGATGTGAAATTGGGGATGTCACACTTGGGTATCAGAGCCACACTTAGAACCAGATCAATATGGAACTCCACCAGTCACTCCATAGGCACTCCAGGCAAGTCCTCCGGGAACACATCTGAATGCTCTCGAGCGACTGGGACATCCTCAATCGTCCTCTTTATCTCCATCCTGGTGTCCAATACAAAAGCCACAAAACCCGAACGACGTTGCTGAAGATATCTCCTAGCTCTCACAGCTTAACAGAGAGTCGGTCCGCGCTGAGCACCCTTGCCATGAATAACTAGTTTTCCCCAACTTGGGATTCGAACCCAAACTAACTGGTGCATGCAATCGATCATCGCTCCCATTAGGGCTCAACCAGTCCATCCCCATAATAACCTTGCTCTCGCACAAAGGAATAGGAACCAAATCAATCCGATATCTCTCTCGGAGCAGCTCAAGAGTACAACCCCAATGAACTTTGAATACCCTCACTAAATAATCATCATTGATCTCCACATACAACGAGTAATCAAGCTCCCCATGAGCATCATCAAATCTCTTGACGAGTGTAAGAGATACAAATGATCGGGTAGGGACCGAATCAAAAAGAACCAGAGCAGGCAAGCCCTTCACTAAGAACGTTCATGAACATTACAACATAAAACATAAGCATAAACAATAATGAAAGTGCATAAATGAAAGGAAGAACATACCCATAACCATGTTAGGAGTTGCACATGTCCCCTCTTTCTTCAGGTGAAAAGCCCTGGTCTTCACTACAGGGGCGCCGCCTTGCCCTCTCGACCGTCTGTGATCCTCAATGTCGCCGGAGCAGGTGCTGCAACCGCTCCTACTATCAAACTCGGGTAATCGGCCTTCTTTTGGACCCTCTGATTGCAATGAAATCAGATCAATCCTAAAACAAGGATAGTCATGGTGGTGGCAGTGCACTCCCTGCCGAAGTGCCCTGTCTTGCCACACTTATAGCAGCCCGAACCACCTGCCCTACAAACCCTGTTATGCATCCTATCGTACTTGCAACAACGGCACCGACCTTGTTGGCCCCTCAATCTAGAATCAAAAACCTTGGGTTTCTTCGCTAAACCCCCAGACATCTACACATGATCTTCCTTCCTCTTTCCGATGTGCTCCAAATCGATTTCCTGCTCCCGGGCCCTGGATATCATATCCTCCAATGTCGGAAAGTCTGAATAACTAACGAACTCCCTGATATTTGATCTCAGCATTTCGTGGTACCGAGTCTTCTTCAACTCCTCATATGCAGCATACTGGGGTACCAATAAAGCTCTCTCCCATAACTTGGTAGTGATTTCCGCAACAGTGTCAGTCGTCTGGCGCATATCCTGGAACTCCCTCGCTAGTTGTTGCACCTCTACAGCTGGTGCAAACTCCACTTGGAACTGGGTCACAAAATCTAGCCAGGTCATGGCCTCAATTGCTGGTGATCCTAGAGTATGACCAACCTCCTCCTACCAATCTTGGACTCACTCCCTCAGACAGCCTGCAGCGAACCTCACCTTCGACCCCTCAGGGGAGAAGCTAGTCACCTGAGCACAATCCATGTCTTTTATCCATTGCCTGGCGGCGATAGGGTCCTTCACCCCAAAGAACTCCAGGGCCCCATATCCCCTAAAATCCTTGAAGGAGAGAGTGCGGGCTCCGTACTGATTAGTAGAAAGATCGGATCTAAAGGCCCGGAAATGCTCCTCCATCAACTTGATGATACCCTCCTTGATCGACCCGAACATCACCGTGGTCGCATCAATGATGTCTTTGATAATCTCGGACGCGATGAACTCGCTTAGTCCCTCGTCAATTGGTTCAGTGCCCGAGCCTGAACCAGATCCAGATCTTGAACCTCCTGCTCCACCATGTGTCATCACCATGCTGAAACATAATACCTAAACAATCAGGACACCCACAAAGAGGTTCACACTTCTAAAGTTTACTGAAATCATCAAGTCCTTCCTTGTCTTCGGTATAGATCATGTTCTTTTAGTAGTACGGGCTCAATACTACCTTCCACACCTATCTATACCTTCCTCAAGAACGGTATCGATTCTTCCAAGTCACTTCCCTACTATCAATTTCCTCACTCGCAATATAGAGCGCCCTACGCGCTAAAAAATTTCCGAAGATTTTCTAGGGTTCCTCTCCGACCACTCTCTGTCATCAGCTGCAGAAGAGACTCCCTCCAATACCTTCGAACTACCTTACGAATACAATTACATGTTACCGACAACAGATAATAATCGACTGCTAGGTCCCACCCTACAATGGTTGGACTCAAATAAGAGTTGTGCGATAGGGTTGAACATAACCTTTGAAAATTATCTAAAACCCATAACATGTAATTTAACATAGTCACTTAATAATTAGATGACACCAATGGATTCCCTAGAAGCACAAAGCAAGCAACATTTGAGCATTGAGTTCTAAACCAGAGAACTACCTAATAAGGCCACTCTACCTGATCATCTGAAATCTATACTAGCATGCAGTTCTACAGGTCCATACAATCGACATACAAGGCATCCCTCCTAATATCCTACAATGCGATTCTGAGCAGATCCTTAGACTTAATCTAGCATGCTATACACATATACATATACTGAAGAATAAACATGTATCTGTATTTCGGGAAATACTTACTTGAGCTCGGCTAATTGCACGCATCACACCCCTTTTCTTTATAATAATATATTTAGAAAATCCATTTTCTTACAAAAATATTACCAATTCCTCAGTTTGAGTTCAGACACACTGGAGAGTGTGCCTGAATCCTTCAAACCAAGGCTCTGATACCAACTTGTAATGTCCTAAAAATTACTATGTAAAAATTTCTTTTTAAAATAAACAGAAACATCATTCATTCATTACAAAATCCATCAAAATGTAATAATGTATAAAATAGTTATCAAAGTACAAATCATGTCATAAAATGCGAAATGCTGGTGGATGGGGTGCGATCATGTTGGGCCCTTCCCGTTCGAACCAGTAGTACGTGAAACCGTAAACATAAAACTGTAATTACAAAGATTAGTGGGTTCCCACAAAATACCACACACCAAAGATACATAAAATCTCAAAGCTAAACTAGGTCTATTTCACCCCCTTCGGTATCTTTAACCAGTACTAGGTCTATTTCACCCGCTTCAGAATCTTTCAACCGGTACTAGGTCTATTTCACCCAATTCTGTATCTTTCAACCGGTATTGGGTTTATTTCACCCCCTTCGGTATCTTTCAACTGGTACTGGGTCTATTTCACCCCTACAGTTAAGCATACAATCATATCAGCAAGAGTCACTAAGACAACAAGCACATACAAGCATATCAGCCAATGTCACAAAGACAACTATCATCCTACAAACATAATCTAGTGGGCCTTCATTAGCGCCTTCGACCCACGAGTACAGCGAAGAGACTCACCTAACAAACGATGATCAACTACTATAGCTCCTACTATCATGAATACAGATGCTATGAACCACCTATATTGCCATACAAAGTACACCCTTAGCTTTCCTTCCAAGACTAGGAGTTTAACCAAAAGTCAACGCAAGTCAAAAGTCAAATTCAACGGTCAATGTTGAATCGTCACGTCATGGCCATCCTTGGCCACGTTTTGGCCCCCCAAACGACAAAACATACGTATTTTCCCCAGTCTCCATGCCGTGGCAGCCTAGGCCATACTGTGGGCACTGTGTTCAAAGTGTCTTAATGAGTTAAGTCAAATCCGCCAATCCTAGAGGTTCCAAGTCCAGATCTGATCATTATTATTTTCTAAATGGATAAAGTTTCCAACTTTATCCCTTGAGATCCACCAAGAGGTATAGATCTCAGGTCTTAGGTCCATAAAGCACAACCATGGTATGAGCTTAACCAAGAAGCACTTAATCCCTTAAGTCTCAAACCCATTTTCTCCAGAAGAGCTTATAACACTAAAACCAACTTAAAGATTGGTGTTTTTTAGATATGCATGTCCAATGCATGTCTTGGACTCATCTTAGGTCAAAATGTGGTTTATGGCCAAAATCTTATGCATGGCTCAAACAACCAATCAAACTTCATATCCAAACCATGAACTACTCGAAATGATCCTTAGATTCATAAAGTTGCAACCTTTATGACATAGCACCATCCCAACTAACAAGATTATAAAGAAAATGGGACAAATCCAAGATCTAGCAACCTATTATCAAAAAGGTGGAGCCTTGAAGACTTACAAGGGTCCATACTCGAGCTAAGAAGGGAGATGGGGACTTTCTTGTTGATCCTTGGCTTGCTCCTTCTTGCTTCTTCCTTCAAGATCTCTCAAAAACACTCAAGAAAGCTTCAACAATGGAGGAAAAGGAATTAGGGTTTCTTCTAATTAAAAGAGGGTGGTGGAGGCTGAGGGTGAGCAAACCCTAGCCTCCTCATTCGTTTAAATAGGGTGCAAAACCTAAACAAATAGGGTTTAAGACATTAGTGGCGGCCGCACCATGGCCTTCCTTACCACGGCGCGGCGAGTCAAAAGAGACCCATGACCAGAAAATGCATTACCACGCCGTGGCTATCCTTCCCTACGTTGTGGCAACTCCCAAAGTCAAATTTTAAATTAAATAAAACATACCTCAAAACCGGATTTTACACCCCTAGTCTACTAGACCCTATCAGGTATTCAGGTCGTGCTTTGAATGCCAAAGCCTTCAGGCAGAGAGGCCCTCACACAACCCTCAACCTAAACCTAGGCACTAACCTAAACTTTTTGATGTTGCCGATGATTCAAACCTTCGAGCGAGATAACCTGAAATCCTTACTATTTGTTTCCCTAATCACATCTTGACTGCTGAACATCATTCTCTACCAAAGCTTCAACTCAGATAACATCCATAACCAACTATCCTCCTACCCTTTAAATATGAATTTCTAGGATGACCTGCACTAAGGAATATTTCAATATAATGAAGCAATTCTCCCCCACTTGGAATCGGCTAAACTCTGACAACTTCATAACCACTCGAATTTCCAAGTCAATCAAATAATTTCACTACTTGGTTCCTAACAACCACCACTAATATTACCAGATATAAAGGAATCCGAATTCTTCAAACAAAATTCAAAGGCTCTGATATAACTACAACCCATAACAACAAAATCTAAAGAGTTCCAACACATATACACAACCTCACAACAACAACAACCAAGACATACACAAACCTTCCAAATAGAACCACAGTTGATTAATATCGTATCCTTGAATAGATCGTCCAAGATTACAACTGCAACAACAAAATAAACAAAGCAGGAGAAATTCTGATAACACCAACAAATGTTGCATCAACCGGACTGAAGAAAACTTCTAAGCCAAAGGTGTCGCATCCGGCAGCTGCCAAGCCAAAGGTGTCACATCCAAAACCACACTATCAGCTCTCAGAGGACAATCAGCCTTAACATGGCCTAGCTGACAGCAAAAGAAACATACCCTTAGCGACTCCCTCTAGATACAGTCCCAAATGTAATGACCCTCCTAACCACACTTAAAACATTAATAAACAAGCACGCGACAAATACCTCCAGAGTCCGACCACACCTCCTGCAAAGCCTACGAGTCTCTTGATCTCCAGACTGAATGTCCGTCACCCGAGCTTTCTTGGCCATTGCTACAGATGCATGAACCTGATCCTGCCTCTTCTTCCATTGTTTGGTCTCCAACTCCAGCTCTCTCTCCCTGGCTGTCTCCACCAAGCTAGAAAGAGTCTTATGACTCGAGATACTCACGTCCTCCCGGATCCCCGTCCTTAAAATGTCATGGTAGCAAGTCATCAACATCTCCTATGAAGTCACATACTGAGGACAAAACATCACCTTCTCTTTAAAATTATCAGTGATCTCAGTCACCATCTCTATATCCTGTACAAGCGTTAGATATTTATGAGTCAACTGCTGGCACAAACTTTCTTGTGAATCTGGTGACAAAATCCGCCGATGACAAGGACTCGACCACATCTGGTTTGAGGCCCTAAACAACCTCGCACCACCAATCCCTACTCCCATAGAAATAAGGGGGTCCACAAGCATCAAACTCCATGAAGGATACCTCCCGAGCCCTGAGATGACCGGCCTCCAAATCAGCCCGAAGAACCCTAAGTTGCTCATCCATAACTGAAATCAACTCCTCCCTAAAAGAACTAATCAGACCAAGAAAAACTTATCATATTGATCTCGAAATCTCTGCAACTATGATGTCACGAACAACCTCCTCACCCAGCTCTGAATAACAAAAATGGAAGGTCTCCATACTGATTCTGAAAGATAATGGAAACACATCAAACAATGCTTAGTGCAAACCCACAATATGCATACCCACCTACAAATTCCCTGGTAATCCTTAAACACTCCATGACCCAAGTATAGATCCTGTGCTTTCAGTAGTACGGGCCCAATACTACCTTCCAAACCTATCCATACTCTTTCCAAGGACTATTCAAAAATTCCCAAGTCACTTTGCATCACTCTACCAAACTCCTCACGTGCATGCATATGTCTAGCCATATGCATACTACCATACTTCCTAGACTCTCGTTATACACTACTAGAAAACAATCCTTTAATGACACGCAAACAATGACACACACACTGATTTACGTTACACATTTTTTGTGTGTCCTAAAAATAATGTCAACTTTCCAAAATTTGAAGGATAGATGACACACATTTGTGTGTGACTTCAAATTAATGTCCAACAAAAATAATTACAAACATTGAGTGCGCTTATCTTAAATGTGTGTCCTCTACAAATGTCGCTTTATAATTTTTTACTCAAATGTTCATTTTTAAAGGGGGAAAATGAAATCCTCTAAAATTATAAAATTTTGAAGTACCCCGCTTCTACACTCTCTCATCTGGATCTCCCTTCATTCTCGACCTCCCTTCTCTGCAAACCTAAGCCATCGCCACCACTATTGAACCCTAAAAACTTAATCTACACTTCATGCTTTTGTGATTCTCTCCTCTTCGGCTCTCCATTCTCCAATTTTACTCTGAAAACGTCGATCAACCTCCCCTGCTTCGATTAGAAAACCCAAAAAATTAGAAAACCCCACCTTGGCGATTTAGGGTCATTCCCACCCAAAATTCTTTTGCACACCCAAAATTCTCAAAGCTCAAGATCTCTTTCGTCATCTCCCCTTTATTCATTTTTCCGCTAATTTTCTCTGGCGAATATGTAAACAACAATGGTCGATTGATGCAAAACATTTGGAACTGCAGTGATAACTAAGAAGGCTATCTCAAGAAGTAGCAAGGTTCGCCTCTAATTTCCTACCGGTCGTATCTCTCGGTTTCTCAAAGATGGAAAGTACACCGAGCGTGTTGGTGTCGGTGCTCTGGTATACCTTGCCACAAGTCAAATGCGCGTTCGACCCTTTAATTTTAGTAAACCCACCAGAACCCTAAGTCTTGCTTTTTACGCTTTCACATCTGTCTTTCCCTAGTCGTCTCTTAGAGAGTGTTTGGCATTGCTTTTAAAATGACTATTTGTCTTTTCCTTTTTGAAAAAGTCAAAAAGTTTGATAAGATGTTTGGGAACTCTAAAAGTTCTTTTAGAATAGCTTTTGGATAAGAAGAAAACACACCCTTTTCAAAAGTCACAAAATGTTGTCTTTTGATGACTTTTGGGTTTTAAAAAGGTTGTTGGAGCATAGGAATGCTCTACAAATTATGAGTTATAAGTTAGGTTATTTATTCCCTTTATTGTATTGTTTGGTTTCTCTCTCCTTATATATAGAGAGAGTTGGTCATGTAAAATGTAAGAGTGCACTAAAAATGTAGTTCCTAGAGAGAGAAAGTATGGTGGTATCTCTCCCACCAAGAGAGAGTTATCTCTCCCAACCCATGTTCTTGTATTGTAACATTTTATCTCTCTTTCTAGTAAAATCATGGAATTACTCATATTATGTTCTTCATCTATATTGTTATGATCGTTAAATCTCAAGATCCTTATTATTCCGCATCAACTGATCGTCAAAATGGGCTACAACAATTGGTATCAAAGTCGTACCTTGAAGGTTCAAGCGACTAGTTCAAGGGAACGACTCCCGATCGATGTTTATCTTGAAGATTTTTCCGATTTTTGAAAGAATTTTCGGGTTCAAACCGGAAATTTTTATTATGAGTTTTGTCTATTTTTGAAGTGTTGATTCAAGTTTTCAAGAAAAAAAGTTGCTGATGTTTGTTTATAATTCTCTGCTAAAAATCCGGGTTTGCAAAGTTTCTTTTATGATGTTGTTGAAGAAGAAGAAGAAAAAGGGAGAAGAAGATTTTTGTGGTCCAAAAAAAATATTTGTAGATTTTTGGTCTAGGCATTTTATTTATGCTTTGGAAATGGATACATTATCTTGGGTTTATTTAAGAAAGTGGATAAGAAAATTTTCTTTGAAGATTTGTTCCAGCAAGTTTCTTTCTTGAGTTCATCTTAAAAGGTATGATGTTCATTGTGACAACCCGATATTTCGAATCAATGTAATGACCTAAAAAGTCAAGAATTGTAATCTCTTTTTTATATAATGAAATTATCGTCAAAAATAAAATGTTCAAAAGTCTCTACTGGATTGCATAAATGATAGATATCGTGTCAAGGGTTTCAGAAATATAAAGAACACTAAAATCCGAGTTATAACGAAGAAGTTATGACCAACCTAAGATTCACAGCAAAACCGTCAATACTGGTAAACGTAAAACGCAAAGTTTCAATTCAATAAATTTTAGCCTTAGGTATCTAAATTAAAGTTATAGATTTCATTAAACCGTAAACGTACGTGAAAAGAACGTCCAAATCTGACTTCGTATGAGGAAGTTATGATTTTTCCAAGTTCCGGATATAGCAGTAGACAGCTAAAAACTCGAAATAGAGATCGAGAGACTTTTGGCCGAAACAACCTAAATGAGAATCGAAGATCTCAACAATAGTAGTGCAACGGTAAAAAGTCTGACGAAAACGGACGTCGGATGAAGAAGTTATGGATTTATGACAGAGTTTTCGTGTCCCGGCCTATTAAAAATAATTAATTAAAAATAAAGTCAAAATTAGCCGACGAAATCTAAACGAGAGTTGTAGATCATATTCTCACCTACGCGTGCATATATAGAACGTCGAAAACGAAGCTCGTACGCAGAAGTTACGGATTTTACAAGTTCGAGACACAAAACCCGAGGCTGTCAGGTGGCCACGACGTGGCACAGATGGTCACGACGTGGGACCATGACTGATGGGTAAACTTCAGCTTTTGGAGAAGTGACGCTAAGGCGTCGGTTTTAAAACTCATTTTGTCATCATATTGTAATTTGTTTTGAAACAAGTATCATTCAACAATGTAAAACTTAAATTATATATATGATGGTTGTTTTACTTTCTTTACTATGTATTCAACTGTTACGATACTACATGAAGTCATCCGCCCTCGAACGATTCCGTCATTCAGGTTTGGGGGTGTGACATTCATGCCCTTCAACTTAAATCTTGTTGGGAGATCTCTTTATGATAGAGTTTGGATGTATTAATTTGTTTGGAAAAAGACTCTTGTCCTTGTTACTCTTTTTGGAAAGAGACATCCACTTTATTTTCCCTCCCAAAGCAAAAACCATGTGACTTTGACCTATCCCATCACCTTTTGTCCCTTAATTTCCCTGCACACTCAACCTTTTTCCCTTGAACCATGCCTTGCCCCTCAACCTTTTGACTTCCCAACACTCCACCTCATCCCCACATGACTTAGGAAAGATTCCCATTGATAAACCTGAAGATGTTGACTCTTCGGTATCAATTTTTCATGAAAAATGGCTTTTTTCGTCGTCAAAATACTCCTCCTCGGTTCCCAGAACCAAAGACCAAAAACAAACAATGAAACTGCCCTACCGAAGTCAACTAAGAAGCCCCTGCGGTACCCCTCTCAGACTTTGCGATCCACTGAAGACCTCACCCAAGCCTACCGCAGACTCCTCTCTTCTTTGCCTTCGCACCGCAGACCAACCCCCGCTCCTCGCACCGCAGCCTTCAACGCCTCCTCGCACCGCAACCTCCAACTCTTTGCCTACCGCAGACCAACCCTTCCGCCTCTCCTCTTCACCCTTCAGCTACTACCGCAGACTTCACCTCCTTACCCGCATACCTCTGTCCTCGGTAGCTATCTCCTCTCTCGCCTATCCTCGATACCCCTCTCATCCTTACCCCTCTCACCCGCAGCCCACCATCTTCAGTAGGACTCTTCGATACTCCTTAGTTATCAACCCTTCTCCGTCATAGCCATTCTACTCCCCCCTCCTCAGTACCTCTCCCTCCTCGGTACCTCTTTCTTCCTCCCCTCCCTCCTCAGTCCTCCTCATCCTTCCTCCCCCCCTCTCCTAGCAGCCCCTCCCTCTTTCTTTTATTCTTTTTGCCTTATTTTTTTTTAATTAACACCAATTTTTTTTAACACCAATTTTTTTTTTACACCAATTTTTTTTCAGCCAATTTTTTTATATAGCCATTTTTTTAACACCAATTTTTTTATTAATACCAATTTTTTTAAAAAAAACCAATTATTTTTTTAATACCAATTTTTGCCACAACCCAACCTTTGATAGTCACATTGGTTTACTTCATGTTGATTATATTGGAAGAATTTTATTTTTTCCATGAGGATTACTCCATACCGCAATCGGACATCCTATTTTTCTTCGCGAGGATTGTTTCGCAGTTGCGTCCGATCAACAAAATTGTTTCACAACCTTCGCTTTATAGGGTTTTTATGTCTTGTCGCTCTTGATCTTCGGTTGACGAACCATGTATCTTGAGCATGTGGATTTTATTTTTTGAAGACCACTTCAGGAGTTCCAACATTGATGTTTGGGTACATAGGTATTATTCAGCACAACAAAGATTTTTCATGCAAAGTTATTATTTGTTACTTTGGTATTTGTTCGAGCAGTTTTTCAGCGACTGAATCAGCCAGCTACCTATGATCGAAGAGTATTTATTTTACTCTCATTCTCGTGTTTTATCGATACCCTTCATACATCTAGGGAGAGCATGAAAATCTCTTGGTATCCGACACTCTCCATCCAAATGATTTGTTTATTTTTGATATTCGTTCATTGATTATCAAAAATAGGGAGAGAATATGCTATTATCCAGATATGATTTTATGATTGTCTGAGTTTGGATTTTTGAGACTTCTGAAGACGATGATTTATTTAGTGATGTCATGTGGCACTCATTTTTGGTCATCTTGATCAAATTTTTGGGTTCACTAGATGTTTCCCGGATCCATATTATTTATTATTCAGACTCTATCACAGGATGTTTCATTTTTGTTTGCATCCGGTTCAGATCTATCATTTCTCGAGTTTGGATTTGCGATATTTTGAAGACGAAGATTATTTTGGCGATGTGACGTGACACTTTTTTTTGATCTTCCGATCAAATTTTTGGCATTGCTAGACCATGTCTTCGGACTCACATTATTTATTATTCGGACTTCACTTTTGGATGCTTCACATTTTTAGCAGGTTATTCTTTTGAAGAATTTTGGGTGTATTATGATTCGAGAACTAGAGATGTTTTTCAGACTTTTTGAAGCCAAAGTGTTTTTCTGATTGGATCTTCTACTTGATCATGGGGCTTATGACTAGTTTGAAGATTTGGATCTTATTTTTCTGCCTCAAGAGTGGTGACCTTGAAGCCGAAGACCTTTTACTGATTAGAGATTCATGGCCAACATCAGAGATCACAAACACTTCAGAGTTTCAGAGACATTTCAGCATTTTGTTCTCATTATGTTCCATTTTTATTACCACACTTGCTAGTCGGTTACTGGATTTTAGCCTTTTATCACTTATTTGTATCCCTCATCATTTACGAGCATTTAGGGAGAGATTGTCGGAGCATGGAAATGCTCTACAAATTATGAGTGATAAGTTAGGTTATTTATTCCCTTTATTGTATTGTTTGGTTTCTTTCTCCTTATATATAGAGAGAGTAGGTCATCTAAAATGTAAGAGTGCACTAAAAATGTAGTTCCTAGAGAGAGAAAGTGTGGTGAGATCTCTCCCACCAAGGGAGAGTTATCTCTCCCAACCATGTTCTTGTATTGTAATATTTTATCTCTTTTTCTAGTAAAATCATTGAATTACTCATCTTATGTTCTTCATTGATATTGTTATGATCATTAAATCTCAAGATGTTCTTATCATTCCGCATCAACTGATCTCCAAAATGGGCTACAACAAAGGTAAAAAGCTAAAAGCTATTCCAAACATATTTTTAAAACTTCTTTTAGCAAAAATAATAAGTCAATAAGGACTTTTATGAAAAGGACCAAACATACCCTTCTTCCGACTCCTCATTTCTTTCTCTATCATGAACACGCCTCCATCACGTCGCCCCGCTCATCTCTGTCTTAGGCTCTTAGGCTAATGGGAGTGGGGGTCGCTAAGACCCTCGCTAGCCTCGCTAGCACAAGGAAAACACCACCCCCTAGCATGTGCTAAGGGAGGTGTCAAGGAAAAGTCGCTAACTGCTTAGCGTGAGGAGAGAGAGGGAGCAATAGAAAAATAAAAGCTGTTATTGGTCCATTATTTTTGTATTTGTTTTTCATTTCTTTTTTTCTAAAAACAAATGGTTCTCATTGGTTCTTCTCCATTTGTTTTTTTTCTTTTTTCTTTTTTAATAATCCAAGTATTTGTGTTTTGTAAGAAAAGGTGGCAAATAAAATGTATGATGTGACATGTTTTAGCATGGTGTTAGAAGTGTCACCACTCCCCTAG
Organism: Lactuca virosa; assembly: GCF_052849685.1. NCBI lineage: Eukaryota > Viridiplantae > Streptophyta > Magnoliopsida > Asterales > Asteraceae > Lactuca > Lactuca virosa. The sequence continues at coordinate 329,929,358 of NC_136428.1, read as the reverse complement.
CCTTAGGCATCCATCATGTTCTTTGTGCTCATCATCTCATCAGACCTGCCGCCTCTTCTCTTCGTTCTCCTTTTTGACCTTGTGCATATAATATCATCAATCCTCTTGTATTGGTCATTGTTGTTCTTGTTACTGTCTCTTATTGTTTGTCCGATTCCATCTCGATATCAATTTTTTAATCGACATCTTTAATTTGTTTCATAATTTTCTAATTCAAAAGTTCTGACTAAAAAATCGACACTACAAATGCTTTCCTTATCGGAAACTCCTCTCTGGATCCACCCTTGCTCTTTTTTGTCGTATCTTGTAAGTCCTTTGAGTTCGTTTCATTGTACTTTTAGTTTTTCTGTTTGATTTCTTGTAATTTCTAGTTGATCAGTTATTATTTTGGATTTGGGATGTTATTGGAAGTATTCATTTTTTTAATTAATTAATTTATTTATAAATGAAATGATGATTTAGGAAACAGATAGTTTGTATACATCGTATAATAGTGAGATTGAGGATGATTTAGGTTGCGTTTAGTTACGGAAAAACAATTTTCATTTTCCGTTTTTCGTTTTCCCTTTTCATTTTTTGTTTTTCGTTTTCAGTTGTCATTGGAAAATTTAGAAAACGTGTTTAGTTAAAACTTATTCAACTTTCATTTTCAGTTTTAGAAAATTAGAAAATGCGTTTAGATGTGTATATTTCTACCGGTTTTCATTTTTAGAAAACGATAGCTGTTGTAGGGTGGGGGTAGGGGCAGTGGTGGTGTCGATGATGGTGACGGTTGTGGTGGTGGTGGTGGTGGTGATGGCGGCGGCGGTGGTGGTGATGCTGGTGATGGGGTAGTGGTGGTGGTTATGGTGATGGTAGGTCGGTGATTGTGGTAGTGGTGTTGGGTGTGTGTGTGTGTGTTATGGGGGTGGGTGTGGGTGTGTGTTTGTAGGTGTGTGTGTTATGGGGGTGGGTGTGTGTGTGTGTGTGTGTGTGTTTATGGGTGTGTGTTATGGGGGTGGGTGGGTGTATGTGTTTGTGGGTGTGGGTGTGTGCGTGTGTATGTGTTATGGGGGTGGGTGTGGGTGTGTGTGTTTGTGTGTGTGTGTTATGGGGGTGGGTGTGGGTGTGGGTGTATATGTGTGTATGTGGGGATGGGCTTGGGAGTGGGTGGGTGTGGGTAGGTAGGGGTATGGTGGGTTGGGGGTAGGTAAAGGAGGGAGTAAGTGTGTGTTTATATTTTAGAAAAATTTTGGAATTAGAAAAATATGGAAAACAATAATTATTGGTTTTCCAAAAAATTTTAACTTCTTTGTAATTTTAGAAAACAGAAAATTTTTATTTTCCGTGAAAAATTTAGAAAAATAGACGAACTAAACGCGTTTTCAAAATTCTCATTTTTCTTGGAATTTTTTTCTGGAAAACGGCCTATTTTTCCACAACTAAACGCACCCTTAGCTTCTCTGCATCCTTCCATCCTTGTAATAGTTTTAGTGACCTTTTTCCTTTATAGATTTATTACTTTCTCGTCTAACCACATAAGTCTTCATTTTTTATGCTTGATTCCTCTACCTTGATCACCATGTCTCCTATTTGAATATGTTTCTTCTGGTTCAGATCCTCTTACCTCTACTTTCATTTTCTCAAGTCTTTTCTTTAGCCATTCAGTTCTTAAACATACTTATGTTGTGTTTCTCTTTTTATCATCGAGTGTTGTTTAGACAACTTGTTTTTAAATCATATTTGTTGAAAGGAGGCTAGAATGAAATATGTGGATATTAAGAGGACATCAGGCGATTATTTTCATTATATATTTAAAGAGGCTATAGTATTGGAGAGGAGGGAAATCTACATATGAAGGCCCTCGATGGTTTAATACTTAAGTATGTAGTAAATTAGTCAACAAAAAATTAAAAAAAAAATGCCTCTATTTTTACTGTAAATCCAAAAACAGAAGAAATTCAAAGTCCATATTGTGCATTGTTCTCTTCCTTTTCTTTTAAGTTCTTTGTGATGTACTATATCTTTATATTATTATATATGATTGAGAAAATATGTTATCAACAATTTAAAATTCAATATTTAACTTTGTAATTTGCAATTGTATTGTTGTGATTTTTTTAAGGTGAACATGGGTTAGATAGTCTACAGTTAGCCTCTCCTTATCATGTCAAAAGGAAACATTTTAGGTCAACTACATTTAAGTCCTTATCAATCATATTTATAGGTTGTCAATTAGGATGCTTTCTGATTTAGTTTCCTTATTTGGATTTGTCTGGTTTGTATAGGTCTACATTGTATATAAAATTAGTCTGATTCTCCGATGGTTATTATGCATTATTCCGACTTTAATTTTGATGGTGACTTGGATCCTACAATGAAGGAACAACTTGACAGGTTTGTTTCCTTTTTTAAATATATATTTTCTTAAGATATAAAATATAAAATATAAAGCAAAAGTGAGTTTTATGGGTTCATAGCAGTCAGGGGTACCCCTATGGAATTCTAAGGTATCCATGTTTAAAAAAGCGTCTTTATAAACAAAAAAAAAATTTGCTGGATAATGACTAATGACTAATCACAGCATTTGAAAAAAATATATATAGGGCAAAGGTTTTCTTAGAGATGGGATGTTTTACTACAATCTCTGTGAAGTTGAGGCGTGTTCAATTTTAAAGCCAAACAAACAAGTTTTTAAAGATCAAATTTCGTATGGTTTTTTCAAAATTTGTCATAAATCGAACAAGTATCTTGAACTTCATGATATTTAGTTAACTCCATGAACAGGCTGATGAAACTTTGTAACAAAATTCCTATGCATTTTGGATTTTAGAATAAATATTTGACCAAGAAAGTCAAATTCAGCAGTTCCAAAAAGGTTGTTTTTTGTTTTTCTTGCGGGTTTTCAAGTATAGCAAAGCACTGAAGAGTATGTGATAAATGTGTTGACAGATTTAACCACCATTCGAGGGCATAACATATTAAATAATACAAAGATTCAAACACATTCCCTTTATTTAAAAACAAAACCTTACGACTTTTTTTTTGTGTAGTGGCTTAATAACTATAACTATATTGGTAAAAAGAACTATGCAAGATTCTTTGCTTTTATGGTTTTTGCTATTCTTATAGTAAAGTTATACCTTCATTGTTTGTCCTTCTTGACTTTTAAGTCATATTTTAGTTTTACCACACCTATCTAACACATGTTTTCAATTGGGCTTTGAGATTTGAAGCTTATACTTCAGTGGTCGACTGGAATCGTTGTTTTGATCAAATGTATCCTCGATCACAAAAGATTTGATGTAGAAGTAGCATCCAAGTTAGGAAGCAGTTTCACTTTAGCCCCTGATGTTATAGTTGTGGTTAGTATTCTAATTCGTCACCATTTTATAAAAGTTGATTTCATATTTTAAAGTTTTACTTTTATCGATTTATTATTATAGTAAACATATAAAATAGCTTTTCAGGGCCAAATCCTGTCACACTGGGCTAGTGGAGGAAATAGCAATGTACTTTGCTATTTCTTGCAAAATAAGTTGCTATTTCATGCATTTAAGCCTTTCTTGGTTAAAATGAAAGCAATAGCAAACTACTTGATTGATTTAAATTGAAAAAAAAACATAATTTACTTTTTTTTAACTACATAACTCATATTATGTCCCTAAGTGCAGGAAAATTGTAGAAAAAGAGTCGACATTGGTTGAGTTGATGCATCTTCAAATGGTGAAGTTGCAAGGCTTAAGTTTGCCATGGAGATTGTGAAAGGAGAAATTACTCAGGGGTTCCTTTTAATGTTGTACATGTTTTGTTTTTCTATAATAAATATTATGCAATATTAGCAATGTATTACATTTACTTACTATTGGGATGATTATTTGTATTTGACATATTAGTGCAATGAATTATCTTATTTATGGTTTTTTATTTTGTATTATGAGACTTTTAATGTGTTATTTAATTTGAAAATTAGTAAATCTATCAAAAAATATAACTTTTAAAACATTTAAAATTATGAGACGCAAAAATATCTGTCGTCTTTCTTTATTATAGGGGCTTTAGTAATACACAATGTGAATTGTAAATGTGCATCGTAAGGTTACGTGTGTGCCGTCTTCCTTTATGACATGGGCTTCAATGACATGCAATGCATGTCGTAAATGCGCGTCGTAAATTTACGACGCCCAAAAGTGTGTCTTCTTCCTTTATGACAGGGCATTTCTTGACATGTATTTGTGTGTCATCTGTGGATTTTATGACACACAATTCGTGTCATTAAAGAGTATTTTTGATCTCAGTCAACGTCTGTGTAGACTGTACAATCGGTAGATATTCATGAGTCAACTGTTGGCACAAATTCTCTCTTGAATCTAGTGACAAAATCCTCCGATGATTTGGAATCGACTGCATCTGGTTCGAGGCCCTGAAAAACCTCGCACCACCAATCCCTACTCCCATAGAAATAAGGGGGTCCACAAGCATCAATATCCTTGAAGGAAACCTCCCGAGCCCTAAGATCACCGGCCTCCAAATCAGCTCGAAGAACCCTAAGTTACTCATCTATCACTGCAATCAACTCTTCCTTGAAAGAAGTAATCAGACCAGGCAAAACTTCTCACATAGACCTCAAAATCTCTGCAGTTTTGATGCCATGAACAACCTCCTCACTCAGCTCTAAATCACAAAAATGGAAGGTCTCCATACTGATTCTGAAAGATAACGGAAACACATCAAACAATGCTTAGTGTAAACCCACACTATGCATACCCACCTACAAGTTCCCCGGTAATCCTGATACACTCCATGACCCAAGTATGGATCCTGTGCTTTCAGTAGTACGGGCCCAATACTACCTTCCACACCTATCCATACTCGTTCCAAGGACTATTCAAAATTCCCAAGTCACTTTGCATCACTCTACCAAACTCCTCACGTGCATGCATATGTCTAGCCATATACATACTACCATACTTCCTAGAATCTTGTTATAGGATCCTCCTATCACTCACTTTCGCACTGCTAGAACCCCTATCAACACCGCTGGTTGTGTGACATCCCTATTTTCACGGCATGAAAAGACCTTTTATTTATGCTTATTTAAAAATAGTGTTTATTTATAAATACGTAATTTGTCTCATAAAAAATGTTTCCGAATAAATCTTTTTCATTGATTATTATAAACTTTGGGATGTCATAACTGATACAAGAAACATAATCATTACATGCCTTTCAATAACTCGTTGCACTAATGACCTATACCCCTTGAATCTCTTAGTGGATAGTACCTTCATACAGTTACCTGTGATACAAAGAAATTGAGTGGGTCAGACTGGGAGCCTAGTGAGCGTATAAGGTTTCCAACCCACAATATTTTTATTATATTTTTTTAAGTATATATAACACATCAACAGATTAATCATGATTTCCCATTCCCGTTATTCTCACTCTTTGATCCTAAATGATAATCTCAAGGGGCCTATCCTAGAGGATCTCTATAACGAATAGACAATAATTCCTTGGGGATTTCTTAGCAATACATGTCAGTAAGGCAACCATGAGGGGGATAGAGCACTCGAATGAACATACAACCCATACTCCCAGATAGTATGATTCATTAACACCTTGTAACACCCCAAAAACCATGATAAAATTTTTGATTTTTATAAAACCATTTCCACAAGAAACCATAGATAAACAATCATTGTTTCCAAATTATATCCAAGAAAAACAAAGTCTCAATTCAATCTCTCAAAACATAAGACAATAAGAGGATGTGTACGATCGCCTTCTCATGCCTCGATCATTAGAAGTACCTGAAACATTGAAATCAACAACTATAAGGCAAAGCTTATTGGGTTCCCCTAAAATACCCCACACCAAAATATATATATACAATGCATGCACATCGGGCCCACAACATAAGACTTGATTGCCCCCAAGCTCACAACATAAGATCGGATTACCCTCCCGACCCTCATCTTATGACTGGATTGCTCCCGAGCCCACATCAAAAGACTGGATTTCCTTCCCGGCCCTCAGCTTATGACTAGATTGCTCCCGAATTTGTTGGCTTTCAGCTCAAGGAAGTATTACCTCAACCCAACCACGCCATGTCGACACATGCAACAATAATCAATGACTAGATAGTGCAGGTAATCATACAGATCTACCAATATAACAGATCACTACAACATAGCAACATCCTATATATAACAACCCGTTATTTTCAAGTCAATAAAAGTCAAACTTGCTAAATAAACATCAAATTGTCAATTTATTAAATTGATAAGGCTTAAATATGGTTTAAGATATGGAAATTTATTTTATTTAAGTGTTTTAAATATTGGGATTTAAAACACCTTGGCCGAAATTACCAAAAATGAATTCAAGCGAACCAAAATCATCCCCACCGAAAACCCTCGTAAGGTCCCACCTTCAGACCGCAAACCCTCACCGAAATCTTTTTTATTGACCAAAGACTCATCCTCCGTTGAACCTTAAGGACCGAAAACAGCCTTGTTCTCGGTGGGATTTAGACTGAAATCACCTTGATTCTGGTGGATCTTAGACCGAAAACCTCTTCTATATATACGTGTTTGACCGTGAACACAATTCATTTCTCAACTTTCCAAACCGTAAACACTCCCATTTGCTCTCAAGTATCATCCGAAGACCTTCAAATCTTCAACCGAAATCATCATCCCACCTTCAAATCTTCATAAATTCACCAAGAACACCAAGAACAATCTTCAAATCTTCAAGCACACCAAAAACACCTAGCACACCGAAAACCCCCAGGAACACCGAAAACGCCAAAAAAACACTCCCTTAATTACTTCCTAACACTTTTTGTAAGTATTTTCCTTATTAAGTGTTGTCTAACACTTAATTTATTATTTGAATTATTTAAATTAATATCTTATTAATTTAAATACGATATCGCGAATAATTATTATTAGGACACGACTACGCACGCGGGTTCTAACGCGAGGATCATCGCTACCACTTCGCATCCAAACATGAACTTACATCCGAGGTGAGTTCATACCCCTACGTTTTCACTATTTTTCCATGTTTTTAGGGGGGAATACAAGTACAACACAATTAAATTTTGTGCTAACATTCAAACAATTTCAAACGATTTCAAACATTTCAAATTATTTTAAACTGTTTCAAGTTATTCTAAATTATTTCAATTGTTTCAACTATTGTTTTTACCAAAACATATATATATATATATATATATATATATATATATATATATATATATATATATATATATATATATATATATATATATATATATATATATATATATATATATATATGAGATTTAACAGACTTAGGACTGGTGTTTTCGCCTTAACTCCTATTCCTTGTTTGGTTGTGGGCTTCGGGTAAATTCACTTGCCCGACTGTCTTTTTAATTTTAATTATATATGCCCAATATATATATATATATATATATATATATATATATATATATATATATATATATATATATATATATACATATATATATATACATATATATATATATATATATAACTTTAAACCTTTGTAATATGCTGAGCAAAGGAGATTTTTCAGAAGTGCTTACATTACCAACAGAACATACTTATAAACTATAATATATATAGTTTATGGAACACATATACTACTCTACTAATTCAAGAAACAAACATATAAAATATAATAGCTATAGTCTATGTACCACTTACAACATTGTTACTAAGTTCAGAAATACACTACGAACGAACATATGAATTATAATTGGTATAGTTTAAGGAACGTACACACTACTTTTACTAAGTTCCAATTTCACTACAAGAACAAACATATAAACTATATTAGGTATAGTTTAAGGAACATACATACATTATTCATTACAAAGTGATTTTCATTTATTCTACACGTACTCGTCAGTATAGCTTTGTGATACACACTTCAAGTACTTACCTAAGTACCAACCAAGCCCTCAAATTTTAACCAGAGTCTCCTGGAGGGAGAGCGTGAATTTGTGTATAGATCTATACGAGACTGACAATCCCGTACCTTAACTGTTAGCTACAGTTAGGCCGGCAGGCCTAGGGTGACAAATGTCATAACTATTCCGACGCCTGAAGAACGTCGTTTTAGGCCATCCTAGGTCATCAAGCATGGTTATAATAACTCACAGTTTGGTATTGAACAATACGATTATTGTAAGAATACATAAACAACTTCAAGTAGTTTTATTAAATGATAAAACTACAATACAGTACATTACAACTAGTGGAATCCAGGCACCTACATTTACAGAGTTTTCATACAAGTACACTACAGAATACTATTTTCCAGTACAGAGAAACTTACATTTCAGAGAAACATACATTCTCACTTAGTTTTATTTACTAATAAGATTATGAAATGCTATTAACTGAGTACAAAAAATTTTACGCATTTTTGTCTTATGGCATTAAGACTACAATACATTTACAACAGAAAATAGAGGATTTTCTGGGAGAATATACTAACATTTTCAAAGATCAAAGACAAGCTTTCCATCTCAAAAACATACTTATGAACTCACCAACTTAAATGTTGATACACTTTCAAAATCACTTGTATTCTCAGAGAACCAGTAGAGAGGTATACTACAGGTTTTTGAGGAGACGGGGCATTCATGGTGTCACGTCTATACTTTTGTTATACATTTTGATGTTATACAAACACTGTTGCAAACACAATGTAAACAATATATTATCAATGCAATGGTTGTTGTTACTTTGGTTACTACTATTCAATTGTTGTGATACTGTACACGACGTCCTCTACCCCCGAACGTTTCCGCCATTCCAGTTTGGGGGTGTGACAGATTGGTATCACAGCATTGTCTATAGTGAACTAAGTATATCAAACCATGCAAGATATACAACTATAAATACAATGGGGCCAAAGTGCTCTGACTAAAAGTATACTTTTAAAATATAAGTATTATATAAGTGATGAATCGTGAAATCAAGTATTAATCATAATCAGAGTTATACGAATGCAGATTGAACAAACGATGTAAATAAGATCTGGTTTCTGCTCATTTATGCTTTCAACTTTTACAGAGAAAAATAGACAGGTTCTGTAAAGGACTCTTATCTAACTCTAGTAAAGTTCCATATTTATAGGAACAGTGAAAGCATATAAAAAATACTAAGGCATTGACAATTAAGCTTCGTACGAAATAAACCTCAGTAAATAAACTTAACAAAACATACGAAAGGTAAAACAAACTTCGACATATTACAATATAATTCGACCCTAACAATCTCCCCCTTTGTAAAAATGTCGACCTTCATCAGTTCAAGAGTATCTGTATAGCATACAGCATAACCCTTCGAATCTTAGTGTACCATGAGATTATTTTCTTCAGTTCCTTCTTATCTCCTTCGTTATTCTTCTTGCAGCTATTCATACGAACAATGAAATTCGTATATTGGGATGTTGTATATCTTTCCATTTCGGAAGCTTCAAACAAGAATCTTTTTGCCTTCCCGTTTTTATCTTTCCCATCAAATACCATACCAAATGGTTTCAAACATATTTCTCCGTCAGCATACTTCTTCAACTGAGGTTGAGTTAAAGGAAGTTCCATTGGCACTTTTACAGTCAATCCCTTTTGTTGTAGCTAACTCAACATCAGTAAGTGCTAAACACTCATAATAGTTGTCAATGAAAATCTTGATGTGAGACAATCCAAGTCGAAAAACTTCAGGATCAGTTTCTCGAAGATATGAAGCATATTTATCCTTTAGCAGCAATGCAACTTGTATAAGATCATACAAGTTCATTAAAGGAAAATCAGCTACTGAAAAATCACACACTTTCCCATTCACCCTTGAAACAATAAAGCGAAGATTCTGCATCATATTTTCAAACAACACATCTCGCTTTATACTTATCACCTTCTTTATCTTCACCAATGACCAAATCTCCTCTGGAAGCTTTCCAAGGACAGCATGAAATCTGATCTTCATGTAAGTGTACTCATCATCATTATCAAAATTTTCAGCTATTTTGTACTAAGCCATAATGAACATCATCTCATTGATGGGAAAATCCAATTGACTCATATCTGTGTTGAGAACAACATAGCTTTTCTTTGGTTTCTTTTCGAATGCATACATATGGTTATATGCAACTTTCGACTCTATTGTTTCATAATTATAATGCTTTGAAGGATCACCCTTGTTCATCCCAGGTGGATCATTGGCACGAAGACGCATAATGCTTTGTACAATTCGGAGCTTTTCAACCTCAGCCTCCGCATCAGCTTTCTTTTCTTCGTTTGATTTTTCGACCATAACCGTTTTACCTTTGTATTTTACAGAGAAATTATCAACCTGTTCCTTAGGCTTCGAACTGCTGCCACCTTCCCTAATCACAATTCCTTTGGAAATTGGTCTTGAAATTGGCTTCGTTGATATTAGCATTGTTGTCACAACAGTTGAAATGACTGGCTCAGCAGTTGACACGATTGGTTTTGTTATTGGAATCTTCGAAGAAACCACCTTTCCAACAACCTTTGCATCTGCATGCAAATCTTCACCACTAGCCTTCGTACCACCAACCTCCTTTTATCCTCTTGCACCACGTGAAAACAGGTGGGGCATTCGTCGGAAGAAGGCTAGAAATGTGAGAAAGAGGAGCAAGTTGTTTGTGTAAAATAGCTTCAAAATGAACGAACTTTTGAGACAAAAAGTCCGGAGTGATCAACAGAGATGAAACTGATTTAACAGTTAAATCTTTGAGCTCATTCAATAACTTGAGCACTTCCACAAAGCTTTTATGTTCCGTTGTCGACAATTGAGTAAGTTGAGGACTCAAATCTTCGTACAACTTGACATATTTGGTAACAGCATCACAAAAAATGTCAACTTTCTGATTAATCGAAGCATAATCCCGTTGCACAATTGAGATTTCCTTTTGTATATCCTGTCGAAGCTCTTGAATTTGCAAATTCACATCTTCCCTCACCTTCTTGACATCTTAAACGAATAACACATGTCGTTCTTTTACCAAATGCTTGAATTCTTTCACCTCCCCTCTAAACATCGAAGTGAGAGAATTTACCCTTAATTCATCATTCTGATCATTGTGATCAATCTTCTCCAAGAGTCGAATCTCTAAATCTCAGACCATTCCAGAGACTTTACTCACCACTTTTGCTTCGAAAGTTTTCAGCAGACTATCAACTTCCATATTAGTAACAGACGAATTACTCCCCAAATCTGCTTGAGATTGAAGAATAGAATTCAATTTCTGGTTGAGAATCTTGAATTGTTTCATTGTCATCAACATATGATCAGGGAAGTGATCTTCTTCATCATCAAATTGTAAATCGTCAAACGCACCTCCAAAACCTTCATTGTCAGTATCAGTTTCACCAATAGGTGAAATTTTAACAGGCGAATCAATTTTGGGTGAACCAGTGGATTGAGATGGAAAAAGAGTAGTAAAGGGTTGATGAAGAATGTTTTCAAAGGTTGGGGAACTGGTATTATTCGGAATAATAAAAGGAGGTAAGGACACGAAAGTATTAGGTATTGAAGATACAGGAATACCTTGAGAAGTAGCCTCAACTTCTTTGTTGAACTCTCCCTCACCCATGTTGACATTTACATCCGTATCAGATACGTGTGTAAAAATGCCTGAAGTTCGAACCTCCTCAGTATTTGATTCAGTTAACAAAACTTCGGGTGGGATGACAATAGTCTGCTCAGGAGTAGATACAGATTGAGAAACAATTGGTGCTGGTGTGTCAGGAACTACTTCTTCTTCGGAAGACTCCTCTTGGATAACCAACTTGCGTTGCCGTTTCTTCTTCTTTGAAATGTGTTTGGCCATATCTTCAGCTCTACGTTTCTTGGACAGAGGCGAAACTGGAGCTGGAACCTCTCGAAAAATGACTCCTTGATGAGAGAGTTGTGGTTTACGAACATTAAAATGTTTTAAAATTAGTTTTGTGACATATTGCTCATCATATTGCTTGTCACATAGTACCTGCGATCAATGAAAGAATTTAGGTACCCAAGGCTGTTTGGGTCCTTGGAAATTAGTTTTTAAAACAGAATGGAATGAAGAACTTTTAACCCAATCACAAACTTTAGTTTTGAGACTATCAATTAATTCCATATCATTATTTAAAGAAACAGAAACATAAGTTTTTGTTAGTTTGGGATTGTCACTGACACATTCCTTCGTCTTTTTAGATTGAGTATGATCAAGCTTGTCTTTCGAAACCGGATGCCAAGTTTTAACCAAAACATTCGAATCTTTTGACGACGAGCTTTCAGTTGCCGAAGAATTCACATAATTCTCATAAGCTTCGTGAATTTATTGTTGAGAATATTTCCTTGATTGATATTTTCGACCTTTTCCTTCCAACCAATGATCAATGTTTTTGTCACGAGACAACCCTTTTGTGTACGAAACTTTTAAATTTTGCTTTCCTGTAGGATTTGGAAAATTCGGTTTTTGTGGAAAGAAATCAACATTTGATTTAGGTCGAAATGCCATAGCGTATCGACTTCCATCATTGTTGTCAACACTTCGATTTTGAGAAAATCGATTTGGAGATTTTTGTTTCTGAGAAAACCTTGTTTGTTGATTAGAAGAAAATCGCAGATGTGATGATTGATTTTAAACATTCTTTGATGTATTTTTGTTATCTCATGAAAATGATGAGTTTGAATCTTTCGAAAAATTTGTTTTTGGTTGAAATTCAGATTTAGATTTATTTGTTTGAGCGGGATTTTGCTTAAGATCTGAATAAATTTCTGAATGAAAAGACTTGTTTTCAACAGATTTAGTCTTTTTGTTTTCAGTTGTTTTCAAATTCAATTCATTTTGTTGTTTTCGAAGTTCCATTGTTTGCCAAAAAATCTTCTTTCGAGCTTGTCTTTTTGAAATTGCATTTTCTTTTGAAAACTTGTCAATTTGTTCTTTAAATTCATTGGAATTTAATTTGACAATGGTATCTTTTTCCACAACAACTTCTTTTGGAACTTCTTTCACAATTTTTGATTTTTCAACCCATTTGCGTTGTGGTTTTTGTCTTTGAAAAAGATACGAATTCTTTGTTAAGGTATTTTCGACTGTGCTTTGATTTGAAAAGAATCCTTCATTCGTTGTCTTCTTGTTGTCATCTTCGACCATTTTGGTGAATTCTGGTTTAATGTTTTCAACATTTCCAGTTGTAACAAACACTTGATTTGGAAAGACAACATCATCAGTACACTTGAAATTAGGATACACCACTTGATTTGTTTCCAAATAATGGGCTCTTTTTTCAGACAACACTTTGTCAAAATTTTCAGTGTCCCCAAAAACTTGATCAACAACAACACGATGAATTTCTTTTTCTATCGAATCTTTGTTTGAAGAGACCTTTTTGTTCGATTCGTCATCATGATTACCATCATCACTGCTATCCGTTTGACTATCTTGAATATCCACAAACTCAGAATCACAAACTTTTGAAGTTGAAGGTTTGTCAGTGTCAATCTTAACTTCCAAAACCTTAAGTTTTTTCTTTTCCTTTAGATTTTGATGCAACATTAATGACAGACAACTGAGAACAATCAACATCCTCAATTTCACTAATTTCGCTAATATTGTCAGAGTTATCTTCAATATCGGCAAAATTAGATTGAGAATCATATGTCCAATTCTCAGTCTTTTTCAAAATTTTGATTTGTTCTGATTTTGTCAAAGTATCATTCACAATGTTAACCAATTCATTTGTATCAAGACATTCATCAATTTTGACAATTCCATAAGCATATCTATCATCAGGAATTTTGTCAAACTCAGCAATGTTTCTCTCACAATCATACGAAATATTATCTACCTTCGCTCTTCCGTATGCTAGAAAAGGTAATAATTTCCTATGTTGTTCCTTGCTAATATCACACGAATGATGCAATGCAGTTAATTTAGCATATAGACGTTTAGCAGAATTGTAGTAGATATTTCGTTCATCTAACAAAAGTTTTACATCACTAGATAACGAATCACGATCACACATTATGTTTGTTATTTGCAATTATAAACATTCTATCTTGACCATGTTCAAATCTAACTTCTTTTGTGTCTCTAACAACTGATTGCTTAATTTCTTAGCTTCATTGCTAGCAGAAACAACCAAATTATCGAAATAAGCAACAGTATCATCAAAAGCAACAATTTCAGAATCATATGCACTTAACGGAATATTGAAAGATTGAAGAATGTTACGTACCTTTGTTGTCATTGGAGACTTATCAGCAGATTTTGACACAAAGCAACGGCCATTGACCTCTTCGTCTGAATCTTCCTCCAGCTTCGCATACATTGCCCCATGCGTAGGATTACGCATTTCCTCATCATTGGAGCCCGAAGACCAGATTTGATATGTGCCATCATTCTCCTGTTCACCTTGAGCCACCAAAGACAGATTTTTTGCCTTCGTACGTACTTCTTCCAACCTCTCCACATAATATGCCTCATCCTTCACTCTATTCTTCTTCTCATATTTCTTTCGAAGCATGCAATCATTTGCTAAATGATTGGCTCCATTGCAATAATGACAATCCATACCAGAATCTCCTTTCAATTTCTTCTCTTTTTTTCCTCAGCACCCTTCACATTATTTTTCTCATACTTCTTCTTCTCTTCTCCTGCAGCTTTGTTCACGAAACTTCCTTTTCCTTCACCTTGCTTCACCTTCGAATTAAACGGTTTCTTGAAAAACTTTTTGACTCGGTTGTTAGAGTAAAAAGCAATTGCCTCATCATCCGAATTCATTATAAACCCCTCTTCATCATCAGAATCATCTTTTTCGATAGTTTCCTTTTCAGTAACTTTTGAGACAAGTGCTAATGGACCTCCCAGACTTAGCTTCGACTCTTCTGCCATTTCATTCACTTCGCTTTCGTGAGTTTTCAGTTGATTGTACAAATCATTCAAAGAAGATGTGTCGAAACTTTGTTGATTTTTCACCATCATGTTAACGCTTCTCCATTCTTTACGGAGTCCCATAACAAAGGTGAGATTGAATTCTATGGCAGACCTCGTGATTCCATAACAATTACATTTGTATATCAGCTCATTCAGCCTATCATAGTAACTTTCAATCATTTCACCATCTTTTTGCTTGAAATCCTTCAATTCAATCAAACATTGCTTAACTGAATTGATTTTCGTCTTCTCGCTGCCTTGAAACTTTTCTTTGAGATTATTCCATATTTCCTTTGCAGTTGTACAACTTCTGACATAGTTATACACCACCGGAGGCAATGCACCACGCAACTCCCTTATGCATCGTTTTTCAAGTTTCTTCATACAATCATTTTGATTTTCCACACTCGTAGTACTGGATGAAGATCCAATTGGTTGAAGGTTCGTTGGAAGAGTAATATTCCCTGAGATGCAAGTCCAAATCTCTTCATCGATTCCATTTAAGTAATCCTGCATACGATCAGACCACTAATCATAGTATTCAGGAATGAGCATAGGAATCTTAGTTGAAGATCCTAGCAGATGAGAGTATAAAGTCATCGAGTTGAGATTGAACTTCGCCATTGATGTACGGAAGAAAATTTTTGAAAATTTATGAGAAATCAAAGAGAATTTCAAAGCAAATTGCTGAATTGAACAGAAAAACAAAGTAGAATACTTGATTCAACAAATCTGTTGCAGAATCGAATCACAACTCAAGATCTAGAAAACTTTTTCACGTCAAAAGATGCGGAACTTTTTGAACCAGAATTTTGATTCAAAAACCTTTTGAAACAGAATGAAAATTAGATCTCAGATCATTATTCCTGCTCTGATACCAATTGATGAATCGTGAAATCAAGTATTAATCATAATCAGAGTTATACGAATGTAGATTGAACAAACGATGTAAATAAGATCTGGTTTCTGCTCATTTATGCTTTCAACATTTCCAGAGAAAAATAGACAGGTTCTGTAAAGGACTCTTATCTAACTCTAGTAAAGTTCCATATTTATAGGAACAGTGAAAGCATACAAAAAATACTAAGGCATTGACAATTAAGCTTCGTACGAAATACACCTCAGTAAATAAACTTAACAAAACATACGAAGGGTAAAACAAACTTCGACATATTACAATATAATTCGACCCTAACAATAAGAAGTATACAAACATACATACATACCAGAAACAGTATCACAGTAAGAACTACACAAAAGTATTTAGATATTGGACGCTGCAGTTAAACCTAGGCAGTTATGTAACCATATTTGGGATAAATATATCCTGATCAACTATATTTATTTGAGATACGACCAACATGTGTTTGGGAGTGATCGTGGTGTTGCAACAAGTCTAAAATTTACCAACAATACATACAAGAGAAATTCTAGAACCAGACATGAAATTAAAATACTATAGGAGTATTTTAAGATACTATACCACTAGAACGAAAACATTTCGGTCTCGATAGTTATATATATATATATATATATATATATATATATATATTAATAGTCGAGAAGAGCCTTCTTACCAGAATCAATCATGTGAAAACAAAGGACCCTTACTGATAGATCTATAATTGCTAATTGTATACGTAAAGGTTATGTATAATTAAGATTTTATAGGCTTAGAATTTGTGATTTAGCTTTACTTCCTGTTCCTTGTTTGGTTGTGGACTTAGTGAAGGATCATTTATTCGAAGGTCTATTTGGTCTTGGTTATATATAATTTGTATACACTATGTGATTATAGGGGGATCAGGCATGAGTCACACTATACAAATTCGTTTCAAGTGTTGCTATAAATTTCAGAAAATGAAATTGCGATTGTTTACTTATATTAGTAGACTTCCATTGTAAATCGCTTAATAGAACACTATGACTGTCAGGATAAGATATATCTTGTTCAATATCACCTGACAAAAACAACCTGCCAATGAATCCACCACCGCCACCACCTCCTCGGTATGATCCTGCTGTGTTCCAAGCAGCAGTAATCGCCGTCGTGGCAGCCGCCAAGACGCAAATTAACGCAAGTGGCGCTAGTGGGGTGGGTAGTGGTGCCAACCCTTCTAACCACGGGGATAACCATGGATACCCAAGGGAGTGTTCATATAAAGACTTCACGAACGCTAAACCCAAATACTTTGATGGCACCGGAGGTGTCATTGCTTTAACACGCTAGTTCGAGAAGACCGAATCGGTGTTTGAAATCTGTGTGTGCCCCGAAACTAGCAAAGTGAAATTTGCAGCATGCACTTTTGTAGACAGAGCCCTCTCATGGTGGAACAGCCATGTCAAGTCATTGACTCTTCCAGTAGACAATGTCATGAGCTGGGAAGACTTAAAGGAACTGATGCTAGTAGAATACTGCCCAAAAGGCGAGGTGCAAAAGTTAGAGCAAGAGCTCTGGGGGCTGGCGATGAAGAGCTCCGATATTGCTGCATACACAGCCATATTCAGTGACCTGGCTACTCTCTGTCCCGGGATGGTCACCCCGGAAAGTAAGAAAGTGGAAAGGTATATCTGGGGACTATCTCCTCAGATCCAAGGGTAATAGCTGCAAACCCACTTACTTTTGACAGTGCCAAGCGTCTGGTACAGACCATCGTGGATCATGGAGTTCGCCAAGGCTTCATGACAGCCATCCCTGAGCAACCTAAAGAAGGTGGTAACAAAAAGAAATTCTGGAACAAAAGAAAGTGGTAATCATCACAGGAGTCCTCAAAGAAACAGCAAACCGTAGCAGTCCACGTTGCTACTGTTCTTGCTGTTACTCCTGCTGCTCCAGCACCTCCCAGTCGATATGCTGGAAATCTTCCACTGTCTAACAAATGCAACTTCAATCACACAGTAGTTTGCAGAGAAATGCATTGCAAGAACTGCAACGGAAAGGGGCACACCACCCGTTTCTGTAAGGCACCGGCACAACCAATCACCCAAGTCCCTAGCAGAGGAGTCAGCCAAGCTTGTTATGGGTGTGGTGAAACTGGGCACTTCAAGAGAGATTGCCCGAAAGAAAAGAATGATGGTGGAGTGGGCAGAGTGCTAGCTATTGGATAGGAGGAAGCAATAGTGGATCCCACAGTGGTCACGGGTCGTTTCTCCTCGATAACTCTTATGCATGCATACTCTTTGATAGTGGTGCGGAGAGGAGCTTCGTGAGCCATAAATTTAAACACCTTCTCAAACAAAAACCACAATCACTAAACGAAACATTCACCGTCGAGATGGAAAATGGGAAGACAGAGAGCACTAACGATATGTACATAGGTTGTACCCTCACTCTAAACGACTATTCTTTCCAAATCGACGTTATGTCGGTCTCAATAAAAAGCTTCAACATCATCATCGGCATGGATTGGCTAAGTCCTCACCGTGCTGATATTCTATGCTACGAGAAGGCAATCCGCCTTAATCTGCCAAGTGGCGAAACTCTCGTCATTTACGGCGACAAACCCGGTACGAACCTTCGCATTATCTCTTGCGTCAAAGCCCAAAAATATATGCGCAAGGAGTATCACGCATTCTTAGTTCACGTAGTGAACGAGAAACAAGTAAAACACCTCGAGAGCATTCCCGAAGTCTATAATTTTCCTAACGTCTTTCACGAGGATCTCCCAGTAGTTCTTCCTGAACGTCAAGTCGAGTTCTGAATTGACTTAATTCCTGGATCTACCCCCATAGCCAAATCCCCGTATCGTCTAGCACCAACAGAGATGCATGAATTATCCAGCCAACTAAACGAACTTCTCAGTAAGGAATTCATCAGACCGAGCTTCTCACCCTGGGGAGCACCGGTCCTGTTCGTGAAGAAGAAGGATGTATCTTTCTGAATGTGCATAGATTACCGTGAACTAAACAAGCTTACCATCAAGAACCGATACCCTCTCCCGCGGATAGATGATCTGTTCGACCAACTCCAAGGAGCCAACTACTTTTCAAAGATCGACCTAAGATCAGGGTATCACCAATTACGAGTCCATGAAAATGATGTTCCCAAAACAGCATTCCGAACTCGTTATGGCCACTACGAGCGTTATGGCCGCTACCAGTTTGTAGTAATGCCTTTCGGTCTAACAAATGCACCCGCGGTATTCATGGATCTGATAAAACGGGTATGCCGTCACTTCCTAGACAAAATCGTGATAGTATACATAGATGATATACTTATCTACTCACAGAGTAAGGAAGAACATAGCCAGCACCTGAGACAAGTCTTAGAAACATTAAAGGTGGAAAAGCTTTATGTGAAATTCTCAAAGTGCGAGTTTTGGATTAGGAAGGTAAATTTCCTTGGTCACGTGGTCAGCGAAGAAGGAATACACGTGGACCCCTCCAAAATAAAGGCAATCGAGAACTGGTCAGCACCAAGAACGCCAACTGAGATCCGCCAATTCTTAGGACTTGTTGGCTACTACCGCAGGTTCATACATAATTTCTCCAGAATCGCCAAGCCACTTACCACCCTGACATAGAAGGGTGTAACTTTTAGTTAGGGAGAAAGACAAGACACTGTGTTCCAAACGTTGAAGCAAGACCTGTGCAGCGCATGTATCTTGTCTCTTCCGGAAGGGACATAAGATTTTGTAGTATACTGCGGTGCAGCCAATCAAGGGCTAGGCTGTGTGCTTATGCAGCGAGGAAAGGTTATTGCCTATGCCTCAAGATAGCTAAAGACACACGAGGTCAACTACACCACTCATGATCTCGAGTTGGGAGTAGTAGTATTTGCTCTGAAGATCTGGAGGCACTACCTCTACGGTACAAAGTGCACCGTCTTCACCGACCACAAAAGTCTTCAGCACATACTCGACCAAAAGGAGCTTAACATGAGACAGTGGCGTTGGGTAGAACTACTTAATGACTACGTATGCAAGATTCGTTATCATCCCGACAAAGCCAATGTAGTAGCTGATGCCCTTAGTCGAAAAGAGTACTCAGGTCGCAGATTGAAAGCACTGACCATGACCATCCATTCACATCTGTCCACACAAATCAGAGAGGCTCAACTAGAAGCCTTAAAGCCTGAAAATGTGGCGGATAAAGCTTTAAGAGGAATGGAGAAGAACTTAGAGATCAGGGGTGACGGAGTTCGTTATCTCATGAACCGGATCTGGACACCGAAGTTTGGTGGCTACAGAGAAGTTGTCATGAATGAAACCCACAAGACTCGATACTCCGTTCATCCAGGTTCAGATAAGATGTATCTGGATCTCAAGAAACTCTATTGGTGGCCGAACATGAAAGCAGAAATTGCTACCTGTGTCGGCAAGTGTCTAACTTGCTCCAAAGTTAAGGTAGAATACCAGAAGCCCTCAGGTTTATTGCAGCAATCAGAGATACCTAAGCGGAAGTGGGAGCGAATTACAATGGATTTCATAACCAAGTTGCCCAAAACCCTGGGTGGTCATGACACCATTTGGGTGATCGTCGACAGATTAACCAAGTCCACCCACTTCCTACCAATAAAGGAAACAGACAAGATGGAGAAATTGATCAGAACTTACATCAAAGAGATTGTACGACAGCATGGTGTGCCAATCTCTATTATCTCTGATAGAGACAGTAGATTCACCTCAAGATTTTGCCAATCGCTACAGAAATCTTTGGGAACTACGTTGGACATGGGTACAGCCTACCATCCACAAACTGATGGGCAGAGTGAGAGAACTATTCAAACCCTGGAAGACATGCTGAAAGCCTGTGTGATCGACTTTGGTAAAGCATGGGATACCCATCTGCCACTTGTCGATTTCTCCTACAACAATAGTTACCACTCTAGCATCAAGGTTGCCCCGTTCGAAGCCCTTCATGGCCGCAAGTGCAGATCCCTTCTGTGTTGGGAAGAAGTAGGTGACACGCAACTAGCTAGAGGGAAAGTTCTTGATAGCACTCTCACTGGCCCGGAGATCATAAGAGAAACTACTGAGAAGATTGTTCAAATCCAAGAATGACTGAAAGCCTCTAGAGACAAACAAAAGAGCTATGCAGATAAGAGACGAAAACCCTTGGAATTCCAGGTGGGTGACCGTGTTATGATATGCTTTGGAATGCGTGGAAAACTAAATCCAAGGTACATAGGGCCGTTCGAAATTCTTGCTAGAATCGGTCCAGTAGCTTACAAACTCCTTCTACCACAAGAACTTAATAAAATACATCCTGTCTTCCACGTGTCAAATCTAAAGAAGTGTCTATCTGACGAAACTCTTGTTATTCCACTCGATGAAATCGAGATAAACGAGAGTCTGCAATTCTTGGAAGAACCAGTAGAAATCATGGATAGGGAAGTCAAACGAACGAAACAAAGTCGCATACCAATAGTGAAGGTTCGCTGGAATTCCAAGCGGGGACCTGAATTCACTTGGGAGCGAGAAGATCAGATGAAACAAAAGTACCCGCATCTTTTACCTAGTCTTTGAGTGCTCGCTATAGAAGTGAATTTCGGGACGAAATTCCCTCTAACAGGGGGATAATGTAACAACCCATTATATTCAAGTCAATAAAAATCAAACTTGCTAAATAAACGTCAAATTGTTAATTTATTAAATTGATAAGGCTTAAATATGGTTTAAGATATGGAAATTTATTTTATTTAAGTGTTTTAAATATTGGGATTTAAAACACCTTGGCCAAAATTACCAAAAATGAATTCAAACGAACCGAAATCATCCCCACCGAAAACCCTCGCAAGGTCCCACCTTCGGACCGTAAACCCTCACCGAAATCTCTTTTGTTGACCAAAGACTCATCCTCGGTTGAACCTTAAGGACTGAAAACAGCCTTGTTCTGGGTGGGATGAGACCAAAATCACCTTGAGTCCGGTGGATCTTAGACCAAAAACCTCTTTTATATATACGTGTTCAACCAGATACAATTCATTTCTCAACTTTCCAAATCGTAAACACTCCCATTTTCTCTCAAGTATCATCCGAAGACCTTCATATCTTCAACCGAAATCATCATCACACCTTCAAATCTTCATAAATTCACCAAGAACACCAAGAACAATCTTCAAATCTTCAAGCACACCGAAAACACCTAGCACACCGAAAACCCCCAGGAACACCGAAAACGCCAAAAAATCCTCCCTTAATTAATTCTTAACACATTTTGTAAGTATTTTCCTTGCATAATTAAGTGTTGTCTAACACTTAATTTATTAACTAAATTATTTAAATTAATATCTTATTGATTTAAATACGATATCGTGTATAATTATTATTAGGACATGACTACGCACGCGGGATCTAACCCAAGGATCATCGCTACCACTTCGCATCCAAACACGAACTTACATTCGAGGTGAGTTCATACCCCTACATTTTCACTATTTTTCCATGTTTTTAGGAGGAGAATACAAGTACAACACAATTAAATTGTGTGTTAACATTCAAACGTTTCAAATTATTTTAAACTGTTTCAAGTTATTCTAAATTATTTCAATTGTTTCAACTATTGTTTTTACCAAAACATATATATATATATATATATATATATATATATATATATATATATATATATATATATATATATATATATGAGATTTAACAGACTTAGGACTGGTGTTTTCGCCTTAACTCCTGTTCCTTATTTGGTTGTGGGCTTCGGGTAAATTCACTTGTCTGACTGTCATTTTAATTTCAATTATATATGCCATATATATATATATATATATATATATATATATATATATATATATATATATATATATATATATATATATATATATATATAAAACTTTAAACCTTTGTAACATGCTGAGCAAATGAGAATTTACAAAAGTGCTTACATTACCAACGGAACATACTTATAAACTATAATAGATATAGTTTATGGAACACATATACTACTCTACTAATTCGAGAAACAAAAATATAAACTATAATAGGTATAGTCTGTGTACCACTTACAACATTGTTACTAAGTTCAGATATACAATACGAACGAACATATGAATTATAATTGGTATAGTTTAAGGAACGTACACACTACTTTTACTAAGTTCCAATTTCACTACAGGAACAAACATATAAACTATATTAGGTATAGTTTATGGAACATACATAAAGTATTCATTACAAAGTGATTTTTATTTATTCTACACGTAATCGTCAGTATAGTTTTCTGAGACACACTTCAAGTACTTACCTAAGTACCAACCAAGCCCTGAAATTATAACCAGAGTCTCCTGGAGGGAGAGCGTGAATTTGTGTATAGATCTATACGGGACTGACAATCCTGCACCTTAACTGTTAGCTACAGTTAGGCCGGCAGGCCTGGGGTGACAAATGTCATAACTATTCTGACGCCTGAGAACGTCGTTTTCAGGCCGTCCTAGGTCATCAAGCATGGTTATAATAACTCACAATTTGGTATTGAACAATACGATGAGTGTAAGAATACATAAACAACTTCAAGTAGTTTTATTAAATGATAAAACGACAATACAGTATTTTACATTACAGCTGGTGGAATCCAGGCACATACATTTACAGAGTTTTCATACAAGCACTCTACAAAATACTATTTTCCAGTACACAGAAACTTACATTTCAGAGAAACATACATTCTCACTTAGTTTTATTTACTAATAAGATTATGAAATACTATTAACTGAGTACAAAAATTCTTACGCATTTTTGTCTTATGGCATTAAGACTACAATACATTTACAACAGAAAATAGAGGATTTTCTGGGAGAATATACTAACATTTTCAAAGATCAAAGACAAGCTTTCCATCTCAAAAACATACTTATGAACTCACCAACTTAAATGTTGATACACTTTCAAAATCACTTGTATTCTCAGGGAACCAGTAGACAGGTACGCTACAAGTTTTTGAGAAGACGGAGCATTCATGGTGTCACGTCTATACTTTTGTTATACATTTTGATGTTATACAAACAATGTTGCAAACACAATGTAAACAATATATTATCAATGCAATGGTTGTTGTTACTTTGATTACTAATATTCAATTGTTGAGATATTGTACCTGATGTCCTCCACCCCCGAACGTTTCCGCCGTTCCGGTTTGGGGGTGTGACACTATACACGAGGATATATAACACAATATAGTGGGATGACGTTGGTGACTTCAACCCACAAGTACAGTGAGAAAACTCACCTTGTAGTCTAGAACATAACCGAACTGATCTCCGATCCCAAAACCAGCTCCATGGATCACTTATACAACAAATAGGGGCCAAGTCACATTCTACAAATCCAAAATCCTCGCTTTGAACAAAATTCAAACTTGGTCAAAGTCAATGGTCAATGGTCAAAACGTCAATGGTCAACTCCAACCGACCTACGCTTAGTGTAGCAAGCAACTTTATGCCCAACGTAGAGCTTAAGGTGGTAAAATGGGTAAAATCAGGGCTACACCCATCGTAAGGCATATTCCGCCCAACGTAGCCACCTGATGACCAACTTAATTGTTATGTCCTTAAAACAGACAATCAGCTCTTCCTATTTTTAGATCTATACCATATGGACATCTTAATGGATAAAGTTTTTGCCTTTATCCATTTGCATGTTCACAAGGAGCACAAATCCTAAACTTAGGTCCTTAAAGTCATCTATTGCTCAAGAACACATGCATGGATGGATGAGGGTGACCAAGCTCTAATTTTTATGACTTAACAACCCAAAAAACGACTGGAAATGATACTAAAATGGTATGGAGTAGCTCATACTCATATAAACCAAGGTTATGGGGACAAAACTATGAAATACTCAAGAATAACTAGATCTAACATGAAACATCATTAATGTAGAAACTTTATACCTTATGTAGGTTGTGATACCTGTAACTACCCGTGTGTTTCCAAATGTCAATCATCATTTTTGTTTGAGGCATATCCACAAGAATATGAGACTTCGAAGGAAATATGACGACATAAAGGATTAAGTGCGGACTTGTGCCAAGGAAACCATAATAATACATTTCAGAAGGCCATTGCAGAATTGTTGAAAATGAACAATGAAGCTCATCAATGGGTAAGTAAGATTCCATACGTACATTGGGCCATAATCATTTTTCTAGCATTATTATGTCTACTCAATTACTGATTCTCTAATTTTATGTTCATGTTTATCAATCCTCCGTGTCTAATTTTGTCGATTTACTAAATGTAGGAGGGATACATAAACTGCTTGTTGGATAATATTTTTTTTTAATTCAAAGTTGGATGAGGGTAGAGACAAGCCTATCATTACATGTCTTGAGTTTATAAAGGAGTACTTGATAAAATGATGACAATTATGCACAAAGAAATTGAAAAATGTGAAGGAGCATTAACACCATATGTCACCATAATTTTAAAAGAGGTCAAAAAAGATGTTGCTTAAGATAGGTGTATATTTGCTGGTAATGGAAAGTATCAGGTTACTGGTCCTAGAATGGATTAGTTTGTGGTAAATATGAGGGAAAAAACTTGCACTTGTAGGGTATGAAATGTGACTGGTATCCTATGCAAACACAGAGTAACTGTCATATTTGCCATGTTTGATAATGGATTGGAAGTTGGAGCTCTAGAAACTTGGGTAAATCTTTATTATTGCTTAATACCATGGAAAGAAATACATAGTTACAAGATTGAACCAATAAATTGGAAAAGCATGTGGTTAACATGCAACTACCTGACCACTGTTCCTCCGAATTATCTTGCTAACTACTTAAATAATTTCGATATTGCTTATAATCATGTTGGTTTAGGATGGTAGGCCTAAAAAGAAAAGGACAAGAGATGTAGATGAATGGAGCAACCAAAGTCAAAAGTTGTCAAGAAGGTATATGATTGTGACTTGTAGCAAGTAAAACAACAAGGTCCACAATTCAAAATGTTTTAAGGGATAAGGTGGATCACGTGAGGCATAAAGGAAAGAGGAAAGGCAAGGAAGAAGGACAAGTGGAAGGGAAAAATGGTTTAAGTTTTTTTTGCATGATTTTTTTTATGATTAAGTATGTAAGACAATGTTGGTTTGTATTTTTTTTTGTGGTGTGAAAACCACCTTTAGAAAATCTTTTATGGTAGTTCTTTTCAAACAATCAACATATGAATATGTTTTAAAATAATTGCATGCAGTGGCGGCCCTAGGGGAGTGCGGACGGTGCGGTCGCACGCGACCTTCGATTTTAAGGGGCCTCCAAAATTTGGGACAATCGTAAAATGCATTTTTATGTGTTATCATCAAAGAAAATTAGTCGCAGGTTATGTATATATATAATGTAACATTTGGTTGCAATCTTGAATTCTTTTTTATTATGAAAAAAGATCAAAGAAAATCATAAATCAAAATCTAATCATAAGTTCTAAAATTTATCAACAATTTAAGAAAAGTATCTATATCCAAAGAAAAATACAAATTTGTTTTAATATATATTCTAACAAATATTTTATAAACCCACCAAAAAGTAAATAACAAATTAAACCCTAATAACGGTGCGAGTGGATTGTTGGTGTTGCTCGTCTCTCTTGCAGAAAATTATCATTTTACTGTCTTGAATTTTGATATTTAAGTCAGTGGTCATCGCTTTGTCCTCCTCTAAATGACTCGCTGACTATTGTTACGGTTAGTATCTCTTAGCTTTTTTAATTTCCCAAACGTGCTTGACTGCTTTCTCTCCTATGTTGAATGGGTCAAACATGAAGGGAAAACATAAGTCTATACAGAAGGAGCTTTCAGATATTTGTCCTAGATCATTTTACACCCCGTGTGCTTCACATTATATTAACATGACATTCCCAGGTATGATAAATTCTTGTGAAAAAGAAGTTAAGTTTTTGTAGTTATTCAACGTATTTATACATTGTTTGTTTTGTTGATTCGGCAAACAGTTGTAGGTTTTAAAAGACACTTTATCCAAACAAAGTCTCACTTTAAAATATTTTCGTCTACAAGGTGGGAAAGTAAAGCAATAGTAACTCAAGCTCTTAAAATAGTAGAAGCTTTATATAAACTTGTTGATGAAGAGACAAATATAAATATCAAAAGTGAAGCTACTTGTCTAGCAGAATATGAACTTGACAGATTTGACTTTGTTAACAACTTTAAGTTTTGAATTTAGCGGTAACAAATATACTTAATAATATTTTATAAGAATTTACTTATGGGGTCTCACTTCGATTTTCGTACAAAGCCTGATGTCAAGTCAACCCTGATTGCACGTAACTTTTTTTAAGTTTTATTATGTTATGTTTTGCCTTACATGGTTTTTATGGTTCCATAGGCAATGACCATTAAGTGGTCGTTATGGCATGTTTTTGCAAACAAGATTACCTTTAAATTAATCAAAATGTTTTTCATACAAAATTACCTTTAAAATAACCAAAATACTATTACAAAAACGTCAACCAAAATACCATTATACAAAAAAAACCCAAAAAACAAAATGACCATTACAATACTAAACGCTACTACATTCAATACTCGAAGAAAATAAAAATTGAAATTAAAACCGAAGTACGTATGCATAATAACTTGTATATCTTAACTTCAGTGACTGCAAGTTGAAAAGCTTCTTCAATCATGTTTTTTTCACCTAAACAAGTGCGAAAAAATTTTCATGGTCTAGGGTACATTGGTGGTTCAACCCATCCAATGAATGAACACTTCGATCCAAATTTTGATCATACCCAAAACCTTCAACCTAGATTGTTGTCCGTCTACGATGTCAATATTTGAGCTGATCAACACAAAAACAAAAGCCACCAATGTCGTCTTCGTGTTCTTTCAGAACCGTTAGAGAAGAAAGGGGGAATATAAAGAGAACACAAGTCAGGAAATAGGTTTTTTTAATAAGTCAAGGTGAAATAGCAACGTTGTTGTTGTTGTTGTTGTTGTTGTTGTTATTATTATTATTATTTTTAATGATTTTACCCTCAAATGGTGTGCACCTGAAGACAATTAACGTAGGTCTGACAATCGTGTCGTATTCGGGTTGGCGTGTCGCAGGTTGGCGGGTTAAAATATGCCAACCCAAACACGAACCATTTAAATATACAGGTCACGGGTTGGCGGGTTTGGAACATAAACCCACATATGACCCGCGAACCCATTTATTTATACGGGTTCACAGGTTGGCGGGTTCGTGGGTTGGATTTGGGTTTGTGGGTTAGATTCCATAAATAAAATTAACAATTAAACATTAATAAATTTTTTATGGTTGATGCAAACATATCCGAATTTTAGACACTTAACTACTTAAGTCTTAAAGTCTTAACCATCCAAATGAAAATTAAAAACATTCATAGAAACATGTTCAGACTAAACATTAATACAAACAGAGATAATTCAAGTGCTAAAGTAATAGCCACAATTCCATTTTTTTTTCTTCCAAAAAACAAAGTTAATTCTCCAACACCATTTTCTTCTTTATGATGAACTTCAACCTTCAAGTAGAAACAATAGCCAAGGTTAAAACACACACAAGTAAAATTATAAAAATGTATAGTTGTCATTAAAAATAACTCACTAAACGTCGACTTAAAGTTTATTAGAACTCGTAACCTCTGTTTTGTCTTCGGCAATGTTCATATCCATGACGTTTTGAGTTAGTTTATCGATATCAACATGAGTATCAACTGAATAAGAAAGATAAAAATAAAAAAATCAATACAAAATAATAGTTAATATAAGTAAACAATAAATTATAAATACTACCTTTTTCTCCAAACAACCAATCCCTACTACAAATTACAGCTTCAACAATGTCAGGCTTCATGGAACTTTGATATTCATTCAAAACTCTTCCACCGAGACTAAAAGTTGATTCAGATGCTACTGTTGAAACGGGAACACAAAGTATATTCATAGCTAATTTAGCTAATTCTGGATACCTATACTGTTGGGATTGCCAAAACTCAAGTATGTTAATGGAAGAAGTTCTTTTAGTTCTTGGCTCAAGAAGATATACTTGCAATTGACTTTTTTTGGTCGAATCCATATCATCATTATCGTATTCATCAAACTCCTATTATATTAAATAAAATATGAAAAAATTATAATATATTTAAAACAAAAAAATATAAAGCAAATGTAATGAAAAAAGGACTTACCTCAAGCATACTATGATTAGAGCCTCCTCCAACATTTCCAACACTAGCTTGTCGAGAATTAAAGTCGCCACTATCACTACCACTACCACCTCCAACATTTCCAACACTACTTTCTCGAGAAGCTTGCATGTATTCATCAAAAAGTGAAAAAAGTGCCTCCTCAACCTTCTTCAATTGTGATGAACCTTCACCATACAACTTTTTATAGCTAAACTCAACAAAAGAGAACTTATATCGCGGATCAAACACCACAGCTATAGCTAACAGAAGATTGAAATCAGCCTAATATTTGCTAAATTTACTCCACATTTGAGTAGCTATTTTTTTCATATACTCATCAAAACTGTCTTTCGTTTCAACCAACTTCAAATGTATTCAAAATATTTGAGGGAAATACAAATTTGAAGTAAGATAAAGAGATCCTGAAAACTGAAGAGTTGCATCATGAAACACTTTAAAAAAACTACACATTTTCTCAACTCTATCCTACTCATCAGAGGATGGGCAGGTTTGAAAGTTCGAATCACTCAAGCTCAAATGAGAAAAGGCAAGACGATAATAAAGTGCACAAGAAAGCATCTTATAAGCGGAATTCCATCTAGTAGGAACATCTTGAACCAAATCCTTTTTGTAGTCAAGAAGATTTTGCGAGCAAATTTGAATAAATCGGTCTTTTCTTAGTGTAGATCCCTTGATATACTTCACACAATCTCTAACTTTCTCCACCGCAACATCAATTTGTTTCAAACCATCTTGTACAATCAGATTCAAAATATGAGCACAACATCTAAGATGAAATAACTTGCCATCATATACCAAAGAATTCATCAAATGAAATTGATTCTTAAGCAACTCAACACATACATCATTGGATGATGTATTATCCAAAGTTATAGAAAACAATTTCTTTCCAATTCCCCAACTTTTGATCAATTCACCCAACTTTTCTATGTGGAGGAGGAAAATGGGAAAAGTTTAAAATTCTCTTTTGTAAGACCCAACTACTATCAACATAGTAGGCCGTCAAACTCAGATAACCATCTGTAACGATTAAGGTCCAAGCATCAGAAGTCAAACATATTCTACTAGGACATCTAAGCAACTCATCCAGGAGTCTTTTTGTTGAGTAGCATATAATTTTTTGATATCAGACTTTGTTGTGTTCCTAAAAACAAGACTCGCTTCTGGTTCCAAGTATTTGCAAAAATTTCTAACTCCTTCATACTCAACAAAAGAGAATGGAAAGTCATGCCTAACCATAACATGAGTCACCATTTCTCGAAACGTTTCTTGACTAAACTTTGGATTTCTTGTAGCCATAACACAATTGCCGGAAGAAATCATATATTGACCGATATCTCTAGTATTTGAGATATCACATGAATCTCGATGACAACGTAGATTACCTGTTCCATTTTTACTTTCTGCCTGATATTTTGTCCCACATTTTTTGCACTTACAATACAGGGGCTCATTTGGTTTTTGTGGGAGCATTTCAAAACTTCTCCAAACATCTGAAGTTTTTTTTTTCCTTTTTTTCCTTTGCTTTGTAGAAGTACTCTCAACACCTTGTGATACACTTTCCGACCCAATTTCTTCAACTGAATCATCACTTCCATCATTAACATCCAAAGGATTGGTGTTATTAGTATCTGCCATAACTCTCCTACAATGAAAAACAGGAGGAACATCAAGTATAGAAATAAATACACAGATACATTTCACATACACATACACACATACACAGATAACACAGATACACTGTTCACACTTCACATACACAGATACATAGATAACACAGATAACACAGTCACAAACACTTAACCTGTAGATGCAGGATAGAACTGAAGATAAGATACAATAAACTGATATAAAACATATACTGATATAGAATTTCCTATTCAGAATTTATGGGCTGTTATCACTTTCCGATTAATAGCCAACATTACACATCAATTTCCTGTTCAAAATTTGGGTTTTCCTAGTTACGTGTTTGTGTTATCATCGATAGTCTCACTTCTCACAATCCTATTATAACCACTCATACACAATTCATCTTTGATTAAAAACCAAATCGGAAAACTGAAGAAGTGCATCTCTGTAATCGGAAAACTGAGACAAAAGAACAACTTAAGAAACATACCAGAGATTGATCGTATTGGCGCAAATCACGTTTAGGTCTTCACCAGAGATCAGTCGTATCGGCGCGACTCACGATTCAGGGGTGTTTGGCTTGTTTTTGAGAGGCAAAAGTCATTTTTGGAAAAGTTACAAAAAATCAGGTTTTCCTAACTTTTCCAAAAAGTCAGTTTCCCTTCTATCTAAAATCCAAAAGTAACTTTTAAAATGTTTTTACCAAACATCTTTTACCCTTTATCTTTTCCAAAAAGGACTTTTGCCTCTCAAAAAGACAAGCCAAACACCCCCTCAAGGCTTCACGGGAGACTGGAAGAGGGAGAATGAGAGATACGCTCAATCGCTCATACAGTCATACGCCGATACGCGATTTGATTTAGGGGCATAGGGAAAAAATGGGCAAAATCAAATGGTTACTGGTTACAGACTTACGAGTTACGACCTTAGGAGTTAGGCTTAGGCATCCACCACAAGTCAAAATGTCAACACTTTAAAATGGTCTATGAAATATGAATCAATGGTATTATGGTATATATATATATATATATATATATATATATATATATATATATTGTATAACACTTATTAAATATTAATACTTATACATAAATACATTTAAAAATAAAATATAAACGGGTTGGCGGGTCAACCCATTTGTTTATTGAGAAACCCATATATTACCCATTTAATAAACGGGTTGGCGGGTTGAAAAACTCGACCTAAATTCGTTTATTTCGTGTCGTGTCACGGGTCGTGTCGAGAATTGCCAGCCCTAAATTAACGACATGTTTTTTTGATGTTGTCTGACGGAAGGACCATTTGGGCCATATTGACAAAAGACAAACACCGAGTTTGTCCATTGTTTTGAATGTGGACTGGAAACGCCTATTTCCTCATACCACATGAACCATTTATGTAATTTTATCAATAATAGATTTATTTGAAATTTATTGACGTAAAGAGAACATCACTGCCGCTGCATCTGTTACTCCAAAACCGTCTGCAATGGAGGAACAAGAACAACGGCAACTGTCTTCACCTGAAATGGCTAAGTTCCAACTGAAAGACACCATTGAAGCTCTCCTGAAGTTGACGCTTATTTTATCCATCGAAGAATCCCTGGATTTAGGTTTGTCGAAGGAATTTTGCTCTAATCTCCTCAAGGACGACGAAGACGATCGCACTTACCCCTCTTCAACTTCAATTACAGGTATCCATCCCAAACTTTACCCACCAGTTCCATTTCTGCGACTTCGTTTTCGTTTTCCACAATTTTCCAAACTTCCTTTGATTTGAAGTACTTTTCGTCCTAAAAAAGTCGGTATTTTCCCCCTTTGATTGTCCGCTAAGGCTTCCATGCAGAATTTGAGATAAATGGCTTTCATCTATTGCGTTTAGTTTCAATTCAATTATTTTGGAATTAGACGAATGTTGGAGTTTGATAGTTATTAGTTAGCCTGGTAATCGGCTGAAACTTGTTGCAGATCTGTCGGAAGGTGTTCCTTCATATCCCTTATACAAGCACTTAGCATCAGCTTTGTGCAAGTCGATATCCAATGGGGCTGTTCATAGTATCAACGCCAGTATTCCCTTGATACATGAAGATTCTTCCATGAAACAGAAAGAACGCGAGTGGAACAAGATTATTCTGGAAAAAGGATCTGATCTAGTTAATGTATGTTCTCCTCTGTAACATCATTCAGTTCATATCATCACAGTTATTCTTTGACAGAAGCTTCCATTTTCTTCTTTCCTTTATCTTTACCGGGTTATAATTTCATCTCACAATCAGATGCTGGAGACTGTGGGGTTTGGACTTCATGTTCAGGAGCCCTTTTTCTCACAAATCAAAGGTCCTAGTATAACTTCATAACATTTGATTCTGTTTTCTATTATCGTACTCAATCTGGTAAAAAGCTTATACCTCAAACTGTTTACATACTTGTAGATGGGCAGAAAACAATTGAAGGAAGGTGTGCTGGTGGTGACTACAACCGGTATATGTAAAAAAGTTGTTAACATATGTAAATATATTGTTCATTTTGATGGACTAATATGCAGATTTATATGTAATCTATTTCAGGTTTAAGTTTTGCTTCGAAAATACCTATAATTGTGTTATTGGGTTAATTAATAACACTTTACTAATAATTGCTTCTCTCAATTCCTGATGGTTTTTAATTTATCAGTATTGAATCAGGATCTTTGGTTCTCTTCAACAAATGTTTGTTGCTTCAAGTTCATGATGTTCATTGCTATAGTTCATTTTCTGACATGTTAGCAACTGAGGATCTTGCTAAAGTTCTACCAGGTGTAGAAACCGTTGAAGAAGGTAATTGATAGGAACCAGAAAAATAGCAGTGAAGATAAAAGAAGAATTGTAAAGAAGATGAAGATGTAATAAAAATGAACTTCAAAACCTAATTGCAGTGAACCTCCCTCTCTCACAACCACAAGGTTGGAGCCAATACAAACTGTATCAAATATCTAAAATCAGAGCATCTAACAATGGAATCCTCTCCCCCTTTTATTCTTCTCTCCCTCTCTCCTCTAACTGACTTCAGCCACTTTTCCCAAATTGCCCTTTTGGTCCTTCTAGAATAAACTTGTACAAATCTAGGTTTAATGATGTTTGGCCTACTGATTCCAGATTCGTATCAGTAATCGTCTCTGATTTGTCAATTACATATATTCATTGTGCAAGTTTTATTGCTGAAGATGTATCCCCTTATTTCATGTGCTTCCTGTAATTTTATTCAACTTCTCATATAAGAGCAGCTATTTGTCTATAATATCTATGGTTAAATGCAAAAAGTAGCAATGTGCTTTCATTGATTTGTTTGTTATAGCATCTTACTTTCATTTCTTCCTATTACAATATTGTACTAAGGAAAATCTACCCAATTTTGGGAATATCATCCGTATACAAAGAAAATTCAACTGCTATAATTGGGGTAATTTTTGAAAGTATAATGTCATGATAAGAAAAAAAAATGAAAGTACAATGCCATAATTGGGTAGATTTTTAAAAGTACAATGCCTTAATAAGAAAAAAAATGAAAGTACAATGTTGTAGTTGAAAGAGATGAAAGTAGGATGCTATAATACATATAAAACAAAAGTACTATGACTTAATATCTGCATTGTTTCTATGACCTAATAACTAAATCTATAGCAGCTAAATCTTTACATTTTACAATGAGAATAATGGACATGTGATTTCAGGGGTACAAACTTATAGGAGGTTTTATTCGGAGGAAAAGGAAAGGGCAAATGGTGTTCTTGCAATATTCCTTACAAAACCCACATCACAGCTTTATGATCATTTGGCAGCTATTCTTGAGGTTAGTTGCTTCAAGTCTTATAATTTTCAATCAAACACACACGTCTTGCTATTGGATCATATGACCTTCTGTTATATAAAATATTCTTCAATGTATTTGTGAGAATCACTCATTTCATTATTGAAAACTCGTCATGGTAGTGATTGCCTGATTATAATATAGGGTTAGTTACAAAAAATTGCAATGTAATTTCTAATATTTCTAAACCAAATATTAGAAATTTACTTTTTTCCTTCCACTTATCAATCTGGTAAGCTGTATATGACCGGTTTATTTTATTTATTGCAGAAAGTACGACTATTTTTATTTACTTAATGCACTGTTATCAATAGCGACCATAGCACTCGCTATGGCGTTCAAGTGTCGCTATGGGGTCCATAGCGACGTAGCAACCTGTTTCAATTATATATATATATATATATGGTATAAATAGACCCGTATTAGGGTTTTTAGTTGATTAAGTCAAAGAAGCATCCGCTAATCCAACGTTCGCTCTATCTCAGTTGCTTCTCTCGACCCTCATTCGCGCTTCTTCAACGATCGCCAGTTCCTTAAATCTTCAACGATCTCTTTTTCCTTCGATTTCTCCTGTTCCGACGACTGTCCTGCACCGTTTTAGATTCACACTTGTTCTTTTTTGTAATATGCATGTTTTAGAACTTAGTTGAACTAATAGTCTTTGGGGTTTTTAGCTTATTTATTAGTTATAATTGCTAATTAGGTGAAGGTAAAAGTAATATTAATTTTTAATAGGTATTATACCCATCGCTATTTCATCGCTATTGCTATATAGCATGGAGATAGGTTGTCGCTATGCCCTTGCTATCGCCATGGATAACACTGAGTCTTAATGCAGAAAGAACGATTTAATAGAGAAAAATCCAGGGAAATGAAACTTCCCCTATTAAGTCCTCACTTTTTACGAATTTGTCTAAGTGTGCCATTGTTTTGTAAGATACTTTTTTACACATCAAACCCTAGTAGATGGTTTCCTTGGATTTATAAATTCTACTCATTTTGTAATTTCTAATATTTGGTGTAGGCGCTGCATTACGAAGGTGTTACGAGGCTTTTAGGCATTTCACACACTGTAGGAACAATTCCCGATGCACTTCCCCTCCCAAGATCTTCCTTGCTCTCTGCTTTTTCAACACCACATAATCCAAATGTATGATAACTACTTGTGATAGTGACACTCTTTTTGGCCTCATTTTTTATGCAGGACAGGATTGTCAATTTGTCATTATATATAATTATATATACATCTAATGTGATTATTTGTTATTATTCATATATCCATGAAATTCACTCGATCTCTTCTTCGTGACAACTTGATTTCCTCTTTGGTTTTGAGGTTAAAACTTCGATTTTGAGTGATGGAGCTAGGGCTTTGGCTAAGCATGTAAATAGAAGCAATGGAAAATTTTGGGGTTCCTTTGCCGGAAATGGTTGGTATTTATGTTTTTACCCTTTTGGGCGTGTATTCTTCTTCTCATTCAATCTATGATGTTTTTTTTTGTCAAGTTGATGTCTTTGAGTTGAGGCCATGTTTATTAGACACGACTCGATTTGATAGGACTGACTGAACAAGTTTTTTTGGTGTCAGCTTCGATGATGAGGGTATTTACGTCTTTTACATAGACGAGAGATTGAGAGAATGTCTGTGCCCTGCTTTTTTGGGCGGGACTAATTTTTGTCCTATTGACATCAATATCGGTTGTCTCATCCACGATACTAACACACTATACAATATGTTCTGTTTTGTTATGTCCTAACTAAAGTCTAAAGAAATTTGAACTCACAACCTAAGTACTTAGGGTGCATTTGGTTGTGTAAAATTGTTTTTATTTTTCTGTTAAACGTTTTCAGAAAATAGACTTGAGTTTTTATTTTCATTTTCAGTTTTCAATGAAAATTGAGTGCATTTGGTTGTGGAAAATTCTCTAGTTTCTATGAAAATTTTCAAATGAAAATGAAAGTTTTCAAAACGTATTCGGTTGATTCAGTTTTCAAATTTTTTCCAAGAAAATAAAAATTTTTTGTTTTCCAAATTGTATGTAAATTAGAAAAGTGATTTTTACTGTTTTTTAAAGTTTTTTAAATTTCTAAGATGGAAATTGTTAACTCCATTGATTTTATACAAACGTATTTTCTAAAATTTTCATTGAAAACTAAAAATGAAAACTCAACTTAATTTTCCGAAATCGTTTTCTAGAAAAATGAAAACTATTTTCCACAACCGAACACACCTTATTGAAACCGGTAGAGTTTTTCATTTTTCATCTTAGAAATTTTAAAAAACTTTTGAATACCGTAAAAATCATTTTTTCTTTTTAGTTTACATATAATTTCAAAAGAAGATTTTTTTTGAAAACTGAATGCACTCTTGTTTTCATCGTGTTCAGAGTCTCATAAGAATATGCTTGCCTTAAATGTAATCAATCACTTGGTGGCCCATTGTTGTTGGATAAATGCGCATATTGTTCCACCACATGGGCCCGTTTTTGAGATCCGAGTTCATGATGGTTATGGTGCTCGATGGGCCTTAAACCCACCCAAGGTATCATCACACGACCCTTTCCAAATTGTTTGTGTTTCCCATTTGTCAGTTGTCACCAAAATATTATGCACTAGGGTTTTTTTATATAGTAAATTACATAAACCATCCATGTTGACAAATAATTGACATTACTGATACCAGAGAAGATAATTTTATTACATGGATATTTATGGAAAGCTTTTTGTTCTTGTACCGTTTAACTTAACGACAAGCTGTTAAATCCATATAAAATGATAACTTCCAGTACAGCTGTAAAATTACAAATTTACTTTTATCTAATTCATCTTCTTCGTCAATGTCGTCGACTCCCTAGGATGTAATTAATTAATTTTTGGGGGATATGCCTTGTAATATTACTATTTATCAAATACTTAATATTCTTCAACCAGTTAATTATCTATTGTGGTATTATATTTTATCCATGTACTTAAATCACATTTTCATTTTCTTTTGTTTAATTATATTTTATATTTAAATATTAGAAATAAAATAAATATTATAATAGCCTTTTATGCGGGGTGCATAAAAGGCTTCAAATAGATGATGATGAGTATTAACACGTTTTAAAAAAGCTTATACATTTGAAATGATTTATAAAATATGCTGCTATAGTGAAACATGATGTAATAAAATGAATAAGTTCTATATTATGTCAAACCATAATGGATGTTTTAAGTTTTACAGTTCCTAAACAACCAGCTAAAAAGATAATGTCAAGTTATCAGTTATATGATTTAACGATTGATTGTTAAGTTATACAGTCTACGTTAGGAACTTACGATATAATTTTTTTAAGGACAATATTCATAATTTTTGTTATAGTACAAGCACCATTATTTATATAATCTACTCTAAAATTAATCTTAAATTAATTTTGTAGTTCATTGGATTTCTTGAGCCATACATGGAGGATGGTCATGCAAGGGGATGGAAACATTAATATTTAATACATCCATTCAAAAAATAGACAAATGGTTGTCATCGTGATAGTAATGGATCAATTAAGGACGGCAATATTATATTTAATATTATATTTAATATTATATTTAGCCAACTTAATTAATTACATTTTACGTTTTTGGGGACAATTTCATAAGATTCTCCAAAAGCCAAATGGATGTATACATACAATGACTAACAAGTCAATATACCTCATCCTAATGAAGACTTCTATTTTGATTTTAGGGAACCAAAAACATTGGTCATTTCAGTTTCTTATGTACCCTTGATTTAGATTTTTGCATTTTTTTCTATTTATAAATCTTTGTTTTATAGAATTTTATGTTTAACGCTAGCATTTACATTATATTCTGTTTTCGTATATTATCCCCCAAAATTGTCTTTCATGTTAGCTAATTTATTAAAAGATTAAAAGATGATATGATTCTTGAAAATAAACCAAATTCCATAATTTTTTTCTTGGTTAATGACTTGCAACAAGTGTATACATTTAATCATTAAAGTTTTTTTTCCCTATACTTCTACCACTAAACTTTTTACATTGTTTATAGACAAAATTACATTTAATCATTAAAGTTTTTTTTCCCTATACTTCTACCACTAAACTTTTTACATTGTTTATAGACAAAATTACAAAAATGGTCATTGTTGTTTACCAAAAGTCACAAACTCAGTTTCTGTTAATTTTTTTGACGAATATGGTCTTTCTGGTTTCCAAAACTTGTATGAATGACCCTCTTTTTGCTAACGTCGTTATTGTTCATCCGTTAGTGTGAGGGTATTTTGGTTTTTTCAAGTAGCAAGCACTGAGTTTGTGACTATCGATAAACCATAGAGACCATTTATTTAATTTTTTTTTTGTATTTTATGTTTATGAGTTTGTGTCTTTTCCACCATTTTATTTTTTAAAATATCACTTTGAACCCTTCATTTTGAACTTTGAAAAAAATTATTTTCACCCCTTTAATTTCAAAATATTCGTGTTTAACGCCGTATTATATA
Organism: Lactuca virosa; assembly: GCF_052849685.1. Lineage (NCBI taxonomy): Eukaryota > Viridiplantae > Streptophyta > Magnoliopsida > Asterales > Asteraceae > Lactuca > Lactuca virosa. Next base: position 329,890,291 of record NC_136428.1, on the reverse strand, counting down.
TACTTTGATTTTCATTAATAATTTCCATTCGTTAACCTTAAAAAACGATTTTTTAAGTGTTTATTTATATATATTTGTCAGTATAATTCAACGTGTTTAACGTTTCAACTTTAATTTAGAACTTTCTTCCGTTGATTTTTTGTTTTTTAAATTAAATGTTTTTTTTTAATAATGTTGCCGGTTTAAATTCGAGTTTGTCACATATAATATTTTATTTTTCTTGTGTGTTTAAGTTTATGTACGTTTCCTACGTATGAGACGGATCACATACAATAACTTTTGTTTGTTAATTTTAAAAAAACATATTATATTCGAGTTTGTTTATGTTTCAATGTATTATTTGTTTTTACATTTTTTTGCTTAATTTTATGTACATTCCTACGTATTATTTGAGTCATATATAATAACTTTCATTCGCTAGTTTTTAAAAATGTATTATATTCGAGTTTGTCTACGTTTTGACGTTATTTTTTTTACGTAACAATATAGATTCGAGTTCGTCTACATTTCGACATAATTTCTTTTATGTTTCGCGCTTATTTTTATGTATGTGTTTTTTCGTTCTTATTATTTTTTTTACGTCAAAACGTAACTTTTATCAATACAATCATAAAAATCAGTGCTTATAATTATGCTTTTATCTATTATATGTGAACAAACCCATACATTAAATATGCACCAAAACGTACAAAAAAAATTCATCGAAATATTAAAAAAAACTCAAATTTATATCGATGCGTGCATAAAAATAAGTAAGATTTTTTTTTTAAATTAACGAACAAAAACTTAAATAATAAAAAACGTATTATATGTGACCCGAGTCATACATATGAAACGTATAACAATTTAAGCATAAAAACGTTAAAAAAATACGCTTCGTGAAACGTAGAGAAGCTCGATGATAATACATTTTTTTAAGTTAACGAACAAAAGTTATTATATGTGATCCGGACGATATGTAGGAATGTACTTAAAATTAAGCAAAAAAATGTTTAAAAAAAATATATTACGTCGAAACGTAGACAAACTCGAATATAATACGGTTTTTAAAATTAACAAAGGAAAGTTATTATATTTGATCCGCCTCATATGTAAGAAACGTACGTAAAGTTAAACACAAAAATATATAAAAAAACTACTTCGAAACATAGACAAACTTAAATTCAAATCGACAATTGTATAAATAAAACAAATAATTAAAAAAAAATAGCGAAAGAAAGTTCTAAATTAAAGTCGAAATGTTGACCACCTTGAATTATACCGATAATTATATAAAAATAAACATGTAAAAATATTTTTTTTAGGTTAACGAACAAAAGGTATTAATAAAAATCAAATTATATATAATACGGGTTTAAACACAAAAATTTAGAAAATAGAGGAGTGAAAGTAATATTTTTCAAAGTTCAAAGTGATATTTTAAAAAGTAAAGGGGTGAAAAATGCACAAACTCATAAACATAAAATGTAGAAAACGTTACATAAATGGTCCCTATGGTTTACCCTTAGTCATAAACTCAGTCCCTGCTTGTAACATCCCCCTCTGACACGTATCACAATATTGTCCGATTTGGGTTCCCGACACGAAACTTCCCAGGGGTCACCCATCCCTTCTCTGGAAAGTATCACAATATTGTCCACTTTGGGCTCCTTGCACGAAAACTTCCCAGGGGTCACCCATCCCTGAATTGCTCTAGCCCGGACATGTTTAACTGCAGAGTTTTTATGGGATCAGCTGCCCTCACGGTTTTAAAACGCGTTGTGACAAGGAAGGTATCCACACCCCTTTTAAGGAAATGCTTCGTTCTCCTTCCAAGCCGATGTGGGACCAGGTGCAACCCACCTTCACCCCCCATTATAGGGTTCGACGTCCCCGTCGAACACATCGACTCGTGCCCCAGCTCTGATATTATAGGGTTCGACGTCCCCGTCGAACACATCGACCCGTGCCCCAGCTCTGATACCATTTGTAACATCCCCCTCTGGCACGTATCACAATATTGTCCGCTTTGGGCTCCCGGCGCGAAAACATCCCAGGGGGGTCACCCATCCCTGAGTTTCTCTCACCCGGGCACACTTAACTGCAAAGTTCTTATGGGATCTGTTGCCCTCACGGCTTTAAAACGCATTGTGATAAGGAAGGTATCCACACTCCTTATAAGGAAATGTTTCGTTCTCATTCCAAGCCGATGTGAGATCAGGTGCTACCCACCTTATTAGGTGGGTTGCATCCATAAACAAAGTTTTTAATGCAGCCTATCCTGCTGTGACAAAGTTTTTGATTAATCACAATAAGTTAATACATCTTAGTTATCACCATACAACGAATGAGAAGACAAACGGGCAACAAGTTGCGCCGCTAAGCCTTTTTATATGGTAAAACCAACTCTTTTGAAGATTACATCCATAGATCTAGGGGATATAACATTGCTATGCATGATCCGTTGTACTCTAGTAAGAAGCTTCACCGCATCCGGCGCAAGGAAATCAAACGTATCAAATGCAAATGATATGAACACATGTTGATTTTCCATGCACAATTTCTCATGTTTGGCAATCTTGCATGTATCAGCTTTTAATGCAGCCTGTCCTGCCGTGAAACCTCCGTCCCTTAAGCCTACGAGAGGGGATACCTGTGTAAGGTCCACATATGCGTGTTCCCTCCAACCCATCCAAAAATCAAAACGTCATCCGGTCTAAGGGTTGACCTTCCTTCTGTCGGTTCAGTCAGGAAATTCACAGGAGCCTCTTTCCTGACGGAAACCCCGACACGCTTAAATATGTCGACCAAATTATCCCTAACCATATCGTGCCTGTATTTGAACTTCGAGACATCTTTTCAGTGAACTGCATGCTCTCCACAAAAGTCCAAACATGCCTTGCGGCACACCAGACATATCTCGTCGGCTGGGGATATTGAAATCATGAGTCGATATTTGAGGATGGTACGATACTCTACAGGAGACATATGTTGACTAAGCCCATCTCTAGGGATAGCTAGAAGAAAATCGTGAGCATGTGGTGCACGGAAACACTGGAAAACTGCTTTCTACCGAGCCGTCATGTTGAAATGCACTTCCATATCTTGGAAAATTTTACAAAAAAGGGCACTCGCGAGTGTATTCTGGGATTTAGGGGGGGGGGTGTCCTTAGTAGTAAAACTGCCAAGGTCAATGTCTGAAAGCTTGTTATGAAGAGAAGCTAAAACACAAGCATAATCAGAATCCATAGCATAAATTTTGCTATCCCGTAAGATGTGGTCTTGCAATACACAAGATTGGGCCCTTGAGGCAACAAAATCATATGAGGTAGCCTCTACTGTCGAGTATAAACCCAAACCACCAAACCAAATGGGTAGGGAAGCAAGTCGCCACTATATGTCTCCAAAGAAAGGGCCACCACAAACCACAATGTTCTAAATCGCCAGATACACCCAATTATCGAAGAACAACGCCGCCTCCTCCATATGAATGGGTTGGAACGTCCTCAGCCGAAAGAAAAGTTCAACAATACCCATACACGACTGAAGTAGAAGGAGCTCACTCTGCGGGTGAGACAATTATGGCAGAAGGCGCATCAAATTCACAACATTTTCAGCTCTCTTTATGGATAAGCTGCTAACGAAGCTAACATTTCTACTAACAGCTCCCCCAAGAGGTTTCACCCTTAATGGCCGCCTCCCGATGCCAACCGCGATAGCCCCTCATGCAACCTCCTACCATCACACGAGGGCCAAAAGAGCTCGGTTTTCTTGATATTCAACTGAAGGCTCAATTTTGGGCCAATAACCTTAATGATGTCTAATGCTTTGGCCACCTCCTCAAAATCTCCAATAAGTGTGTCATCATCAAGGTACCATGCATGGAGAAAAATCTTGCATTTGTCTCAAATTACACTTAAAGTTTTGTTTTGGAACTACAAATTACATTAACCTACTAACAAGAAGTTAAAAGAATAAACAAGTTACAAGGAAATAGAAGCTAAGGACTTTTATGTAAACTAACATAATTTACTAATACTTTTTAATATGTATTTAGATATGTATTTTGATCTATTATTAATGAAAATAATATCAAAGCTATTAAAAGAATAAAAAAAATTTACAAGGAATTAAATTTATTTTATTAAATCTAAAAAAATCAAGTTGAATCATCATTAATAACCATGAATTTCACCATTTGGATCCATTTGTTTTAAGCACGATCTAGGGCTCCATTTGCAATGCACGGAATTTTGGAAGAAACCTTAATAATTGATTATATTCAAAATGAATATAGATATTGGTTTATTTATGATTGATTATATTCAAAATGAATTTGGAAGAAAATGGAGTTTAAGTTGTATCAACTTTAGAATCATCGATTCCAACTTATGAATTCAAAGCTAAAGACTTGTATGTAACATAACAACATAGTTTACCGATAGTTTTTAATACGTACTTTTTTGTTATTAATGAAAATATGTATTTTTTTTTTGTTATTAATGAAAATAATATCGAATCTAGTAAAAGAGAAAAGAAATAAAAGGAATTAATTTTTTTTATTAATCTAAAAACAAATCTCAAGTTAAATCATCATTAATCACCATGAATTCATATAACACTCATTAATTTAGTCTAGGAGGGCCCATCACTATAATGTTTGTGACATTGAAGTTTTGGTAAGTTTCTCTTTTAGCCCTTTATGCAAATTCTTTTCAAATTGTTCCCTTGGTTAGTACGCGGGGCGTACTCAATGAGTACGCTTAGCGTACTGGCCATCCTGATGATCGCGGGTTCCACCCACGTATGCTGGACGTACGTAGTGCAGGGGCAAACCCTAATTTTTAGGGTTTTCACCCTATTTAAACGTCATTATAACATCTTTTGGACACTTTTGATCAGCCTCCACCTTCCCTTACCCTGAAATCGAAACCCTAAAGTGATTTGGTGAGTTTTGAGCTTGAAAGAGTGTTTGTTGCTGGTTTGCAAAGGAGAAGAAGAAGAGGAACACTTGGGAAGTAGCTTCGGCTTGTAGATCTAGGATCACCTTCTCATTCGCAAGCTTTTTGAGGTAAAAAGCTCACACCTTGATGATAATTTATGTTGGATCTACTTTGTGGTGTTTCTTGGGCATTTTTGGGTCTTTTGAAGCAAAATTAGCTTATGATCTACTCCAGAAGCAATGGACGCTAGATCTTATCTCCATTCAGTCCCTATGTTCATAAAAGTGAAAACGTTATCGATGTTTTTGGTGCATGCAAGTATTACCACCTTTATTAATCTCTTTTTGAGCTTTTGAGTCCCATTAAGCCATGCATGAATGTAAAGTTGTTAACTTTACGTGATAAGTCCCCCTTTAGGACCAGATCTGAGAGTTTGGCTTGAGGTCTCAACCGACTAAGTGCTTAATGGAGTAGGTTGGCAAACTGGGGAGTACGTTGGGCGTGCCCAGTTGGTACGCTGCGCGTACTAGCCCTAGATGGAGTACGCTAAGTGTACGAGCCGAGTACACGTTGCGTAATCATCAGATGAGCTTTTGGGCTTAATGTCCTCGGTATTAGGCCATAGTTTGGGTTTGTAAGTGTGGGCTTGGTTGGTCCATTAGACTTCTGTTTTGGACTTTCGGGATAACATATTGGGCTTCCTTAGATTTAGGCTTATGATGGGTTTTGGGCCCAATTTGGAGGATTGGGCCATAAATTGGGCTTCAGGTTGCTATTTAGGATTTGGGCCTTTTGAATAGTTGAGTTGGGCCTTGGCTTTGGGCCGGATAGCTTATACTTTTGGTTATGGGTCAAAATGTAATTAATAATTGGATTTTATTGATTTTGATAGCGTGGGGATTATCTGGGCCAACAGTCAGAGATTCATTCGATTGATTCAGTAGCTAGAGGTGAGTTTCCTCACTGTGTTTAGCGGGTCAAAGGAACCAATGCTGACACATGGTTTATTATGTTAGGATGCTAGATATCTGCGTGACTCTTGCATATGTTATGTGCTTGTATGCTTACTGGGAAAGGCCCGCTGTCGGATGGGACCCGGTGACTATTTTTTATGCCATTATCTTTGTGATTATCGCATGTGTTGTATGATTATGTGTTTATATGTTTATATGTGTATCGGGCGGGGACCGATGCCAGGCGGGGCTCGATGGCGAGCGGGGACCATTTTGTTTTTATTATGTATGGTACGTGGTATTTTGGGGAACCCACTAAGCTTTGTGCTTACATTTTCAGTTTATGTTTCAGGTACTTCTAGTTTGAAAGAAAAGAGCTCGGGATGATTGTAGTGTACACACCACCTCGTTTCACATTTTATGATTACTTTGATGTTTCACGATTTATTTGATACACTTGTCCTATCTTGGTTCTATGATGATGTTTGGATTACAGTTTTATTAATTTAAAAACACTGGTCTTAATTTTTGGAATGTTACAATGTCGACATCAAATCACCGAGGGACTCAAAGATATCACTTTTCCTTAATAGGAAAAAGAACGAATAAACTTTGACTATATAATCATAACCTTTACCCATCATTCCATACATGGAATTACATTTTATAACATCCAGTTATAGATGCGTTGATGCAAAACCAATGCACAAAAGTCTTGCAAAATATAACTTATATAGCTCTTTTCAAGAATAGAATGTATTATCGTCTTAAATTACTCATGATAATATCAATGAAGTAATCTCTAAGCGTGTTTTTTCCAAAAATCAAAATCCATATTTTAAGTACTCATGAATATTGTAGCAATCCCTATGTAATGTTCGATCGCCATGGACAATATACAAATATTCCATGATACTCTGAAATCAGTACATACTCCTAGAAGTAAGACCGTCTGTGGTATTTCGAATAAATTAATGTTCAGGAAGTAAACATGTAAGTGAAATAAAAGAATAAACAATTGAAGATTGTAGTCGAAACTCATAAATATCTCTCTATTATTTAATCACCAAAACAATTACATTTATTTTGTTACATTTTTTCAAAAACTATCAACTCACTACTAAAACCTAATATCATCTCTTAATTCCATGCTCCTAGCATGTTCAAAGTGCTTGAACTTGCTTAACCCCTATGTGAAAGGATCAACAGGGTTATCCTCTAATGACGCACAATTCAACACAAGCTTTCCCTCTTCAACTTTATGTTAGATATAATGGTATTTTCTTTTGATGTGCCTCGACCTCCTATGATGCTTTGGTTCTTTTGTCAAAGCAACCACACCTTCGTTGCCACAAAAAATCTCCATGGGCTCTTGGATTAATGAAACAAATCCAATGTCACCACTGAAATTATTTAACCAAACTGCTTCCTTTTCCTCATCGCTCGCTGCTATGTACTCTGACTCACAAGTAGAATCAGCCATCATTTGTTGTTTGGAACTTTTCTAAGTTACTGCTTCACCATTCAATATAAATACATAGCTAGATTATGAATAACTATTATCTCAATCTGTTTGAAAGCTAACATTAATATAACCACTCACCAAGTTCATCTTTGCCACCGAAAACTAAGATCATATCTTTTATTTTCCAAATATATTTAAGTATGTTCTTCACTGCTGACTAATGAGTTGTGCCATGATTTCCCTAATATCTACTAACTGTGTTCAAAGCATAAGCCACATCAGGGAGAGTACAAGTAATAACATACATCATCGATCCTATAGAAGAAGCATATGGGATTCGACTAGAACCTAGGGTTTCTTCTTTTGTGTTCAAGTTTGCATGTTCAATTAGAGAAAACCTAGATCCAAAGCATTAGGGTTGCATACACACATATGAATTGTTGTTATGCTCAAAACCCATAAGTGGTATCAGAGACTAGGATTAGTTTTCTATTGAATAGATGCAATTGTGATATTGTTCAAAGGAGAAGGGAACAAAATCAACATTCTGTTCAATGAAGTCGTCGAGTTGTTCTTAGCACTCGTCGAGTTGCATGAACTCGTCGAGTTTGGTCCTCTAACTCGTCGAGTTGGTGCGTCTGATGCTCATCTCAGATTTTCTTGCCTAACTTGATTTACTAGGTTAATATTTGGTAATTATCTTTTACTAATTCTGCCATGATCTGATTTTTGGTAATATTGGACAATTAAAATATAACCTAAATGTTAGGAGATAATTATGAATTGGATAATGTTGATTTATTTGATTATATTTATCCTTATGGATAAAGTTAATAATTTAATTGATTGATTAATTAAAAGATAATTAACACATCCATAATTAGTTACTAGATAATTATTAATTGGATTTAATAGTTAATATTTTTGGGTTATTTAAAATTTAAAATTAAAAAGTTTAATTTTTTGAAATTTAAAATTGAAAAATCCTAAAATATATCCTTATGGATTTTATTAATAATTTAATTAAAAAATTAATTAAAGGATAATTATAAAACCATATGTGGTTTAAATTTAATTAAATTAAGAGTTTAATTTAACAAAAGATTAAACTCTTAGTATTTTAAAATGTTTAAAATGCACCTTCTACTATATGTAAGATTAAAAGTTTAATATTTACTATATGTCTAAGACGAGTCAGTCGAATTGCTAGTACGCCTCATTCACGAAGCCATACTATAAGGAGAGCTTAAGGAAGCGGCCTGTAAAATGACCGTCATTAGGTATCCATTCCTAACCACCGATCTCTCGTATGGTGGAGGGTCGTTAGCCGAACGGGTTCGATAGGACACTTTATCCTCATTAAAAGTATAATGATAAAAGTAGCTAAATCATTTTAAAAAAATTCCATTCTTAGTTACTTTAGGTAAAATTGTGAATTTGATGCTAACCCATGAAATTGCACATTGCACCTTATTGGTCGTTAGTGGAGCGTATGTGGTTAACCGACACACTAATATAGACTAATATTGTTGGCAATGGGTGTCTCGTGAATTATCATTGAGTTAATGGAGTGCGTGTGGTTAACCGGCACATTAATTTCAGATGATAAATCACAGTGAGAGTACCAAGCTAATTTGCATGGTTATTCACACCTTGTTTGTGATCCTCGGTATCCCAGTCACAAATGGAAAGGGCATAATCGAGATTAAACAAGCCATTGAATAGTGCAATGAATCTCAAAAGATCTAGGAATTTCATAAGATTGAAATTGGTAAATGCCTTAACTACCTAAAATAGATTCGAATTTGATTATGACATCCCTCTTCAGAATTCGAATCGAAAATATGGATCCTGGCCTGAATTTAATTTTTTTGGGTTAATAATTAAGGATTAAAATCGACTAAATTGAATTCCCTTTTCTCCCTTTATAGATATCGAGTCAAGACAACAATGGTTCTCCTCGTCCTTCTGGAAATGTTTTTCCCTTGTCTGAAGATGATCTTATACATGTCGATCAAGGTGAAAGAACGTTCCCTTCTTTGAGCATTGGTGGAACTGAAAATCATTCTTCTCCAACTCTTCCTCCACCCCCTCCTATGATTCTCCCTGACCTGCATTTTCGTCAACTTGAAAAGTTCAAGGTTACTCAAGCCCTTTTGGCATGCAAACACCAAGATGGAAATTCTGTGTGTGCGCATGTTCTAAAAATGAAGTCTCACATTGACAAATTGGGAATGTTCGGTGTCGTTTTCCCAAGGGAGCTGGTCGTTGACTTGGTTCTTCACTCGCTTCCTGAGTCATATAGTCAGTTCTTTAAGTACTACTATATGACTGACTACGACCTGACCCTAATTGATCTGACATATTTTCTAATTGCTGCTGAAGCAGAAATGTTGAAGAGCACTGGTCAAGCAAATGTGTTTGAAGGATTTGTCTCATAAAACTCCATGGACAATAGAAATAATGGTAGTCCAGAAAAGGTTTCTCTTCCAAATGGAAAGGGATCGACCAAGGTCAAACCATTTGACCATATGACAAAGGTTAATTCTTAGATAGACCCATGTATTATTCCTGAAGAGTCCATATGTTTCTATTTTCAATCGAAGGGACATTGGATGCGAAGCTGCCATGTCTACCTGAAATATCAGAAAAATAAGAAAGTCAAGTTGTATGACTCTTCTTCAGGTACATCCATTATATAACTCCATTAAGTTCATATTCATAGATTCTTAATACATGATGTGATAGTCACATTTTGATGTTTTTGTAGGATCTAAGAGAAAGAGGGGAGCTTAAGAAGAAAAAAAGGCTAATTCTGATCGTGAGAGATGGATTTCGGTCACATGGTTCGATGATCAGAATTTGAAGCTTAGGAGTTATGATAGATTAATAGATTGCTTAGGAAATATCTAGAAACATAGTTTTCGTATATATTTTCATTGTAAGGACAAATTTTTCCGCACATTATCAATAATGTAAATTTTTCGTTTTATCTTATTTACTTTATATTTCCTTGCAATGGTATTTATGAAAATTGGTGGTTATATTTCCATTATTAGCAATGTTAAAAGTGGATATGATTCTTTGTTATATCATTTGTGGTAATGTCATAATTGATCAAGTGAAAAATAAATTCTCATCACCCAAGTTTCAAATTGGATAGAAACTTGGAGTCGTGCAATTTGTATTGTGTGATGTATGAGAATTTTGTTCATTGGAAGATTAAGACTAAATCCTTGATCACATGTTAATCTGAGACAAGTGAAGGACTAAAGGATCTAGTACACATTGATGTGGAATGGTAAGATCCACCATAAAGGACGATAAGTCTATTCGTCATGATTTACTGATGTTTCAGCAAATGTGGTTACGCTTATAAGATTAAGTGTAATTCTGATTATTTGAAAATGTTTCAAAGAATGGCAGAATGAGTAAGAAGAATCTATTAGGCAGAAAGATAAAGGTTTCTGCAATTTGAAAGGAAAGGAGAGTACTTTTGTATCATGTTTTATGATCATCTTAATGATTGTAGGACCATGTGCAATTGATCCTCTAAGGACATCTTAGTGAAATTGTTTCAACTAAGAAGAGGAATAAGATATTGTTGAAATGGTTTAATCGAGAAATGAGTAATACTTCGTGTCAAATCAAGTTTTAGAGTCGTACTCTAGTAACATCGAATCGTATCTCGAAACTTATTTAAAACCAAATAGGTTTCTAACTCATCATAAAATGTGGAGTAGAAATGTTTCTTACTCTAGTACATTTGGAATTGGTAGTTGTGTTGTTTCAGTTAAAACAACGGATAAACTAAGACCAATTCTGTAACACTTATTTCAGGTAATTATTTGATTTAGTTAATTTCAGGGTTTTGGTGCATGGACTCGGTGAGTTGGTAGTGCAACTCGTCGAGTAGGGGCATTTAATCATGGACGCGAATCGGGACCAACTCGGCGAGTCGAAAGGCCCGACTCGGCGAGTTGGAGCCGTAAAGAGAAAACCCTAATTTTGGGGTTTTCCTCCTATATAAGGATCATTATCTGCCCTTGTGGCCTCCCTTAGCACCTACAGAAAACAGTTTGCGGTCGTGAACATTCTTGAGTGAGAGTAAGAGAATTTGTGAGTGGTTTTGGTGGGCTGTGAAGGATTTTTAGAGCTTGAAGAAGAAGGAGCAAAGAGAGGAGCAGTAGATCCGACATCTACACTGTATTGGCCACCATATTGAGGTATAAAGTCCTGACCTGGAGCTTTAGTTACTTGGATCCCTCTTCTTGGAAGTAAATGACCATTTTTGGTGCAAAATGGAGTCGTACTCGAATCTGGACTTATCACAAGGATATGGTTCTAGATCTGGACCTATTTAGGTCCCCAATGACATAAAGTTGTCTCCTTTAGGCAGTTCAATCCCTTTCAATGCATTAAAACCTTGTACGAAGACTAGTTTTGGTGTTTTGGCCATGTGAGGCCTTGCATGCACGTAAAGTTTGCAACTTTACGTGACATCTACACTAAGAAGGACTAGATCTGAAGTTTGGGACTCTAGATCACACTGGAAGGCCGAAAATAAGATGGACTAAAGGGACTCGCCGAGTTCTTTAATCAACTCAAGGAGTCGACCAAGGGTTTGCAACCAAGGGGTTTTCGACTGGATGGGTTTTCGGTCAGGAGTTTGCGGTTGAGAGTTTACGGCCGCAAATATTAGGGAACTTGACGAGTCACTCTAGTGACTCAGCGAGTTGGCGAATTAAGCAAGAAACTCGGCGAGTGATCAGTTATACTCGACGAGTCGAGGTCAACATGGACTGTTGACCTTGACTGTGAACTTTGACCTTGACCTTGAATTTAACCAGGGTTGATCTGTGAGTATTTTTGGGATGGTGTTAAGTTAATCACTTGATTATTATAGGCAGTTGAGAAGGAGCAGCGTGTGAGATATATTTGACTTCAGCTTACCAGCTCAGCCTTTGAGAGGTGAGTCTTCTCACCATAGCAATGGGTCTAAGGCACCAAGGCCGGTCCATCTTATGTTATGTGGATTGTTGATTGATTATGCATTACGATAGTATGACATTTGCATGGAAGAGCACGTTGGGTTTCCCGTGGAATTTGGTATAAGACCTTGGAAGCTTTCTATGGCATCCTAGTATATCTGCTTGTATAGTTTGCATTATGTCTTGTTTGGTAGTGAAGACCTTGTGGGGGTTCCCAAGGCAGGAAGACCTTGTGGGGGTTCCCAAGGAAGGAAGACCATGTGGGGGTTCCCATGGCAGATAAGACCATGTGGGGGTTCCCGTGGCATTAGGTGTAAGACCCTGGAGGGTTTCCATGGCTTCCTTATATGTTCTATGCATGACTTATGTGATATGTGTAGTTTTATAGTTAATTGATATGTGTTATGTGGTTTGTGTGTGGAGTATGCTCTGGGGGACTCACTAAGCATTAGCTTACAGTTTGTGGATTTGTTTCAGGTACATCTGAGCCCAAGGGCAAGGGCAAAGCGTGATGACGCGGCGTGCACTCTCTCACCAACATTTATTGGACACTCTGATATTTTGGAAATAAAGTTGTAATGGATATGGTTTTGAAAAAAATTGTAACTGGTTTTGTGGATGATGAGCACACATTTTGGGTAATTAAAAATGAAAAAAAATTCTTTTGAAAATGTGGTCGTTACAAGTTGGTATCAAAGCCTTAGTTTGAGGGATTCGGGCACACCCTCGGGCATGTCAGGATTCAAACTAAGGAAATGGTAAAATTGTTTTAAAAAATTAAATAAAAAAGGTTTTAAAAGAAATAAAATGATAAGAGTGCAACTCGCGTTATCCGCCGAGCCAAGTAAGTAGTTCCCCAATATGTTAGCCATGATATACTGATATTTGAGCTTGATAATCGTATGAAACTTGCTATGTGTATGCTTTTAAATTATATACGGTTAGGAGCTTATAGCCTTAGAATGATTGATTTGGCCTTATTTCCTGTTCCTTGTTTGGTTGTGGTCCTAGGGTAGAATCTCTTTTTCGAAAGTCTATTTGATCCTTTTCTGTGTATAATTTGCATGCATAAAGGAAACCTGTCACGATCGGTCTGTTTGATGCGGGTAGAGCAAATCTTAGGATAACCTAGGATTTGGGTTATGCGGTGCCTTGTGGTATATGATTTATTGTGGGACGAATTGGAGTTGTCAGGTAGAGCTTTGGGGAAAGGTACAGGTAGGTGTGGAAGATAGTATTGGGCCCATTCTACTGAAAGCATAGGACCTGTACCCGAACTGGTGTTAGATCTGACAGCTCTAAGGAGGATCGGTGTGGGAAGATCCCCTATATATATGTCCTGATTATTATGGTTTATGAAATTTCAGTTCAACATGGTGGTGACACGATTCGGGACAGGGGGATCAGGATCTGGATCCGGATCGGGCAGCGGTACATAGCCTGTTGATGAGAGGTTGCGCGAGATCATTGCAGCCGAGGTTACGAAGGGTATCCTTGACGCTACCCCAATGATATTTGAGACGGTCAAGGAGGGTATTATGAAGATCATGGAGGAGAGGCTCAGGTCATTCAGAATTGAGATTGCTGCAGGCCAGATCAGGGCTCAAACTCCCTCATTTCCGGAGTTCAAGGCGTGTGGAGCACCTGAGTTTTTCGGGGTCAGGGACCCCATCATTAGCCGACGTTGGGTGGCGGACATGGAGAACGCCCAACACACGAGTTCTTGCCCTGAAGCGGCAAAGGTGGGGTTTTCTTCCTGTATGTTGAGGGACAGATCCCGGGATTGGTTGGGAGAGGTGACCAGCCAGGTGGGAGCAGCCGGTGTGGCTGAGATGATGTTGGCCGAGTTTGTTAGGCGATTTGATTTGGAGTTTGCACCACTGATTGAGGTGCAACGGCTTGTGAGGGAGTTTCATGACCTTCAGCGGACCAACGAGACTGTGGTGGAGATTACCGTCAAGTTCCGGGAACGAGCCTTGTTTATCCCACAATACGCTACCGATGAGGACATGAGGAGGACACGGTATCATTCCATGCTGAGGGATGATATCCGGGAGTTTGTGAGCTTCATAAGGTGAAAAACCCTGAATAAGATAGTGGAGAAGGCCCATGAGCGGGAGATCGAATTAGACTTCCGCACCAAGCGGAAGCCTGAGCAGGCACATGCAGCAGTAGGTCAGGCTAAAAAGCCTAAGACCTCAGATTCGTGTAGTAGGGGTCAGCAGGGCCGCGGCCGGTGTGCCAAGTGTGGGAGATCTCATCGGGGAGCTTGTCGGGGGTCGAACCCGGTGCGTTATACGTGTGGTCAGCCGGGCCACGTGAGCAGTGACTACCCCAGGAAGGGCTTGATATGTTTCCACTGCAACCAGATTGGCCATAAAAAGGCCGATTGTACGAAGTTTCAGGGATGGGGAGGAGCGGTGGCGGCGCCTGCGCCCGCCACCTTGAGGATTACCGATGGCCACCCTGCCAAGGCGGATGTTCTGGCAGTGAAAAGCTGCGCATTTCAGTTGACCATCGAGGAGGCTCAGGCAGCACCAAACGTTGTGGTTGGTACGTAACTATTATTATCTGCTAATTATGATTTGTACGACTTATATATATTATGCTTGTATAAGGACCTTTTTGGTAAATGGTATGTCGGCTCATGTTTTGTTTGATTCGGGTGCTACCCGATCGTTTGTGTCTCTTGTGCTTAGCAAGAAGTTCTGGGATGCGCCAGGAACTTTGGATTCCCTGCTCGAGGTAGAGATTGCAGATGATCGTACTATGAGTGCTGTGAGGGTGTATCGGGACTGTGTCCTGAAGGTGCTTGGTGAGAGGTTTCGTGTCGACCTAGTCCCGATACCGTTTCAAGGGATGAAGGTGATTGTCGGGATGGATTGGCTGGGGGCCAATGGGGCCATGATCGATTGTGAGCGCCAGTTGGTGAGGGTTCAAACCCCAAGTGGGGGAGAACTGGTGATACATGGTGATAGGGCCTCGCAGGGCCGACTCTCTGTTCGGCTGCGAGGGATAGGAGATTTATGCAGCAGGGATGTACGAGATTTCTGGCTTATGTCTCGGACACGAGGGTAGAGGCCATGAAAGAGGTGGGCAGTGTGCCGGTTGTGCAAGACTTTCAAGATGTTTTCCCCGAGGAGTTACCGGGAGTGCCTCCGGAGAGGCAGGTGGAGTTTCGCACCGACTTGGTTCCTGGTGCCGCTCCAATAGCAAAGGCACCATATCGGTTGGCACCACCTGAGATGCAGGAGTTATCTATGCAGCTTCAGGAGTTTCTAGACTGAGGGTTCATACGTCCGAGCAGTTCCCCGTAGGGAGCATCGATCATTTTCTTGAAAAAGAAGGATGGATCGCACAGGATGTGCATCGATTATAGGGAGCTGAACAAACTAACGATGAAGAACCGTTATCCTTTGCCAAGGATCGATGATTTGTTCGATCAGCTGCAGGGTGCGTATTGGTTTTCCAAGATTGATCTTCGGTCGGGATACCATCAGATGAGGATTCGGGATAAGGATATACCGAAGACGGCTTTTAGGACTTGGTATGAGCATTATGAGTTCGTGGTGATGCCGTTTGGGCTCACCAATGCTCCAGCAGTGTTCATGGATCTTATGAACATGGTGTGTAGACCGATGCTGGATCGGTCAATGATCGTTTTTGTTGATGATATCCTGGTCTATTCTAAGACCAGGGAGCAGCACGAGCAGCATTTGAGGGAGGTACTGGAGACCCTGAGGGAGGAGAAGCTTTATGCGAAGTTCTCCAAATGTGATTTCTGGCTGTAGGAGGTACATTTTTTGGGGCATGTCATCAATCAGGAGGGCAATTCGGTTGATTCAGCCAAGGTTGAGGCTGTGATGCGATGGGAAGTACCGAAGAGCGCATCAGAGATTTGTAGCTTCTTGGGTTTAGCGGGCTATTATCGGAGATTTATCCAGGATTTCTCTAAGATTGTTGTGCCATTGACCCGTTTGACCAAGAAGACTGTGACCTTTCGGAGGGGCACAGATCAGCAGACGGCTTTCAAGAGCATGATATGGAGGTTGTGTGAGGCTCCAATCCTAGTACTACCCGAGGGGTTAGACGATTTGGTGGTGTACTACGACACATCGATTTCAGGGTTAGGTGTTGTACTGATGCAGATGGGGCACGTGATAGCTTACGCCTCGAGGCAGTTGAAGCCTCATGAGGCGAATTACCCCACTCACGACCTGGAACTGGGGGCAGTAGTGTTTTCCCTCAATATTTGGAGGTACTATTTGTACGGAGTGCGGTGCACCATTTATACAGATCACAAGAGTTTAAAGTATTTGATGGATCAGCAGAACCTCAACATGCGACAGCGGAGATGGATGGATGTACCGAAGGACTATGATTGTGAGATCTTATACCATCCCGGGAAGGACAACATGGTGGCTGATGCCTTGAGCCGTAAGGCGGCAGGTTCCCCGATTGGGAACGTTTGTTTGGATTTGATAAAGGAGGCCCAGGTCAAGGGGGTGAAGAAAGAGAACTGGAAGATAGAGCGGATTCGAGGCCAACATCCTTTGTTCGTTAAGGATAGTCGTGGTCTTTTGACCCAGTGCGGTCGAGTATGGGTACCGATGACTGGAGGAGTGAGGCAGAGGATATTGGAGGCGGCACAAAAGTCCAAGTTCTCTATTCATCCAGGGGCTAAAAAAATGTATAGAGACTTGAGACTGAGTTATTGGTGGCCCTGCATGAAGCGGGAGATCGCCTGGTTTGTGGAACAGTGCTTGAACTGAAGGAAGGTCAACGCTGAGTATCAGTGGCCTCATGGCAAGGTTCAGCCGCTACCCATTCCCATGTGGAAATGGGAAGAGATCACTATGGACTTCATCACAAAGTTACCTAGGATGGCAAAGGGTGTGCACGCCATATGGGTGATCGTAGACAGACTAAAAAAGAGTGCCCATTTCATTCCGATTTCCGAGAGTATATCCGCGGAGAAGTTGGCGGATATTTATGTACGGGAGGTGGTGGCAAGGCACGGGGTGCCCGTGTCGGTAGTCTCCGACAAGGATGTGCGGTTTACATGTAGGTTTTGGAAGAAGTTCCACGAGGAACTGGGCACCCAGCTGCATTTTAGTACAGCATACCATCCCCAGACAGATGGCCAGAGTGAGAGAATGATCCATACACTTGAGGATATGTTGCGAGCATGTGTGCTGGATTTTGGAGGGAGTTGGGATACGTATCTCCCACTAGCAGAGTTTTGGAACAATAACAACTATCATGCCAGTATAGACCGAGCTCCATTCGAGATGTTATATGGTCGGAGGTGTAGAACCCCGGTTTGTTGGGACGAGATTGGACACCAGGTCATGGGGAGCACTGAAGTAGTGCTCAAGACTACCAGGCTGATTCAGCAAGTGTGCGACTGGCTGCGGGTCGCGCAGAGCCGTCAGAAAAGCTATGCTGACCGACGACGATCAGATCTTGAGTTTCAGGTGGGGGATTTCGTGTTGTTAAAGGTGTCGCCCTGGAAAGGGATTATCAGGTTCCGGAAGAGGGGCAAGCTGGGGCCTCAGTATATAGGCCCATTCAGGATCACAGTCCGGGTGGGCAAAGTGACATATCGCTTGGACCTGCCAGAGGAGCTTAGCCAGATTCACAACACCTTCCACGTGTCTCAGCTTTGGAAGTGTGTCACTGACGAGTCCGCAGTCATTTCATTGGATGACATTCAGGTGGATGAGAACCAAAACTATATCGAGAAGCCGGTTGTGATTATTGATATGAAGACCAAGAGTCTTCGGAATAAGGACATAAGGCTGGTAAAGGTGCAATGGCAGCATCGAAGGGGCTCCGAATGGACCTGGGAGCTGGAAGAGGAGATTCGAGAGCACTACCCGGAGTTGTTTGGGTCAGCAGACTTCGAGGACGAAGTCTAGTTCAAGTGGGGGAGACTTGTAACACCTGTTTCAGGTAATTATTTGATTTAGTTAATTTAAGGGTTTTGGTGCATGGACTCGACGAGTTGGGAGTGCAACTCGTCGAGTAGGGGCATTTAATCATGGACGCGAATCGGGACCAACTCGGCGAGTCGGAAGGCCCGACTCGGTGAGTTGGAGCTGTAAAGAGAAAACCCTAATTTCGGGGTTTGCCCCCTATATAAAGATCATTATCTGCACTTGTGGCCTCCCTTAGCACCTACAGAAAACAGTTTGCGGCCGTGAACATTCTTGAGTGTGAGTAAGAGCATTTGTGAGTGGTTTTGGTGGGTTGTGAAGGATTTTTAGAGCTTGAAGAAGAAGGAGCAAAGAGAGGAGCAGTAGATCTGACATCTACACTCTATTGGCCACCATCTTGAGGTATAAAGTCGTGACCTTGAGCTTTAGTTACTTGGATCCCTGTTCTTGGAAGTAAATGGCCATTTTTGGTGCAAAATGGAGTCGTACTCGAATCTGGACTTATCACAAGGATATGGTTCCAGATGTGGACCTCTTTAGGTCCCCAATGACATAAAGTTGTCTCCTTTAGGCAGTTCAATCCCTTTCCATGCATTAAAGCCTTGTACGAAGACTAGTTTTGGTGTTTTGGCCATGTGAGGCCTTACATGCACGTAAAGTTTGCAACTTTACGTGACATCTACACTAGGAAGGGATAGATCTGAAGTTTGGGACTCTAGATCCCACTGGAAAAGGCTGAAAACGAGAAGGACTAAAGGGACTCGCCGAGTTCTTTAATCAACTCGACGAGTCGGCCAAGGGTTTGCGGCCAGGGGGTTTTCGACTGGATGGGTTTTCGTTCAGGAGTTTGCAGTTGAGAGTTTACGGCCGCAAACATTAGGGAACCTGACGAGTCACTCTAGTGATTCGGCGAGTTGGCGAATTAAGCAAGGATCTCAACGAGTGATCGGTTATACTCGACGAGTCGAGGTCAACATGGACTGTTGACCTTCACTGTGAACTTTGACCTTGACCTTGATTTTAACCAGGGTTGATCTGTGAGTATTTTTGGGATGATGTTAAGTTAATCACTTGATGATTCTAGGAAGCTGAGAAGGAGCAGCGTGTGGGATATATTTGACTTCAGATTACCAGTTCAGCCTTTGAGAGGTGAGTCTTCTCACCATACCAATGGGTCTAAGGCACCAAGGCCGACCCATCTTATGTTATGTGGATTGTTGATTGATTTTTGCATTACGATAGTATGGAAGTTGCATGGAAGACCACGTTGGGGTTCCCGTGGCATTTGGTATAAGACCTTGGAAGGTTTCTATGGCATCCTAGTATATATGCTTGTATATTTTGCATTATTTCTTGTTTGGTAGTGAAGAACTTGTGGGGGTTCCCAAGGCAGGAAGACCATGTGGGAGTTCCCATGGCAGATAAGACCACGTGGGGGTTCCCGTGGCATTAGGTGTAAGACCCTGGAGGGTTTCCATGGCTTCCTTATATGTTGTATGCATGGCTTATGTGATATGTGTAGTTTTATGGTTAATTGATATGTGACATGTGGTTTATGTGTGGAGTATGCTCTAGGGGACTCACTAAGCATTAGCTTACAGTTTGTGGATTTGTTTCAGGTACATCTGAGCCCAAGGGCAAGCACAAGGTGTGATGGCGTGGCGTGCACACCGACATTTATGGGACACTGATATTTTGGAAATAAAGTTTTAATGGATATGGTTTTGAAAACAATTGTAACTGGTTTTATGGATGATGAGAACTCATTTTGGGTAATTAAAAGTGAAAAAAATTTCTTTTGAAAATGTGGTCGTTACAAATTCAATGAAGTGTTTTCTTGATACAAATCCACACTAACTCTTGAATATTTGTTTGTCGAGGAATGTTCCTTAACAGAGAAACTTATATGTCAAGAAGTCAGTGGGAGTCTTGTTGATCTTGAATAGTTTCAAGAGCTAATCAAGAATAAACCTTTTAGTAATCACTGGCACACCACCAGAGGTTTATAACCTATCGTGTTGACATATTCTTGTTTCTATGCATCTTCCAATTGAGTTTGCAAAACTTATGATTTCTTTGGTCCTCATTTGATTGCAATAGGCAGAACGCATTGGTCAGTGATAGTACCTTGGTCAATGGAAGTGAGCTGCTTGACAACTTGGAAGCGCTGGTAGGCCCTTGTGCTATCAGAAAGCGAGAAATTAAGAATAATCAAAGTTCAGTCCATGAAAGGAAGAACTAAATTTGATTTTGGTTTTGTCCTCGACCTTATCTTATGATTGTAGGTTGGAAGTAACAAATTCACATGGATGGGAACACATACACCATAAAATCTAGGTGGCAAAAGGGTTTCGCTCTAATTCATGAAAATGATTATGGAGAAACACTTTCGCTAGTAGATTTTGAAATCTGATTATTATCATTGTGGTTAGCAGTTGTTACAATTGCTTTCTCAAATTCATATATGATTACGACATCCCTTTTCATAGTTCGAATTGTGAGAAATGGCAAAGAATAGTTTGAACGTTCAGGACTTATTGCTATAAGTTCTGAAAAGGTTTAAAAACTCACACACATGCTATGTAATGAAAGGTGTATGAACTTGAGAAGTCTAGATAAAGACTTATCAAAGCACCACGTATCTGAAATCTGAACTTCAGTAAGAAAGTCAAGGGCATTGATTTTTGGAAGTACAGTTGATTTCTGGATACATGTCAAAGCTAGTGGGAGCATAATTGTTATGCTGTCAAAAGTATAATTATTATGCTAGTGGGATCATAATTGTTGTTCGAAGTATTGCAAGTTAGCAATACTATTAGTAGGAAATAAGTCTTTTCAAATTGCAAGCTGCAGAGTTTGGAAGTTGTTTCACTATAATTAAGATTCATGGGAGAGGACACTCATACTTCATTTTCAAATCTAAAAGTTTAGATTGAAGGATTTTAATGGAACTTAGTCATGGACATATATAAATATCGTGTTGAAATGATTCAACATAGAAAATTCAATATATGGAAATATTATAGCAAGAGAGTGATCAAGTGTCATGTCTTTATTTAAGACATTATGTATCAAATCCCATATGCTTTAGATATAGGATTGATTACATATGCTATAATATTCACTTGTTCTGATTTTTTCCAAATGCCTAGGGCATTGAGAGGAAAAAGGACTAGAACTTGGTACAACTAAATTTGTTAAAAAATTGTCAAGAACAGTCTGAGGTTTACTAGAGATTGGTTGCTTTTGGACAGTTAGAAGTATAGTATTAATTAGGACAGACCATAATGACATGTTTTAGATTGGGTTAATTCTTGATCAGAATTGATAGTCATATGGGAATATGGAAATGTTTCCATACTGGTAGTTGATAATTAGAATTTACATGTCAGTTAGAAACTTTAATGCAAGGAAGGTGTTTAAGAATTGTATCTTGAATTTTAGACTTCGTAACCATGAAACTATTTTAAGTAACAAAGTTTCAATGGAGCATTTTGTGACATCGTTGGCTAACCCTCGGTGACTTTGATGCCACGTCATCACAAAAGGAAATTGCATGTAAGGTTAGACTCTAACATATTTAGTGGTGACAAGAATTTGCAGTTCTTACACTTGTAATAAGGATTTGGAATTGTGAAAGGAGCATCATTGAAACTATGTCCAATTGATCCGTTCATAAAGGAAGGACCATAGAGATACATAGTATACGTGTTTAGAACATGGCATGAGTAATGTTTAATTCAAGTATCTGGTTGATTAATCGAAACATTATGCAATTAATAAAGTCTAATTAATATGGTGATTAAATAATAAGTGTTTTATTTAGATTCAATAGTTTTGAGACCATAGTTAATTAGGTTATTATTTTGTTTCACTTCGCATGTTTTACTTCCCGAATAATTAGATTATTCAAACATCCAGAATCTATCATACTTTTGGAAGTAAGTAGCGAATTACGACTCTCGTGAATTGAATTGTAGATTGTCTATGGTGATTAGACATAGCACTTGTTTGCTGTAATTTTCATGTGTACTTGAAAATGGGGATTTTAAGTTTTGGATTAACCTACGCTCAAAGAATTACTTCATGGATTTTATCACGAGTAATTTTGAGACGATAATATCATATATTCTTCAAACATAGATATATGAGTTTTTGTTTACGAGTCAGTTGTGCATTGATAATACGTAACCACATCAGTTACTTGATTTTATAAAATGTATTGTTGTGTATGATCTGATAAGTGAATAGTTCAAGCATATTAGTCGAAGTTTATCCGTTCCTTTTTCCTTAACGGGAAAAGAGATATATGTGGGCCCCTCGATGATTTGATGATGACATCTAAAGCGCTTGGCCAATTCTGGACTGAATTGATGTGTTAAATTAGTAGTATGATATCAGTCGTCATAAATCAGAAACCGGGAAACAAATCTTGGACAGTGAGATTGATTATAATCCATGTCTCATGTTCATATGATATCTTGTGGAACGGAGGAATATTTGATCACTTATATTAGGACACATATCTGACTAGGTCAGAGTACGAAAGGAACTTTGAGAGCTAAGATTGCTTGTCAGTTTTTGAAGTCATACTTACAACTATAGTTATTAGACTTATCCAAGTGGGAGACTATTGGATTATGTGTCTAAGCCCATAACTATAATTGGTATGTATTTGAATTGACAGTGGCACGGTCGTTTTGGGTTGC
The DNA here is from genome assembly GCF_052849685.1 of Lactuca virosa. Taxonomy (NCBI): domain Eukaryota; kingdom Viridiplantae; phylum Streptophyta; class Magnoliopsida; order Asterales; family Asteraceae; genus Lactuca; species Lactuca virosa. The sequence continues at coordinate 329,867,312 of NC_136428.1, read as the reverse complement.
CTTCACACGTGCAACTAGACAGGATGATTTATTGAGAAAGAGGAAGAATTTATTATTTGGAATAATAAATTGATATAATTGATAATTTAATATGTTATGGAAATAATATATTAATTAGAAATCATGTTGTTTAATTAATATTTAATCAGAAATTAATTTGGAATTAATTTTAGGATTAAAGGAATTAATTGAAAATACAGGGGCCGTTTTGCAATTAATTGATAGTCGTGGTTTGGGCTCTTGAATCACCATTTGTGAGGTTGGTTGAAATTTCTAAGGAAGGCCCTTAGAATTTTGTCTAAGACCTTAAGGTGGTAGATCCATGGGCTGCTTGGGGCCTAAGCTGGAAATTAGGGTTTCCAACTAGAAACCCTAGTATTGGGGCTAAGCAACCTAACTATTTAAGGAACATCACCCCTGCATATTTCAGCCACTCTATTCCTAGAGAAGAATCCAAAATTTCAACCTTCTTCCTCCTTCTCACGATCATCTTCTTGCATTGTGTGTTTGTGATCCATTAGAGGCGTGACTCTTATGACACTTAGTTCTCAACGTTCAAGATCTAGAAGGTATTAGATTGTTATTACAATATAACAATCAAGATATGTATTTTAATCCTTATTATGTGAATTTCGATTGTAATACATAGAACCTAGGGTTTCTTCTTTTGTGTTCAAGCTTGCATGTTCAATTAAAGAAAACCTAGATCCAAATCATTAGGGTTACATACACACATAGGAATTGTTATTATGCTCAAAACCCATCTGGGAGAAATACTTACTTTTCTTCCCCTTACCTTGTTGAATGCCTAAAAAATGGGCAGTTGTAGTATTGTTTGGAATGAGACTTCTTCATTCCAAATTCAGCAGTTTGCAACAGACTATGTAGATCAATCAATGTCGTGTCCGTGTTGTTCAAATGATAAGTTAGGATAAACTAATCATAACTACTTGGAAAGGACTTGAGGACCATATCAATGACGAGCTCCTTCTCGAAATTTACATTGAGTTTCTCTAGTATTTCCACGTGTTTCTGCATCTTTTGCACATGCTGACAGATATATTCCCCTTCTTTTAGTTTGCACACCATTAGGGCTTTGACGACATCATAATGCTCTTTTCTTGCTGTCTTGTGGAACATTTGATCAAGATTCAAGTTCATTTCATAGGACCAATAGTCCTCATAAGACTTTTGCATATCAGGTGCCATGGTTGCAAGCATTATGCAAGCGACCTTTGTGGCTTCGTTAACATCTTGTTTATGTTCAACAATTTCCTTTGAAGTAGTAGTCGCAATGTAAATTTTAGGAACATGGATTGTGAGAACGTACTCTTTTTTCTCATAGAAAACTGTCATCTTTGAATTTTGCATCCAATCCATGTAGGTTGGACTAGTAAGCTTGTCTTTTGACAGGATCGACAGAAGAGTGAAATTTGAGTTTTGAGTGGGTAGAGGAGGAGGAGGAAGATCAACCTTTATATACATCTACAACAAGAGATAAAGTTTTAGTTAGTTGACTCAGTCCTTAATATTTTTACCAAAATAAATATATAACACTATCACACCCCAACCAACGGCGGAAACACCGAGTCATGTGACGTCTTTGTCATGGATCACAATTATTAAACATACATTGAACAATACAAAAATATGGTGTCATACCCCCGGACCAGACGACGGAAATGTCCGGAGGCAGGTGACTTCGTTGTGCAGTATCATAACAATTGAATATAAATGAAACAGAGCAATACAAACATCATACATTGAGATAACAAACTTACATTGTTTAAATATTGTATTTGTTCTTCGAGTTATACAAAAGAGACATAAGCAGAATATTCCAAACTACAGCTAAATAGTCCTGCATCCGCGTCCCTTGTTACCTGCTCACTAGATCCCTGAGAATACAAGTCGTTTTGAAAAGCGTCAACTAAAAAGTTGGTGAGTTCATAAGCATTTTTGTATAAAATCGTTTACAATTGTTTAGAATCGTTCTTATTGTACTTTCAGAAAATCCGATATTTTCTATGAAATCATTTGAAGCCTTGCTTTGAAAATCATGGATATATGTGTGCATGTCGTTACTTTTGTTCATCCTTATAAGGAATGATTTTGAAAAGTAGTGAAATTTATAAAGGCGAGCTGTGTTTGAGAATAGTTCTTTTGAATAGTAATAGTCAACCGTTTCCAGAAAATCCCTTATTTTCAAAAAGAGAATATGGTTGAAAATCTTGTTCTTCTTATCGAGTAAAATTGAGTGTGCGTTCTAGTTTATCGTTATCGAAATCGTAGAAAATCGTTTTCTCTAGAAAATCCTATATTTTCTGCTATAAAATATTCGTAAGTTCTATTTCCAATTGTGTACATGTGTGGGTTAGTTTATCGTTTTCAAAATCGTTTACAAATGTTTTCCATAAAGTCCTACGCTTTTAAATTTGTAAAGTAGCAGTATTCAGACTCTATACTTGTTAGGTGAAAGAATCAACATGGCGATTGTGGACATTCTACGCAATGAAAAAGGACAGTCAACGCAAAAAATGCGGACCATCACCTATCATGTATAGGACAATCAACACAACGTGCCAAAATGTATTTATGAGGTTTTTCCTTGCATAAATTTCTAGATAACATAACATATTCTAGTGAGTCGTTATAACCATACTAATATGACGGAGTGCCTGTTTTGGCGTTTCTCAGGCGCCCTCGTTTTGGAAAAGACATTTGTCACCCTAGACTGGCCTGTCTAGCTGTAGCGAACAACGAAGGTGCGGGGTGTCAACCCCGTATAGATCTATACACAAATTCCCGCTCTCCCTCCAGGAGACTCTGGCTATAACTCCTTACTGGACTTTAGACGTACACTAATATTTTTATATTTAGGTACTTTTGAGATTTGTCTGACTAGAATATTAACAACCTTTTGAGCAATCGTTAGAGCTCCATTATTTGTTAGATAAATAATGAAATTCGTACTCATTGAATAGAAATATCGTTCTCGTTCCATATCGTTGATTGTGCTCGTTAACTGGGTGCTCGTGTTCGTTCCTTTTCGTTTAGTGAAAAATAAGCCATTTTGAACGTTTAACAAAATGACCCAACATTATCAGAATTGACAAAAATGGGCTTTCCTTTCTATAAATTGTCGGCTCAGGACAATATTAGTCAAGAGAAAAAGTGTCAAGTTATAATTTGTGTAAATTTATAACTACAGGTTATGACACGTATTTTCTATCTTATGACATGTGGAACATTACTTATGTTCATGAAGGTTTTACGACAGCAATTTATGACATGCAAATTATTTTGTCATGAAAACTCTGTTTTCGTATACTTTTCTTGATAAAATTATTTATATTAAATATTTATAAATAATCACAAATAGTTTGGTTGATCTGAAAAATAATCATGAGGATGACATAATTTTTCCAAGATAACTCTTGTATTTCTGTTTGGGCAAAAGTGATCCAAAATATTATTATTTCCATAATTTAATCACTTTCAAAATATTTTGCCCCACAACTTATTTAACTAAATCTTGAAGCTAAACCTTATATTTGTTGTTATAAAAATTCATGACTTATACTTGGTAACATAATAGTTCTTGATTCCAAACGTGATTTGTGAGATATAATCCAAACTCTTGAGACTTAACCAAAAATCTCGAGTTTTTGGACTATTTATAAGAGTTTTCATACTTAAACACATGTAAGGTGGCATACATACACAATAAGCAAATAAATCATGATTTACACAAGACTTTGACTTGTATTCTCCCCCAAAAACAATAGAAATCTCGAAAAAGTAGGGGTATGAAGCTCACCTTAAGTTAGTTTTGTGGGTGATTTGAAGAGATGTTGAGGAGTTTCCAAGTTCTAACCCTTGGAGAGTTTGATAAACTCTTTGAACTTGAGGATTTCCTAAGAATATTAACACATAATTTTATGTGTAAATATGGTGATATTAACAGATTAATGTGAACAATCACTTAGCAAATTAGGGGATACTTACAAGAATTTTTGGAGATTTCTTTGAAGAAATCAGATTGGAGCTTGAATGCTCTTGGGAGCATCTTAGGAGTTCCCAAAACGTGAATAAGTTTTTGGTGGAAAATAAAGAATGGGTTTTCTCCCAAAGAGGATAAGGGAGTGAGAAGATGTGCTTGGTTACCTGGTGGATATTGCATGTTTATCCGTGATAACCTTGGAACTTGATGCAATGTCGCATCATAAAGTCAAAGGCTTTTGTCTCATTCACATTTTATGTGTTAGGAATATATCTTAAAATGATGAAATGATGACATGGTTCAAAATCCGGAGCCTAAGGGCAAATTCCGGAGTCAAAGCATGAGTTCTGAAGCCTTTTAGGTGAGTTTCGAAGGAGATGCCTAAGTTCCGGAATAGACTCGATAATTCCGAAGCTTTACTCAATGTTCCAGAGTCAAGCCTTAAATTCCGGAGTCAAACCTCACTTCCGGAGTCAGTCTCCAATTTCCGGAGTCGGGTGGGAAGTTCCGAAGACAGTCTCCATTTTCGGAGTTGATTCAGAATTTCCGTAGTCAAGGGCGAAGGAAACCTGTCCGGACCGAGCTGCGAAATATTCCGGAGTCAGTTCTGATCCGGACCCAAATTCTTCCGAGGCTGTGAGGCGACACTTTCCGGGGCGAACATGAGAGCTCCAAACGAGATTATCCGGAGTGATTATTCCGGAGCATGCTAGATTTCCGGAGCACATTAATTCCGGAGCCATTTTTGAAGGTTCCAAAGATGGGGGGGGGGGGGGGGGTTCTTCCGGATCAAAGAAATTCCGAAGCCGGAGAGGAGTTTCCAAACAAGAAATAAAGGGAAATTCCGAAATGAGAAAGTTTCTAACTAGGTTTCCCTTCTAAGTTTCCTCCTTTCATCTTGAGTTGATTTTGACTAAGGAAAAACTACATAGGGGGATTTGGGAGAGATTTCACATACTTGGAGAGATTTGGGAGAGATTTGAGATACATGGAGAGATTTGCATTCTAACTTTACATGGTCCATTAGGAACCATAAAGTATACTTCTAATGTGTTAGCACAAGTCTCACAATAGTTATTGCTTTCATGAGGACGAAATTTCCTAGCCAAAATGCTAGTTGTGACATATAGCATAAATAGAAATGTATTATTACTGGTTTCAATCAGTAGACTACTAACTAATGATGCATCACTAATCTATAAGTGGTTGCATCTTCACGATTTGACACTAGGGAGTGTGAACTTCCATCTATTGTTTTCCTAGGAATAAATGTGGTTTTTAAAAACGTCAACATGATGTTAGTGAGTTCATAGGTTTGTAGTGTTTTATCGATAATACTTTTTTATACTAAAAGTAATTGTTTTATCGTATATATTAATTTTCAGACTTATATAAATTCAGTGCAATTTTTAGCACTAAAAGGTGTGCGTTTAGTATATAAGTATTTATCTAACTTATAATTACAGATACCTATACAACCTCCGGATATGGGTAACGGGTATATAAGTGTTTATTGGATTTATATTATTAGATACTTGTAATATTTCCAAGCATGTGAACCTAAGCCTCCCAGACAGTAGTGGTAGTGAGTGTCTCCCAGAAAGTAGCGGTAGTGAGTGCCTCCCAGGCAGCAGTGGCAACAAATGTTATATCTTTGTATGTTTGTATGTTTGTACTTAAGCTTTATAATTGGAGTATTGAAAGTATATAACTATTGTATAGTTTTGGTATTTAGTGCGTTTTAAACTTTAAATAAAAATCACTAGAACAAGCTAGGTATAAGATTCCTACTAAAAAACGATAACATAACGGTTGGGTATAATAAAATTTTATATTATTGGGGCAGAGTAACTTCATAATATATATATATATATATATATATATATATATATATATATATATATATATATATATATATATATATATATATATATTATTCATTTAAAACGAGCAGAGTAACAATACAATGTATATATTGTATCCATTTTAAACAGGCAGAGTAAAGATATAATATTAGCTAATATCCATTTTAAAACGAATATACTAACGATATAATATTTATCTATTACCTATTTTTTAAACTTGCAGAATAGTGATATGATATAACTAAGTTCTTATAAACAAAAATATCATAAGGTCAATTTTAATATATAAAAACTAATTAATTAAGCATGTATTCCCGCCTCTGCCTCTAAATTTGAGAAAGAGTTTGAAAAATGGTCATGAACTCACCCTTGTAGTGTGTTGTAATCGGGCTAGAGGGAAGTGAGGAAGCTCCAAAAATAAAGTAAAATATAAATTAAAAATAAAGTGAAATTAAAAAGAAATCAAAATGGGAGGAGGATCAAAAATTTGGAAGGAAACATATTGCCTTTTGCCAAAATGAACTGATCTAAAACGCCTTTTATAGGCTGAAAAATCAAAAGCGCATCAGGCCTATACACACTAGCTCCATCTGTTTGTTGCCGCGTGCCGAGTTTCGATTGGTCCACATCGCCAAAATCTTGGAGAATCTAATCCTTCAGGTGGCCATGTAGTGTGTTCTGGTAGCACCACGTCACCCCCACCGGGTAAAATTTCGAATCATCAAAAATTCATATCTTCTGCATACGAGCACCATTTTTGACGTTCTTTATATCTACGCGTAGCTATCGACGGGTAATACAACTTTTCTTTAGATTTTTTTGGCAAATTCGTACTTTCTTTTTATCCCATATTTTTATAAGGAGTGCACTCTAAATGATTTTGCAAAAATTATAATACTCTCATACAGACTCTGTTTTTGGCGTTATTTATGTCCACAATTTGTGAAGATTTGAATGATTTTTATTATATATTGGAATATGTAATCTTGTATTTTTATCTTAGATTGATAAATATTACATATTTCGTCTATTGTGTTTGATGTTCGGCACGTTTGCGATTGACGATTGATGACAGTATTTGCAATTGACACATTCTACCCCATTTGAAGGAATTTCTTCCTGAAATTCAGTTTGTAGTGTCTGTCACAGGGCACCATTGAATATTTAGGGATGTTTTTGTTTCATCTGATTCCTTGCAGGGTCCTTCTATAGTTGATTTTTGTATGCAAGTAGTGTATAATCTAAGATTCGATATATAGTCGAATCCTAGTTATATATAACTCAAACGCATACACTTAGCAAGTAGTGGATAACATCACAATATTAGTTTAGTAGTGAATGAATTGATTTTCTAATGTTCTTGTACATAGTAAAGTTTAGAGTTGATTTGGATTTCTGCTGAGAAAGCCAACAAGTATAGAATACACGCACAATTTAGTCTAATAGTGAATGAATTGATTTTATAGTGTTCTTCATTGTAAAGTTTAGATTTTGATACTTGAAAAGTGTTATTATTGAGACATGAGTTGATAGATAACCGAGCCAATTCTTTTCATAATTTTATAGGGTACTAAGTATCTTGGCGAGGTTTTTGATGAGAGTTCCTGCAGTTCACATTGCTATTCGTAGAGGAAGAAAATTTGGTTAATGTTAGGGTAAATTACACGAATGGTCCCTGTGGTTTAGGGTAATCTGCGTGTTTGGTCCCTAAGACTTTTTTTTTTAACTCGGAAGGTCCCTCAAACGTTATTTTGTTGCGTCTGTAGTCCCTATCAGACATGAAAAGACCAATTTGCCCTTAAAATATATATTATTGATTTTCTTCTATTTATTTATTGTTTTTAAATTAAAAGAAAACAATCACCACAACTAATTAAACCCAACATCCTACGAACACGGTATGTGTTCAAAGATCCAACCACCACACCAAAATCATAACTGTTCAACAACCACCATGAATCATCATCGTTCACCGCCGTCAACCACCACCGGTCACCGCCTCCAAATCATATTCAAAGCTGAAATTAAACCTTAAACCTAAAACCAAAATGCATAAATGAAAAATCTGAAATGAAACCTCAAACCTCATAGTTGAAATCAAAACCACATTTGAAATAAAACATCAAAAACACATCTGAAATCAAACCTTATATTCAAAACCTTAAGAAACTTAAAAACAAACAAACCCAGATTCCAAACCTTAAGAAACTTAAAAACAAACAAACCCAGATTCCAAACCTACATGTGAATCCCCTACCGAAAATTAAATCCAGATGTTTATGCCTAAATGAATTCGTGATTAGAAATCTAGTAACATCAGGTGAAGATTTACTTCCGATGAACCTCAAATTAAACTTCAGAAATATCAGGTGAAGAAATCGAAATCAAAATCCAGTTATCCTATGTTGATCTTCTGCGAAGAAATCAAAACGGGGTTTCTGAAACGGACAAAGGTTTCTGAATAGTGTTTGAAAAATTAGGGGAATGCAACGATGGTGGTGTGGTGGCTCCGATTCACATCATCGATGGTGGTCCTGCTCCAATTCAGGATTTTTTGCAAAGGTTGTTGTGCTCCAGTGTTGATGTGCCACTGTAGGTTTCGATCAATCTACCCTTTTCTTTTATTCCTTCTTCCTGTTTGCATCTTGTAGCCACCACAATCTCCAGTTACCACCCCTTTCTCTAAATCAAACGGAGAAGAGAAAAGAGATGAAGATAGGAAGAAGCCTTACATGGTCGTTAGTGGGGTGGGTCGCTCGCTGGAAAGTACCAACAGTCATCGGAGAAGTGATGAGTTTTGGGAATGTGAGAATCTAAATGAGATGGTGGATGGGGATAAAACGGGGATCGGTGGGGGGAAGGTCTTTTGTTTCTTTTTTTTTTAATTAAAAATGATAAATAAATAATCAAAAATAAAAAAATAAAATATTAAGGGTAAAATAGTCATTTTGTGTTCGGTAGGGACTAAACGCGTAACAAAAATACGTTTGAGGGACCTTCCGAGTTAAAAAAAAGTCTTAGCGACCAAACGCGCAGATTACCCTAAACCACAGGGACCATTCGTGTAATTTACCCTTAATGTTAACTAACTATCTGATGAATACTATTACATGCAGCTAAATTTAAACAACTTTCCGATTGAAAGATTCAAATCTATAATGGTTGGAGTCAAACAATAGCTGCGCAATAGAGCCAAATCAAACTTTCTAAAACCGTTTAATTTTAGAAGCATGACACGTGTGTATCCATCCAATAGTTAATGAACATGGGTTTCTTAGTTTTTATGAGATTTATGTTTTGACGAGCGTCTAAACCTAGTGGTTATAAAATTTATATCGTTATTTAGTTTGTATTTAAGTTCCTAACAATGGCAAACCAGTTTCAACGGGTGGATCCTAGGTAGCGTCTCTTGCACCAATAAAAAATTACTCTTGCTCAAGCATTACCTCCTTGATCTTTCAATTTCGGGCAGTCCCTATTGAAGTGGCCAGTATTTCCACACTCAAAGAGTTGCGATCTGCACCAGTACCAGTTCCATGGTTCGGGGTAGGTGCCGGCCTCCTGCAGAACCTAGTGGTGTGGCCCTTTCTGCCGCAGCTGTTGCAGACTAATTCTCTGGATGCACCAATTGATGGGTTTCGAGCATTCTAACACTCCTAAGGTGTACATGCAACCCTAGAAACCTTGGATCTATGTTATCTCTAATATTCATGCAAATAAGAATTTTCCAAGGTTTACATCCTAATTAGCATGACATGGGGTACTTGTAATATAAAAACTAGTAGAATGACATAGCTTTTCTTGTAGCTTGGATTCCTTAAGACCTTGTGAGCCTAGCACCCCAAATGTGATGCCTCAAATGTTTCACACAACACCTACAACTCTCGGAATAACTTGAGAGAAGAACACTTTGATCACAAAATTGGCTAGCCCTCCTTGTCTTGTAATAGTGGCCGATTTTGCTAGCTATGGAGCTCTTTATATAGTGTGTTACATGTAGGCTTACACCATGTAAACCCTAATGTGCATGGATTTTCATTTCCCCCATGATCCATGGGTTATAACCTCCATGGAGCATCCATGAAGCACCCAATGGGTCCTAGCCCAATCTAGTGAATCATGACCCATAAGCCCAGTATACAAGAATGAATGATTTACAAATCAATCCCCATATATTTAATTAGTCTCTTTTTGATCACAAAATTAATTCCAAATTAATTCTTGATCAATACTAATTAAATAATATGATTTCATATTAATATATATTAGAACTTATAATATATTACCAAGTCATAAGTGTCCTTTTTCTCATTTTGTCTATCCAATACTTGTGATGAAGATGCAACCCAAATGGACCATGCCAAGCCGGGTCAAGTATATACTAAATATAGTTATGGACTTAGACACCTTATCCAACAGTCTCCCACTTGGATAAGTCTAATAACTATAGTCACATGTATGACTTCAGGAACCGACCAGCAATCGTAGCTCTTTCAAAGTCTCGCGGAACTGAGATGATGATGCGCCATTTAAGATAAGTGATCATATAATCCTCTATTCTAGATATCAGCCGGACAAATACATGGAACAATGTCGTACTTATTGTCTAGCAGTTTGTTTCCCGATTTCCGATTTGTTTGACATAGAACTAAACTGAACACATCAATTTGGTTCTGACCGAGCCCGATACAAAGGTCAAAACAAAATCCTCGAGGGGCCCAAATATCGCTTTTAATCCTCCAAGGACTAAAAGGAACAGATAAACTTCGACTCATATGCTTGTTCTACTACTTGTTGAATCATACACAAAGGCACGTTTTATAACATCGACTTACCAATGCGTTTTCATACAATCAATGTATAACCAACTCATAGTCAACAACTCATATCTCTAGGTTTGAAGACTTATATGATATTATCATCTTACGATCACTCGAGATAAATTCCATGAAGTGATACAAGTGAGCGTGGGTTGAATCCAATACTCAGAACTTATGAGTACTCTTGAATGTTGTAGCAACCATTTGCTATGTCTAGCACCTTAAGACATCTACAAACCCAATTCATGACAGTCTTGATTTATATCTACTTCCAACATAGGACTGAATGTGGAGAGTTTGAATAAAGAAATTATTCTGAAAGTCAAAACATGCAAAATTGAAACAATAGTAAATAATTGACACAAGATAGCAACACTTTACTTATAAATAAACAACAACTTTTATTTAATCTTCAAATGTCAATTTACATTTTACAAGCTTCAGAAATAACTATCTAATCTGTAAAACTAATATCATCCTTCAGCCCGATGCGCCTCGCATGCTGCAAATGCTTAGCCCTACACAGACCCTTCGTGAGGGGATCTGCTGGGTTTTCATCCGATGATACCCTATTTACCACGAGGATTCCTTCTTCTATCCGATGTCTAATGAAATGGTATTTTCTGTCGATGTGCCTGGATCTGCCGTGATCCCTTGGTTCCTTAGCTAAGGCAACTACACCCTCATTATCACAAAAAATTTCCATAGGCTCCTTAATAGCTGGTACAACTCCAAGGTCTCCCATAAAGTTCTTTAGCCATATTGCCTCCTTTGCTACCTCGCTTGCCGCTATATACTCTGATTCGCAAGTTGAATCAGCCACTGTCTCCTACTTGGAACTTTTCCAAGTAATTGCTCCTCCATTTAGGGTAAAGACCCAGCCCGACTGAGAGCGAAAATTATCCCTATCAGTCTGGAAGCCAGCATCACTGTACCCCACTACTCTTAAGTCATCACTCCCACCAAGGGTAAGGACCCAGTCCCTAGTCCTCCGTAGGTACTTGAGAATATTCTTCACCGCAGTCCAGTGAGACTTGCCCGGATTCCCTTGATATCTGCTGACCATGCTCAAAGCAAAGGCCACATCAGGGCGAGTACAAGTCATAACATATATGATAAAGCCCACAGCGGAAGCATATGGTACATGACTCATCTCATCTATCTCAGGCTCTGTACTCGGACTCTGAGTCTTACTCAGTTTGGCGTTGCTCTGGATTGGTAAGTCACCTTTCTTAGAATCCTGCATGCTGAACCTTTTCAGCACCTTATCCAAGTAGGTACTTTGACTAAGTCCAATTAGTCTCTTACTCCTTTCTTTTAATATCCTTATCCCTAGGATATAGGCAGCTTCTCCGAGGTCCTTCATAATGAAACACTTCCCACGCTAGGACTTAACTTCCTGCAGGGTTGGGATGTCATTTCCTATGAGTATTATATCATCCACATACAATACCAAGAAGATAACTATACTCCCACTAGCCTTAACATACACACAGGACTCATCTTCGCTCCTCGAAAAACCAAACTCTTTGACTTTCTCATCGAAACAAAGATTCCATCTGCGAGATGCTTGTTTCAATCCATAGATGGATTTCTCAAGCTTACACACTTTATTAAGGTTCTTTGCATCGACAAAACCCTCTGGCTGACTCATGTAAACATCCTCAGCCAACTTCCCATTAAGGAAAGCGGTTTTGACATCCATTTGCCATATTTCATAATCATGAAATGCAGCTATGGCTACCAGAACCCTAATAGACTTAATCTTCGCTACTGGTGAGAAGGTCTCATCATAGTCAACTCCCGGAGTTTGAGTAAAGCCCTTTGCAACCAGCCGTGCTTTATAAGAGTGTACATTTCCGTCCATGTCGGTCTTCTTCTTGAAGATCCATTTGCACCCGAGCGTATTATGACCCGGTACATTGTCATCCAAGTTCCAAACTTGATTGTCATACATGGACTGAATCTCGCTATCCATGGCCTCTTTCCATTTGGCAGATTCAGGGCCTGCCATGGCTTCCTTAAAGCTGTTAGGTTCATCCAGATTTACCAGTGTCCTATCATTGATAAATTCATCACCTTCCACAGTAATATGAAAACCATAGTAATGCTCAGGTGGATTCCTAACTCTTGTGGAACGCCTCAGAGGTATGGATTCATCAACAAGAGTTTCCTCCTCAGGTTGATTGCTAGGGTTTGAGGTTCCTTCACCGCTTAAATCTTGAAGTTCTTGAAGATCAATCTGCCTCCTACTGTTTCCTTGGCTTATGAATTCTCTCTCACGAAAGACCCCTCTTCTGGCCACAAAGACCACATTCTCACTGGGTCTGTAGAAGAGGTAACCAAAAGAATTTTGTGGATAGCCGATGAAAATACATCTCTCACTTTTAGGTTCGATCTTATCCTGAGTCTCACGTCTCACGAAAGCTTCGCAACCCAAAATCTTGATGTGGTCCAAATTTGGAACTTTCCCAGTCCACATCTCGTGAGGTGTTTTGTCAACCTTCTTGGTAGGGACTAGATTAAGGATATGAGCGGAAGTCTCTAAGGCATACCCCCAGAATGAGATTGGTAACGAGGCTCGACTCATCATGGAATGAACCATGTCTAACAAGGTTCGATTGCGCCTCTCAGCCACACCATTAAGCTGTGGTGTTCTGGGAGGTGTCTATTGTGAAACAATTCCACATTCCTTAAGATAGTCAAGGAACTCTATACTAAGATAATCTCCTCCTAGATCGGATCGGAGCATCTTAATGTTCCTGCCCAAATTATTCTCCACTTCCTGTTTAAACTATTTAAACTTTTCAAAGGTTTCTGACTTATGCTTGATTAAGTACACATAACCATATCTACTGTAATCATCAGTAAAAGTCATATAGAAGCGGTTAGCATCCCTTGTGGCCGTTCTGAAGGGTCCACACACATCTGTATGTATGAGGTCCAACAAACCTTCGCCCCTAGCACAAGTACCAGTGAAGGGTGACTCTGTCATTTTTCCAAGGAAACAAGATTCGCAACTATCATCTGACTTTAAGTCAAACGACACCAAAACTCCAGCCTTCTGGAGCTGGCCTATGCGCTTCTTGTAAACATGTCCAAGACAACAATACAACAAGGATGCTTTATCCAAACTAGTGGAAGAATCTATATATAATACATTATTTCCTAACTTGTCTACAACCGACATAGTTTCATATATACCATCACAAGGTAATGCTTTAAAATAAAGAACATTATTATAAAAGGCATTAATACCACCAACTTCATTATCAAATGAAAAAGTAAATCCTTGTTTGTACAAGCCATGAAAGGAAATAATATTTTTCTCCATTACAGACAAGTAACAACACTTATTCAAATCTAACACTAACCCGCTACTTAGCAACAAAGAATAAAATCCAATCTTGGTGACAGGTGAAGCTTTCCTATTACCCATGATCAAGTTTATCTTTCCGTCCTCCACATCCTCACTTCTTCTTAGGCCCTGCAAATCAGAACATATATGAATACCACAACTTGTATCAAGAACCCAAGAAGTAGAATGTGATGAGTTATTAGACAATATATTGTAAATACATGAATGGGTAGGCTTGACCTTCCGATCCTTAACATCTTGCAGGTACTTGGCGCAGTTTCGTTTCCAGTGCCCCTTTTCCTGACAATAGAAGCACTGATCTTCTTTAGGGTTGGAAGAAGGAGTGAAAAAAACCACCTTTGGTTCCACTTGAAAAGGATTCATCAAGAGACTTTCCCTTGGTACCCTTCTAAGGGTTTTTCCTCTTCTTCCCTCTACTTTGCCCGATTGCTAAAACAGGGGCGGCCGTAGGAGTAGGAGTAGTAACAACCGATTTTCCATTAAGACCAGTTTCAGCGGTCTTCAAGATCCCTTGAAGTTTGATAAGTGTGACTAAGGAGTTCAATATGATATCAATAGCCAACTCCTCGGGGAAGTTCACATTTAACTTGAGCAAACGGTCCACAAACCTTTGGATTTTCTGCATGTGGCCCGTGATGGGTTCACCATCCTTCATTCGGGTTGTTATCATGGAAGAGATGATTTCATACCTCTCTTGACGAGCACTTTGATGGTAGCGGTCCATCAAGTCCATGTGCATCTCAAAAGGGTAAAAGTCCTCATAGGACTTCTGGAGTTCAGCTTTCATTGTGGCCAACATGATATATGCCACCTTGGTAGCATCTCTCTCATGTGCCCTAAAGTCAGCGATCTCCTCTAGAGTAGCAGTAGACTTTGTTGGATTAGTGTCTAAGTCCATAACTATATTTGGTATGTACTTGACCCGGTTGTAGCATGGTCCTTTTGGGTTGCCTTCACACTGGTGACTAGACATGATTAATTAGGAATTAATTTTTGGATTAAAGGAATTAATTAAAGTGCAGGGGCAATTTGTAATTATTTAATAGTTGAGACTTTGGGCCATTGGATCACCTTTATTAAGGCTTGGCCTAAAATCCTAGAATGATCTAGGAGTTTTCATCCAAGGGCTTAAGGAAAGGAGTCCATGGGTTTGCTTAGGCCCTGAGCTAAGGGATTAGGGTTTCCACCTTGAAACCCTAGTTGACTTCAACTATAAATAGCACCCTAAGGCACTCAAAATCGGAACCCCTTGGAGAAACCCTAGTAGAGCCGATTTTGTGAGCTAGTTACCCTTTACCCTCTCTCTCATTTTCATCCTTTCACTCAAGTGTGTTTGTGAGCCATTAGAGGTACTACACTTGTGGTACTTGCTTTCAAAGCTAAGGAGATTCAAGAAACAAGTTGTTATTACTACATAACAACAAAAGGTATGTGTTCTATTCTTCTATGTGAATTTCGAAAATTGTAGGAGCATGGCATGTTTCTTTTTGTGCTCATAAAGTTGTATGTCTAATAGTGAAAACATAGATCTATAATTAGGGTTGCATGCACACATAGGATTGTTTGTGTAAAACCCATCAGTGGTATCAGAGCCAGGTTTTGTTTTCAATTAGATTTAATACAAGAGTATGAATTTAAATAATTAGGGTTTATGGCTAATAAACCCTAAAGGGCTTGATTTTGAAATTAGGGTTCCTAAACCCTAGTTTTCGAAATTTTGCTAGGGTTTCCCAAACCCTTTCCTTTGGCCCCAAGATTTCGAATTTAGGGTTGTCTAACCCTAGGGTTTTCGAAATTGCCTCCTCCCCAAGATAAGATTCATAAATTTTAGGGATTAGGATAATGATTAATAAATAACTAAATGTTTTCATAAAATTCCCAATCTTAGTTACTTTAGGCAAAAATGTGAATTTGATGCTATTTCATGAAATTACACTTTGTACCCTTGCTAAGACGTTAGTGGAGCATGTGTGGTTAACCGACACACTAATTGGGTTCCAAGCAAAGCTGGCAAAGGGTGACTCATTGTTTATCATAGTTCAATGGAGCGTGTGTGGTTAACCGACACATCGAATAGGTGACTGTAACATTGAGGGCACCATGTACATTGGCATGGTTATTCACACCCGCTTTGTGATCCTCGGTATCCCAGTCACAAACTAGAGGGGCATATCGATATTTAAACATGCCATTGAAAAGTTCAATGAATCTCAAAAGATCTAGGAGTTTTCAATACATTTAAAACTTAGCTTTAAGTTTTTTTTAAGGCGGAAATTAGTGAATCGTCATTCACTTACCTTCAAATTATTTACTTGTTAGATTATGGCATCCCTCTTCTAACTTGTAAATAATGTTGTTGGATCCTAGCCCTAATTTTTCATTTGGGTGTTTAATTGGGGATTCATTTCTAATCAAACTTTTTTCTTTTTCCTTTCAGATGTAGAACGTCAACAACAATGCTTCTGGTTCAACTTCCTCTGGCTCGTTCTCACTCATGAACTTGTGTGGGAGAGTGATCTTTGACGGGTCCAATTTCAATGATTGGATCCGCAACATTCGAATGGTCACTCGTTACGAGGACAAAGAGTATGTCCTCGATGAGAAGATAAAGGAGATTGACATCAACACTGCCTCTACAGAAGAGATCACGGCCTTTGAAGCCCACGAGCGTGATGCCACGAAAGTCCATTGCATCATGATGGCGACTATGACTGCAGAACTCCAGAAGTCCTATGAGGACATGTACCCCTATTAGATGCATCAAGATCTGCTGGACCGGTACCACCAGAGCGCTAGGCAAGAAAGCTACGAGATCATCGCTTCGATGATCACTACCAAAAGGGGTAATGGAAAGTCCCTTACCGCTCATCTGCAAAAGATGCAGAGATATGTCGATCGCCTGCTAAAGTTGAATGTGAACTTTGATGAAGAGATGGCAATTGATATCATCCTTCATTCCTTGCCTCCCTACTATATCCAGTTTCGCATGACCTACCACATGAACAAGGAGGAGGTCTCTTTGAGAAAGCTTTAGGGCTTGTTGAGGACTGCTGAGAGCAACCTCAAGGACAAATATGTTGCATCAACTCCAACTTATGACATCCCCATTTTCACGGCCAGAAAAGACCGATTTTGTTTATGCTTTATAAAAATCAGAGTACCTCTTTTAATAAAAGAGTTGCGGAATTTGTTCCCATAAAAACATGATAAATACGTTATCAAAGCATTTCCGAAGAAATGTATTTTTATTCATTTTAAAACATTTGGGATGTCATTGTCAATACAGAAACATAAGCATAAACAAAACTTACATTTATTTACACTAGTGATCTACATCTCTTTAATCTCTCAGTGTAATGTGACTTCGTATTGACACCTGTGATACAAATAAGCTTGAGTGGGTCAGGTTGGGAAACCTGGTGAGTACATAGGGTTTTCAACCCACAATAATATAGTTAATTTGTTTCTTCGCATAATACATGTCAAACAATTAACCCGATAGCCCATCCCCATTTTCTTCATTTAATATTCCCTAGAGAAGTATCTTAAGGGTCATCTCCTATATCGTATTTACCTCTCATCTCTTTATATCACATTTCCTTATATGTTCGTTCCTAAGGACTTTTCCTAAGTATCATTGCCTACAACACATAGACAGTAATGATTCGGGGATTACCCCCTCAATACGCGCTTAGTAAGGGTTGGAGTATCATCGCATGAATACGTAGTTACAACATCGCCTGAACTCGTAATTCATAGTAAGGGTTAGAGTATCATCACATGAATACGTAGTTACAACATCGCCTGAACTCGCAATTCATCACCTACAGGTTATGATCCTGCTGGTGTTTCCACGGGGTTGTCTAGAATAGTCCGTGGTCGCCATCTATACTCTGGTAGATGACTACATCTCCACAATGTCGGACAAGGTTATGGTATCTTTCATCCTACATCACCGATTCATCATCACCTATCTATCCTCACCTAATTATCATCACCTTCCTATCATCACTTATCTCTCATCATTTTATTTCATCACACACCAACTATTTCATGTACCCATGTTTTATCCCAACATATTTGTAGATATAAAATAAATATACAGTTTGAATCATTTAAAACATGTATAAAATCATTCATCCAACATAGACAACAAGTATTCAGATAATATGCAAACATAGCACGTAAATTATATAAAATACTTCATATCTATGTGTAAGATGAAAGTAACTATGCACTCACCTGATTAGGTGGTGACTCGGTACTCGGACAACACTTCGTTATCCCAAAACAATTTTCCTTTGACAAAACCTAGTATCAATACCACTAGGGTTTAGTCTAACGTTAACTGCGACTAATTAATAGTCTAGCTATTATTACTATTATATAAGCGTTAAGCAACACTCTTATATAACTCATAATAATAGCCCAAATAACTATTTTAAAGTCCTAATAATGTTACTATATTAAAACATAAGCTATACTAAAGATAGGGTAGGCATAGCTCACTTACAGCGGGTTTTTCGCAAAACCGGGCTTCGCCGGAGCAGCATTCCCGAGCCGAAAGGCTCCTTTCTCGGGATTCCGGGAGCCTCGGGGCTTCCTTCGGGTGCTAGGGAGGTTCCCTAGGCTTTTTGGGGGTTTAGGGGCTAGAGAGAGGTTCTAGAGAGAGAGAGAGAATGGTTTGGAAATGTGTGAGAAATGACAATGCCCGACACCTCTGTTTATAGGCTGGAAAACATATTTACTCGTCGAGTAGGTCCTCCTACTCGTCGAGTCCATGCCACATGTCACCTTTGGGTGGCTTGCCTTGGGGAGAAAGCCTTGGCCCATATTCAGCCACGTCACCCGATTTCGCACATCACCCTGCCGACTTCTAAACCCCGTAACGTTCGCATACGAGCTCCATTTTCGACGTTATTTATATCCACGCGTAGGTAAAAACAAGATCTACAACTTTCATTTAGACTCCATTGGCTAATTCTCGATCGATCTTAAATTTAACTGTAGGAGGATATTAGACTGTTAAATGACCACGAAGAATTAGTAACTCCTTCATACGGACTCTGTTTTCCTCTGTCTTTTTACCGTTGAGTTCCTATTAATGATATATTCAACTCTCATTTAGGTTGCGTAAGCCAAAAACCGATCGAACTAAAATTCGAGTTTCGGGTCGTGCACTACTATGCCAAATCTTAGAAAAATCATAACTTCCTCATACGAAGTCAGATTTGGGCGTTCCTTTTTCGTATGTTCTCGGTTTAACATATATTAAAACTTTTGTTTAGATCACTAAGGCTAAAAAGTACTTTATTAAAAATTCACTATTTACGTCTCCCAGTGTCGTGCCGGTTTTGCCGTAAAACTTCGATGGGCCATAACTTCTTCGTTATAACTCGGATTTCGGCGTTCTTTATATGTACGGAACCCTTGAGACATATTCTACAACTTGGTTAAGATTATTTATTCTAAATAATCTTTTGTGGAAAAGTCGTTTTCGACCCCTATTATCTCTAGATTGACTAGCCCGGATCTACGGGTGTTACACAACTCCTGCTACTGCCCCAGTCTTGGCAATTGGGCAAGGAAAGGGAAAAAGAGGAAGGCTCCCTCAAAGAGACACCATAAGGGAAAGTCCCAAAATGGATCCTCTTCTAGTGGAACCAAGGTTGGTCCTGCTAAACCCAACTCCAACCCCAAAGAGGCAGAGTGCCACTACTGCCATGAAATAGGGCATTGGAAACGAAGCTGCCTGAAATATCTGCAAGACATCAAGGATGAAAAGATCAAGCCGTCCTACGCAGGTATTTACACTATTAAATCTAATGATTCATCACATGCTATTTCTTGGGTTCTTGATACAGGATGTGGTTTTCACATTTGTTCTGATTTGCAGGGCCTAAGAAGAAATAGGGATGTGGAGCATGGGAAGATAAATTTGATCATGGGGAATAGAAGATCGTCGCCTGTCACCAAGATCCGAGTTTACTATTTAATGCTCAGTAGTGGATTAGGATTAGATTTAAATAATTGTTGCTGTTCGCCAGATTTGGCAAGAAACATCATTTCATTTCATGGTTTAGATATTCATTTGATAATGAAAAGGGTTCTATTCATGCTTATCTTAATGGTGTTTTCTATTTTGAAGCATTGCCTTGTAATGGAATATATGAAACTGTGATGGTTGTAGACAATTAGGAAATGATGTGTTGTGTATTGATTCTTCCAATGATTTGGATAAAGCATGCTTGTGCATTGTCGTCTTGGACATGTCAACAAGAAGCGCATAGCCCAACTCCAATAGGATGGAGTGTTGGAGTCATTCGACCTTAGGGACGATGACATGTGTGAATCTTGTTTACTTGGAAAGATGACCAAGTCACCCTTTACTAGCACTTGTGCGAGGGGTGAGGGTTTATTGGATCTCATACATACCGATGTATGTGGGCCCTTTAGATCCACCACAAGGGATGCGTGCCGCTTCTACATGACTTTTACCGATGATTATAGCAGATATGGCTATATCTACTTAATCAGTCATAAGTCAGAAACCTTTGAAAAGTTCAAAGAGTTCAAACAAGAAGTGGAGAATCAGTTGGGTAGGAAAATCAAGATGCTTCGATCCGATCGAGGTGGAGAGTACCTAAGTCTTGAATTCCACGACTACCTTAAGGAATGCGGAAGTGTTTCACAATTGACGCCACCTAGGACACCACAATTGAATGGTGTGTCTGAGAGGCGTAATCGAACCTTGCTAGACATGGTTCGTTCCATGATGAGTCGTGCTTCGCTACCCATCTCATTCTGGGGTATGCCTTAGAGACTGCCGCCCATATCCTTAACTTAGTCCCTACAAAGAAGGTTACCAAAACACCTCACGAGATGTGGACAGGGAAAGCTCCCTCGTTGACACACATCAAGGTTTGGGGTTGCGAGGATTTCGTAAGACGAGAGACTCACGACAAGCTCGAACCTCGTAGTGAGCGATGTGATGAGAATATTGCGCTATAGATCAATAGATTCCCAACAGAAAAACAATATTTAATCAAGTAAAGAACACAGGAATGGATCAAATGGTGTCGAATGATTAATAACTCACACCTCAGAATAGCTCGATGAAGAACTTCGACTGTAGAGGTGTGTAAGGGTTACAATGCAAAAGCTATTAATAAGATCGATAACTATAGAGCTATACATGCATGCAATATATATATGCTAACCCTAATGATAATCCACGGTTGGACAGGCCCAAACCGGGTAAACTTAATTGACTAAAAACCGAGCCCAAAAACGTAACACTTAAACCCAAGAATCTCCCCCTTTACGTCAATAGAGGCGAGAGGCTACTTCGGTTGAGTAACTTTGGTCTTCTTTACAACCTTGAACAACCGAGAGATGATGGAAAGAAGAGTTTGTCGAAACTGAATATACCACCGAAGCATATCTATAAACAACTTTTTATCGGCTTCGCTGTTCTGATTACACCCACGAATAATCTCCAAAATATGCTCCAAACAGGCGGTGGAGAACAGGTGTTTGTCAATAAGAGCGAACATGCACTTTTGACCTTTGCCCCTAATGAACATAACAGTGTGGAACTTGGGATCAATTTTTCCCTTTATCATCGCATTCAGAACACCTGCCCTTCCTATCAGCTTCATAGTGGTCCTCTTATGAATGGCAGAAGCGATCTCCTGATCCATCTTCGCGACTTCATGAATATAGCATACGAGCATTCGCTTGATGTGATCAATAATAGGCTGATACTCCTGTTGATTGGTCAGCAAAATATTATTCAGAAGTATCCAATCGTGAGGATTTAGGTTCGACAGGTCAGCCAGGGAAATCGTATGAACCGAGCTATCAGAGCCTCGGGTTACTTTGAATTTGATGTTGATGAATTTACCTGCCGAAGTGGGTTTCAACACCTTGACCGTTGTGATTTCCTGATTGCTCCAGGTCAGGTATTGTGGCTGAGCAAACTCAAGATAATACTCGAGAAAATCCCGATCAACCTTCGGGTCTGGGGAAGGAATGCTAGCCGTTGACTCAAAACAGTGAAAAATGAATGCCTTTTGCGTGATTGGCATGTCAAACTGCGAGTCCTTGGAGTTCTCAAGCCCGAACGAAAGAACCGGTTCGAGCCAATGAGTGCTCGGTTCATCGAATACCTCTCTCAGAAGCGATTCCATAGTCCATTCAGGAAACATGGACTTCTTTTGTTCTAGCAGTTTATTTGCTTTCTCCTCCTTCTCAATAAGTTCCTTCGCTTTTTGAAGCTTCTCCGTAATCTCTTGATCATTGGGCTTGACTTTCAGACTTTTACCCTTAGAAGCTTTTCCCTCTGTATCAGTGTCATCATCGTTTTCATCAACATCATCGTCTCCAATTTTCTTCTTTCTCTTTTCCTTTATACTGCCCGAAGCTTCATTATCCTTCGGCTCACTAGTGATTTTCGGTTTGGGAGGTGGATGAGGCTGGCCCTTTCCCTTAGTAACATTATCTCCCCCTTGTTTCGGAGGGACAGTAGACTCCGGAACACCCTCAATTCTGCTCAAAACATCCAGAGCAGGTCTCAACTTTTCAGCCAAGTGGCGTCAGATTGAGATGGTAAGAATGGAGTCATGGGTTTCCAGGAGGTGTAAGAGAATGGAATGTACATCACCAACCGACCTTTTAATTACTTCACATTCAAATTTTAATTCTTCAATCTCTTTGTTTGCAATCTTGAGCTTGATATTCTGAAGTTTAAGCTGTGAAGTTCGCTTATCCAACTCATCCATCACCTTGTTTTCCACAGCAAGCTCAGCTTCAAGTTGAGTCAGACGAGCATCAACTGAAGTGTGAAGCTCTTTGTTAGCAGCCTCAATTGCTTGGCGAGCTTCTTCAAAATGTTTCTTTTCGGCCTCCAGTAAACGTTTAAGATTATCAACCGAAGTGTTCACTGTTTGAGCATTTTTTTGAGCAGTCGCTTGAAGAGAATCAAGGAAGATTTGTGCCTCTGAAACTAGTTTTTCGACTTTTGCGGTCGCTTGCTTGCATTCGTTGGTGGAAGCTTCAACTGCAAGTAAAGCTTTCTGACACGTTGAGGTTAAGGTGTCAATGGCTTTAGCAGCATTGGAAATGGAGGTCGCATGCTCCTTGACAACAGAGGAGAACAGGGCTTTGAGTGCGGCCTCTGAATATGCACTGGCAGAGGAGGTAGAGAGTAATTGATCAAGCTTGTCAGTCACAGCCTTGAGATGCTTTTTGGTTACTGGTGCATCATCATCATTATCACTCTGTACGCGATAAGGACTGAAGTAAGTGGAATCAAATTCCATGTCTTCACCGCCAAGAACAGGTTCTGATTCATATGATGGAGGTGGGGATAAAGATGCTGAGGTAACAGGAGGATCAGAGTCGAGAGTAGATGCCCCCGTATTAGATACGTTGACACGAACAGTAGGTTCGGTTGTATGAGTGGTAGTGGTAGTAACTGTTGTGAACAGTGGGGTTGGAATGGGGACGGAGGCGAACCGAGTGTGGAGTAGAGCGAGGTGGCGAGTTTCAATTACTATCATTTGTAGGTGAGGGTGGAGGCGAATTACCTCTAAGCGGATTGTCGGATTCAGTGGCTTCATCATCAGTTGACTCAGGCTGGCCGTCAGAAGGAACATACTCAGGGTCACTGCTAGAAGGGGAAGGAGACTTCGGTCGGCGAGCTTGCTTTTTGATCTTTCGTTTCTTTGGTGCAGTAGGTGCTGCTTGCTCAGACTTGCGTTCCTTAGGAGTAGAAACTTTGGAGGATTGACCAGCCTTTTCCCCTTTGTTATTAGACTTCTTTCCTCGCTTTGCTGGCTTGTCTGCAACGTCCAAAGAATTCTGCATCTCGGGAGTAAGCTGTCGTGGACCTGAAGGAGGCAGCTTCCTGTAATCCGCCATGACATGACTTTTGCTGGATACACATCGGTACATTGATTCTGGAATTAAACCAATAAAGACAAACTTGGAGGGATCTGAGACAAGGATCCTCGTCGTGTGAAAGGTAGCAATCGATGACATGAGGGAATCCGCCATTGTTTGAACACTAAACTTTTCCATTGCCCAACGAGTGACGACCACATGAGATCTCAGAGAACCTTGAAGAAGAGCTAATACTCTGAAATAGTTGAGTCCATATGATTGACACATAATCCAAATCAACGCCATGATAGAGACCATACAAAAGGGTCATGAATGCCCGACTTGAGCCATCGGAACCTGCTACCCTCTCCGATAAACCCTTGGAGAGTAGAGTCAAGAGTCCGTTCCATTGAGGAGGAAGACAAGATTTCTTGAACTTAGTGATGGTGGTGAGAAGCTCTGTATACCCCATATCATAAAACATCGAGAACAGCTGAGTAGTGAGAATGGAATTTGGGTTAATCACTGAATCGGTGACAGGAAGCCGTAGCAGTAAAGAAAACCTAGCCTTTGAAATCAACGTCTTTTGATTGACGATATCGAAAAAGATATGCTCTTTAGCTTTATCATAAATAGCAATAGAGTAGACATGAGAGAGCATCGACATCAGAACACTTTCCACCTGTGAGAGCGACCACCAGTGGTGAATACTTGAGACATTCAACCACATGTAGCTGTTGGATTAATGTCTAAGTCCATAACTATAATTGGTAAGACTTGACCCGACCCGGCATGGTCCATTTGGGTTGCATGGCATCATGCATTTGGATAGACTATAATGAGAGAAATAACACTTAAGGTTGGTTAATATATTATAAGTTCTAATATATTAATAAGGTTATTTAATTAGTATTGATCAAGAATTAATTTGGAATTAATTAAGTGATCAAAAGGAGACTAATTAAATATATGGGTTGATTGTGTAAATCATTCATTCTTATATATGTGGGCTTGTGATCCAAGATTCCTTATGTTGGACTAAGTCCATGGAGTGACCCATGGATACTCCATGGAGGTTAAAATCCATGGAGCATAAGGAATGGGTAAAGTTATGAATTACATGGTGTAACCCTAATAGCCACCATATAAAAGAATCCCATGGCTCAAGAAATCGTGCACTAATGTGTGAGTGTGAGGGCTAGACGATTTCAAGGAGTGTTCAAGTTTCTCTCAAGTTATTCCAAGTGTATTTGGTGTTGTGTGAACCATTTGAGGTGTCACACTTGGGGCACTAGGCACTCAAGCTTCATGAAGATATTCTACATCAAAGAGGTATGTATTCTATCTTGTTATATTTATTATTTTGTATGCTAGATTAGGATAATACCTTGGATGTTCATAATTGTATGTATAATAGAGAAAACATAGATCCAAGGTATTTAGGGTTGCATGTACACTTAGGAGTGTTAGAATGCTCATAACCCAACAGTGGTATCAGAGCCTAGGCTTGTTTTCTTGTTATACTTGCAAAAGTAACTGAAAAATCGAGTTGGATGCATATATTCGATTGTTTTGGCTGGAATTGGACTAGGAACATTACCCTAAGATGTTTTTGGACTTATAAACTTGTTTTTGATGTGGTAATGTTCATGCTAATCCAATTTCTAAGATAATTGTCATAATTTCAAGATTTGTATTAGTTTGTATGTTCATGCTAATTTCTTGAAGATTGATGATTTGAATTATCTTGTTGTTATGAGGTTCTTAGATTAATAGAAAAGTTGTGTGAAATAGTTGTTTTCAATCCATTTTAATCTAAGAGTTGATTCCAAAGTGTGTTTTTGTAACTTGTCCTCAAGTTATATGAAAAGTCACATTTAAGAATCATAAAACTCATAAAAGTTGGCAAAGGTTACAAAATGAAGAGTCTCTTCATTAAATTAAAAAAAAAGTGTAACCTTAATTAGTTCCATAAGTTACAATAAAAAAAAGGTTATTTTTTTTTATT
Source organism: Lactuca virosa (assembly GCF_052849685.1). Taxonomy (NCBI): domain Eukaryota; kingdom Viridiplantae; phylum Streptophyta; class Magnoliopsida; order Asterales; family Asteraceae; genus Lactuca; species Lactuca virosa. The sequence goes on along the minus strand of NC_136428.1, from coordinate 329,841,352 downwards.
AATTAGTTTAAAGTCTTCCATAACTTGTCCTCAAGTTATGGAACTTGAAGTGTTTTTTTTTAATTAAAACTACTTTAAACTCATAAGTTATGGAATTAATTAGTTTTGAATAGTTTCAAAACTTGCCCTCAAGTTTTGGAATTTGAAAAGTTTTCACTTATGAATACTTTAATTCCAAGTTAGCCCTTAGAATTTTAAAAGTTAAAATTCAACCCTTATACTTTATAATATTATAAGTTAATAATATTTATATATATGTATAAGAGTAAAGTCAGTCTTACCGTTAGTAGGCCTCATTCACGAAGCCGGTCTATAAGGGGGGTATAAGGTTACTGCCTATAAAATGGCAGTTTAATGGGTGTCCACTCTCACCCACCGCTTCCTTGACTGGTGGAGGGTCGTTAGCCGAAAGGTAGGACAAGGACTATAATTCTCCTTTCATTAAAAGTATTAATGATAAATACTAAGTAACTAAACTCTTATTAATACCCAATCTTAGTTACTTAGGAAAATGTGAATTTGGTGCTAACCCATGAAATTACACTTTGCACTTTGCTTAAGTCGTTAGTGGAGCGTGTGTGGTTAACCGGCACACTAACCTGGACTTAACAAGGTAGGCAAAGGGTAACTTAATATTTATCATAGTATCGGCGGAGCGTGTGTGGTTAACCGGCACACTGATTAAGGGGTAAATATTAAGGGTACCAAGTATATTTGCATGGTTATTCACACCTTGTTTTGTGATCCTCGGCATCCCAGTCACAAAACCTGAAGGGCACACTCGAGATTAAAACATGCCTTTGAACAGTTCAATGAATCTCAAAGATCTAGGACTTTCAAATCCAATTAAAACCTAATAAATTATTTCGTTTTTTCATGGTGGAAATTGGTGAATCGTCATTCACCTACCTTCAAATATTTTATAGCTTGGATTACGGCATCCCTCTTCTAAGTTATACAATAGTTTGTTGGGTCCTAGCCTTAATATTTCATATTGGGTGTCATATTAAGGACTTTAAATCAACTATCTTGAATATCTCCCAAAAAGATGTCTGGTCTAGACATTTATGATCTTCCCAAATCTCTTGAAGCAAGCTTTCCTAAATGAAGATGATGTCCCATGGATATCATACTTCTTTCACCTCCTCCAATTATTCTCCCTAACCCACAAGTTCCTAAAAAGTTTAAGGTCACTCAAGCCTTATTGGCAAGGCAAGGTCTAGGTGTGATCACATCTTGGAGATGTAGTCACATATTGACAAGCCGGGAGAGTTGGGTGTCAAAGTCTTGAGAAAGTTGGTGGCTCAACTACTTTCTAAGTCACATAGTGAGTTCTTTTGGGAATCCTATGAAACAGACTAAGACAAGACCCTTAATGATCTTATCTATTTGCTAAGATCAACTTCCTAAAACGCTATGGACATTGACAATGATGCCATTGGATATCCAGTAAAGCTCTCTCTTCCCAATGGAAAGGGATTGGCCATAGTCAACCCGGTTGACCAAATGGTAAAGAGAAAGGCCAAGTCCGAGATAGTCCCATTGCCAAAGGGTCCATATGTTTATTTTGCCAAAGGAAGGGGCGTTGATTGCAAAGCTGCCAAGTTTACCTAAGGATGTTAAAGTCAATAAGTCTGACTCTACTTCAGGTAGAGCCCATTATCTAACTCTGTTAAGTTTCTATTCTAAGATCCTCATTACATGATGTGACTGGGTCACATGTTGATGTTTTAAGAATCAAAGAATAGAGAGAAAGCTTAAAGGAAGTATATGCTGATTCTGATCGCGTAGGTGGATTTCGATCGCATCAGAATTTTGAAGCTGTTACTTAGGAGTTATGATATATTGCTTAGGAATAGATAACAACAAGTTTTTCCGTATGCATTTGCACTATAAGGATAAGTTTTTTCCGTAATGTTTTAAAATAAAAGAAAAAAGGTTTTGATTTTATTTATTTTAAGTATCCTTACAATGGCATTTGTGAAAAGTTGTTGCTTATAAGATTCCATTGATAGCAATATTGGAAAAATGGATTTGATTCTTTCGGTTGTGGTAGTGTCTAATATTACCAAATAAGGAAAGATTCTCATCACCCAAGGTTCAATTGGACCGAAACTTGGAATCATGCAAGTTGTATAGTATGATGAATGAGAACTTTCAAGCATTGGAAAATTAAGACTTGTTCACATGGATGTGTGAGTCAAGTTAAGGACTAAAGGGATCGAGTACACATTCTTGTGCACTGGTCAAGTCCACCACAAAGCTCGTTAAAACTATTCGTCATGATTTACTAAATTTTAGTAAATATGGTTATACTTTCAAGTTTAAGTATAATTCTGAAACATTGGAAAAGTCTCAATGTATGGCAGAATGAAAGGGAAGAATCAAATTAGGCAGACAGATAAAAGTTTCTCAAATCTGAAAAGATGGGAGAGTACTTTAGTATCATGTTTTGTGATCATCTTAATGATTAAAGAACCACATCACAATTGGTCTTCTAAGGACATCTTAGTGCATTCTTATGACTAAGAAGAGGAGTCATGAATTGTTGAAATGGTTAAATCAAGAAGATGAGTCATACTTCGTTTCAAAACAAGTCTTAGAGTCATACTCCAAGACTATAAGTTGAGTGACATATCTTAAAGAAAGGTTTATAACACTTGTCAAATGTAAGAGTAAAAGTGTCCTACTCTTGTACATTTGAAGTTGGTAAGTTGTGATGTTTTGGATTAAACAAAGACCAACTAAGGCCAATTGTGTGAAGTGTTTGTCTGATAAAGAATCCGCACTATCTCTTGAATATTTGGCAAGATAGTCTTATATGTCAAGAGGACAGTGGGAGTCTTAAAGATCCTAAAAAGAATTTCAAGAACTAATCAAGAATAAAACCTGAGGTTCTTCACTAGCACACGACTTGAGGTTTATAACCTATCATGTTGACATATTCTGTGCCCATTCCAGTTAAAGTTGGCTTTGCATAGGAGTTCTGAAAGTTCTCAATTGGTTGCATAACAACTTGGAAGCAATGGCAGGCCCTGTACTGCCAGGTGACAAGAAGTTAAGATTGCATAAGTTCAGTCCATATGAGTTTGGATTTGTCATTATCCTTGTCTTGTGACTATGGTTTTGACGATTCACATGGATAAGAACACATATACCATAAAATCTAAGGGTCATAAGGTTTCTCTCCGATTCATGAAAATGATGGTGAGGAAACACTTCCACCAAGTAGATTTGAAGCAGATGGCAAAAGGTCTAAACAATTGAGACTATGATTACGACATCCCTTTTCATAGTTCTGAAATTGTTTAGACACACATGCATGCTATCTAAGCAAAGGTGTATGATTTTGATATAGTTTTATCAAAGCATCTCGTATCAAAAATCTGAACTTTGGTAAGAAAGTCAATAAAGTATTGATTTCTAGAAGTCCAGCTGATTTCTGAGTACATGTCAAAGCTAGTGGGAGCATAAGTGTTATGCTAATAATCATCATGTTAGTGGCAGCATGATAATTATTGTTAGTGTTGCAAGTTAGCAATGTTAATTATAGAAAACAAAAGTTTCAATTCGTGAGGCTGCAGGGATTGAAAAAGTTGTTTTGCTATAATTAAGGGAGAGGATAAACTTCATTTCAGTTTTAAAGGCTTAGATTGAGACCTTAATCATCTTTAGTCAAGAATATATATATATATGAATTTCATGTTGGATTGGTTCAACTTAAGGAAATTCTATATATTGCGTTCTTAAAATTCGATTATGATTACGGCATCCCTCTTCATAGTCAAATTTTGAAAACATGGCAAATAAAAATATTGTAGCAAAAGACTGGTCTAGAATCATGTCTTTATGTGAGACATCATGAATCATGTACCATTTACTTTGGGTACAGGATCGATTGCATGTGCTATAATATTTGTCATTTCTAAATTTTTCCAAATGCCCAGAGGCATTAAGAAGGGAAAAGGTCTAGAATTGGATATGACTAAAATAATTAAGCAATTATCGAGGACAATCTGAGGTTTACCAAAGATTGGTTGCTCAGGGACAGTTGGAAGTATAGTGCTAATTTTGGAAGGACCATATTGACATATTCTGAATAGAGGCATCTCTTATTCAGAAGTGATAGTCAAAATGAGAATATGGAGTTGTCTCCATAGGTGGAAGTTATTTGTGTAAGATTAGAAAACTTAATGCAAGAAGCATGTCCAAAGCAATGTACTTTGAATATGAGACTTAGTTTCCATGGAGTTGATCTCCATTAGAATACCTTATATTGACTGTTGACACGTCTTTGTGAATTTGTACATAATCATTAAGAGGATCAATGCATATAAGTTTAGAATCTATCAGATTTCAGTAAATGGCATGAATTTGGAATTCTTACATTTGCAGTAAGGATTTGGGACTGTGAAAAGAGGATCATTGGAGTGATGTTCAACTGATCTATTTTACAAAGTAAAGATCATAGACAAACATAGTATGCATACTTGGTGTATGGCATGACTAGTGTTTAGAAAACATAGTGTACATGCTTGGAGCATGGGACAACTATTGTTTTAAATTCAAGTATAAAGTTGATAAAACCGAAACAATGAATAATGAGTAATCAGTATGGTGATAAATAAAAGTGTTTATTTATATTCATAGGGTTTGATACCATATTTGATTCATTTATTCTTGTGTTTCACTTTGCATGTTTTGACTTCCAGAATAACTAAGTCGCTCTTCCTGAATGATTAAGTTATTCAAACCATCCACAGTCGGTCATATGTTGGAAGTAGATATGAATCAAGACTGTCATGGGTTGGTTTGTAGAGGTCCAAGTTGGTGGACAAAGTGGTGCTACAACACTCATGAGTGCTCATAAGTTCTGAGTATTGGATTCAACCCCCGATCATTGGAATCACTTCATGGATTTTATCACGAGTGATCATGAGACGATAATATCTTATATTCTTCAAACCTAGAGATATGAGTTGTTACTATGAGTTGGTTATACATTGATTGCACGAAAACGCATTGGTAACTCGATGTTATAAAACATGCCTTTGTGTATGATTCAACAAGTAGTAGAACCAGCCATATGAGTCGAAGTTTATCCATTCCTTTTACCTTCAGGATAAAAGCGATATCTGTGGGCCCCTCGATGATTTAAAGATGATACATGTGAGTGCTTGGCCAAGCCAGGACTGATTTGATTTGTTCAATCAGTCAGTCATCATGAATCGGAAATCGGGAAACAACAAATGGACAGAGAGAATGATTGATAATCCATGTCTCAGTCCATATGATATCTAGAATGGAGGAATATATGATCCCTTATCTAATGGAAAAATCTTGACAAAGGTCAGAGTTCATCGACAAGGTTAGAGTTCGACAGAAACTTTTGAGAGCTACGATTGCTGATCGGTACCTGAAGTCATACGCAATAATAGTTTTAGACTTATCCAAGTGGGAGACTGTTGGATTAATGTCTAAGTCCATAACTATAATTGGTAAGACTTGACCCGACCCGACATGGTCCATTTGGGTTGCATGGCATCATGCATTTGGATAGACTATAATGAGAGAAATAACACTTAAGGTTGGTTAATATATTATAAGTTCTAATATATTAATAAGGTTATTTAATTAGTATTGATCAAGAATTAATTTGGAATTAATTAAGTGATCAAAAGGAGACTAATTAAATATATGGGTTGATTGTGTAAATCATTCATTCTTATATATGTGGGCTTGTGATCCAAGATTCCTTATGTTGGACTAAGTCCATGGAGTGACCCATGGATACTCCATGGAGGTTAAAATCCATGGAGCATAAGGAATGGGTAAAGTTATGAATTACATGGTGTAACCCTAATAGCCACCATATAAAAGAATCCCATGGCTCAAGAAATCGTGCACTAATGTGTGAGTGTGAGGGCTAGACGATTTTAAGGAGTGTTCAAGTTTCTCTCAAGTTATTCCAAGTGTATTTGGTGTTGTGTGAACCATTTGAGGTGTCACACTTGGGGCACTAGGCACTCAAGCTTCATGAAGACATTCTACATCAAAGAGGTATGTATTCTATCTTGTTATATTTATTATTTTGTATGCTAGATTAGGATAATACCTTGGATGTTCATAATTGTATGTATAATAGAGAAAACATAGATCCAAGGTATTTAGGGTTGCATGTACACTTAGGAGTGTTAGAATGCTCATAACCCAACAGTAGCATGTAGGAATCATAGACAAAGGGGTTGAGTTCTATGATCAGATTCTGATTAGGTTTGATGGTCAGAAGAGAGGACTGAGCGAATTGTTCGTAAAGAGATGAAGATTCAGCCATTGTTGCAGGTGGGAAGAAGAAGATGAACAGTAGAAAATCGCCGATGTGTTCTTGAGAGAGAGAGAGGAGATTTGGTAAAGGAGCCCAAGAGGTGTGAGAAAAACCTTTTATACCATCTCTAGGAGAGATAAAAATCCGATGTGATGATGATTCGACCTCTGAAGCATCGCCAGAAAAAGCGGGATTTGACAGCGTGGTAACGTCAGCAGGCGTGAGATTAGGTGCCGTTTCAAATTCACGCGCCTTTTCAACCTTATCTCCTGTTCAAAGTTTGAACCGTTTCAACTTCATGCTGACTCACCCTTATTTGATTTTTATTATTAAAATAAATCAACACCACCATAAACGAGACTCATCCTTTCGCGTCATGGTAATTAACTGTCGCTCTTCCATAATAAAGAGAATCACCATATCGGTTAGAACCGAAAGCATAAAGCTGAAAAGTGCCATTAGTACCACAAACAAGATTTTGGAAAATCATAAAGATCTTCGTGCAAGCGTGTGCCAATGGAAAAGAAATAAAGCAAAATATTTGTGGGATTTGAGTGATGTCTATGTCGACACGAAACTGATGATCCCGGGTACGAATCTCTTTCTTCAAAGTCAAGAGAGACTGAGAAGTGTCTATGTGGTTTCTCGTGAAATACGATCAAATGTTTGTAAAGAAACATTGAAAGACATCTTTTCAATTATAGGCTTTATAGGGTAGCTAACCTTCAACCGAACATCGATACTTGAAATAAGACCGAAAGTTGGGTGAAGTACTTGTGAAACCAATGTGGTTTGTTGAACAAGTAGGTTGGAAAATATATTCAGTGACTGGAAAATAGTAAGAAATCTAAAAAAAAATAAACTGGATCTTATGGGAAGAAATGTCCTGGTGTTAGACAGTTTCATAAAGATCACGCAAAAAGAAAAAGAGAATTCATGAGGTGACAAGTAATAGCTTGAACATTAGAGCGTTCACCGTCAATTCATTCAAGTTGTTGGATTTTGGGTTTCACTTAGCTCGTGGTAAACGAAACTAAGATCATCAACACAGAAATTGTGTAACCATAAACCTTAGTGGTAATTTCTGAGAGTCTCAAGGGTTACGAATGTGGAGCGAAACAGGATGGAGAAAAATGAGGTGGTTAAGGAACCGAAAGTACCTCTGATATATAAGAATGACAAAGAAGAAAACTCTTAACTCATTATGAGAAGAGTAAGGTAGCTCATGACTTGAGTGATTTTAACAGCCTGATTGGGAAGAAACGATTTGTGTTTATCGAATCATTAAGGCTTTACTCAGAGTCATGGAGGCTTCGGTCTACATGCAACAGCATGCTTCTAGGGACTCTTAACTAGTACCTAGATAAGATTGTTATACCTGCCCCAATGTCATGGTGTTTCGCATCTGTGAACTTGAATTAAGTTTGAGAATTAAGAGAAAAAGAAGAAAAAAAATAATAAAATAATAAAAACATAAAAGAAAATATTTTTGGATTTCTGGATTTTTCTGAAAAATAATAAAAACAGAAAAGAAAATATTTTTAGATTTTTGGAATTTCTGAAAAATGATAAAAACAGAAATGAAAATAAAGACGAAATATAAACTCACGAAAGAATAAGAAAGTTTTACAAAAATGTACAACCGAAACCATACCTTAGAAAAGATGAAGCGAAATAGACCGAGCGTTCGGTGCATTTCGGTTCCCAAAAATTCAAGAGCCGAAATAGACTGAGCGTTCGGTTCATTTCGGTTCCCAAAAATTTTAAGAGCCGAAATAGACCGAGCGTTCGGTTCATTTCGGTTCCTAAAAAATTCAAGAGCCGAAATAGACCGAGCGTTCGGTTCATTTCGGGTCCCGAAAAATTCAAGAACCGAAATAGACCGAGCATTCGCTCTATTTTGCTTCTTCAATTTTAGTGAGACGAAAGGGGCTTCGGTACTGACTCAGCTTCCATCATTCCTAAGCCTTGGAGTATCTTGTTAAAGCTTGCTTCTGGTAAGGACTTAGTGAAGATGTCAGCCAGTTGATCTGAGGAGCGAACGAAGTGAACTTCAACATTTCCATCTTCAACGTGGTCCTTGATAAAGTGGTATCTTAGTGCAATATGCTTTGTCTTTGAGTGTTGCACTGGATTGTGACATATTCGAATCGCACTTTCAGAGTCACAGTATAGAGGGATTTTCTTCATGCTTAAGCCATAATCTCTAAGTTGGCTTTGTATCCATATGACCTGCGATGTACAGGATGCTACAGCGATATACTCCGCTTCGGCTGTTGACAGAGACACGTAAGTTTGTTTCTTTGACTGCCAGCTGAAAAATTTGCCATCAAGGAACTGGCATCCACCGGTTGTGCTCTTTCGGTCCAATCCACATCCACCAAGATCAGTATCAGAGAAGGCTTGAATAAAAAAGCCATATTTTGCAGGATACCAAAGACCGAGAGAGGAGGTTCGCTTTAAATAACAGAAGATATTTTTCACTTCAACCATATGAGGTTCTCTTGGATTTGCTTGAAACCTGACACAATAGCAGACAGAAAACATTATGTCCGGTCTACTAGCCGTTAAATACATGAGGGACCCTATCATTTGACGATAGAGAGTCACATCAACAGCCGGTTTCTCAAGAGATGGAGTCAGCTTCGTGCCAAATGCCATTGGAACCTTTACTTTGGAATCTCCCATTATACCGAACTTTGTTAACAAAGTCTTCGTGTACGCTTCCTGATTAATGAAGATGCCCTCTGGTCCCTGTCTTATATTCAATCCAAGGAAAAAGTTAATCGGACCCATTGCGCTCATTTCAAATTTAGTCTCCATCAACTTCCTGAATTCAGCTGTTAAGCTAGGATTCGTGGAGCCGAAGATGATGTCATCGACATAAATCTGAACTATCATTAAGTGTTCGCCTTCTTTCTTGCGAAAGAAGGTTGGGTCAATAGAACCTTGCTTGAATTTTGACATTTTGAGAAAACGAGTTAGAGTTTCATACTAGGCTCTCGGGGCTTGCTTCAATCCATAGACTGCTTTATCCAGAATGTAGCAGTGATCAGGATACTTCTCGTTCACAAATCCGTGTGGTTGATCAAAATATACCGTTTCTTCTAGTTCTCCATTTAACAAAGCGCATTTTACGTCCATTTGGAAAACTTCGAAGTTTTTATGTGCAACATATGCCAAAAAGATTCTTAATGATTCCAACCTTGCTACTGGAGCGCAGGTCTCTTCATAGTCTATCCCTTCTTCTTGGAAATATCCTTTCACCACCAGCCTCGCTTTGTTGCGAATGACATTTCCCTCTTTATCCAACTTATTTCTAAAAACCAATTTCAAACCGACCACAGATGCATCCTTTGGTGTGGGAATCAGTCTCCAAACCCGATTTCGTTCAAACTCATGGAGTTTGTCTTGCATAGCTTGCACCCAATCGTAGTGATCAAGAGCAACATTTACCGTCTTCGGTTCAACTTTAGAGACAAACAAATTAAAAATGCAGAATTCTACTTGAGAGAATAAAGCAGTTTGCTTCGCTTTCGTTTGAGAGCGTGTGAGAACACCCTCAGATGATTCACCAATAATTTGAGTTTTAGGATGATCTTTTGTCCATTTTATTAGAGGAGGGTAATTTGGATCATAGGCAGGATCCAGCTCAACATTGACTTCTTCTTCCAGTTCTGACATATCGTCGTCGTCATTTGCATTTTCATTCTCCCCCTCAAATGGCGAACCGAATCCCACGTTAGGTTTAGTGCTCTCCCCCTCAAATGGATCTTCATGGGTTGGGGTTTTTGATGGATTATCCCCCTAGAAAGGCATGTCGGTTGTTTTTGGTGTAGACGAACCCTCCCCCTGGAGTGTAGTGCTTTCTCTTGGAGGGTCATCAGAAGCTGGATGTTCACCGGATGCAGTAGGTTCTCTTTGAGTCTGCATCTCGATTGGTTGTTGAGGCTCGCTTTCCATGACTTTAGCAGCTTCATCGATGATTTTCTTCAAGGTATCGATTTTGTTATCTGCTGCTTTCGCTTCTGAGTGGATCGCCTTTTTTGGTTCATCGAAGAGTAGCATGTACTCTTCAAACAGATTGGAAATAGGAATCGAGACTTGACCAGTTTCTAGAAAGATTTCCTCCGTTGGACTTTCAGTTGTTCGTAGTTTCTTCACGTAATTGTCATCAAAAGTAACATAATAGGTTTCTTCAGTATTCTTCGAGCGTTTATTCAGAACCCTATATGCTTTTGACGTAAGAGAATAACCGAGAAAGATTCCTTCATCTGGCTTGACGTCAAATTTGTTTCGGTTCTCTTTGGAGTTGAAAATGAAGCATCTTGAACCGAACACGTAAAAAAACTTTACATTGGGATTACGATTGTTCAAAATCTTGTATGGAGTGATGGAGAATCGCTTGTTGAGGAAGGATCGGTTCTGAGTGTAGCATGCAGCCGCAATTGCATCAGCCCAAAAGTATAGTGGAAGAGAAGCGAAGCTCAACATGGTTCGGGCCGCTTCACATAAAGAACGGTTTCGCCTTTCAACGATCCCATTCTGTTGTGGAGTATAGGGAGTAGAGAAGTTGTGAGTCACTCCCTTTTCATCCAGAAAATCTTCAAAGTCTTTATTCTTGAACTCAAGACCATTATCGCTTCTTATATTTCGTACCACCTTTCGCAGCTGCACTTCCACTTGTTTGATGAAAACCTTCAGCTTGGGAGTCGCCTCTTATTTCTGTTTAAGAAAGAAAACCCAGGTGAAGCGCAAAAAATCATCTACAATTACAAGTATAAACTTACTACCACCGATGCTTTCAATAGCCGAAGGGCCACATAGGTCGACGTGGAGTAGTTCAAGAGGTTCGATGATCTTTGTATTGATATGAGAAGGGTGACTCTTTCGGCTCTGCTTGCCCATCTCGCATGGTGCGCACAGATGTTCCTTGTCGAATTTGAGAACTGGAAGTCCACGCACGTGATCACCAAGCACCAACTTGTTAGTATCTTTGAAGTTCAGATGTGAAAGCCTTCGGTGCCACAACCAACTTTCATCTGAGTTCGCATTTGATAGCAAACATATTGATGGCTTTCCTTTTATCGGGTTGATATTTAGAGGAAACACCTCCCCTTTACGCTCAGATTTCAATAAAACTTTCTTCGTTAGCTTTTCAATTATCTCTGAGCCCTCATCGTCAAATGATACTTTCAAACCGGTTCCTGCGACTAGTTGAGAAACACTGATGAGGTTATGCTGCAATCCTTCCACGTAGGATACTTTTCGTATAGAGAACTCTCCGTTGGTAATCATCCTATAACCTTTGATCGTGCCGTAAGAGTTGTTTCCGTATTTCACACACCCACCATCCTTAAGGGACCGAAACTCCCTAAGCTCTTCCCTCCTTCCAGTCATGTGACGAGAGCAGCCACTGTTAATATACCATTCTTCGTCAAACTGCTCGTCACTGATAACCTGCAAAAATTAAGCAGATTTAGGAACCCAAAGTCTCTTGGGCCCTGGTGAGTCTTTTACAGAATAGGGAATTGCAACCGAAAGATCAACCATATATGTTCTTTTTATTAATGTGGTTTCATCTTTTCGTTTGATGGTGTAAGCTTTGATTTTATTTTTATCTTGTTTTAACTGGTGTGTGTTATTGTTAGTTGGTTTCACAGTTAAGGTTTTCTTAGAAGTCCTAGAGTTAGCTTCCTTTTTGGTCTTTTGGACTTCAGGTTCTGAGTACAGCTTTCCCTTTCCTTTGACATCCTTCACAGCGTTGGGCTTTGGTTGAGAGTGAGGAGGATGGGATTTGGGACCGAAACTTGACTTTCGGTTCTGAGCACTTGTGTTGGGACCGAAAATGGACCTTCAGTTCTTGGCGTAGTAAGAGTTGGGACCAAAATTTGACTTTTGGTTCTTGTGACCACTACCATTAGGACCGAAACGGGTTGTTCGGTTCACCTGACTGTACGACCAACGGTTATTGACTTGTGCTTCCTTTTTGAGATTAGAACCTTTTTTAGAGCGAACATAAGAAGGATTTCGGGATTGCTAAAACTGCTTTCTCTCATTGAGATTCTTCATGTATCGTTTGTTCCTCTGGCGCTTCTTTTCAGCGAGTTGCTCTTGAGTCAAGTGAATGTTGGCCTTAGGTTTCGTTTTCTTCTCAAGAGCTTTAGTTGTTGTTGAAAATTCGCTGGTAGGTTTTTGTGGTTCGCTTGGTATGTCTTTTGTACCACTTGTACTGGGTTTATCAAAGCTTGAGGGCTTGTTGAGGGGTTCGGGTATGTATCGTCCCTTAACTCTCCCTGAGGTTTGCTCTGACAGACCAACTGTTTCATCTGCATTATCGATGGGAGCAGACCAGAAGTAGTCATCGCAACTTTCAGCATTATCTTGGTCAACCAAGGACGTCAATTCAACCATTTGCTTCTTGGTTACTCCAGTGACTGAATACACTTGGTTTAGAGTAGTTTGCACCTTCTGATAAACAACGACCTTTTCTTTGAGTTTCTTTGAGTTTCTTCGATTTGTCCTTTGACATCCGAGCGTATTCAACCGAATTTTCTGATATTAGTGGTTTTGCTGCTTCAGGTTCGCTCTTAAGAAATTCTGAACAATCGACCTCATCTTCTATAGAGATTTCACTCATCTCACTCTCCTCATCAAATTCAGAAGTAGTTTCCAAATTTATTTTGTTTTCTGAACTCAATTTGGCGTTGGATGAGTCAAACTTCCGTATAGTCTCGGTCTTTATTTTCAATTTATCGTTTTCGTCCAGTAAATTCTTAAGCTTGCATTTATGTTCTTTAGACTCAATGAAAGATTCAATTTTGTCCAGTCCATACTTGTAGGTGACAGAAATTTCATCCGAGGCCATTATAGATTTACATTCAGCAATGACTTCGTCCTCCTTAAATTCAAGGAAAGGCAAAATCATTTTATGAATCTGTTTACCTATCTCACAATCTTAATGGAACTGAGTGATATTAGTATATAGGCGTTTAGCAATCAAACAGAAAACATTTCTTTGTTTCAAAAATTTCAAATTGTCTCTTTGCACATAAATAAGTTCATCCCTAGCCCTACTTAACTCTAACTCCTTCTGCTGAATCCACATCCTTCTCTCCTCACTCTTGGAAGACTCCCTGCTGAGTTGGTCAGTTAGGTTGGAATTAGCTAGGCGAGTTTGCATAAGACTTCCACTTAAGTTAGAAAATTTAAATTTTAATTCATTTAAATCTTTTTCGTAGTTTGTTATAGGTACTTTATGAGATTCTAGGATAATTTGTACCTTCTTGATCAACTGATCGCAATCGCTGATCTTTTCACTCATGGGCTTGGCAGCGAATCATTTGTCTTCCATGACCTTCGCTTCCTCATGCTTACTTTCGGTTGTAACCATTAAGCATCTCCCAGCCGACTCAACAACTCCTTCTCTCGCCTCATAGGCTCTTCCATACGAGGGTCTGCGTACCTCTTCGTCCTCAGAGTCTATAGACCAGACTTCCACTCCACCAAACTCATCATCAACAATATTTTCCTGCACAATCAAAGCATTCATAGAGACGTTAGTTGCTTTCTTCTTCTTTATCTCCTCCAGCTTTCTCATGTAGTAAGCTTCGTCATCTTTACCATCCTTCTTCTCATCCATCTTCCTTAGCATGCATTCCTTGTCAAAGTGGTTCTTGCCATGACAGTAGTGATGGGTTTCAAGCAATACATCAATCCTATTATGTACATGCAAACCCTAATAGCTTTGGATCTAGTTTGTCTAATGAACATGCAATTGATTATCCAAAGCCATAAACCCTGGATCTATCATATAAGAACTGAAATAAGGGTTTAGTAATTACCTTTGATTGTTATATAGCAATGAAAATCAATTCCTTGCTTTGATTGGCTTCAGAAAGCTTAGTGCCTCAAGTGTTGCACCTCTAATGGAGTCACAAACACCACTAAGCAACTTGGATGAAGAGGAAGGAGAGAGGAGACACCAAAAACGGCTGGAAACCCTAAACGATTAGTTCACCACGTTTTTGGGGCTTAGGGGCTCCTTAAATAGGTAGGCAATTAGGGTTATCTAACAAGGAAACCCTAATTTGACTGCTTAAGCTCTAAGTAGCCCATGGACCCCTTCTGGAACATGCCTTGGACGATTTTTAATGGGCTTCCCCATAGAATTCGTCCAACCTATTATTCCAAGGTGATCCGTAGCCCAATTATGTAATTATCTTATAATTACCCAATAAGTCCCTTAAGTTTAATTAATCTCTTTTAGCCACAAAGTTAATTCTTAATTAATTCTTGACTAATATCAATTAAACATTATGATTTCTCCTTTAATATATTATTCTTATAATATATTAATAAATCATAATTAAACCTTTCTCTCCTTAATTCATCCTACATATTGCTACGGTGAAGGCAACCCAAAAGGACCATGCTCATAATCGGGTCAAGTACATACCAAAATAGTTATGGACTTAGACACTAATCCAACAGTCTCCCACTTGGATAAGTCTAATAACTATTTTGCATAACTTCAGAACCTGATCAGCAATCGTAGCTTTCAAAAGCCGCTGTCAACTCTGATCTTATCAGATACGCGTGTCCTTTAGATAAGGGATCATATATTCCTCCATTTTCAAGATATCGTATATACGCGAGACATGGATTTAAATCATTCTCTCTGTCTATGTATTGTTTCCCGACATCTGATTTATGATGACTGACAACAGACTACAATTGAACACATCAACTTAGTCCCGGCTTGGCCAAGGACTTAGGGTGTCATCACTAAATCATCGAGAGGCCCGCAGATATCACTTTTATCCCACTTTGGGTAAAAGGAATGGATAAACTTCGACTCAAATGCTCGCTTGCATTTACTGATCGAATCACACACAACAATAAGTTTTATAACACCAAGTTACTACTGCGTTTACTTATCATCAATGTGCAACCGACCAGCAAATAACAACTCACACGTCTCGGTTTCAAGAATATACAATGTTATCGTCTCACTAATCACCCGTGATAAATCCATGAAGTGATTCAAGTGAGCTTGGGTTTAATCCAATACTTTAATCTTATCAAAGCACTCATGAACTCTGCAGCAAACTTGTGCTATGTCTAAACACTTTAGAGAATCTACAAACAAATCCATGACAGTCTTCCTTCATACCTACTTCGAACGTATGACCGACTGTGGAGGTTCGAATAACCCAGTTATTCTGGAAGTCAAAACATGCAAAGTGAAACGCAATAATAATATTAATCCTATATGGCCCCAAAACTTTTGAGCGTAAATAAAAACACTTTTATTTAAACACCATATTGATTACTCATTATTCATTGCTTACTGTTTCAGAAAATCAACTTATTACTCGAATTATAACGACCATTGTCCCATGCTCCAAGCATGCACACTTTGGTTTCCTATGGTCCATACTTTGTGAAATAGATCAATTGAAAAAGTTTTCCAATGAAACTCATTTCACAATCCCCAATCCTTATTATTGGTATAAGAATACCAAATTCTTGCTACTTTTAGAATATGTCAGATTCTAACATTTTATGCAACGATCCTTTCGTAAAGTCATAGCACAAAAGTCATCAAGACTTGGCCAATGAAATCACAAAGTACTCTATCGGAAATTGTTACAAGACAATTCCATAGACGTGAAGTCTCACATTCAAAGTACATTCCTTTGAACATCCTTCTTGCATAAAAGTTTCTAATCTAGACATATTTCTTAATATCCAACTCCCATTAATCGAAACATTTCCATATTTGCCATATGACAACTCATTCTTAATAGAATCTTATCTATTCACAATAATGTCAATATAGTCCATTCAGTACTATACTTCCAACTACTCACAAGCGACACATCCTCAGTGAACCTCAGATCGTCCTTTGATAGTTGTTTAATTATTTTAGTCAAAACCGGTTCTAGTCCCTTTTTCCCTCTTAATGCCCTAGGCATTTGGAAAATTTTAGAATGGTCAAATATTATAGCATATGCAATCGATCCTATACCCGAAGCGTATTGGACATGATGCATAATGTCTCACATAAAGACGTGATACTTTATTATCCTTCTGCCATAATATTTTATGTGCCCTGTTCCCACAATTCGAACTATGAAGAGGGATGCCGTAATCATAATCGAATTTTTGAGAATGCACTATGTATCCTTGACTAAATTTATTAACATTTCTCGATCTAAACTTTAGAATTTTGAAATGAAGTATAATATTCTCTCCCTTAATTATAGCAAAACAACTTTTCAACCCTTGCAACTTTGCAAAGTGAATCTTTGTTTTCTATAATTAATATTGCTAACTTGCGATACTTACCATAATAATCATGCTCCCACTATCATGATGATTATTTTCTTACCAGCATAACACTTATGCTCCCACTAGCTTTGACATGTATTCAGAAAACAATTGAACTTCCAGAAAACAATGCTTATTGAATTCCTTAAGTTCATATTTCTAATACCTAATGCTTTGATAAGCCTTTATCTAAGCTTTTTAAGCTCATACATCTTTGCCTTAGATAGCTCACATGTGTGTCTAAACAATTCAGAATTTATGTTACTAAGTCCCAAATGTTCAGACCAATTGCCAAATCTCACAATTCGAACTATGAAAAGGGATGCCGTAATCATAATCGAATTTGAGAATACAATTTTCACAATTGCTATCTTCTTAAAATCTCTCTTCGTGAAAGCATTTCCTCACAATAATTTTCATGAATGAGGGAAACCTTATGACACTTAGATTTTATGATATATGTGTTCCTATCCATGTGAATTTGTCAAAACGAAAGTTTGCAACAAATCCAAAACCATATGGACCGAACTTGTTCAATCTTGATTTCTTGCCTCATGGTAACACGAGTGCCCACCATGTCTTCCAAGCAACTCACCTCTACATATCAATGTACTTTCCATTGATCAAGGTGCTTTGTCCATATGCATTCAAATGAGAACTCATAGAACTCACATACATATTTAGCTTAATTGGAATGGCACAGAAACCATTAAGACTCCCACTGACTCCTTAACATATAAGATTCTCTTGTCAAGAAACATTTCTTGACAAACAAATATTCAAGAGTTAGTGTAGCCTTTTTTCAAGTTTAACACTTCACACAATTGGTCCTGGTTGGTCTTTGTCTTATCCAAGACATCACAACTTACCAATTTCAAATGTGTAAGAATAAGAAAACTTTTCCAAATTCCACATTTGTCGAGTGTTATAAACCTACTTAAGACTTGTCACTCATGTCAGAATCTTGACTCTAAGACTTGATATTGGAACAAAGTATGATTGACTTCTTGATTTAACCATTTCTACAATTCTCGATTCCTCTTCTTAGACTTGCAATTGCACTAAGACTCACTTAGAGGATCAATTGAGACATGGTTCTTAATCATTAAGACCTATCATAAAACACAATAAAAGGTACTCTCCCTTCTTCTTAGAATAGAGAAACTTTTATCTTTCCGCCTACTTGATTCTTCTTATTTGTTCTGCTATTGATTGAAACTCTTTCAATTAACTCAGAATTATACTTAATCTTATAAGTATAACCATATTTACTAAACTTTAGTAAATCATGACGAATATCTTTATCACTCTTGTGGTGGACTTGATCAATGCACAACCTAGTGTACTCGATCTCCTAGTCCTTCTCTTGACACTTTGTCAAAGAATTAGTCTAATTTCCAAATATGAAGTTTCTCATTCATCACGCAACCAAGTTGCATGACTCCAAGTTTCTGTCCAACTGAAACTTGGGCGATGAGAATCTTCCCTTATTTGGCAAATTCTCGACATTTCCACAAATTACATAATAAAGAATCCATTATTGCTAACAATAGAAACAATAAAACATCAATTTTTCATTCACACCATTGCAAGGATAAATAAATAAGACAAAATAAAAATTTATTTTATTGCGGAAAAATTTGTCCTTACAATGCAATTCAACTGAAAAACTATACTATTTCATATTTCTTATCATTCTATCCTAACTCTAGAGTAGCAGCTCAAAAATCTGATCCTCGAGTCCATGCGATTGAAATCCATTTCTTCATGACCAGATTCAACACGCTTCTTCCTTAAGCTTCCTCTCTTTTCTTCGATCCTGCAAAAACATCAAAATGTAATCTTATCACATCATGTATTAAGAATCAAAGAACATGAACTTATAGAGTTAGTTAATAGATTTTACCTGAAGTAGAGCCATACGTCTTGACTCTCCCATCTCTTAGATCTCTCAGGTAAACAGGGTAGCTTCGTCTCCAATGCCCCTTCTCTTGGCAGTAGAAGCAGATGGACTCTTTTGGAATGGCACAAGGAACTATCTCAGAATTTACCTTTTCTGGATTTCCAATGTCACCATTTTCAATGTCCATTGAAGTTTGGGAGAATAATTGGAGGAGGTGGAGGAAGTGAAGCATGACTCTCATTTCCTTGATCGTATCGTGGAACGTCATCTTCATTTGGAAAGCTTGTTCCAAGGGACTTGGGAAGACCATTGTAAGATTTAGACATCTACAAAACGGGAGAAAAATCAAGTTAGTTGATAAAATTCATTGATGTAACACCCAAATGAAACATCAAGGCTAGGATCCAACACAAGACTCTACAACCTAGAAGAGGGATGCCGTAATCTACTTGCAGAATATTTAAAGGTAGGTAAATGACGATTTACCAATTCCACCATGAAAAACAAAAAAAAAATTTAAGTTTTAAATGAATTGAAACTCCTAGATCTTTTGAGATTCATCGAACTTTTCAATGGCATGTTTAATCTCGATTATGCCCTTCTATTTGTGACTGGGATGCCGAGGATCACAAATAAGGTGTGAATAACCATACGAATCACGTGGTGCACCCAATTGCTACTATCACCTAATCAATGTGTCGGTTAGCCACACACGCTCCATTGCTCTATGATAAACATCGAGCCACCCTTCACCACCAATGTCAATCCCAAATTAGTGTGCCGGTTAACCACACACGCTCCACTAACGTTTCGACAAGGGTACAAAGTGTAATTCATGGATTAGCATACAATTCCACATTTTTCCTAAAGTAACTATGATTTGGGAATTTGTAAAAGCATGTAGTTACTTTGTACTTCATTATACTTATAATGGAAGGTTTCGTCCTATCCTACCCGTTCGGCTAACGACCCTCCACTAGTCAAGAGTGCGGTGGGTAAGAGTGGATACCCATTCAAACGCCATTTTATAGGCAATTTCCTTAAACACCCCTTATAGACCAGCTTCGTGAATGAGGCCTACTAACGGTAAGACTGACTTTTTACTCATATATATAATATTAGACTTTTAATGTTACATATATATAGTATAGGGTGTATTTTACACTTTTAAAATACTAGGTGGTTCAATTTAATAAATTATACTTTTAATTTAATCAAATGTAAACCAAAACTTTATGGAATTATTAAATCTCCTTTAATTATACCCATTAATTAATTAATAAAACCATAAGGGTGTAATTTGAACTTTTCAAAATGCGAGGGTTTTAGAATTTAACATTTCAAAATCAAACTTTTAATCAACTTTTAAATTCCAAAACTTGAGGGCATGTTTTGAAAATTTTCAAAACATTTGGGATTAGAATTTAAATATTTCAAAATTAACTTTTAATCAAAAAATTTAAATTCCAAAACTTGAGGGCAAGTTTTGAAACTTTTCAAAACATTAGGGTTTAATTATTTAAATTTCAAAAACAAAACATTTAAGTTCAAATTTAAACTATAAAACCTAAAGGGGAAAATTGAAACTTTTTCACAAGATAATTCAAATCTAAATTACAAATAATCAATCTTTATCTAATAAAACAAAAGATCATCTAAATTATGACAATTATCTTCTATTTTGGTAAGGATAATCACCCAATATCAATAAAAATCGGACTTTATGAATTAAAACGTTTATGGTAAGTATCCCAAGCCAAAACAGCAACAAAATCGCCAAAAAACGCTGCCAGATCCATGGACTCGCTGAGTCAGGGACTGGACTCGCCGACTTGGTCTGACTCGCCGAGTTCATCCACTGACTCGCCGAGTCGGAGATTCAGAAGGAAAAAAACTTCGGTTTTTATGCAAAAATCGATCAAACAAGCATCAAATTCACTAACAAACAACCCTAGGCTCTGATACCACTAATGGGTTTCAAGCAATACATCAATCCTATGGTGTACATGCAAACCCTAATAGCTTTGGATCTAGTTTGTCTAATGAACATGCAATTGACTATCCAAAGCCATAAACCCTAGATCGATCATATAAGAACTGAAATAAGGGTATAGTAATTACCGTTGATTGTTATATAGCAATAACAATCAATTCCTTGCTTTGATTGGCTTCAGAAAGCTTAGTGCCTCAAGTGTTGCACCTCTAATGGAGTCACAAACACCACTAAGCAACTTGGATGAAGAGGGAGGAGAGAGGAGACACCAAAAATGGCTGGAAACCCTAAAGGATTAGTTCACCACGTTTTTTAGGCTTAGGGGCTCCTTAAATAGGTAGGCAATTAGGGTTATCTAACAAGGAAACCCTAATTTGACTGCTTAAGCTCTAAGCAGCCCATGGACCCCTTCTGGAACATGCCTTGGACGATTTCTAATGGGCTTCCCCATAGAATTCGTCCAACCTATTATTCCAAGGTGATCCATAGCCCAATTATGTAATTATCTTATAATTACCCAATAAGTCCCTTAAGTTTAATTAATCCCTTTTAGCCACAAAATTAATTCTTAATTAATTCTTGACTAATATCAATTAAACATTATGATTTCTCCTTTAATATACTATTCTTATAATATATTAATAAATCATAATTAAACCTTTCTCTCCTTAATTCATCCTACATATTGCTATGGTGAAGGCAACCCAAAAGGACCATGCTCATAATCGGGTCAAGTACATACCAAAATAGTTATGGACTTAGACACTAATCCAACAAGTAGTTGCAATCGTACCCAGAGTCTCCCACAAGCTTACTTTCCTTCTTTTCGTCGTCCTTTTGAATGGTGTTCTTCGGTTCTTCTTTCACCTTTTCAGAACTATAACTTCCCTGCCAGTTTTGGTTCTTGTTGACCGGGAACTTTCTGCGAGCAAACTTCTTTGGGTTTGTGACCATCATGGCATATTCTTCATTGGACAGATCACACTCTGACATATCAGATTCCTCCTCTTCATCTGCTACATTCTTGCTTTTGGAAACGATGGCCAGTGAAGCCACACCCGAAACTACCTTCGCTTCCTTTGTCACCACGCTTTCATGAGATTTAAGAATACCATCAGTTTCGCCAGTGAATATGATTTGAATTGCTCATGAGCCTTCACAGTCGAAACCACCGCCATCCATTCGAGCCTTAATCCATTTATTAAGGCAACCTTTTGTTCAATTACCTTCCTTTCAATTCCATGCTTCATCATCTTACTGAGCAGATGGTTGAAGCGATCGAATGTCTGAACAAGCTTCTCTTTAGGTTTTTGTTCGAAGGCACCGAACTCGGAGAGCAGAAGGGTTTGGATCGAGTGCTCTAGATCCTCATCGGTTGAATATAATTCTTTCAACCTATCCCATATTTCTTTAACTGTTGTGCATGAACTCACCAGACGAAAAGTATCGGATTCCAATGCGAACCTGATCATCCTCATGGCTTTAACGTTGCATAACACCTTGTCTTTTTCGTCTTGAGGGATCTTATCTATGTCCGCCAAGAGTTGGTTATAATCCTTTTGAGTCTTGACCGTTCGGTTTGTTGCAGAGTGAACAAACGGACCCAATGTTATTGCTTCCCAGATTAAGAAGCCATTGTCTTCAGATCCAACTCCATAGTCTTCAAAGTGATGCGCCCACACTTCATAATGTTGAGTATAAAGAATGGGAATCCTTGTAGTGGATCCGATACTGTTGGAGATGTTGATTGGATTGATCTGAGAGTCATCGTGAGACATGATGAACTTTTTCTGTTAGAATCAGACTTGTGACATTGAACTTAGGGTTTTATCAAACACACGAGATACCGTCGACAAGAAGAAGAAATCTTCTATATATTGATAAAAGCAGAAACCCTAACGAATTCTTCAAACATAAGAGATATGTATGTATTACACAGTCTCCTGCTCTGATACCAATTGATGAGAATATTGCGCTATAGATCGATAGATTCCAAACAGAAAAACAATATTTAATCAAGTAAAGAACACATGAATGGATCAAATGGTGTCGAATGATTAATAACTCACAGCTCAGAAGAGCTCGATGAAGAACTTCGACTATAGAGGTGTGTAAGGGTTACAATGCAAAAGCTATTAATAAGATCGATAACTAGAGAGCTATACATGCATGATATATATATATATATATATATATATATATATATATATATATATATATATATATATATGCTAACCCTAATCATAATCCACGGTTGGACAGGCCCAAACCGGGTAAACTTAATGGACTAAAAACCGAGCCCAAACACGCAACACTTAAACCCAACACGATGTATTTTCATCGGCTACCCGCAGAAGTCCTTTGGATATCTCTTCTATAGACCGAGTGACAATGTTGTCTTCGTTGCGAGGAGAGGAGTTTTCCGAGAGAACTCATAAGCCAAGGGGAGACTGGGAGGCAAATCGATCTTGAAGAGCTTCAAGAGTCGAGTGATGAAGGAACCTCTAACGCTAGCACTCAACCCGAGGAGGAAACTCCGGTTGAACCGATTGACAAGTCCTTACCTCTTAGACTTTCCGAAAGAGTTAGGGTTCAACCCCAGTTTTATGTTTTCCATATTACTACAAAAGGGGATACGTTCATTAGTGATAGTACACTAGTGAATTTGGACGAACCTAACAGCTATAAGGAAGCCATGGCAGACCCAGAGTCTGTGAAATAGAAAGAGGCTATGGACAGCGAGATTCAGTCCATGTATGACAACCAAGTTTGGAAATTGGTTGACAATGTGCCAGGTCGTAAGACGGTCGGGTGCAAATGGATCTTCAAGAAGAAGACCGACATGGATGGTAATGTACACACTTATAAAGCGCTATTGGTTGCGAAGGGTTTCACTCAAACTCCCGAAGTTGATTATGATGAGACCTTCTCACCAGTTGCGAAGATAACGTCTATCAGGGTGATGCTGGCCATTGCTGCATTTCATGACTATGAAATATGGCAGATGGATGTCAAAACCGCTTTCCTTAACAACAAGTTGGCTGAGGATGTTTACATGAGTCAGCCAGAGGGTTTTGTCAATGCGAAGCATCCCAATAGAGTGTGTAAGCTTGAGAAGTCCATTTATGGACTAAAAGAAGCATCTCGTAGATGGAATCTTTGTTTCGACGAGAAAGTCAAAGAGTTTGGTTTTCTGCGAAGCGAGAATGAATCATGTGTATATGTCAAAGACAGTGGGAGTATAGTAAGCTTCCTCATATTGGATGTCGATGACATACTACTCATAGTAAACGACATCCCAACCTTGAAGGAAGTTCAATTCTGGCTTGGGAAGTGCTTTGCTATGAAGGACCTCGGAGAAGCTGCCTATATTTTGGGAATAAGGATAGTGAGAAACAAAAGTAAGAGACTAATAGGACTTAGTCAGAATACTTACTTGGACAAGGTACTAAAACGTTTTAGTATGGAGAATTCAAATAAGGGAGAGTTACCAATCCAAAGTAATGCCAAGTTGAGTAAGACTCAAAGTCCGAGTACCGAAGTCGAGATAGTAGAAATGAGCCGAGTACCATACTCTTCTGCAGTTGGCTCGATTATGTATGCTATGACTTGTACTCTCCCTGATGTGGCCTTTGCTTTTAGCATGGTCAACAGATATCAAGGGAACCCTGGAAAAGCACATTGGACCGCAATCAAGAATATTCTTAAGTAACTTCGGAGGACCAAGGAATGGTTTCTAGTCCTCGGTGGGAGTGATGACTTAAGGGTGCGAGGGTATAGTGACGCCAGTTTTCAGACCGACAGAGCCAACTACCGTTCGCAGTCGGGCTAGGTCTTTACCCTAAATGGAGGAGCAGTGACTTGGAAAAGTTCCAAGCAGGAGACCGTAGCTGAGTCAACGTGCGAATCATAGTATATAGCGGCAAATGAAGCGTTAAAGGTGGCAATATGGTTGAAGAACTTCATTGGAGATCTTGGAGTTGTGCCAGCCATAAAGGATCCCATGGAAATTTTCTGTGATAATGAAGGAGCGGTTGCCTTGACCAAGGAACCCAGGGATCATAGCAGATCTCGACATATCGACAGAAAATATCACTTTATTCGACATCGGGTGGAAGAAGGACTCCTCGTAGTGAAGAGGGTATCGTCGGAGGATAACCTAGCAGATCCCCTTACGAAGGGACTGAGTAGGGTTAAGCACTTGCAGCACGCTAGGAGCATTGGGCTGAAGGACAATATTAGTTTAGATTAGATAGCTTAGAAACGTGTAATAGATAAATGTAGTTGACGTTTGATGATTAAATAAAAGAGTATTATTTATAAGTAAAGTACTGTCTTATGTTAATTATTTACCTATTGTTTCATTTTGCATGTTTTGACTTCCTGAATGATAAGATTATTCGAATGTACCATAGTCACTCATACTTTGGGAGTAAGTAAGAAAGAATATTGTGATGAATTGGTGTGTAGATTGTCTAAAGCGTATTAGACATAGCAAAGGTTTGCTGCAACGTTCATGAGTGCTTGTGAGTTTGATTTGAGCATTGGATTAGACCCGTGCTTGCTAGAATCACTTCATGGAATTTATCACGAGTGATCACAAGACGATAATACCATATGGTCTTAAAACCTAGATATATGGTTTATTGTCTGCAAGTTGGTTGTGCATTGATAATGCGTAAACGCATCAGTAACTTGATGTTATAAAACGCATTGTTGTGTATGATTTGATTTGTGAATGGTAAATGCATATAAGTCGAAGTTTATCTGTTCCTTTTATACTAAGAGGGTAAAAGCGATATCAGGGCCCCTCAATGATTTGGTTTGACTTATGTGCCGGGCCCAGTCAGGACTGAATTGATGTGTTCAATTAAGTTCTATGTCAAACGAATCAGAGATCGAGAAACAAACTGCTGGACAATAAGTATGACTATGTTCCATGTATTTGTCCGCACAATATCTAGAACGGAGGACTGTACTATCCCTTATCTAAAGGACAGGTTACTCATAAGATCAGAGTTCGACAACGGCTTATGAAAGCTACGATTGCTAATCGGATCCTGAGGCCGTACTTGCATTTGTAGTTATTAGACTTATCCAAGTGGGAGACTGTTGGATTAGTGTCTAAGTCCATAACTATATTTGGTATGTACTTGACCCGGTTGTAGCATGGTCCTTTTGGGTTGCCTTCACACTGGTGACTAAACATGATTACTGTTGAAGAGAGAGGCTGATTTATTGTTAAGAATAATAAATTGGGGTATAAATATGATTTGTTAATATATTATATGAATAATATATTAATTTGGAATCATATTATTAATTAGTATTTAATCAAAAATTAATTAGGAATTAATTTTGGGATTAAAGGAATTAATTAAAGTGCAGGGGTTGTTTTGTAATTATTTAATAGTTGAGACTTTGGGCCATTGTATCACCTTTATTAAGGCTTGGCCGAAAATCCTAGAAGGATCTAGGAGTTTTCGTCAAAGGGATTAAGGAAAGGAGTCCATGGGTTTGCTTAGGCCCTAAGCTAAGGGATTAGGGTTTCCACCTTGAAACCCTAGTTGATTTCAACTATAAATAGCACCCTAAGGCACTCAAAATTGGCACCCCTTGGAGAAACCATAGTAGAGCCGATTTTGTGAGCTAGTTACCCTTCATCCTCTCTGTCATATTCATCCTTTCACTCAAGTGTGTTTGTGAGCCATTAGAGGTACTACACTTGTGGTACTTGCTTTCAAAGCTAAGGAGATTCAAGAAACAAGTTGTTATTACTACATAACAACAAAAGGTATGTGTTCTATTCTTCTATGTGAATTTAAAAAATTATAGGAGCATGCCGGGTTTTTTTTTGTTCATAAAGTTGTATGTCTAATATTGAAAACATAGATCTTTAATTAGGGTTGCATGCAAACATAAGATTGTTTATTTAAAACCCATCAGACTCATCAATTTCCTTCAGCTCCTTGTCAAGGACATATTCCTTGTCCACGTAACGAGTGACCATCCTGATGTTCCTGATCCAATCATTGAAGTTGGAACCATCAAAGATGACTCTCGCACAAAGGTTCATGAGAGAGAAGGAGCCGGTAGGGATTGAGCCAGAAGCAGCATTGTTGGAAGACATCTAAAAAGAAGAAAGACAAGTTTAGATTAGATATAGAATCCTTAATTAGACACCCAAATGTAATATATAGGCCATGACCCAACACAATACTTTATAACTTGGAAGAGGGATGCCGTAATCCAAGCTATAAAACATTTGAAGGTAGGTGAATGACGATTCACCAATTTCCACCTTGAAAAATGAAATAAATTATTAGGTTTTAATTGGATTGAAACTCCTAGGTTCTTTTGAGATTCATTGAACTTTTCAGTGGCATGTTTAAATCTCGATTGTGCCCTCTCAAGTTTGTGACTGGGATGCCGAGGATCACAAACAAGGTGTGAATAACCATGCAAATTTACTTGGTACCCTTAATCTTTATCACCTAATCGATGTGCCGGTTACCCACACGCGCTCCACCGCTCTATGATAAATATTAAGTCACCCTTTTCCACTCTTACTAGTCCATGTTAGTGTGTCAGTTACCCACACACGCTCCACCAATGACTTAGTAAGGTATAAGGTGTAATTTAATGGGATAGCACCACTTTTACATTTTCCTAAAGTAACTAAGATTGGGAATTTATAAAAGGTTTAGTTACTTTTGTATATTTCATTATACTTTTAATGAGAATTATAGTCCTTGTCCTACCTGTTCGGCTCACGAACCTCCACCAGTCAAGGAAGCGGTGGGTGAGAGTGGACACCCATTAAGCTGCCATTTTATAGGCAACAACCTTATACCCCCTTATAGACCGGCTTCGTGAATGAGGCCTACTAACGGTAAAACTGACTTGCTCTTATATATATATATATATATATATATATATATATATATATATATATATATATATATTATTAACTTATAATATTATAAAGTATAAGGGTTGAATTTTAACTTTTAAAACTCTAGGGTTTGGAATTAAATTTTTTCTAAAATACTTTACAAATTCCAAAACTTGAGGGCAAGTTTTGAAACTATTCAAAACCTTTCATGTTCATAGCTTATGAGTTTAATGGTTTATTAAAATGAAGACTCTTCACTTTATGTAACCTATGGCTCTTTTAATGACAATTTAAAGAAGTGACTTTTGGTAATCCATAACTTGAGCACAAATTATAGACTCCATCAATAGGCATCAAGATCAACACTTACACTAACAACAAATTTGCAAATAATTCCTATGATCTTCTAAAACTCATAAGTATGAACATTCATATCAACAATTTCAAGAATCATATAAACACATATAAAACTTAAAATTTTGATAGTAACCATTGTAGATGGATTAGCATAATCATTACCACATCAAAAACAGGTTTTAAAGTCCAAAATAGTTTAGGGTAATAATTCTAGTACATTTCCAGCAGCAAAACTCGAAATTCTGCACACAGGGGCTCCTACTCGTCGAGTGCAAGAACCTACTCGACGAGTAGGATGCATTTTCTCTTGGACTCGTCGAGTCCCCCCATGGACTCGGCGAGTTCACTGAACAGTGAGCAGAAAAATCGATTTTTTCAAGCAGTTTGCATCAAATACAAAGAAAACAAGCCTAGTCTTTGATACCACTGATGGGTTTTGAGCATTCTAACACTCCTAAGGTGTACATGCAACCCTAGAAACCTTGGATCTATGTTATCTCTAATATTCATGCAAATAAGAATTTTCCAAGGTTTACATCCTAATTAGCATGACATGGGGTACTTGTAATATAAAAACTAGTAGAATGACATAGCTTTTCTTGTAGCTTGGATTCCTTAAGACCTTGTGAGCCTAGCACCCCAAATGTGATGCCTCAAATGTTTCACACAACACCTACAACTCTCGGAATAACTTGAGAGAAGAACACTTTGATCACAAAATTGGCTAGCCCTCCTTGTCTTGTAATAGTGGCCGATTTTGCTAGCTATGGAGCTCTTTATATAGTGTGTTACATGTAGGGTTACACCATGTAAACCCTAATGTGCATGGATTTTCATTTCCCCCATGATCCATGGGTTATAACCTCCATGAAGCACCCAATGGGTCCTAGCCCAATCTAGTGAATCATGACCCATAAGCCCACTATACAAGAATGAATGATTTACAAATCAATCCCCATATATTTAATTAGTCTCTTTTTTATCATAAAATTAATTCCAAATTAATTTTTGATCAATACTAATTAAATAATATGATTTCATATTAATATATTAGAACTTATAATATATTAACAAATCGTAAGTGTCTTTTTTTCTCTTTTGTCTATCCAACAGTTGTGATGAAGATGCAACCTAAATGGACCAAGCCAAGCCGGGTCAAGTATATACTAAATATAGTTATGGACTTAGACACCTTATCCAACACCAATGTGGTGGTAGTTGAACCTATTGCATAACGGGAGATTATCTGCATACTATCTTAGTGGAATAGGTGATAGGATGGTTGCTACGTAAATTTCCTTGAGTCTTGTGCCCTCCATTCTAGTTTCCCTGAGTCACCATCAAAATTTCTCTTGTTGTTTCCATACTTCAGAAGGTCAGCCTTCCGAAACATAGTGCCTTGGCGAATTTCCCGATTAGTTAGGGTAAGGTCTAGCCTCTTGGAACTACCATACGTAGTTGTCGTGGAAGCAGTGACCAACATTTGAACAGGCTGAACGAAACCCCATATGTACCTTTCCACCTTCTTGTATTCCGGGGTGACAAGACTGGGGAAGAGAGTGTCGAGATCATTGAAGCAGTTGGTGTAGGTTGCAACATCTGCATCTTTCATGGTAAGGTTCTAGAGTTCTTGTTCTAGATTCTGTATTTTGTCTCTGGGATAGTACTTATCAATCAAAAACTGTTTTAGTTAAGTCAAGGACATGTAATTAGCTGTGCTAACGCCCATGGTCTTTGCATGACCGTTCCACTATGTCAATGCTGTATCAACGAAGGCAGAAGTGGCAAACCTGAAATTTCAGTCTTCTGAACATAAACTTATTTCAAATATTGACTCCATTTTCTCGATACAACGAGTCAGTGCAATGACTCCATCTCCATAAAAGACTTCAGGTTGTAGTTCATGAAGCCTTTATATGTATAGGCCATTGGGCCTCCTCAATTGTTGACATTGGAACTACTTCCGCCTCCATTCCTATTTTTAGCAAAGCTTTCAGATCTAGTGTTCCTATTGGCTTCGTTGTTAAGAAGATCATTCGCGACACGTTAAGCGATTAGTGCCTTAATGGCTGCTGAGTCCATTGGTCGTGGGTCCGGGATTGGTGCTGAGTCTGGGTTTGCATCTAGTAACTTGTCTTGGAGGCATATTTCAGTCCTATAATTATAAGTGACAAGAGAGTGTTAGTCATTTTGAATCCCTTTGGTTAGTCACATATATTCAAGTAATGATGATTATTTCAAGCGCATAACTTAGTGCAAAGTTTTCAGGAATCCCATTAGGACTAATATATCATGATTTTTAACACATCGTATGAGGTAGCTGAATATATTGGTTTATGATCCATTTTTGTGACTGAATGAGTGGTCTTGTAGTAACACTTGTTTCATATGTATTTCTTCGTAACACTTCTTTTTTCTAAAATTTGGTTAAAAACCACAAGAGTTTAGTGGGGTTAAGGGTGGAGAACTTTGATGTACTAACATCCGAAAGACTATATCTAGAAAGATGGTGAGGATTCTATACACTTACCTATATTGTCCTTTCTGCATATCCTTAGATCTAAGATAACAGAGTACAATATCTCCAAGTAAGCTTACCATAACTTAAAGATTGTATCTAGTGAAGAAGTTAGGTTAGAGATTTAGTTTTGAGTGGAGTGGGTGTTGGGTTTTGAGCACTATAACACTCCTATGGTGTACATGCAACCCTAAACGCTTTGGATCTATGTTTTCTCTATTATACATGCATATTTTCAATTTTCCAAAGCATTTTCCTTACTAGCATACAACTTAACAAATAAATAATACATCTAGATAGATGACATACCTTTTAGAAGAACAAGTAGTTCTTGACCTTTGAAAGCTTGAGCACCTCAAGTGTGATGCCTCTAAGGGTTCACAAACACCAATATGCAAAATGATGACTTAATAGAATAAGCTACTTATCTCACAGATGGTGCAACCGATTTTGGTCTATAGGGGGTTCTATTTATAGTGTTGCACATGCTAGGGTTACACTTGGTAAACCCTAATCACCCATAACTTTCCACATTATCATGCTCCATGGGTTTAACCTCCATGGACTATCCATGGATTAGTTTAGCCTATAATCATGGATCATTAGCCCACACTACAAGAATTATTGATTTACATAATCAATCCGCATATATTTAATTAGTCTCTTTTGACCACAAAATTAATTCCTAATTAATTCTTGATAAATACTAATAAAATAATTTCATATTAATATATTATACTTGTAATATATTAATAAACCATAAATAACGTTATTCTCAAAATCCATCCTATCAAATTGCACTGGTGAAGGCAACCCAAAAGGACCATGCTACAATCGGGTTAAGTACATAGTAGTTATAGTTATGGGCTAAATCATACTTTTTGTCATGAAATTTGTTTCCCGATTTTCGATTCGTCTGACATAGAACATAACTGAACACATCAATTTAGTTCTGACCGGGCCCGACATATAAGTCAAAATAGAATCATCAAGGGGCCCAAGATATTGCCTTTAATCCGCTTAGGATAAAAGGAACAGATAAACTTTGACATTATATGCTTGTACTAACTACTCATCAAATCATGCACACCGACACGTTTTATAACATCAAGTTACTGATGCGTTTTCATGCCATCAATGCACAACCAACTCGTAGTCAACAACTCATATATCTTGGTTTTAAGATTATATGATATTATCATCTCACAATTACTTGTGATAAATTCCATGAAGTAATTCAGGTGAGCGCGGGTTGAATCCAATACTCAAATCTTATTTCAGGAGCACTCATGAATGGTGTAGCACACTTTTTCTATGTCTAACTCCTTAGACAATCTACAAGACAACTCATGACAGTATTATTTCATACTTACTTCCAACGTATGATCGACTGTGGATAGTTTGAATAATAATAATAATAATAATTTTATTATTTTGGAAGTCAAAATATGCAAAGTGAAACAATAGTAAATAATTGACACAAGACAATAACTTTACTTATAAATAAAACTCCTTTTATTTAATCATCAAATGTCAATTACAATTTGGCTATTACAAGTTTTGATTTATCTAATTACTAAAACTAATATCAGCCTTTAGCCCAATGCCCCTCGCATGCTGCAGGTGCTTAACCCTAGTCAGTCCCTTTGTAAGAGGATCTGCTGGGTTGTCCTCTAACGATATCCCCTTTACCACGAGGTGTCCTTCTTCTACTTGATGACTTATGAAGTGGTACTTTCTGTCGATATGCCTGGATCTGCCATGATCTCTCGGTTCCTTGGTTAAGGCAACCACCCCTTCATTATTGCAGAAAATCTCGATAGGCTCCTTTATGGATGGAATGACTACAAGGTCTCCGATGAAGTTTTTCAACCATATCGCCTCCTTCCATGTTTCACTTGCTGATATGTACTATGATTCACACGCTGAACTTTTCCATGTCACTGTTCCCCCATTCAGGGTAAACACTCAGCCTGACTGAGAGCGGAAATTATCTCTTTCGGTCTGAAAGCTGGCGTCGCTATACCCTATCACTCTCAAGTCATCACTCCCACCGAGGGTAAGGACTCAGTCCTTAGTCCTCCGCAGGTACTTAAGAATGTTATTAACTGCAGTCCATTGAGCTTTACCAGGATTCCCTTGATATCTGCTGACCATGCTCAAAGCAAAGGCCACATCAGGGCGAGTACAAGTCATAGCATACATGATCGAACCAACTGCGGAAGTATATGGTATATGACTCATTTTTGCTATTTCAGCCTTTATACTCAGACTCTGAGTCTTACTCAGTTAGGCATTGCCTTGGATAGGTAAGTCACCTTTCTTGGAGTTCTCCATGCTGAAACGCTTCAACACCTTATCCAAGTATGTACTTTGACTAAGTCCTATTAGTCTTTTACTCCTGTCTCTCAATATCCTTATCCCTAGGATATAGGTAGCTTCTCTAAGATCCTTCATAGCAAAACACTTCCCAAGCCAGGGCTTAACCTCCTACAAGGTTGGGATGTCGTTTCCTATGAGCAGTATGTCATCTACATACAATACCAAAAAGCTCACTATACTCCCACTAGCTTTGACATATACACATGACTCATCCTCGCTTCTCGAAAAACCAAACTCTTTGACTTTCTAATCAAAACAAAGATTCCATCTGCGAGATGCTTGCTTCAATCAATAAATGGATTTTTCAAGCTTACACACTCTATCATGGTACTTTGCATTGATAAAACCCTCTGGCTGACTCATGTAAACATCTTCAGCCAACTTTCCATTAAGGAAAGCGGTTTTGACATCAATTTGACATATTTCATAGTCATGAAATGAAACTATGGCTAGCATAACCCTTATAGATTTAATCTTCGCTACTGGTGAGAAGGTCTCATCATAGTCAACTCCCGGAGTTTGAGTAAAGCCCTTCGCAACCAGTCGCGCCTTATATGTGTGTACTTTCCCATTCATGACGACCTTCTTCTTGAAGATCCATTTGCACCCGTCTGTCTTACGACCCGGTACATTATCAACCAAGTTCCAAACTTGATTGTCATACATGGACTGAATCTTGCTGTCCATAGCCTCTTTCTACTTTGCACACTCGGGGCCTGCCATGGCTTCCTTGTAGTTGTTAGGGTCATCCAAATTTACCAGTGTGCTATCACTGATAAATGTATCACCTTCAGTAGTAATATATAAACCATAAAACTCATGTGTATTTCTAACTCTAAAGGAACGCCTCAGAGGTAAGGAATCGTCGATTGGATCAGCCAGAGTTTCCTCCTCAGGTTGATTTCTAGTGTTTGAGGTTCCTTCACCGCTTGACTCTTGAAGATTTTCAAGGTCAATTTGGCTCCCACTGTTTCCTTGGCCTATGAGTTCTCTCTCACGAAAGACTCCTCTCCTCGCAACGAAGACAACATTGTCACTCGGTCTATAGAAGAGATATCCAAAGGATTTTTGAGGGTAGCCGATGAAAATACATCGCTCACTCCGAGGTTCGAGCTTATCGTGAGTTTCTTTTCTCACAAAAGCCTCGCAACCCCAAACTTTGATGTGGTCTAATGTGGGAACTTTCCCTGTCCACATCTCGTGAGGTGTTTTGGAAACCTTTTTGGTAGGGACTAGATTAAGGATATGGGCGACAGTCTCTAAGGCATACCCCCAGAATGAGATAGGTAATAAAGATCGACTCATCATGGATTGAACCATGTCTATCAAGGATCTATTGCGCCTCTCAGCCACACCGTTAAGTTGTGGTGTCCTAGGTGGCGTTAATTGTGAAACAATTCCACATTCCTTAAGATATTAAAGGAACTCGATACTAAGATAGTCTCCTCATCGATCGGATCGTAGCGTCTTTATCTTCCTACCCAATTGATTCTCCACTTCATTCTTAAACTCCTTCAACTTTTGAAAAGTCTCCCAATTATGCTTGATTAAATAAATATACCCATACCTACTATAATCATCAGTAAAAGTCACATAAAAGCGGTTAGCATCCCTTGTGGCGGTTCTGAATTGTCCACACACATCAGTGTGTATGAGATCCAACAGACCTTCACCCCTTTCACAAGTACAAGTGAAGGGTGACTTGGTCATCTTTCCAAGTAAACAAGATCCGCAAGTGTCATCCGACTTTAATTCGAATGACTCCAAAACTCCATCCTTTTGGAGTTGGGCTATGCGTTTCTTGTTGACATGTCCAAGATGACAATGCCACAAGCATGCCTTATCCAAATCATTGGAAGAATCAATATTCAACACATTATTTACTAAATTATCTACAATCATCACAGTTTCATATATACCATTTCAAGGTAATGCTTCAAAATAAAAAACACCATTACAGTAGGCATAAATACCACCATTTTCATTATTAAAGGAAAAGGTAAAACCTTGTTTATACAAACTGTGAAAGGAAATAACATTTATCACCATATCGGCCGAGTAACAACAATTATTCAAATCTAAATTTAAACCGTCACTAAGCAATAAAGAATAAACTCCAATATTGGTCACAAGTGACACTTTCCTATTTCCCATGATTAAGTTTATCCTCCTGTGCTCCACATCCCTACTTCTTTTTAGTCACTGTAAATCAGAACAAATGTGAATACCACAACCTGTATCAAGGACCCAAGAATTAGCGCGTGATGAGTTAATAGATTGAATAGTGTACATACCTGAAAAGGAGGGTTTGATCTTGTCATCATTTATGTCCTGCAAGTACTTGGGGCATCTTCATTTACAGTGCCCTTTATCATGACATTGGAAGCACTCTGCTTCCTTCGGATTGGAAGAGAGATTAATAGAACCAACTTTGGTCCCACTTGAATAGGATCCATCAAGAGAATTTCCATTGCGGATATTGTAGGGAGACTTCCTCTTCTTTCCCTTACCATGTCCGATTGCCAGAACAGGGGCAGAAGTAGTAGTAGGAGTAGACACAACCGCCTTGCCTTTCAGTTTGCTTTCTGCAGTCCTAAGAAGGCCTTGAAGCTTGCTAAGAGTGACCTCCTCCTTGTTCATATGATAAGTCATACGAAACTGATCATAACAAGTAGACAAAGAGTGTATAATAATATCTATGGCAAATTCTTCAACAAAATTGACATTCAATTTAAGCAAGCGGTCTACGAATCTCTGATCTTCTGCAAGTGGGTCGTGATGGGTTCACCATCCTTTATTTTGGTTGTGATCATGTAGGCAATGATCTCATACCTCTCCTGCCGAGCACTTTGATGGTATCTTTCCATCAAGTCATGATACATTTCATAAAGATAGTAGTCCTCATAGGACTTCTGCAGCTCAACAGTCTTGGTAGCCATCATTAGACACACCACCTTTGTCGCATCCCTCTCATGAGTAGTGTGTTCAACGATTTGTTTAGGAGTAGCAGTGGTGACATCAATCTCTTTGAGCTCTTTATCTAGGACATATTCTTTGTCCTCATAGCGAATAGCCATCCTAATGTTTCGAATCCAATCATTGAAGTTCGAGCCATCGAAAATGACCCTCCCACATAGGTTCATGAGGGAGAAAGAGCCTGTAGGGATTGGGTTGGAAGCATTGTTTGGGATAGACATCTGTAAAGGAAGAAGAACAAAGTTTAGATTAGATGATAATCCTTAATATTACACCCAAATGAAATACTAAGGCTAGGACACATGAAACACCCCGTTTATTTAATAAATAATTAGACAAATTAATAAATGAATAATAGCCCTAAAAGAAGAATAGTGTAGCAAGGAGCTAGTTTTGGGGGTTAAACGTTATAATTGAGAGTTTTGGGGATTAGTTTGTAAAGTATTTAGAAGGTTGAAGGATGTCTAATAAATTATGGGCTTATTATGAAGGGATTTTCGAAGATAGGGACTGTTTGGTAAATATTGGATTAAAGTTGAGAAGATTTTATGGGGTCAGGGGCTAAAGTGTAAGTTTTGGGCTTGATTTGAAAAGAATTTCATATGGCAGGGTTGAAAAGGTAAATTATGGGCTATGATCGAAAGAAATATTATGGGGAGGGGCTGTAGTTGCCACTATGGCAAACTTTTTCATGTAAGCAGGTATTTTAGGGTTCCGTAACCCTAACCCTAGGGACCATGTGCAGCCGTCATCTTCACCACTCTCACTCCCTCCGCCGCTGCTCTATCGCCACCATCCGTTTCGTTCGTTTTCCGACCGACTAGCACCACCGGGTAGCCCTCGTTGCCGACAACATTGGAGACCAGCGAGGAGTGGAAGACAGCCTCCAGGTGCTACTGCTTCGTCAAGTTACATTGCTGTCGCCGCCGTTGTAGCGCTGTCGAACCGCAACCGTCATTCTCTTTGAAGGCCAAGTGTCGCCACTTTGTTTGTGGCGGAGGATGAAGACCGGTGGTTGGACATCGGCGCAGAAGAGGCTGAAGAGACGATTCGATGGGCTGCCAGCGAAGACGTCCCAGAAATCGTCGTTGTGTTGTCGTTGCCGGCCCGCCATACGCCACCAGGTGGGTGGCTGAGTCCTTTTTGCAACCAGAGCGTGTGTGTAGAGCTTTAATTCCATTGTTAGTTTGTTGTGTATGTGTGACAGCTAGCCAGAGATCGAGAGAAAACCCACCATGGCTGCCGACCATGGTGATTGTTGCCCTAAAACCACTTTCTGCCACCACAAGCCACCGTGAGGAGGTAGCTGTCTAAGTGGATCCTTGTATGAGTGTGTTTTTGAAGTTGTTTGCAAAGTATACGGCTGGAAAACCCACCACCACCGTGAGGTGGTGGCTGCCACCACGTACCACCGCCGGCCACCACTAGGGTGGCTATGTGTGTGTGTGTTTAGTTTAGTGTGTGTGCGTGTGTGTGTGTTGTTAATTGAGATTTAGCCTTGTAAAATGTAATTAGAATTTGGAATAATGAAAAGAAAACTGAAAACCATCACCGTAGGGTGGTGGCTGCCGCCTCCTGCCGCCACCGGCCGCCGTGGCGGGTGGCGGTGTGCCCCGTTTGTATTGTGACTCGTCGGGGATGTGTGGGCAAAAGGACTAAAACCTTAATGGGCCTAATGAACCCTAATTGATCAAAAGACCTAGCTATTGGGCCTATTGGGCTAAGATGGGATCGAAAACCATAATATTGGATTTATGGGCTTGGACTTATCGGGACAGGCCATTGGAATGGAATTGTGTATTAAGCCCAATCACACCATATGATTTATTTAGAAGACTGACGGACGTAATGGATTAAGTCCTTAATGGGTTAAGTGAGAAACACTTAACCCTAATTGTCATTTTATGTGAAACCCTAATTTCACTTGGACTTTGATTTGGGCCTTTTTAATGGGCTTTAGTGATTGGGATATTGATGGGCCATCCAAGAACAATTATATGGACTATAATAAATTAATGGGCTTTGGCGTAAGACCATGTGAAGGTTTGGGCCCAATTTGGAAAATTGGGTCATAGATGGGCCATAATTGGGCCTTTATCATTATGAGATATTAGACCATTAGAAATGTCAAATGTTTGGACTGGACTAAATGGTTGGGCTTTTGAATGAGACCATGTAAAGGTGGGGCCCAATTTAGAAAATTGGGCCATATGTTGGGATTTGGTCCATGGTTTGACCTTTAGGCCTTTGGATTGGGCCTTGGACTGAATAAAGCTCAGTTAGGGTAAAGTAGTCTTTTACCCTAAGTATGGATTTGTGGTTATGCATTGGAACCCAATTATTAATTTGGTATTGTTTGATGTTGGCAGTTCGGGAATTTGTAACCCAGCAGCTGGAAGTTCATCCACGGGACTTCTGTAATGCGAGGTGAGTCTCCTCACCATACCAATGGGTCGAAGGCACTTAGGCTGGTCCATTTTGTATTATGTGGTACACTAGTTGATGTAGAGATATGTGGTATGCCAGTTAGTTATATGCTATATGCTATGTTGTTTGTCTATGTGATACTTGCATGAAAGACCATGTGGGGTAGCCCATGGCAATTGTATATAAGACCATATGGGGGAGCCCATGGCATTCCCAGGTAAAGACCATGTGGGGTAGCCCATGGCAATTGGATATAAGACCATGTGGGGGAGCCCATGCCATTCCTAGTTGAAGACCATTTGGGATAGCCCATGCCAATTGGATATAAGACCATGTGGGGGAGCCCATGACATTCCCAGGTAAAGACCATGTGGGGTAGCCCATAGCACTTAGTTGTAAGACTATGTGGGGGAGCCCATGACATCCTGGAGTAAGACCCTGGGGGGAGTCCACAACATTCGTATATGTTTATATGCATTGTTTATGTGATATGCAGTATACAAGTTGTTTATGTGGTATGTGTTATACTAGTTGTTTATGCGGTATGTGTTATACTAGTTTGTTTATGTGATGTATGATATGTTATGTGATTATGTATGTTATTTCATGGAAGACCCCAGGGGGAGCCCGTGGCAATTGAATATACCATGTGAGGCAGCCCACGACATTCCCAGGTAAAGACCATGTGGGGTAGCCCATGACACGAAGGTGTAATACCCTGGGGGGAGCCCACGACATCCTTACAGGTTTAGGTATGCATAGTTTATGTGATTGATATGGATTATGTGTTGTTATAGCTGATACGAATTATGTGATTATGTGGATTCTGTGGTATGCTCTGGGGAAATCACTAAGCTTTGTGCTTACAGGTTTGTTTATGGTTTCAGGGGCTCGGATTGATGGTAGTGCACACACCTATGAATTTTGCAACGAACGATTTTGGGATGAATTCTGATATATGTTTTACTTAATGATGATTTGAAATGTTTAGGATAAATGGTATCAATGTTTTAGCTATACTAAAAATGAAGTTTTTACCCTTGATTTTTGGGTTGTTACAACCCACCACAATATTCTACAATTGCGAAGAGGGATGCCATAATCCAGTTGTAAAATATTTGAAGGTAGGTAAATGACGATTTACCAATTTCCACCATGAAAAACGAAATAGATTATTAAGTTTTAATTGGATTGAAATTCCTAGATCTTTGAGATTCATTGAACTTTTTCAATGGCTTGTTTAAATCTTAATTGTGCCCTTCAAGTTTATGACTGGGATGTCGAGGATCACAAACAAGGAGTGAATAACCATGCAAATTAGCTTGGTACACCCAATCTTACAAATCACCTAATTAATGTGCCGGTTAACCACACACACTCCATTGATCTATGATTAACATCAAGTTACCCTTTGCCACACATTTTCAGTCCCAGATTAGTGTGCCGGTTAACCACACACGCTCCACTAACGACTTAACAAGGTGCAAAGTGTAATTTCATGGATTAGCACCATTTCACATTTTTCCTAAACTAACTAAGATTAGGAATTAATAAAAGTTTAGTTACTTTATATTTTTTTTATCATTATACTTTTAATGAGGGAAAATTAATGTCCTATCCTACCTGTTCGGCTAACGACCCTCCGCCAGTCAAGGAAGCGGTGGGTGAGAGTAGACACCCTTTAAGCTAGCATCTTATAGGCAGTAACCTTATACCCCCCTTATAGACCGACTTCGTGAATGAGGACTACTAATGGTAAGACCGACTTTATCTTATATATATATATATATATATATATATATATATATATATATATATTAAACTTATAATATTATAAAGTATAAGGGCTGAATTTTACCTTTTAAAACTCTAGGGTTTGGAATTAAAGTTGCATTAGTGAGACTTTACAAATTCCAAAAGTCGAGGGCAAGTTTTGAAACTTGTCAAAACTCTTCACATTCATAAGTTATGAGTTTAATTGGATTTTAATGTATGAGACCTTTCATTTTTCATAACTTGAGGACAAGT
The DNA here is from genome assembly GCF_052849685.1 of Lactuca virosa. Lineage (NCBI taxonomy): Eukaryota > Viridiplantae > Streptophyta > Magnoliopsida > Asterales > Asteraceae > Lactuca > Lactuca virosa. The sequence continues at coordinate 329,801,213 of NC_136428.1, read as the reverse complement.
TATGGAGGTCATTAAAATTCATTTAGATCATTTTTCTAACGCATAAAATTATCACATAATCTATGATCTAACTAAACTCATAATCTTATAATTTCTAGTCAACAATTTGAAAGCAATTTTGTTTATCATATAAAAACAACAATTATTTTAAAACTTTGAAAATTATCTTGTGGTTGGATGAGTACAAGCACTACCATATCATAAAAAACATTTACAATGATCCAAAACAGTTTGTGGTAGTGATCCCAATCCAAACTAGGCAAAGAAACTCGAAGTTCTACAAACAGAGCCTTCAACTCGTCGAGTACATGAAATGGACTCGGTGAGTTGCTCTGTTACTGAGTGGACTCGTTGAGTCTGTTCATGTACTCAGCGAGTTCACCAGTCAGAGGCCATCGAGTTTTTCAGCTTTGAAATACTAGTAAGCATCAAATATATTAGAAAACAATTCTATGCTCAGATACCACTGTTGGGTTTTGAGCACTATAACACTCCTATGATGCACATGCAACCCTAAATGCTTTGGATCTATGTTTTCTCTATTATACATGCATATTTTCAATTTTCCAAAGCATTGTCCTAAGTAGCATACAAATTAAGAAATGAATAATACATCTAGATAGATGATATACCTTTTAGAAGGACTAGTAGTTCTTGACCTTTGTAAGCTTGAGCACCTCAAGTGTGATGCCTCTAATGGTTCACAAACACCAATATGAAAAAGGATGACTTAAGAGAATAAGCTACTTATCTCAAAGATGGTGCAACCGATTTTGGTCTATAGGCGGTTCTATTTATAGTGTTGCACATGCTAGGGTTACACTTGGTAAACCCTAATAACCCATGACTTTCCACATTATCATGCTCCATGGACTATCCATGGATTAGTTTAGCCCATAATCATGGATCATTAGCCTACACTACAAGAATTATTGATTTACATAAGTAATCCTCATATATTTAATTAGTCTCTTTTGACCACAAAATTAATTCCAAATTAATTCTTGATCAATACTAATAAAATAATATCGTATTAATATATTATACTTGTAATATATTAATAAACCATAAATAACCTTATTCTCAAAATACGTCCTATCAAATTGCATTGGTGAAGGCAACTCAAAAGGATCATGCTACAATCGGGTCAAGTACATACCAGTTATAGTTATGGGCTTAGACACCAAATCCAACAGTGGGATCTTATCTCTTCTGCATGGGCATTAGCATCTAAACTTCGATCCTCCTCTAATCATTCGATCATGTTAGATAGGTACATGGTGTTCCCTTTAATGATCCCCAGTTCATTGTTGACAGTGTGGATCTAGTGGACGTATGACGCAATCGACTAGGGTACATAAGGTGGGATTAGAGGATGTCTTGAGGGGATGGATAGGTAGTGGAGTCTCCCCCTCATTGATATGCTTTGTCTCTTATTCTTGTGGCCCATGTTTTATATCTTCTTTAACCTATTCATCGTCACTCCCGGTCTCCTTATCCTCATACTCCTAGTGATCAGCTTCCCTATCGGTGAGACCATCCTCCTTGGAGGACTCACATGGGTCCTCGTCGGTGGTCAAGGAGATAGTGATATAGGAACCTCCGTAAAATGGGTATTATTAGGTTCATGAGAGTGCAAAACATTCTGATCTTCCTCTGGAAACCGTATAGTCATCGATTGTTTATGATTTGTCATACTCGTGCAATGATCTTCTGGATCCTAAGTGTTTTCCTTCTCAGAAGAAATGGTTTAAATCTTAAGGTTTTCAAGCTTAATGGAATTCTCAAGTGTATACTCTATCAACTAAAATATTCATCTTTAGTTGTATATCGGTCTAACCATAATTAAGCATAGGTGCACAATCTATTCCTATTCGTGGTTCGACCCATATATTATGCCGCCCTTAAATATTGTACTTGACCTTAAATCTTGAGTATAGGTTTCTATGAGTTTTGTTGTTATATATATATATATATATATATATATATATATATATATATATATATATATTTTCATTGAGGGTATGAGTTTATATAATACTCTATATCGGAAGTTTGTTTGTGTATTTTATTAATTCTTGTTTTGTACTTCAAGACTATCAAGTAAGGATCAGCCAATGACGAAAAGACGGAGGACCATTTCAGCCTATAGCTCTTCTAAAATCCAACAACACAAGGCGACAAGTTCATCCTAAACATCTGTCCTGTAAGTAGTCAATTATTAGTGTAATTATTAATAATATTTTTGCTATTAGGCTTAAGGGATACAACTTATTGGAGTAGTGAGCCTAGAGCTATAGTTGTAATTTCCTAAGTAAGTACAAGTTCGCTATAGCCAATAGCTCTGATACTAATCTGTCACACCCTCGGCCGACGGCGGAAACACCGAGTTGTGCGACGTCTTGGTCATGGATCACCGTTATTTAACATATATTGAGCTTTACAAAAATATAACATAAATAGTAATGTATTATTACTGAAAGTGAATACAATCACATCATGTTGGCAAGTTCACAGGTTTTAAGTGGTGTAACGATAATACTTTCTATACTAAAAGTATTTGATTTATCGTATGTAGGAATTTTAAGACTTACATAAATTTAGTGTGCTTTTTATCACTAAAAGGTGTGTGTTTAGTATATAAGTATTTATCTGACTTATAATTATAAATACCTATAAAACCTCTAGGTATGAGTAACGGGTATATAAGTGTTTATTAGATTTGTATTATTAGGTACTTGTAAGAATCCAAGTATGTGAACTGAGAGTGCCTCCCGGGCAGTAGTGTTAGTGAGTGCCTCCCAAACAATATTGGTAGTGAGTTTTATATCTTTGTATGCTTGTATGTTTGTATTTAAGCTTTACAATTGGAGTATTGACGGTATATAACTACTCTATAGTTTTGGTATTTAGTGTGTTTTAAACTTTAAATAAAAATCACTAGAACAAGGTAGGTATAAGCTTCCTACTAAAAATACGATAACATAACGGTGGGGTATACTAAATATTTTATAATAAATACTTGTATTATTAGAGTAACGACATAATATATATTTATTATTCATTTTAGACGAGGAGAGTAACGATACAATATATATATATATATATATATATATATATATATATATATATATATATATATCTTGTATCCATTTTAAATGAGCAGAGTAACAGTATAACATTAGCTATTATCGATTTTAAAACGAGCAAAGTAACGATATAATATTTATCTATTATCCATTTTTAAACTAGCAGGCTAGTGATATGATAAAACTAAGTTTTTATAAACAAAAATATCATAACGACAATTTTAATATATAAAAACTAATTAATTAAGAATGTATCCCCCCTAAATTTGAGAAAGAGTTTGAAAAATGGGCCATGAACTAACCCTTGTAGCGTGCTTTAACCGATACTTGTTGTCGAAAAGTGGTCGGAGACTCGGCATTAATCATGTTCGAGGGAAATAAGGAAGCTCCAAAAATAAAATAAAATATAAATGAAATTAAAATGAAATTAAAATGGGAGGAGAATCAAAAAGTTGGCAGGGAACGAAATTCCTTTTTTCCAATATGAACCGATCTGGGACTCCTTTTATAGGCTGAAAAATCAAAAGCATGTCACGCATTACGGAGGGGCACTCCGTGCCCACGCGCGTTGGCTCCAACAGGTTGTTTTCGCATGTCGAGCTCTATTGGTCTGTGTCACCAAAATCTATGAGATCCTCGTTCGTGAGGTGGTCTGGTGGCGTGTTCTGGTGGCGCCACGTCTCCCCACCGGCTAAAACTTTGAATCTTCAAAAATTCATATCTTCTGCATATGAGCTCCGTTTTTAACGTTCTTTATATCCACGTGTAGCTATCGACGAGTACTACAACTTTTCTTTAGATTGTTTTTGGCTAATTTAGATTTATTTTTAGCCCATATTTTTATAAGGAGTGCATCCTAATATATTTTGCAAAAATCATAACTCTCGTAGGAAATACATTTTTGGCGTTCTTTATGTCATAATATGAACTCCCACTTTAGTGATATACCCTTGGACTCCGAAACACAAACCAAACTCCCAGATCATATAAACTACATTATCCACACTCGAATGTGTCTAAGTCTCTTTCCTAAAGGCCCTAAGCCTTATGATAACTGACCTTAGGGTCACGGCCCCGAATTATGAAACGATTCGAAACAAGGTGTTACAGTCTTCTCATTTCCTTGATATTTCTCCTTTAATGTATCGAAAATTTTCTTTGCAATTTTACATCCTCGAACGTAACTGTAGACTACTGGTGGAAGAGCACCATGTATTTCACACATGCATTTCTTATCATTTTCCTTCATCCTAGATCCTCTTGTGATCATGTCATCAGAACTAGAAGACGTACCAACATCGACTAACATCATCGGTCAATATTCTCCTCTTTTGATGGATCTCATCAGATCTTCATCAATCCCATTTAGATAATCCTCCATCTTATCAGCCCATTGCTCATAATATTCTGGAATCAACATTGGAATCTTTGTTGATGATCCGAGAAAGTGAGATAAATTAGACACTGTGTTGAAACTGAAATTCGCCATTGTTGTACGAATTTCAAAGAAAGAGAATCTTTTATTCAAATTAAAATCTAGGAAATAAATCAGTCAGAGATTGATCATAAAATCAATCGATCTAACACACAGAGTGCAGATTCAATTCAATACAACCAACTGACACTAGTTTCCTGATTCAATTTGCGGATTATTTTGAATTCGAAGAAGCGAATAAAAAAATTAAAATTTACAAGAAACTTCAATCAATCGAGAGAATCTTGCTCTGATACCAATTAATGTAAGTTATATATTGATTAAGAACATGTATGAATCAATGAAAGTTGTAAATGGATATATGATCTAAATAAGATATGTTTGGCTCGATTTCGTCTGAAATAGTACAATTGAAAATGAGAGTACAAGTAAGAATCACGTTTGGTTCGATTCCCTTATACTCTATGTACTTACCCTAGTTATAGGGTACAACAGATGCACAAAATATAACAAGGACAAAACATTACGATGTCGAAACTAACATGCCTTGTTAATAGATAGAGTGTCGAAGCCAGACTAATTTCAACACTTTACAGACACAAAGTATATTCGACTCCTCAATATAGACATTCAACCCCAAGAAAGGTCAAATTCAAGAAGTCAAAGGGTCAACACAGACTGAGTATGCCCAACGTACTTAGTCACTACTCTTAGCATAGTAGATCCTTGGCAAGATTACATAGCCTTTTCCTAGTACACTCCTCGTACCACCATGTACGCCCAACATACTCGAACTGATTTAGCTTTTCTTCATTAAGGTGCTTATTACATTAAGACATTACTTCCAAAGTTCAGATCAAGTCCCAATAATATAATTCATAAATTTTCCAACTTTATGACTTTCCATGGCTAGAAGGAGTCTAAACACCAAAACCCTAACTTAATACACAAACCAAAGCATCATAACTCTTGCATGGAGGGAAGAAAGGGACCAAGATCACATTTTAATGAATCAAAGCACCAAAAACGTCTGAAAGAGCAAATCATTTGGATTAGAGTAAGCCATACTCACGAATACCAAGATTATGGGACCAAAATGCATAAAACTTAAGAACTTAGCAAGATCTAAGGAAACATTCATCAAGTTTCTAACTTTATATCTTCTAGAGTTGAGAAAAGCAATGTAGGCTTTGGATCCACAAGCTTGAGCTTCAACAATCAACAAGCTTGAACTTCTCTTTCTTTCAAAATGAAAACAAAACACATAAAAAGGCTAAAACTTTGCTCTAGGGGTTGGGGTTTCTAGTTGGAGGCTCAAGAGGGTGGTGGATGATGTTAGGAAGGACCCCAAGGGGTTAGAGTCCTTAAATATGGCTCAAAACCATGAAATTAGGGTTTTTACACTGCGACGATAAGCTTAGCGTACCATAAGTTACCCTTAGCATAACACCCTAAAAATGCGCCCCCTTCAACCTAGTATGCCCAGCATACTGCTAGACTCCTTTTTCTAGCTTAACTTCAAACAACCATATCTTCTTCGTTTAAACCCCGTTTTTGATGATCCTTATATCCACGGAAAGGTATCGACAAGCTGTACAATTCTATATTGATACTTATGAGTAAAAAAAAATCGAACTAAAATCCTTAATTTATGCAAGAAGCCCAAAACATAACCTTTCCCATTTAACCCCTCAGCTACTATCGAACATTCCATGGTTTAAATCCCTTATCCAACATCATACACCTCCAATAGAGTCTAAAATACATTCCATTGATGCCAAAGGCCTCCATTTGGTTTATTTATTTCCATTATCCTAAAATAAGAACTTCTCAAAACAGGATGTTACAATTCTCCCCCACTTCAACTGGATTTTGTCCTCAAAATCCGTCTTGGTTAATGTCTCAGAAGCAACGTCAACTTTTTCTGTAAGCTCTCTCTAACAATCTCGACACAAAGGCATATTATAAAGAAACTTGATAGAACACTCGGGAACCCACAACCATCAACCAACAACCCAATAACTTGAAAATGCTCAACCACAAAATTTTTCTTCTCTCCCTAAGTGCATGACCCCACTTCTAGAGAAAACCACTCCAACCAGGAACTCTCAAAACTACAAATACAAACCAAATATGATAATATACTCCCCGAGACGGGAACCCATTAGTCTAAACTTCAGAAACCATAACCTAAGGCTGACGATCATCCAACATAAAGAATACTCAAAACATCCTAATCGTGAATCTCCTAAAATTCCAAATTCCATAAATCGTGACCAAAAACATTATATACATACTTGACTTCATAAAAAATTACCACCGATCTACTACTTCCACGAGTATAATAATGGTCAATACAATAATTCTCATGTTGCGTCCAAATCCCTTATTAGATCTGGTGTATCCCCACCTAACAAAACCACCAAGACATTTGTGATGAACTTCATGACTCGAGTTTTCAGAACTGATACCCAACACTGGTAACTCAACCCCTAAAAAATCACCCTCTAGGAAACGGGGTCCACAATTGTAAACATTCATCAAGCGACTTCCGGTGCACCGCTAATACATACACCAAGACAAACTTCTATTATCCTTAAGATCCAACCCAGCTAGTCTTGGAGTCTCCCGACTCCCAACAATGCACTAACACCCAAACATGCCAATAAGACTAATGATCTTGAGACCTAAGAGTCTAAATCAAATGACTACCGGGTACCGCCCATATGAAACATACAACCAGTGGTTCATGATACATCGTTACACCTTCTAACCTCTAAACGATAAGCTCACAATACAATGTCGATCTTGCCGTCGTTCCATCACTAGCCTGAAAACTCACGACCAGCACCACAGGGGTCTAAAGATACTCAACCTCTATCCACCGTCTTCCAGGAACCCAATCAACATCCCTCTCAATGCTAATAGAATACAACAGCACCATACCCTTTTACCATGCAAAATTCCTTTCACAAAATAGGTTGCTACCAATGCAAAATTCGACGAAAACATGGATGCACACGACCAGAGAATGGCATTGGTGATCGTACTCTTATTCCAATTCAAAGGCTATAACCCAATTAAGAACCATGTATATAAATCGAACCAAGTGCTCTATTACTATCTTGTCCAGCCCACATACAACGCTCATGACAATATCTAATGAACTTACTACAATACACACCCTTAAGGAACCCATAACCAACCCTGGATCTACTGCGTTCCTTTTTCCTAACAAAATGACGAACCTCAATCATTAACAGAAAACATCCTCATGAATGAGTGAAACAAAATCACATACCTTGATTGAGATACAAAAGATACCATCAATACATAACTAGCTCGATACAAGTTTTAAAGTTATCGATAAATGCTGCAAAAACCCTGGTCGCATCCATCCAAATACCAACTCTGCCGACACGACATGCCAAAATTTGATTCTACGCAGATCTAAAGTTATGTCTGGAAAACTAAACAACACTTCCCCGACTTCTAACACAGAAAGTTGGAAAAACATAGCCCTCAACATAGATAATGACATTACAATCCATCTGCCAATCACTCAGCCTTCGGCTGCAATCCTCAAACCGACCATCACTGTTGAAGCATAAAAGTGGCATCTTAAACTTGACAGATCCAAAACCATCTCCAGATCTGCATTCAGTATCTCAACCGCAAGCAAGAACCGCATCCACAGTCGACGTCATCAACCCTTAGTCTTAGTCTGTTATCTTATGTCTTTACATTACTTTACCCAGTGTGCCTTGCATGGCCACCTTAGACAGATTAGAGTTTGTAATCTTCGAGACTCTATAAATAGAGTTCTCTCCTTCTAACTGAATACAATGAGCATCTCTTCTTGAATATCATATCTTACTTATTCTTACTCTCTCATCCAAAAGATCCTCAAAACTTTTATTGTTCATAATCTCTCTTTGGAGCAAGTCAGTCTTGACTTAATCACTAAGTCTGATCTCACTTACTAACTTGGTTTGATTGCAATCCTCATTAAGTATCAGCTTTAGTGTCTTCTTGATATAATACTTGTTGTCATTTACATTTCCTTATATTTCCGCACCTAACTATCTAACTATCTAATTATAACTTATTATTGTTGAGCTTTATGATCCTCTAAGTTAAACTTCATTCCTTAATATTACTTGTACTAATGTTTGTTCAAATGTGTTACTCAAGTTTTTTCTCTCAACAGTTGGTATCAGAGCCAAAGTGGTTGCTTTTTAAACAAGAACTCTGATTTTAAAAGGCCTTCTATACCACTGGAGCTCATTTATTGAAAAAAACAACAAAAATCTTTTTGAAAACAAGGAAATATGGCACAAGCATTATCTTTCAATGTTTCCAACAGTGTTGGAGGTTCGAATAGAGCTCCAATACTGGTAGCAGATGAATATCATCACTGGTCTCAAAGAATGGAGAGGTATCTAACAAGACTTGGAAGAGATGTATGGAGATATGTAGAAGAAGCACCTCATGTCCCTGTTCTTACTCCAGTTCAAACCGATGGCGCTCAAGCCAGACTGGGAGGAGGTCAACCAGCCATGAATCGTCCCACCAAAGACGATCTTGATAATATGGAAAATGATGTTATTGCATTTTATGAGATATCTTGCGGAGTTGCTCCTGACAACTTCGACATCATCATAAATTTCAAGTCAGCCAAAGAAATTTGGGAGGTTTTCAAGAACTTGTATGAAGGTTCAGAACAAGCTCAAGATAAGAAGCTTACAACCACACTCAACGAGTTCAACAACTTCAAAGCTTATGCTGGTGAAAGTCTGGAAGACTCCTTCAAGAGGTTCAATTTAATTGTCACAAAGCTATCAAATGCTGGCACCATCCGAAGTAACAATGAGACAAATCTTCAGTTTCTTAATGGTTTGGGTAGACATTGGAGTACGGCTAAGATGATAGTCCAAGGAGATAGAAAAATTCATTCTTTATCTCTTTACAAGCTTTATGGTGAACTACAAGCCCAAGAATCAACAGTACTCAACAGCTTTCTACAAATGTTAGGAATGATGAATCCTGACCCGCAATTCTTTTTGAATTGATAGGTACCGCAGACCACTTCTAGTGTCCGTTGCGGTCCTAGTGGAATATATCTATCATACATGGTTTCAATATACTCTATGTACCGCTGTATATATTGTGTACCGCAACCATATATCATACCTATATTTCTAAAGTCCTTATTTTTTGTTATTTCTGATTTTGCTCAAGTGTCCTTCTCAGTTCCTTCTACCGGAGTCTCTTTACCATCCACCGCAATGATGAATCTATCCGCAATGATGATCCAATCCGCAATGACTGCTCAATCCACAGTTGCATTGAATGCACCTTCAACGACTATATAATTCCCCATAACTTTGTGTGCTATTTAATGATCCTTCATTAAATAAGAAAAACATTCGTTGTGTAGCACATCATGTTTCAATTCCTTTTCTTTTCAAAATAATCTTGTTGTCAGAAATCTTTTTCCTTAAACTGTCAATTCATCTTTCCCCAAGATGTCTAATCCGTTCAAATTCCACCTTTATTCAACGGACTAACGCCCATCACCACACGTTCTTCCAAAAGTGTGATAATGGGCCTAACATCTCATTAAATGCTACATCCTTTAAAAAAATTAAAATTCTCACTTCTTTTCATTTATTTTATTTGTGGCTGATAATAACTAAAACCCAAGGGTTTTTATCTTTAACCACCACATATAGGGTAAAAATAATAAACTTTTGAGATCCGGCACTATATAAACATTTTTACGCTCCCCAAGAAAGCTTTACGCTTTCTGAACTTACTTTGATGATCTTCAACTTCTTCACCCTCTTGCACTCAAATCTTTTCTGCAAGTTCTTTAAACCTTTTTCAAAAATGGTGAAGTATGGCATTTCAAAGAAGCAATCCAAAGCTTCAGGTTCTGCTCAACCCGCTGGTTCTGATTCCGCTACATGAAACCAATCGCCATCAATTGCTTCTAGCAATTTTAGGGCCATCTTTGAAGATCACTCAACCTACAATGAATCCATTCGTCTCATGATCAAGTTCATCTCAAATCACCCTCTGTTTTGACCCTTTGACTCATTCACCGACGTGGTTCCAATTTCAACCCTTTTCAAGTGTGCATTCTCGGCATTTCGCCCCCTCAACAACCTGCAAGAAGTTCATCTGAACTTAGCTGATGATTCTTTGGTCATCTTGACTAAAGATAATTTTCTGAATGCAATCAACCTTTTGGTGCATCCTTCTACAAAGTTCTTCTCTCCAAGTGTGACGGACATCATCACTTCACTCTACCATATGGGGTACCAGAAAAAGCTCAATGAGATAGGTGAATTCAAGAAGAATCAAATACTTGCGGTCTGGCAGTTTGTTTGTCACTTTATTATCCGCAGTGTGTCAGGAAGAACCGGAGGCACTGATAACATGGGCCTCAAGCTTCTTGAACTGATGTGGAGTATTTTCAATAGCCACGATGTCAACTATGGCCAGATCTTAAGGGATGGTTTTCTTCAATACATCCCTAAGGAGAATCCGACTGCAAATCCCACAGAGCTCATATTTGCAAGATTTTAATCCCTATGAATTTCAGACCTCCACCGTGATGCAAAGATTAGCATGGGCAACGACATCAACTTCTTTGTCACACGAGATCTCAAAAGGTAAGCATACACTAAGGATCAATCTATCTTTCGACCTCTAAGACGTCTACCTACACACATCTAGACTACTGTTGGACTTGAAACTCAAGACGTCACAAATCACATAGAGGCTAAGGGAGGTATTGACCCATACCTTTCTACCCCGCCTTTGCCTAGTCCGTCTATATTAGCCTCGACAGACCCTCATGGCCCAGAAAGTACTACAGCCCTAACTACTACCACACAATCTACCATTCCACTCTCAAGTAGATTCAAGAAGCTTTCTTCAAGAAAACCCTCCCGTGGCAAGTACAAGAAAGGTGCAACATCCAAGATCGAAGAACCATCCAAAAAACGCAAACTCAGGCATATTGTATCGTCTGATGAGGATTCTGATTCAATTCAGACCCCTACAATCATTATTGAAGATGAGTCTGATGATGACTCTGTCCCAATTCTTATCCTCAAGAAAAGAAAAACAAACCCTAGTCCTAGCCATATGCGCAACCAGACTGATACCAAAGTCTCCCAAAAGACTCTGGTAGTCCTTGGCGTCCCCGCAGGCCCATTTGCAACAACCCTCTCTAGCCACTCGGGCACAAAAAGTGTGCATATTTCATCACATCATGGAGACTCATCCCCAGCTAAATCCCAAGAGGAATTAACTGGTTCTCGCCTTAAGGTCTCTAGGGCTTCCCGACTTGATTTCTTTGAGGAACAGGAGTTGTGCTCCATACTTGATTCTGTTGGGTTTTGAGCATTCTAACACTCCTAAGGTTTAGATGAAACCCTAAATATCTTGGATCTATGTTTTCTCTATTACACATGCAAATATCAATTTCCAAGGTATTACCCTAACTAGCATACAATCATATGTACTAGAATGACAAAACTAGATATAATACATACCCCTTTGTTGTAGCTTCATTCCATGGAGCTTAAGAGCCTAGTGCCCCAAGTGTGACACCTCAAATGGTCCACACAACACCATGAACATCTTGGAATAACCATGACAAAGGATACTTGACTCATAGAAATTGGCTTGCCCCCTTGTGTATGCACTAGTACCAATTTCACCAACCAATGGGGTCTTTATATAGTGTGCAAAATAGGGTTACACCATGTAACCCATGACTTTACCCATTCCTTATGATCCATGGGTTTTAAACTCCATGGATCATCCATGGATTTAGCCCAACATAAGGAATCATGGATCATAAGCCCACATATATAAGAATCAATGATTTACACAATCAATCCCCATATATATAATTAGTCTCTTTTGATCACTAAATTAATTCCAAATTAATTCTTGATCAATACTAAATAAATAATATGATTTCATATTAATATATTAGAACTTATAATATATTAATATGTCACAAGTATCTTTTTCTCACAAAAGGTCTATCCAAATGTCCCGATGCCATGCAACCCAAATGAACCATACCAGGTCGGGTCAAGTATATACCAATTATAGTTATGGACTTAGACACTAATCCAACAGTCTCCCACTTGAATAAGTCTAATAACATTTATTGCAAGTATGACTTCATAACCTGACTAGCAATCGTAGCTCTTAAAAGCCATTGTCGAACTCTGAACAAATCAATGACGCGTCCATTAGATAAGTAATCATATATTCCTCCATTCTAGATATCATATGGACTGAGACATGGATTATAATCATTCTCTCTGTCCATTTGTTGTTTCCCGATTTCCGATTTATGACGACCGACTAATTGAACAAATCAAATCAGTCCAGGCTTGGCCAAGCACTCACATGTATCATCATTAAATCATCGAGGGGCCCACAGATATCGCTTTTATCCCTTTAAGGGTAAAAGGAATGGATAAACTTTGACTCATATGCTTGTACTAACTACTTGTTGAATCATACACAAAGGCACGTTTTATAGCATCGAGTTACCAATGCATTTTCGTACAGTCAACGTATAACCAATTCATAGTCAACAACTCATATCTCTAGGTTTGAAGAATATAAGATATTATCGTCTCATGATCACTCGTGATAAAATCCATGAAGTGAGTCAAATGAGCGTGGGTTTAATCCAATACTCAGAACTTATGAGCACTCATGAATGTTGCAGCAACTCTTGCTATGTCCCATACCTTGGACATCTAAAATCCAGCTTCATGACAGTCTTGATTCATATCTATTTCCAACATATGACCGACTGTGGATGGTTTGAATAACTTAGTCATTCAGAAAGAATGACCTAGTTATTCTGGAAGTCAAAACATGCAAAGTGAAACACAAGAATAATACTAATCCTATATGGCCCCAAAACTCTTTGAGTGTAAATAAAAACATCTTTTATCTAAGCACCATATTGATTACTCATTATTCATTGTATACTGTTTCGAATTATCAACTTAATACTTGAATTAGAAACAATGGTCATGCCATGCTCATGCACACTATGTTTGTCCAAACACTAGCTATGCCATACTCGAAGTATGCACACTATGTTTGTCTATGATCCTTACTTTGTGAAACAGATCGATTTCAATGATGCTCATTTCACAATCACAATCCTTACTGTAAATGTAGGAATACCAAACTCTTGCCATTTACTATAATCTATTAGATTCTAAACTTATATGCAATGATCCCCATGTAATGACTATGCCCAAGTCACAAAGACTTGGCAACAAACATTACAAAGTATTCCAATGGAAAGCAATTCCATGAAAATGAAGTCTCACATTCAAAGTACATTCCTTTGAACACCCTTCTTGCACTAAGTTCTCTAATCTTACACAGATTCAAAGAATAACTTCCACCTATCGAGACAATTCCATATTCCCATTTTGACTATCACTTCTAAACAAGAGTTGCCTCCTTTTAGAATATGTCAATATGGTCCTATCTCTATACTTCTAATTGTCCATGAGCAACCAATCTTTGGCAAACCTCAGATTGTCCTCGAGAATTGTTTAATCATTTTAGTCAAATCCAGTTCTATTCCTTTTTCCCTCTTAACGCCCTGGGCATTTGAAAAATTTAGAATGGATAAATATTATAGCACATGAATCGATCCTATACCCGAAGCATATGGGACCCGAATCATGCTATAAAATTTTTATTTGCCATGTTCTCAAAATTCGAACTATGAAGAGGGATGCCGTAATCATAATCGAATTTTGAGAATGCAACATATATAGAATTTCCTTATGTTGAACCATTCCAACATAACGTTCATATATATCCTTGACTAAAGTTGATTAAAATCTCAATCTAAGCTTGTAGAATTAGAATGAAGTATAAATCCTCTCCCTTAATTATAGCAAAACAACTTTTCAAAGCTAATTGAACTTTTTGTTTTCTATAATTAACATTGCTAACTTGCAACACTAACCATATTAATCATGCTCCTACTAGCATAATGATTATTATCTTACTAGCACAACACTTATGCTCCCACTAGCTTTAACATGTACTCAGAAATCAACTGGACTTCTAGAAATCAATACTTTATTGACTTTCTTTACTAAAGTTCAAATTCTTGATACGAGATGCTCTGATAAGAATTTATCAAAATCATACACCTTTCCTTAGATAGCTCACATGTGTGTCTAAACAATTATGAAGAGGGATGCTGTAATCATAATGTTTAGACCTTTTTCCATTCTCATAAGTCCATGTTAGTGTGCCGGTTAATCACACACGCTCCACTAATGACTTTGAGAATGCAAAACTCACAATTACTATCTACTTAAAATCTACTTAGTGAAAGCGTTTCCTCACCATCATTTTCATGAATCGGAGAGAAACCTTATGACACTTAGATTTTTATGGTGCATGTGTTCCTATCCATGTGAATTTGTGAAAACCATAATCACACGACAAGGTTAGTGAGAAATCCAAACTCATGTGGATTGAACTTGTTCAATCTTAATTTCTTGCCACCCGGCAGCACATGGGCCTACCATTGCTTCCAGGTTGTTATGCAACCAATTGAGAACTCATAGAACTCATATGCAAAGTCAACTTTTATCTGGAATAGACACATAAATAAGAATATGTCAACACGATAGGTTACAAACCTCAAGTCGTGGGCTAGTGATTAACAATACTCTTGATTAGTTCTTGAAACTATCTCAATATCTTTTAAGACTCCCACTGACCTCTTGACATATAAAATTCTCTTTGTCAAGAGCCATTCCTTGACAAAACAAATATTCAAGAATTAGTGCGGATTCTTTTCAAGCTAAATACTTCATACAATTGGTCTTAGTTGGTCTTTGTTTTATCCAAAACATCACAACTAACCAACTTCAAATGTACAAGATTAGGAAACATTTTACTCCATATTTGACAAGTGTTATAAACTTTCTAAAGATTATGTCACTCAAGTTACAATCTTGGAGTATGACTCTAACAGTTGATTTTGGAACGAAGTATGATTTATCTTTTGATTTAACCATTTCAACAATTCATGATTCCTCTCCTTAGTCAAACAAATGCACTAAGGTGTCCTTAGAGGATCAATTGTGATATGGTTTCATAATCACTAAGATAATCATAAAACAAGATACTCAAGTACTCTCGCATCTCTTCAGATTGGAGAAACTTTTATCTTTCTGCCTTATTTGATTCTTCTCATCCGTTCTGCCATACATTGAAACTTTTCCAATGTTTCAGAATTACACTTAAACTTTTAAGCATAACCATATTTACTAAACTTTAGTAAATCATGATGAATAATCTTATCATTCTTTGTGGTGAACCTGATCAGCGCACAACCTAGTGCTCCCGATCCTTTAGTTCTTCTCTTGACTCACATATACATGTGAACAAGGACTTAGTCTTAATTTCCCAAAGATGACAATTCTCATTCATCACACAATACAAGTTGCATGATTCAAAGTTTCTATCCAAATGAAACTTGGCTGATGAGAATCTTTCCTTATTTGGTAAATTATGACACTACCACAAATGAAAGAATCAAATCCATTTTCCAATATTGCTTATTGATGGAAACATATAAACAACAATTTTTTTCACAAATGCCATTGTAAGGATACTTAAAATAAATAAAATCAAAATTTTCTTTTATTATTAAACTTTGCGGAAAAAATCTTATCCTTACAATGCAAATACATATGAAAACCATGTTGTTATCTATTCCTAAGAAACATATCATAAATCTTACTCAGTAGCTCAAATTCTGATCATCGAACCATGTGATCGAAATCCATCTTCGCGATCAGAATCAACATACTCTTTCTTAAGGTTTCCTTGGATTCTTCAAAACATGAAAATGTAATTACATTACATCATGTATTAAGAATCTCCATAAGAGACTTCATAGAGTTAGATAATGGACTTTAACCTAAAGCAAAGTCAAACCTTTTTGACTTTTACCATCCTTATGAACTTTCAGGTAAATTCGGCAGCTTCGCAACCAATGCCCCTTCTTTTGGAAAAAGAAACATGTGGACTCTTTGGAAATGGTACACTGATTGTCTCAGACTTAGCCTTTCTCTTTACCATCAGTCAAATGTCTTGACCATGGCCAATCCCTTTCCATTGGGAAGAGAAAGCTTTTCTGGACTTCTAATGTCACCATTGTCAATGTCCAACTAGGTTTAGGAAGTAGATCTTCCAATCTAATTTTCTTTACCAATGCTCCAAATCATTGTTGATTTAGCAGCATCAAGCAAATATGTAAGATCACTAAGGGTCATGTCGTGATCTGTCATCAGGGAGTGACTAAAGAACCAAGTCAACAGCCAGCTACCTCGAGACTTCGACACCCGACTCTCCCGGCTTGCCAATATGTGACTTAACCTCCAAGATGTAAGCACATATAGTCTTTTCTTGCCAATATGGATTGAGTGACTTAGAACTTTTCAAGTCTTGAAACTTGTAGGATAGGGAGAATTATTGGAGGAGGTGGAGGAAGTGAAGCATGATTTCCAGTCCCATTAATGCACAACAAAGGGATTAATCTTTCACCTTGATTGCCATGTGGGATATCATCTTCAATAGGAAAGCTTATTCCTAAAGATTTGGGAAGACCATAGTTGTCTTAACTAGACATCTATAATGGGAGAAATTCATGTTTAGTTGATTTAAAGTCCGTAATATAACACCCAATATGAAATATTAAGGCTAGGATCCAACAACCTATTTATAATCGGAAGAGGGATGCTGTAATCCAAGCTATAAAATAGTTGAAGGTAGGTAAATGACGATTTACCAATTTCCACCATGAAAAAGAAATCTAATTAAGTTTTAATTGGATTTGAAACTCCTAGATCTTTTGAGATACATTGAACTTTCAATGGCATGTTTGAATCTCGATTGTGCCCTCTTAAGCTTGTGACTGGGATGCCGAGGATCACAAACAAGGTGTGAATAACCATGCAAATTGACTTGGTACCCTCAACTTTTTCACCTAACTGATGTGCCGGTTAACCACATGCGCTCCACCAATCTATGATAAACTTAAGTTACCCTTCGCCACACATCGTCACTCCCATGTTAGTGTGCCGGTTAACCACACACGCTCCACTAACGACTTAACAAATGTGCAAAGTGTAATTTCATGGGTTAGCACCATTTCACATTTTCCTAAGTAACTAAGATTGGGAATTTATAAGTGTTTAGTTACTTAGTATTTATCATTATACTTTTAACGAAGGGAGAATTATAGTCCTTATCCTACCCGTTCGGCTAACGACCCTCCACTAGTCAAGGAAGCGGTGGGTGAGAGTGGACACCCATTAAACCGTCATTTTATAGGCAGTAATCTTATACCCCCTTATAGACCGGCTTCGTGAATGAGGCCTACTAACGGTAAGATTGACTTTATCTTATACATATCTATATAATTAAAATTATAATAATAGTATAAGGGTTGAATTTTAAACTTTTAAAAAATTCTGAGGGTTTGATTTGGAATTAAAGCATTCATAAGGGTAAACTTTACAAATTCCAAAACTTGAGGGCAAGTATTGAAACTATTCAAAAACTATTCAATTCCATAACTTATGAGTTTAAAGTAGTTTTAATTAAAAAACTCTTCAAGTTCCATAACTTGAGGACAAGTTATGGAAGACTCTAAACCATTAAAAGAATGTGACTCTTCCTTATTCATAACTTATGGAAATCTTATGAGTGTTTAAAAAAACATAAATGTGACTTTTCATATAACTTGAGTACAAGTTAGAAAAACACATTTTATGAATAACTTTTAGATCAATATGGATTGAAAACACATTATCTCATAATTTTTCCTATTAATCTAAGCTAACTCATAAGAACAAGATAATTCAAATCATCAATCTTCAAGAAATTAGCATGAACATAAAACTAATACAAATCTTGAAATTATGACAATTATCTTTGAAACTGGATTAGCATGAACATTACCACATCAAAAACAGGTTTACAAGTCCAAAAACAGCTTAGGGTAATGTTCCTAGTTCAATTCCAGCCAAAACAATCGAATATATGCTGTCTGGGGGTCCAACTCGTCGAGTGCAAGAACCAACTCGGCGAGTTGGATGAATTTTGCCTTGGACTCGTCGAGTCCCTTTATGGACTCGGCGAGTCTGCTGCTCAGACAGCAAAAAACTTCGATTTTTCAGCAATTTAAGCAAGCCTAGGCTCTGATACCACTGTTGGGTTTTGAGCATTATAACACTTCTAAGGTGTACATGCAACCCTAAATACCTTGGATCTATGTTTTCTCTATTACATATGCAAATATCAATTTCCAAGGTATTACCCTAACTAGCATACAATCATATGTACTAGAATGACAAAACTAGATAGAATACATACCTCTTTGTTGTAGCTTCATTCCATGGAGCTTAAGAGCCTAGTGCCCCAAGTGTGACACCTCATGAAACATCCACCAACCATCTAGCCACTCACGCATGCTAATCATACATAATGTTGGATCCCATAGACAATCGAATACTTGATTCTACCCTAAGACCACAACCAGACAATGAACATGAAATAAGGCTAAATCAAAAATTCTCATCCTATAAAATCTTAGTTATGTACAACTATGATGCACACACTAAGCAACTATAGTAATGATGTCAATTCCATCTAGTATATAAGAGATTCTCCTAGTCTATCAGTCATCACACATCAGAAAATTCGGTCACCTAATTCCCAAGGATCCCTAGCCTACAAACTAGCATGCAATTCTATCATCATCATCATATACAAATAAAAGTGTCGGTATCTTGGGGTATAATTTCTTGCTCCGACTAATCGTACACATCTCATCCTTTTTTGGTTACCTTTGAAAATAATTTTGAAAACTTTTACAGACCCTTATTTTGAGTCTGGATTCAAACGAATGCTCATCCATTTCACTCAAACCAGGGCTCTGATACTAACTTGTAACATCCCAAAAATCAAGGTAAAATTTTTCATTTTTGAAACCAATCCAAAGCCAAAAGTTTTTACAACACTAAGTTTCCAAAAGTCATAAACATCAATCATCTACGTTTGACCATTTAAACTCAGTCTGACATGGACGCTAACGCCCAAGCAATTATCTGACCCATCCTCAGTCTGAACAACCATATTCGATAAAACAAATACGACAAACACACATTACAATGAATCATGGTGCGAAACCATACAATCTACCCTCAATCACCTCCTTAGATTCCCCGAAATTCTCCTCGATTCGAGTATGGATCATGTGCTTACTTTCCTCAAGAATCGTTTCGTATCCTATAAGTAGCTACTCATGATAATACTCCTAATACCAACTAAATAGCGTAGCACCTAAACTAAAGCACTTCCTAGGCTCTCCTAGGATCCTCACCTCACGCTGCCATTAGCTGGTGAAAAACCCTATTAATGTCAGCTAACCACTTCATGAATATAATTATATGCAACAAAACTTAAATACTCTTTCCACTAAAAGACCCAAACGTACAACGGTTAGACTTAGACGAGAGCTACACAATAGGGTCGAATCATTCTAAAATTATTTAACCTTTGCATAATGTCACTTAAGATATTCATTTAATAGTTAACTCACATCAATATGAGTCCTACAAATCACAAAGCAAGCAACATTCGAGTAGTGAAACTGACTAACACTAAGATTCTATAAAATCAGGCAGATCCTTACACACAATTCCTGAGCACTAGGCCCAGACATCTATGATACACATATATCCTATATATACTATCTCAAGGGTAGCAAATCATTCCTTATGTTGGCCCGCTATGAACTGTACTCACTCATGAAACATCCACCAACCATCTAGCCACTCACGCATGCTAATCATACATAATGTTGGATCCCATAGACAATCGAATACTTGATTCTACCCTAAGACCACAACCAGACAATGAACATGAAATAAGGCTAAATCAAAAATTCTCATGCTATAAAATCTTAGTTATGTACAACTATGATGCACACACTAAGCAACTATAGTAATGATGCCAATTCCATCTAGTATATAAGAGATTCTCCTAGTCTATCAGTCATCACACATCAGAAAATTCGGTCACCTAATTCCCAAGGATCCCTAGCCTACAAACTAGCATGCAATTCTATCATCATCATCATATACAAATAAAAGTGTCGGTATCTTGGGGTACACTTTCTTGCTCCGACTAATCGTACACATCTCATCCTTTTTTGGTTACCTTTGAAAATAATTTTGAAAACTTTTACAGACCCTTATTTTGAGTCTGGATTCAAACGAATGCTCATCCATTTCACTCAAACCAGGGCTCTGATACTAACTTGTAACATCCCAAAAATCAAGGTAAAATTTTTCATTTTTGAAACCAATTCAAAGCCAAAAGTTTTTACAACACTAAGTTTCCAAAAGTCATAAACATCAATCATAGTATCCTAAAATCATAATCTTATAAAAATACAGCATGATGTGTATGATTAAGCCTTCATATTGTCCCAATCCTCTGGAGTACCTGAAACCATAACAATCAAACTCTAACCCAAATCTTAGTGCGTTCCCCCAAAATACCCCACATAACATAACATATACAATCATGCATGCTAGGTCTAATCAATCATCGGACTGGAATACCCTCAGGTCAACAGCCATCGGGCTGGATTACCTCTGGCCCAATCAGTCATCAGACTAGAATGCCTCGACCCAATCAATCATCGAACTAGAATGCCAATATACAATAGGTCCAATCAGTCATAGGACTGGAATACCTTGGCCTAATCACTTATCGGACTGGAATGCTCCAGTTTTTTTTCTTACACACATAGGAGTAAAGCCTCAACCCAAAACGGCACAATGTCGACATATGCGATAGATAAACATAAACATATAACCAGCAACTACATTTAATCATATAGATCTACCAATCTAATAGATAGGTATCACATAACAACATCCTATACATAAGGATACATAACAGAATCTAGTGGGATGGCATTGGTTCCTTCGACCCACAAGTACGGTGAGAAAAACGCACCTCAGGGTCTAAAATATAGCTGCACAAATCACTACTCTAAAAGCTATCTCTATGGTCAACTATATAATTAACAGGGTCCTAAATCTCAAACTACTATTCAAATTACCCGAAATGCCCTTAGGTCAAACTTGGTCTAATTCCTAGTCAAAGGTCAAAGTCAAAAAGTCAAAGGGTCAACACAGATTAAGTACTCGCAACGTACTCAGTCACTATGCTTAGCATAGTAGATCCTTGGGCAGATTACAAGGCCTTTGCAGAGTACGCTTAGCATGCCACCAGGTACGCCCAACGTACTCGACCTGATTTTCTTCATTAAGTTCTTATTACATTCACACATTACTTCCAAAGTTCAGATCTAGTCCCATAGATCAATCTAAGTCATAAAGTTTCCAAATTTATTACTTTCCATGGCTATAAGGAGTCAAAACACCAAAACCCTAACTTAATACACAAACCAAAGCATCATAACTCTTGCATGGAGGGAAGAAAGGGACCAAGATCACATTTTTATGACTCAAAGTACCCAAAAACATCTGAAATGGCAACTTATTTTGATTAGAGTAATTCATACTCATAAATACGAAGATTATGGGACCAAAATGCATAAAACTTAAGAACTGAGGAAGATCTAAGGAAACATTCATCAAGTTTCTAACTTTATACCTTTTGGAGTTGAGAAAATCAATGTAGGCTCTAGATCCACAAGCTTGAGCTTCAACAATCAACAAGCTTGTACTTCTCTTTCTTTCAAAATGCACCCAAAACACATAAAAAGGCTCAAGATTTGCTCTAAGGGGCTAGGGTTTCGAGTTGGAGGCTCAAGAGGTTGGTGGCTGATGTTAGGAAGGAACCCAAGGGGTTAGAGTCCTTAAATAGGGCTCAAAACCATGAAATTAGGGTTTTTTACGTTGCGGAAGTGAGCTTAGTGTACCATAAGTTACGCTTAGCGTAACACCCTAAAAACATGTCCCCTTCATCCTAGTACGCCCAACGTACTACCAGACTCCCTTTTCTATATTAACTTAACACATCGATAACTTCTAATTTTCAACTCCGTTTTTGATGATCCTTATGTGAACGAAATGATATCAACGATCTCTATAATTTTATCTTGATACTTATGACTAAAAACATCTCGAACTAAAATTCATTAATTTGTGCAAGAATCCCAAAACATAGCCTTTCCTATTTTACCATTCAACTTTCATCGAACAATCCAATGTTTAAATCACTTATCAACATCATGTACCTTCAATAGAGTCTAAAATCCATTCCATTAAATCCCAAGGCATCCATTTGATCCATTTATGGTCCACAATCGCAAAATAAGAACTTCTCGAAACAGGATGTTAAAAACAATATATAAATGTTGGTGTTATGGAGGTTGTATCTTCCTGGTCTGAAGGCTCCATTTGGATTTGTTGAAATCCAGCTAAAGCATCCATGAAGGTAAGGATCTCATGACCTGCAACTTCATTTACCAAAGAATTTGTGTTTGGAAAAGGAAATGGTTCTTTAGGACATGCTTTAAGAAGATTTGTAACATCTAGACACACTCTCCACTTTCCATTCTTCTTTTCGACTGCTACCACATTAGCCAACAATCTTGGGAATTTTAGTTCTTTGATCATCTTAGCCTTGAGCAATCTTTCAACCTCTTCTTGGACGATCAAGTTAATCTCAGGTGCAAATTTTCTTCTTTATTGATGAATTAGCCTAAAACTTGGGTCAATATTAAGCTTATGATTTATTACATCCATACATATACATGTCATATCTTCATGTTGTTGGATAAGGTGTATAAGTCCATAACTATTTCTAGTATGTACTTGACCCGACCCGGCATGGTCCATTTGGGTTGCATGGCACCATGCAATTGGATAAACTAAAATGAGAGAAATAACACTTAAAGTTTATTAATATATTATAAGTTCTAATATATTAATAATATTATTTAATTAGTTTGATCAAGAATTAACTTAGAATTAATTAAGTGATCAAAAGATAACTAATTAAATATATGAGTAGATTATGTAAATCTTCCATATCTTATATAGTGGGCTAAGAGGCTCCATGGATTATCAAGTTGGGTTCCACCCATAGGATGCACCATGGGAGTTACAAACCCATGGGTCATGGAAATGAAGAGTCATGACACATTAGGGTTTACATGGTGTAACCCTAGATGTGTCAACACTATATAAGAAACCCATTCTCCACCAAAATCGGCTACACATAAGAAACAAGAGGGCTAGGCCGATTTTAGAAGTGTGTATTCTCTCTAAAGTCATTCCAAAAGCATTTGGTGTTGTGTGAAGCATTTGAGGCATCACACTTGGGGTGCTAGGCTCACAAGGTTTCAAGGATCATAAGCAACAACAAGGTAAGTTATTCTATCTTTCATGCAAGTTAAAATTTGTTCCCCATGTATGCTAGATAGGAATATAACCTTGGAATTTAACTTTGCATGATTATTAGACAAACATAGATCCAAGGTTATTAGGGTTGCATGTACACTTAGGAAGTGTTAGAATGCTCAAAACCCATTAGTGGTATCAGAGCCTAGGTTTGTTTGTTGTTTTTTTTTTGTGTGCAAACAGCTTGAAAAAAAATCGTTTTTCTTTTTCTGCTCGTATGAAAGTTTGCACATTTGTTGCTGGAAATGGACTAGAAACATTACCCTAAACTGTTTTGATGTTTTAAAGCTTGTTTTAGATGGTGTAATGTTTATGCTAATCCATTTACGACGGCAATTATTAAAATTACAAGTTTTTTTAAGTGTAATTTTTGATTCTTGAAAGTGTTCATATTCATGTTCTTGAACTTATGAAGATTAGGTGATCATAGGAATTGTTTGTAACCTTCATGGTAGTTTAATTCATGATCATAATGTGTTTTAATGGAGTCCATAACTTGTCCTCAAGTTATGGAAAACCAAAAGTCTCACTTTTATTAAAGCCATTAAAAGAACACAAGAGTTATAAAAATGAAGAGTCTTCATTTTTATTACTCAATTAATTCATAAGTTATAAGAAATGAAAAGTTTTGGAAGTTTACAAAACTTTCCCTCAAGTTTTGGAACATGTAAAGTCTTGATGAAAACTTTAGTTCCAACCCTTAGAATTTTAAAAGTTAAAATTCAACCCTTATACTTTATAATATTATAAGTTACTAATATATATGTATAACGTCAAGTCGTCTTACCGCTAGTACGCCTCATTCACGAAGCTGGTCTATAAGGGGGGTATAAGGTTGTTGCCTATAAAATGGCAACTTAATGGGTGTCCACTCTCACCCACCGCTTCCTTGATCGGTGGAGGGTCGTTAGCCGAACGGGTAAGACAAGGACTTATAAATTCTCATTAAAACTATGATGAATATTATAAAGTAACTAAATGCTTTTATTAAATTCCCAATCTTAGTTACTTTAGGAAAATGTGAATAAGGTGCTAATCCATGAAATTACACTTTACACTTTGTTTAAGTCGTTGGTGGAGCGTTTGTGGTTAACCGGCACATGAAAGGGATGCTACAAAAGTGGCATCCATCATGTTGGCCACCATGACAGCGGAACTCCAAAAGTCCTATGAGGACTTCTACCCTTTTGAAATGCACCAAGATCTGATGGAAAGATACCATCAACGTGCACGACAAGAGAGGTATGAAATCATATGCTCTATTATAACAACCATGATGAAGGACGGGGAATCCGTCACGAGCCACATGCAGAAAATGCAAAGGTATGTGGATCGGTTGCTGAAGCTTAATGTGAACTTCCCTGAGGAGCTTGCAATAGATATCATTTTTCACTCCTTACCATCGTGCTATGATCAATTCCGCATGACATATCACATGAATAAGGAAGAGGTCACACTCAGCAAACTTCAGGGACTCCTCAAGACCGCAGAAACAGGTCTTAAGGGTAAGTCGGTTGTTAACACTCCTACTCCAAACTCTGCCCCGGTTTTGGCAATCGGGAAAGGTAGAGGGAAGAAGAGGAAGAGCTCTTCGAAGGGTACCAAGGCTAGGACCCTTGATGGCTCTTCTTCAAGTGGAACCAAGAAAGGTTTTGCCACTCCTTCTTCTGACCCTAAAGAGGCTGAATGCTTCTATTGCCATGAAAAGTCACATTGGAAGCGGAACTGCCCAAAGTACCAGCAAGATGTGAAGGATGGGAAAGTTAAACCCAACCATGCAGGTATTTACACTATCTTATCTAATAACTCACCCCATTCTAACTCTTGGGTCCTTGATACCGGTTGTGGCATTCATATCTGTTCTGATTTGCAGGGACTAAGAAGAAGTGAGAATGTGGAGCATGCAAGAATAAACTTAATCATGGGGAATAGGAAAGCTTTACCTGTCACCAAGATTGGAGTTTATACTTTATCGCTAAGTAGTGGGTTTAGTTTAGATTTGAATAAATGTTGTTATTCGCCAGAAATGGCAAGAAATATTATTTCCTTTCATGCATTATATAAACAAGGTTTCACCTTTTCATTTGATAATGAAGTTGGTTCGATTAATGCTTTCTTTAATAATGTTCTTCATTTTAAAGCATTACCTTGTGATGGTGTGTATGAAACTGTATCTGTGGTTGATAACTTAGGAAATAATGTATTGTGTATTGATTATGTTAATGATAATAACTTGGATAAAGCATCATTATGGCATTGTCGTCTTGGACATATAAGCAAGAAACGCATAGGCCAACTCCAAAAGGATGGAGTATTGGAGTCATTTGACCTAAAGTCAGATGATAGTTGCGAATCATGCTTACTTGGAAAAATGACAAAGTCACCCTTCACAGGTTCTTGTGAGAGGGGTGAAGGTTTGTTGGATCTTATACACACGGATGTGTGTGGGCCCTTCAAACATGCCACAAGGGATGCTAATCGTTATTATTTGACTTTTACTGATGATTACAGTAGATATGGATATGTCTACTTAATCAAGCATAAGTCAGAGACTTTTGAGAGGTTTAAAGAGTTTAAACAGGAAGTCGAGAATCAATTGGGCAGGAACATTAAGATGCTTCGATCCGATCGAGGTGGTGAGTATCTTTGTTCAGAGTTCCTCGACTATCTTAGGGAAGGTGGGATTGTCTCATATTGATACCTCCCAGGACACCGCAGTTGAATGGTGTAGCTGAGAGGCGTAATCGAACCTTGTTGGATATGGTTCGTTCCATGATGAGTCGAGCTTCGCTACCAATATCATTTTGGGGGTATGCCTTAGAGACTGCCGCCCATATCCTTAATCTAGTTCCCACAAAGAAAGTTGCCAAAACTCCTCATGAGATGTGGACTGGTAAAGTACCCAAACTAGACCACATTAAGATTTGGGGTTGCGAGGCTTTCGTGAGACGCGAGACTCATGATAAGCTCAAACCTCGAAGTGAGAGGTGTATTTTCATCGGCTACCCACATAAATCCTTTGGTTACCTCTTTTACAGACCTAGTGAGAATGTGGTCTTTGTAGCTAGGAGGGCGTTCTTTCGAGAGAGAGAGTTCATAAGCCAAGGAGACAGTGGGAGGCAATTTGACCTTGAAGAAATTCAAAAGTCAAGTGGTGAAGGAACTTCAAACCCTAGCACTCAACTTGAGGAGGAAACTTCTGTTGAGCCAATTGACAAGTCTGTACCTCTGAGGCGTTCCACAAGGGTTAGGAATGCACCTGAGCATTACTATGGATTCCATATTACTGCGGAAGGTGATACACTTATCAGTGATGAGACACTGATAGGTTTGGATGAACCTAACAGTTACGCGGAAGCCATGGCAGGCCCTGAGTCAGCCAAGTGGAAAGAGGCAATGGACAGCGAGATACAGTCCATGTATGACAATCAAGTTTGGAACTTGGTTGAGAATGTACCAGGTCGTAAGACTGTAGGGTGCAAATGGATCTTCAAGAAGAAGACCGACATGGATGGTAATGTACACACTTATAAGGCACGACTGGTTGCAAAGGGTTTCTCACAAACTCCGGGAGTTGATTATGATGAGCCCTTTTCTCCAGTGGCCAAGATTAAGTCTATTAGGGTTCTGTTAGCCATAGCCGCATTTCATGACTATGAAATATGGCAAATGGATGTCAAAACTGCTTTCCTTAATGGAAAGTTGGCTGAGGATGTTTACATGAGTCAGCCAGAGGGTTTTGTCAACACAGAGTACCCTAATAGAGTGTGTAAGCTTGAGAAATCCATTTATGGGTTAAAGCAAGCACCTCGCAGATGGAATCTTTGCTTTGATGAGAAAGTCAAGGAATTTGGTTTTTCTAGAAGTGAAGATGAATCTTGTGTATATGTCAAGGCTAGTGGGAGTATAGTTAGCTTTTTGGTATTGTATGTGGATGACATACTACTCATAGGAAATGACATCCCAACTCTGTAGGAAGTTAAGTCCTGGCTTGGGAAGTGTTTCTCTATGAAGGACCTAGGAGAAGCTGCCTATATTCTAGGGATAAGGATCTTGAGAGACCGGAGTAAAAGACTAATTGGACTTAGTCAGAGTACCTACTTGGATAAGGTGATGAAGAGATTCGGCATGCAGGACTCCAAGAAAGGAGAGTTACCCATCCATAGTAACGCCAAATTGAGTAAGACACAAAGCCCTAGTATTGAGGCTGAGATAGCAGAAATGAATCGAATACCTTATGCTTCGGCTGTAAGATCGATCATGTATGCTATGACGTGTACTCGACCTGATGTAGCCTTTGCTTTAAGCATGGTTAGCAGGTATCAGGGGAACCCTGGCAAGGCACACTGGACTGCGGTAAAGAATATCCTCAAGTACCTACGGAGGACTAAGGACTGGGTCCTTACCCTCGGTGGGAGTGAAGACTTGAGAGTTGTAGGGTATAGTGATGCTAGCTTTCAGACTGATAGGGATGATTTCCGCTCTCAGTCAGGCTGGGTCTTTACGTTAAACGGAGGAGCAATTTCTTGGAAGAGTTCCAAGCAAGAGACAGTGGCTGATTCAACTTGCGAATCAGAGTATATAGCAGCTAGCGAGGCAGCAAAGGAGGCGATATGGCTGAAGAACTTCATTGGAGACCTTGGAGTTGTACCAGCTATTAAAGAGCCAATGGAAATTTTCTGTGATAGTGAAAGTGCAGTTGCCTTAGCCAAGGAACCAAGGGATCACGGGAGATCCAGACACATCGACAGAAAATACCATTTCATCAGACATCGAATAAAAGAAGGACTCCTCGTGGCAAAGAGGGTATCATCGGATGAGAATCCAGCAGATCCCCTCACGAAAGGACTGACTCGGGTTAAGCATCTCCAGCATGCTCGGAGCATAGGGCTGAAGGATGATATTAGATTTAGTAGTTAGATAACCTTGAAATTTGTAAAGTGTAATTGACATTAGATGATGAATAAAAGGTGTTTTATTTATGAGTAAAGTGTTGCTATCTCTTGTCGATCGTTTACTATATTTCTTTTGCATGTTTTGACTTCCAGAATAATTATGTTTGGTATATCATATTATTCGAACCTCCACAGTCGGTCATACGTCGGAAGTAGGTATGAATCAAGACTGTCATGATTGGTTGCAGAGGTCTAAGTTGTTGGACATGGCTACAACACTCATGAGTGCTCATAAGTTCTGAGCATTGGACTCAACCCACGCTCACTGGAATCACTTCATGGAATTTATCTCGAGTGATCGTGAGACGGTAATATCATATAAGTCTTCAAACCTAGAGATATGATTTGTTACTTATGAGTTGGTTATGCATTGATTGTACGTTAACGCATTGGTAACTCGATGTTATAAAACGTGCTTTTGTGTATAATTCAATGAGTGGTAGAACAAACATATGAGTCGAAGTTTATCTGTTCCTTCTTGGATTAGAAGCTGATATCTGGGCCCCTCGATGATTTTGTTTTGACCTATGTACCGGGCCCGGTCAGAACTAAGTTGATGTGTTCAATTAAGTTCTTTGTCAAACAAATCGGAAATCGGGAAACAAACTGATGGACAATAAGTAAGCCATTGTTCCATGTATTTGTCCGGCTGATATCTAGAACAGAGGATTATATGATCACTTATCTTAAATGGTGTATCATCATCTTCTCAGTTCCGAGAGACCTTGAAAGAGCTACGATTGCCGATCGGTTCCTGAAGTATTGCAGTTATAGTTATTAGACTTATCCAAGTGGGAGACTGTTGGATAAGGTGTATAAGTTCATAACTATTTCTGGTATGTACTTGACCCGACCCGGCATGGTCCATTTGGGTTGCATGGCACCATGCAATTGGATAAACTAAAATGAGAGAAATAACACTTATGGTTTATTAATATATTATAAGTTCTAATATATTAATAATATTATTTAATTAGTTTGATCAAGAATTAATTTAGAATTAATTAAGTGATCAAAAGATAACTAATTAAATATATGGGTAGATTATGTAAATCTTCCATATCTTATATAGTGGGCTAAGAGGCTCCATGGATTATCAAGTTGGGTTCCACCCATAGGATGCACCATGGGAGTTACAAACCCATGGGTCATGGAAATGAAGAGTCATGACACATTAGGGTTTACATGGTGTAACCCTAGATGTGTCAACACTATATAAGAAACCCATTCTCCACCAAAATCGGCTAAACATAAGAAACAAGAGGGCTAGGCCGATTTTAGAAGTGTGTATTCTCTCTAAAGTCATTCCAAAAGCATTTGGTGTTGTGTGAAGCATTTGAGGCATCACACTTGGGGTGCTAGGCTCACAAGGTTTCAAGGATCATAAGCAACAACAAGGTAAGTTATTCTATCTTTCATGCAAGTTAAAATTTGTTCCCCATGTATGCTAGATAGGAATATAACCTTGGAATTCAACTTTTCATGATAATTAGACAAACATAGATCCAAGGTTATTAGGGTTGCATGTACACTTAGGAAGTGTTAGAATGCTCAAAACCCATCACATGTTTCCAAACATAATTTTATTTTCTATCTTTTAGGAACTTGGTAAGATCTTTCTAAAGATCTTAGTCAAGATTTTGCGCCCAATAGCTCTTTGATGTCAGGATCCTCCGAATCTAGCCAGACCTCTTTGAATTCACTTTCCTTAACTTCCATAAAATCTAATGCCTTTTTTCTTTAATTCCTATGCTTTCCTAGGAGTAGTTAAGTTTCTCATTGAATTCCTATAGAAATTCTTAGCTTCTTGTTGGTCGCTATTGATCTTGACTATTCCCCATGGTGTTGGCATTTTCACACATTGATGGTATGTTGAGGGGACAACTTTCATGTCGTTGATCCAGAGCCTACCTAAGATAGTATTATATCAAGACAAAGAATTAACAACACAAAAACGTTGGATAGAGTTAACTCCTTCTAAGTATAATTGCAGTTTAATCTCTCCATATATGTTCTAGGTTTCGCCACTGAATCTTACTAGGAATGAGGATCTTCAGACTATCTTAGATTCTGATATGTTCATCTTATTGAGTGTTTCTAATTGGATGATGTTCACTAAGATGCCACCATCTATTAAGATTGTTCGAACAACTTGGTTATCTACATAAAGTGTTATGACTAGTCTATCATGGTGTGGACCAAGGACATTCTCCATGTCATCTTCATCAAATGACATTTCCTTCTTGTCGGTCAAGAATGTATTTTTTCTTGTCTTATCTTCCTTTTCCATATTCGAACTTCTTGCATGTTTTTTGGCTAAAACTAAGAGGTTCCACAAATGTCAGGCCCATCAGAGATAAAGTTGATTACCTTGGCGTCCGAGGGATGAGATACTATTTTCCGCGGTAGAATTTCAAGAACTTGGGATGTTTGGGTGGTTTTGCCCTTTTTTCCTAAGATTTCTTTCAAATGTCCCTTTCTCAATAGATAGCTAATCTCTTTCTTGAGAGAAAAGCAGTCTTTTGTAAGATGCTTGAATTCTTCATGATATGCAGACCACTTGGACTTGTCTGTCCATCCTAGGACTTCTCACTTTTCTTTGGCCATCTTTCCCTATCCCCAAGATTTTGCATTATGTAGAGTCGACATGAAACATTAATAGAAAAACACTAATCAGATATCTCAGGATAAATTTCATCTTCCTTTTCATGCGCTAGAGCATTGACTCTATGGTTCTCGAATCTTGAGTAAGGTTTAGCTCTATAGGATTTTTGGGCGGAAAATTCATTCTTCCTATTAGTACGATCGTAGGATGTGTTTGTCTTCTTTTGGGTCTTAGTATTATCTTCTAGCCTGATGAATCTCAAGGCTCTATTTCTGACTTCATCCAATTTATTTCATGGGGTCATGAAAAGATCATCGTAAAATGGAGAATCTTTCTTTAGTGACATCTTGAAATCTTCCATGACTGTTGCTACATCTAGATGTTGGATACCGACGACTTCTTTCCTAAACTTGTTAACATAATCTCTGAAGGGTTCATCTATACCATGAGTTACTCTGTAAGATCACTTGTTAGTTTTGCAAAAGTCCTACTGCAAGAAAATTGATTATTTAATAAGTTAAATAAATGTAAGAAAGAATTAATAGAGTAAGGGAACATTTAGGATCCACTTTAGTGCAGATCATCTAAGGGTTAAACTAAAACCCTTGCATAGTCAAGAATCCTTGAGATATTGCGAAATTGGGACTATCTCCATGTGTTCTCTGTATTGGGAGACATGCTCCTTAAGATTCGTGGTTCCATCATACATCTTCATTTTTGGTGCCTGAAACCTCTTTGGAACTTCAATGTCTCATATGGTGGTGTAAATCTTGAAAACCTATGGCTGACAAGTGAAACCTCCAGTATTGGTTAAATGACACCTGGTACACTTGATATCATATCTCTTAGTTTCTTGAGTTCCTTTTCCATGATTGGAATTTTTCCATGATCTTGGTTATTAGGCGGGATGTTGAATATCCCACCAAGATCTTGGGAGACATGACCTCCCATACTAGGAGTTGCTCCATCTTTGAAGATGGGAGTCTGCCATGATGGAATTGGTGTAGTTTCTACAGTTCTTCTCAAGGTCGATCATAGTTGGTTTCACTTTGCTCAGTGATGTGTCAGTCTATCCTGGTCAACATGGATATGATCTTATTGTTCGAGACCATAATTGGTATATCTTGAGTTGCACTTCCTAAATATTGGACTGGCGAGGATGTTGGAATAGTTCTTCTAGGGATCTCAACACTCCCTTTTTTGTGAAGTGATTGCAGGAGGCGGGGGTAAGCTCTAACCACCTGAGATGGATGTAATAGTGCTAGAAGTGGAATTTGGTAAAGAATACATTTTTTGTGCAAAAATGAGTAAGTGATTGAAATTCTAAAAAATGTTTTTTGAGTAACTTTAAAGAGAAAAAATAATAACACCAGTTGTCCCACGGATAACACCAAATTGTTTTGGTAAAAAATTACCAAACTAATTTCGTAACCAAATTAGTAAGTGTGGTGTGATGTTAAAAATAAGATATGAAAATCTAGAAT
This sequence comes from Lactuca virosa, assembly GCF_052849685.1. Taxonomy (NCBI): domain Eukaryota; kingdom Viridiplantae; phylum Streptophyta; class Magnoliopsida; order Asterales; family Asteraceae; genus Lactuca; species Lactuca virosa. Next base: position 329,768,095 of record NC_136428.1, on the reverse strand, counting down.
GCTAAAAATCTTGAATATGTTGAAGATCTTAGTAGTGCCCAAGATCCACGGAAGAAAGAAGTAATGTGCAGAAAAGTATTTAATGAAGTTGATTCGTTTTAAAGTGTAAGCATGCGTATTTGAAATATTTGGGACAAAAATAGTGTTACAGTAATTAATGAGTGATTTTGCGTAAGAGAGTTTTAAGATCCCCAAAAAGGTATCAAGATACCACAAAGTATCTTAGTAATGTTATACGAAGAAAGATCAACAATCAAATAAGTATGCAACAAATGTTGTAATCGATCAAACAATAATAAATGAGTAAATATCAACGTAAGAACACAGTGACATACGAGGAAAGCGCTTAATCCTTTTGGATCTCCAAGTTAAAACCTCGGGAGGTGATGCAACCACCTTCCTTTGAACTTGTATTAAATTGAAATAAAATTATAGGTGCTAGCTAATCTTAGACATAATGTTAGGTGAAGGACCCCAAAATTGTATTTAGGGTCCTTAATATTTATAAAGCATTAGGATCCTTAAACATATCCCAGGACCGTGAGTATTATCACTAATATTCCCTAACACTTATAACAAATATATTCTTCTTTATTTTTCTCACATGTGCAGAATTAGTCAACACAAGACTCATTCTCAACAGAGAGTCACTTCAACCAAGCTTAAGACCCGGGAATACCAAGTCAAATAACGTGCAAATACTTGTTCAAGGAGGATCCCAGAAATATCAATTTTTTTGTTGATTAACTTAGACAATGAATAACACTTGTAAATCGCGCACTACACACACAATTATCTCTACCATTACACTTGTACTCATTTTATCCTCACTATCTCTGTAATCTCGGATTGAAATCAATAAAACACAACAAGGTAGGTGATCATTATCACATCCCAAGGTTTTATGCCGGAGATCCTACAAAGCGTCAAGGGATTTCCTTATAACTCACTTGTCTCACTTTGATTACTATTCAATACTAGTATTACCGTAAATACCACAACCTCTCATACAATTTGGTTAAATTGCACTTGATCGATTTTTGACTAAAATAATTTGGCGCCCATCGTGTGGTCGTGCTGTTCACAATCGTTCGAGAATCTTGTCTACCCAACGGACCTTATCCACTTCCTCCAATCCTCCCATTTCCTGTAAAAACCTTCCACCGCCTCCAGGAGGAGCTACCAAAAAAGACTTCTTAGGCACCGAAGAAAAACACCTCTCCTACCACTACCCAAGGGTTTCAGGATCCTCATGTGCTGATTTCCAATAACGAGTTCTTTGCTATGATGAAGAGATTGGAATGACAAGTCACTTAGAAACAGGAGGAAAACATGATGGTACTCAAGGAAATGGAAAGAATAAGGTCGGAGATCCACAAGCCCCAAGAAGCAGCACCGTCGATCTTCCAGCCCAAGATCCTAAACTTTGATAATACAGGATCCTCAAGAAACCACCAGGAGATAGGATCTTCAACACTGGTCACTGCTCCCGCTTGGGGTGCAACTCCAAAAGAACAAGCTCAGGTGACTCAGGATCTCGACGACACCTTCATCACTCCCAATCATAAGGATCTTGGTAACTTCGTAAATAATAATACTTTTACTACTAAATCTATGGATGTTGATGCAGGAATGAACCCAATCATGGGCAAAGAACTCCAACAGTTAAGACAAATGACCTCAAGCGTGCCCGGAGTAGTCCGACCTATGCTGGAACTCTCCCCAACAAGCGACATGATCTCAAGATTTTCTCCAGTGATTGCTGACACCGAAGTCCCAAAGTTCTTCTAAACTCTCAGCATGAAGCCTTATGATGGGACTATGGATCTTGTGGAACATGTGGCACATTACAAGGAAAGAATGAAGATCATCCCCATTCCTAAACATTTGAAAGAAGCTTTCCTATGCAAGGGTTTTGGTTCAACCCTCACAGGATCGACTTTGAAATGGATGCTAAATGTTCCTCCCTACTCTATTACTTCGTTTTCACATTTAGTTAGTATTTTTAACATCCATTTTTCTTGCAACATAACATTCGAGACGGTCACTAGTGATCTCTATCGAGTGGCTTAGGATCCTAAGGACTCCCTCAGGGATTTAATATAGGTTTGGCAAGGAAGCTCTGAGTATCTCCAACAACGATGTGGAAACTACCGTAGAAGCCTTCAAAATGGTCTTAAAAAGACTCCCCTTTCTACGAAGACCTCGTAATGACTCTATGTAAAAGAATAGACGAAGTAAGGAGTAGAGCACTAAGGTTCATAAGGATCGAAGAAGACAAGGAGATCTAAAGGAGGAGTAACCCACCAAGCTCATATGATAACCCCAATAGGAAGGCCGACTCCTCAGCCTAGAGATCCTATAAATCTAAACCTTATTCTAGACCCGATCATCATAAGGTTAATGCCCTTGAAGATGAAGGAGAAAAAGAAGAATTTCCTAAGATCACTAGATACTGTTTTTCTGTGGATGTTTCAGGTTTGATATTTGCTATGCAGGATCTTGGCGACAAAATGAGATGGCCAAGAAAGGGGTGAAAATCCACCACCTGGAAAGGAAAGTCCAAATGGTGTGCATACCATGAGGACATTGGTCACATTACGGAAGATTTCATAACCCCAAGAAATGAGATTAGTTAACTACTTAGCAAGGGATACATCAAGGAGATCCTTGGATGAAGAAAAGAAAGATCCGAAAAAAAGGATCAGGATCCTCATAAGATCCTAGAAAAACCAAGATCCCCTCCTGCGGATGCCAAGGTAATCAATGTGATCTGTCACACCCCAAAACCGAAACGGCGGAAACGTTCTAGGGTGGAGGACGTCATGTACAGTATCATAACAAAGCATAATAGTAAATAAGTAATAACATCCATTGCATTAACAAAATAATTTTAATACAAGCGTGTTCTGTATAGTATGTGAGACACCAAAAATGAATGATCAAAATAAGTGATGGGTCTTGTATGTGCTCCATCTTCTCAAAAGCTTCATCGATACCTGTCTATTGATGACCTGAGAATACAAGTTATTTTGAAAAGAGTTTATCAGCATAACGCTGGTGAGTTCATAAGTATTTAGTGTCATTGCTTGTATGAAAAATGTCCATATCAGCGTAGTGTAAATGTTTGTAACTGTTTGAAATGTTTGTAAATAGTTGAACTCTCTAGAAAATCCTATATTTTCTACTGAAATGTAGTCTTCTACCAAGACCCGACTGTTTGTATGTTTTGTTCTTTTGTAGTGTAAGAATTTTCCCCAGTGAAACTATCATTGCGAAAATATAGTTTACTTTAATGCGTATGTGACAAGATCACAAGTAAATGTAATAGGAAAATAATGTTTTACCTCAGCAGTGACACTGCTGGTTATAAAGTAATGTAACACGGACTCTAGGTAGTACTAAATGTACAGTACACCTCGGGGAGTCTAAAGTAATAAAAATGTAGACTCCAGGTGGTATCAAATGAACGATACGCCTCGGAAAAGTCTAGAGAAATGAAATGCAGACTCCAGGTGGTATTTAATGAACAATACGCCTCGGAGAGTCTGTTTTGCCTTTAATTCTTAATTGGTTAATTAAAGGTTTGAATGTGAACTCGTATGTAACCATGCTGATCGACGGCTGAATAACTGATGACCCTCTGGTGTCATATGTAGTGAGGTAACATTCTGTCACCCATTGGCCTGATCGGCTGGGACTGTAGCTAGCAGTCGGGGTGTGGGAGTGTCTGTCCCGTATAGATCTATACACACAACGCTCGCTCTCCCTCCAGGAGACTCTGGTTACAAGGTGATACCACCGTGAAGTGTCGTATCGAAAGTAGTATGTCACATTCTTTTGATAGTATTCAAATGTTTGCGTAGTATGTCATAGTGTAGTGAGGTTTTCTCTGTACTAGTATATAGTATATTCTCTTGTATAGTGTATAGTGTGTTCTCTTGTATAGTGTATAGTGTGTTCCCTTGTATAGTGTATAGTGTGTTCTCTGTTACACAAAGGTACTGAACTGAAGTGAAAGCTTTTATATCTAAACACATATATACGATATATAACTAACGTTTCAACGACATTCAGACAAATAACAGGATACCCTAAGCCCACAACCAAACAAGGAACAGGAAATAAGGTGAGCTATCAGTCCTAAGTCCTTCAAATCTTACTTATATAAATATATTAGTATAGATATGAGTTTGAAAATAATGTAAGTTTAAAAGAGTTTATAAACAGTTTTGGCTTCTAAAAGAGTTTAGTAAAATGTTTTGAAGTGCTTGAAATCCATATGTTTGATAACAATCTTGAAAGTAATAGTAAATCTTTCTGTTTGTTTTAGTCATTAATCACATGTGATTAAAACAAGGACTAGAATGTTTCAACTTGTATTCCCCCCCCCCCATAAAAGCATTTAAAATCATTTCAAAGGTTGATTAAGGGGTATGAACTCACCTGTAGTGAGTGGTTTGGATTGAAGTGCTGGATAGGATGCTAAGTGTCAAGTGAAGACTTGAGCACACACGGATCCTATTTAACATATAATGACACATATATGTATCTGATTAGTGTTTAGACAACTAGCTAAGCAAGTAAAGACACCCTAGGACATGGAAAACACCTTGCTTCAAATGTTAGAAGCACATAGGGTTGTAGCTAAGGGTTGTTGGGCCTCTTATTGGAGTTTACGGCCCAAATGGTAAAGCCCATGAGTTTACGGCCCAGGGGTTTACGGCCCATGGTGTTTACGGCCGTAAACTCATGTCTTCATGCTTCATTTTTGTGTGTTTAAGGTCCTATAAGTTTCCAGGAAGGGTTCTAGACTAAAGACCAAGACTTAGGAAGGAGTTAGGGACCATATGCACACAACATTAGGGTTTACGGCCAAGGGAGATTGCCTTGGCCGTAAACTCTCTTCTGGGCACGATTTCTTGGTGTTCAAAGACTGTTTCTAGTATATAACAAGCTAGGGGTAGTGTACTTACGTAGTAGAAGCTTGAGAGAGTGGTTAGAACCCAAAACACTAGTGTGTGTTCTTGGTGAAATGAAGAACACTTGAAGATCTACCCAAAAGAAGAGATTGCATGGATGAAATCAAGGGTGAATCAAGAAGAAAAGATGTATTAACTCGTCTATGGAAGGATTCACTTACCGGTTTGAAGATTTGGAGCAAAAACTTCAAGATCCTTGAGAGAGAATTCGAGTTCTAGGCTTGGAAAAGTGAAGAATGGCTGAAAAATGACTAAGGGTCGAATGTATATGAGGGAGTTTACGGCCAGCCTGTGTTTACAGCCGTAAACCCATGACCTTGGCCGTAAACTCCTCTTTTGAGGGTTTATGGAAAGGTTGATGGTTTACAACCCCTATTGGCACTTCCATTCACTTATTCCCTTAATGTACTAAGACCGGAATGCTCAAACAGACTCTAATTAGTGCTAAAAGTTGGTAGAAACGAGTCTAACTTTTGATTGGATTGAATGGTGTGTATAAGATTGAAATTTTGGGTTGTCACATGATCTCTAGAGGATCTAACATTTGTGGCACCTCTTATTCTGCAGCAAAAAGACATGCCAAAGTGTTGAAAATGGAGAAAGAAGAAAGGCCATAAAAGAACACATAGATCACAAATGAGATTGAGATTACCTTCAACGAAATAGATAGAACAGACATCCAGGATCCTCACCACGATGGATTGGTGATCACTCTTTACATCGCAAACCATTTTGTCAGGAGGATCCTTGTCGATAGAGGGTCCTTAGTCAAGATCATACTCCTAGACACTTTAAAAAGGATGAACATCCCTGAAGCCGAAATAGTCAAAATATCCTCAGTGATGATTGGATTCAGTGGCGAAACAAAACATACAGTCGGCGAGATAAAGCTACATATCTACATAGAGGGGGTAAACTCTATGTAACGGTTTTATGTAGTCGATACATTATCCTCCTATAATGTTATACTAGGTAGACCGTGGATCCACGATCTGAAGGCTGTCCCCTCAACATACCACTAAGGTGTCAAGATGCCCACCCCATAAGGAACAATAAAAATCATAGGTGATCAACAAGAATCCAAGGAGTGCTACAAGACTTCGATGAAATCTTTAACAGTACCACGACAAGGATAGCAATTAAAGCATGGGACACAAGGTGTGATGGAAACAAGAGAGAAGGATGTAAAGGAGGTGCCCCTAAACCCCGAGGATCTTGATGCCAAAGTCCTCATAGGATCGTTAATGCCAGAACAAATCGAGAAAGAACTAATAAATTTCCTAAAATATAGAAGTTAAACATTCACCTGGAACCATAAGGATATGACAGGCATACACAAAAATATTATAACTCATAAACTTAACATTGATCCTTCTTTTAGACCAATACATCGAAAAAGGAGAAAGTTTGCACTCGAAAGAAATCAGATCATCCAAGAAGAAATAGAAAAGCTTCTTAAAACAGGGACGATCAAAGAAGTCAAGTTCCCAAGATGGCTAGCCAACGTGGTCGTCGTGCAGAAGAAGAATAGAAAATGGAGAGTATGTGTGGACTATACAGATATAAATAAGGCCTTCCGTAAGGATCCTTTCCCCCTGCCACACATAGACTCCATGATAGATCCTACGGTTGGCCATGAACTGCTAAAATTTATGGATGCATCAGCTAGGTTCCAACAAATACAAATGGAACCATATGACCAAGAAGATACCACATTCATAACCCCAACATGTATATATTGTTATACCGCTATGCCCTTTGGTCTTAAAAATGAAGTTGCAACATACCAAAGGTTGGTTAACTGGATGTTCAAGGATAAAATGACGGACACCATGAATGTATACATTGATGACATGGTGGTAAAATCAAAGAAAGATGAGGATCACCTCCAGGATCTTGAAGACGCCTTCAACATACTAGACAAATACAACATGAAGTTGAACCCTTCCAAGTGCCACTTTGGAATGAGACCATGCAATTTCCTTGGATACATGATGACTAAGAGAGGAAGAGAAGAAAGTACAGAGCAAATAAAATCCATCATCGATTTAAGATCCCCATCTTCAGCAAAAGATATTCAGAGACTAACAGAAATAGGCACAACACTAAACAGGTTCATTTCAAGATCCTCAGAGAGGTGCAAACCTTTTTATTATATCTTGAAGAAGAAAAAAAGGTTTGAGTAGACTAAAGAGCACGAATATGCTTTTCAGGAACTTCAAAGTTATCTATGTTCTGCACCCTTGGTAGTGAAACCACTAGACTGGGAACCACTCCTCTTATACCTTCCAATATCCTCTAGTGTTGTAAGTGTATTTTTAGCCAAAGATCTCAACGGGGAACAACATCCCATCTATTAAGTAAGTAAAAGTCTCTTGGATCCTGAGACCATGTATTCCTATCTTGGAAACTAATATTTGCATTAGTAACAACTTTCACAAAATTAATACACTATTTTGAAATACATACTATACATGTAAGTACTAATTACCCCATTAAGAACGTTATGCGAAAACCAGAGATGTCAGGTAGGATTGGAAAAGTGGTCCGTGAAACTAAGCACATATGATATCAAAATATGAACCGAGATCATCAATATAGTCACAAGCACTAGCAGACTTTGTAGCTGATTTCAGTGATGATCTACGACATGAAGTAGAGTTGGAAAGCAAGGAACTCCAAAAAAAAGAAAGCATGGGAAGATGGACACTTGTCACCGATGGATCCAAAACATTTAGAGGAATATGCCTATGGATCATACTAAAATCTCCATAGGGGGACATCATACCCCAGACAGTTAGATGTGAATTCGATGTAACTAACAATGAAACTGAATATGAAGCATTGATCAAAGGATACAGTTGTCCAAGGATCTTCAAATCAATGATCTTCAGGTATTTGTTGGCTCCTTATTATTAACTAATGATTTTAATGGATCCTATGTAGTGAAAGGTGAAAGACTAGCACTATACAAATCCTCAAAAAGCTGGCCTCCGAATTCGAAAGATTTAGCCTAAGCCAGGTTCTCAGAAAATAAAATGTTAAGGCAGACACACTAGCCAACCTAGGATGTTCCCTTAAGATCTTGCCAGAAGTCAGGATCCCTATAACCCATATATTAATCCCAACAATAGAAAATCCCTCCAATAAAATTGATAATCACAATGGCCATGATCAAACAACCAACATAGCAATAATCGAGGATCCTAACCTTCAACCATTTCCTTAAGATCCTAATCTTCAGGATCCTAACATACATGATCCTCCTCAAAACACGAGATCCTGGATCATACCCCTTGTGAAATATCTCCAGAATGGTACGATCCCAAGTGAAGAGAAAAGTAACAGAGCGTTCAAGATGAAGGTCTCGCATTTTGTGATGATCCAAGGAAGACTATACAGGAAATCCATGGTAGGCCTATACCTTAGATGCTTAGAAGATCATGAAGTTGCAGAAGTCCTAAACGATACACATGAAGGATATTATGGCAACCACACTAGGGTCAGATCCTTATGCTCCAAAGTGTTAAGGACATGATACTACTGGCAAACGATGAAAATATATGCCCTTTTATACGCGTAAAAATGTGATGAATGCTAAAGGCATGACAACATCCTCCATCAACCTACAAAACCATTACATCCTTTCATCTCCCCTTCGCCGTTCATGAAATGGGGAATGGATATAGTTAGCAAGTTACTAAAAGCTCCTGGTGGAAAGGTGTTCATGTTAGTAATGACGGACCACTTCTCAAAATGGATAGAGGCCGAAGCCTTTGTTCAAGTACGATACAAGGAAGTAGTCTCATTTATCAAACGAAATATCCTGACCAGGTTCAGGGATCCCTGCTGAGACCATATGCGATAATAGATCTCAGTTCATACATAAAAGAACTAAAGACTTTTGCACAAGTTGGGGGATTAAAATGATAATGTATACTCCTATTCACCCTCAAGCCAACGGTCAAGCTGAACCCAACAATAAGATCATAATTAACAATTTAAAGAAGTGGTTAGATGAGAAGAAAGGAAGATGGGAAGAGGAATTTCCTTTTGTCCTATGGGCAAATAGGACCACTTCGAAGACAGCCACTGACCAAACTCCACTCTCCTTGGTGTTTGGAGAAGAAGTCGTGATCCCTATTGAAGTACTAATTCCAACGACAAGATATCAATTTCAGGATCAAGTGAACAATGACAGGATCCTACCCTAGGATCTTGACACTATCGATGAACTCAGGGATCTTGCCAGGATCTGCATTGCTGCTCATCAACAAAGGTTCACTAAATCAGATAAAAAGAACATCAAAGTCAGAATGTTCCAGGTAGGTGACTTGATACTTAGGAAAATGTTACAAATACCGAGGATCCTAATGCAAGGAAGCTAGCACCTAAATAGGAATGACCATATCTCATTGATTCAAGAGCAGGAAAGGGGGCATATTGGCTAGCCACCCTTGAAGGGAACATCTTGCCAAGATCTGGGAATGTCATCTATCTAAAATCATACTTCATGTAAGTTGTATTGAACATTTCAAACGAACTCAAGTTACACTCTGTCTACCCTTTACTTTTATCTAATTCTTTTATTCTTTTAAAAACCATTACTAACTTATGCATCAGAGGGTCGTTAGCCAAGCTAACGCCCACCCTAGCTAATGTTTGCTATACGCATGAACTCAAGGATCATGACACACAAGGATCCCAATATTCAAAGATCCTGACCTAGTAGGATCCAAACATTCGAGGATCCTAACACTCAGAGATCCCAATAGATACATAGTTATGCGATCTTAACGATTGTAGTATGCAAGTATCCAAGTAACTAAGAATAGAGAATGATAATATCTACTACGATTAAGGGTACTTAATACCCTCTAAGGTTTAAAGAGTTAATTACCTCTTTCATACGAGTTAATATTTCTACACCTCACTTGAACGTACGTAATCTCACTATGGGGTGAGAATAACAGGATCATTTCATGCTTCGGTAACTTGGAAATCATCTTATTTCTGAACATGTGTCGAGATCCTGGTGATTAAACCTAAGGTTTGTAACACTTGTTGGATTAGGTGTCTAAGCCCATAACTATAATTGGTATGTACTTGACGCGAGAGTAGCATGGTCCATTTCGGGATGCCTTCACCATGAGAATTTGATAGGATGGATATTTGAGTAAGAAGTTATTTGTGATTTATTAATATATTATAAGTATAATATATTAATTGAGGAATGATATTATTTAATTAGTATTGATCAAGAATTAATTTGGAATTAATTTTGTGGTCAAAAGAGACTAATTAAATATATGGGGATTGATTTGGTAAATCAATGATTCCTATAGTGTGGGCCAATTGTTATTTAGGATGGGCTAAACCAATATGATGGTCCATGGATAGTCCATGGAGGTTTAACCCATGGAGCCTAAGTAATATGAAAGGTCATGGAGCATTAGGGTTTGCATGGTTGTAACCCTAGTTATGCCACACCATAAAAGGAGTCCCTAAATCACCAAATCGGTACCCTAGTGTACTAAGAGTTCATTGATCCAATTTTTGTGCTTCATAACTTCTCTCTCAATATTCTCCGATTGTTCATGATGTTTGTGACTTGTTTGAGGTGCAACATTTTAGGCACTAAGCTCTTAAAAGACCAACGTCTACAACCTACAACAAAGAGGTAATCTTCTAACTCATTTCTATGATGTTTATGTCAAATTGTATGCTAGTTGTAGGCTTAATGCTTTGGTAACAATATTGCATGTATAATTAGAGAAAACGTAGATCCAAGGCATTTAGGGTTGTACGTGCACCATAGGATGTTGTAGTATACCAAAACCCAACAGTGGTATCAGAGTCAATGGTTGTTTTCTATTATATTTGATGCTTGCTTAAGATTCAAAGCTGGAACGTTTTTCTGCATTTTGACTGATGAACTCGCCGAGTGTACTGGGTGACTCGACAAGTCCACATAGTAAATCATGAACTCGGCGAATCCAGTTCATGAACTCGTCGAGTAGGTGCTCCAGGGTGCAGATTTTCGAGTTTTGGCCAGAAATTAGATTAGGATCAATACCCCAAATTGTTTTTTAAACCATGAAATCTATATTTTCATAAGGTAATAATCATGCTTGTCCAATTTAAATATAATTGTCATAATTTCAAGACTTTTGTTAGTGTATATGATTAGGTTAATTTCTTGAAGATTGATGATATGAATTATCTTGTTCTTATGAGTTTAGTTAGATCATAAATAAATTATTTGATAATTTTTGTTAGTTAAATAATATGATCTAATTTCCTTAAAGGAATCCATAACTTGTCCTCAAGTTATGGAAAATGAAAAGGTTTTCTTTTAAAAGGTTATTAAAACTCATAGGTTATGGAAAATGAAAGGTCTCATTTTTAAGAGTCCTTTTAAATGGTTTTAAAGTCTTCCATAATTTGTCCTAAGTTATGGAACATGAAAAGTTTTTCATAAAAATCACATTAAACTCATAAGTTATGGAAACCAAAAGTTTTGACAAGTTTCAAAACTTGCTCTCAAGTTTTGGAATTTGTAAAGTCTCAATTTTGAATACTTTACTTCCAAACCCTAGAGTTTTAAAAGTTAAAATTCAACCCTTATGCTATTATATTATTATAAGTTTAATAATTATATATATATATATATATATATATATATATATATATATATATATATATATGTATAAGACAAGTCAGTCTTACCGTTAGTAGGCCTCATTCACGATATCGGTCTATAAGGGGGTATAAGGTTACTGCCTATAAAATGACAGTTTAATGGGTGTTCACTCTCACCCACCGCTTCCTTGACTGGTGGAGGGTCGTTAGCCGAATGGGTAGGATAGGACATTAATTCTTCGTCATTAAAAGTATAATGATAAAAAATATAAAGTAACTAAACTTTTATTAATTCCTAATCTTAGTTACTTTAGGAAAAATGTGAAATGGTGCTAATCCATGAAATTACACTTTGCACCTTGTTAAGTCGTTAGTGGAGCGTGTGTGGTTAATTGGTACACTAATCTAGGACTGACAATGTGTGGCAAAGGGTAACTTGATGTTAATCATAGATCAATGTAGCATGTGTGGTTAACCGGCATATTGATTAAGTGATTTGTAACATTGGGTGTCCCAAGCTAATTTGCATGGTTATTTACACCTTGTTTGTGATCCTCGGCATCCTAGTCACAAACTTGAAGGGCACAATCGAGATTTAAACATGCCATTGAAAAGTTCAATGAATCTCAAAGGATCTAGGAATTTCAAATCCAATTAAAACTTAATAATCTATTTCGTTTTGCATGGTGGAAATTGGTAAATCGTCATTTACCTACCTTCAAATATTCTACAATTGGATTACAACCTCCCTTTTCGCAATTTTAGAGTATTGTGTTGGGTCCTAGCCTTAATATTTCGTTTTGGGTGTTATATTAAGGACTTAAATCAACTAACTTGAATTTCTCCCTCATAGATGTCTAGTTCTGACAACTATGGTCTTCCTTATCCTTTTGGAAAAAGCTTTCCTAGTGAAAAATGATATCCTACATGGCGATCAAGGTGAAAGATTAATCCCTTTGTCGTGCATTAATGGGATTGGAAATCAATATTTCACTTCCTCCAATTATTCTCTCTAACCCACAAGTTTAAAGACTTAAAAAGTTTAAGGTCACTCAATTCCCATTGGCAAGCAAACACAAAGATGGAAGTCTGTATGTTCCAACATCTTGGATATGAAGTTACATATTGATAGGCTGGGAGAGTTGGGTGTTGAAGTCTCAAGGAAGTTGGCTGTTGACTGGGTTCTTCAGTCACTCCCTGAGTCGTATAGTGGGATCATTAAGGACTACTATATGACAGACCACGACATGACCCTTATTGATCTTACCTATTTGTTGGTTGCTGCTGAATCAGCAATGATTTGGTGCACATGTAAAGAAAATTTGATTGGAAGGTCTACTCCCCAAACTTCCATGGACATTAAAAATGGTAACATTGGAGGCCCAGAAAAGCTTTCTCTTCTCAATGGAAAGGGATCAACCATGGAAAAATCAATTGACCAAATGGTAAAGAGAAAGGCTACGTCTGAGATAGTCCAGTATACTATTCCCAAAAGGTCCATATGTTCCTATTGCCAAGAGAAGAGGCATTGGTTGCGAAGCTGCTCTATGTACTTGAAAGATTATAAGGATGGTAAAGTTAAAAAGTTTGACTCTACTTCAGGTAAGTCTAATATCTAACTCTATTAAGTTCCTATTTGGAGATTCTTAATACATGATGTAATGTAATTACATTTTGATGTTTTGGAGAATCGAAGGAAAGAAAGGAAGCTTAAAGGAAAAGCAAGTTGATTCTGATCACGAAGAGATGGATTTCGATCGCATGGTTCGGTGATCAGAATTTTGAGTTGTTTCTTAAGAGTTGTGATAGATTGTTTAGGAATAGATAACAACATAGTTTTCATTTGTAATTGCATTGTAAGAAAAAATCTTTCCGTAGTTTTATAAATAAAGAAATTTTTTTTATTTTATCTAATTTTAATTTTCCTTATAATGGCATTGGTAAAAAATTGTTGTTTATATAATTCCATTGATAGCAGTATTGGAAAATAGATTTGATTCTTTCGGTTGTGGTAGTGTCAAAATTTACCAAATAAGGAAAGATTCTCATCACCTAAGTTTCAGTTGGATAGAAACTTGGAATCATGCAACTTGTATTGTGTGATAAATGAGAACTTCATCTTTGGGAAATTAAGACTAATTCCTTGTTCACATGTATATGTGAGTCAAGTGAAGGACTAGGGGATTGGGTACACTTGGTTGTGCGCTGGTCAGGTGCACCACAAAGAGCTAGCGATAAGAATATTTATTATGATTTACTAAAGTTTAGTAAATATGGTTATGCTTACAAGATTAAGTGTAATTCTGAAACATTGGAAAAGTTTCAATGTATGGCAGAACGAATAAGAATAATCAAATTAAGCAGAAAGATAAAAGTTTCTCCAATCTGAAAAGATGGGAGAGTACTCAAGTATCATGTTTTATGATTATCTTAGTGATTATGAAACCATATCACAATTGATTCTCTAAGAACATCTTAGTGCATTTGTGTGTCTAAGAAGAGGAATCGTGAATTATTGAAATGGTTAAATAAAATAGATGAATCATACTTCATTCCAAACACAAGTCTTAGAGTCACACTCCAAGATTGTGCCTTGAGTGACATAATCTTAAGAAAGGTTTATAACACTTATCAAATGTAGAGTCTAATGTTTTCTACTTTTGTACATTTGAAATTGGTAAGTTGTGATGTTTTTGGATAAAACAAAGACCAACTAAGGCCAATTGTGTGAAGTGTTTGTCTTGATAAGAGACCGCACTAACTCTTGAATATTTGTTTGTCAAGTAATGTTTCTTGACAAAAGAGAATTTTATATGTCAAGAGGTCAGTTGGAGTCTTAAAGATCTTGAAAACTTTCAAGAACTAATCAAGAGTAAACCTATTGTTAATCACTAGCACATGACTTGAGGTTTGTAACCTATCGTGCTGACATATTCTTGTTTATGTGACCATTCCAAATGGAAAGAAATTAAGATTGAATAAGTTTAGTCGATAGGAGTTTGGATTTGTCACTAACCTAGTCTTGTGATTATGGTTATAACAAATTCACATCGATAGGAACACATACACCATAAAATCTACGTGTCATAAGGTTTCTCTCCAATCCATGAAAACGATTTTGAGGAAACGCTTTCACTAAGTAGATTTTAAGATAGCAATTGTGATATCTGCATTCTCATATTCGATTATGATTACGGCATCCCTCTTCATAGTTCGAATTGTGAGAAATGGCAAAGGTCTAAACATTTGAGACTTATTGCTGTAAGATCTAAAATTGTTTAGACACACATGTGAGCTATCTAAGGAAAAGTGTATGATTTTGAGAAGCCTAGATAAAGTCTTATCGAAGCATCTCATGTCAGAAATCTGAACTTTGGTAAGGAAGTCAATAAGTATTGATTTCTAGAAGTCCAGCTGATTTCTGGGTACATGTCAAAGCTAGTAGGAGCATAAGTTTTATGCTAGTAAGAATGTAATTATTATGCTAGTGGGAGAACAATTATTAGGAGTTAGCAAAGTTAATTATAGAAACTAAAAGTTTCAATTTGCAAAGATGCAGGGTTTGAAATGTTGTTTTGATATAATTAAGGGAGAGGAATTATACTTCATTTCAAATCTAAAAGCTTAGATTGAGATTTTTATCAAATTTAGTCAAGGATATATATGAATACTATGTTGGAATGGTTCAACATAAGGAAATTCTATATATGGAAATGTTAATTGCGTTCTCAAAATCGATTATGATTATGGCATCCCTCTTCATAATTCGATTTATGAGAACATGGAAAATAGAAATATTATAGCAAAAGACTCATCAAGTGTCATGTCTTTATGTAAGACATTGTGAATCGTCTCCCATATGCTTCGGGTATAAGATCGATTGCATATTCTCGTGTTCTAATTTTTCCAAATGCATAGGGAATTAAGAGGGAAATAGGAATAGAACCGAATATGACTAAATTGGTTAAGCAATTGTCGAGGAAAATCTGAGGTTTACCAAAGATTGGTTGCTTATGGACAGTTGGAAGTATATTTTGAATTTTGGAACGACCATATTGACATACTATGAGAAGAGGTAACTCTTGTTCAGAAGTGATTGTCAAAATGGGAATATGGAAATGTTTCCATAAGTGGAAGTTATTCTTTAAATCTGTGTAAGATTAGAAAACGTAATGCAAGAAGGATGTTTAAAGGAATGTACTTTTGAATGTGAGACTTTATTTCCTTGGAATTGCTCTCTATTGGAATACTTTGTAATGTCTGTTGTCAAGTCTCTGTGACTTTTGTGCATAGTCATTACAAGAGGATCATTGCATACAAGGTTAGAATCTAACAGATTTCAGTAAATGGCAACATTTGGTATTCTTACATTTATCATAAGGATTTGGAATTGTGTAATGAGCATCATTGAAATGTTGTCAATTGATCTATTTCACAAAGAAAGGACCATAGGCAAACATAGTGTGCATGCTTGGAGCATGGGATAACTATTGTTTTAATTCAAGTATTAAGTCGATTATTCGAAACATTATACAATGAATAATGAGTAATCAATATGACGATTAGATAAAAGGTGTTTTATTTACACTCAAAAGTTTTGGGGCCGTATAGGATTAGTATTATTCTTGTGTTTCACTTTGCATGTTTTGACTTCTCGAATAACTAGGTTATTCAAACCATCCACAGTCGATCATACTTTGGAAGTAGGTATTGAGGCAAGACTATCATAAATGGGTCTGTAGGATTGTCTAAGGTGTTAGACATAGCACAAGTTTTTTTCAGTATTCATGAGTACTCTTGTAATAAGATTTGAGTATTGGATTCAACCCATGATCATTTGTATCACTTCATGGATTTTATCACGAGTGATCATGATACGATAATATCTTATATTCTTGAAACGGAGACATATGAGTTGCAGTTTACAAGTCGGTTGCACATTGATAATATAAAAACGCACCGATAATTCGTTGTTATAAAATGTATTGTTGTGTGTGATTTGATGAGTAAATAGAGCAAGCATATGAGTCAAAGTTTATCTGTTACTTTTACCCTAATGGGATAAAAGCGATATCTATGGGTCTCTCAAAGATTTAATGATGACAAACCTAAGTGCTTGGCCAAGCCTGGACTGATTTGATTTGTTCAATTAGTCGGTCGTCATAAATCGGAAATCGGGAAACAACACATGAACAGAGAGAATGATTATAATCCATGTCTAAGTTTATACGATATCTATAATGGAGGAATATATGATCCCTTATCTAATGGACGCGTCATTTGATTTGTTCAGAGTTCGACAACGACTTTTGAGAGCTACGATTGCTATTCGGGTTTTGGAGTCGTACTTACAATAATAGTTATTAGACTTATTCAAGTGGGAGACTGTTGGATTAGGTGTCTAAGCCCAAAACTATAATTGGTATGTACTTGACCCGAGAGTAACATGGTCTATTTCGGGTTGCCTTCATCACGACAATTTGATAGGATGGATATTTGAGTAAGAAGTTATTTGTGATTTATTAATATATTATAAGTATAATATATTAATTTAGGAATCATATACTTTAATTAGTATTGATCAAGAATTAATTTGGAATTAATTTAGTCGTCAAATGAGACTAATTAAATATATGGGGATTGATTTGGTAAATCAATGATTCCTATAGTGTGGGCCAATTGTTATTTAGGATGGGCTAAACCAAAATGGTGGTCCATGGATAGTCCATGGAGGTTTATCCATGGAGCCTAAGTGATATGAAAGGTCATGAAGAATTAGGGTTTGCATGGTTGTTACCCTAGTTATGCCACACTCTAAAAGGAGTCCCTAAATCACCAAATCGGTACCGTAGTGTACTAAGAGTTCATTGAGCCGATTTTTGTGCTTCATAACTTCTCTCTCAATATTCTCCAATTTTTCATGATGTTTGTGACTTGTTTGAGGTGCAACATTTGAGGCACTAAGCTCTTAAAACGTCAATGTCTACAAGCTACAACAAAGAGGTAATCTTCTAACTCATTTCTATGATGTTTATGTCAAATTGTATGCTAGTTATAGGCTTAATGCTTTGGTAACAATATTGCATGTATAATTAGAGAAAACATAGATCCAAGGCATTTAGGGTTGTATGTGCACCATACAATGTTGTAGTATACCAAAACCCAACAACACTGACGTGTTATCTTAAGATGGGGCTTTCCCCAATAATTTCCTAAGGTTAATAACACTGACGTGTTATCCTAAGTTGGGATTTTCCCCAGTTATTTCCTATGTTTTATAACAATAAAGTGTTATCTTAAGTTGGGATTTCCCCCAGTGATTTGTTAAAATTCATAAACATTGTCATGTTTTCATAAGTTGGGATTTTCCCTTGAAAATGTCTAAGGATTGTAGGATTATCATGTTACAAACAACGATCCTTCTCGTATATTTTCTAAGTTGGGATTATTCCCAAGTAATTCCTAAGATGGGATCCTTCACAATTTTCTAAGAAAAAGCCCAATAAGGATCCTCAACGATGAACTCCTGGGGTAAGGATCCTTTCATACGCAAACTCCTGAATCATGCTAAAGGAATCACATCATCAAATTTTCTCTTAACTCAAAGGATAATAAATCCTAA
Source organism: Lactuca virosa (assembly GCF_052849685.1). NCBI lineage: Eukaryota > Viridiplantae > Streptophyta > Magnoliopsida > Asterales > Asteraceae > Lactuca > Lactuca virosa. The sequence goes on along the minus strand of NC_136428.1, from coordinate 329,749,849 downwards.
AAAGCACCATGTTCCATCTATATATTTTTTAAAATTATTTTTTCCTTAGTAATATTTGAAGGTTTGTTATCCTAAAAGATCATAAGTATTTTAAGATCCCAAATTAATGACTAACTATTTTCAGGTTATCCATATCTTGAAGAATTCTTGTTAGACTTGAAAATTCAGGATCCTGATTATGTAAGGATCCTCAGAAATCCTATTACTATAACAACACAAATCAACCACACGAGCAAAAAATATACCAACATCAACTACTTAAGTGCATAAAATAGAAAGGGGTTGCCCACCAACCCCATAAAAAGTGAAATATTGTCTTACATACCCAAAATATTAAAAGTTATTTTTATCTAAATAAAATCTAAGCTGCAGAATGATCACCACCTATCAGAGCCACCTATATCTTCTCTCCCCCTTCCTTTGGCTGTGATGCTTGATTGGCAACAATAGGCTCGACAGTTAATTTTCCCAGGGCCTCATGCCATCCGGCCACATTCTAGGATTCTGAATTCTCAAGATCCTCCACAAGCTTAATTTTCGCCTCCCAAACAGCAAAAACAACATTCGCCTTCACTTCCGCAATAACGTCGCCCATCTAAGCCACATGCTTTTATTCCTTCTTAGCTTTTCCTTGGCCAAATTCTCCACCTTTTGTAGGAGCTCCATGTTGATTCCCTCCTGCTCCCTCAAAGCCTGCTCTGTTTGAGCAAATTTGGCCTTGAGATCCTCATGGGAGCGAGAGACGTGTTTAGTAACCTAAAAAGAACAGCAATAAGTAGAAAACATTAAATGGAAAAGAACATAAGATGGCTTACCGATTGGGATAAGGAGATCAGCTTCTTTAACGCCTCGTCTGTTCCAAGATTCTCAAGATCCCAGGCATCGGATGGTTTCCTATTGTGAGATGTCGGGGTCCTTATAATAAGATCAAGTTGAGTCTTCATAGGAGGAAAAGAATGAGGGACCTTTTCCTTATTCACATTAAGCAGGCTGCCAAACATGTCATCTTCAAGCTCAGACAATACAAATCAAGCACTAGAGCGAGTGTTCTTGGATCCTACATATTGAGAAGGATCCCTATAAGTTTAGGATCCTAATGTCGAAATAGATAAATACACCAAGAACGATCCTTCCCGGTGGACATTGAAGTTGTGGTGGATGAACCTTCATGAAGGCTAGGACACTTAAACTTGAATGATCTGACGCCCACAGATAAAGCAAGATAACTCGTGATCAAAACTTGAATGATCTGACGCCCACAGGTATCCTCAGTAATAGTAAAAGCTTCTCAAAACTTGAAACCTGCATCAAAATAAACCAAATAGGAAGAGTAAATCCTTGGATACTCATGATTAACAAATATATCCTACCATTTTCAACCCACACTTTAGGAAAGATATCCCCGCCATCAACATAATCACGCCTCACAAAAAAGTATATTTCCTTCCAGGCTCCGTTGTTATGTTTTGTTTTCAGAATGGGAGGAGGTTTGTTGGTCTTGATCTTAAGTAGAACACATGAATTCCCAAAAGTAGAAGGTCCATAAACATAAGCCAACTCGGCAAGCCAATGTCTAAATTATGGGAAGGTTCACTCGATCAATTTAGTATAAAATCCTACAGACGATGGGCATTGCTGAATATATGAAAACTTGGTGGCTTGATAGAAATCGGAAACGATGCCCAAAAAAGGGTATTTGCGACCCAAAGAAAAGGGATAGTCAGAGAAGCATACCCAGGAAGGAGAAACGAAATCAGGTTAAATAGAAGCTTCGAAGGGCCTGAAGATTACATCGGAGGGAAAAGCTCCATTGGATTTGATAGAATGCATGTCTTCATCATCAAAGTACAGACTGCATCATAGCATAGGATCCCATGATCAATGAAGTCATTTTCAAGAGGGGCAGTAATGCTGGCACGAGAATGGGTCGCCTTCTAGCCATGATCGGAAAAAAAAAGGAAAACAAAAGAAAACAGAAGAGAAAGAAATTACCTATGAAGGTGGTCGGAGATGGTCGTAAGGAGTATTGGGGAAGGTAAAGGAAATTAAATCGATTACCCCCATTTAGCCTAAGTGACGGAAGAGAGAGAACGTGATTTGACTAAACAATAATGCTTATGGAATGGATAAAACTTATTCGATTAGGGTTTGAAAATTCAAATTTCTTATCTCTCTTATTTTTTAAATTATACCTCTAAATATTTAAAAACTAACCTTAATATTTCGCAGGTATAATTTGGGGGCAATTGTTAGGGGCAGGAACCCATAATTGTATTTAGGATCCTTAATATTTTTGAAGCCTCGGGATCCTTAAACATATCCTAGGATCCTGAATATTATCACCAATATTCCCTCACACTTATAACGGCTATATTCTTCTTTATTTTTCTCACATGTGTAGAATTAGTTAACACAAGACTCATTCTCATCGGAGAGTCACTAAAACCATGCTTAAGACTCGGGAATACTAAGTCAAATAACCCGCAAATACTTGTTCAAGGAGGATCCCGGAAATATCAGACTTCTTGTTGATGAACTTAGATAATAAATAACGCCTGTAAATTGCACATTAGACACATAATTAGCTATACCATTGCACTTGTACTCATTTTAACTTCATTATCTCTGTAATCTCGTTTTGAAATCAATAAAACACAACAATGCAGGTGATCATTATCACATCCCAAGGTTTTATGTCGGAGATCCTACAAAGGGTCAAAGGCTTTCCTTATAACTGCCTTGTCTCACTTTGATTACTATTCGATACTTGCATTAACTTAAACACAACAACCTCTCATACAATTTGGTTAAATTGCACTTGATATATTTTTTTTACCAAAACACATAATATGAATGTGTTCAAGTTTCAAAATAATCAGAGAAGAAGAAGAAGTGGAAGTGTCAATGTGTGCATCGATCAAATAATATTTTTATAAATAACAATAATAAATAAAATTCTGATATTCTTGGGATTGTAGTTGATCTTTGCTTAACTTGACTTTCTCGAGAGTCTTTAACGTTAATTAGGCATGACCACGTGTAGTTGACTTGGTCTATTCCTTTTTCATTAAGCCTTAATTTCTGACACAAGATATTACAAGAAATACGATGGCAGACCAAGATACTGATTAAATCTAGGATCTTGGGCTTGCCCAGGATGTTAGTTCAAGTTCAATATATAGAAATGGTAAGTCAAAATTTCTACCCCCAACATGTAGGGTTCGATTTTGCTAGGGTTATGGACCCTATTTATAGCTGGTGGAAACCCTAATTTGAATAATTAAATAATAGTATTTTAAACCAATACAAATTAGTTTTCTTATCAACTATTGGAGGCTTCCAGAATCTATCTAGAACATTCTCAAAACCATCCAAAGCATGGGAGGTTGTAGAATTGTCTCTCTTGCACAACTATTGAACAATTGCAATTCAACCGTTGGACCCTTAATTAATTCTAATTAACACCAATTAATTTCCAATTAATTCTAATTAATTCTTAACTAGTTCTAATTAATATATTAATCATATAATATATTGACAAATCATTTAATCTATCTCTTAATATCAATCCTAGTTATTTCTAGTTATGAGGGCAACCTAAAAAGGACTTTACTTTTATTCACTAAGATTATACCAATTTAGTTAAGACCTTAGACACCTTAATCCAACATCGCTTTGTAGCAATTTTAGAGTGTTCTCATTGAAGGTACTAGTTGGAATTATAAAAGGAAGTAAACCATTGGTTTGTTGGTGCTAGCCTCAGAGGGTTCAGAAAAATGTATTCCTATGTTTGGAAGTTTGACATGAAGTTGGATTATGTTACTGGATGTGGGAATCCTTGGAGTTTGGAGTAGTAGCAGCTCAAGTTGGATGGTGTGGGTTTGGAAAACCCACAAGGGAGTACGAAGGGTGTTTCGGGAGTGGTTTGGAGACGAGGATTTCTAGGACGAAATCCAAATAAGTGGGGGGGGGGGGGAGGGGGGAGGGGGGAGGCATTTGTAACACCATGTTTGCTGAAGTAAGTTAAATTCACATTGATTTGTTTGAAGATCAAGATTTGGGGTTTTGGTGAAGAGCACCGCGAGATGCGAAACAAGTCAATAAGTAGCGACGCGACGTCTAAAGGTCATGGCGTGAAGCCTTTTAGGACGAAAACCTTAGGTCTTGGTCCATAAGCCATATATAATGGTGCCAACTTTTAGGGTTTCTCCCAAAAATCAATGTATTTTGCCAGGACATAGCCCTATCCCCTTTGTGCATTGTGAGTGGATTTTTTTTAGTGTTTAAGAGTCCTCTGAATAAGAAATAAACCATTTGGAGTTTGGGGAAGTGTTGTTCAATGAAATTTCCATCTTCTAGACCCTCCAAACGCATTGTAAGTTGTTGGTTTAAGTCATTTTAACCTCATGTCCTTGAAGTTTGATCAATTCAAGAAATCTAGCTTCCAAATGAGCATGTTTCTGACCTTTAGGAAGAAAAAATGAGTGTCCATGTATCCTTTTTTAACAATGCACGAAGTTACGAATTTAAAATGGCTTAATCAAGTTAGAGTTTTGTAATGGGAAAGATCTAGCCATTAAGATGAATCAAGTTGGAAACTTTATCCTTTAAATCAATGGAAAGATTCATATATGAAAATCTAAGCTTTGATATGAAGAATTAAGTGCTTAATGGGTAAGAAGGATTTTCCCTCGAGAGTCGCGACACAACCAAAGATAGTTCACTACGCAAATGTTTGATTGAGTTCGTGACTGTTTTGTCACATTGTGATAACGACGTGACCATTAGATAGTCATGACATGTTAACCGTTGACCATTTACTGTTTAACTAATTTGACTTTTAGTTAAACTTCGAGGATTACGTTGTAGATTGAGGGTTGACCTCTGATTGTTATCTAGGTGATTCGTGAGACTGTTTCTTGTGAGGCCGAGTGTGTAGTTGTGGTTCTTTAGTTTTTAGTTCAAATGAGTTATCTCATTATAGTATGTGTTACAATATATATATCCTCTATATGATAGGGTCTAAATGTATTGTAATACGCTGATTAGGCAAGTAGGCTAGTATAGTCTTCTGTCTGTTGATTTTTTGATTGTTTAATTTTATGATATGTCAACATATTATAATGAGGGGTTGATGGTGGATCAACACTGGAGTTGGGAGCCTAGATACTCAGTCTTGAAGGTGGATCAACACTTGATTCGAGAGCATACATACCTATAGTTGATGATGGATCGACACTGGAGCCGAAAGCTACTGACTAGATGGATTGACAATGGAGTCAAGAGCCTATTTATATGGTGGATTGGCACTAAAACCGAGAGCCTTTGTTTATATTCATTTGTATGTGTATTGTGGTGTGTGTATTTTCAGGAACTCACTAAGTTTTGGTTTACGGTTGTTGATTTATGTTTTTCAGGTAGTTCCTCTGATCGAGGAAAGACTCAAACTTGACTATATTGTACTCACATCGTTGTTAGTTTTATATAGGCTTCTACTATTTATGATGTTTGATACATTTTGGCACTATGGTTTGATGATGTTTAGGAAAAATTACTACTTTGACCTTTTTTATGAAAATGTTTTAAAAGGTTTGCTTATGTTTTCAAAAGAAAATTTTGGTTTTTGAAAAATTGGATGGTGGGATACTCTTTATGCTTATGATGAGTAATTGAAGATGTACAAATGAACTTCACGTAAAAGTCTTGAATAAACTTCACGTGGTATGTGGTATTTTCGAATTCTCACTACACTGACATAGAAATGTTGTATGAGGCACATGCATGCAATCATGGATTACCTTGCATGATAGACAATACTGATTGTATACATTAGGCTTGGAGGAATTTCCTAAAAACATGGGGATGTCAATAAATGAGATATGATCATTATGACCCTAAGATTACGTTCGAAGCAGTAGCCTCACAAGATTTATGGTTTTTCATGCATTCTTTGTGTTATCGGTTCCAAGAACAACATCCACATGTCAACAATGTACTAAATGGAACCACACCTAATTGCTAGTTTTAGGTTAACGGAGTAAAATTCAAGCATGTTTATTATCTTGTTGACTAGATATACCTTAATACGCCTACTTTTGTGAAGATATTTGCCTATCTTAACAATGATAAACAACAAAGGTTCAAGGTAGCACAATAATCAACAAAGGACGTCAAACGAACTTTTGATGTTCTCTAAAGTCGTTGATATTGTTTGAAACCCTTCACGGGCAATGCAACCTAGAAAAATTAGAGAAATAATGCACATTTGCAATATATTAAATATATGATTTTAAAAGACAAAGGTCGATCTATATGTTCTTTTCAGGAAAACGAACTTTTAACCGTTCAACAAGTTCTAGAAATAAATCAAGATATCCTTCGTGAATTATATTGTAATAAACCACAACTTACAATCGAGTCTCTTGGAACATATTGTAAATTTCTACATACCAACTTTAATGACTGATTTTTTTAGTTGTATTTCTCTATTTTTTATTATTTATTGGTTATATTTTTTTATTTCTTATTATTAATAACTATTTGTAATTATTTTATTAATAAAAATTATTTTTTTAAAATTATTTTTTTAATAAATAATTATTTTATTGCTGTTTCCCATATATTTTTACTAGTTTTCATTCTTTTTTATTTATTATTTAATAAATAAGTTGCAAATTTATTATTTAATAAGTATGTTGCAGGATGAAAGAGATAAGAAATATGAGATTTTCATATTTGAAAAATGGTTTAGGGATAGAATGAGAAGCGGAAGAAACAGCCAATTTGACATTAATATAAAAAAATATCTAGGTGTGGCAAAAGTCGACACGACACGACAAAAATACACGACACGAAACGAAATTGGGACGAAATAAAAAATCGAATTCTTGTTCGTGTCGTGTTCGTGTTGTGTAAAAGAAACACGAAATTGTGTCGAGTCGTGTTCGTGTCTGTAATTCGAAACGATAATAACACGATAACAACACGACATTAAACACGAATATAACACGATTATAAACACGAATATGACACGATTTTAAAACGATTAAACCACGATATTGACACGATAATTTGTTTTTGTAATAAATTAAATAATAAATTAAATAATAAATTTTATATTTTAAGCATATAATATAATTATTCAAATAAAAAGGTTTCGTCGGCTCCTTTGAGAATTGAACGAACGTGCACTGGAAACTCAATCGACAATTTCCCTTCCCCATACTTGAATTGATGGCTTTGTTAACGACACTATGCTCAATCGATTGTATTAAAGGGTTCCAATTCTCCCTTAAATCGCACGTATCTGCTCTAACATTTATCCCAATCAAGTGATCAACCCTAACTTTCCAATACCTTCTCATATCAGTTCTTACCGATCGCATTGTTGAACCACCATTGCTGATCGAAACAAGTGAAGACGGTGAAGGCGTGAAGCACTGAAATTATATAACTCAGTTCTTACTGATCACAATCAAGGTATTTTTTTCATGTGCTCTTAAATCGATTCTCAGATTTCTCTTAAACCGCTAAGAACTTATATAACTCAGTTTTTTTCCTCTTAATCGATTCTTGAGACATATTCGTAATTGATTCCAGTCATTTGATGCTCTATCATTTTCGTTTTTCTAATCAGTGGTTTAATTTGATTTCTTAAACAGTTTTATAAGAAATCAAGTTATGTCCTTTTTTCTTGTTCTTCCTGATTCATGTTCTTGATTCTATTTTTTTCCTCTTCTTCCTTATTCATGTTCTTGATTCTATTTTTTTAGTATATTTTACTATATAACTTATACTTAATCTCTGTTTGCAACTGCAAAACTTATTAGTTTTTTTTTTTTTTTTCTGTTCTTGCTGATTGTATGGGATATAGGCATATAGCTATTGATTGTACACGTTTTTATTAATGTGTGTTGTGTTTAATATTCTTCTTTTGTATCTGATTACATACTTTTTACTAGATTGCTTCTTGTCTTTTACACAAATGTACAACTTATATTTCGTAGATTTTTTTATGTTCTTACTGATTGTAGGGATATAGCTACTGATTATACACTTTTTTGTTATTGTGTGTTGTGTTCAATATTATTCTTCTGTATTTGATTACATACTTTTTTTCTGATTGCTTGTCTTTTACACAAATGTACAACTTATATTTCATAGTTTTTTTTCTTATTCTTCCTAATTATAGGGGATTTGACTACCGATTAAATTCTGATATGAAAAGGTCAAAACTCGACACAGCTTCTGCAGCTGTAGCTCCTCAGGTATTCCAATTTTTTATTAACTTTCTGTTTACAAACTCTTTTCTGCTTACTTTTGTGCTTAAGTTTCTGATACACATTTTTTTTCACTATAGCATCCGAGTCAGCTTTTAGTAATGGTGGTCGTGTTCTTGATAAATTTCGAAGTTCGTTGGCACATAAAAATGTTGAAGCTATAATTTGTGCAAAAGATTGGTTGTTTGGGATTTTAGGTAGTTTGTTATTTTTGTTGAAACATTTGTATAATGTTATTTAACTATTATAATATGTTTATTATTGTTTGTAGGTGATGAAGAGTTGTTTTTACAAGATCTTACACAAGATATTATGGAATTGGATAGCAAGGGAAATGATACACATGAAGCCATGGAGTGACAAGTTTGATAGAGAGACAAGTTTGAAGATATTTAGCATTATATGATGTGATTTTATGTTGTTTTTTGTCATTAAGTTCACATTTTTCGTTTTTAAATTTACTTTTTGCAAGAACTTATCGACGACATTATTATGGAAATGGTTTTTTTTGTTAAATTTTGTCGTGTTGTCGTGTTTTTCGTGTTTTTTATTTTTTCATGTTCGTGTTAATGAAAACTAACACGACATCGTGTCGTGTCGTGTTCGGGTTGGGTAAAATTAATTCGTGTCGTGTCGTGTTAGCTAAAAACACGAAACGATGACACGATTTGCCACCCCTAAAAAAATCCTCTTTGTTGTAGAAGCCCATGCTCTCTAATTCGAAAGCCTTAACCGGTGATGAATCCCCATAAACTCGTGAAGATAGGACTATCGAAATACCTCCTCCTTCAGTTTTGAACACGTCCTAACAATGTTCTGATCACGTAGAAACTTGTATTATCTTTAGTTTTTTCTTAACCGTAATCTAATTTCAAGATTACCCATCCTCATTATATGAATGTCACTTAAAGACATTAGGAACTATCTGTCTACTAAAAACAGTTACGATTGATATCTATAATTTTCACCATGAATGGAGAAGCATTATATATTTTTAAAGAATACATATATTTATACCTGATCAAATACAGCCGTCTATAGGTTAGGAAGGACATGTTCCAATGATGAGATGGAAAAGTAGGAGGCATGCTATTATCATCTTGTGCAAATTTAATATGGAAGATGTTCAATTTGATGCCTTGGGGTTTTGGTTTTTTCACCAACCATATGTTCCAAATTATCTTCGATATAAATATTAATTTAATCAATTAATTAACTCTATGGCCGGAACTAAACTTTTGGAAGCCAAAATTTATATTCCTACTTGCAAATTTAAATAATAAATTAAACACACATTTCTTTAGGTATGCATATTTTATTTACAAGGGTGTTTTGATGTTCTTTTTAGAAAGTACCCATGATTGTTATATCTTTGTCGTAACATTATGTAAGAAATGACCCTTGCACATTTGTCGTAATATTACGTCACCAATGACCGTTAGTGACGTATAACTACACAATAGTAATTAACGATTACAAGTAGACACCGAATAAATGGCAAACTTAGTGGAAAAATAAAATTAAAAAGCATAAACCCAATGTTAAAAAACGGTAATACCCTAAAAGAATAAAATCTGAATATTAAAAGCCAAAGTACCAAGCCATTATAAATCAATTATGTATTTACGGTCATAACGGTTTATTATTATTTATGGGTTAAATTATAGAAAAGAAAAAAAGTATTTTTTTTTCTTTTTGTATATATTATAACTTTATTTTTGATAATGGAAGAGATTATAATTAAGAAAATAGCAGGAACCCTCATCTTAGGAATTACGATATTGAGGCATAAACCACTTTGCAACATTTTATTGAACAATAAAACATATATATTAATAAAACAAAACTAGCAAGGAGCAAGAGGTCACAAGACATTCAAACATTCAGTTTTAGAGCCCTTACACGGATTCTTCCGGTTTATACTAGAACCTCTCCGAGCTCTGCATGTAATCTAGTTGAACGTCGAGATTTTGATGCCTCTAACCAAGTCTTTGCCGTTGAAGATGGAGTTATTTCGATGATTCAACAAAACCCAAATGAGAGCCACAAGGACCAGCATGTTCGAGATTTGAACTTGCTGATAAGAGAGTATCGTCGTCATATGTGAAAAGTTGATAGACAAAAACTAGTAGAAGTGGAGATGTTGTCCCACCGTTGATTAAATATATCTCTTTCTTCTTTGATAGTGAAGTAGTAAATGGATGATGATCTTTTAGTTTAGGGTTTTAATGTCATAGAGGACAAAGGGATGAGGTCGTACTGGCACCGATTTTCTTTAAGTTAGCTCGTGTAGATAGTCTACCAAGCCTCGTTCTCCATATCAGAATGTTAGTTATACTGAACAATTCAAATCAATATGGGTTCGATAAGATTATGGTCAAGAAATGATGCAATAATAATCTTTCTAAGAGATGATACCATATATTAGCCATCAACCTAACCAACCCAAGTTTTTTTTCGATTGTTGTGACTAGTAAAGATATTATTAAGGTCTATGTTGTATTGGCCAATTTGTATGTGCAAATGATTTATATTTCGCAAAATCCCACCACGATTTACAATAGACCTTACACGCCCGATGCTACTATGAATATTGTGAATAGATTCGATAACCCTTTTTCTCGTTTCAACATTATTCACTTTCGAATCAGCACCATTGTTGTTTAGCATTGCATGTTTGAAGGCCCTCAAGCTACCGATGTGTTGACCTCCTTTTTTCTTGCATTTGATAACATTTTCCAAGCAATCCAAGTCATATTTATGTTTGCATTGCAGCCTTCCCGAAAGAAATTCTTACAAATGATTTCGAGGTGGTTGATCACGATAAATGAGGATTTTCAAACATAGAGAACATGTAGGAACCTGGACTACGAAGGAAAACCTTATACAAGTTTAAACGACACCATACACAAGATTTTTAGCCTTCTAGTGTAACATCCATAAAAAAATCAAGCCAGTTTAAAACTTTTTCAATCATTCAAAATCATTAATTATTACAAAGTCTTTTCAAATAGTTTAGACATCAGAGTATCCCATAAATCCAAATCATAAAATGTGAGAAAGTATACGGTCACACCTTCGCCTTCTCGCGATCATCTGAAGTACCTGAAACAAAATCAACAACTGTAAGCCCAATGCTTAGTGAGTTACCCCAAAATACCAATGTCATACAAACCATAACAATATCATATAAACAACATGCATACTGAGCCATCAGCATGACCGGACCGCTCGCCGGGCCTTCGTCCTGACCAGTGCGCCCTTACCGGGTCTACAGTCAATCTGGGCCGCCCTGTGTATGTTGGCCTAGAGCACAAAGCAGGACCGCCTCAACCAAACCCCCAATCAACCAATCAACACATAAATATCATACGCTAGCTAGCATGTACAAATAGTCATACAGATCTAACATATCACTAATCATAGCATCATCCTATATACCAGGATACCGATCTAATAGATCACTAACATAACATCATCCTATAACCAGAATACAGATCTAACATATCAGTAACATAGCATCATCCTATAACCAAGATACAAATCTAACAGATCACTAACATAGCATAATCTTATAACCAGGATACAAACCATAAAGGGCCGACCTTGGTGCCTTAGACCCTGTTGATATAGTGAGAAGAACTAACATCACAAGTAGTGTTGAACTAGACTGAAAGTCTCCGACCGTTGTCTCACCGAAAATCCCGAACTATCCAAAATAACGAATACTAAGTCAATAATTGTGATATCAATCTTGATCAAGGGTCCCACATAGGGTAATTGTCCATTATTGCCTTTTCTATAATTTGTGTCAAAGCCCAATACCAAATCCATAATCCATAGTCCACATCTATAAGGCCCATTATTCGCCTAATTTCCTTAATTGGGCCCAACTCCCTACTTGGGCCTCATTTTAAGATCGATTACCCAAAACTGGCCCAAAACACATCAAATCAAAAAGTCCAGCAAGGCCCAAGTCAAAATGGTCCAAAGGTGGCCCAATCCCGAAGCCCAATTCGTCAAAAGTCCAACAGAGGGCGTACGTGGGGCGTACTCCTCTGGTACGCTGGGTATACTCCGCCTTGCATTGACCCCCATTGGGGTGGTTGACCCAATACGCTGGGCATACAAAACTTACGCGGGGCGTACACAAGTTTTACCAAAACTCTAATAATTGCACAATGGTTTAAGCACTTAAGCCTAAATTCCAGATCCATCGACCAAATGTGTCTTAGAACCATAAAGTCTCGAACTTTAAGACTTTGGACGTCCAGAAAGCTCTTAATACATGGTCTTAACCCATTAAGACCTTTCTACTACATGCATGAGACACTTTTAGCCATTGAGACATCATTTTTATCACTTAGGACCCTTTCTAGGGTCTGAAAGGACAATTTAATACGTTCAAAACACCACATGCACCAACTTGTGACTTTTAGGACAAGAAATAGTTTCATAAAGTTACCATAGCTAGATCTACATCAAAAAAGCATAAAGGTTGGAGCTTTTTACCTCCTGGAGCTTCTAGAGCACAAAGCAACCTCAGATCTACAACCTTGGCTTCCTTCTCCAACTTCTTGATGCAATACCTTCTTCTCCAACTACTCCAAACACACACTTTTAACTCACACACTCAAGAAAGGGGTTAGGGTTTGGGGAAAATGGCTCAAAGTTGTGGAGGCTGAGATGATGGAGGGTTTTAAGCTCATAAGGACGTTTATATAGAACCCAAACCCTAAATATTAGGGCTTCCGTCTGTCGTGAGTACGCCCGGTGTACACAAGTGTACGCCCAACATACTAGGGCGCGCCTAGTACGCTCAGCGTACCTTATGTACGCTTAGCGTACTCTTCTTAGTGTCAAAGTTGCAACTTTAGCCCTTAGGCTTCTAATGGCTTGATTCTTCCAACCCAAGGGACTACAAATGACAAAATAATAATAAAATAAAGGATTCAGAAATACCTACAAATCTCGGGATGTTACAACTCTCCCCCATTTGACCTAGACTTCGTCCTCGAAGTCTGCTGCGGTGAACAACTCCGGATAGTGCTCCCGCATCTCGGCCTCCGGCTCCCAAGTCTAATCGGATCCTCTCCGATGCTCCCATTGTACCTGTACCAAAGGTACCTCCTTGTTCCGTAGAACCTTCACTTTCCTGTCTAGAATGACTACTGACATCTCCATGTAATTCAGGCACTCATCGACGTGTATATCATCTAATGACACCACTACCTCTTTATCTAATATGCACTTCCGCAATTGCGAGACGTGAAAAGTGTTGTGAATCTGACTGAGCTCCTCCAGAATATTTAGTCGATATGCCACCTTGCCAACCCTGGCAATAATCCTGAATGGCTCGATGTATCGGGGACCCAATTTCCCCCTTTTCCCGAAGTGTATCACACCCTTCCAGGGTGAGACCTTCAGTAGAACCATGTCACCAACCTAAAACTCCAACTCAGATCGGCACCGGTCGGTGTAACTCTTCTGCCAACTCTGAGCAGTCTACAGACGCTGTCTGATCTGTTGTATCATCTTGGTAGTTTGCAGGAGTACCTCGGTCTGACCCATCACCCTGTGACCAACCTCGCCCCAACAGACTGGGGTACGACATCTCCGTCCATACTAACCATCGCTAGCTCTATTCACTTTATTCCCTAAACTGACTACTCAATCTTGAAAACCTGAAGTTCCCACCAGAAACAGAATCATAAATCATATGCTGTTGTGACAATTCAATGTCTCCTTTAACTCCCGAACCAACATGCACATCACTTTTAGCTAATAAGCACGAACACTCAGGCCTTTCCCGATCAGCCTCGGGTTGGAATGCCATCATGTCGGGTCCAATCAACCATCGGGTTGGAATACCCAGGGTTTGTTGGCCTACCACCTCAACTCTAGCGCTCCTCATGAGCCTCCATACCTACGACTTACCTTCGTCCCGCACCAGGTGTCTTGGCCTACCGCAACAAGTGGGACCACCTCAACCCAACCAAACACAACATGTCATCAACTAGTCAATCAGGATCAAATATTCACATAATACCGACCAACAACAATCATAATGCTCCCTGTCGCCTACTAATTTCTCATAGTATACAATCATGCAGGCGATGGCCATGAAGCAACATGCCAAATACCAGAAGAAAGATCTAATTCGGTTCTAAATTCATGACCCAAGATTCAAGGATCTACCATTGCATTTCACCCAAAATCTACTGATTCATTGCAACTTCTCATTAATCCTGGATGCAAAGAATTTTCTCCCCGCCATTGAGACCACCAGTCCCACACGTGATCCAACCATATGATGTACCAATACCTTAATAACGCTCGACTCTCTGCTATGCCATTTCAAACTCTGCTCCGATGAACAAGATGATCAACCAAAAATTCCCGCATTACATCCACTCCTATCGGCTCAGGCGTACCCCCACCGGAACAACCACTCAGGCCATCATAAAGAGTTCCTATGACTTGCAACCTCATAAGCACTTTCCAATCTTGAAATCAAAGTACCAACATCAGTTTGCGTACAACCAGAAAGATAATGCAGGTATCCCACAGAGTCTTCCTGATACCTGACTGATACTCCCCACCAACGCGTCAAGACTGAGAGTACCATAAATAGAAGAATGAATAATCATGTCCATTAGGTCCTCAGCCTATGTCTGGAATACCCCTACCAGGTCCTCATCATAGGTCTGGATTGCCTCCGAGCCCACAACATGAGTCTGGAATGCCATCCCCAACCCTCATTCCATTACTGGAATGCTCTCGATCTCATGCTGACCTTGTCGGCATTACCTCGCTTACCCAACACCCCGGACCTAAAGATACTCACCTCCTTCCATTTCCCTGAAGGGGCCCAACCAATGTTCCTCACAACACTGAACAAGCACCATAATACTGAAATCCTACCATGCACGATTTCCTTATAGAACAAGTTACTGCCCAAGAGTTTTCAGGCTCTCCTACATGACCATCGACCGTCCCTAAGGACACTCTATAGGTGATAACTGTTGGATAAGGTGTCTAAGTTCATAACTATTTCTGGTATGTACTTGACCCGACCCGGCATGGTCCATTTGGGTTGCATGGCATCATGCATTTGGATAAACTAAAATGAGAGAAATAACACTTATGGTTTACTAATATATTATAAGTTCTAATATATTAATAGTATTATTTAATTAGTTTGATCAAGAATTAATTTATAATTAATTAAGTGATCAAAAGATAAGTAATTAAATATATGGGTAGATTATGTAAATCTTCCATATATTATATAGTGGGCTAAGAGGCTCCATGGATTATCAAGTTGGGTTCCACCCATAGGATGCTCCATGGATGCTCCATGGGAGTTACAAACCCATGGGTCATGGAAATGAAGAGTCATGACACATTAGGGTTTACATGGTGTAACCCTAGATGTGTCAACACTATATAAGAAACCCATTCTCCACCAAAATCGGCGACACTAAAAAAACAAGAGGGCTAGAGCCGATTTTGCAAGTGTAAGATTCTCTCAAAGTTTACTCCTTTGCATTTGGTGTTGTGTGAAGCATTTGAGGCATCAAACTTGGGGTGCTAGGCTCACAAGGTTTCAAGGATCATAATCAACAACAAGGTAAGTTATTCTATCTTTCATTCAAGTTAAAAATGTTCCCCATGTATGCTAGATAGGAATATAACCTTGGAATTCAACTTTGCATGATTATTAGACAAACATAGATCCAAGGTTATTAGGGTTGCATGTACACTTAGGAAGTGTTAGAATGCTCAAAAC
This sequence comes from Lactuca virosa, assembly GCF_052849685.1. NCBI lineage: Eukaryota > Viridiplantae > Streptophyta > Magnoliopsida > Asterales > Asteraceae > Lactuca > Lactuca virosa. The sequence goes on along the minus strand of NC_136428.1, from coordinate 329,733,778 downwards.
CCATCAGTGGTATCAGAGCCAGGTTTGTTTGTTGTTTTTTGTGTGCAAACAGCTTGAAAAAAAATCGTTTTTCTGTTTTCTGCTCGTATGAAAGTTTGCACATTTGTTGCTGGAAATGGACTAGAAACATTACCCTAAACTGTTTTGATGTTTTAAAGCTTGTTTTAGATGGTGTAATGTTTATGCTAATCCATTTACAATGGCAATTATTAAAATTACAAGTTTTTTTAAGTGTAATTTTTTGATTCTTGAAAGTGTTCATATTCATGTTCTTGAACTTATGAAGATTAGATGATCATAGGGATTGTTTGTAACCTTCATGGTAGTTTAATTCATGATCATAATGTGTTTTAATGGAGTCCATAACTTGTCCTCAAGTTATGGAAAACCAAAAGTCTCACTTTTATTAAAGCCATTAAAAGAACACAAGAGTTATAAAAATGAAGAGTCTTCATTTTTATTACTCAATTAATTCATAAGTTATAAGAAATGAAAAGTTTTGGAAGTTTACAAAACTTGCCCTCAAGTTTTGGAACATGTAAAGTCTTGATTAAAACTTTAGTTCCAACCCTTAGAATTTTAAAAGTTAAAATTCAACCCTTATACTTTATAATATTATAAGTTACTAATATATATATGTATAACGTCAAGTCGTCTTACCGCTAGTACGCCTCATTCACGAAGCCGGTCTATAAGGGGGGTATAAGGTTGTTGCCTATAAAATGGCAACTTAATGGGTGTCCACTCTCACCCACCGCTTCCTTGATCGGTGGAGGGTCGTTAGCCGAACGGGTAGGACAAGGACTTATAAATTCTCATTAAAAGTATGATGAATATTATAAAGTAACTAAATGCTTTTATTAAACTCCCAATCTTAGTTACTTTAGGAAAATGTGAATAAGGTGCTAATCAATGAAATTACACTTTACACTTTGTTTAAGTCGTTAGTGGAGCTCGTGTGGTTAACCGGCACACTAACTTGGACTTAACAAGGAAGGTAAAGGGTGACTTAAAGTTTATTATAGGTCGGTGGAGCTCGTGTGGTTAACCGACACATCGATTGAGTAATAAACATTAAGTGTACCAAGTGATTTGCATGGTTACTTCACACCTCGTTTTGTGATCCTCGGTATCCCAGTTACAAAACTTGGAGGGCACACTCGAGATTGAAACATGCCTTTGAAAAGTTCATTGAATCTCAAAAGAATCTAGGAATTTCTAAGAACCAATTAAAAACCTAATATCTATATTTCGTTTTACATGGTGGAAATTGGTGAATCGTCATTCACCTACCTTTCAAATATGTTATAGCTCGGATTACGGCATACCTCTTCTAAGTTATAATATATTGTGATTGGATCCTAGCCTTAATATTACATTTGGGTGTTTTATTAAGGACTCTCTTAATATCTAAACTAATCTTGTTCTCTTCTTTCAGATGTCTTCAAACAATGCTGCTTCTGGCTCTAATCCTAATGGCTCCTTTACCCTTATGAACTTGTGTGGGAAAGTCACTTTTGATGGATCCAACTTCAATGAATGGATCAGAAACATCAGGATGATTACCCGCTACGAGGACAAAGAATATGTCCTTGACAAGGAGCTTAAGGAGATTGATGAGACCACTGCAACTCCCCAAGAGATCGCTAACTTCCGGGCACATGAAAGGGATGCTACAAAAGTGGCATGCATCATGTTGGCCACCATGACAGCGGAACTCCAAAAGTCCTATGAGGACTTCTACACTTTTGAAATGCACCAAGATCTGATGGAAAGATACCATCAAAGTGCACGACAAGAGAGGTATGAAATCATATGCTCTATCATAACAACCATGATGAAGGACTGGGAATCCGTCACGAGCCACATGCAGAAAATGCAAAGGTATGTGGATCGGTTGCTGAAGCTTAATGTGAACTTCCCTGAGGAGCTTGCAATAGATATCATTTTGCACTCCTTACCATTGTGCTATGATCAATTCCGCATGACATATCACATGAATAAGGAAGAGGTCACACTCAGCAAACTTCAGGGACTCCTCAAGACCGCAGAAACAGGTCTTAAGGGTAAGTCGGTTGTTAACACTCCTACTCCAAACTCCGCCCCGGTTTTGGCAATCGGGAAAGATAGAGGGAAGAAGAGGAAGAGCTCTTCAAAGGGTACCAAGGCTAGGACCCTTGATGGCTCTTCTTCAAGTGGAACCAAGACAGGTTTTGTCACTCCTTCTTCTGACCCTAAAGAGGCTGAATGCTTCTATTTCCATGAAAAGTCACATTGGAAGCGGAACTGCCCAAAGTACCAGCAAGATGTGAAGGATGGGAAAGTTAAACCCAACCATGCAGGTATTTACACTATCTTATCTAATAACTCACCCCATTCTAACTCTTGGGTCCTTGATACCGGTTGTGGTATTCATATTTGTTCTGATTTGCAGGGACTAAGAAGAAGTGAGAATGTGGAGCATGGAAGAATAAACTTAATCATGGGGAATAGGAAAGCTTTACCTGTCACCAAGATTGGAGTTTATACTTTATCGCTAAGTAGTGGGTTTAGTTTAGATTTGAATAAATGTTGTTATTCGCCAGAAATGGCAAGAAATATTATTTCCTTTCATGCATTGTATAAACAAGGTTTCACCTTTTCATTTGATAATGAAGTTGGTTCGATTAATGCTTTCTTTAATAATGTTCTTTATTTTAAAGCATTTCCTTGTGATGGTGTGTGTGAAACTGTATCTGTGGTTGATAACCTAGGAAATAATGTATTGTGTATTGATTCTGTTAATGATAATAACTTGGATAAAGCATCATTATGGCATTGTCGTCTTGGACATATAAGCAAGAAACGCATAGGCCAACTCCAAAAGGATGGAGTATTGGAGTCATTTGACCTAAAGTCAGATGATAGTTGCGAATCATGCTTACTTGGAAAAATGACAAAGTCACCCTTCACAGGTTCTTGTGAGAGGCGTGAAGGTTTGTTGGATCTTATACACACGGATGTGTGTGGGCCCTTCAAACATGCCACAAGGGATGCTAATCGTTATTATTTGACTTTTACTGATGATTATAGTAGATATGGATATGTCTACTTAATCAAGCATAAGTCAGAGACTTTTGAGAGATTTAAAGAGTTTAAACAGGAAGTCGAGAATCAATTGGGCAGGAACATTAAGATGCTTCGATCCGATCGAGGTGGTGAGTATCTTAGTTCAGAGTTCCTCGACTATCTTAGGGAATGTGGGATTGTCTCACAATTGACACCTCCCAGGACACTGCAGTTGAATGGTGTAGCTGAGAGGCGTAATCGAACCTTGTTGGATATGGTTCGTTCCATGATTAGTCGAGCTTCGCTACCAATCTCATTTTGGGGGTATGCCTTAGAGACTGCCGCCCATATCCTTAATCTAGTTCCCACAAAGAAAGTTGCCAAAACTCCTCATGAGATGTGGACTGGTAAAGTACCCAAACTAGACCACATTAAGATTTGGGGTTGCGAGGCTTTTGTGAGACGCGAGACTCATGATAAGCTCGAACCTCGAAGTGAGAGGTGTATTTTCATCGGCTACCCACAGAAATCCTTTGGTTACCTCTTCTACAGACCTAGTGAGAATGTGGTCTTTGTAGCTAGGAGGGCGTTCTTTCGAGAGAGAGAGAGTTCATAAGCCAAGGAGACAGTGGGAGGCAAGTTGACCTTGAAGAAATTCAAGAGTCAAGTGGTGAAGGAACTTCAAACCCTAGCACTCAACTTGAGGAGGAAACTCCTGTTGAGCCAATTGACAAGTCTGTACCTCTGAGGCGTTCCATAAGGGTTAGGAATGCACCTGAGCATTACTATGGATTCCATATTACTGCGGAAGGTGATACACTTATCAGTGATGAGACACTGATAGGTCTGGATGAACCTAACAGTTACGTGGAAGCCATGGCAGGCCCTGAGTCAGCCAAGTGGAAAGAGGCAATGGACAGCGAGATACAGTCCATGTATGACAATCAAGTTTGGAACTTGGTTGAGAATGTACCAGGTCGTAAGACTGTAGGGTGCAAATGGATCTTCAAGAAGAAGACCGACATAGATGGTAATGTACACACTTATAAGGCACGACTGGTTGCAAAGGGTTTCTCACAAACTCCGGGAGTTGATTATGATGAGACCTTTTCTCCAGTGGCCAAGATTAAGTCTATTAGGGTTCTGTTAGCCATAGCTGCATTTCATGACTATGAAATATGGCAAATGGATGTCAAAACCGCTTTCCTTAATGGAAAGTTGGCTGAGGATGTTTACATGAGTCAGCCAGAGGGTTTTGTCAATACAGAGTACCCTAATAGAGTGTGTAAGCTTGAGAAATCCATTTATGGGTTAAAGCAAGCACCTCGCAGATGGAATCTTTGCTTTGATGAGAAAGTCAAAGAATTTGGCTTTTCTAGGAGTGAAGATGAATCTTGTGTATATGTCAAGGCTAGTGGGAGTATAGTTAGATTTTTGGTATTGTATGTGGATGACATACTACTCATAGGAAATGACATCCCAACTATGCAGGAAGTTAAGTCTTGGCTTGGGAAGTGTTTCTCTATGAAGGACCTAGGAGAAGCTGCCTATATTCTAGGGATAAGGATCTTGAGAGACCGGAGTAAAAGACTAATTGGACTTAGTCAGAGTACCTACTTGGATAAGGTGCTGAAGAGATTTGGCATGCAGGACTCCAAGAAAGGAGAGTTACCCATCCAGAGTAACGCCAAATTGAGTAAGACACAAAGCCCTAGTATTGAGGCTGAGATAGCAGAAATGAGTCGAATACCTTATGCTTCGGCTGTAGGATCGATCATGTATGCTATGACGTGTACTCGACCTGATGTAGCCTTTGCTTTGAGCATGGTTAGCAGGTATCAGAGGAACCCTGGCAAGGCACACTGGACTGCGGTAAAGAATATCCTCAAGTACCTTCGGAGGACTAAGGACTGGGTCCTTACCCTCGGTGGGACTGAAGACTTGAGAGTTGTAGGGTATAGTGATGCTAGCTTTCAGACTGATAGGGATGATTTCTGCTCTCAGTCAGGCTGGGTCTTTACGTTAAACGGAGGAGCAATTTCTTGGAAGAGTTCCAAGCAAGAGACAGTGGCTGATTCAACTTGCGAATCAGAGTATATAGCAGCTAGCGAGGCAGCAAAAGAGGCGATATGGCTGAAGAACTTCATTGGAGACCTTGGAGTTGTACCAGCTATTAAAGAGCCAATGGAAATTTTCTGTGATAGTGAAAGTGCAGTTGCCTTAGCCAAGGAACCAAGGGATCACGGGAGATCCAGACACATCGACAGAAAATACCATTTCATCAGACATCGAATAGAAGAAGGACTCCTCGTGGCAAAGAGGGTATCATCGGATGAGAATCCAGCAGATCCCCTCACGAAAGGACTGACTCGGGTTAAGCATCTCCAGCATGCTCGGAGCATAGGGCTGAAGGATGATATTAGATTTAGTTGTTAGATAACCTTGAAATTTGTAAAGTGTAATTGACATTAGATGATGAATAAAAGGTGTTTTATTTATGAGTAAAGTGTTGCTATCTCTTGTCGATCGTTTACTATATTTCTTTTGCATGTTTTGACTTCCAGAATAATTATGTTTGGTATATCATATTATTCGAACCTCCACAGTCGGTCATATGTCGGAAGTAGGTATGAATCAAGACTGTCATGATTGGTTGCAGAGGTCTAAGTTGTTGGACATGGCTACAACACTCATGAGTGCTCATAAGTTCTGAGCATTGGACTCAACCCACGCTCACTGGAATCACTTCATGGAATTTATCTCGAGTGATCGTGAGACGGTAATATCATATAAGTCTTCAAACCTAGATATATGATTTGTTACTTATGAGTTGGTTATGCATTGATTGTACAAAAACGCATTGGTAACTCGATGTTATAAAACATGCTCTTGTGTATAATTCAATGAGTAGTAGAACAAACATATGAGTCGAAGTTTATCTATTCCTTCTTGGATTAGAAGCTGATATCTGGGCCCCTCGATGATTTTGTTTTGACCTATGTGCCGGGCCCGGTCAGAACTAAGTTGATGTGTTAAATTGAGTTCTATGTCAAACAAATCGAAAATCGGGAAACAAACTGCTGGACACAAAGTTAGACACTGTTCCATGTATTTGTCCGACTGATATCTAGAACAGAGGATTATATGATCACTTATCTGAAATGGCGTATCATCATCTTCTCAGTTCCGAGAAACCTTGAAAAGAGCTACGATTGCTGATCGGTTCCTCAAGTCATACTTGCAGTTATAGTTATTAGACTTATCCAAGTGGGAGACTGTTGGATAAGGTGTCTAAGTCCATAACTATTTCTGGTATGTACTTGACCCGGCCCGGCATGGTCCATTTGGGTTGCATGGCATCATGCATTTGGATAAACTAAAATGAGAGAAATAACACTTATGGTTTATTAATATATTATAAGTTCTAATATATTAATAGTATTATTTAATTAGTTTGATCAAGAATTAATTTAGAATTAATTAAGTGATCAAAAGATAACTAATTAAATATATGGGTAGATTATGTAAATCTTCCATATATTATATAGTGGGCTAAGAGGCTCCATGGATTATCAAGTTGGGTTCCACCCATAGGATGCTCCATGGATGCTCCATGGGAGTTACAAACCCATGGGTCATGGAAATGAAGAGTCATGACACATTAGGGATTACATGGTGTAACCCTAGATGTGTCAACACTATATAAGAAACTCATTCTCCACCAAAATCTGCGACACTAAAAAAACAAGAGGGCTAGAGCCGATTTTGCAAGTGTAAGATTCTCTTAAAGTTTACTCCTTTGCATTTGGTGTTGTGTGAAGCATTTGAGGCGTCACACTTGGGGTGCTAGGCTTACAAGGTTTCAAGGATCATAATCAACAACAAGGTAAGTTATTCTATCTTTCATTCAAGTTAAAAATGTTCCCCATGTATGCTAGATAGGAATATAACCTTGGAATTCAACTTTGCATGATTATTAGACAAACATAGATCCAAGGTTATTAGGGTTGCATGTACACTTAGGAAGTGTTAGAATGCTCAAAACCCATCAATAACCAGCAAGCACAGATAACATATGGTTCCATAAGTGATTATCACAAAGTAGCATGCTCAATACCCGAACGTATATATAACAGAATACAAACAGAGTCTTCAGCATGACTGGACTGCCTCAGTGGGCCTTCAGCCTATCTGGACCAATCTCAGAACCTTTAGCATGTCTGGACCGCCTCTCCGGGCCTTCAGCTTATCTGGACCATTCTCCGAGCCTTCGGCCTGATTGGTACGCCATGTTGGCCTTCAGTCTATCTGGGCCGCCTTAGGTTTGTTGAGCAAAACCCTGGACCCATCCTGGTGCCCTCTTCCCATATAGCTAGCTCTCCCCCATTTGGGGTTTCGAACTCTTGATCGAATCTGTAGACTATAATCTCGACTTAACCATGCATACAAACCGATCCAACCCTAATGCTACCTTGAGCACTTACAAATACACTCGAAAAATCACCTTTATGCACGTACTTGGGGAAACCCTTGACCTCATGATTGTTCGCCACAAATCCCCATACTTGATTGGGACTTAATAGATCCTACTAATACAAAACTAGTTCAAGAAGGATTCCAAAGTTATCCCGAAGGTTGCAAAAACCCGAGTTTGATACGAATCAGGATTCCACTCCACCATCGAGGGTAACATACCCCAAAGACTAAGGAACATAACACACTACACAGGGGGATTGGCGACGCATTCCTGACGTCTCAATTGTCGCCTCTCGAACCATTCGGAGAATTTCCGCTGAAGATGACTCAACGACTAATGGTCTAGAACACCCTAATACCTAGACTAGGGAACCACAAGTCCACACGTAGTTGAACATTCCCGCTCTTGGAAAGGTCCACCAACCAGCACCTGCCCAATAACTCTGAAAACAGCAGTCTGGCCAGTAACTGACAAGACCTTCAACGGCTGACGCTCAACCCGAGAATTCCCAATTCTCCCCTACTTAGAACACTAACCACTACCTACTGATGATGAAACCAAAACTTAACCTAACCGTCCCAACTGGGTATTACCCTACTTTACATTGGAAAGGGAAGACCTACGCAAGATAATCCTCCAGGTACGGAGCAACCGAACTTCAATAGAAATCTAAATCCGAGCTTAAGACCTCTGAAACTCCAAATTGTCACTACTTATAGAGCATAAAATACTACCAATTTTAGATCAAGACATACCTTCCTTTCTTGCAACCCAAATGCAATCCATTGCCTAGCTTTCCCATTCCCAAGAATGTGGCCCTGCTCGCATCACTAAGGTACTCGTGCCGCATCAATCCGCATGCGTACCCCGGCGCTGATATACTGTCGCTAGCCACTATAACCAACTCCTTAAGTCCTTTATGATGGTGACTTAAAACTATAACCCTAACCCTGAACTGGCGAATCTTTATTCTAATTCCTCATCCTCAAATGAATCTCGAAACTCTAGCTATCTGCAATCCCTCGTGGTAATAAAATTTTCCTGACACTACTAACGCCCTAATGACCCAAGTGGAATGACACATGAGGATTCACCATACATAGATTTGGCAAAACAGAGAACTATCCCGAAGTCACTACTTGTCCATACCCAACAAGATTCCGAAGAAAAACAAATATCGATCAAGGACAATTACACTATAAAATTATTACAAAATGGGGGTTCCATTTACATACCAGAGATTTCTTGCGGCTCGATCTTGACCTCTTGAGGAGCGATGATCGTTGGAACCCGAATTCCCTCCTTCTCCAAAGTAGGATAGTTGGATTGGAAATTACCTGGCTGATGACAGTGGAAGCGTATCTAATCCTTCTTACAATCCCATTGCACATGCCCCCTTTCTCCACACTTGAAACACCTGAACTTGTGACAAGCAAATCCGTGAGTTCCCCTACATTTGCCACACACCTCATGATTCTCCTGACTTCCAGTACCCATGTCAGTAGCCTCAGTCTCCTTATCCTCTGCTGAAAGATCCCTCCTCCCTTTCCTAGTTGTGTCCCTACAACCAGTACTCCCCCAGTTGACATACCAACACCTCTCCCAGTCTGCAAGGCTGTAACTTGCTCCTCGAGCTTGGCGATTACCCTGGCAGTGACCCGATCCACAACACCGGACAATTCATCTTGCAAAATCTAGGAAACTTCTATGGAAATCATTTCCCGCATCTAAAACGGACAACACCGGCGTATCCTGGCCGCTAGCTCCCGATCCTGATCCGGATCCCGCCTCAAATCGGCTCGTCATCACCATACTGAACATAAACTAGGGAGATATCAGATAATCCGCATAAACAACGGGGAACCAACTCCCAACGAAGCCCTAGGGGTTGTGACTTCCTTGTTACACGTATGGGTCCTGTGCTTTCAGTAGTACGGGCCCATACTACCTTCCACACCTACCCGTATTTGTCTCAAGCGTCATCACAACACTCTAACGATACTCATAAGCATAGGCGAACACTCAATCCTCACTCCTAGAGGAAGGCTAAATAACTCATAGTGGCCGACAGACCCCACATAATCCATCCTACCACCAACTGCCATACGACCCTCCATTGGTGGCAGTTAACTATTGGATGAATACAATCACATATCGCACGGCTTAAACAATCTTAGACTAAAATATTTAATCCTACAACGATTGGACTCAGACAAGAGTTGCGCAGCATGACCAAATCCATTACCCTAAGACCATTTACCCATGTAGCATGTGACTTAGCATATTCACCCAATAGTTAGTTCACACATGAAAGAGTCATACAACAATCAATGAGGTACTCTACACAAGATAAGGCATCAAAGATCAGGCAGTTCTATCACTATCGTATCACTAGCATGCTGTTCTAACATATCACAATATCAAATATCAGTATGGTATTTTGGGGTCTACTTACTAGCTCCGGCTGATCGTACACTTAAGCATCCTACTTTAGTATTTTGAAAACCATTTGAAAATGATTTTGAAAATATTTTCCTTAGTTTGAGACTGGATTCACACGAGTGTTCCTCCAATTCACTCAAACCAAGGCTCTAATACCAACTTGTAACATCCATAAAAAAATCAAGCCAATTTAAAACTTTTTCAATCATTCAAAATAATTAATTATTACAAAGTGTTTTCAAAATAGTTTAGACATCAGAGTATCCTAGAAATCAAAATCATAAAATGTGACGAAGTGTACGGTCATGCCTTCACCTTCCCGCGATCATCTGAAGTACCTGAAACAAAATCAACAATTGTAAGCCTGAAGCTTAGTGAGTTCTCCCAAAATACCAACGCCATACAAACCATAACAATATCATACAAACAACATGCATACTGAGCCATCAGCCTGACTGGACCGCCTCGCAGGGCCATCATCCTATCTCGACCGCTCTCCGAGCCATCGGCACGTCTGGACCGCCTCGTGGGCCTACAGCCTATCCGGACCAGTCACCAGGCCTTCAGCCTGACTAGTGCGCCCTTACCGGGTCTGCAGTCTATCTAGGCCGCCCTAGGTATGTTGGCCTAGAGCACAAAGCAGGACTACCTCAATCCAACCCCCAATCAACCAATCAACACATAAATATCATACGCTAGCTAGCATGTACAGATAGTCATACAGATCTAACAGATCACTAATCATAGCATCATCCTATACGCCAGGATACCGATCTAACATATCACTAACATAGCATCATCCTATAACCAAGATATATATCTAACAGATCACTAACATAGCATCATCCTATAACCAGGATACAGATCTAACAGATCACTAAAATAACATAATCCTATAAACAGGATACAAACCATAAAGGGCCATCCTTGGTACCTTAAACCCTGTTGATATAGTGAGAAGTGTTGGATTAGGTGTCTAAGCCCATAACTATTTTTGTTATGTGCTTAATTTGATTATGAGCATGGTCCTTTTAGGTTGCCTTCACTCATGCAACTTGATAGGATGACAGGTGAAGAGAGAGAAAGTATGATTTATTATATGAATAATAAATTGGTACTCATAATAGTTTTATTAATATATTACAAGATTAATATATTATTTGGAAATCATATTATTAATTAGTAATTAATCAGAAATTAATTTAATATTAATTTTGAGATAAAAGGAACTGATTAATAATTGAGGGACTATTCTGCATATCATTGATAGTTGCAGAATTAGGCTGATTGGGCTCCTTAATTGTCCATGGGTTGCTTGTTGCCTAAGTAAGGTATTAGGGTTTCCATCTGAAAACCCTAGCAGCCACAGCTATTTAAAGACCCTTATACATGAGGAATTTGGAGATATGCTTCTTGGAGTTGTCGTAGCCGAATTCCACCTCTCTACTAAGTCATCTTGTTGCATTGAGTGTTTGTGACTCCATTAGAAGTGCAACACTTGGGGGACTAGGCTTTCAGAAGTCAAGATCAAGAAGGATTATACTTGTTATTGCTACATAACAAGAAAGGTAAGCTTCTAAGCCTAGTTTATACGTCAATTTTGAATTGTGTATGCTAGTCCATAGGGTTATTGCTTTGGGGTTCATAGTTGTATGTTCAATACAGAAAAACTTATATCCAAAGCAATTAGGGTTACATGTACACCATAGGAATGTTGTTATGCTCAAAACCCATCAGTGGTATTAGAGTCTAGGTCGTTTTTCTATTGAATTGGTGCAAGAGTGAACTGCCAAAAGATCAAGAAATCGAAAATCTATGTTGTCTGACTGCTAAACTCGACGAGTCCATGTATGGACTCGACGAGTTGCATGAACTCGACGAGTTCCATATTGGAATCGACAAGTTGTCTTGATCTGGTGCCAGATTTTTCGATTTTTAAGCCAGATTTTAATTTGGATAATTACCATAACTCGTTTTTTAATGTCTAAATTCGATTTTTATGATTGGTATGTGATATCCTTATCAAAATTGATGGATTTGGTTAAATATGGATAATATAAGATTATTTTGATTCAAATATTTAACCTAGTAATTTTGAACAAGTTTTAAATTACACCCTTTTGGTTTTATAGTTTAAATTTGAAATTAAAAGTTTTAGTTTTTGAAAATTTAAAAGGTTAAACCATAATATTTTAAAAAGTTTCAAATTTTGCCCTCAAGTTTTGGAATTTAAAATTTGATTAAGAGGTTTTAATTTTGAAATATTAAATTCTAAAACCCTAGTGCTTTGAAAAGTTCAAATTACATCCTTATGAATTTTATTAAATTAATTAAGTGTTTAATTAAAAGAGAGAATTAAAAAATCCATAATAATATGGTTTAAGTTTAATCAAATTAGAAGTCTAATTTCTTAATAGATTAAACCAATTAGTATTTTAAATGTATAAAATACACCCTTATACTATATAAAATTAAAGGTCTAATACATTATATATGTATAAGTAAAAAGTCAGTCTTACCGTTAATAGGCCTCATTCAGGAAGCTGGTCTACAAGGGGTGTTTAAGGAAACGGCGTGTAAAATGACCGCCATTGGGTATCCACTCTTACCCACCGCACCCTTGACTAGTGGAGGGTCGTTAGACGAACGGGTAGGATATGACACAAACTTCCATTATAAGTATAATGAAATACGAAGTAACTAAACTCTTTTATTCCCAAAGAGTCTATTTGTTTCTATTGTCAAGAGAAGGGGCATTGGATGCGAAGCTGCCATATTTACCTGAAAGATCGCAAGGATGGAGAAGTCAAGATGTATGACTCTACTTCAGGTGAATCCACTATCTAACTCTATTAAGTTCCTATTTGTTGATTCTTAATATATGATGTAATAAGATTACATTTTGATGTTTTGTAGGATCAAAGAAAAGAAAGGAAGCTTAAAGGAAGAGTGAGCTGAGTCTGATTGCGAAGAGATGGATTTCGATCGCATGGTTCAATGATCGGATTTTTGAGCTGCTACCTAGGAGTCTAGATATATTGCTTAGGAATATTTAGTAACACGTTTTTCCGCATTTTTTATATATAAAGAAAATTTTTGATTTTGTCTTATTTTATATCTCCTTGCAATGGTATTTGTGAAAATTTGGTGTTTATATATTATTAGCAATATTATGAATGGATTTGATTCTTTCGTTTGTGGTAGTGTCAAAAATTTACCAAATAAGGAAAGATTCTCATCACCCAAGTTTCAATTGGACAGAAACTTAGAATCATGCGACTTGCATTGTATGATGAATGATAACCTTCATCTTTGGGAAATTTAGACTAATTCCTTGTTCACATGTAGATGTGAGTCAAGTGAAGGACTAAGGGATCTAGTACGCATTGATGTGAACTGGTCATGTCCACCACAAAGAACGATAAGACTATTCGTCATGATTTACTAAAAGTTTAGTAAATATGGTTATACTTACAAGATTAAGTGTAATTTTTAATCACTGAAAAAGTGTCAATGTATAGCAGAACGAATAAGAAGAATCAATTAGGCAGAAAGATAAAAGTTTCTCTAATATGAAAGGAAAGGAGAGTACTTATGTATCATATTTTATGATCATCTTAATGATTATGAAACCATATCACAAATGATCCTCTAAGGACACCTTAGTACATTTGTATGGCTTAAAAGAGGAATCGGGAATTATTGAATGGTTAAATCAAAAAGGGCGAGTCATACTTCGTTTCAAAAATCGAGTCTTAGAGTCGTACTCCAAGATTGTGCCTTGAGTGACATATCTAAAGTAGGTTTATAACACCTCATGAAATGTGGAGTAGAAATGTTTCTTACTCTTGCACATTTGAAATTGGTAGTTGTGATGTCTTGGATGAGACAAAGACCAACTAAGACCAATTATATGAAGTGTTTTTCTTGATAAGAATCCGTACTAACATTTAAATATTTGTGTGTCGAGGAACGTTTCTTGACAAATAATCTTATATGTTAAGAAGTCAGTGGGAGTCTTAATGATCTTGAATAGCTTCAAGAACTAATCAAGAATAAACCTATTGTTTATCACTAGCACACGACTTGAGGTTTATAACCTATCGTGTTGACATATTCTTGTTTCTGTGCCCATTCTAGTTACAGTTGACTATGTATGTGATTCCTATGAGTTCTCATTTGACTGCATAAGGCAAAGCACCTTGATCAGTGAAGCAATGGTAGGCCCTGTACTACTAAGTGGCAAGAAATTAATATTGAACAAGTTCAGTCCCTATGAGCTTGGATTTGTCACAAACCTTGTCTTGTGATTATGGTTATGACAAATTCACATGGATAGGAATACATACATAATAAAATCTAAGTGGCAAAGGTTTCTCTCCGCTTCATAAAAATATTTTGAGGAAATGCTTTCACTAATTATATTTAAAGAGATAGCAGTTGTGTTAATTGCATTCTCAAATTCGATTATGATTACGGCATCCCTCTTCATAGTTCGAATTGTCAGAAATAGCAAATAGTCTAAACATTCATGACTTATTGCTATAAGTTCTGAAATAGTTTAGACACACACATAAGCTATCTAAAGAAAGGTGTAAGAGTTTAAGAAGCCTAGATAAAGCCTTATCGACGCATCTTGTATCATAAATCTGAACTTTGGTAAGAAAGTCAATAAGTATTGATTTCTAAAAGTCCAGCTGATTTCTGGGTAGATGTCAAAGCTAGTGGGAGCATAAGTGTTATGCCAGTAAGAACGTAATTATTATGCTAGTGGTAGCACAATTCTTACGTTAAGTGTTGCGAGTTAGCAATGCTATCTATAGGATACAAGTTTTAATCTGCAAAGTTGCAGAGTTTGAAAGGTTGTTTCGCTATAGTATGGGAGAGGATACTTATACTTTTTTTTGAATCTAAAAGTTTAGATTGAAGTATTAATCAAGCTTAGTCATAAGCATGTATGATTACCATGATGAAATGTTTCAACATTGGAAATTCTATATATAGCATTATTATGGCAAGAGACTGGTAAAGTATCATGTTTTTATGTAAGACATTATGAATAGTATCCCATACGCTTCGGGTATAGGATCGATTGCATATGCTGTAATATTTTACCGTTCTGTTTTTTTTCAAATGTCTAGGGCATTAAGAGGGAAAAAGGACCAGAACAGGATATGACTAAAGTAGTTAAACAAATGTCAAGGACGATCTAAGGTTCGATAAGGATTTGTCGCTTGTGGGCAGTTGGAAGTATAGTAAATTAATGGACCATATTGACATTATTATGAATAGATAGGATTCTATTAAGAATAAATTGTCATATGAAAAATATGAAAATGTTTCCATAATGGGAGTTTGATATTAAGAATCTATGCGTAGGTTAGAAACTTTTATGCAATAAGGATGTTCAAAGGAATGTACTTCGAATGTGAGATTTCATATCTATGGAGTTGTCATTGTAATAGTCTCCAATGGAACGCTTTGTAATATCATTGGCAAAGTCTTTTTGACTTTGGTGCTATGACTTTACAAAAGGATTATTGCATAAAAATTAGAATCTAACACATTCTACTAGTGGCAAGAATTTGGTGTTCTTACACTTGCGATAAAGATTTGGAATTGTGAAATAAGCATCATTGAAAATGTGTTCAATTGAACTATTTCTCAAAGAGGGGACCATAGGTAAACAGTATGCATGCTTGGAGCATGGGATAACTATTTTTTTAATTCAAGTATTAAGCTAATTAGTCGAAACATTATACAATGAATAATGTGTAATCAATATGGCGATTAAATAATAAGTGTTTTATTTATACTCAAAAGTTTTGAGATCATATTGGATTCGATGATTCTTGTGTTTCACTTCGCATGTTTTACTTCCTGAATAACCAGGTTATTCAAACATCCACAGTCAATCATACTTTGGAAGTAAGTAATGAGGTAAGGCTGTCATGAATCCGACTGTAGATTGTCTAAAGTGTTTAGACATAGCAAAAGTTTGCTGCAGTGTTCATGAGTGCTCCTGAAATAAGATTTGAGTATTGGATTAAACCCACGCTCACGTGAATCACTTCATGGATTTTATCGCGAGTGATTGTGAGACGATAATATCTTATATTCTTCAAATGGAGACATATGAGTTGTTGTTTACGAGTCGGTTGTGCATTGATAATACGTAAACGCATCAGTAACTTGATGTTATAAAACGTATTGTTGTGTTTGATTTGATGAGTAAATAGTTCAAGCATATGAGTCGAATTTTATCCGTTCCTTTTACCCAATGTGGGATAAAAGCGATATCGGTGGGCCCCTCGATGATTTAGTGATAACACCCAAAGCGCTTGGCCAAGCCTGAACTAAGGTGATGTGTTCAATTATAGTCTATTGTCAGTCGTCATAAATCGGAAATCGGGAAACAACACATGAATAGAGAGAATGATAATAATCCATGTCTCATGTCCATACGATATCTTGTATAATAGAGGAATATATGATCCCTTATCTAAAGGACGCGTTACTGATAAGATCAGAGTTTGACAGCGGCTTTTGAAAGCTACGATTGCTAATCAGATTCTGGAGTCCTACTTGCAATATTAGTTATTAGACTTATCCAAGTGGGAGACTGTTGGATTAGGTGTCTAAGCCCATATGTGCTTGATTTGATTATGAGCATGGTCCTTTTGGGTTGCCTTCACTCATGCAACTTGATAGGATGACAAGTGGAGTGAGAGAAAGTAGGATTTATTATATGAATAATAAATTGGTACTCATAATTGTTTTATTAATATATTATTTGGAAATCATATTATTAATTAGTAATTAATCAGAAATTAATTTAATATTAATTTTGAGATTAAATGAACCGATTAATAATTAAGGGACTATTCTGCAAATCATTGATAGTTGCAGAATTGGGCTGATTGGACTCCTTAATTGTGGAGTGGACGAAATCCTATAGGAGGCCCTATAGATTTCATCCAAGGCCTCTTAAGGAGGTGTCGATGGGTTGCTTGTTGCCTAAGTAAGGTATTAGGGTTTCCATCTGAAAACCCTAGCAGCCACAACTATTTAAAGACCCTTATAGATGAGGAATTTGGAGATATGCTTTTTGAAGTTGCCCTAGCCGAATTCCACCTCTCTCCTAAGTCAT
Source organism: Lactuca virosa (assembly GCF_052849685.1). Taxonomy (NCBI): domain Eukaryota; kingdom Viridiplantae; phylum Streptophyta; class Magnoliopsida; order Asterales; family Asteraceae; genus Lactuca; species Lactuca virosa. The sequence goes on along the minus strand of NC_136428.1, from coordinate 329,716,661 downwards.
CTTGTTGCATTGAGTGTTTGTGACTCCATTAGAGGTGCAACAATGGGGGCACTAGGCTTTCAGAAGTCAAGATCAAGAAGGATTATACTTGTTATTGCTACATAACCAGAAATGTAAGCTTCTAACCCTAGTTTATATGTCAATTTTGAACTGTGTATGCTAGTCCATAGGGTTATTGCTTTGGAGTTCATAGTTGTATGTTCAATAGAGAAAAACTTAGATCCAAAGCAATTAGGGATGCATGTACACCATAGGAATCATGTTATGCTCAAAACCCATCAAGAAGAACTCACCTCACAAGTAGTGTTGAACTGGACTGAAAGTCTCCGACTGCTATCTCACTGAAAATCCCAAACAATCCAAAATAACTAATACTAAGTTAATAATTGGGATATCAATCTTGCCCAAGGGTCCCACATAGGGTAATTGTCTATTATTGCCTTTTCTCTAATTTGGGCCAAAGCCCAATACCAAATCCATAATCCAAAGTCCATATCTACAAGGCCCATTATTGGGCCAATTTCCCTAATTGGGCCCAACTCCCTACTTGGGCCTCTTTTTAAGATCCATTACCCATAAATGGCCCAAAACACATCAAAACAAAAAGTCCAGCAATGCCCAAGTCAAACTGGTCCAAAGGCGGCCCAATCCCGATGCCCAATCATCAAAAGTCCAACAGAGGGCGTACGTGGGGCGTACTCATCTGGTACGCTGGGTGTACTCCGCCTTGCGTTTACCCCCATCGGGGTGGTTGACCCAGTACGCTGGGCATACAGAACTTACGCGGGGCGTACACAAGTTTTACCAAAACTCTAATAAGTGCTTAATGGCTTAAGCACTTAAGCCTAAATTCCAGATCCATCGACCAAATGTGTCTTAGAACCGTAAAGTCTCAAACTTTAAGACTTTGGACGTCCAGAAAGCGCTTAATACATGGTCTTAACCCATTAAGACCTTTCTACTACGTGCATGGGACACTTTTAGCCATTGGGACATAATTTCTATCACTTAGGACCCTTTCTAGGGTTTGAAAGGATAGCTTAATACGTTCAAAAAACCACATGCACCAACTTGGGACTTTTGGGACAAGAAATGGTTTCATAAAGTTACCATGGCTAGATCTACATCAAAAAAGCATAAAGGTTGGAGCTTTTTACCTCCTGGAGCTTCTAGAGCACAAAGCAACCTCAGATCTACAACCTTGGCTTCCTTCTCCAACTTCTTGATGCAATACCTTCTTCTCCAACTACTCCAAACACACACTTTTAGCTCACACACTCAAGAAAGGGGTTAGGGTTTGGGGAAAACGGCTCAAAGCTGTGGAGGCTGAGATGATGGATGGTTTTAAGCTCATAAGGACGTTTATATAGCACCCAAACCCTAAATATTAGGGCTCCCATCTGTCGTGAGTACACCCAGCGTACACAAATGTACGCCCAGCATACTAGGGCGCGCCTAGTACGCTCAGCGTACCTTATGTACGCTTAGCGTACTCTTCTTAGTCTCAAAGTTGCAAATTTAGCCCTTAGGCTTCTCATGGCTTGACTCTTCCAACCCTAGGGAATAGAAACCACAAAATAATAATAAAAGAGAGGATTCGGAAATGCCTGCAAATCTTAGGATGTTAAATTTAGCTTTATAGTTTTTTTCTAAAATTTGTCAATTATTGGCTGCAAGTTTCTTCTACTTGACATCTTATCATCAACAAAAGAACACCTATGTAATTGAACGAGAAGGATTATGTGCCACAACTCAAGCAGAAAACCATAGTAGTAATCTCAATATCATTTAGTAAAACCGTAATTGCCATGCTTTTAGACATGTTTACTTTGAACCTAGAGGAAAGGAATAAACATCTAATAAATCAGATAGAATTCAATGCATTCTCTTTAGACCATAGAAAATTATGTCATCTTCATATTGGAATACAGAGAGGCACAACTATTTTTAGGGAGATTCACCCTTTTATTGTCACACCCCCGAACCAGATGGCGGAAACGTCCGGGGGCGTGTGACTTCATCTTGTAATATCATCACAGTGTATATAATTGAATCAAAGACAACATTATCATCCTACATGAAATATAACAACCATCATAGTATTACATAAGTGTGTTTGTTCACAAATTACATCCCCAAAAATATTAAATGTATGATGAAAACAAATTACAACAAAAGTCCACATTTCCTTGACGATCGACCTGATTAACGAGTCCCTGAGAATACAAGTTATTTTGAAAAGCGTCAACATATAAAATGTTGGTGAGTTCATAAGTATGTTTGTATGAAAAGTTTTGTAGTAGTTTGTAAACACCATAAAATCCGATATTTTCTGTAAAAATGGTTTTTAAGTTTTGTTTCAAATCTTGTATTAGAGCATGTGTGATCTTGTCTGATAATGTATAAAAAGAGTTTCCCAATAAATCCTATATTTTCTATATAATCAAAAAGTGTGGTCTTGACCCTAAGACCAGAGTAATGTAGTAAATGTATAGTTCGTACAATGTATCAAGAGTATAGTATGTGTATTCCGTAAATTTATTTGTTTGTTATTCTCTATGTGAGTCGTTATAACCGTGATTGATATGACTGATATGCTTGTCGTGACATTCTTCTGGCGTCGCGTTAGGTAAGATATTTGTCACCCTAGAATGGCCCGTCTAGCTGTAGCGAATAGCTCATTTACGGGGGTGTCAACCTCGTATACATCTATACACCAATTCTCGCTCTCCCTCCAGGATACTCTGGTTATAACTACAATACTTATGGTGTACACTAGGTAGGTACGGATGAAGGCGTGTCTCACAAGACCCTTAACTAAGTTTACACGAATATTGTATCACACTATTTAAAATTGTTTTGTCTGTGTAATTTGATTACAAAGCATCGGTAACAAAAATATATTTGTTCATTTCTAAATGTCAAATATTTATGGTTATTGATCCTATTAACAAAGGATGTGTTGGGATGGCCCAATAAGAAGGTAATTGGGTATAAAGGCCCAATAAACATGTAAATGGGTATAAAGGCCCAATAAGCATGTAACTGTCGTAAGTATTCCGGTTGTTATCAAAATGATCGTTTTAGCTTAAATAGATTCAAAATGACATAAAAGGCCCACTTTTATTATAAATAGCCATTTTGGCCCGACAAAACCGAAATTGACAATAAAGGCCCACTTGTTGTCAAAATGACATTTTGCCCATTAAGGCCAAAAATTACATTTTAGGCCCATGAAACCGTGAATGTCCAAATAAGACCAATTTTTTTTTATGAAAAATGACATTTTTGGCCAATAAAACTGATAGTTGTGAAGTTAGTCCATTAAAAACCAAAAATGGCACTAAAAGCCCATATTGTTTATCTTTGTTGTCAAGAATGGTCCTTTTATGTACATTCTTTGGGTTCTCAAGTAACCTTTTCATGTTTAATCTTTTCAGCCTTTTACAAAGTTATTTCTAATAGTTTTCTTACAAATATCACAATTACTTGGAAGATATTTCGAATTTTGTGAGTGTTTAACAAGTTTTCATCACATATTCACACCATATAACATGAAACTACACACATGCATGCATAATACTAAGATTAATCACAAAACTAGCTTGTATTATCCCCCAAAAGATAGTAAAATTCAAAAAGAAGGGGGTATGAAGCTCACCTTGGGTAGAGAAAAGGTATAATGGAAGTGATGAGGTGAAAATTTGGAGCGTAGAACACGTGAAGTGTTTGATGAATTTCTCGGAGACTTTGATACCCTCAGGTTATTAACACATAAATTTATGTGTGATTAGGAATAATTTCAACAAAGTAATGTGTAAAATTTCTAGCTAGGCACGAAATAGTTACAAGGATTTAGAACATTTTGTGAAGAAATAAGATTCCTGGAACTTGGCTTGAATTCTTTGAGAGTGTTCACGGACTTCTCAGTAAGTGAAATTGAGTTTGGTGAAATAGGGAGTGGGGTTTACGTTCATCTTAAAGGATAAGGAGATAATTTTATATTTGCTTGGATTACTAATGGATAAAGCTTTGTTATTGATGGTTAATACATGTTTTACTGAGATTTGCATGGGAAAGTGGCAAAAGACAACTCATAATCCATAAACACTTCAAATCCTTCAAGCCTAGGCTAAACACATGAGTTTACGCCCCATGTGTGGTCCACCAAGGGTGTTTACGCCCAAGCCTTGCCTCTTTAAGGATTTTACACCCAAGAAACTTCCTAGGAAGGTGTTCACGGCCTAACTTGGTCTATTAAAGTGTTTACGCCCCAAAGGGATCCACTAAGGAGGTTCATGACCTAACTTGGTCTATTAGAGTGTTTACGCCCCAAAGGGGTCCACTCTAAAATATATAAGTCTTTATGTCTATATCATGATCCTTATTTGATTTTCTATAATCATTAGGGTTTAGGGTAATATGAACTTCAATTATATATCATAGTTGTATCATAGCTAAAACACTTGCATATACAAGACCCTTGGACTTGGTTTTGACCTGAAATTTCTAGTTGTGACATCATCCCCTTGTTAGAGGGAATTTCATCACGAAATTCTTTTGTACGCTATTCGTAAGAACTAGAGAAGAGGTGAGGGTATTTCTGCATCATTTGATCTTCGCGTTCCCGTGTGAATTCCGGTCCGCGTTTGGCACTCCATCGAACCTTCACAATTGGAATGCGGCTTTGTTTCATACGCTTCACTTCTCTGTCCATTATTTCGACCAATTCTTCAACAAACAGGAGATTTTTGTTCACCTCAACCTCATCGAGTGGAACAACGAGGGTTTCGTTCGATAGGCATTTCTTCAGATCTGACACTTGGAAGACAGGGTGTACGTTGCTGAGCTCTGATGGTAGTTGCAGCTTGTAGGTTACCGGACCGATCCTGGAAAGGATCTCGAATGGTCCGATGTATCGTGGGCTTAGCTTTCCCCGCTTCCCAAACTGTATCATCCCTTTCCAGGGTGAGACTTTTAGCTGTACGCGATCACCTACTTGAAACTCCAACGACTTTCGTCTTTTGTCTGCATAGCTCTTCTGTCTATCCCGGGATGCTTGGAGTCGTGCTCTTATTTGGACGATTTTCTCAGTTGTCTCCTGAATGATCTCAGGTCCTATGAGTGTGCCGTTTAGTAATTGTCCTCTTGCCAGCTGGGTGTCTCCCACCTCAACCCATCAAAGAGGTGATCTGCATTTTCGACCGTACAAGGCCTCAAAGAGAGTGACTTTAATGCTTGTGTGTTAGTTGTTGTTGTAGGAGAACTCGATTAGTGGAAAGTGGGTATCCTATGCTTTGCCAAAATCTATCACACAAGCTCGGAGCATATCCTCCAGTGTTTGAATGGTTCGCTCACTCTGACTGTCGGTCTGGGGGTGGTAGGCAGTATTCATATCGAGTTGGGTTCCCATTGCTTTCTGGAGTGACTTCCAGAATCGTGAAGTGAATCTACTATCTCGATCAGAGATGATGGATATCAGCACTCCATGAAGTCTCACCACCTCCTTTATGTAGATCCTAGTCAATCTCTCCATTTTGTATGTTTCTTTTATTGGTAGGAAATGGGCGGATTTAGTCAACCGATCGACAATCACTCAAATGGCATCCAGTCCGTCAACCGATTTAGGCAATTTGGTTATAAAATCCATTGATATTTGCTCCCATTTCCACTCGGGTATCACTGGTTGTTGTAATAATCCCGAGGACTTCTGATATTCTACCTTAATCTTTGCGCAAGTCAGGCACTTGCCCACGTTGGTAGCAATCTCCGCTTTCATGTTCGGCCACCAATAATGTTGTTTGATATCCAGGTACATCTTATCCAAACCTGGATGGACGGAGTATCGGGTCTTATGAGCTTCATTCATGACCACGTCTCTGAACCCTCCAAACTTTAGGATCCAGATTCGGTTCATGAGGTAATAAGCTCCATCCTCTTTGATTTCGAAATTCTTGTCTGTGCCACGTAACGCTTCGGTCACAACATTTTCTTGCTTCAGGGCCTCCAATTGAGCATCCCTCATTTGCGTTGACAGGTGGGATTGGATGGTTAATGTTAGGGTTTTTGTTCGTCGACTCGTGTATTCCTTCCTGCTCAGGGCATTGGCCACCACATTAGCCTTGCCCGGATGGTATTTGATCTCGCATTCATAGTTGTTGAGCAGTTCTACCCACCTTCATTGCCTCATGTTTAGCTTTTTTTGATTTAGAATGTGCTGAAGGCTTTTGTGGTCCATGAAGATGGTGTACTTTGTACCGTAGAGGTAGTGCCTCCAAATCTTCAGGGCGAAGACCACAGCTCCCAGCTCAAGATCATGGGTGGTGTAATTTACTTTGTGGTTCTTTAATTGTCTGGACGCATAAGCTATCACTTTTCCACGCTTCATAAGAACACAGCCTAACCCTTGATTTGAAGTGTCGCAATATACTACGAAGTCTTTGCTTCCCTCTAGCAAGGAGAGTACTGGAGCACTACAGAGGGCTCGCTTCAGGGCTTTAAAAGCAGCTTCTTGCTTGCCAGTCCAGTTGAAGGGTACACCTTTTTGGGTTTGAGTGGTGAGGGGCTTGGCGATCTTAGAGAAATTCTGAATGAATCTTCTATAATATCCAGCAAGACCCAAAAATTGCCTGATCTTCGTTGGTGTCTCGTAATTGTCCAGCCTTCAATAGCCTTAATCTTGGAAGAATCTACATGAATTCCTTCCTTACTGACTACATAACCTAATATCCAGAAGTCGCATTCGGAGAATTTTGCATATAACTTCTCTGCTCTGAACGTCTCTAGAACCCGTCGTAAGTGCTGACCGTGTTCTTCCTTGTTTCGAGAATAGAAGTGTATGTCATCGATTAAAACAATTACAAAGTTGTCTAAGAATGGGCGGCAAACTCGGTTTATGAGGTCCAAAAATGTTGCAGGGGCATTTGTTAGACCGAAGGGCATAACAACGAATTCATAGTGGCCATATCGAGTTCGGAAGGTAGTTTTGGGGATATCTTCTTATCGGACTCGCAGCTGATGATATCCGGACCTTAGGTCTATTTTTGAAAAGTAACTGGCTCCTTGAAGCTGGTCGAATAGATCATCAATCCGAGGGAGTGGGTATCGGTTCTTAACAGTGAGCTTTTTTAATTCCCGATAATCGATACACATTCTGAAAGTCCCGTCCTTCTTTTGACAAACAAGACTGGAGCTCCCCAGGGTGAGAAGCTTGGCCTTATGAATCCCTTGTGTAGAAGTTCGCTTAGTTGACTGGATAACTCCTGTATTTCGGCGGGAGCTAACCTGTAGGGTGATTTGGCAATTGATGTGGCTCCAGGTATTAGGTCAATTCGAAATTCGACCAGTCTTTCTGGAGGTATTCCTGGGAGGTCTTCGGGAAATATGTCAGGAAAGTCACATGTCACTGGGATATCTTTGATGTTTATCTCCTCTTTCGTTTTATCCACAACATGAGCGAGGAAGGCATAATTTTTCTTGTGCAGGCATTTTTGTGCCTTGATGAACGAGATAAGACGGAGATTGGTGCCAGGTTTATCACTGTAGATTACTAGGGTTTCGTGGTTGGGGAGGTGAAGGCGAATGACCTTCTCATGGAACAAAAGTGCTAACTCACTGAATCTGGAAATATAAGCATCGTTGTCTGAGTTTTGCACTATGAGGTTCCATAACTCTTGTTCGAGTTTCTGTACTTCCCCACGGGGACAGTACTCTGCCATCAACATCTCCTTAAGTTCTTCCCAAGGCATAACAATTGCGACCGGAAGGTCATGGCCTTCACATGACCATTCCACTAGGATAGGGCTTGGTCAAAAAATGTGCAGGCTACGAACTTCACCTTGCTTACTTCCGTACATTCACAGATTTCAAAGACAGACTCGGTCTTTTCAATCCAGCGCTTCAAGGCTATCACGCCGCCGGTTCCATTGAATGTTCGGGTTTTGTATTAGAGAATTTTTTGTAAGTGCAGGTTTTCGTAGTCCCTTGATTCATTCCCTGATTGGAGCTTCCTGTTCCTTGACCATTTCCACCACAATTATTTCCATTATGAATGTGAGCCAACACTGCTATGACTGCTGCCGAAACTGCTGCCTGGAAAGCGGCAGAGTTTACCTCCAGCAGAGGCGACGGTAGTGGTGGTGCATCCGTGTTGTTATTTTTGCGCATCGGTCTTCGAGGCATCTTCTGTCATGGAACGGAAAGATAGTGAGTACATACCAGTCTGGGGTTTCGAGTTCCCTTGGCATATAGTGGTTTCGGTGGTTCGGTTGTGCATATAAGTGAATTCATACAATATTATGAAATAGAGAAAATAGAACACATAGCAGATAATAACATCACAAATAAAACATAGAACCATTTCGTTAAGGATAAACTTCATAGTACAATACATGAAAATTCGCCTTTGAAAGGCGTACGGTACTTAGAGAAAATATAATCCGTTAGCATGACGGTTCTATGAGTAGCGTAATCACTTAATCATAGAGTCAGTTCTACATACAATAGTAACTGAAAAGAGAGTCCTATCGATAGTGACGGTGATACTCAAATGTCGAACTGACGCACCAGAAGTTCGGCCAATTCATTCGCCTTACGAGTGATAACATCTTCCCTCTGTCTTGCTCGAACGGCCCAAGCTTCGGCCGCAAAGAGTTGTTGCTTGAGGTTTGCTACTTCTTCCTCGAGAGAGCGTATACGGTCAATAGTGCTCTCCTGCACCGTGTTCTAGTCTGGTAGGGTCTCCGAAGGGTGGGATTCACTAGGGGTTTCCTTAATGTCTTATCCTTTATCCGACTCCTCGTCAGATTCACCATCCTCATAGTCCATTTCCATATACTCTTTGGGTCTCGCTTCTGGATTTTCTTCTTGAACCATTTCTAGTTCTCCTTCAATCCATCCATTAGCCACTAAGGCCTGGTAGTAGTGGTCGCCTTGTTGTATTTCAGCCATGGTACCTATGCGAACATGGAGGTGCGAGAAGCGTGTAGAAAGTGTATGTGCGAAGAGTATATGTTATCCCAAAATACTCCTATAGTATTTTAATTGTTTATGTTTGGGTTCCTTAAAACTTATTGGATTTAGAATTGGTAAGTTTCTAGATTCATTGCCCACCACGATCACTGCCAAGCACATGTTGGTCGTATTTTGAATAAATATAGTTGATCTGGCTATATTTATCCCCAATACGACTACATAACTGCCCGGGTTTAACCGCGATATTTAATTCCTCCAAATACTTTTATTGTTTCTTATTGTGACAGTACCCTAAATGCACACATACGTATGCATTTTATTTTTGTTTAGAGTATTTTAGTCCCAATGTATTTTTAGTTGCATATCTGGTATGATTAGATATGCCAGTTCACTATAAACATTGCTATGATACCAATCTGTCACACCCCCGAACCAGACGGCGGAAACGTCCGGGGGCAGGTGACTTCATCTTGTAATATCATCACAGTGTATATAAATGAATCAAAGACAACATCATCATCGTACATGAAATATAACAACCATCATAGTTTTACATAAGTGTGTTTGTTCACAAATTACATCCCCAAAAATATTAAATGTATGATGAAAACAAATTACAACAAAAGTCCACATTTCCTTGACGACTGACCTGATTAACGAGTCCCTGAGAGTACAAGTTATTTTGAAAAGCATCAACATATAAAATGTTAGTGACTTCATAAGTATGTTTGTAAGAAAAGTTTTGTAGTAGTTTGTAAACACCAGAAAATCCGATATTTTCTGTAAAAATGGTTTGTAAGTTTTGTTTCAAATATTGTATTAGAGCATGTGTGATCGTGTCTGATAATGTATAAAAAAAGTTTCCCAGAAAATCCTATATTTTCTGTATAATGAAAAAGTGTGGTCTTCACCCTAAGACCCGAGTAATGTAGTAAATGTATAGTTCGTAAAATGTATCAAGAGTATAGTATGTTTATTCCGTAAATTTATTTGTTTGTTATTCTCTATGTGAGTCGCTATAACCATGCTTGATATGACTGATATGCATTTCGTGACGTTCTTCAGGCATCGCGTTAGGTAAGACATTTGTTACCCTAGACTGGCCCGTCTAGCTGTAGCGAACATCTCAGGTGCGGGGGTGTCAACCCCGTATAGATCTATACACAAATTCTCGCTCTCCCTGCAGGAGACTCTGGTTATAACTACAGGACTTATGGTGTACACTAGGTAGGTACGGATGAAGGCGTGTCTCACAAGACCCTTAACTAAGTTTACGCGAATATTATGTCACACTATTTAAAATTGTTTCGCGTGTGTAATTTGATTACAAAGCATCGGTGACAAAAATATATTTTTCATTTCAAAATGTGAAATATTTATGGTTATCGATCCGATTAACATAGGATGTGTTTGGATGGCCCAATAAGAAGGTAATTGGGTATAAAGGCCCAATAAACATGTAAATGGGTATAAAGGTCCAATAAGCATGTAACTGTCGTAAGTATTCCTGTTGTTATCAAAATGATCGTTTTAGCTCAAATAGATTCAAAATGACATAAAAGGCCCACTTTTATTAAAATTATCCATTTTGGTCCGACAAAACCGAAATTGACAATAAAGGCCCACTTGTTGTCAAAATGACATTTTTGCCCATTAAGGCCGAAAATTACATTTTAGGCCCATGAAACCGTGAATGTCCAAATAAGACCAATTTTTTTTTATTATGAAAAATGACATTTTTGGCCCATAAAACTGTGAGTTGTGAAGTTAGTCCATTAAAAACCAAAAATGGCACTAAAAGCCCATATTGTTATCTTTGTTGTTAAGAATGGTCCTTTTATGTACATTCTTCGGGTTCTCAAGTACCTTTTTCATGTTTAATCTTTTCAACCTTTTACAAAGTTACTTCTAATAGTTTTCTTACAAATATCACAATTACTTGGAAGATATTTCGAATTTTGTGAGTGTTTAACAAGTTTTCATCACATATTCACACCATATAACATGAAAACACACACATACATGTATAATACTAAGATTAATCACAAAAATAGCTTGTATTCTCCACCAAAAGATAAATTTTGAAAACAAGGGGGTATGAAGCTCACCTTGGGTAGAGAAAAGGTGTAGTGGAAGTGATGAGGTGAAAGTTTGGAGCGTAGAACACTTGAAGTGTTTGATGAATTTCTTGGAGACTTTGATACCCTAAGGTTGTTAACACATAATTTTATGTGTGATTAGGAAGAATTTCAACAAAGTAATGTGTAAAATCTCTACCTAGGAACAAAATACTTACAAGGATTTAGAAGAGTTTGTGAAGAAATAAGATTCCTAAAACTTGGCTTGAATTCTTTGAGAGTTTTCACAGACTTCTCAGTAAATGAAACTGAGTTTGGTGAAATAGGGAGTGGGGTTTATGTTCATCTTAAAGGATAAGGAGATGATTTGATATTTGCTTGGATTACTGATGGATAAAGCTTTGTTATTGATGGTTAATACATGTTTTACTGAGATTTGCATGGGAAAGTGGCAAAAGACAACTCATAATCCGTAAACACTTCAAATCCTTCAAGCCTAGGCGTAAACACATGAGTTTACGCCCCATGTGTGGTCCACCAAGGGTGTTTACGCCCAAGCCTTGCCTCTTTAAGGATTTTACGCCCAAGAAACTTCCTAGGAAGGTGTTCACGGCCTAACTTGGTCTATTAGAGTGTTTACGCCCAAAAGGGTCCACTAAGGAGGTTCACGGCCTAACTTGGTCTATTAGAGGTGTTCATGGACTTAGCAAACTTAATTATGTGGGCCTTATAGTTCAAGTGTTCAAGATTGTAACATATACACAAGTCTTTATGTCTATATCATGATCCTTATTTGATTTGCTATAATCATTAGGGCTTAGGGTAGTATGAACTTCAATTATATATCATAGTTGTATCATAGCTAAAACACTTGCATATACAAGACCCTTGGACTTGGTTTTGACCAGAAATTTCTAGTTGTGACATTTATAGACTCCATTTTCAATGGCTTCCCTAATTGATGCTCTAAGATGTTCTTCTATAATGATGAAAAGAAAAATATGACAGCGGGTCGCCTTAGCGAACACCTTTTTACATCTTGAATTCTTTCGTAGAATTTTCATTAACAATGATCAAGGTTGTAAAAATTTCTCAACGCTAGCTAGTCGGTTGATTAGGTTTAGAGGATTAATTAGTTAGGTGGAGATTAATCTAGGATAGTAAATTTCTAATTCTTCGAATTTCAAAAAATTAAATATGACTAATATCATAACAACGTTCGTAAATATCACTAATATCATAACAAAATAGGTTAATATGATTAATACAACACTAATCCTTCCTTGAATAGTTTCTATTGAGATAAAACTTGTTCAAAATTATAAAATTTTATCGTTTGCTATAGTTTTGATCATTGTGTGGGTAGGGATTAATCGCTAGGCGCTTTCTAGTCGGTTGGGTAGCGCATAGGGACAAATCAAGGATTAATCGGGACCTAGTCAGGACTTTTACAACACTGAAAATGATTAAAACTTTGGTAGAGATAATACATGCAAGAATCCAAGAAATCAATTTTCACAAAATCCCATTAACATTATCATACTCACAAAGCAAAGACTATTTCAGGCTACAAAATTCCTTATCAAAATCGATTCTAAAGAACAATAACTTTCTTTTTCCTCTTCTTCGCCCAAGTAACTATTTCATTCACCACAATGGGAATCTCAATAATATTTCTACCACAAATATGTATTGATTACTTGTTGCTAGTAACCAAGCCAATGTCATTCTTTTGTCTTTCTACCAAAACCTTCTAGATAATCTTATAAACATAACCAATGGGATTAATGGGCCTAAATTAAACTAGCATAATAAGGCCTTTCATTTTCGACATCAATGTAATAAATGAGTCATTGCTCCCAGAGTCTATGACTTAGTGCATTTCAAAGCATTTGACCGTATAGAAGACACAAGATCATATTTTATTCTAAATGAAGGCTAATGTGTAATCATCTGATGTAGTACACTCTAATTTTTAGCATCTTTTTATATTTTACAATAATAATATACTTAGTTCTAAGAAAAGTTATTTAAAAATCAACCAAATTCGTATATATTTAACTGTTTTCTTATTAATAAATAAATTTCTAAATAATTTATTTGATTATGGTAGTCATAAGTATTTATATCAGGATGTAGTTGCTACAACTGAATAAATTTTATAAACTTCAATGATCTAATAGAAAAGTAAATGAAACTATTCACAGAAGTACCTATATTCTTCTCTTTTATGCGATTAAGCCAAATTTTTAATAGAAAACACAAAATACTTGATAATTTATTCAATTTTAGGAAATTACTGTTGAAAATGTATGTCTAATGTCATAACTAAATTGATATAACTTTGAGAATAATAACAAAGTTTTTTTTGGGTTGCCCTCAAGAGCTAAAATAGCTAAAATAAATTAAGGAGATTGAGATAATTACTAAATTGATTTAATACATGTTAATCAATCAATTAGAAACTAATTAAAATTAATTAATAATTAATTACAATTAATTTTGAATTAATTAGAAGTAATCAGAAATTGATTGAAAGTGCATGAACTAAATGTTAATTGTTCAATAGGAGAATAATAGGAGCATTCTAGAACCATAAAGAAGGTGGACGGTTTCGGGGCTTCTAGGAGACTTCCAGAATCATTCCAGAAAATAGATAAGGAAATTATTTGAATCTAGATTAAATCTAATTATTTAATTGATTAAAATATGTTTTGCCTGCAAGTTACCTCAGCTAGAAATAGACCCTTAGGCTTTTATCAATTTCATTCATAACCTTGCCCATACTTAGAGAATCCGATTTCTCAAGTATCCTATCTCCTAAATATTCTAGGATTTTAGTCTTTTGGGTGTGAGCCATTATTAGCATTCTATTCTGGGTGCTAGTCCTTCCAAGTGATTACAAGAAGTTTGAAATCTACAAAAGCTTAAGGAAAAATACGATTTTTTCCTAAAGTTTAGTAATAATATCCCTTTTTATAGTTCACTTTCACTTAGGATGAATTTTGAATGCTTCTGTTGCCTTAGTCTAGTGAATAGTTGCATAGAAAACCCTACAATTACATGGTTACCCTATTTCCTTCTAGTCGCTTATATGTGTTGCCTTTTGTGTGTCAATGCGATTTTGAGTTGGAAAATAAGGTTAAATAGATAGCAGATGTAGCTACTTTGAAAAATTCATATTAGATAATAAAAGAAAATGCAATCATTTTCTTTTATGGGGAGCCTTAGTGATGCAATCTAGTCAATCAACTTGAAAGGGTTAAATGTAAGATGAGATTGTAGAGATGAATAATAAATGAGGACTTTTTGGACTTTATATTTGTTATATTTTTAATTATATATGCACATATCCTTTTATGCTATTTTATATTTGTTATCTAGCTTATCCACCAGTTTTTAGTAATTGTTATTAGTTTATCAGCTACCAGATTGCCTGATAGAAAAAAAAATATGGTTTTTCAGCTAGCCTTTCAAACACAAACCTAAACGAACAATATCATATTTTTGAAACCTTATATGTACCCATTTCTTATACAATGAGCAGTTAAACATGTTTTTAATTTAGTAGTGAATCATACATTTCTCCAACAATAGGTTTCATCCTATTCCACTTTACAATTGGATCGGGGATGATGTATATTATACTCCAAACCTATCTTTTTCCTCATTCTCGTGGTTAATTTATGTGTTTTCAACTTCCTCATCAGAACTGCCTTCCTACTATTCAGACTTTTATGCTGACACGTTAGGAATGAAATTAATCTCTTAAACATATAACTAAGGTGTTAAGGAAAACCGTCATTGCATATGTCGTTGGATTTTGATTTGAAATCATCTTCCTATTTGTGACCACCTGGAACTTCTACCTTGTACACTTAGTCAACTCTATTAATGTTAAGCTTGTTTTATCGACTTCTTGCACTGTTTAGAGTCTGATTGAGCGTTCTAAGCTTAGTACATTAAGGGACCAAGTATTAGAATGGGTCAATTAAAGTTCCAAACCATCAATCAAGCCATAAACCCTCAAGTGAGGAGTTTACGGCCAGGACCCAAGAGTTTACGGCCGTAAACTCATGCTGGCCGTAAACCCATGCTGGTCGTAAACTCTGATGGCCGTAAACTCATGCTGGCCGTAAACCCATGCTGGTCGTAAACTCTGATGGCCGTAAACTCCACCTATAAGTAGGATGTTCGGTCCATTTTATGCACTCTTTCCTCTTCTAAGGTTGGGAACTCGAAAACTCACTCAAGAATCATAGGATTTTGCTTCAAGAACTCTCATAATGTAAGTAAATCCTTCCATCTAAGTGTTAATACTTCTCTTATCCATGAATCATCATTGATTTCATCCATGGATTCCATCATTCAGTCTAGATGTTCAAATATTCTCAAGAACATCAAGAACACTTAGGTGGTTTGGGCCGAAAACACCCTTCTTTGCCTTCAAATCGTAAGTATGACTTCTTTATACTTGATATCTAGTATGAAACCATGATTAGCACCTTGAATTCATCCAAGAACCTTGATCAAAGTGAGTTTACGGCCAAGAGCATCTCCCTTGGCCGTAAACCCTTATTAGAGGTGCAAATGGGGTCATAACTCTTCCTAAGGCTTTGACTTAAGGCTAGAACACTTCCTTGTGGACTGTAAGACCTTAAAGACCCCTTTTGAGCACAAATCATCATGAGTTTACGGCCGTAAACTCTTGTGGCCGTAAACTCATGGCCGAAAACTCATGTGGCCGTAAACTCATGGCCGTAAACTCATGGCCGTAAACCCTTATGGCCGTGAACACCTGGCCGTAAACCCCTTGTGGCCATGAACACCTGGCCGTAAACACAATTGTGTGGCCTTAAACTCCTTAGATGCAATCCTTTGTGGTTATAACACTTCTATATGAGTGTTTCCTAGTCCCTAAGGTGTTTCACTCACATGATTAGTTGTATAAACACTAATTATATTCATATATGTGTCCTTATATGCTTAATAAGATCCGTGTGTGTGCTCAAGTCTCCACTTGACATCTACATCCTATACCACTCTTTCATCCAAACTACTCACTGCAGGTGAGTTCATACCCCTACACTTTTACTGGTTTTTAAAACGTTTTCAGGGGGAGAATACAAGCTAAACAACGAATGCTTTTGTAAATTAATACAAAGAGCTTTTAACAAGTATAAAACTCATGCAATTCTCATACTTTAACCCTTTTGTACTGTGTTGAGCATAAGGGACGTTTTCACTAAAATTGCACAGTTTTCCGGACTCGATATTCACTACGCTATACATGCAAACTATAATCGGTATAGGTTGGGATTTTTCTAAACATAACAAGTATAGAAACTCTCACTACTAAACATATGCACTAAGACTGAAATATGTTATAGTTTACATCACTACATTATCATGGTATTCATAACTTTAATTATCACTACATACGGTATACATATAGATTTTCACTACGGTAAAACGCTACAACACTACATGTAAACTAGATTGTACGATACTGTAAGGCGCTACTTCAATACTGTACCCTTAGGTGTACAGGGATAAATCCTATCACAGTATAACCAGAGTCTCCTGGAGGGAGAGCGTGAGATTTGTGAATAGATCTATTTGGGACTGACAATCTCACACCTGAACTGCTAGCTACAGTTAGGTAGGCTTGCCTGGGGTGACAAATGTCATTTAACTCAACGCTTGAAGAACGTTGGAAAGGTCTCTAGTCATATCAAGCATGGTTATACGACTCACATTATGTATAAATCACCTTTAGTTTACAACCTGACACTCTTCAATAGTTTTATTTATACTAAATAGAACTAATACACACTACAACTGGAGAATTTTCAGGGTTTTCAAACAGAACTGAACATATAATGGTTTCTCGTACGAAATACTTATACATCATGATTAGCATTAGCTAGTCACATGAAGTATTATTTTCGCACATCACTACAGTTTTCAGTAACAAACATTCATGGTTTTATACAGAATTGAAAACACTACATTCTCACTAAAGAAAATATCGGATTTTCTTGAAACTATACAAACACTTTTACAAGCTCATCAACAAGTTTTCATTACAAACTACCGCTTATGAACTCACCAGCTTTATGCTGATATTTTTCAAACTACTTGTATTCTCAGAAAATCAGTAGACAGGTACTTGCTGGATTTTTGAGGAGTTGTAGCAATAAGAGTTTTATGCTTATATTCATACAAACTATTTGATGTAATTCAAACAAGTTTCAGATAAATTCCAAATTTATGTAAACATTTTTACTTAAGTATTCACTGTAATGGTTGTGTTACTATGATTGCTATTATACATTGGTTGTGATGCTATACATGACGTCCTCCACCCCAGAACGTTTTCGCCATTCTGGTTTTCGGGTGTGACAGATTGGAATCAGAGCCCTTGTTTATAGCGAACTAGTATACCGAACCTTGCGTGGTATACAACTATAAACATTAAGGGGCCTAAGTGCTCTACACTAAAAGTATAGTTTCAAAAATATAAGTATTTTTATAAAAAGTATACGAGCATGCATACATAACAGAATCAGAGTCTAAGGAAGAACAACACAAAAATTATGTGGATATTGGGACACTGCGGTTAAACCTGGCCAGTTATGTAATCATGTTTAGGGTGAATATAGCCTGATCAACTATATTCAGTCAAGACATAACCAACATGTGCTTGGGAATGACGGTGGTGTCGCAGCAGGCCTAAAACTTACTATTTGTTTCATAGGGATAACTTACTTGCATTAGTAACCTTTCTTTGCTTATCGCTTGGTAGAACACTTAATTATTAGGATGATATATATATATATATATATATATATATATATATATATATATATATATATATATATATCTTGAGGACTTACCATCCTCTTCTTCCTGGTTGTTTCTAGAACAAGATGCCTCCCCGCCGAAGATCCGATAAGAGAAACGACGACGCACCACCACCACCCCCTCAGTTCGACCCCGTCATGTTCCAGGCAGCAGTTACAGCCGTCGTGACTGCAACAATGGCACAAGTGAACTCTGGTGGGACTAGAGGTGGAACCGACCCTCAAAGACAAGACGGAAGCCAAGGACAACAAAAGGAGTGTTCCTACAAGGACTTCATGACTGCAAAGCCCAATTCCTTCGACGGAAACGGAGGAGTCATCGCTCTGACTCGATGGTTCGAGAAGATCGAATCCATCTTCGAAATTTGCGCCTGTTCAGAAGCTAACAAAGTGAAGTTTGCCGCCTACACCTTCACTGACCGAGCCTTGACCTGGTGGAATGGTCAAGTCAAATCCCTAACCTTGCCAGTGGCTAATGTCATGGGTTGGGAAAGACTGAAGGAACTCATGCTTGCTGAATACTGCCCGAGGGGCGAGGTGCAAAAGTTGGAGCACGAACTTTGGAATCTGAAAATGAAGGGATCCGACATTGCTGCCTACACTGCTAGATTCTGTGATCTGGCTCTCCTTTGTCCGGGAATGGTCACCCCGGAAAGCAAAAAGATCGAGAGGTACATCTGGGGACTGACGGCCCCGACCAAAGGGAACGTCTTGGCTGCTAGACCGACTACATTTGATAGCGCCAAGTGCCTGGCGTAGACTCTGATCGATCATGGAGTTGATTTAGATGAGGTAGCAGCTGTCCCTGAGCCACAAAAGGAAAGTGGTGGGAAGAAGAAATTCTGGAACAAACGGAAGGGCCAGTCTTTGCAGGAGCCCTCCAAGAAACAACAAACAGTGGCAGTTCATGCTGCTACTACTCCAGCTGTCGTTCCAACCACCCAAGCTCCTACCGGTGGTTACGCCGGGAAGCTACCTCTGTGCAACAAGTGTAACTTTCATCATCACGGACCCTGCCATGAGTTAAGTTGCAACAACTGTGGAAGGAAGGGACACACAACTCGATACTGCAAGACACCGGCTCAACCAACCAACCAGGCTCCGGGAGCGGGCGCTGGTCAAACTTGTTATGGATGTGGAGAGGCTGGGCACTTCAGAAGAAACTGCCCCAAGGCAACAACTGGTGGCAATACAGGAAGAGTTCTGGTGATGGGCCAGGAGGAAGCAGTCTCTAATTCTACCGTTGTTACGGGTACGTTCCTCCTTGACAACTCTTATGCATGCATTCTTTTCGATTCTGGTGCGGAGAGGAGTTTTGTTAGTCATGCATTCAAACATCTAATCAAACATAAACCCCAACCTTTAACCGAAACGTTCACCGTCGAGATGACTAACGGAAAGAAAGAGAGCACTAACGACATATTCATGGGCTGTACTCTTACCCTAGACAATTACTCCTTTCCCATCGATCTTATGCGGGTATCCATCAAGAGTTTCGATGTAATTATCGGCATGGACTGGTTTAGCTCCAATCGTGCTGATATTCATTGTTTCAAGAAAGCTATCCGTCTCAATCTTCCCTCTGGTGAAGCCCTCATGATTTACGGAGATAAGCCTAGCTCGAACCTTCGTATCGTTTCATGCATCAAAGCCAAAAATTATCTGCGAAAGGAATGCCATGCATTCCTAGCTCACGTTGTTGATGAGACGCAAAAAGTTAAAGACCTCGAGAGTCTCCCCGAAGTCTGCAAATTTCCTAACGTCTTCCCCGAAGACCTCCCAGGAATCCCTCCCGAGCGCCAAGTCGAGTTTCGTATCGACTTAATCCCCGGAGCTACTCCTGTAGCTAAATCTCCTTATCGTTTAGCACCGGCAGAAATGCAAGAGCTATCCAGCCAGCTCAATGAGCTAATCAACAAGGGATTTATAAGACCGAGTTCTTCACCCTGGGGAGCTCCGATCTTATTCTTGAAAAAGAAAGATGGATCCTTTCGGATGTGCATTGACTACTGAGAGCTGAATAAGCTGACCATCAAGAACCGTTATCCCTTACCCAGGATCGACGATCTCTTCGACCAACTTCAGGGAGCCAGCTGTTTTTCGAAGATAGATCTAAGATCAGGGTACCACAAGTTGCGGGTTCACAAGAATTATGTGCCCAAAACAGAATTCTGAACTCGCTATGGATACTACGAGTTTGTAGTAATGCCCTTTGGTCTGACCAACACACCGGCAGTATTCATGGACCTGATGAATCGGGTGTGCCGCCCTTTCCTAGACAAGTTCGTGACCGTGTTCATCGACGATATACTTATCTATTCACGGAGTGAGGATGATCATAAACAACACTTGAGGCAGGTGTTGGAAACATTAAGGGCAGAGAAGCTATACGCCAAATTTTCGAAGTGTGAGTTCTGGATCAGGAAGGTAAATTTCCTTGGTCACGTGATTAGCAAGGAAGGAATACACGTGGATCCTTCCAAGATCAAAGCGATTGAGAATTGGCGTGCACCAAAGACACTCACAGAAATCCGGCAATTCTTGGGTCTCGCGGGCTATTATCGCAGGTTCATCTAGAACTTCTCCAGAATCGCTAAGCCTTTAACTACCCTGACACAGAAAGGTGTAACCTTTAGTTGGGGAGCCAAGCAAGACACTGCATTTCAAACATTGAAGCAGGCCCTGTGCAGCGCACCTATCTTGTCCCTGCCCGAAGGGACGGATGACTTCGTTGTCTACTGTGATGCATCCAATCAGGGCCTCGGCTGTGTGCTCATGCAACGAGTAAAGGTTATCGCCTATGCCTCGAGGCAGTTGAAAACGCACGAGATCAATTACACAACTCACGATCTAGAGTTGGGAGCAGTGGTCTTTGCATTAAAGATCTGGAGACACTATCTCTATGGAACCAAGTGCACTATTTTCACCGACCATAAGAGCTTGCAGCACATTTTCGATCAGAAGGAGCAAAACATGAGGCAACGACGATGGGTAGAGTTACTCAGTGACTACGAGTGCGAAATTCACTACCATCCCGGAAAGGCCAACGTAGTAGCAGATGCCCTCAGTCGGAAGGAACATTTAGGGCGAAAGGTGAAAGCATTAACGATCAATATTCATTCCCATTTATCCGCGCAAATCAGAGAGGTTCAGCTGGAAGCCTTGAAACCAGAGAAAGTGGCGGATGAAGCCTTGCGGGGAATGGACAAGAACTTGGAGATCAAGGGAGACGGGGTGTACTATTTTATGAACCGGATCTGGACCCCAAAGATCGGTGGGTACAGAGAGGTTGTCATGCAAGAAGCTCACAAGACTAAATACTCCATTCACCCAGGTTTAGATAAGATGTATCTGGATCTCAAAGAACTTTATTGGTGGCCAAACATGAAAGCAGAAATTGCTACCTTCGTGGGTAAGTGCTTGACTTGCGCCAAGGTAAAGGTTGAGTATCAAAAGCCTTCAGGCTTACTTCAGCAGCCGGAAATACCTGAGTAGAAGTGGGAAAGGATAACCATGGATTTTATCACTAAGTTACCCAGATCTCCGAGTGGGCACGACGCCATTTGGGTAATTGTCGATCGGTTAACAAAATCCGCCCACTTCCTGCCAATCAAGAAAAATTCAAAATGGAGAGACTCACGCAGATCTACATCCGAGAGATAGTTCGCCTTCATGGGGTACCTATATCTATTATCTCCGACCGAGATAGCAGGTTCACCTCAAGATTTTGGCAATCGCTACAGAACGCTCTTGGAACTAAGTTGGATATGAGCACGGCGTATCATCCACAAACAGATAGACAAAGTGAGAGAACAATCCAGACATTGGGAGATATGTTGAGAGCCTGTGTTATTGACTTCGGCACATCATGGGACGCTCATCTTCCTCTGGTCTAGTTTTCCTACAACAACAGCTACCATACCAGCATCAAGG
Source organism: Lactuca virosa (assembly GCF_052849685.1). Lineage (NCBI taxonomy): Eukaryota > Viridiplantae > Streptophyta > Magnoliopsida > Asterales > Asteraceae > Lactuca > Lactuca virosa. The sequence continues at coordinate 329,694,811 of NC_136428.1, read as the reverse complement.
TTGCGCCGTTTGAAGCCCTCTATGGCCGTAAGTGCAGATCCCCTCTGTGCTGGGCTGAGGTGGGCGACACGCAGCTGGCCAGAGGTCAAGTCCCCAACAGTACTCTCACTGGTCCTGAGATCATCCGAGAGACAACTGAAAAGATCGTACAAATCCAGGAAAGACTGAAAGCCTAGCGAGATAGACAAAATAGATACGACGATAAGAGACTAAAACCCTTGGAATTCCAGGTTGGTGACCGCGTCCTTCTGAACGTCTCACCCTGGAAAGGCATGATACGTTTTGGAAAACGTGGAAAGCTAAACCCAAGGTACATTGGACCGTTTGAGATCCTTGCTAGGATCGATCCTGTAGCATACAAACTCCAGTTACCCCGAGAGCTCAGCAACATCCATCCCGTCTTCCACGTGTCGAACCTCAAGAAATGTATGTCCGATGAGACACTTGTGATCCCTCTCGACGAGATCGACTTGGACGAGAGTCTACACTTTTTAGAAGAACCTGTTGAAATCATGGACCGGGAAGTCAAGCGTACGAAGCAGAGCCGCATCCCGATAGTGAAGGTTCGCTGGAATGCCAAGCGAGGTCCCCAATTCACTTGGGAGCGCGAGGATTCAATGAAACAGAAGTACCCTCACCTCTTTCCAAGTTCATGATTGTACTCTATCCTTGAATTTCGGGACGAAATTCCCTCTAACGGGGGGATGATGTGACAACCCGAAACTTCTACCTTGTACACTTAGTCAACTCTATTAATGCTAAGCTTGTTTTATCGACTTCTTGCACTGTTTAGAGTCTGATTGAGCATTCTAAGCTTAGTACATCAAGGGACCAAGTATTAGAATGGGTCAATTAAAGTTCCAAACCATCAATCAAGCCATAAACCCTCGAGTGATGAGTTTACGACCACGACCCATGAGTTTACGGCTGTAAACTCATGTTGGCCGTAAACCCATGCTGGCCGTAAACTCTGATGGCCATAAACTCCGCCTATAAGTAGGATGTTCGGTCCATTTTCTGCACTCTTTCCTCTTCTAAGGCTGGGAGCTCGAAAACTCACTCAAGAATCATAGGATTTTGCTTCAAGAACTCTCATAATGTAAGTAACTCCTTCCATCTAAGTGTTAATACTTCTCTTATCCATGAATCATCATTGATTTCATCCATGGATTCCATCTTTGAGTCTAGATCTTCAAAGATTCTCAAGAACATCAAGAACACTTAGGTGGTTTGGGCCGAAAACACCCTTGTTTGCCTTCAAATCGTAAGTATGACTTCTTATACTTGATATCTAGTATGAAACCATGATTAGCACCTTGAATTCATCCATGAACCTTGATCAAAGTGAGTCTACGGCCAAGAGCATCTCCCTTGGCCGTAAACCCTTATTAGAGGTGCAAATGGGGTCATAACTCTTCCTAAGGCTTTGACTTAAGGCTAGAACACTTCCTTGTGGACTGTAAGACCTTAAAGACCCCTTTTGAGCACAAATCATCATGAGTTTACGGCCGTAGACTCTTGTGGCCGTAAACTCATGGCCGAAACTCTTGTGGCCATAAACTCATGGCCGTAAACCCTTGTGGCCGTGAACACCTGGCCGTAAACCCCTTGTGGCCGTGAACACCTGGCCGTAAACACAATTGTGTGGCCTTAAACTCCTTAGATGCAATCCTTTGTGGTTATAACACTTCTATATGAGTGTTTCCTAGTCCCTAAGGTGTTTTACTCACATGATTCGTTGTATAAACACTAATTATATTCATATATGTGTCCTTATATGCTTAATAGGATCCGTGTGTGTGCTCAAGTCTCCACTTGACATCTAGCATCCTATACCACTCTTTCATCCAAACTACTCACTGCAGGTGAGTTCATACCCCTACACTTTTACTGGTTTTTAAAACGTTTTCAGGGGGAGAATACAAGCTAAACAACGAATGCTTTTGTAAATTAATACAAAGAGCTTTTAACAAGTATAAAACTCATGCAATTCTCATACTTTAACCCTTTTGTACTGTGTTGAGCATAAGGGACGTTTTCACTAAAATTGCATAGTTTTCCGTACTCGATATTCACTACGCTATACATGCAAACTATAATCGGTATAGGTTGGGATTTTTCTAAACATAACAAGTACAGAAACTCTCACTACTAAACATATGCACTAAGACTGAAATATGTTATAGTTTACATCACTACATTATCATGGTATTCATAACTTTAATTATCACTACATACGGTATACATACAGATTTTCACTACGGTAAAACGCTACAACACTACATGTAAACTAGATTGTACGATACTGTGAGGCGCTACTTCAATACTGTACCCTTAGGTGTACAGGGATAAATCCTATCACAGTATAACCAGAGTCTCCTGGAGGGAGAGCGTGAGATTTGTGAATAGATCTATTTGGGACTGACAATCTCACACCTGAACTGCTAGCTACAGTTAGGTAGGCTTGCCTGGGGTGACAAATGTCATTTAACTCAACGCTTGAAGAACGTTGGAAAGGTCTCTAGTCATATCAAGCATGGTTATACGACTCACATTATGTATAAATCACCTTTAGTTTACAACCTGACACTCTTCAATAGTTTTATTTATACTAAATAGAACTAATACACACTACAACTGGAGAATTTTCAGGGTTTTCAAACAGAACTGGACATATAATGGTTTCTCGTACGAAATACTTATACATCATGATTAGCATTAGCTAGTCACATGAAGTATTATTTTCGCACATCACTACAGTTTTCAGTAACAAACATTCATGGTTTTATACAGAATTGAAAACACTACATTCTCACTAAAGAAAATATCAGATTTTCTTGAAACTATACAAACACTTTTACAAGCTCATCAACATGTTTTCATTACAAACTACCGCTTATGAACTCACCAGCTTCATGCTGATATTTTTCAAACTGCTTGTATTCTCAGGAAATCAGTAGACATGTACCTGCTGGATTTTTGAGGAGTTGGAGCAATAAGAGTTTTATGCTTATATTCATACAAACTATTTGATGTAATTCAAACAAGTTTCCGATAAATTCCAAATTGATGTAAACATTTTTACTTAAGTATTCACTATAATGGTTGTGTTGCTATGATTGCTATTATACATTGGTTGTGATGCTATACATGACGTCCTTCACCCCAGAACGTTTCCACCATTTTGGTTTTGGGGTGTGACACTATTTAACATCTATTAACATATTTTCCAATTCATCATATTTGTAATCATCATCTACTGTTTTGATAGCATCGTTCTACCATAATCTAATTAATACAAGTTAAACAAACATTTTTAACAACATTTAACGGTCAAATATTGGGGGGAAATGAATTATATATATATATATATATATATATATATATATATATATATATATATATATATATATTACATTCGATGGCATCAATGGATTTGATAGGGTCAAGCTTCTTTGACCCTTGCAAAAAGTCTCATTTAATGAGGAACCTTCATCAAAAATTATATCTTCATACTATATTATAAATTATATATATATATATATATATATATATATATATATATATATATATATATATATTTGAAATCTCAATAAGATTTTAATTTCCGATTTAATATAATTAGTCTGTTAATTTAAAATATGTATTAAATGCAAAGTAGCCTTCTTATTATTGACAAAATTTTAAAATGGTTATTATAAAACAATATTTGTTAATTAAATATCATGTTAAATCCAAAACATAAATCAAAATATAAAATAAACTTAAAAAATATATTCAAATACAATTTTTCAAAATAGTTAAAAATATTTAAATGTTATGAATATAGAACAACAATTCAAACTAAATAAACATATCAAAAACTATTTGTATTATAATTTATTTTTTCGCAAATTAGTGGGTTTTAGGTAATTAAACGAAAAAAATTATATTGCCTTAACTTACAAACAATGACACATATATCAATTAACTATCAATGATCGAAATTAATAAAAATGAGTGGATAAATAATTTCTATATTAATCGATCATAATGTTATATTGTACTATATAATCGAAAATAATGTTTAGTTTTATTTAAATATAAACCGCATATAGATGATATTGAATGTCATGATTATGATAAATGTACATTTTAGAATATGATTTAAAATAATTATAAATTTATATATCAACTTAGTGTAAAAGGTATTATTTTATAGTTAATGTTTTATTAATTTCAACATGTTTGTGAAAAAATATTGGGAAAACTACAATAAAGTCCCTATATATTGGCCTTATAATCGATTTAGTCCCTACATATTTTTTTTATTCAATTAAGTCTCAAATACCGGTAATCGTATTCAATTTAACCCTTTGACCCGGTCAACAAGTCATCCAACTTTCAAAAATTATATTTTTGGCCTAGATTTCAAATTATTACAAATTTGGTCCAAAATTTACACTTTTGGCTCAGATTTTAAATGTTGTTACAAATTTGGTCCAAACTTTACCCTTTTTGCCCAAATTTTAGAAATTTTTTATGAATTCATCATAACTTTAGTTTTTTTTACAACTTTTTCTCAAAAAGCTGTTTCTAATATGTTTTTCCTTGTAAAATCATATTTAAACAAAAAAAAACATATTTTCACATAAAAATCTTATATTTTCTACATAAAAACTTTTTTAAAAAGGTTTTTTAATGAAATATCTAGTTATAAAAATATATATTTATTAAGTGTATATATATATATATATATATATATATATATATATATATACAAATCCGTTTTTATAAAAAAATGTATACAAAAACGTATTTTACAAAAAAAATGTATACAAACACCTATCACCTTTATATATATATATATATATATATATATATATATATACACACACACACACACACAAATAGGTGTGTATCTATATATATTTTTTTATAAAATCGTGTTTGTTTATATTTTTTTTTATAAAAACATGTTTGAATAATTTTTTATATAATACGTGTTTGTATACATTTTATAAAATCGTGTTTGTATATATTTTATAAAAACGTGTTTGAATAATTTTTTATATAATACGTGTTTGTATATATTTTATAAAATCTTGTTTGTATACATTATATAAAATGTATACAAACACGTATTATATAAAAAATTATTCAAACAAGTTTTTATAAAAAAAACGTAAACAACCACGATTTTATAAAAAAAAATATAGATAAAATAGGTGTTTGTATATATTTTTTTGTAAAATACGTTTTTGTATACATTTTTTTTATAAAAACGGATTTGTATATATTTATATACTTACTAAATACCTATTTTTATAACTAGATATTTCATATACAAAAAAGTTTTTATATAGAAAATATAAGATTTTTATGTGAAAATATGTTTTTTTTGTATAAATATGATTTTATAAAGAAAAAACATATTAGAAACAATTCTTTGAGAAAAAAGTTGTAAAAACAACGAAAGTTAGGATAAATTCATAATAAAATTGTAAAATTTGGGCAAAAAGGGTAAAGTTTGGACCAAATTTGTAACAAAATTTAAAATCTGGGCCAAATGTGTAAATTTTGGACCAAATTTGTAATAAATTTTGAAATCTGGGCCAAAAATGTTTTTTTTGAAAGTTGTATGACCTGTTGACCGGATCAAAGTGTTAAATTGAATACGATTACCGGTATATTTGGGAGTTAATTGAATAAAAATATATATAGAGACTAAAGCGATTATAAAGCCAATATGTATGGACTTTATTGCAGTTTTCCCAAAAATATTTAACTATATAATTTTAGTCTACACATCGTACATATATTCGTCTAGTACTGGATATAAACTAAACATCCATGTCATTTAATAGAAGGCTATGTTTGGATTAAATTGGGGTAACCATGTATTTTTTAAAAATTGAATAAACTTTTAGTATTATGTATTTTTCTATAAAAACACAGTTTAACCTTAAATGACAAAAGAATATAAAGATTCTTATGATGATATATAATTAAATTATGATGAATTTTCATTCTTTTTATTTATACTATCGTCTCAAAGATAATAATGAAAATTAAAATTATTATGAAAAATAACATTTTAGATAATAAGATGAACACACTACATTAATTATTATTTAATGAAGATCATATGTTTGGTTTAGGGTATGTTTGACATTTCTAATGTTAGAATAATATAAAATATAAAAACAAAAATAAAAAACCTTTTTAAAGCTCTAAAAAGCAAGTTATTTGAAATAGCATTTGAATTTGAAGGTTTTTTTTTTAACATAGCTTAATCAGTAAATGGTACATGGTCCTCTAACCCCGCCATCATCAGGCAGGAGGTATACGCCTTTTTTGCATCGAAATTAAAAGAAAAATGGCTTGATAGCTAGACCAAAACTTCTAAACTCAAACATCAAATCCCTAGCCCTTGATATGCAAGAGTTCCTTGAAACACTAATTGCCTTGGATGAAGTTAAAAGTGTTGTGGGGATGTGAGCTAGAGAAAGCTCTTAGGCCCGATGGTCTAACACTTAGACTCATCAAAGATAAGTGGGATATCATGAAAAGGGACATATTTAAATTCGTGAAACCTTTCAAAAAATATGGGTCTCTTGCAAAGGGGTGTAACTCTGCTTTCATCACACTGATTCCAAAGGTTAATGATCAACTCACACTTGGAGATTACAGAACCATATGTCTCCTTTAGATGCATGTATGTCACACGCCCAAACCGAAACGGCGGAAATGTTCGAGGGTGGAGGACGTCATGCGTAGTATCACAACATTTGTATAGCAAGCATAGTAAACACAACCAAACATTGAATACAATCATGAAAAGTGTTTACATCAGTTTGAAACATGTTTTAAATACATTTAAAGTATGCAAAATATAGAAAACATGACTCTTATTGCTCCGGCTCCTCTAATCCAAGAAGTACCTGTCTACTGATTCCCTGAGAATACAAACAGTTTTGAAAGAATATCAGCATAAAGGTTGTGAGTTCATAAGCATTTAGTTTTGGTGGAAAAGTGTTTCTGGAATCCTTTTGAAAAGTGTTCCTCAAGAAAATCCTATATTTTCTTATGAAAAGCGTGTTTGAAAACCCATTCCTTCCATGACTTCCAGATTCATACAAGATATGTACGATCCAAGGAGTCGTGGAAGGAATATGAATATCTATTGATTACATGTTAAACAATCTGTTTTTGAATAGCCGGGTTATCCCGGGAAAATCCTATATTTTCCCTAAAGGTTGATGATTGATTATCCGTTCTAAACTGAGGTGTGCAAGTATCTACCATACTCGAAAAGCAGTTTTCTTTTAAAAAAAAACCCTGGTTACACCCAGAGAGGTATATTAGCCTTATTACATAAATAAAACTAAATAAAAGAAAACTGTGATGAACTAAGTCCTGAAGGTATTATTAGTAATACCCTCCAGTAATCTATCGGTTATTACTTTGAGGTTAGTTCACTTGATTCATTATTACAAAAGTAAATCTCTGCTATCTAAATTGTGAGTTTTATAACCATACATTAACTTGATACGACACGTATGGGGGCCAGTATCCTTTATGACTTTGTCACCCGTAGACCTGCCGGTCCCACTGTAGCTAGCAGCGAGGTGCGGGATAGTCAGTCCTGTATAGATCTATACACAACAGTCACGCTCTCCCTAAAACAGACTCTGGTCACAAGTGCTAGTCCTACACTCTGATTCTGTGGGAGTGTTACCAAGGACGTGTCTCCAACTTAGACTAACAAATTTACAAGTAATAATACTGAAAATCTTGTTTATGATTTGCATGAATCCTTTATAAAATAATACATTTAATACATGATTCACAAGTTCATTGTTCTAGTTTTGAAAACTGTTTCTACGAGTTGATTTCTTAATCGTTTGGTAAAACTGTTTTTCCGTGTTAAAAGCATGTTGAAGGTATAATTATCTTAAACAAAATAATATATTTTGAGTACAAGTTTCCTTGTACTTTTGCTTGTATTCCCCCCCTGAAAACATGAAAACTCAGAAAAACGTAGGGGTATGAACTCACCTCGGGTGATTTGAATGAAGGATCGACACGAAACGCTGGATGTTCAAGTGAAGCCTTAAACACGATTTGACCCTAAATTACATGCAATGACACATAAAGGAGTCAAATGGAGGTATTTCACCACTAAATGTGATGGAGAACCACTCTAGGAACTTGGGACTACTTGGACTAAGTGTTAGAGCCCTAAAGGATTGCATGAGGGGAGTGTATGCCCACCTTTAAGGTGTGTGCGACCATGGGTGTGCGGCCCAAGGGGTGTGCTGTCGTACACTCATGATGGAAGGTGTGATTGGTTTTCAGCATTCTAACACTCCTATGGTGTACATGCAACCCTAGAAACCTTGGATCTATGTTTGACTAAGATACATGCAAATAATTATTTTTCCAAGGTTCTTATCCTAACTAGCATGGCATGGGGTACTTGAATCAAATAAAACTAGTAGAATTACTTACCTTGTAGTAGTAGTTGATTGCTTGGAGTTTGAGATCCTAGCACCAATAATGTGGATGCCTCAAATGGAAGTCACAAATCACCACAAACTTGGAAACTTGAGAGAATAGTCACCAACTTCTTGAAATCGGCCCTCTTAGTTTACACACATCAACTAGTGCAATTTCAAGAACCAAAGCCTCATTTATATAGTGTGGTGGATTAGGGTTACATCCATGTAAACCCTAATACCCATGTCTTTTCATTTCCATGAGATCCATGGGTTAAAGCTCCATGGAGTATCCATGGACTTTCCATGCAAGCCTAGCCCATTCCAAATAAGCATTAGCCCACACTATATAAATACAAGAGCCCATATTTAATTAGTCATACTTTTGATCTCTAAATTAATTCTAAATTAATTATAGATCAATACTAATTAAATAATATGATTTTATATTAATATATTAGGACTTATAATATATTAATAAATCATAACTTATACTATTCTCAAACGATTATCCATAAATTGTTCGGGTGAAGTGCAACCAAAATGGACCATGTCGGGTCGGGTCAAGTACATACCAAATATAGTTATGGACTTAGACACTATATCCAACAGTCTCCCACTTGGATAAGTCTAATAACTATAGTTGCAAGTATGACTTCAGGAACCGATCAACAATCGTAGCTCTTTAAACTCTGTTGAACTATGAAGCGCCATTTTAGATAAGTGATCATATAATCCTCTGTTCTAGATATCATCCGGACAAATACATGGAACATGGTCTTGCTTATTGTCCAACATTTGTTTCCCGATTTCCGATTTGGTTGACATAGAACTTAACTGAACACATCAATTTAGTTCTGACCGGGCCCGGTACATAGATCAAAACAAAATCATCGAGGGCCCCAAATATCGCTTCTAATCCTAGAAGGAACAGATAAACTTCGACTCATATGTTTGCTCTACTACTTGTTGAATTACACACAAAAGCACGGTTTATAACATCGAGTTACCAATGCGTTTTCGTGCAATCAATGCATAACCAACTCATAGGCAACAAATCATATCTCTAGGTTTGAAGACTTATATGATATTACCGTCTCACGATCACTCGAGATAAATTCCATGAAGTGATACAAGTGAGCGTGGGTTGAATCCAATACTTAGAACTTATGAGCACTCATGAGTGTTGTAGCCCCGCTTTGTCTAACATCTTAGACCTCTACATGCCAACCCATGGCAGTCTTGATTCATATCTACTTCCAACATATGACCGACTGTGGAGAGTTTGAATAATATGATATAAACCATAACATAATTATTCTGGAAGTCAAAACATGCAAAAAGAAATAATAGTAAACGATTGACAAGAGATAGCAACACTTTACTCATAAATAACAGCTTTTATTTATCATCAAATGTCAATTACATTTTACAAATTTCAAGATTATCTAACTACTAAAACTAATATCATCCTTCAGCCCTATGCTCCGAGCATGCTGGAGATGCTTAGCCCGAGTAAGTCCCTTCGTGAGGGGATCTGCTGGGTTCTCATCCGATGATACCCTCTTTGCCACGAGGATTCCTTCTTCTATTCGATGTCTGATGAAGTGATATTTTCTGTCAATGTGTCTGGATCTCCCATGATCTCTTGGTTCCTTAGCTAAGGCAACCGTACTATTGCTGTCACAGAAAATCTCCATTGGCTCCTTTATAGCTGGTACAACTCCAAGGTCTCCGATGAAGTTCTTTAGCCATATAGCCTCCTTTGCTGCCTCGCTTGCTGCTATATACTCTGATTCACAAGTGGAATCAGCCACTGTCTTCTGCTTGGAACTTTTCCAAGTAATTGCCCCTCCGTTTAGAGTAAAGACCCAGCCCGACTGAGAGCGGAAATTATCCCTGTCAGTCTGAAAGCTAGCATCATTGTACCCTACAACTCTCAAGTCCTCACTACCACCGAGGGTAAGCACCCAGTCCTTAGTCCTCCGTAGGTACTTGAGGATATTCTTTACCGCAGTCCAGTGTGCCTTGCCAGGGTTCCCCTGATACCTGCTAACCATGCTCAAAGCAAAGGCTACATCAGGTCGAGTACACGTCATAGCATACATGATCGATCCTACAGCTGAAGCATAAGGTATTCGACTCATTTCTGCTATCTCAGCCTCAGTACTAGGGCTTTGTGTCTTACTCAATCTGGCGTTACTCTGGATGGGTAACTCTCCTTTCTTGGAGTTATGCATGTTGAACCTTTTCAACACTTTGTCCACATAGGTGCTTTGACTAAGTCCAATTAGTCTTTTACTCCTGTTTCTCAAAATCCTTATCCCTAGGATATAGGCAGCTTCTCCAAGGTCCTTCATAGCGAAACACTTCCCAAGCCAGGACTTTACTTCCTGCAGGGTTGGGATGTCATTTCCTATGAGTAGTATGTCATCCACATACAGTACCAAAAAGTTGACTATACTCCCACTAGCCTTGATATAGACACAAGATTCATCTTCACTCCTTGAAAAGCCAAATTCTTTGACTTTCTCATCAAAGCAAAGATTCCATCTGCGAGGTGCCCGTTTTAATCCATAAATGGATTTCTCGAGCTTACACACTCTACTGGGGTACTCTGTACTGACAAAACCCTCTGGCTGAACCATGTAAACATCTTCAGCCAACTTTCCATTACGGAAAGCGGTTCTGACATCTATTTGCCATATTTCATAATCATGAAATGCAGCAAGGGCTAACAGAACCCTAATAGACTTAATCTTGGCCACTGGTGAAAAGGTCTCATCATAATCAACTCCCGGAGTTTGAGAATAACCCTTTGCAACCAGTCGTGCCTTATAAGTGTGTACATTACCATCCATGTCGGTCTTCTTCTTGAAGATCCATTTGCACCCAACTATCTTACGATCAGGTACATTGTCAACCAAGTTCCAAACTTGATTGTCATACATGGACTGTATCTCGCTATCTATAGCCTCTTTCCATTTAGCAGCCTCAGGGCCTGCCATGGCTTCTGTGTAGCTGTTAGGCTCATCCAGATTTACCAGTGTGTTATCACTGATAAGTGTCTCACCTTTTGCAGTAATATGAAAACCATAATAATGCTCAGGTGCATTCCTAACTCTGGTGGAACGCCTCAGAGGTATAGATTCTTCAGTCGGCTCAACAGGAGTTTCCTCCTCAGGTTGAGGGCTAGGGTTTGAGGTTCCTTCACCACTTGACTCTTGAATTTCCTCAAGGTCAATTTGCCTCGCACTGTCTCCTTGGCTCATGAATTCTCTCTCTCGAAAGAATCCTCTTCTTGTTACAAAGACCACATTATCACTGGGTCTGTAGAAGATGTAACCAAAGGATTTATGTGGGTAGCCGATGAAAATACACCTTTCGCTTCGGGGTTCGAGCTTATCGTGAGTCTCGCGTCTCACGAAAGCCTCGCAACCCCAAATCTTGATGTGGTCTAGATTGGGAACTTTTCCAGTCCACACCTTGTGAGGTGTTTTGGCAACCTTCTTTGTAGGGACTAGATTAAGGATATGGGCGGCAGTCTCTAAGGCATACCCCCAAAATGAGATTAGTAGCGAAGCTCGACACATCATGGAACGAACCATGTCCAACAAGGTCCGATTGCGCCTCTCAGCTACACCATTCAACTGTGGTGTCCTCGGAGGTGTCAATTGTGAGACAATCCCACATTCCTTAAGATAGTCAAGGAACTCAGTACTAAGATACTCACCACCACGATCGGATCGAAGCATCTTAATGTTCCTGCCCAACTGATTCTCCACTTCTTGCTTAAACTATTTGAATTTCTCAAAGGTTTCTGACTTATGCTTGATTAGGTAGACATATCCATATCTACTAAAATCATCAGTAAAAGTCACATAGAACCGATTAACATCTCTTGTGGCGGTTCTGAAGGGTCCACACACATCCCTGTGTATGAGGTCCAACAAACCTTCACCCCTAGCACAAGTGCCAGTAAAAGGTGACTTTGTCATTTTACCAAGCAAACAAGATTCACAACTATCATCTGACTTTAGGTCAAATGACTCCAAGACTCCATCCTTTTGGAGTTGGCCTATGCGTTTCTTGCTTACATGTCCAAGACGACAATGCCATAAGGATGCTTTATCTAAGCTAGTGGAAGAGTTAATACACAATACATTATTTCCTAGATTATCTACAACAGATACAGTTTCATACACGCCATCTCAAGGTAATGCTTTAAAATAAAGAACATTATTAAAGAAAGCATCAATACTACCATTATTATTATCAAAATAAAAGGTAAAACCTTGTTTATACAATGCATGAAAGGAAATAACATTTCTTGCCATTTCTGGCGAATAATAACATTTATTCAAATCTAATGTAAACCCACTATTTAGCACTGAGGAATAAACTCCTATCTTGGTAACAGGTGAAGCTTTCCTGTTTCCCATGATCAAGTTTATCTTTCCCTGCTCCGCATTCTCACTTCTTTTTAGTCCCTGCGAATCACAACATATGTGAATACCACAACCTGTATCAAGGACCCAAGACTTAGAATGAGGTGAGTTATTAGACAATATAGTGTATATACCTGCATGGTTGGGTTTTACTTTCCCATCCTTCAAATCTTGCTGGTACTTTGGGCAGTTTCGCTTCCAGTGCGACTTTTCATGGCAATAGAAGCATTCAACCTCATTAGGGTTAGCAGAAGGAGTGACGAAACCTTTCTTGGTTTTGCTTGAAGAGGATCCTTCAAGGGTCTTACCCTTGGTACCCTTAGAAGGGTTCTTTCTCTTCTTCCCTTTGCAATGCCCGATTGCCAAGACATTGGCCGCAGTTGGAGTAGGAGTAGGAGTAGTAACAACCGACTTACCCTTTAGACCACTTTCGGCGGTCTTCAAGAGTCCTTGAAGTTTGCTGAGGGTGACTTCTTCCTTGTTCATGTGATATGTCATGCGGAATTGATCATAACACGATGGCAAGGAGTGCAAAATGATGTCTATTGCTAACTCCTCAGGGAAGTTCACATTCAGCTTCAGTAAACGGTCCACATACCTTTGCATTTTCTGCATGTGGCCCGTGATGGGTTCACCATCCTTCATTCGGGTTGTTATCATGGAGGAGATTATTTCATATCGCTCTTGACGAGCACTTTGATGGTAGCGGTCCATCAAGTCCTGGTGGATCTCAAAAGGATAATAGTCCTCATAGGACTTTTGGAGCTCGGCTGTCATGGTGGCCATCATGATGCATGCCACTTTTGTAGTATCTCTTTCATGTACCTCATATTCAGCAAGCTCTTCAGGAGTAGCAGTTGGCTCGGGTACCTTCAGCTCCTTGTCGAGAACATATTCTTTGTTCTCATACCGAGTGACCATCCTGATGTTTCTGATCCAATCTGTAAAGTTGGACCCATCAAAGATGACTCTCCCACAAAGATTCATGAGAGAGAAGGAGTTAGTAGGGTTTGAGCCAGAAGCATTGTTATTGGAAGACATCTGAAAAGAAGAGGGAATAGATTAGATTAGATATAGAGATAGTCCTTAACAAAACACCCAAATATAATATTAAGGCTAGGACCCAACACAATATTTTATAACTTAGAAGAGGGATGTCGTAATCTAAGCTATAAGATATTTGAAGGTAGGTGAATGACGATTCACCAATTTCCACCATGAAAAACGAAATATTTAATTAGGTTTTAATTGGTTTAGAAACTCCTAGATTCTTTGAGATTCATTGAACTTTCTTCAATGGCATGTTTCAATCTCGAGTGTGCCCTTCAAGTTTTGTGACTGGGATGCCGAGGATCACAAAACAAGGTGTGAAGTAACCATGCAAATTACTTGGTATCCTTAATGTATTACCCCTCAATCGATGTGCCGGTTAACCACACACGATCCATCGATACTATGATAAACATTAAGTCACCCTTTACCTACCTTGTTAAGTTCAAGTTAGTGTGCCGGTTAACCACACACGCTCCACTAACGACTTAAACAAAGTGTAAAGTGTAATTTCATGGATTAGCACCTTATTCACATTTTCCTAAAATAACTAAGATTGGGAATTCAATAAAGTTTAGTTACTTTAGTATTATCATTATACTTTTAATGAGAATTTATAAGTCCTTGTCCTACCCGTTCGGCTAACGACCCTCCACCGATCAAGGAAGCGGTGGGTGAGAGTGGACACCCATTAAGTTGCCATTTTATAGGCAACAACCTTATACCCCCCTTATAGACCGACTTCGTGAATGAGGCGTACTAGCGGTAAGACGACTTGATCTTACACATATATAAATATTATTAAACTTATAATATTATAAAGTATAAGGGTTGAATTTTAACTTTTAAAATTCTAGGGGTTGGAACTAAAGTTTTTAATATGACTTTACATGTTCAAAAACTTGAGGGCAAGTTTTGTAAACTTTCAAAACTTTTCATTTCTCATAACTTATGAGTTAATGGTTATTAAAAATGAGGACTCTTCATTTTTTGTAACCTATGTGTTCTTTTAATGGTTATTTATAAATGTGACTTTTGGTTATCCATAACTTAAGAACTAGTTATGGACTCCATTAAAACACATAAAGATCAAGAATTAATCTAATCAATTATTAGCACATAATTTCTATGATCTTCTAAACTCATATGTTTATGAATGTTCATATTAAAAAATTTCAAGAATCGTAAGTACATATACAAAACTTGAAATTTTGATACGAGCTTTTGAACAAAACTTCGATTTTCAAGTTTTTTTTTTTTTTTTTTTTTTGCATCAAGTATCAAATAAACAAACCCGGCTCTGATACCACTGATGGGTTTTCAGCATTCTAACACTCCTATGGTGTACATGCAACCCTAGAAACCTTGGATCTATGTTTGACTAAGATACATGCAAATAATTATTTTTCCAAGGTTCTTATCCTAACTACCATGGCATGGGGTACTTGAATCAAATAAAACTAGTAGAATTACTTACCTTGTAGTAGTAGTTGATTGCTTGGAGTTTGAGAGCCTTGCACCAATAATGTGGATGCCTCAAATGGAAGTCACAAATCACCACAAACTTGGAAACTTGAGAGAATAGTCACCAACTTCTTGAAATCGACCCTCTTAGTTTACACACATCAACTAGTGCAATTTCAAGAACCAAAGCCTCATTTATATAGTGTGGTGGATTAGGGTTACATCCATGTAAACCCTAATACCCATGTCTTTTCATTTCCATGAGATCCATGGGTTAAAGCTCCATGGAGTATCCATGGACTTTCCATGCAAGCCTAGCCCATTCCAAATAAGCATTAGCCCACACTATATAAATACAAGAGCCCATATTTAATTAGTCATACTTTTGATCTCTAAATTAATTCTAAATTAATTATAGATCAATACTAATTAAATAATATGATTTTATATTAATATATTAGGACTTATAATATATTAATAAATCATAACTTATACTATTCTCAAACGATTATCCATAAATTATTCGGGTGAAGTGCAACCCAAATGGACCATGTCGGGTCGGGTCAAGTACATACCAAATATAGTTATGGACTTAGACACTATATCCAACAAGGTGTTCTTGGGGCGTTTCAAGGTCCATACTTGCAATCCAGGAAGTGTTCTTGGTCCAAACTTAGTTGTAGTACAAGTTTAGGGTCTTAGAAGTGGGTTTATGGTCCTAGAATGAGTGTGCGGTCGCACACTTGGGTATGTGGCCGCACACTTGGGTGTGCTGCCACGCAAGTGTGTGTGCGGCCGTACACAGGTGTGTGCGGTCGTACACTCCACACCAAAAATGTCCAAAATGTCATTCTCAAGGTACATCAAGGCTAGGGGCATGTCTATCTCGAATATGGAAGTCAAACTCTCACTTTGGAGGGTGTTTTAAGGGTGTGCGGCCACCTTAAGAGGGTGTGCGGCCGCATTCACTTCCAACACGAAGAACATGTCCATTTTTGCACACTTAAGGCCTAGATAGAGGGGTCTTTCATGAATTGAAAGCTAGGGGAAGAAGTACTCACGTTCTTGAAGCTTTGGAAGGTTCAAAGTTGGAGAAACTTGAGAGAATAGAGTTGTGTGTTGCCTAGGTGCTAAAGGAATGAAAGGAAGGAGGCTACCCTTTATATAGGGGTAAGGGTGCTGCCCAAAAGTGAGTGTGCTGCCAAGGGAGTGGGTGTGCGGCCGCACACCCATGTCTACGGCCGTACACTCCTCCAAGAGGCGTGTATGGCCCGGTTTCCTCACTATATGGCATGATGACTCATTCCTAATCTCAACCTTGGTCAAGTTTAAGCTTAGAACACTTAAATGAACCCTTAAATAGCACCAGAAATTGACAAAACAAGTTGAATAATGATTGAATTGATTAATTGTACAAGATTGAAGTTTCCGGGTTGTCACAATGTACACAATTGTATCCAAGATTCTTGACAATAGGCTTAAGAAGGTGATTGGAATGGTGGTGGATGAAGTACAATCGACTTATATAGAAGGGAGATTTATTCTTGACGAGCCACTTGTTATGAACGAGATTTTTCCTTGGCCAAGAATTCTAAAAATAAGATCTTTCTATTTAAAGTAGATTTCGAGAAAGTATTTGACTCATTTAACTGGAACTACTTGGATTCGACAATGGAGCAAATGGGATTTGGGCAAAAATGGAGGTTTTGGATCTGAGGATGTCTTTCTTCATCTAGGGCATCAGTATTAGTAAATGGTTTGCTAACTAAGGAATTTCAAATATCTAAAGGTGTTCGGTAGGGTGACCCCTTGTATCTGTTTCTCTTCATCTTGGCTATGGAGGGATTGAATGTGGCTGTCAAAAGTGCATGCAATAACTCACTATTTTGTGGAATTAAACTTCCAAATGATGGTCCTTTCATTTCACATTTTTTCTATGCTAACGATACGATTTTTGTAGGTGAATGGAGTGCCAACAACATCAAAAACCTATCCCATATTCTGAAATGTTTTCGTATTGTTTCTAGATTCAAAGTGAACTTTCTGAAATCGCGATTGTTCGGAGTTGATATTCCATTTAGTGATCTACATCATATGTCTTCTATTCTTGAATGTTGTGAAGCAAACCTCCCTTCATATATCTTCGTGTGCCGGTAGGAGCTAATATGAACCTCAAAAAGCACTGAAAGCTATCGTCGACAAGTTCAAATCTAAGTTATCAGTTTAGAAGGCAAGCACACTATCATTTGGCGGAAGGCTCACCTTGATTAAATATGTTATTGTTAGCCTTCCCACACATTTCTTGTCATTATTCAAAGCACCATAAGGAGTTCTTGATTCTCTTGAAAAAAATCAGACGTTGTTTCCTTTGGGGTGGAGATGATCAGAATGTGAAAATTCATTTGGTGGATTGGCAAAAGGTGATTGCTGACAAAAAACATGGGTGTCTTGGTGTAAGAACTCTTAAGCTACAAAACATAGCTCTATTAACGAAATGGTGGTGGAGATTATACAATGGTGACAATTGTTTGTGGAAAAAAGTAATCGTGAGCATACCTAACCTAAGGAGCAAACAAATATCATATATAGCTCGAAAATCTTCAAAATGAGTCTGATGTAACATTTACAAGGCTATAAATAACCTATACACCGTTGCCATCAATCACAATGATTGTTTCAAACTATTTCCACGCCCTAGAATTAACATACTCTTTTAGAAAGATATTTAGTGTGGAAATATCACTTTCCAAGCTCGATTCCCAACTCTCTATAGTCTTAAAGAAAGGAAATGCTGCTTGGTTGAGGAAAGAATTATGCTAATGGATTCTCATGGCATTGAAAACAGGATCCGAGAAATGAGGTTGCTTTCACGAAGCTGTTACAACTTTACTTGGCCACAGACAACATGGAGTTTCCTACCACCAATAATTTCGACCTTCGGTTCACAATAAATCCAGATGGTAGATATACTGTCAATTCCATGATGAAGTTAATTGACTCTAAAATGAACTTATACACATGTCTGGTGATTTATTGGTCTAAATTTGTTCCTTTAAAGGTAAGATGTTTCGTGTGGCGAGCGTTGTTGAATAGAATACCCGTGGCTGATACATTGGCGGCTAGATGAATCAAAGTGAACAATCCCTATTGCTAATCCATGTGATAAGGAACCGGAGACATCGAACCATATTTTTTCTAACTGCGAGTTCACAAAGAATGTGCAAGAATAAATTTTCAAATGGTGTGGTTTGCAACCAATCCAATTCGCCAGTACACTCGAGTTCATTGACTTCACGGCCTCCTATGACAACTGTCCATGTAAAAGTGCGATTCAAAACCCTATATGCTTATGTCTTATTTGGGGTGTATGTCTTGCCAGAAATGATGTGGTTTTTTAAAAAAAATATGATGTTATACAACAAAAGGAGCGGACATAATTATAACCATATCTCATTCGTGAGTTAAACATAGGAGATATACAAGTTGCTGATCGGAGGCTAATTGGTGTTGTTCACTTTTTGATCATCTTTAATTGTATTTTCTACATTTTTTCCCTTCTTGCATGTATTTTTGCCTAAGTTGTTAGTTTCTTGCTACGTGTTAGTGTCTTTCTAATGATATTTGCTGTTTTAAAAAAAAAACCTTAATGCTTTTTGTTAAAGCTTTAACCTCTATTAATCAAGTTTTAACTTAATTAATTCCATTTTTTTCCGAAAAACTGTGAGTACCAACACTTTTGGTTGTGGACATTTATGTATGATTTCATGCTAAACATATGGCGGTAAATCGCGATGTTCCCAAAAACATCAAATATAAAAAATCATGATTGAAATGAACTTTAGACATTTGTTCCTTTATACCCTCTAATACTCCACGGACTACCAACACAAACATAACACATCAAAACAATATAGTAATTAATATTCGACTTTTCAAAGATATTAAAAAAAGATAATTGATTCAAGATTGTATTAAATTTATTATCTACTATATTATATATCAGGGATGTGACATGCATAATTAAAGCTTGTATTTGTTGAAGTGATGTTGTCACATAACAACTAAAAAGGAATCGGCCCCATTGACGAAGGCAAATAGGCACCTACAAATTATTTAAAAAGTTATATATAATGTTAAGGGTAAGAACAAGTCTTAAATACAAGATTTTGTGGTTCAAAGGATTCGTTAAAATCAATTTGGACAAAAGCCCGTTTATGAAATGTCTTTAAAAATATAGACAAAAAAACAAATACTCAGTATATAATTCTAAACACCCACCAAACTTTTGAAGCACTAGTATGTCTAGGAGACGGCCAAGTCGTAGCAATGAAAAGTGTTGATATCCTGCAAGATATACAACTCATCATTCATATACAACTCTTTTCTAATGGAGAGAACACACCTCTCTCCCTACACCAACCACCAAACAACAAGCAAAGAACAAAGCATCCACACATACACGGACTCTGGTGGTGGCGAGACTTGTCCAGACGAGGATAAGTGGGCTTCCAGACTTCTACGACAGTGTGCTCTAGCCATCTCTGAAAAGGACTCTGCGAAGATCAACCACCTTCTATGGATGTTAAACGAGCTATCATCGCCCTATGGCGACTGTGATCAGAAACTCGCTTATTACTTCTTGCAAGCTCTCTTTTGCAAAGCAACGGAGTCTGGGCAAAGATGCTACAAGACCTTGGTGTCAGTTGCCGACAAGAGCCACTGTTTTGATTCTGCCAGAAAACTCATCCTTAAATTCCAAGAGGTTTCCCCTTGGACTACGTTCGGCCATGTTGCATCTAATGGTGCTATTTTGGAGGCTTTTGACGGTGAGACCAAACTTCATATAATTGATATAAGCAACACGCTTTGCACCCAATGGCCTACTTTGCTTGAAGCTTTAGCCACTCGGAGCGATGAAACTCCTAGCCTAAAGCTGACTGTGGTTGTGACAGCCAGCCTCGTGAGTTCAGTAATGAAAGAGATCACTCAAAGAATGGAGAAATTTGCTCGCTTGATGGGTGTTCCTTTCGAGATTAAGGTAATCAATGGATCAAATATGCCATTAGGGGATCTTACCAAGGAAGAGTTAGGTGTCAAGGAAGACGAAGCTGTAGCAGTGAATTGTATAGGGGCTTTAAAAAGAGTTGAGGTAGAAGAAAGAGGTGACGTGATTCGGCTATTCAGCTCTTTAAAGCCTCGTGTGGTGACCATAGTAGAAGAAGAAGCCGATTTTACTAGTTCTAGAAGCGACTTTGTGAAGTGCTTTGAAGACTGTTTGAGGTACTACACTTTGTACTTTGAGATGTTGGAAGATAGCTTTACTCCCACGAGCAATGAGAGGTTGATGTTAGAGAGAGAGTGCTCGAGAAGCATCATTAGGGTTTTGTCTTGTGATGACAAACAGAATATTGGCTCAGGAGATTGCGAGAGGAGGGAGAAAGGAAACCAATGGTGTGAGAGGCTGAAGGAGGTTTTTTCCATTGTAGGGTTTAGTGATGACGTGGTGGACGATGTAAAGGCGTTGCTTAGAAGGTATCGAACTGGATGGTCTCTTGTACACGATCAAACCAATCCCAATACAGACTCTGGCGTCTATTTGGCTTGGAAAGATGAATCAGTTGTCTGGGCTTCAGCTTGGAAACCCTAATCCAGAAACGACTATGTGGAATCTTTATTTATGCAAATCAGGATGTTGAAAATCTAAATTTAGGTTCACTGAAACTACCATGGATTCTAGCACTTAAAGGTTGAAGATAGATAGGAGAAGATATATTATTTTTTATGGACAACAAGATCAGAGAAACTTCATCTAAGATGAGTAAATTTGGAATTACGTACTTTTTGCCGTGGGTGGTTTATGTGTTGTTTCTTTTAGCTTTTCTTAATGTCGTAAAGTGTTCTGCAATTGTGCTTTCCATTTTATGTTTGTTGCGTGTTATTGGAATTTGGAAGGCCTTTTCCAGGGTAGTTATCTTTCTATTAAATTGATACAATTTTTTCAAAATGATTTCCTTAAGTTAAAGCAAGCAAAACCTGGGAAAGATATCCACACACATAGGGATATTAATAAATCGAATAACAACTTTTTAATGATCATGCATATATATTATGACTACATTCTATTACCCATGTTTATTCCACGAAATAAACCAAAACTCACTAATTGAGATTTTACTCTATAAGAGTTTAGGGCAACACTAAGAAACGAGGTGGTGTTCAATGATAACAAAGTAACAAACCGAGGATCTCCTTAGTGGAGGCTATTCTTTTGCGTTCTTGTACATGGAATATTAACGAATTTGAAGGACGTATACTAGATTGGAATTTTTGGCATGCCATTTCCTTATGTAGCCTTCTCTTCGGTATAATCGCTGTTGAGGCTATTTAACTAATTGCTCTAAAAAATTTCATTATGATCCAATCAATGTAAGGAGTCCGTATGATCCAAGCGAATGATATTTTTTCAAGAATTTTTTTAGATCAATAATTAATACATTAAAAACATAACTTAACCTACAGTGTAAGGAGTCCACCAAGATTGTTCGATCATTTTTAGGTTTACAAGACCGGGATCGGATCGAAATCCCATAAAAAACATAATTTTAACTTATAATATTAAAAAATGAAAAATACCTCTAATGTTGTTTTTTCTTTTATAAAATTATAAAAACTATAAAATATGAGTGAAAATACAAAGGAGGGTGGTAAGTCCAATTTTTTTTTAAAAAAATCCAATTTTTTATTTTACTTTTTTTATTTTTAATTATTTCTAATATTTAAAAAAAAATCCAAAGGAGGGTGGGATTGGATCGGATCCCGATCCTACGATATTAATTGCGAACGTATCCCAGATACGATCTGTATACGAGGACTTGTTTTTCATGCCTAGGATCAAAAGATCATATGATCCTACGATCAAGATCGCGATTTTGAGAACTTTGTCTAAACCAACATATATTTTTTAATAAGTTTGGAGCTGGCCGGTTTTGATTAGGGTTTCACCAGGAATTGTTCTTGCTTGGTTGTTTGTTTATGGGTGCGTTACTGTGTGTTGGGTTCTGCTTAAGACCCCTATCTCCACTAGCTTCCATAACTAGCTAGGCGACCTAAAATAGTTCTTGTAGGTTAAATTAGTTGTTTTTAATGTAGAACAATATTTATTCGCTTGGATCATAGTGTTTGATCTTTATTTTCTTCCATCGGTTATTCAATGTATGTTATTGTAAACAAACATCAAGATCCAAAAGTGTTATAAGAACCATTTTTTCGAAATTATTAACATTAGAAATCGAGTTTCGCTTTCTTGATGGTGTATGGTTTTGTAAGACATGTGAGAATTTTATGTGTATAAATATACACATCATTTTTTTTATTATTATTTTTTACACCCTAATTTTTCGAACAACAAAAAGAGTTTTTTTTCTTTTTTTTTTTTTAAATAATTTCGAACAACACATTGTTTCGCTAAAATCAACCTTGAGTTTTTTTTTATTTAATTTCGAGCAACAACACAGTTTTTTTTTTTCCAAAATCAATCTTCTATAATTTAAATGTTTGAATTTGTTAATTTCCTTTTATTTTGATTTTATGATTTTTTGTTATTGGATGATATACTGCCACAAAGACATGCAATAAAACATTTCCAATGTTTATATATTTGTTTTTAAAGTTACGTTGTTGACATTGTAACATATAAACAATGATGATTTTATTTACTGTTTTTGTCACAGTCCTTATCAAAATATTGTTTTAATAATTACATGAGTGCTTAGGTTGTGTTTTCAATTTCCTTGTAATTTACCCTTTCGATCTCATACTTTCAATAGTGATTGATTAGATAAGAAAAGTACTGAGTTACTATTTGTAAGCAAATTAACACCAAAGTCAATCAAACAAATACTATGGAGATTGGAGTCTTAGTGACATATCGATCGAGCATGAAGTGTCCATTGAGAATCAAGTAGGAGTCATGCATCATTGTGGTTGTTTCTCCAAAATGACCTTGTTTTTCCGTGTGATGGCTCACCGAAAAAACACATAAGATTGAAGCAATGCTTACTTGTACTTGGATATGGTTATGTTTATTTAAATGTATGTCTGATTCATGATTGACTAGAAAACTTGATTATAAATATAAACCACACAACCCCTGAAGACCAGACGAACACTTTCCAAAGTCCTAGCAAAACTGATATCTCTAGACGCTTTTAACACCAACCAAAACCTCAGCAATAGACTACTTTCCTTGGCACTCCCAAGAGCGAACCAAGCACAATTGCTAAAACCATTGAACCCTGACAATACTGGAGAACTAACCCTCAGAATTCTGACCATAGACCTTCCACACAATACCCCTGAATCGATCTCGACCAAAACTCGAATAACAACTGAACGCTGGGAACCCGCTTCACAAGATACAACGCCTTACCAACCCACTAATGATTCATGGCATGCAAATGACATATAACAATTCTGGAAAATATAACCCAAACATAAGCCAATATATAAACCAAAGATACGCTTACCCAAACTGATGCAAGATTCTAACAACATAAATATTGATAAAAACCGAAGAAAACGAAAGATAACATACCCGCAACGTGTCTTGCTGGATTCTTGACCTCCCATGTCTGACACTGCAAAGCCTGACTTCTCTCCGTTGGGGCTCCTACCCTACTCTCTCGTTCATCGGTGATCCTCAAAGTAGCTGGAGCAGGCGCACTCACTGCTCCTCCCCTCAACAGTGGACAGTCGACCTTATTGTGGCCGACCTGATTGCAGTGAAAACATAACAGGCTTTCCCCCTGAGGACAATCCCAACTGACGTGATCAATCCTACCACACTTGTAGCAGCCCAAACCCCTGGAACGAAAAACTCCATCGTGCGGTTTCCTGCACGTACTGCACTGACCCTGGCCGTGCTGGCTTCTCAAACATTGATCAGAAGTCTTGGGTATCTTCCCGGGACCCTACACTGTATGCACCTGATCTGATCCCCTCTTCCCGAGGTGCTCCAAATCAATCTCCCACTCTCGGGATCTAGAAACCATATCATTCAGGGTCTCACAACCTGAAATACTCACAAACTCCCTGATGTCATCCCACAGCATATCATGATACCTTTCCTTCTTTATTTCCTCATCTGCTGTATACTGCGGTACCAATAAGGCTGTTACAACTGGCATTTGAGCAAGGATATTCTATTCCTGTGTAACCATTCAACTATTGTAAAACATATACTCTATATAAATCTCACTCAATACTCATTTAGATTCACCATTCATGTTCATTAATGAGTCTGAAGCCCTAAGATCCATGGTTTAAGTCCATATTGGACTAGGAGTTCCTTATTGGGCCTAATGGACCAATAAGCACCCAATTCAACTTTATTGGACTTAAAAGCCCTAATTGGATCCTAATTGGACCCAAATTCATAAATCTAAAACATTTTGGACCATTTGGGCCTAGAATGATTCACTCTAACCCTAATGGGCCGTATTGGGCCATAACTAATCCAATTAACCTTAGTGAGCCATAAGCCTATTCTTTTATTCTAATTTGGCCGTGAATGCTTCCAAGAGCCCAATGGGCCGAAAATTTTTATGTTTAGGATCCAAATATCCTAGCTACAGTTAATGGGCACAATCTACTCCACCCTTTCTTCCTGGCCCAAAATCTCGGCCCATGTGTAAAAAAAATAAAGAGAAAAGAAGTGTAATGGGGGGGGGGGAGGGTTGACTTGGAGATGCCACCTCCATAATATCCAACATGCATCAAGGCTTAAAACCACCATATATCCATGCTAGTCACCTCACCTCTCTCTCTCTCCCCTCTCTTCTTCTACTCTCGGCTGAGGATAGACACACACACACACACACACACACTCCAATTGCAAATTTCTCTCCAACATTGACAAGAACACTCCTCCTTTCCTCTCTAATTTTCGAGATCTAGAGCATCTTCAAGAAGGTTTCCACCACCAAAAATCATTATTCTTGGTAAGTCTTTACATATCCAAATTACATAACTTCTTTCTCATGTTAGATCACTCCTTCTAAACAAGCTTTTGGTGATCATACTCCTAGAAAACTTCTTAAGTTCGAGATCCACCCAAGGAAGCTTGCTAGGATCAAAAATCTTCTTCATTTCTTCTTCAAAAACCGAACATCAAGCAAAGGTGAGTTCATACCCCCTTGTTTTCGGTTTTCAAATGATTTTTGGGGGAGAATGCAAGTAAAATGTGTAGATCTATATGTTATATGCATGTTTTGTGTGAATTCTTAGTTTATTTGGTAAAAATGTGTTAGATCTTAGTGAATCTCGAAATGTTATGTATTATGTAGCAAAGATCTATGAACTAAAACATTATATACATCATATTAACAAACCAAAAGTGATTACATGTTTAAGATACAAAGGATTTCAACAAAAATCTTGTTAAAGGTCAAAATTGTCAAGAAAACAAAAGATAAAGGTAAAAAGTGGCATTTATGTTTTTATAAGGGCAAAACAGGTCCTACATGTATAAAAAGGTATGTTTATGTTAAATATATTTGAAAAAGGGCCAAAAATTCAAGTTTAAACTTATTGGGCCAAAATTTTTGGGCTTCACGGCCTTTGGGCCAAATTTGCGAAAAAATGAAGTTTTGGGGTTAAAAATTTTATTTGGCCAAATTTTGAGTCATAAATGTAAATAAACCAAATTTAGAGGTGAAAATATCATTTATTTTCAAATTTGACCAAAAATGTAATGTTTTCCAAAAAGTGGGCCGAAAGTGTAAATTTTTACAAACAAGGGGCTGAAAATGTACTTTTCTGCAAAACAAGGTTCTAAATGTGAAAATATAACTTTTTCGGCTAAATCCGTGAAATTCCAAACATTTGGGACAAAATTACAATTTTTTTTAAATTATGAACTAAAGTGTCATTTTTACAAAACTTTGGGCCTTAATTGAAAATTGGAGGTTTATTGGCGAAAATGTCATTTTTACAAAAGAAAGATTCTTATCATCCATCTAGTAAACCTTGAGCTAAAACAAACAACGGAACAAAACAAACGAACGAATTACGCCGATAACTATTTATTGGGCCTATTATTCACATTTCTTGGCCATTAGGGCCCAATTAAGTGTGTATTGAGCCCAATGTTTTCCATGACATGTTTATTGGGTTTTGCGACCCACTTACATGCTAATTTGGGCCTAAGTTATGAATTACATGTTTATTGGGCTTTTGTGGCCCATTTACATGCCTATTGGGCCTAAATTACAATTTTACATGTGATTGGGCCTTTGTGGCCAAAATTTCATACTCATAGGGCTTGGAATGGAAATTTCATATGTTAGTAAGCCGTAACGATACCTTTATGTAATCATTAAACTTCGTAAACTTATTCATGTACCTTTCGAATACAAAAACATACCACTTATACGTAAACATTAAACATAATACAAAAAGGGGTTGAGAATCTAGTGAGACATGTCGGTTGGCACCTCTGAGTGTACAATCGTAGCCTGTAGTTATAATCAGAGTTTCCTGGTAGGAAAGCGAGAGTTTGTGTATAGATGTATACAGGGTGACCCCCACACCTTAGTTGTTCGCTACAGCTAGACTAGGACAGTCTAGGGCGACAACATCCTTAGCAAGACCGGCATTTGGAAAAATACCAAGACGGGCGACCTAGTCATTATCATGCATGGTTATAACGGCTCATATAGGGATTCAATACCAAAAGAAAACTTTCGAAGATAATCTCTTTGATTGTGTCAATGCAAAACAACTTATTTAACGACACAAGAATCTAGACATTGGTATAAAACAGAAAATATCGGATTTTCTGGGGGAAATTATTCATATACATTTATTATTATTTCACAATTCAATGAAACTAAACTACTCTTTCAAAAGCTATAACTATGAAATTCACACATGCTTTTATACTCGATTTTCACAACATTTTCAGACATTTTACAGAAAATATCGGATTTTCTGGGTTTTTATGAAAGATACAAAGACTTTTACTCAACATACTTATGAACTCACCAACATTATATATTTTGACCGTTTTCAAAATAACTTGTATTCTCAGGTAAACGTTAAGCCGGAAGATTTGCAAGTGTGTATGGTTTCGTTTATGTAATAACACTTATCGTACTTTAACAATTTGAACTTATGTAATTTAACAAAGTACTTGATGTAAACAATGCTAGTTGTATTATGTAATGTTGGTGATGATCGTGTTAAGACTCATGTATATTCATTGTGATGATTATTCAATTGTTAGTCACACGAGCCCCCGGACGTTTCCGCTGTCTGGTTCGGGGGTGTGACAGGTTGGTATCAGAGCCAGGTTTATAGTGAACTAGCATATCTAACCATACATGATATGCAACTATAAACACAATGGGACTAAATAAATCTGAACAAAACAAAAAAAAATTCAGACTTATGTGCGCATACTAGGATAATAATCCAACAACATCTAATAAAAGCTTATGGAGGAAATTGAACACTATGATTAAACATGGGCAGTTATGTAGTCATATTAGGAATAAATATAGCCTGATCAACTATAGTTATTAAGAATACGACCAACATGTGTTCGGGAGTAATCATAGTGGAAAATGAATCCAAAAGCCTACCTTACTCTCCAAAAACTCTAGGGAACTCAAAACTTAAATAACTAAAAATATACTATATAGGAATAATCAAAACGTGATGTATCTACGCACCCTCGTGCAGTCAGTATGGCTGGTTTCCACCACCCTGGCGATCCCTACTTTCCCAATTAGGGAAATAACGGATGGCTAGAGGAATCCGACGAGGAACCTGAAGAGGACCCCGTGGAAGAGGAGGAAACGGAAGAAGAGATCGAAGAGGGACCTGCGGAACCTGTGGCAGACATTGAAGAAGAAGAGTCTGGTGACGACAGCGACGATGATTCGAACACTGAGTCTGTAGTCATCAACCCACCATACCCAGTGAGGGTTCCAGCTCACCGAATGGGCCCTAACAGCCCTACCCCTTCCTGCGGGATCGATATTTGGAGATGGAGCAGACAACAGGGACAGCGACCCCCGTTTGGCATGGCTCGTGAGTTCTATGACTTGAGGGATGGAGGACCGGCTGACCGAGCACTTCTAGTCATGGTGAGACGAATGAGGGACACTGGCGATCTGGCTCAGAGCACCGCCGATCAGATGCACCAGATGTGGACTAGGGTTGAGCGGGCTGAGCAGGAAACACGAGAGGTTATCCGGGAGTTCCTCATGAGGCAGGTGAGGTGGGAGAGTCGACTTTGAGACGCGGAGCGACAGGTGGCTCGCCTTCAGGGAGCGTCCACTTCCTCAGCACCACCTCCTGGCACATCCCACCATGACTAGGACCAGCAGTAGCTATCGGTAGTATTAGGTTTCTCTTAGGCATACTATGCTATGTACTATCAACTCTATGTATAAGTGATTACACTACTCATAGAGTCGTCATGCTGCCAGATTTTATATTTCTATGTACTGTATGCCTCGTGGCAAATTTTCATGTTTCAAAACTATTAGTATTAATGAAAATGCTTTATCATGATATTGCCATCTGCTATGTGTTTCATTTCCCTTGTTTTATGTTAATGCATGAAATTACTTAAATGCACGCGCTATACCCCTAGCCTATAGGATCACAAACACGCAAAACAATAGGCACTCAACATCCTTCCATTCCATGACAGAAAGATGCCTCACAGACCCAACCGTGGAAACAACGCAACGCCGACCCCACCTGAGATAAACTCGGCTGCATTCCACGCAACAGTGTCCGCTGCGGTCACTGCAGCACTTGCGCAGATACGCAATGGAAACAACGGAGAAGGCAACGGGCAGGGATCCGGAAGCACCAATCTAGGGATAAACCACGGAGCCGCACGAGCATGCACCTACAAGGACTTCACCAATGCCAAACCTCGGACCTTTAATAGGACAGGAGGCGTAATAGCCCTGAAGAGATGGATCGAGAAGGTAGAATCCGTCTTCGAAATCTGTGGATGTCCGGATGAGTGTAAGGTCAAGTTCGCAGCCTGCACATTCATTGACCAAGCTCTCTCCTGGTGGAATGGCCACGTAGAGGCCATGACACTTCTGGTGGCGAACGCGATGCCCTGGGAAGAGCTGAAGGAGATGTTGTTAGCAGAATACTGAACTAGAGGTGAGATTCAGAAGATGGAACAAGAGTTGTGGAACCTCACGGTTCAAAACTCCAACATCGATGCATACATATCCCGGTTTAGTGAGCTATCTCTTCTGTGTCCCGGAATGATCACATCAGAAGGGAAAAAGATTGCGAGGTTTATCTGGGGATTGACTGCACCTATCCAAGGGAATGTCATTGCGGCAAACCCTGAGACGTTTGATAGCGCCAAGAGACTAGCCAAGAAACTGTATGATCATGGCAATAAGAAGGGTGCCAAAACAATGGAAGCGGAGGTTAAGAAGGAGGAAGAGAACAAGAAGGGGAGAAACAACAAGAGAAAGAGAAAGCAAAACTTGGAATCGTCTAAGACGAAACAAACGGTGTCTATCCATGCTGCAACACAAGCTACCACCACACCACATGCTCCAGCCTCATCCACGCCAAATGCTTCAAAGCAGTATTCAGGAATTCTTCAAAAGTGTAACAAATGCAACTGCCACCATCATGGAAAGTGCAGAGAGATGAGTTGGACAAGGTGCAAACGGAAGGGCCATACAACAAAGTATTGTAGGACTCAACTCCCACAGAACCAGATGACAAACAACAACAACAACAACAACAACAACAATGAAAACAACAACAACACCAATGCTGGAGCCAGCTATACCTGTTACGGATGTGGGAAGACCGGGCATTTCAGGCGAAACTGCCCCAACGCGAATAATCAAGGGGCAGGATCAGCAGGGAGAGTGCTGAGAATGGGTCAGGGTGAAGCAATGCAGGACCCACCCGTTGTCACCGGTACGTTACTACTTAACAACTCGTATGCATGCATCCTATTTGATAGTGGGGCAGAACGAAGTTTTGATAGTAATAAATTCAAACACATGCTAAATCAACAATCCCAGAAGCTCAACGAAGCCTTTACGGTGGAAATGTCTAATGTGAAATCAGAAATAACAAAAGATATCTATATAGGATGTATGTTAGCACTAAATAATTACACCTTTCAAATAAACTTAATGCCTGTAAATATTATGAGTTTTGATGTGATCATTGGCATGGATTGGTTAAGCCCCCATCATGCTGATATTATGTGTCATGAAAAGGCCGTTCACCTTCATCTTCCTAATCACGAAACCCTAATAATCTACGGAGATAAACACGACGCAAACCTTCGTCTTATCTCATGTATCAAGGCACAAAAGTGTCTACAAAAGAAGAACTACACATTCCTTGCTTACGTGGTGAATGAAACCAAAGAGGAAGCGAGCATTTGCAACATCCCAGTGGCATGTGACTTCCCGGACGTGTTTCCAGAAGATCTTCCGGGAATACCCCCAGAACGACAAATCGAATTCCGAATCAACCTAGTGCCTGGAGCCACTCCAATAGCCAAATCACCCTATAGGTTGGCTCCTGCAGATTTGCAAGAATTATCAAGCGAACTGGGGGAACTCCTGGAGAAAGGATTCATCAGACCCAACTTCTCGCCGTGGGGAGCTCCGGTTCTTTTCGTTAAAAAGAAAGACGGATCCTTCAGGATGTGCATCGACTATAGGTAATTAAACAAACTCACCATCAAAAACCGGTATCCACTTCCACGAATTAATGATCTATTTGACCAGCTTCAAGGAGCTAGTTACTTTTCAAAGATAGATCTGAGATCCGGTTATCACCAACTCAAAGTCCGAGATGAGGACATTCCTAAGACGGCTTTTCGAACTCGTTACGGTCATTACAAATTCATCGTAATGCCCTTCGGTATAACAAATGCCCCCGCTGCATTTATGGACCTCATGAATCGAGTCTGCCGCCCATTCCTTGACAAATTCGTGATCGTATTCATCGATGATATTCTTGTGTACTCTCGAAGTGAAGAAGATCATAGCCAACACCTTCGGCAAATTTTAGAAACCCTACGGGCTGAAAAGTTGTATGCGAAACTCTCCAAGTGCGAGTTCTGGCTCCGCAGTGTGAACTTCCTGGGCCATGTAGTCATTCAGGAAAGAATACATGTGGACCCCTCCAAAATCAAAGCAATCGAAAACTGGGCAATTCCATCAACGCCAACAGAAATTCGCCAATTCTTGGGTCTCGCAGGCTACTACCAAAGATTCATTCAGAACTTCTCCAAGATAGCCAAACCCCTCACCACGTTGACCCAAAAGGGCGTACCCTTCAAATGGACCGAAAAGCAAGAGCTTGCATTCCAAACCTTGAAGCAAGCCCTCTATAGTGCTCCAGTGCTATCCTTACCGGAGGGAACCGAAGACTTCATAGTTTACTGTGATGCTTCAAATCAGGATTTAGGTTGTGTCCTCATGCAACGAGAGAAAGTAATTGCTTATGCATGCAGACAACTAAAAACGCATAAAGTAAATTACACCACACATGATCTTGAACTGGGGGCGGTGGTCTTCGCCTTAAAAATTTGGAGGCACTACCTCTATGGTACCAAGTGCACCATCTTTACAGACCACAAGAGCCTCCAGCACATTCTAAATCAAAAGGAACTAAACATGAGGCAACGAAGATGTGTTGAGCTGTTAAACTATTATGAGTGTGAGATCAAATATCATCCCGACAAGGCTAACGTGGTAGCCGATGCCCTGAGCAGAAAGGAGTATTCAAATCGTCGTGTGAAGGCTCTGTCAATCACCATCCAATCTCATCTAGCTTCACAGATCAAGGAAGCTCAAGTGGACGCATTGAAGCCAGAGAATGTCGCTAGTGAATCGCTACGAGGAATGGAGAAGGAGCTCGAAGTTAAAGACGACGGAACCCACTACTTCATGAATAGAATCTGGGTTCCCAAAATTAGGGGATTCAGAGAGATAGTCATGCATGAAGCCCACAAGGCGCGATATTCTATTCATCCGGGGTCAGATAAAATGTACTTGGATATCAAGCAGCAATATTGGTGGCCTAATATGAAGGCAGAGATAGATACTTTCGTGGGCAAGTGTCTTACTTGTGCCAAGGTGAAAGTGGAATACCAAAAGCCCTCGGGATTATTGCAACAACCAGTGATACCCGAGTGGAAATAGGAAAGGATTACTATGGACTTCGTGACCAAATTGCCAAAGACAGCAGACGGATTGGATGCTATCTGGGTAATTGTCGATAGATTGACAAAATCCGCTCATTTCTTGCCAATAAAAGAATCCTACAAGATGGAAAAGCTGAACCGAATCTACATCAAGGAGGTCGTGAAACTCCATGGACTGCCAGTATCTATTATCTCGGATCGAGATAGCAGATTTACTTCAAGATTCTGGCAATCTCTTCAGAAGGCAATGGGAACACAGCTAGATATGAGCACCACCTACCACCCGCAGACGAATGGTCAGAGTGAGCGTACCATCCAGACACTCGAGGATATGCTCCGAGCTTGCGTGATTGACTTCGGCAAATCATGGAATGCCCACTTTCCCCTGATCGAGTTTTCCTACAACAACAGTTACCATACGAGCATCAAGGTTGCTCCCTTCGAGGCTCTCTATGGTCGTAAATGTAGATCGCCCCTATGCTGGGCCGAAGTGGGTGATACTCAACTAGCAAAAGGACAATCGACAGCCAGTGCTCTTACAGGAGCAAAAATCATTCGTGAAACAACCGAGAAGATAGTCCAAATCTGTGACAACCGTCAAAATTCGAGTCGGTTCTAGATTTGATAAACTTAGTTGTACGTGTAGGCACGACACATACTAGACTTAGTAACTAGAAACTAAGTTATAAACTACTAGAAACTTGGAAACAATTAGAATCAATGGATATTATACTTAGATTTCACATTAATATATGAATTCTACAACTACTTAACTGTAGTGAATATCCATATTTAGGTCACTCTTTGACTCGAACACCTTTTCATGAATCATATACACACATCATGCACTTGACCTAGTGGTAGAAATTAGGTCCTAGTCTCGTTGGAACTTAAGTCAAAGTTCAAGACTAGGACTAGTATACTTGATTACTTAATTTCGTTTGGATCTCGGAGTCACTACATAGAATGCCAATAAACCGATAAAAATAAATTACAAACATTATTTCTAACTTTAATAAGAGTTAGGAAACACAAAAATAATTTGAAGTCTCAAAGATTCAATTTACCTTGATATCTAAAGTTTAGCAAAATCCGAAAAACCCTAAAAGCCCTAAAAACTCATATTTTTAAACTTTAACCTTAAAAATCCTATAAAAATAATTATGAACCTTATAATATTATCTTATCGTAATAATTATTATGAAATACAATCAATGAAAAATAAAGATTTAGTTATTAACATTTACCCTTGATTTATAAGTCAAAAATCAAGAGTTTTATGCATAAAAACTAGGTTAAGGTGCACATTTTATAAAAAGTTGGATATTTTTATAAAAGATTTGAATTTTTATAAAAGAAACAAGAGAGAGGGAGCCTCTCCCCCCTAAAATTCGTCCTCTCTCTCTCCCATAACTCTCTTCCCCAAAATTTGAATCATTTCTCACCTCTCCACACTTCACCTCCTCATTCTCTCTCACACTCTTCATCACTGTCACATTTTCTCTCTTCCCCTCACCCTAACCACGAAAGGTTATAGAAAATGGCTCCAAGAACACACATTAAACTCTAAATATTCATCATTTGATGTAATCTTGAAGGTAATCCCGAATTTTCTTTCATTCTACTTCACTTTTCCTTCAAGTTTTGCTATTTTCTTATACCTTCTCCTTCTTCTCCTTCTTCATCTTCTTCAAACTTGTTTTCTTTTTGTTAAAATGGTTTTAGAACATCATGGATGTGTTTTAACACAATGCATGTATGATAAACAAGGTTGCATGTTCATGTTCATGTTCATGTTCATGTTCATGTGGAAGATATGGTGGATAACCTATTGACCCATGTTCAAATCATGGCACTACTCAGCCCTTGTGGCCATGGAGGTTCGCCTACAGTGACTCCAGGGCATGAGGCAAAGCCTCATGTTTGCAGCGGGGGATTAGTCGGTGCGCGAAAGCTGGCCCGGAAACCCTCGTTAGGGAATTTCCCTTTCCCAAAAAAAAAGAGAAACAAAATTTGTTCATAAATTCATGTATACATTTTGATAAGTTTTAATCATTTGATCTCTGTAAACATGACTAGAATATAAGTTTATCATGATATCTTTAAAATATTTCAAAAGATTTACTCAAAGAAATGATGAAAACTCACTTTTCTAACCAATCATCATGCATGCAATCTGCCAGATTTCTTTACCTGAATTTAAACTGTAATACCTCACTCATTTCTTAACCAAAATTCAAGATTCTTTTTCTGAAATATAATATTTTGAGTTAGCTTTCACACCCATCTGACCTAAGTGGAAAATTCAAATATTTCGATTTTTAGCAATTTTTACAAAACTGTTGCTCAATCAGCACCTTTTTGTGAATACTAGTTTTGTATTGCATGTTCAAATGTCTTATTCATCACTAAAAATCAAGGAAAAATTAATTTGAACACTTAACATCATTTATTAAGAGGTATAAAAAGATCTTGATTCAAGTCTTTGGAACATGTTGCAAAAATTCTCAAAGTAACATCAATAATCTTTACCAAAATCACAATAATCAAGCTTTCTCTATAATTGTTTGAGCCTTTAGACATGTTTTTCGACCTCAAAAATAAGAAAACAATTTTTCATTGTTATTAAATTGTTTGAAGATGCATTCTGGAAATTTTCAGCTCAATATATATTTTCTTTATTTTTACATGAGAATAATAAGAAAATAGAGTGTTAAAGCATATAAAATACTTACACTTGTAAATAAATTCTGGAAATATTTTTGGATGACCCCTTAAGTTAATAAACATCTCTCATGAAGTTTCATCGATTTTTGTTATTGTTTAGTATGGTTTTTAATTTTCTTTTTATTTTGCTCCAATAAATCATAAAACCACTTTAGGGAATGTGAAAATATTATTTCTTATTTTTCGCAGCTTGTACCTTATATTTACGACTCAGAAAAATATTTTGGGAATTTTTCAAAATGTATATCTATTTTTCTTGAATTTTTGTGTTTATACCGGACTAAAAACAGGAAAAATAGTTTTGCTCATCCAAAATTCATGAAAATTTACCAGAAACTCTTATAATATGTTAGGATGATACATACAATTTTTGATGATTTTTATCTTTTGTATGCTATTTTTCTTCTATTTTCCCAAGATTTAATACACTTAAATGACAAAAATCATAAAATTAGGTTAAACAGTTTAGAAATCCATTTTGATATTTTTCTCAACTTAAGTATGTGTAATAACACTTGTAAAAAAAAGGTTTTGTGAGTTTTTGAAACTGTTATCTATTTATTTCTATTTTTATAGAATAAATATACAAAAATCACGAAAATTGTGTTAAACTTTTTGAAAACACATATTAATATTTTTCCCAGATTATGTACGCTGTAAAACAGTTACACAAAAATTATAAGAATTTTTCACAATAATTTACTATTTTTCCATAATTTTATGATTATTCAAGGAATTAAATGATGAAAAATAGTTAGACAAATAAAAAATTCAAGAAAATTTATCTTAAGGTCTTTGACTTCAATTAAAACTGAAATACAAAGTTTGGGAAATTTAGAACTAAATTAATTTAGTTTTTGAATATTTAATCATTAGAACACCTCTTAAAATGTTAAATATTAACATTTCAATAATGAGAATTTTCCACTTAAATTGTTATATAACAATTGATTCATTTAAATTTAATTTTCACAGAAAAAATTTTGTAACTTATCATTATTAAATTTTGACACAATATTGGCATAATTCTATTGTAGTAGTAAGTATACTAGTGTTAGATTTCGATTAGAGACTCACTAGCGAATACCATTATTGTAGGAATCGGGAGTGGTACACGTGGAACGTAGTTCAAGGCACCAATAGCATCATCTTAATGTATTGTGAGTATTCACGACTCCCCTATTTTCGGTTTCTTTTAAATGTTTTGGGGGTGGGAAAGCATATCTTAAACTATCTATGTTCATTGTATTTATTTGACTCGTATCAACTTGGTTGCTATATTTTGCATATTGTGAGTATTCACAGCCCATATTTTACGTTTTTAATGTTTTGGGGTGGAAAGCATGCTACAATTTCTATGAACATTATTTTATGAACTTGTGCTATGAACTATATGATATGAACTTTGTTGTATGAACCTTGTATTATGAACTTGTACTATGAATTTGGTGTTATGAACTTGTACGATTAAGTCCCCGGAGAACCGATACAACCTATTAACTCATATTCGAGCCGATGGTCTTATGGATAGTGCTATTTGGGATCGACAGCCCCCACTCGCCCGGAACCGTGAGTGCATATTTCCATGAACTGACATCATGGGAACCATGGACATGATGGAATGGGGGCAGGAACGGTCACTAGGCTTGGGTTGTGAACTCATGAATGGAAACTTGATGCATATACGAATCTTATATCGTATTTTAGTAACGAAACTTGTATACTCATTTTATCAACGAAACTTATATACTCATTTTAGCAATGAAACTTGTTTACTCGTTTTAGTAACGAACTTTATTTCCCATGAGAATATGAACATTGCATCTCATTTGAGCAACATACTTTATCTCTCATGATGACAACGAACTTTGTTTATGCAAACTTATTTACTTATTTTGGCAATATATTTTTATTCGTGGAAACTTTTATCAAAATTTTTATTTCGATTTATGAAACCAATATTATTTTTAAATATGTGAGTCTCACCAACTATTTTTGTATTTGACGCTCGTTTTACATGCTTTTTCAGGAATCATCTAGTAAGAGGCACGTAGAGACACAACACTTGTAGGAGCATTTGCATGTGTTGACTTTTAAATACATTGTAATCTCTTTTAAAAAGTTGTTCAAACTCATTGTAAATTTGTAATGATTTTTAATACTATGGTTGGTGTTGTCTTTTAACTTTTTCTATGAGACCCTTTGTACTGCCACGCCCCGTATTTCCGCTTTAGCGGGGTGTGACAAAATCAAAGCTCGACTTCAGGTATCGCGAGACCGACAAAAGAGCTATGCGGACAAGCGGCGAAAGCCACTAGAATTTCAAGTCGGTGATCGCGTGCTATTGAAGGTCTCTCCATGGAAGGGAATGATTCGATTTGTGAAAAGAGGAAAATTGAACCCGCCGTACATTGGACCGTTCGAGATTCTTGCCCGGATTGGTCCAGTGGCTTACAAGCTGCAGCTATCCGTCGAGCTCAGCAACGTGCACCTATTGTTCCACGTTTCGAATCTGAAAAAGTGTCTATCAGATGAAACCCTTGTCATTCCATTGGAAGAGATAGAGATAAACGAGAATCTCATGTTCTTCGAAGAACCAGTCGAGATTATGGATAGGGAGGTGAAGCGTACAAAGCAAAGTCACATTCCAATCGTGAAGGTTCGATGGAATGCGAAACGCGGACCAGAATTCACATGGGAACGTGAAGGCCAGATAAAGCAAAAGTACCCTCACTTATTCTTTCCTTTACGAACCTAGTTTTCAAAAGAATTTCGGGACGAAATTCCCTCCAACGGGGGGATGATGTCACAACTGACATTTTAGCTAGGAAATTCTATTCCTGTGTAACCATTCAACTATTGTAAAACATATACTGTAAGTAAATCTCACTCAATGCTCATTTAGATTCACCATTCATGTACATCAAAGAGTCTGAAGCCCTAAGATCCATGTTTTAAGTCCATATTGGACTAGGAGTTCCTTATTGGGCCTAATGGACCAATAAGCACCCAATTCAACTTTATTGGACTTAGAAGCCCTAATTGGATCCTAATTGGACCCAAATTCATAAATCTAAAACATTTTGGACCATTTGGGCCTAGAATGATTCATTCTAACCCTAATAGGCCTTATTGGGCCATAACTTATCCAATTAACCTTAGTGAGCCATAAGCCTATTCTTTTATTCTAATTGGGCCGTGAATGCTTCCAAGAGCCCAATGGGCCGAAATTTTTTATGTTTAGGATCTAAATATCCTAGCTAAAGTTAATGGGCCCAATCTACTCAACCCTTTCTTCTTGGCCCAAAATCTCGGCCCATGTGTAAAAAAAAGAGAAAAGAAGTGTAACGGGGGGGGGGGGGGTTGACTTGGAGATGCCACCTCCCTAATATCCAACATGCATCAAGGCTTAAAACCACCATATATTCATGCTAGTCACCTCACCTCTCTCTTTCTCCCCTCTCTTCTTTTACTCTCGGCCGAGGATACACACACACTCCAATTGTAAATTTCTCTCCAATATTCACAAGAAGACTCCTCTTTCCTCTCTAATTTTCGAGATCTAGAGCATCTTCAAGAAGGTTTCCACCACCAAAAATCATTATTCTTGGTAAGTCTTTACATATCCAAGTTACATAACTTCTTTCTCATGTTAGATCACTCCTTCTAAACAAGCTTTTGGTGATCATACTCCTAGAAAACTTCTTAAGTTCGAGATCCACCCAAGGAAGCTTGCTAGGATAAAAAATCTTCTTCATTTCTTCTTCAAAAACCGAAACATCAAGCAAAGGTGAGTTCATACCCCCTTGTTTTTGGTTTTCATATGATTTTTGGGGGAGAATGCAAGTAAAATGTGTAGATCTATGTGTTATATGCATGTTTTGTGTGAATTCTTAGTTTATTTGGTAAAAATGTGTTAGATCTTAGTGAATCTCGAAATTTTAAGTATTATGTAGCAAAGATCTATGAACTACAACATTATATACATCATATTAACAAACCAAAAGTGATTACATGTTTAAGATACAAAGGATTTAAACTAAAATCTTGGTAAAGGTCCAAATTGTCAAGAAAACAAAAGATAAGGGTAAAAAGTGGCATTTATGTTTTTATAAGGGCCAAACAGGTCCTACATGTATAAAAAGGTATTTTTATCTTAAACATAATTTAAAAAGGGCTAAAAATGCGAGTTTAAACTTATTGGGCCAAAACTTTTGGGCCTCACGGACTTTGGGCCTAATTTGCGAAAAAATGAAGTTTTGGGGTTAAAAATGTTATTTGGCCAAAGTTTGAGTCATAAATGTAAATAAACCAAATTTAGATGTGAAAATATCATTTATTTTCAAATTGGACCAAAAATGTAAAGTTTTCCAAAAAGTGGGCCGAAAGTGTAAATTTTTACAAACAATGGGCTGAAAATGTACTTTTCTGCAAAACAAGGTTCTAAATGTGAAAATATAACTTTTTGGGCTAAATCCGTGAAATTCCAAACATTTGGGACTAAATTACAAATTTTTATAAATTATGGTCTAAAGTGTCATTTTTACAAAACTTTGGGCCTTAATTGAAAATTGGAGGTTTATTGGCGAAAAATGTCATTTTTACAAAAGAAAGCTTCTTATCATCCATCTAGTAAACCTTGAGCTAAATCAAACAACGGAACAAAACAAACGAACGAATTACACCGATAACTATTTATTGGGCCTAATATTCACATTTCTTTGCCATTGGGCCCTAAGGGCCCAATTAAGTGTGTATTGAGCCCAATGTTTTCCATGACATGTTTATTGGAATTTGCGACCCACTTACATGTTAATTTGGGCCTAAGTTATAGATTACATGTTTATTGGGCTTTTGTGGCCCATTTACATGCCTATCGGGCCTAAATTACCATTTTACATGTGATTGGGCATTTGTGGCCAAAATTTCATACTAATAGGGATTGGAATGGAAATTTCATATGTTAGTAAGCCGTAACGATACCTTTATGTAATCATTAAACTTCGTAAACTTATTCATGTACCTTTCGAATACAAAAACATACCATTTATATGTAAACATTAAACATAATACAAAAAGGGGTGAGAATCTAGTGAGACATGTCGGTTGGCACCTCTGAGTGTACAATCATAGCCTATAGTTATAATCAGAGTTTCTTGGTAGGAAAGCAGGAGTTTGTGTATAGATCTATACGGGGTGACCCCCCACACCTTAGTTGTTCGCTACAGCTAGACTAGGCCAGTGTAGGGCGACAACATCCTTAGCAAGACCGGCATTTGGAAAAATATCAAGACGGACGACCTAGTCATTATCATGCATGGTTATAACGGCTCATATAAGGATTCCATACCAAAAGAAAACTTTCGAAGATAAACTCTTCGATTGTGTCAATGCAAAACAACTTATTTAACTACACTAGAATCTAGACATTGTTATAAAACAGAAAATATCGGATATTCTGGGGGAAATTATTCATATACATTTATTATTATTTCACAATACAATGAAACTAAACTACTCTTTTAAAAGCTATAACTATGAAATTCACACATGCATTTATACTCGATTTTCACAACATTTTCAGACATTTTACAGAAAATATCGGATTTTCTGGGTTTTTATGAAAGATACAAAGACTTTTACTCAACATACTTATAAACTCACCAACATTATATATGTTGACCGTTTTCAAAATAACTTGTATTATCAGGTAAACGTTAAGCCGAAAGATATGCAAGTGTGTATGGTTTCGTTTATGTAATAGCACTTATCGTACTTTAAAAATTTGAACTTATGTAATTTAACAAAGTACTTGATGTAAACAATGCTAGTTGTATTATGTAATGTTGGTGATGATCGTGTTAAGACTCATGTATATTCATTGTGATGATTATTTAATTGTTAGTCACACGAGCCCCCGGACGTTTTCACCGTCTGGTTCGGGGGTGTGACAAAGGCCCTCTCCTGGAACTTGGCGGTGATCTATGCTACAATCTCAGTAGTCTGGAGGAGATCCAGAAACTCTCACGCCAACTGCTGCACCTCAATCGTCGGAGCAAACTCAGCTCGGAAGCTGGTCGAGAATTCATCCCATGACATAACATCAACAACATCATCACCCAACTCACTACGAACCTCTTCCCACCAATCCCATGCCCTGTCCTTCAATAGACATGAAGCATATCTAACTTTCGCCTCCTCGGGGAAGAAACTCATCCTGAACGCGTTAGCCATATCCGCTAACCACCTCCTACTGACAATAGGGTCCCTCTCCCCATGGAATGCAGGAGTTCCACAAGCACGGAACTCCTGGAAAGAAAGAGTGCAAGCCCCAACAATAGCCATAACCTTAACACGGAACGCGCCCAAGTGCTCTTCCAGGATCTCCGAAATACTGCGAGAAATCTTTGATGAGATGAACTCCCGCAATTGCTCGCTAATCGGCTCAGTACCCGCTCCTAAGCTGGAACCAGAACTAGAACCACCTCCCTGAGTGCTCATCACTAAACAGAAATACGACATCCTAAAGATTAGAGCATATCCAAAATCCTCCTCCCATAAGATTCTTAGATTCAGTAGTACGGGCGCAATACTACCTTCCACACCAATCCATACTTTCCTTAGCAATCCTCCCGATTCCTCTAAGTCACTTCCTCAAACCAATGCACCCAAAACTCACTAAACCGCACCACTAACCCACTGAAGCATATCCTAGGCTCTACTAAGTTCCCGACCTCACCCAGTCCTTAGCTGCTGAAGGATTCCACCAATGTCAACTAGCTTCCTCATGAATATAGTCACATGCAATAAAGATCAGATAATCCTTCGAGTAAAAGACTCAACCTTAGAATGGTTGGACTCAAACAAGAGCTGCGTAATATGGTCAAATCCATCACTCTAAGATTATTTAGCATGTACCACATGTGACTTAGCATATTCAGTTCACATCACTAAGACTCCCACAAAGCACTAAGTAAGCAACATTCAGACAACGGACAAATCTAACCAGCATACACTAAACCAGGCCATTCTATCCACCTATCAGAAATTCATACTAACATGCGATTCTAAAGCTCATACAATTAGGTACATAAAGGCATATCTCCTATTGTTAGCGTTACCATGAACGATCACGTTAAATGTGACGGAAGTACAAACGAGACGTTATCTCTTCAAAACCTTGGCTAATGCCCGACCTTGGCCCATGTAATCCAAGACCGGGGCAACAGTTCGCTTCCCTCCACGAGGGACGAATATTCCATGTAATCTTCTCATCCACTCACGACCAATCAGGATGTGACAAGAAGCCTTGGTGATGCCCAAACTGACGCCACTGGGCAGTTAGTTAACGGGAGCATAATTCTCCCAGTTAGAGGAGGCCACGTATCATACTTGTTGGACGAGGTCCCCACGATCTGTTAGTAACAGGTATAAAAGGATCTCTTCCGCCTCAAGGAAGAGATCCATCTTCTTTCTCATAGAATTTACCCTAATTCTCTCTCTCAGAAAACTAACTTGATCGTTGGAGCGATGTCTTGGGAGAACACCCGGTCGTCCTCTAACGGTTCTTCTGTGATTGTGTTCTCAGGAAAGCTTCCGAGGCAGTACATCATCAAGCATCCAAACCCCCTAGGGAGCATATCTCAACATTTGGCGACATCCGGACGTATCCTCAGACTGATACAGCCAATAAACGATACTGGTTCTGCACAAAACGGCGATCTAAACGCAACAGTACCTGTGTCTACAATAGAAGATCTGTTTCGAATACCGATGGCGATAACCAACGCACACCACTGCGAGTATAGAACACATACTCCAATCCAGGTGCTCATGGCGCAGATCTCACCGATTACGAGGCCAGTACTCCAGAGTAGTTTCCGGCAATCGTTATCGGACGGTTCATCGCCTCAGACGGCGATATTGCATCCTGATCTGCTGCAGAAACCTCCGCATGACGGCATGGAAGTACTTACTATCTCCAGCTCTTGTAAGAGAAACACAACTCATCAAGAGGAGGATGAGATAGAGGTACTCTCGAGAAATTTACTCAATATCAGCTTTTCAAGTAGAGATCCCAGACCACTGAATTGGGATCCGCAAGACCCAATCCTCATATTTGGATTCATTCGTAACACGAAGGTCCATCGAATATACATCGACAATGGTAGTTGCTATGATATACTCTACTAGCACTGTTTTAGGCAACTGCCAGATGGATGGAAGGAGGGGCTTCATCTCCCAACCGGTGGACCATTGGTAGGATTCACCGTGCATAGCTTGTGGCCACTTGGCACTATTCGGCTGCCCTTAACGTTGGTCAGTCACGACGAGAGGGACCAAATCACAAGAACAATCGAATTCTCTGTAATCCGGTACCCAACAGAACACAATATCCTACTCGGACGATCGACAATCTTCTTACTGCATCTCGTACCATTGACGATCCATGGAATCGTTAAACTTAGCATACGCCAGGGATCGGCGATGGTCCTCACCACAAACACCAGGGCACATCATTTCCACTAGATTATAGCCGCTCCCGAATTGGTGCGAGCCCTAAAGAAGTTGAAGGAGGGAGGTTCAACCGAACAACATCAAATAAACATGGAATATCCAGACCAAGTCGTGCAAATTGGCGCTCACCTATCAGACGAAACCAGGGCACGACTGGTAGTACTCCTAAAGCAAAATTCCACTGTTTTCGCCTGGAAACCAACAAACCTAACAGGCGTCGATCGGCAGGTTATAGAGCACAACCTCAATATCACGCCTGGAAGTAACCCTGTAAAGCAAAAGAAAAGGGCCAGGCGGCAGACAAGAACAAGGATATTAACGCTGAAGTGGCCGACCTGGTGAATGTCGACATACTCAGGGAAGTAATGTTCCCGTCATCGATAGCAAATCCTGTCATGGTGAAGAACCAACGGATCGTGGCAGATGTGCATTGATTACTCAGATCTCAATAAAGCCTGTCCAAAGGATTGGTACCCTATCCCGGAGATCTATCAGAAAGTCCAATCTCTTGAAGGTTTTCAACTTAAATGCTTTCTCGACGCATACAAGGGCTATCATCAAGTACAGATGAAGCGAGAGGATGAGGCGAAAACTACCTTCCATACCGTGAAGGGTACCTTCTGCCACCAAAAACTGCCTTTCGGACTCAAAAACGCATGCACTACATACCAAAGGCTAATGAATAAGATATTTGCTGGCCAAATTGGTAGGAATATCGAGGTCTATGTCTATGACATGGTAATTAAGAGCCGCGGCG
The DNA here is from genome assembly GCF_052849685.1 of Lactuca virosa. Classification (NCBI taxonomy): domain Eukaryota; kingdom Viridiplantae; phylum Streptophyta; class Magnoliopsida; order Asterales; family Asteraceae; genus Lactuca; species Lactuca virosa. Next base: position 329,650,138 of record NC_136428.1, on the reverse strand, counting down.
AAGAGACATTGTTCCACGATGTGGAGGAAACCTTCAAAACGCTGCCTAGAGCGCAGATGAAGCTCAACCCAACTAAGTGCATTTTCGGAGTAGAGGAGGGGCAATTTCTTGGCTATCAGATATCCAAGGAAGGAATCCTGCCCAATCCCAAAAAAAATTCAGGAGTTCCTTGAGTTGAAAACTCCCCATAACCTCAAGGGGATACAGGAAATCAATGGTAGGTTGACAGCAGTGGGAAGATTCATTGCCAAATCTGCAGAAAAGACACTTCCTCTATATCAAACACTCAAAGGATGCCTAGACAAAAAGCAATTCAAATGGACAGAAAAAGCGGACGCGACACTACAACAACTGAAAGATGCCTTACACCAACTATCGGCCCTCGCCTGCGTGCTACCAGGGGAAACACTGTAGATGTACTTAGCAGCTTCCAAAGAAGCTATTTCCTCTGTGTTGGCGGTGGAGAAGGAAGGCAAGAAGGTACCCATCTAGTTTGTTAGCAGAGCCTTACAAGGGCCAGAGGTCAATTACCCGACCTTAGAGAAACTGGTCCTAGCCCTGGTGTATTTTGCCAGACGTCTACGAAGATACTTTCAAGCCCACAGGGTGGATGTTCTCACTAGTTACCCAATAAAGCAAGTTTTGCTAAGGCCGGAAAAGTCCGGACGCCTGGCCAAGTGGGCCATCGAACTAGGCGAACATCGTATCCATTATCATCCCCGGACTAGCATCAAAGCCCAGGTCTTGGCAGACTTCGTGCTCCAAATCACAAATACTATCAATGGAGTGCCGAAGAAAATCTCAGTCGATCCGCTCGAGCCTAAAGCTTGCCAGGAACTTTGGAAGTTGTACATCGATGGCGTAGTAAGCAAGGAAGGCTCAGATGCAGGCCTGATCCTTCAAAGCCCCAAAGGCGAAGAGATCACCTACGCATCGCGATTCGACTTCCAAGTATCCAACAACGAGGAAAAGTACGAGGCACTCCTGGCAGGCCTGAGGCTGGCCAAGGAGGTCAGTGCAAAGCAATTGGCAGCCCTCAGTGATTCGCTACTTATCACAAACCAGATAAACGGAACATATGAGGCTAAAGACTCAACGATCTAGAAGTACTTAGACGCAGTCCGAAGTCTAACCAGCACGTTTAAAAGCTTTTCCATAAAAAAAATCTCCCGGGGAAAGAACACAAGGGCGGATGCCCTCATCAAGCTCGCCTCAACTTCCTATGATCACTTAACAAAGAAAGTGCTAGTCGAAGTGCTCCCGGAAAGAAGTATCGATAACCAAAAGGTTAATACAGCATCGACTACCCTGGAATGGACCAAACCGTTTGTCGATTACTTGCGCCATGGCGTGCTTTCGGACGACCCAGAGGAGGCGAAAAAAGTCAAAATTTGAGCACCACATATTACAATAAGGGACAATCAACTCTACCGAAGAGGATATTTAAACCCATGGCTCAGGTGAATCTCCAAGAAAGAAGGACACACGTTCCTCGAAGAAAGCCATTCTGGGGACGCAGCAGCACACGAAGGCGCTCATGCACTCACATGCAAAATACTCCGCCTAGGGGTATACTGGCCTGATGTGTACAACAACGCCGCAACCTTAACCAAGAAATGCAAGGAGTGTTAAGCTTTCGCCCCTTTCCAAAATCAACCGGCCATGCCATTGACCAACATTACCAGCCCCTGGCCTTTCCATCAATGGGGGATCGATATAGTGGGACCATTCCCACCAGCGCCGGGAGGCGTAAAATTTTTGCTGGTAGCCGTAGACTATTTTACCAAATGGATAGAGGCGGAATCACTGGCCATTGTCACTGGAAAGCAGATGATAAAATTAATGAATAAGAACATCTTGGCCCGTTTTGGAACTCCTAGGATCCTCATAAGTGACAATGACACGCAATTTGAAGGAAGTCCCTTCAAGGAGTGGTGCGAAGACAAGAAAATCCATCGCCAGTTCACTTTAGTAGGGCGTTCTCAGGCCAACGGACAAATTGAGATATCAAACATAACCATATTTAATGGTTTGAAGAAAAGGTTACTCTGATCAAAGTCTTCCTGGCTGGATGAGCTCATGACAATGCTTTGGTCATATCGCACCACGACAAGATCAAGCACAGGAGAAACGCCCTTTAGTCTAACCTATAGGACGAAAGTAGTCTTGCCATTAGAAATAGTAGTTGGCTACCTATGAACAGAGAGTTTCGAGAAAGCAGCTAACGAAGATGGACGACCCCAGGACCTGGACATGCTCGATGAAAAATGTGAGGCAGCACAGATGTGCCAAGCACTGTACAAATCACAAACCGAGAACTATTACAACCGCCAAGTCCGGGTGAAGAACTTCAAAGTTGGAGAATGGGTTCTAAGAAAGAACGAGTTTAGCCACACTGAACCATTAGGGAAACTCAGTGTCATATGGGAAGGACCGTAGAAAATCGTGGAAGCCCATAAGAATGGTCCTTATGTCCTAGAAACTCAGGATGGGTGTGCCATTCCAAGAACGTGGAATGCGTAGAGCCTGCGACACTTTTACTCTTAAAACGAGTGTTAAAGGTAGAATCAGTGCTAGAGAAGGCATTGTGTATTAATTTTAACGTGTAAACGTAATCAACAAAAATTACTTTACTACTTTCAATTTTATTACGCTCTAAACAAAACTAGAATAAACAAAAAGGGTAATTCAGATTCCCCTTTATCTTCAAGCTTGACAAGCAAAACAAAGAGGCTGTGTACATTTACCGTGTGACAACAAGGATTGATCATCCAATGTCACTTGAGCGAAATCGTTACAAGGAGGCAGCCAGGGAGTTTACATAGAGAAGGCTCATAAGCTTCCTCCTAAAACATGTTCATCAATCACATCATAGAAAAAATATGAAAGAACATGTGACATGAGTGAGAAGGATCATAAACTTCCACCAATAAGCAAAGCATAATAGGGTGAGCCTCAAGATGACGATCTTGGCTAAACCTAGCGTCTTTAAGAAGCAAATTAGAACAAATTTGGCAAAGAGCAGCTTTAGTAAAATATAAAGAGTTCACCAACGAAAGGACTCAGACCAGGGATGTAAGAAAACCCTCCATAAATGCCATGCGATGGGCGACATAAACCATCCATGATGGAACCAAACAAACGAATATGTGCGGTAACAAACATTCATACCCACAAAAATAAAGTGAACATTGTCAAGGGTGCCGGACTCGCGGACTTTCAGGCTGCCTCTAAAGGCAGCAAAGACAAAAAATAAAGAAAGGAAAAGAAAATATTGTTCACAAGTGCTACATCAAAACAAATCAAGCAATGTTACTTGGGGGCAGGGGTGTTACCATCACCAGGGGGAGGGCTTGGGCCAGGGCCCAATCCATCACTTTGAGTATCTTGACAAAGGTTGCGAAGCCTAACGATGTGCAGAATACCCAAGCGAAGATAACTGGCAAAGTCTGTTTGAGTAAAAGCAGCTAGGGAATCTTCCATCTCTTGGACCTTGTTGGCCATGTCCACCTCAGCATGTGCGTTAAAATCCCCAGCGATCAACAGCTCTTGAGCAGCCCTTTTTTCCCGCTCCACCCCCGCCACCTCACAAGCCACACGCAGTTGCACCAAACGCTGGAGAAATTGGAGGCTCTGGATCACCGTGTTAACCATCCGGCTGAGCCCGTCAGTAAGGATCCAAGAAATATCCTACTCCAGATCAACCTCCAGTTCCGCCGTCTGCCTGCTCAAACAAGATCAACCTCCAGTTCCGCCGTCTGCCCGCTCAAACCAGCGTTCTCTAGACTCAGGGCCCCCACACGATCGTTTAGGCGCCTCACCTCTTCCTCCAGCTTCGCCACTTGACCCTCCAAGCTTGCTTTCTCAAGCATCACCACCTCCTTCCTCGCCTCCAAGCTGCACTTGTCGTCTTCCAACTTCTCCACCTGGGCCCTCAGATCTTTGCACTCAATGTTCTTCCTGTCAGAGTCATTCTGGAGGGTCTCCATATCGGAAATACGTTCAGCGGCTGCGACCAAATAAGATTACACTTGGGAGGCGGCATAACGCAAGCCGTCGGCCATATGCTCGTCTGACAGGATAGATAGGGCCTTAATGGTAGCAGGGGGAAAGGCGTCCTGAAACCACTCGAGATGGTGTCGTGATCGGAGACAAGGTCTTGGCCAGCTAGCCTCCAAGCAGGCTTGTATGCATATGGATGAGAACTTGCTAAAAGGGGGAGAGTTGCGGCTTTACCGGAAGAAGTTAATGCAAGAACCTGGGAAGGCGAAGACCCGGTCTTCGCCTGGGCTCCACCAGTAGAGGGAACATGGCTGGTATTCTCGGTGCTTCCTTCTCCCGTATGACAGTGCAGCTCAGTCGCCCTAGTTTGTGCCCCCTCCAGCAGTTTCGGAGGACTTTCATCGGGGGCATGTTGGAACTCTTGGTTCCCCCTAGTAAGAAACTCAGATTACGTTTTTTATGAAGGGGGGGGGGGGGGGCTCGGTGTTGGCCGTCTTAGATCGACCACCGGAAGAGGCTTCCAAGAGGGCAAAATGCCTCTTGACACGACGAAGAATCCTTAGCGATCCGGAAGGCGTAGGATCCTTATGAGAAGTGCCGATGACAACATCTTGAAGCTCCAGATCGTCGCTGGCGCCAGCGACATTGTCGGAACCGACGATAGCTCCGATTCCTTGACCAGAAACAGGGGGTGAAAGAGCCTTCACAAGATCGACGTCACCGCACTGAAGCTCACCGTCGAACAGACCCTGAAGTGCTTTCTCTAAAGAAACAACTTCCTCCACACCTGGCAACAAAAAAAAAAGATAATGACGGTTAAACAAAATTCCGATTTAAACGTGCTTCACAAATTTTTCAAAAAAAGGGGGGGGGGGTGGGGAAGAGGAGCAAGAGAAATACCCCTTTCTCAACAAAGAACTCAGGCATCTTCCCGCGATCCCTCCAAGCGGCGCTCATACCGCCGGCGACCAAGAAGCAGTCAAGCCAATTGTCAACGTTGATGCTGATCTTCTCCAAGACATCAGCCAGTTCTTGGTCGGCACCAAACAGTGTGGGAGCACGGTTGACGTAAACCTTAGCTCTCGGATAATTGAGCAACACGAGATCATTGTTCACCCACAAGAACTTCTCCTGCCAGTTTTTCTTTGACTTCTTATCATGGATAAAAGTAGGGACTCCCCGCCGGCGGGAAAGTGTTCGAGTCCCCGACTGAGTAGAGGCATTGAAGAAGTGCTTCAAAGCCGGAACAGTTGGCAGGTAGCCTAGGGCATGCCAGAGGAGTTGGAAACCCACTATCTTATTTATAGCAATAGGGGTAAACTCTCTCACTAAAAACCCGTATTCCCAGATAATCAGGTTGAAGAAATTAGTGGTAGGCAAGCGCAAACCTGCCTCTAACAAGGCGATTGGGATGCCAATTTTTCCCTCAGGAGGACTGTAAAGTGATGCATCAGGTAGGGGGATTTTCACTCCGTGTTCGGGAACGAACCCAAATCAAAACTCGAAAGACTCCCATTCCTCAGTGGTAAGATCTTTTCCTAAAACGTGAGCAGTAGCCATGGAAAAAATATGAAGGAAAGGTTGAAAGGGTTTTTCTCAAGAACAAGAGGGAAAAGAGAATCAATTAGACGGCAATAAGGAAACGCCAGGAGGAACTGGAGTTTTAATTCCATCAATGGGGCAGCAAACCGTTCTCATGATGAAACCACCAAACAACGGCGATTTCGCCCTGCCAACTACACAAGCTACCAGTAGCAGCCCACCACGTTGTTGGGTTATGAGCATTCTAACACTCCTAAGTGTACATGCAACCCTAAATACCTTGGATCTATGTTTTCTCTATTATACATACAATTATGAACATCCAAGGTATTATCCTAATCTAGCATACAAAATAATAAATATAACAAGATAGAATACATACCTCTTTGATGTAGAATGTCTTCATGAAGCTTGAGTGCCTAGTGCCCTAAGTGTGACACCTCAAATGGTTCACACAACACCAAATACACTTGGAATAACTTGAGAGAAACTTGAACACTCCTTGAAATCGTCTAGCCCTCACACTCACATATTAGTGCACGATTTCTTGAGCCATGGGATTCTTTTATATGGTGGCTATTAGGGTTACACCATGTAACTCATAACTTTACCGATTCCTTATGCTCCATGGATTTTAACCTCCATGGAGTATCCATGGGTCACCCCATGGACTTAGTCCAACATAAGGAATCTTGGATCACAAGCCCACATATATAAGAATGAATGATTTACACAATCAACCCATCTATTTAATTAGTCTCCTTTTGATCACTTAATTAATTCCAAATTAATTCTTGATCAATACTAATTAAATAACCTTATTAATATATTAGAACTTATAATATATTAACCAACCTTAAGTGTTATTTCTCTCATTATAGTCTATCCAAATGCATGATGCCATGCAACCCAAATGGACCATGCCGGGTCGGGTCAAGTCTTACCAATTATAGTTATGGACTTAGACATTAATCCAACAGTCTCCCACTTGGATAAGTCTAAAACTATTATTGCGTATGACTTCAGGAACCGATCAGTAATCGTAGCTCTTAAAAGCTTCTGTCGAACTCTGACCTTGTCGATGAACTCTGACCTTTGTCAATGACTTGTCCATTAAATAAGGGATCATATATTCCTCCATTCTAGATATCATATGGACTGAGACATGGATTATCAATCATTCTCTCTGTCCATTTGTTGTTTCCTGATTTCCGATTCATGATGACTGACTGATTGAACAAATCAAATCAGTCCTGGCTTGGCCAAGCACTCACATGTATCATCTTTAAATCATTGAGGGGCCCACAGATATCGCTTTTATCCCGAAGGTAAAAGGAATGGATAAACTTCGACTTATATGGCTTGTTCTACTACTTGTTGAATCATACACAAAGGCACGTTTTATAACGTCGAGTTACCAATGTGTTTTCGTGCAATCAATGTATAACCAACTCATAGTAACAACTCATATCTCTAGGTTTGAAGAATATAAGATATTATCGTCTCATGATCACTCGTGATAAAATCCATGAAGTGATTCAAATGAGCGCGGGTTGAATCCAATACTCAGAACTTATGAGCACTCATGAGTGTTGTAGTACCACTTTGTCCACCAACTTGGACCTCTACAAACCAACCCATGACAGTCTTGATTCATATCTACTTCCAACATATGACCGACTGTGGATGGTTTGGATAACTTAATCATTCAGGAAGAGCGACTTAGTTATTCTGGAAGTCAAAACATGCAAAGTGAAACACAAGAATAAATGAATGAAATATGGTATCAAACCCTATGAATATAAATAAACACTTTTATTTATCACCATACTGATTAATCATTATTCATTGTTTCGGTTTTATCAACTTTATACTTGAATTTAAAACAATAGTTGTCCCATGCTCCAAGCATGTACACTATGTTTTCTAAACACTAGTCATGCCATACACCAAGTATGCATACTATGTTTGTCTATGATCTTTACTTTGTAAAATAGATCAATTGAACATCACTCCAATGATCCTCTTTTCACAGTCCCAAATCCTTACTACAAATGCAAGAATTCCAAATTCATGCCATTTACTGAAATCTGTTAGATTCTAAACTTATATGCATTGATCCTCTTAATGATTATGCACGAAGTCAGAAAGACTTGATAACAATCATTACAGAGCATTCCAAAGGAGATCAGCTCCTTGGAAACATCCTTCTTTCATTAAGTTTCCTAATCTTACACAGATTGAATAATTTCTAACTTTGAAACATTTCCATATTCCATTTTGACTATCAGTTCTGAACAAGAGTTGCCTCCTTACAGATTATGTCAATATGGTCCTTCCAGAATTCACATTATACTTCCAACTGTCCTTGAGCAACCAATCTTTGGTAAACCTTAGATTGTCCTCGACAATTGCTTAATCATTTTAGTCATATCCAATTCTAGACCTTTTCCCTTCATAATGCCCCAGGCATTTGGAAAATTTTAGAAAGGATGAATATAGCACATGTAATCGATCCTATATCCGAAGCATATGGGACACGATTCATGATGTCTCACATAAAGTACACCAGTCTTTTGCTATAATATTTCCATTTCAATTTGCCAAGTTCTCAAAATTCAGATTATGAAAAGGGATGCCGTAATCATAATTGAATTTTAGAACGCAAATAATGGACCCATATATAGAATTTCCTTATGTTGAGCCATTCCAACATGAAATTCATATATATATCCTTGATTAAATACGATTAAAATCTCAATCTAAGCTTTTAGAATTGAAATGAAGTATAATTTCCTCTCCCTTAATTATAGCAAAACAACTTTTTCATCCCCTGCAACCTCACGAATTAAAACTTTTGTTTTCTATAATTAACATTGCTAACTTGCAACCTTTGTCATAATTATCATGCTCCCACTAACATGATGATTATTAGCATAACACTTATGCTCCCACTAGCTTTGACATGTACTCAGAAATCAGTTGACTTTCTTACCAAAGTTTAGATTTCTGATACTAGATTGTTTTGATAAAACATTATCAAAATCATACACCTCTCTTAGATAGCTCACGTGTGTGTCTAAACAATTTTAGAACTATGAAAAGGGATGCCGTAATCATAGTCTCAATTGTTTAGACCTTTGCCACTTCTCACAAGTCCATGTTAGTGTGCCGGTAAACCACACACGCTCCACTAACGACTTTGAGAATGCAAATATCACAATTGCTATCTAGCTAAAATCTACTTAGTGAAAGTGTTTCCTCACCATCATTTTCATGAATCGGAGAGAAACCTTATGACACTTAGATTTAATAGTGTATGTGTTCTTATCCATGTGAATTTGTCAAAACCATAATCACAAGACAAGGTTAGTGACAAATCCAAACTCATATTGATTAAACTTGTGCAATCTTAAATTCTTGCCATTTGGCAGCTCAGGTGCCTGCCATTGCTTCCAAGTAGTTGTGCAACCAATTGAGAACTCTCAGAATTCCTATGCAAAGCCAACTTGAATAGGCACAAAAATTTCAACATGATAGGTTATAAACCTCAAGTCGTGTGCTAGTGAAGGACTTTAGGTTTTATTCTTGATTAAGTCTTGAAACTTTCAAGAGCTTTAAGACTCCCACTGTCCTCTTGACATATAAGACTCCCTTGTCAAATATTCAAGAGATAGTGCGGATTCTTTATCAAGACTAACACTTTACACAATTGGCCTAAGTTGGTCTCTGTTTTATCCAAAACATCACAACTTACCAATTTCAAATGTACAAGCGTAGCTAACCTTTTACTCTTACATTTGACTAGTGTTAACAAACCCTCTTTAAGATATGTCACTCAAGTTACAATCTTGGAGTATGACTCTAAGAATTGTTTTGGAACGAAGTATGACTCATCTTTTTGATTTAACCATTTCAACAATTCATGACTCCTCTTCTTGACTTTAGAGGACCAATTGTGATATGGTATCTTAATCATTAAGATGATCATAAACATGATACTAAAGTACTCTCCCATCTTTTCAGATTTGAGAAACTTTTATCTTTCTGCCATACTTTGATTCTTCTTATTCGTTCTGTCTCACATTGAAACTTCTCCAATGCTACAGACTTATACTTAAACTTATAAGTATAACCATATTTACTGAACTTAAGTAAATCATGACGAATAGTCTTCTTGATCTTTTGTGGTGGACTTGACCAGTGCACAAGAATGTGTACTCGATCCCTTAGTCCTTTCCTTATTCACATAAGGAATTACTCTTAATTTTCCAAGCTGAAAGTTCTCATTCATCATACTATACAACTTGCATGATTCCAAGTTTCGGTCCAATTGAACCTTGGGTGATGGGAATCTTTCCTTATTTGGTAATATTAGACACTACCACAACCGAAAGAATCAAATCCATTTTTCCAATATTGTTATCAATGGAATCTTATAAGCAACAACTTTTCACAAATGCCATTGTAAGGATACTTAAAATAAATAAAATCAAAACCTTTTTCTTTTATTTTAAAACTTTGCGGAAAAACTTATCCTTACAATCCATATGAAAACCTTGTTGTTATCTATTCCTAAGCAATATAAATATCATAACTCTTAAGTAATAGCCCAAAATTCTGATCACCGAACCATGCGATTGAAATCCATCTTCGCGATCAGAATCAGCATGTACTTAATAGAGTTAGACAATGGACTTTACCTGAAGTAGAGCCAAACTTATTGACTTTAACATCCTTAGGTAAATTTGGCAGCTTCGTAACCAATGCCCCTTCCTTTGGCAATAGTTACCTATGGATCCTTGATAATGGGACTATCTCAGACTTCGCCTTTCTCTTTACCATTGGGTCAACATAGTTGACTATGGCCGATCCCTTTCCATTGGGAAGAGAGAGCTTTACTGGATATCCAATGTCATCATTGTCAATGTCCATAGAGTTTTAGGAAGTTGATCTTAGCAAATAGATAAGATAATTAAGGGTCTTGTCTTAGTCTGTTTCATAGGATTCCCAAAAGAACTCACTATGTGACTTAGAAAGTAGTTGAGCCACCAACTTTCTCAATACTTTGACACCCAACTCTCCCGGCTTCTCAATATGTGACTACATCTCCAAGATGTGATCACACCTAGACCTTGCCTTGCCAATAGGGCTTGAGTGACCTTAAACTTTTTAGGAACTTGTGGGTTAGGGAGAATAATTGGAGGAGGTGAAAGAAGTATGATATCCATGGGACATCATCTTCATTTAGGAAAGCTTGTTTCAAGAGATTTGGGAAGATCATAAATGTCTAGACCAGACATCTTTTTGGGAGATATTCAAGATAGTTGATTTAAAGTCCTTAATATGACACCCAATATAAAATATTAAGGCTAGGACCCAACAAACTATTTTATAACTTAGAAGAGGGATGCCGTAATCCAAGCTATAAAATATTTGAAGGTAGGTGAATGACGATTCACCAATTTCCACCATGAAAAACGAAATAATTTATTAGGTTTTAATTGGATTTGAAAGTCCTAGATCTTTGAGATTCATTGAACTGTTCAAAGGCATGTTTCAATCTCGAGTGTGCCCTTCAGGTTTTGTGACTGGGATGTCGAGGATCACAAAACAAGGTGTGAATAACCATGCAAATATACTTGGTACCCTTAATATTTACCCCTTAATCAGTGTGTCGGTTAACCACACACGCTCCACCGATACTATGATAAATATTAAGTTACCCTTTGCCTACCTTGTTAAGTCCAGGTTAGTGTGCCGTTTAACCACACACGCTCCACTAACGACTTAAGCAAAGTGCAAAGTGCAATTTCATGGGTTAGCACCAAATTCACATTTTCCTAAGTAACTAAGATTGGGTATTAATAAGAGTTTAGTTACTTAGTATTTATCATTAATACTTTTAATGAAAGGAGAATTATAGTCCTTGTCCTACCCGTTCGGCTAACGACCCTCCACCAGTCAAGGAAGCGGTGGGTGAGAGTGGACACCCATTAAACTGCCATTTTATAGGCAGTAACCTTATACCCCCCTTATAGACCGGTTTCGTGAATGAGGCCTACTAAAGGTAAGACTGACTTTACTCTTATACATATATATAAATATTATTAACTTATAATATTATAAAGTATAAGGGTTGAATTTTAAGTTTTAAAATTCTAAGGGCTAACTTGGAATTAAAGTATTCATAAGTGAAAACTTTTCAAATTCCAAAACTTGAGGGCAAGTTTTGAAACTATTCAAAACTAATTAATTCCATAACTTATGAGTTTAAAGTAGTTTTAATTAAAAAAAAAAACTCTTCAAGTTCCATAACTTGAGGACAAGTTATGGAAGACTTTAAACTAATTAATAAAAAAATAACTTTTTTTTATTGTAACTTATGGAACTAATTAAGGTTACACTTTTTTTTTAATTTAATGAAGAGACTCTTAAACCTCCATAACTTGAGGACAAGTTATGGAGTCATAAAACCATTTAATTAGAACTAGACTCTTCATTTTGTAACCTTTGCCAACTTTTATGAGTTTTATGATTCTTAAATGTGACTTTTCATATAACTTGAGGACAAGTTACAAAAACACACTTTGGAATCAACTCTTAGATTAAAATGGATTGAAAACAACTATTTCACACAACTTTTCTGTTAATCTAAGAACCTCATAAGAACAAGATAATTCAAATCATCAATCTTCAAGAAATTAGCATGAACATACAAACTAATACAAATCTTGAAATTATGACAATTATCTTAGGAATTGGATTAGCATGAACATTACCACATCAAAAACAAGTTTATAAGTCCAAAAACATCTTAGGGTAATGTTCCTAGTCCAATTCCAGCCAAAACAATCGAATATATGCATCCAACTCGATTTTTCAGCTACTTTTGCAAGTATAACAAGAAAACAAGCCTAGGCTCTGATACCACTGTTGGGTTATGAGCATTCTAACACTCCTAAGTGTACATGCAACCCTAAATACCTTGGATCTATGTTTTCTCTATTATACATACAATTATGAACATCCAAGGTATTATCCTAATCTAGCATACAAAATAATAAATATGACAAGATAGAATACATACCTCTTTGATGTAGAATGTCTTCATGAAGCTTGAGTGCCTAGTGCCCTAAGTGTGACACCTCAAATGGTTCACACAACACCAAATACACTTGGAATAACTTGAGAGAAACTTGAACACTCCTTGAAATCGTCTAGCCCTCACACTCACATATTAGTGCACGATTTCTTGAGCCATGGGATTCTTTTATATGGTGGCTATTAGGGTTACACCATGTAACTCATAACTTTACCCATTCCTTATGCTCCATGGATTTTAACCTCCATGGAGTATCCATGGGTCACCCCATGGACTTAGTCCAACATAAGGAATCTTGGATCACAAGCCCACATATATAAGAATGAATGATATACACAATCAACCCATATATTTAATTAGTCTCCTTTTGATCACTTAATTAATTCCAAATTAATTCTTGATCAATACTAATTAAATAACCTTATTAATATATTAGAACTTATAATATATTAACCAACCTTAAGTGTTATTTCTCTCATTATAGTCTATCCAAATGCATGATGCCATGCAACCCAAATGGACCATGCCGGGTCGGATCAAGTCTTACCAATTATAGTTATGGACTTAGACATTAATCCAACACACGTGTCTGTAAGTAGACCAGAACAACTCTGCTACGTCACGAATGCAGGAGTCAACTGGCCTAAGGGACTTGTTAATATTACCATGAACAGTCACGTTAAATGTAACGGAAGTACAAACGAGACGTTATCTCGTCAAAGCCTTGGCTAAGGCCCGACCTTGGCCCAAGGAATCCAACACAGGGGCAACCACTCGCTTCCCTCCATGAGGCACGAATATTCCCCGTGATATTCTCATCCACTCACAACCAATCAAGACGTGACAAGAAGCTTTGGTGATGCCCAAAACTGACGTCACCATGCAGTTAGTTAACGTGGGCATAATTCTCCCAGTTAGAGGAGGCCACGTATCACACTCGTGGGACGAGGTCCCCACGATTCATTAGTAACAGGTATAAAAGGATCTCTTCCGCCTCAAGGAAGAGATCCATCTTCTCCCTCACATAATTTACCCTAATTCTCTCTCTCAGAAAACTAACTTGATCGTCGGAGCGATGTCCCGGGAGAACACCTGGTCGTCCTCTAACAGTTCTTCTGTGATTGTGTTCTCAGGAGAGCTTCTGAGGCGGTACATCATCAATCATCCAAATCCCCTAGAGAGTATGTCACAACACCTACCATATATTACTAAGCAGATCCTTAGCCCTAATCTAGCATGCAATTCTCATAAACATATCATATATCATAATAAACATGTATTGGTATCCTGGGAACCACTTACTTGAGCTCGACTGATTGCACACATCCCAACCCTTTCTTTGATTAGAAATTCCTTTTTAATTAAATGTTTATTTTACAAAAATTCTCACAAAACCCTCAGTTTGAGTTCAGGCACACCCGAGAGTATGCCCGAATCCCTTAAATCAATGGTCTGATACCAACTTGCAACATCCCAAAAACATAGAGTGAAAATTTCATTTTTATTATAATCGAACACTCATGTAACTTTTATTCAAACATTTAAAAGAATTTAAAAATGAAATATTTATCAGAGTTCATTCCCAAAATCACGTATTGTGGAAAACACGGGTGTATGCGTTGCTCAAATACCACATACCATACATATCAAACGAGCCTTGCATATCATACATATCCAATCAATCAATAAAAGTGCTATGTGCCAACCATAGTCTTGCCATTATGCCACGAGCCGCCTCGTGGTCTTCCTTGCCAGGCCGGAGGCCAAAACCCTGGGTCTTACAGACAAGTGCTAGGAGCCACCTCTGGGTCTTCCATGCAAGCATCACAAAGATAACTAGCATACAATCTACAATACTTAAATAATTAACTGCCAGAGTTCAAACTCTGGTCTTGCATACAGTTTGCCAGGAGCTGCCTCCTGGTCATTCATACAAACTGCCAAAGGCTACCCCCGCGTCTTCCTACTATACATAAACCAAATGGGCCGACATTGGTTCCTTCAACCCATATAACAGTGAGGAGACTCACCTCGAACGTCAGATAAATCCCACAACTGCTACAGCTGCTACAAACGGGCTTCCACGAATTGAAACAAACAACCAAACCATTCTTTAATAAATAACCATGCAAAACCACCAAGCACTAATCCCATAAATGGTCCAACTAACCAAGCCCACAATTGGCCCAAACCCATTGTGCCCAAACAAGGCCCAACTCCATTGGGCCCAACAAGGCCCAATTCACCATCCAAGGCCCACTAGTGTCACCCCCCTAAACCAGAACGACAGAAACGTTCGGGGTTGGAGGACGTCATGTACAGTATCATAACAATGCACAATAGTAAAACAAGCAACAACATCATCCATTGCATTAATAATATAGTTAATACAAGTCTGTTCTGAGTAAAGTTTGTAAGACACCAAAAATATGTAATCAACAAAATAAAGACGAGTCTTGAGCATGCTCCGTCTTGTCAAAAACCTGGTCATCTATACCTGTCTACTGGTGACATGAGAATACAAGTTATTTTGAAAGAGTAAATCAGCATTTAAGCTGGTGAGTTCATAAGTATTGTTGTGTAAATTGTTTGCACTAGTTTTACGAAAATGTTTGTATATGTAACTATAAAGGTTTGTATCTTTCTAGAAAATCCTATATTTTCTACTTAAATGAAAAGTAGCCTTCTACCAAGACTCAACTGTTTTGTATGCTTGTTATTTCGTAAGAATGTATGTTTTTCCAAGTTTATGACTATCTTTACTAGAAAAATAGCTTGCGTTTCTCAATATGAGGATATCTCTATATGAATGAACGGAAAAATGAAGATGTACACTAGTGTGGTGTAAAAATACCCTAATGAAGCACTAACTACCTTAAAATCAAATTGTTAATTAAGGTTAAGAATGTGATTAGATTATAACCATGCTTGATTAACTAGTATAAAACACGACGTTCTTCAGCGTCGAAAATGGTATGACATTTGTCACCCGTAGACCTTCAGGTCCCACTGTAGCTAGCAGCAAGGTGTAGGATGGTTAATCCCGTATAGACCTTTACACAAACTCATGCTCTCCCTCCATGAGACTCTGGTTACAAAAAGTGACACAACAAGTATATTGATATGCCAAGAAATAGTGTTTCACATTCTAGTTGTTCTGTTCTTGTTATGGTATGTATGTTCTTTTCTGTTCTAGTTATAATATGTATGTTCCTTCCTGTTCTAGTTATAGTATGTATGAACTGGCTCATGTATGTTTCACTGATCTAGAAATAGTAAGTAGTAATCCTCTAAACTATACCTATTATAGTTTACTAGTATGATTGTTTGACTATTTCTGATTTGAAGAAAAGACTCAATTACTTACCATAAGTAACTAAGTATTTTTGTGTAAATTGTTTGCACTAGTTTTACGAAAATGTTTGTATATGTAACTATAAAGGTTTGTATCTTTCTAGAAAATCCTATATTTTCTACTTAAATGAAAAGTAGCCTTCTACCAAGACTCAACTGTTTTGTATGCTTGTTATTTCGTCAGAATGTATGTTTTTCCAAGTTTATGACTATCTTTACTAGAAAAATAGCTTGCGTTTCTCAATATGAGGATATCTCTATATGAATGAACGGAAAAATGAAGATGTACACTAGTGTGGTGTAAAAATACCCTAATGAAGCACTAACTACCTTAAAATCAAATTGTTAATTAAGGTTAAGAATGTGATTAGATTATAACCATGCTTGATTGACTAGTATAAAACACGACGTTCTTCAGACGTCGAAAATGGTATGACATTTGTCACCCGTAGACCTTCAGGTCCCACTGTAGCTAGCAGCAAGGTGTAGGATGGTTAATCCCGTATAGACCTTTACACAAACTCATGCTCTCCCTCCATGAGACTCTGGTTACAAAAAGTGACACAACAAGTATATTGATATGCCAAGAAATAGTGTTTCACATTCTAGTTGTTCTGTTCTTGTTATGGTATGTATGTTCTTTTCTGTTCTAGTTATAGTATGTATGTTCCTTCCTGTTCTAGTTATAGTATGTATGAACTGGCTCATGTATGTTTCACTGATCTAGAAATAGTAAGTAGTATTCCTCTAAACTATACCTATTATAGTTTACTAGTATGATTGTTTGACTATTTCTGATTTGAAGAAAAGACTCAATTACTTACCATAAGTAACTAAGTTAAATATGATCCTTAAAAATGGGTTTAATATTCATATATGTAGTTAATGAGCATAACTATGATTTAGCCGACAGTCGAACTAGTGATCCTACCCTAAGCCCACAACCAAACAAGGAACATGAGTCAAGGTATGTAGCAGTAGTCCTAAGTCTATTAAAGCATACTTATACGTAAATAAATGGACGAATGTGATTTTGATATACAAGAAGTCTAAAATAGTTTAAAAGAGTTTTAACAAGTTTTTGAGTATAAGAAATCCTTTTGTTTACTGTTTTCACACATAAATGGTTAATACATTGGTATTGTGTTTTACTTGTATCCCCCCCCCCCCTTAAAGCATCTAAAAGCAATTAAAAGTGTATTTGTAGGGGTATGAACTCACCTGATGTGAGTGATTCGGATGAAAGTTCGATATAGGATGCTTGGTATCATAAGTGAAGACCCAAGCACAAATGGATCCTATTTAACATATATTAACATATATAGGCCTACAATTAGTGTATGTAACTACTAACATGTATAGGAAACAACCTTAGGATGCAAGAAACACTTACAATGAAGTGTTAGAAGTAAAAGTGTGGGGTTGAAACTTGATCACGGACAAACAAGGAGGGTTCACGGCTCTTGGGTTGTTCACGGCCTAAGAACACTTGATGTGTTCACGACCCAATGATGAAGATAAGAAGGGTTTACGGTCCAAGATGGAGGTTTACGGCCCTAAGAAGGGTTTATGGCCAAGAACACTTGAAGATCTTTGATGAAAAGATGATGAATCAATACATGAAAGCAAGGAACTTCTTATAAACCACAAGAAAGGGATGAGTTACTTACGATTTTGAGGTGAAAGAAGACTCTTTGCGGTTGATACTTGAGAGAGAAAGGAGATGTTCACGGCTGGAATGTGAGAAGTGAAGAGAAAAATGGCTAACACTTCAATATATAGGGGTTGTTCACGACCAAGGATGGGTTCACGGCCGTGAACCTAGTTTGCGACCGTGAACTACTTTTGAAGGTTTTTCCGGCTCGAATGCAATCCACTGATCTCTTGCTAACACTTCCTAACACACAATCCCTTAAGTGTACCAGGCCTAGAACTCATAACATGATCCTTAAACCAGTTAAAATATAACAGAAACAAGTCTGAACTTTTGATTGATTTGATTGACTTTACAAGATAAGAATTTCAGGTTGTCACAACTAGGGAAAGCCCAGCAAGGCAAGCCCAACCAGAAGTCCATTAGTCTAAAATCTTTAATCCATTATGAGCCCAAACCAAAGGATAAGTCCAAGACCAAGCTAGCCAACAATCAAAGAGCCCAAAACTTGCACAGGAGATGCTCACATCATGAGCACCTTATGCTCACGTTGTGAGGTCGTGACTTTTGCCCATAAACTTGCTCAAACACGCTCTCACGTCGTGAGGTCTTATTCCTCACATCGTGAGGACAGATCTGACCAAAAATAAGCATTAAGCTCCTAATCCATTAAGCCTTCACATGAGACAGTCTAGAGGGTCTTCCTTAACGCCAAGTACCATAAAAATCAAATATTTTCAGTCATGCATATCCAATGCATGACTCAAACACCATTTTAGGTCAAAATGAAGGAAAAAAGGGCCAAGACTCAAGCTTGGAGTCCAAAACCCTGACCAAAATCCAGATTTAAGACTTATAAGACGTAAGATACCACCATGATGCATAAAGTTGCCAACTTTACGGATCCCATGAATGGTAACCAACATAACAAGCCATAAAATGCATGGAAACTTAGATCTAGCAAGAAAGGGAAAGAAAGACACGAGCTTGAGGACTTACAGAGGCCCAAAATCTCCATAACCAGCTGATGATGAAGCCAAGATACTAACAAATGCACCAAAAATGATATTCTTCTTCCTCAAAGGATCCAAAGACCCAAAA
Organism: Lactuca virosa; assembly: GCF_052849685.1. Taxonomy (NCBI): domain Eukaryota; kingdom Viridiplantae; phylum Streptophyta; class Magnoliopsida; order Asterales; family Asteraceae; genus Lactuca; species Lactuca virosa. The sequence continues at coordinate 329,631,380 of NC_136428.1, read as the reverse complement.
GCTCTTAAATAACACCAAGAATGGCCAAGAACTTCAATGGGGGCTGAGATTAGAGTGTCCAGAGGTCTTGGAAGTGAAGGAGGATGAAGAGGAGTAACCCTAATGATCTAACACCTTTAAATAACTGAAAATTAGGGTTGTGGGGCATCAGGTGCCTCTCACGTGGTGAGCATGTAATGCTCACGTCGTGAGCCTTAAATGAGCTTGGTCAACAAGTCAACGATCACTTACCTAAACCACTCCAACTTCAAACGACCATAACTTCTTCATTTCCACTCTGTTTTTGACGTTCTTTATATCCACGGAAAGGTGGCGAGAAGCCTTGCACTTCTAACAGCTCACCATGGCCTTAAAATTTTCCGAACAAAGAACCAAAATTCATAAAGAACCGAGTTATAAAATTATGATTATACCCTTGACCTCCGAAGGCACCATCGAACACATGGATCACTTAAAACATAACACCTACATCCGAAAAGGGCCAAATTCTTTCTTCCCCAAGGCCCTAAGCCTCATGACAACTGATGATTGGGCCGCAACCATGAATAATGAAGCAAATCCAAAACCGACTGTTAGAAAACCTATACTTTAAAAAAACTATCACTCCAATCTAGTCGTTTCAACACAACACTAAATATTATACAACACAACAATAAATATTATCAACCACAAAGTTTAAACATGTATTAATTAACTATATACAAAATGTAATGTGTACATATAATATACATACCTTGATCACACCGAGGAGGCCCTCTTGAAATGTATATCATCCCAAGAAAATAAATTGACTCGAGATGATGCTCATCTGCTGCCTCTGTCAAGAAAGTCATTCCCAAATCATAATTGCCATTACAGAAGCACTCATCCTATTAACAGAATAACAATATCATTAACATCAATGACACCAAATATAAATTAAATCAAATTACATAAAATTACTCAAATTACACATACCATTCCTTGTCTATACATGGCTTCAACGTTATTTTGATTTGCACATGTACGTATAAATACATGGCTTCAATCATGTCCAGGGATGCTATTCTCAATACTTTAGGATCTCCCCCACTGCATACATCTTTTTTGAACTTCAAAAATTGAAATATACAGTTAATAACTAATAAATCAAGTTATATTTCATCAAATATACATTCATAAGTTAATGTTTATTGAGAATTACCAAATTCTTGTAGATATGATGTGTTTTGCAGATTTTGACCCTAACATTACAATAATCTGACTCAAAAGCTTTATTGGAGGATCATCCAACGAACTACAACATCTTGTATTTGACATTCTACTAACAACATACAAATGGCATAAGTTGATATCAAATTTTAACAAAAAATTAGGCGTAAATGTTAACACGGTAACAAAAAAACCTTACTTGTGTTGTACTGGTCATTTATCAAAATCTTCAATATTATCGGGGAAATCGATTATCAAAGAGATTATATGTCGACGATTTTGGGGTTTTCTTTGATCGTCAGAAATTTGATCTTATGGAAGATTGTCGACCTGCTGAAGGACCTGTAGAACTGAAACGACGGGATGGCATCGGAAACATCATGACGCCTAAACGATGTAGAGTGCAAAAAGACCAAATTGCCCTTGAAATAATTCCAAATATATGATTACTAAGGGTAGTTTTATCAAATGACATTATTCAGATAATATAATATTTTAGGGGTCAAAGTGGAACTTTGAATATCTAAATGAAAAAGATGAACTAAAATAAGAAGATCGAAGTAGGTAGGAATCGAACCTGCGAGTTCCAGAAAGAAATAAGACGCGTCAACCAGCTGAACTAAAGTATCTTATGTTACTAAAAATTGAATAACTTCAATATATATTACAGTTAACCCTAATAGTTTGACACCATAAGCAACTACCACATTGAACCATGACCAATATGTGATCCATGGGTATTACCTTGACAATGTAAGAAACTACCACATTACCCATGAACCATATGTCATCCATGGGTATTACCATGACGCTAAAAGCAACTACCACAAGACCCATGATGCTATAAGCAACTATCACATGACCCATTACCCATATGTCATCTGTGGGTATTACCATGACATTATAAGCAACTACCATAAGACCCATGACCCATATGTCATTCATGGGTATTACCATGACATTATAAGCAACTACCACATGACCCATGACCCATATGTTATCCATAGGTATTACCATGACAATATATGCAACTACCACATGACCCATGACCCATATGTGATCCATAGGTATTACCATGACACTATAACTAACTACCACATTGTTGGATTAGGTGTCTAAGCCCATACCTATAATTGGTATGTACTTGACCCGAGAGTAGCATGGTCCATTTGGGTTGCCTTCACCAGAGCAATTTGATAAAATGGACTTTTGAGAAGAGGTTATTTATGATTTATTAATATATTATAAGTTCTAATATATTAATATGAAATCATATTATTTAATTAGTATTGATCAAGAATTAATTTGGAATTAATTTAGTGATCAAAAGAGACTAATTAAATTAATGGGGACTAATTGTGTAAATTAGTTATATATATGGTTTGGGCTTGTGATACATGATGGAAAAATTTTATGAAAGTATCTATAAAGAGTTAGTCCATATGGATCATGGATCATGGAGAATAAGCCCAAGGGTATGTACTAGGGTTTAACCATGACTCTTAGAATCATATACTATATATATATGACGCCCCATAGCTAAAATCGGTTGCCACAAGTGTTCTAAGAGTTCATAAGAGCCGATTTTGAATCATAAGAAATCTCTCTCTCAAGTCCTCATTTTTTCATGGTGTTTGTGAACCATTTGAGGCATCACACTTGAGGTGTTAAGTTCTTAAATGCCAAACTACAAGCTACAACAAAGAGGTACTTCTATAATATTGCATGTATAATTATAGAAAAGATAGATCCAAAGCAACTACGGTTGTGTGTGCACCATAGGATGTTGTAGTATACAAAACCCAACAGTGGTATTAGAGCATAGGATTGTTTTCTGTTATACTTGATGCTTGTTAATTTTCAAAGTTGAAAAAAATCATTTTTCTAGTCTCTGACTGATGAACTCGCCAAGTCCGCTGGCTGACTCAACGAGTCCACTCAGTAAAAGGGCAACTCGACGAGTCATGATCATGCACTCGACGAGTTGATGCCTCTGGTTGCAGAATTTCGAGTTTTGGCCAGAATTGGACTAGGATCATTACCACAAACTTTTTTGTAATCATAAAAAATGTATTTTCTGATTTAGTAATGATGATCCTCATCCAATTAAAGGACAATTGTCAAATTTTAAGATAATAAGATAATTATTTATATTATTTGATATGAATTGCCTTGCTATATGAGTTAATTTAGATCATGAAAAACTATATGATAATTTTTCTTGGTAAAATTGATTTTAAATGTATTTTAAAGTCCTCCATAACTTCTTCTCAAGTTATGGAACATGAAAAGGTTTTTCATAAAAAAACCACATTTACTCATAGTTATGGAGTTCAAGAGTCTTGAAGAGTTACAAATTTTCCATCAAAGTCTTGGAACTCAAAGGTTTTAAGGAGTTACAAAAATGTATCATCAAATTTGGAACTCAAAGGTTTTCCAAGAGTTACAAAACTTGCCTCAAGTTTTGGTATTTGAAAAGTCTCAAATTATGTAATATTGAATTCTAAAACATCAAGTAATTGAAAGCATTTCAAAAGATGCATCTCTTGGGTTCATAACTTAAAACATAATTAAATAGTTTTAATTTTGAATTTTTAATAATCTAAATGCTTTAAATAGTTCAATTACACCTTATGGACTATATTAAATTAATTAAAGTGTTTAATTAAAAGAGAAGTTTAATAAATCCATAATAACATGGTTTACGATTAATTAAATTAAAAGTTTAATTTATTAATAGATTAAACCACCAAGTATTTTAAATGTGTAAAATACACTCTTATACTATTATAATATTAAAAGTTTATATATATATATATATATATATATATATATATATATATATATATATATATAAGACAAGTGAGTCTTACCGTTAGTAGGACTCATTCACGACGCCGGTCTATAAGGGGGGTATAAGGTTACTGCCTATAAAATGGCAGTTTAATGGGTGTCCACTCTCACCCACCGCTTCCTTAACTGGTGGAGGGTCGTTAGCCGAACGGGTAGGATAGGACATTAATTCTTGTTAAAAGTATAATGATAATTATAAAGTAAGTAAACTTTTATTAAATTCACAATCTTGGTTACTTTAGGAAAAATGTGAATTTGATGCTAACCCATGAAATTTCACTTTGCACCTTGCCAAGTCATTAGTGAAGCGTGTGTGGTTAACCGCCACACTAACTTGGACTAACAAGGGTGGCAAAGGGTATCTCGATGTTTGTCATCGATCAATAGAGCGTGTGTGGTTAACCGACATATTGATTAGGTGATAAATCACATCGAGAGTACCAAGCTAATTTGCATGGTTATTCGCACCTTGTTTGTGATCCTCGGTATCCCAGTCAAAAACTTGAAGGGCATAATCGAGTTTTAAACATGCCATTGAAAAGTTCAATGAATCTCAAAGAATCTAGGAATTTCAATTCATTTAAAACTTAATAATCAATTTCGTTTTTCATGGTGGAAATTGGTAAATCGTCATTTACCTACCTTCAAATATTTTGCAATTTGATTACGACATCCCTCTTCCGAATTGTAAAATATTGTGTTGGGTCCTAGCCTTAATATTTCATTTGGGTGTTATATTAAGGACATAAATCAACCAACTTGAATTTCTCCCTTTTAGATGTCTAGTTTTGACAACTATGGTCTTCCTGAATCTTTTGAATATAAATTTCCTTATAAAGATGATGATCAAGAAAATGATCAAGGGGAAAGATTAATCCATTCTTTGTGCTGTAGTGGTACTTAACTTCCTCCATCTCCTCCAATAATTCTCCCTGACCCACAAGTTCAAAGACTTGAAAAGTTCAAGGTCACTCAAGTCCTACTTGCAATGAAACATCAAGATGGAAGGTCTGTGTGTACTCACGTCTTAGAGACGAAGTCACATATTGACAGGCTGAGAGTATTGGGTGTCTTTGTCTCGAGGAAGTTGGCTGTTGACTGGGTTCTTCAGTCACTTCCTGAGTCATATATCACAGACCGTGACATGAGCCTTATCAATCTTACCTATTTGCTTGTTGCTGCTGAACCAGCAATGATTTGGCGCAATGGTAAAGCAAAATTTATTGGAATATCTACTCAAACTTCCATGGACATTGACAATGGTAGCATTAGAAGTCCAGAAAAGCTTTCTCTTCCCAATGGAAAGGGATCGACCATGTTCAAGTCATTTGACCAAATGTTAAATAGAAAGGCTAAGTCTGAGATAGTATCGTGTACCATTCCCATAGAGTCCATATGTTTCTATTGCCAAGAGAAGGGGAACTGGTTTTGAAGCTGCCATATTTACCTGAAAGATCGCAAGGATGGTAAAGTCAAAATGTTTGACTCTACTTCAGGTAAGTCCACTATCTAACTCCATTAAGTTCCTATTTGGAGATTCTTAATACATGATGTAATGTAATTGCATTTTGACGTTTTGAAGAAAAGAAAGGAAGCTTAAAGGAAGAGTAAGTTGATTCTGATTGCGAAGAGATGGATTTCGATTGCATGGTTCGATGATCAGAATTTTGAGCTGCTGCTTAAGAGTTATGATAGATTTTTTAGGAATAGATAACAACACAGTTTTCATATGAATTTGGACAAGTTTTTCTCAAATTTATAAATAAAATAAAATTTTTGATTTTATTTTATTTTATGTTTCCTTACAATGACATCTGTGAAAATTGTTGTTTATATGTTTCCATTGATAGCAATATTGGAAAATGGATTTGATTCTTTCGTTTGTGGTAGAGCCAAAATTTACCAAATAAGGAAAGATTCTCATCACCCAAGCTTCAGTTGGATAGAAACTTGGAATCATGCAACTTGTACTGTGCTGAATGAGAACCTTGGTCTTTGGGAAATTAAGACTAATTCCTTGTTCATATGTTTATGTGAGTCAACTGAAGGACTAGGGGATCGAGTACACTTGGTTGTGCGTTGGTCAAGTACACCATAAAGAACGATAAGACTATTCATTATGATTTACTAAAAGTTCAGTAAATATGGTTATACTTACAAGATTAAGTGTAATTCTGAACAATTGGAAAAGTTTCAATGTATAGCAGAACGAATAATAAGAATCAAGTTAGGCAGAAAGATAAAAGTTTCTCCAATCTGAAAAGATGGGAGAGTACTTGAGTATCGAGTTTTATGATCATCTTAGTGGTTATGGAACAATATCACAATTGATCCTCTAAGAACATCTTAGTGCACATGTATGGCTAAGAAGAGGAACCGTGAATTGTTGAAATGGTTAAATCAAGAAGATAAATCATACTACATTCCAAAATCAGGTCTTAGAGTCATACTTCAAGATTGTAACTTGAGTGACATGGTATTAAGAAAGGTTTATAACGCTCATCAAATGTAGAGTAAAATGTTTCTTACTCTTGTACATTTGAAATTGGTAAGTTGTGATGTTTTGGATAAGACAAAGACCAACTAAGACTAATTGTGTAAAGTGTTTGTCTTGATAAGAAATCAAACTAACTCTTGAATATTTGTTGTCAAGTAATGTTTCTTGAAAAAGAGAATCTTATATGTCAAGAGGTCAGTGGGAGTCTTAAAGATCTTGAAAAGTTTCAACAACTAATCAACAATGAAACTATTGTTTATCACTAGCACACGACTTGAGGTTTGGAACGTATCGTGTTGACATATTCTTGTTTTTGTGCCTATTCCAGTTAAAGTTGACTATGCATGTGAATTCTATGAGTGCTCAGTTTTTTGCATAACAACTTGGAAGCAATGGTAGGCACTTGTGCAGCCAGGTGGAAAGAAATTATGATTGAACAAGTTTAGTCCATATGAGTTTGGATTTGTTACTAACCTTGTCTTGTGATTATAGTTATGAAAAATTCACATGGATTGGAACACACACACCATAAAATCTAAGTGTCATAAGGTTTCTCTCCAATTCATGAAAATGATTGTGAGGAAACGCTTTCACTAAGTAGATTTTAAATAGTTAGCAATTGTGATATTTGTATTCTCAAAATTCGATTATGATTATGGCATCCCTCTTCATAGTTCGAATTATGAGAAATGGCAAAAGGTCTAAACATTTGAGACTTATTCATGTAAGTTCTAAAATTGTTTAGACACACATGTGAGGTATCTAAGGAAAGGTGTATAAGTTTGAGGAGCCTAGATAAAGTCTTATCGAAGCATCTTGTATCAGAAATCTGAACTTTGGTAAGAAAGTCAACAAGTATTGATTTCTAGAAGTCCAACTTATTTCTGGGTACATGTGAAAGCTAGTGGGAGCATAAGTGTTATGCTAGTAAGATAATAATTATTATGATAGTGGGATCATAATTATTATGGTAAGTTTTGCAAGTTAGCAATGTTAATTATAGAAAACAAAAGTATCGATTTGCAAAGTTGCAGAGGTTGAAAAGTTGTTTTGCTATAATTAAGGGAGAGGAATTCATACTTCATTTCGAATCTAAGAGATTAGATTGAGATTTTAATCGAATTTAGTCATGGACATATGTGAATGTTATGTTGAAATGATTCAACATAAGGAAATTATATATATGTGGAAATATTATAGCAAAAGACTGGTAAAGTATCATGTCTTTATGTAAGACATTATGAATCGTATTCCATATGCTTTGGATATAGGATCGATTGCATATGCTATAATATTAATATGTTCTAATTTTCCAAACGCCTAGGGCATTAAGAGGGAAAAGGGACTAGAACAATCTGAGGTTTACCAAAGATTGGTTGCTCATGGACAGTTGGAAGTAAAGTGTAAATTTTGGAAGGACCATATTGACATACTCTGAGAAGAGGTAACTCTTGTTCAGAAGTGATAGTCAAAATGGAATTATGGAAATGTTCCATAAGTGGAAGTTAATTATAAAATCTGTGTAAGATTAGAAACCTTAATGCAAGAAGGATGTTCAAAGGAATGTACTTTGAAAATGAGACTTCGCTTCCATGGAATTGGTCCGGTAACCAATGTCCAAAGGGAATACTTTGTAATATCATTGGCATAGTCTTTGTGACCTTTGTGCATTGACATTACAAAAGGATTTATTCATTTAAGTTTCAAATCTAACAGATTATAGTAAATGGCAAGAATTTGGTATTCTTACATTTGCGATAAAGATTTGGAATTATGAAATGAGCATCATTGAAATGTTGTCCATTGATATATTTCACAAAGAGATACCATAGGTAAACATAGTGTTCATGCTTGGAGCATGGAATAACTATTGTTTTAATTCAATTATTAAGTTGATTAATCGAAACATTATACAATGAATAATATGTAATCAATATGGTGATTAAATAAAAGGTGTTTTATTTATATTCAAAAGTTTTGGACCATATTTGATTCGATTATTCTTGTGTTTCACTTTGCATGTTTTGACTTCCCAAATAACTAGGTTATTCAATCTATACACAGTCGATCATACTTTCGAAGTAGGTATTTGTGACATCCCCATTTTCATGGCCAGAAAAGACCGATTTTGTTTATGCTTGTTTGAAAATCAGAGTAACATTTTAAATAAAAGAGTTGCGGAATTTGTCCCAATACAAAAATATGATAAAGATTTATCAAAAGCATTTCCATAGAAATGTATTTCATTAAAAGACTCGGGATGTCATGTTCGATACAGATCATAAGCATAAACAGTACAACATAAGCCTTACTACATTATTTCGTATTTACATGCCTATAATCCCTTATCTCTCATCCAAACATCTATGCTCATGCGCCACTTCCTGTAATACAAGAAACTGAGTGGGTCAGGCTTGGGATCCTGGTGAGCACATAGGGTTTTCAACCCACAATAAATAAGTTTATTAACTTTATCAAATCGTTCAAACCCGATTACCCCTTCCCGTTATCCTCACTTTATGTCCCTAAAACATCTAACACAAGGGACCTAGTCTAAGGAATTTCATCGGGGTGACAACACATGCTTCGGGCGTTCATCAGCAGTTCATGTCAAATAAGGCAACCATGTGGGAGATGGAGTACTGCTGGTGAGCACACAGTTCAAATAAACACCAACAGGTTGCGAGCCTGCTAGCGTTCCACTGGACTGTCTAGAATAGTCCGTGGTCGTCATCTATTCTCTGCTAGATGACTGGATCATTAATAACATCTATAACGAGGCCTCTCATTATTTTATTTTGTCACACAGCAACTATTACATCTACCCATGTTTTACCCAACACATTTTGTAGATATAAGATACATATACAGTTTAAATCATTTAAAACATGTATAAAATCGTTCATCCATCATAGATAGCAAGTATACAGATAATATGCACACGCAGCATGTAATTTATATAAAATACTTCATATCTATGTGTAAGATGAAAGTAACTATGCACTCACTTGATTAGGTGGTGACTCGGTACTCGGACAACACTTTGTGATCTCAAAAGAATTTTCCATTGACCAAAATCTAGTATCAATACCACTAGGGTTTAGTCTAGCGTTAACCGCGACTAATTAATAGTCTAGCTATTATTACTATTATATAAGCGTTAAACAACACTCTATATAACTCATAATAATAGCCCAAATAATTATTTTAAGGTCCTAATAATGTTACTATAATTAATTAGAAACTATATTGAAAATAGCGTAGGCGTAGCTCACTTACAGCGGGTTTTATAGAAAACCGGGTTCGCTTGGAGCAGCGTTTCCGAAACAAAAAACCCTTTTTCTCGGGACTCCGTGAGCCTCGGGGCTTCCCTCGGGTGCTAGGGGGTTTACCTAGGCTTAGGGGGGGGGGTGTGGGGGGTAGTGAGAGAAAGTACAGAGAGAAAGTTGTGGTGAATTTGTGAGAAAATATGGCAGCCCTCGCAACGCTATTATAGGCGTCAGCCTCAGACGTACGCTGGGCGTAGGCCTTGGCTACGCGGGGCGTAACTTCGGATAAGGGGACAGATGGCGAGACCTCGGTGGTGCGACGTGTTCGCTTCTGGGCCGAGGAGAACAGCTGTACGCGACGCGTACCCGAGCTCGGACGATGGGCATAGGCGAGGGGTGGCGTGTCACTCATCCGAAGCGAGGCGTGATCAGCAAGCGACAGGTCTTGCAAATTTACTTTCCGACTTCTAAAAATTATAACTTTTGCATACTACCTCCGTTTACGATGCTCTTTATATTCACGCGTAGGCGGGAACGTACTCTACAACTTTCGTTTAGACTCCATCGGCTAATTTTGATTTTATTTTAAAAGTTATATTTTTAACAGGCCGGGACAGGATTGGTCCGTTAAAAATTCATAACTTCTTCATTCGACGTCGGTTTTCGTCTGTCTTTTTATCGTTATAATACTATTAATGAGATCTTCGATTCTCGTTTAGGTTGTGTCGGATTGAAACCGCTCGATCTAATATTCGAACTTCGGCTGTACACTACTAAGCCGAAACTTCGAAAAATCACAAATTCCTCATATGAAGTCAGATTCGGGCGTTCTTTTTATGGATGCTCTCGGTTTAACATATTCTACGATTTTCGTTTAGATTGATAAGGCTAAAAGTCACTCTATCGTAAATTCACTATTTACGCTTCCCAGTGTCGTGTCGGTTCCGTCGTGAAACTTCGACGGGTCATAACTTCTTCGTTATAACTCGGATTTCGGCGTTCTTTATATCACCGGAATCCTTGTTTCGACCACTACAAGTTTATGTAAAAATATAGGGCTTACCTAACACTTTAATTTTGACGCTTATTTTTATCCTTTATTTATTATACATTTATAAATGAGTAAATATGCATATAAAGGCACATAATTCACATACTACTCAAATATTTCATCTTTATTATCTCAAAAAGAGGTACAATAGTTGACCTAGACTATTACATCATCTGTTAATGCTTAGCCCCGAATACCAGGCGTTACAATTCTCTCCCCCTTAGGATGATTCCGTCCCGGAATCATGCGTCAACAAACAGATGTGGATAGCGACTCATCATGTCATCCTCTGTTTCCCAAGTGAGATTCGGCCCATTCGAATGTTTCCATTGGACTAGCACTAAGTCGACCATCTTGCGTCGTAACTTCTTAGTCTTACGGTCAACAATTGCCTCGGGCTCTTCAATCAGCCTCTTGTTTTCATCCATTCTTAATTATGATATCGGAATTATGTCGGGAACTTCTCCCGTGAACTTCCTCAAATAACACACATGGAAGGTGTTATGAATACCATCCAGTTCTTCGGGTAATTCGAGCTTGTAAGCTTGCTTCCCAATTTTCTGAAGAACTTTGAACGGTCCAATAAACCTTGGACTTAACTTTCCTCGTTTTCCGAATCTAATAAGTCCCTTCCACGATGAGACTTTAAGCAAAACCGAATTCCCAACTTCGAAGGTCATCAGTCGTCTTTTCTTGTCGGCATAGCTCTTCTGACGATCCTGAGCTTCTAACATTCTTTCCCTAATCACCTTCAGCTTCTCAGCAATTTCATGAACTATCTCGGGGACCATAAACTGCTTTTCTCCAGCCTCAAGCCAACAAGACGTCGTACGACATTTTTGTCCGTAAAAGGCTTGATAGGGTGCCATCTTGATGCTCGAGTGGAAACTGTTGTTATAGGAAAACTCTACCAGAGGTAAGTGCTCATCCCAGTTACCTTGGAACTCCAGGGTACATTCTCTCAACATATTTTCCGGTGTTGGAATCGTTCTTTCGCTCTGACCATCAGTCTGCGGATGGTAAGTTGTACTCAAACACAACTTCGTACCCAATTCCTCTTGTAGACTTCTCCAAAACCTTGATGTGAAACGACTATCACGATCCGATACAAACGTAAGAGGAACACCGTGAAGTCTTACCACTTCCTTCACGTAAGCATTTGCGAGATTATCCTTAGACCACCTTTTGTTGGCAGCTATGAAGTGTGCACTCTTAGTGAAACGATCCACGATCACCCAAATCATGTGGTATCCCTTCTTCGTCCTGGGCAGTTTAGTCACAACATACATGGTGATGTCTTCCCATTTACCCATGGGTATAGGTAAGGGTTCTAAACTCCCATACGGTTTATGATGTTGTGCTTTAACTCTAGCACAAGTTACGCACTCAGCCACATACTTTGCAACATCGAGCATCATCGTCGGCCACCAATAGTAGGGTTTTAGGTCCCTATACATTTTAGTGCTACCAGGATGAATCGAGTACATGGTCTTGTGAGCTTCTTCCATCAGATGATCTCTTATTCCACCCGTCTTAGGTACCCAAATTATATCTTGGAATACCTTCAGTCCTCGACTGTTTGTACCGAACACTAACGTTTTTCTTAAACGTTCTTCCTTTCGTTCATTCTTCTCTGAAGCTTCTTCTTGAGCTTTCCTGATACTTTCCACAATCGTCGAGACAACTTCTATTCTTAACGCCCTTGGCCTTTTTCTCTCAAGGTTTACTTTTCGACTGAGAGCATCAGCGACAACATTTGCTTTACCAGGGTGGTAAAGTATCTCATAGTCGTAGTCCTTAAGTAATTCCAGCCAGCGTCGTTGCCTCATATTCAATTCTTTCTGATTAAAGAGATAATGGAGACTCTTATGATCAGTGAAAATTTTGCACTTCGTGCCATAGAGGTAATGCCTCCATATCTTTAAGGCATAAACTACCGCTGCCAACTCCAAATCATGAGTGGGGTAGTTCTTTTCATGCTCCTTCAATTGTCGAGATGCGTATGCTATCACCTTTTCTCTTGGAGTCAGGACACATCCTAACCCGACTCCCGACGCATCGCTATACACGGCGAAATCTTCAACTCCATCGGGTAGAGAAAGAATCGGTGCTTCACATAATTTCTTCTTTAGCTTCTCGAATGCTTCTTCGTGCTTCTCACTCCATGTATAAGTAGCTCCTTTGTGGGTCAAAGCTGTTAATGGAGCAGCTATCGAAGAAAAGCCATGGATAAATCATCGGTAGTATCCAGCTAATCCCAAAAAGCTTCGAATTTCCGTAGGACTTTTCGGTCGTTCCCACTTCATCACCGCTTCGATTTTTGCTGGGTCAACCATTATCCCTTCTTGTTTAACCACATGACCCAAGAATTGGACTTCTCGGATCCAAAAATCACACTTGGAGAACTTTGCATACAGCTTCTCCTTCTTCAAGACTTCCAACACTTCTTGTAGATGCTATCCATGCTCCTCTTGGCTTTTTGAGTAGATGAGAATGTCATCTATGAACACTATTACGGATTTATCGAGGAATGGTTTACAAACCCTATTCATCAAATCCATGAATGTTGCTGGAGCACTGGTTAGTCCGAATGACATAACCAAGAACTCGTAGTGTCCATATCTTGTTCTGAATGCAGTCTTCTCAATATCCTGCTCTCTTACCTTTAGCTGATGATATCCTGACCTGAGATCGATCTTTGCGAAATAGCTCGAACCTTGTAGCTGATCGAATAGGTCATCAATCCTTGGTAATGGGTAGTTGTTCTTCACCGTTACCTTGTTCAGCTCTCTGTAGTCTATACACATTCTCATGCTTCCATCCTTCTTCTTCACGAATAACACTGGAGCTCCCCAGGGTGATGAACTAGGTCTGATAAAACCGTTGTCCAACAACTCCTGAAGTTGCGTCATAAGCTCCTTCATGTCCGTCGGTGCTAATCGGTACGGTTCTTTTGCTATTGGTGTAGTTCCTGGTAACAAGTCTATTCTAAACTCCACTTGTCTATCAGGCGGTAATCCGGGAAGATCTTCGGGAAAGACTTTCGGATAATCACACACCACTGGTATACTCTGCACCTCCTTCTTTTCCTTCTTAGCATCGATAACAAATGCCAAGTACGATGCACATCCCTTGGACAAACATTTCATAGCTTTCATCAGGGAGATGATTCCAGAATGTACTCTGCGTTTGTCCCTATACACCACAAATGATTCCTTTCCAGGGGGATTTACCCTTACTATCTTCTTTCGACAAAGAATCTCAGCATCATTGGTGCTAAGCCAATCCATTCCCAGAACGATGTCAAAACCATTCAACTCTATGGGTAACAACTCTTCGTGGAATTCCTTTCCGTTTAAGTCGATGGCGACGTTCTTAATACGATTACTAACAGGTACGAATTTGCCACTGGCAACTTCCACAATCAGGGCATTATCAAGTTTTTCTACAGGTAATGCTAGTTTCCCACCAAATTTATGCGATACAAAGGAGTAGTTGGCTCCGAAATCAAACAGTATATTGGCAGGCAAACCATTTACAAGAAAGGTACCTGAAGCGATGTCTGCTGCCTCCTTCGCAGCTTCGAGCGTCATCTGGAAGGCTCTCGCCTTCGGCTTTGGTGGAATGTTGGGCCTTGTCGCGTCTTTCTTCTTTGGGCAATCCTTAGCAATGTTCCCTTCTTCACGGAACTCGTAGCACACCCTTTTGGTGGCGGTACACTCATTGGCGTAATGCCCCGTCTTCCCACACTTGTAGCAGGTCACCTCCTCGCTACATTTCCCTGAGTGATTCTTTTTGCACTTCTCGCACCATTTCGATTCATTTCCTCCTCCCACTAACTTCTTTGAACCGAACTTGCTCTTCTTATTGTTGGGTTTAGCAGACCCCTCGAACTTCCTTTTCTCGCCAACCTCAACCTTGCTGGCAGCTCTTCCCTTGATCATCTTCTGCACAGACTTGGCAGCCCAGACAGCCGCTTCCAGAGTATGTGTCTGACGTACCGGCACCGCATACTCCCACGGGAGTCCCTTGGCGTACTTATCGATTTTTGTTAGCTCATCCGGAACAAGACGCAAGGCAAACTCCTTCTTCTCCGTGAAGTTGTTAGTGTACTCATCAATGGACATGCTTCCTTTCTTCAGGGTTAGGAACTGGTTCTCTAGCTCGAGCAGGTTTTGGGCTGAGCAGTACTTACGTTTGAACTGCACCAAAAATTCTGCCCATGTTAGTTGCAGGGGCTCATTGGGGCTCAAAGTATTACCCAGTGTATTCCACCAACGCACAGCGCCTCCTCGGAACTGACGCACTGCAAATGTGGTCTGTAGTTTGCATCTACAACCACACGTCCTGAAAGCTAACTCCATTTCTGAGATCCAATCCATGATCCCGATCAGATCTTCCTTTCCAAAGAAGGTCGATGGCTTGCAAGTCAGAAAATCCTTGTACTTGCATCCATTCCTCTCGACCCCGTCATCTTGTTTGTTTTGTCGAACTATTGGTGGGTTGGCTTGACCAATGGTCCCACTGTAGTTCCCCTCCTCAGACTGCCCTTCGTTCAACTCGGGCTGTTCGATCTGTATGGTAGCTTCCTCTCGATTCTATTGGAGCAAACGTCTGGTTTCCTCCATTTGACGATCTAACATTGCATGGATCATCGCTTGCACTCCGGCCATCGTTATTGGCTCACCAGCGGCTACCACAACCGGTATTTTCTCAATCACTGGAGGTTGGTTTCTGTTCCCATTTGCATTCCCGACTCCACTGCGGGTTCTTGCCATTTTGATCTATACACTGAATAAGGTGAATTTAGATCTTCATTTAGGATAGTCGTTTAAACCGTCCTTATCACTCCGAAACGTTTACATGTTAGTTCTAATATCGTAGTCGTATGTTTAGAATCCTCAACACATAAGGTTTCCAGATCCGGTCGGCAACAGACCATAGATCCGAACCAATAACAGCATATCAGGCACAAAGCATTTAGCACATAAAAGCATTTTTAGGCATAATTCCTGAAATAAACTAGTGCTCACATCTCACAATCATCGCTTAGCATTCTAAGTTTAAGTGTATAAATCCTACAAAATTCCTAGTTCGCTTAAACTAATGCTCTGATACCAACTATGACATCCCCATTTTCATGGCCAGAAAAGACCGATTTTGTTTATGCTTGTTTGAAAATCAGAGTAACATTTTAAATAACAGAGTTGTGGAATTTGTCCCAATACAAAAATATGATAAATATTTATCAAAAGCATTTCCATATAAATGAATTTCATTAAAAGACTCGGGATGTCATGTTCGATACAGATCATAAGCATAAACAGTACAACATAAGCCTTACTACATTATTTCGTATTTACAGGCCTATAATCCCTTATCTCTCATCCAAACATCTATGCTCATGCGCCACTTCCTGTAATACAAGAAACTGAGTGGGTCAGGCTTGGGATCCTGGTGAGCACATAGGTTTTTCAACCCACAATAAATAAGTTTATTAACTTTATCAACCATTCAAACCCGATTACCCCTTCCCGTTATCCTCACTTTATGTACCTAAAACATCTAACACAAGGGACCTAGTCTAAGGACTTTCATCGGGGTGACAACACATGCTTCGGGGGTTCCTCAGCAGTTCATGTCAAATAAGGCAACCATGTGGGGGATGGAGTAGTGCCAGTGAGCACACAGTTCAAATAAACACCTACAGGTTGCGAGCCTGCTAGCGTTCCACTGGACTGTCTAGAATAGTCTGTGGTCGTCATCTATACTCCGCTAGATGACTGGATCATCAATAACATCTATAACAAGGCCTCTAATTATTTTATTTTGTCACACAACAACTATTACATCTACCCATGTTTTACCCAACACATTTTGTAGATATAAAATACATATACAGTTTAAATTATTTAAAACATGTATAAAATCATTCATCCAGCATAGATAGCAAGTATACAGATAATATGCACACGCAGCATGTAATTTATATAAAATACTTCATATCTATGTGTAAGATGAAAGTAACTATGCACTCACTTGATTAGGTGGTGACTCGGTACTCGGACAGCACTTCGTTATCTCAAAACAATTTTCCCTTGACCAAAACCTAGTATCAATACCACTCGGGTTTAGTCTAGCGTTAACCTCAACTAATTAATAGTCTAGCTATTATTACTATTATATAAGCGTTAAACAACACTATATATAACTCATAATAATAGCCCAAATAATTATTTTAAGGTCCTAATAATGTTACTATAATTAATTAGAAACTATATTCAAAATAGCATAGGCGTAGATCACTTACAACGGGTTTTATAGAAAAACAGGCTTCGCCTGGAGCAACGTTTCCAAACCGAAAGACCATTTTTCTCGGGACTCCGGGAACTTCGAGGCTTCCTTCGGGTACTAGGGGGTTTACCTAGGCTTAGGGGGGGGGGGTGTTTGGGGGGTAGTGAGAGAAAGTAGAGAGAGAAAGTTGTGGTGAATTTGTGAGAAAATATGGCAGCCCTCGCATGCCTTTTATAGGCGTCAGCCTCGGACGTACGCTGGGCTTAGTCCTTGGCAACACGGGGCATAACTTCGAATAAGGGGATAGACGGCGAGACCTCGGTGGTGCGACGTGTTCGCTTCTGGGCCGAGGAGAACAGCTGTACGCGGTGCGTACCCGAGCTCGGACGCTAGGCGTAGGCGAGGGGTGGCGTGTCACTCATCCGAAGCGAGGCGTGATCAGCAAGCGACGACCTAGATCTTGCCACGTCATCAGTTTCGCAATAGGTCTCGCAAATTTACTTTCGGACTTCTAAAAATCATAACATTCACATACGACTTCTGTTTTCGACGTTCTTTATATCCACGCGTAGGCGGGAACGTACTCTACAACTTTCATTTAGACTTCGTCAGCTAATTTTGAATTTATTTTAAAAGTTATATTTTTAACAGGCCGGGACAGGATTGGTCCGTTAAATATTCATAACTTCTTCATTCGACGTCCGTTTTCGTCTGTCTTTTTATCGTTATGCTACTATTAACGAGATCTTCGATTCTAATTTAGGTTGTGTCGGCTAGAAACCGCTCGATCTAATATTCGAACTTCGGGTTGTACACTGCTAAGCCGAAAGTTCGAAAAATCATAACTTCCTCATACGAAGTCAGATTCGGGCGTTCTTTTTATGGATGCTCTCGGTTTAACATATTCTACAAATTTCGTTTAGATTTCTAAGGCTAAAAGTCACTCTATCGTAAATTCACTATTTACGCTTCCCGGTGCCGTAGCGGTACCGTTGAGAAACTTCGACGGGTCATAACTTCTTCGTTATAACTCAGATTTCGGCGTTCTTTATATCCCCGAAATCCTTGTTTCGACCACTAAAACTTTATGTAAACATATCGGGCTTACCTCCCACTTTAATTTTGACGCTTATTTTTATCCTTTATTTATTATACATTTATAAATGAGTAAATAAGCATATAAAGACACATAATTCACATAATACTCAAATATTTCATCTTTATTATCTCAAAAAGAGTTACAATAGTTGACCTAGCCTATTACATCATCTGATAATGCTTAGCCCCGAAACCCGGGCGTTACAGTATTAAGGCAAGACTGTCATGAATCTGACTATAGATTGTCTAGGTGTTCTAGACATAACACAAGTTTGCTGCAGTGTTCATGAGTACTCCTGGAATAAGATTCGAGTATTGGATTAAACCCACGCTCATCTGAATCAGTTCATGGATTTTATCATGAGTGATTGTGAGACGATAATATCTTATATTCATGAAACCAATACATGTGAGTTGTAATTTACAAGTCGGTTTCACATTAACATATGTAAACGCACCAGTAACTTGGTGTTATAAAACATATTGTTGTGTGTGATTGGATGAGTAAGTACAAGCAAGCATTTCAGTCGAAGTTTATCCGTTCCTTTTACCCAATGTGGATAAAAGCGATATATGTGGGCCCCTCGATGATTTAGTGATGACACCCTAAGCGCTTTGCCAAGCCTGGACTGATTTGATTTGTTCAATTAGTTAGTCATCATAAATCGGAAATCAGGAAACAACAGATGTACAGAGAGAATGATTATAATCCATGTCTCAGTCCATATCATGTCTTGTAGAATGGAGACTGTTGGATTAGGTGTCTAATCCCATAACTATAATTGGTATGTACTTGACTCGAGAGTAGCATGGTCCATTTGGGTTGCCTTCAGTAGAGCAATTTGATAGGATGGACTTTTGAGAAGAGGTTATTTATGAATTATTAATATATTATATGTTCTAATATATTAATATGAAATCATATTATTTAATTAGTATTGATCAAAAATTAATTTGGAATTAATTTAGTGATCAAAAGAGACTAATTAAACTAATGGGGACTAATTGAGTAAATTAGTTATATATATGGTTTGGGCTTGTGATACATGATGGACTATGCATATGAAAGTATCCATAAAGAATTAGTCCATATGGATCATGGATCATGGAGAATAAGCCCAAGGGTATGGATTAGGGTTTAACCATGACTCATAGAATCCTACACTATATATATGACACCCCATAGCTAAAATCGGTTGCCACAAGTGTTATAAGAGTTCATAAAATCCTATTTTGAAGCATAAGAAACCTCTCTCTCAAGTCCTCCTTTATTCATGGTGTTTGTGAACCATTTGAGGCATGACACTTGAGGTGCTAAGTTCTTAAAGGCCTAAACTACAAGCTACAGCAAATAGGTAATTCTATAACTCAATTCTATGTTGTTTATGTCAATTGTATGCTAGTTGTAGGTTTCATGGTTTGGAAGCAAATTTGCATGTATAATTAGAGAAAACATAGTTCCAAAGCAACTAGGGTTGTATGTGCACCATAGGATGTTGTAGTATACAAAACCCAACACACATGACCCATGACCCATATGTCATCCATGGGTATTACCATGACACTATAACCAACAATCACCTGACCCATGACCCATATGTCATCCATGAGTATTACCATGACACTATAACCAACTACCACATGACCCATAACCCATATTTAATCCATGGGTATCACCATGACACTATAACCAACTGCCACATGACCCATGAACCATATGTCATTCATCGGTATTACTATGAAATTATAAGTAACTACCACATGACCCATGACACTATAAGCAACTACCACATGACCCATGACCCATATGTCATCCACGGGTATCACCATGACAATATAAGAATCTACTACATGACCCATGACCCACATATCATCCATGGGTGTTACCATGACACTATAGGCAACTACCACATTGACCCATGACCTATATGTGATACATGGGTATTACCATGACACTATAACCTACTACCACATGACCCATGACCCATATGTCATCCATGGGTATTACCATGACACTATAACCAACTACCATATGTTCCATGACCCATATGTCATCCATGGGTATTAACATGACATTGTAACCAACTACCACATGACCCATGGATTGGATTAGGTGTCTAAGCCCATAACTATTATTCGTATGTACTCGACCCGAGAGTAGCATGGTCCATTTGGGTTGCATAACACCAAGACAATTTGTTAGGATGGACTCTTAAGAGATGGTTATATATGATTTATTAATATATTATATGTTCTAATATATTAATATGAAATCATATGTTTTAATTAGTATTGATCAAGAATTAATTTGGTATTAATTTAGTGATCAAAAGAGTCTAATTAAATCTATGGGGACTAATTATGGTAATTAGTTATATTTATATGTGTTGGGCTTATGATCCATGTTGGACCAAGTTTATGTATGGATAAATAAAGAGTTGGGCCAGATGAACAATGGATGATAAAACCCATGGTTATGGATTTGGGTTATACCCATGACCCTTGGAATTCACCACATATAAATAGGTGTTCCTTTGCCAACAATCGCCACTTGTGTCTACACACATATTCTTGGAGTTTATGAGGTGTTTTGGTGCATGGAGATTCTCTCTCAAGAGCCACCTTTTTCCTAGGTGAGTTGTGAGCCATTTGAGGCATTCATACTTTTGGTGCTAAACTCCTAAGCCCAAATACATCAAGACTTCAAGCTACATAAAAGGTATGTTACCCTAACTAGTATCTTGTATGGTATATAACAATTGCATGCTAGTTGTAGGCTTAATACCTTGGAAACATCATTGCATGTATAATTAGTGAAAACATAGATCCAAGGTATCTAGGGTTGTATGTACACCATAGGATGTTGTAGTATACAAAACGCAATAGTGGTATCAGAGCCATGGGTTGTTTTCAAATTATACTTGATGTTGCTTGCTGAAAAAAGCTGAAAAAATCGAATTTTTTTGCTGTCTGGACTGGGGACTCGACGAGTCCATTGAGGGACTCGACGAGTCAATGTGTAAATTCATCCTACTCGTCGAGTTGGTTCATACACTCGGCGAGTTGGAGCCCCTGACAACATATATTCGAGTTTTTTTGGCCTGTTTTGGATTTGGATCATTACCACAAAATGTTTTTGTTCATAAATTCAATTTTGATGTTATGGTAATGTTTATTCTCATCCAAATAAAATATAATTATCATAATTTCAAAATTTGTGTTAGTTTATATGTTTATGCTAATTTCTTGAAAATTGATGATATGAATTATCTTGTTCTTATGAGTTGGTTTAGATTAATAGAAAAACTATGTGATAATTGGTTTTCGATTCAAATTGATCTAAAAGTTGTTCATAATATGAGTTTTTGTAACTTATCCTCAAGTTATATGAAAAGTCTCATTTATGAATTTTAAAACTCATAAAATTTCTATAAGTTATGAAAATGAAGAGTCTCATTTTTAAATATTTTTAAAGTCTTCGATAATTTCTCCTCAAGTTATGGAACTTGAAGAATTTTTTCATTAAACTAGTTTAAACTCATAAGTTATGGAAACCAAAAGTTTTTGAATTGTTCAAAATTTTCCCTCGAGTTTTGGAATTTGTAAAGTATCCCCCCATGAATACTTTAATTCCAAATTAAACCCTTAGAATTTTAAAAGTTTAAAATTCAACCCTTATACTATTATAATATTATAGGTTTGATATATATATATATATATATATATATATATATATATATATATATATATATATATATATATATGTATAAGAGTAAGTCAGTCTTACCGTTAGTAGGCCTCATTCACGTATATATATATATATATATATATATATATATATATATATATATATATATATATATATATATATATATATATATATATATATATATATATATATATATATATATAAGAGTAAGTCAGTCTTACCGTTAGTAGGCCTCATTCACGTATATATATATATATATATATATATATATATATATATATATATATATATATATATATATATATATATATATATATATATATATATATATATATATATATATATATAAGAGTAAGTCAGTCTTACCGTTAGTAGGCCTCATTCACGAAACCGGTCTATAAGGGGGGTATAAGGTTACTTCCTATAAAATGGAAGTTTAATGGGAGTCCACTCTCACCCACCTCTTCCTTGACTTGTGGAGGGTCGTTAGCCGAACGTGTAGGACAAGACATTAATTCTCCCTTCATTAAAAGTATAATGATAAATACTAAGTAACTAAACACTTATAAATTCCCAATCTTAGTTACTTAGGAAAATGTGAATTTGGTGCTAACCCATGAAATTGCACTTTGCACCTTGTTAAGTCGTTAGTGGAGCGTGTGTGGTTAACCGACACACTAATCTGGGACTGACAATGTGTGGCAAAGGGTAGCTTGATGTTAATCATAGATCAATGGAGCGTGTGTGGTTAACCGGCACATTGATTAGGTGGTTGTAACATTAAGTGTACCAAGTTAATTTGCATGTTTATTCACTCCTTGTTTGTGATCCTGGGCATCCCAGTCTCAAACTTGAAGGGCACAATCGAGATTTAAACATGCCATTGTACAGTTCAATGAATCTCAAAGGATCTAGGAGTTTCAATTCACTTAAGACCTAAAATTCTTTTTTGTTTTTCGTGGTGGAAATTGGTAAATCGTCGTTTACCTACCTTCAAATATTTTGTAGCTTGGATTACTGCATCCCTCTTCCAAGTTATAAAATATTGTGTTGGGTCCTAGCCTTAATATTTCAAATTCGGTGTTATATGAAGGACTTAAATCAACTAAACTTGAATTTCTCCCTCATAGATGTCTAGTTATGATAACTATGGTCTTCCTTATCCTTTTGGATAAAGCTTTCCTAATGAAGATGATATCCCAAATGGCGATCAAGGTGAAAGATTAATCCCTTTATTGTGAATTAATGGGACTGGAAATCATACCTCACTTCTTCTTCCTCCTCCAATTATTCTCCCTAACCCACAAGTTCTTGAAAAGTTCAAGGTCACTCAATCCCTATTGACAAGCAGTGTCTATATGTGCTCTCATCTTGGAAATAAAGTCTCATATTGACAAGCTGGGAGAGTTGGGTGTCGAAGTCTCAAGGAAGTTGACTATTGACTGGGTTCTTCAATCACTTTCCAAGTCATATAGTGAGTTCATTAAGGACTACTATGTGACAGACCACGACATGACCCTTATTGATCTTACCTATTTGCTTGTTGCTGTTGAATCAGCAATGATTTGGAGCACTGGTAAAGCAAATTTGATTGGAAGATCTACTTCCCAAATATACATGGACATTGAAAATGGAAACATTGGAGGTCCAGAAAAGTCTTCTCTTCCCAATGGAAAGGGATCGGCCATAGTCAATCCGGTTGACCAAATGATACAGAGAAAGGCTAAGTATGAGATAGTCCCATGTACCATTACTTAAGAGTCCATATGATTCTGTTGCCAAAGGAAGGGGCATTGGTTGCAAAGCTGCCTTATTTAACTGAAAGTTCACTAGGATGGTAAAAGTCAAAAATTTGACTATGCTTCAGGTAAAGTCCACCATCTAACTCCATTAAGTTCCTATTTGGAGATTCTTATTACATGATGTGACTAGTTCACATTTTGATGTTTTGTAGAATCGGAAAAGGAGAGGAAGCTTAGAAGAAGAGTATGTTGAATCTGATCGGGAAGATGGATTTCAATCGCATGATTCGAATATCAGAATTTTGAGCTGCTGCTTAAAAGTTATGATAGATTTCTTAGGAATGGATAACAACATAGTTTTCATATGTATTTTCATTGTAAGGATAAGGTTTTCCGCAATTTTAAATTAAAAGGAAAATTTTTCATTTTATTTATTTTAAGTATCCTTCCAACGGGATTTGTGAAAATTTGTTGCTTATATGTTTCCATTAATAGCAATGTTGGAAAATAGATTTGATTTTTTCGTTTGTGGTTGTGTCATAATTTACCAAATAAGGAAAGATTCTCATCGCCCAAGTTTCAGTTGGATAGAAACTTGGGATCATGCAACCTGTATTGTATGATGAATGAGAATTTTCATCTTTGGGAAATTAAGACTAATTCCTTGTTCACATGTATATGTGAGTCAAGTGAAGGACTAGGAGATCGGGACACTTGGTTGTCCACTGATCAGGTCCACCACAAAGAACGATAAGACTATTCGTCATGATTTACTAAAGTTAAGTAAATATGGTTATGCTTACAAGTTTAAGTATAATTCCGAAACATTGGAAAAGTCTCAATGTATGGCAGAACGAATGAGAAGAATCAAATTGGGCAGAAAGATAAAAGTTTCTTCAATCTGAAAAGATGGGAGAGTACTTGAGTATCGTGTTTTATGATCATCTTAATGATTATGAATAACCATATCACAATTGATCCTCTAAGGACATCTTAGTGCAGTTGTATGACTAAGAAGAAGAATCGTGAATTGTTGAAATGGTTAAATCAGAAGATAAATCATACTTCGTTCCAAAATCAAGTCTTAGAGTTATACTCCAGGATTGTAACTTGAGTGACATAATCATAAAGAAGGTTTAAAACACTTATCAAATGTAGAGTAAAATGTTTTCTACTCTTGTACATTTGAAATTGGTGAGTTGTGATGTTTTGGATAAAACAAAGACCAACTAAGGCCAATTGTGTGAAGTGTTTGTCTTGATAAGAATCTGCACTAAGGTGGTGTTTGTTTTTTATTAAAAACCGCTTCAAACCTCTTCCTGCTGCGCGGCGCAGCACACGCACAACACTTTCTTTCCCGCAGCTGTTTGTTTTTTTGCAGACTTCGAAATTAAAAACCTCTTCCCCTCCTCTGCTTGGGACATCACTTGAAAAATGCTTCTAAACTCTTCAAGCCTAAACCCTAAAAACAAAAAAGCGGCTGACCTCCCATTTGTTCCAGGAAATCGATCGCAAGGCTCTCGTCTCGTCTCCAACCTCCTGTCGACCAAGCTACTGCTCACCGCCCAGCCACCGCCGGCGCAGCCCCCACCGGCGCACCCCCCACCAGCGTCTCTTTCCGGCAACCCGTCATTCCAGGTTCGTTTTCTTCTTTTTTTTCTTCATTTTTTGCTGCTGAAGGCAGCGATTGTGCTTGGGTATTTTCCATATTTCGATTTTGTTGGTGGGTTTACTTCATTGTTCATGCTTCATATTAATTGTTTTATTTTTGTTGTTGAATCTTTGGTTTTGCTTAATCTTGATGCCAATCTTATCAAATAGTTCACGCTTTATATCAAATAGTTGTTGTTGAATCTTTGTTCTTGCCCCAATGTCTTCAATTTGTGCTTAAAATGTCATATATTGTTGCTTAATTGTCATGAAATATTGCTGAATTATTGCTGAAATGTCACAAATTGTTGCTGAAATGTCACAAATTGTTGTTGAAACGTCATGAAATATTGTTCAAATGTCATAAAATGTTGCTGAAGTGTCATAATTGTTGCTGAAATATTAATAATCTTTGTTGAAATTGGTTATTTTCATCAATACAAGTTGTAATTATGCTAAAAGTTGTTGGTATAAGGTTATGTCTGCTAAAGTATGTATTCCATATATTTTTTTTATTAGCAATGGCAGATAAACATACATGGACCAATGAGCAAACAAAATTCTTATTGAACACTTGCATTGAAGAAGTACAAAATGTGGGTAGAAAAGGTTTGAGTTTGCACAAACATTCATGGAACAAATTAGGAACAACCATTAAGGAAAAGTTTGGTGTGGATTTGAGTCAAAGACAATTGAAAAACGCCTATGACAACCTTAAAGCAAAATACACGGGATGGTTGTACTTGAAAAACAAAACTGGCAACCTTTACAATCCTCAAACAAACACTTTTAACTTAACAAATGAGGAGTGGGAGGTATTAAATAGGTATATATATATATATATATATATATATATATATATATATATATATATATATATATATATATGCACATATTATTATATATTTTGTTTATATAGTTGCCATTTATTCTTATACTACTTTTGTTACATTGATTGGGTTTAGGGACATCCGAAAGTCGCTTCTTTGAAAACTGTCCCATTGTTGTTTCCAGAGCTTTGTGCAGAACTCTTTGATGGAAATAGTGCCTCTAGTAATCTCAGCTATGCCACATCCCAAACACCATCGGCACATGGATCATCTTCTTTCCATGTCGCACCACTACAACTTATGGACACCCCTTCTGTTAACATAGATGAGGATGATTTCTTTTCCAATCATACTACTCAGCCTTCACCTTCTGCTGCTTCACCATCTACTGCTTCACCTTCTAGTAACCCCAACAAAAGAGCTAAACACTCAACTCCTAGACCTCGAGCTGCTAGTGCCTCACCTGAGCCACCTTCTAGTGCCTCCCCTAAAGCTTGTATTATTGTTGATGATTTAGCGTTGGAGATGCAGAAAGTTCTACGACATTTGACTCAAGGGCCAACAATTACCCAATGTTTAGAGAAGCTAGAGTTACTCGAGTTAGGCCCAGTAGACCCTCTACGATTTGCTGCTTATCATAATTTTGGAGGGACCATGAATATGAGAGAGATGCGGGTAAATTTGCCTAATGATCCACAAATATTAAGAGGGTGGATCGAGATGACAGCTACAAGTTTAGGAGTGTTGAAGGATGGAAAGATTGCCCATTAAGTTCACATATTTGAATTGTTTAGGTTTTAATTGCAGGTGTTAGAACTATGTGGTTATGTTTTTTGGTTATTTGGTACTTGAATGTTATTTGCAGTATGTTGTTATTTGGTACTTGAATGTTCTTTGCAGTATTTGGTACTTGAACCATGTGGTTATGTATTTTGGTTATTTGGTTATGTTATTTGGTACTTGAGTTTTATGTTTTTTTATTTGGTACTTGTGTTGATTAATAGGTTCCTAATGGATCATGACAAAAAGATACTACTCATATTTCTAATGTACTTGTACGTCCGCTACTTTTGGAAGAGGGGTGTCAAACGAGTACGGGACAACGATTTGGAAATGACAGGACATGAATTAACGTTAGAGTTACTTCACCGTAATCCTCTACAATGTCTTGAAGTGCTACGTATGTCCCGTGAATCATTTGTCCGACTATGTGCTCATTTTAGAGTAAACTACGCGTTAAAGGATAACAAACATGTGTCGGTTGAGGAGAAGATGGCTATGTTTTTGATGATGATCGGTCATAACCAACGTTATGTGATTATCAAGCGGCGATTTCAACACTCAAAGCAAACAATTCATAAGTTTTTTCATGAAGTGTTGGACAAAATGTTGCTTTTCGCACATGACATTATAGTGCCAACTTCTTTTAACCCGAATCCAAACATTCTGGGACATAATAGGAGGCTACAACGGGTGTTCAAGGGAGCAGTTGGTGCACTTGATGGCACTTTGATACATGTTATTGTCCCTGCAAACAAACGTGATTTATATAGAAGTAAGGGAAAAGGCGATTGTTACCAAAACGTATTGGCAATATGTTACTTCAACATGATGTTTATTTTTGCTGTGGCCGGTTGGGAAGGGATAGCACACGATTCTAGAATTTTATCAGAAGGATTAGCAAATCCACATGCACCATTCCCGCTTCCACCACCAGGTAAATTTATGGTTATTTAAATAGTTTTATCTTAGCTTGAAAAATAAATGACTTTTTGTTTTGTTTTTTTTACAGATAAATATTATCTTTGTGATGCCGCCTATGCAAACATTCGAGGTTTTATGGCACCGTACCGTAATGTGAGGTATTGGCTTGGAGATTTCCGTCGAAGACGTGCATTAACGAATAAAGAAAAATTTAACCATGCACACGCAAAACTTCAGAATGTCATTGAGCGTGCTTTTGGTGTCTTGAAAGCACGATTCCCTATATTGAAGAGGATGGCACCATTCTCATTGGTTACAGAACGAAACATTACCCTAGCATGTTTTGCGCTTCATAATTTTATAAGAAGAGAGGGACTACGTGATGAGTTTTTTACACGATATGATGAACCGAATGTCTCAGTTCGGAATAACAATGCAGTCGTTGATAATGATGAAGATGAGATTCCAACACATGGTACTGCAGCGGACCGTGAATATATGACCCAGTTACGGGATGAAATTGCCGAACAATTGATGCAAAATATGGAATGAAAATTATTAAAGTTTGGTTGTATGAATTTTATTTAAAAATGTTATTGTAAGACTAATTTGGTTGTTTGAATTTTATTTCAATGTTTTAAGACTACAATTATTAAATTTTTGGTATTAAAAAATTATTTTCGGTTTATTAAATTACTTTATTTTAAATTTTTTAATATCTGCAGACGTTAAAAAAACAAACATGCTTCTCATTACAGTCTGCAACACTTTGGTCCACCTCTTCTGCTGCAGAGGGCTGCAGAGGTGGTCCGCAGACTTTAGACAGTTTCACTTCGAAAAAACAAACAGCACCTAATTCTTGAATATTTGCTTTGTCAAGGAATGACTCTTGACAAAGAGAATCTTATATCTCAAGAGGTCAATGGGAGTCTTAAAGATCTTGAAAAGTTTCAAGAACTACTCAAGGGTGTTGTTTATCAGTAGCACACGAATTGAGGTTTACAACCTATCGTGTTGACATTTTCTTTTTTCTATTCCTATTCCAGTTAAGTTGACCATGCATGTGAGTTCTATGAGTTCTCAATTGTTTTCATAACAACCTGGAAGTAATGGTAGGACTTGAGCTGCTAGGTGGCAGGAAATTAAGATTGAACAAGTTCAGTCCATATGAGTTTGGGTTTGTCACTAACCTCATCTTGTGGTTATGTTTTTGACAAATTCACATGGATAGGAACACATACACCATAAAAATCTAAGTGTCATAAGTTTTCACTCCGATTCATGAAAATGATGGTGAGGATTGAGGAAACGCTTTCACTAAGTAGATTTTAAATAGTTAGCAATTGTGGTATTTGCATTCTCGAAGTCGTTAGAGGAGCGTGTATGGCTAACCGGCACACTAACATGGACAAGTGAGAATGGCAAAAGGTCTAAACATTATGATTACGACATCCCTCTTCATAATTGTTTAGACACACGTGTGAGCTATCTAAAGAAAGGTCTATGATTTTGATAAAGTTTTATCAAAGCATCTCGTATCAGAAATCTGAAATTTGTTAAGAAAGTTAATAAACTATTGATTTCTAGAAGTCCAGTTGATTTCTGGATACACGTCAAAGCTAGTGGGAGCATAAGTGTTATGCTAATAATTATCATGTTAGTGGGAGCATGACTATTATGTTAAGTGTTGCAAGTTAGAAATATTAATTATAGAAAACAAAAGTTTCAAATTTGCAAAGTGGTAGGGTTTGAAAAGTTGGTTTGCTATAATTAAGGGGGAGAATTTTATACTTCATTCCAATTCTACAAGCTTAGATTGAGATTTTAATCAACTTTAGTCAAGGATGTATATGAATGTGATGTTGGAATGGTTCAACATAAGGAAATTCTATACATGTTGCGTTCTCAAAATTCGATTATGATTACAACATCCCTCTTCATAGTTCGAATTGTGAGAACATGGCAAATAAAAAATATATTGTAGCAAAAGACTGGTCAAACATCACGTCTTTATGTGAGACATCATGAATCGTGTCCCATATGCTGCGGATATAGGATCGATTACATGTGCTATAATATTCATCTGTTCTAAATTTTTCCAAATGCCTAGGGCATTAAGAGGGAAAAAGGACCAGAACTGTATATGACTAAAATGATTAAGCAATTGTCGAGGACAATCTGAGGCTTACCAAAGATTAGTTACTCATGGGCAGTTGGAAGTATATTTTAAATTTTGGAAATGACCATATTGACATATTCTGAAAAGAGGCAACTCTTTTTCAGAAGTGATAGTCAAAATTGGAATATGAAAATGTTTCCATAAGTGGAAGTTATTCGTTAAAACCCGTGGAAGATTAGAAAAGCTTAATGCAAGAAGGATGTTCAAAGGAATGTACTTTGAATGTGAGACTTCGTTTCCATGGAATTGCTCTCCATTCGAATACTTTGTAATGTCTGTTGCCAAGTGTTTGTGACTTTTGTGCATAGTCATTACAAGAGGATCATTGCATATAAGTTTAAAATCTAACAGATTTCAGTAAATGGCAAAGAATCTTGTATTCTTACATTTATCATAAGGATTTGGAATTGTGAAATGAGCATCATTGAAATATTGTCAATTGATCTATTCCACAAAGAAAGGACCAGAGGTAAACATAGTGTGCATGCTTGGAGCATGGGCCAACTATTGTTTTAATTCAAGTATCAAGTTGATTATTCGAAACATGATACAATGAATAATGAGAAATCAATATGGTGATCAAATAAATTGTGTTTTATTTACTCTCACAAGTATTGGGGCCATATATGATTAGTATTATTCTTGTGTTTCACTTTGCATATTTTGATTTACGAATAACTAGGTTATTCAAACCGTCCACAGTTGATCATACTTTGGAAGTAAGTATTGAGGCAAGACTGTCATGAATGGGTCTGTAGTTTGTCTAGGTGGCCTAGACATAGCTGCAGTATTCATGAGTGCTCCTGGAATAAGATTCGAGTATTGGATTAAATCCACGCTCATTTGAATTACTTCATGGATTTTATCATGAGTGATCATGAGACGATAATATCTTATATTCTTCAAACGGTGAGATATGAGTTACAGTCTACAAGTCGGTTGCACATTGATAATGTGAAAACACACCAGTAACTTGGTGTTATAAAACGCATTGTTGTGTGTGATTTGATGAGTACATAGAGCAAGCATATGAGTCGAAGTTTATCCATTCCTTTTACCCTTGGAGGGATAAAAACGATATCTGTGGGCCCCTCGATGATTTAGTGATGACAAACATAAGTGCTCGGCCGGGCCTGGACTGATTTGATTTATTCAATTAGTCAATCGTCATAAATCGGAAATCAGGAAACAACAGATGGACAGAGAGAATGATTATAATCCATGTCTCAGTCCATACGATATCTAGAATGGAGGAATATATGATCCCTTATCTAATGGACACGTCATTGACTAGATCAGAGTTCGAAGCGGCTTTTAAGAGCTACGATTGCTGGTCGGGATTTTGGAGTCGTACTTACAATAATAGTTTTAGACTTATCCAAGTAGGAAACTGTTGGATTAGGTGTCTAAGCCCATAGCTATTATTGGTATGTACTCGACCTGAGAGTAACATGGTCCATTTGGGTTGCATAATACCAGGACAATTTGTTAGGATGGACTCTTGAGAGAACGTTATATATTATTTATTAATATATTATAAGTTCTAATATATTAATATGATATCATATGTTTTAATTAGTATTGATCAAGAATTAATTTAGAATTAATTTAGTGATCAAAACGGACTAATTAAATCTATGGGGACTAATTATGGTAATTAGTTATATTTATATGTGTTGGGCTTATGATCCATGTTGGACGAAGTTTATGTATCGATAAATAAAGAGTTGGGCCAGATGAACAATGGATGATCAAACCCATGGGTATGGATTTGGGTTATACCCACGACACTTGGAATTCACCACATATAAATAGGTGTTCCGTTCCCCAAAATCACCACTTGTGTCTACACACATATTCCTAGAGTTTATGAGGTGTTTTGGTCCATGAAGATTCTCTCTCAAGAGCCACCTTTGTCCTATTTGAGTTGTGAGCCATTTGAGGCATTCATACTTTTGGTGCTAAGCTCTTCAGGCCAAATACATCAAGACTTCAAGCTACATAAAAGGTATGTTACCCTAACTAGTATCTTGTATGGTATATAACAATTTCATGCTAGTTATAGGCTTAATACCTTGGAAACATCACTGCATGTATAATTAGTGAAAACAAAGATCCAATTTATTTAGGGTTGTGTGTGCCCCATATGATGTTGTAGTATACAAAACCCAACACCATGACCCATATGTCATCCATGGGTATTACCATGACATTATAAGAAACTACCACATGACCCATGACACTATAAGAAACTACCACATAACCCATGACCTATATGTCATCCATGGGTATTACCATGACAATATAAGCAACTACCACATGTCCCATGACCCATATGTCATCCATGGGTATTACCATGACATTATAACCAACTACCACATGACCCATGACCTATATGTTATCCATGGGTATTACCATGACATTATAAGCAACTACCACAAATGGCCCATGAAACTATAAGCAACTACCGCATGACCCATGACCTATATGTCATCCATGGGTATTACCATGACACTATAAGCAACTACCACATGACCCAGGACCCGTATGTGATCCATGGGTATTACCATGACACTATAAGAAACTATCACTTGACCCATGACCCATATGTGATCCATCGGTATTACCATGAAAATATAAGCAACTACGACATGACCCATGACTCATATGTTATTCATGAGTATTACCATGAAATTATAAGCAACTACCACCCATGACCCATATGTGATCCATTGGTATTATCACGGCATTATAAGCAACTACCACATGACCCATGACCCATATGTCTTTTATATATAAATTTTGTTTCAAACATATCAACATAAAGATGTATATTTTATTATTATTGAATTTTCGTTTATAATTTATATTAAAATGATGGTATGAACACCTTCTTACCCTTTGTTCTTTCTTGACGTTATCCTTTCAATCTCGCTGGAACTATTTTCAAAATTTTGAACTACTAAATATTTATCGCTAATTTGTACAATTTGAATTTTTCAGTAGTGGAGCTCCAAAAAATTTCGCAAATCCTTTCCCTCTAACCTACACACGTTAAGCCTTCATATTAGGTTAAGTTAACTTATTAGAAATAGGGTTTAAATTTTCTATCATCATATTCGGCGGCTAATTGATCCAAAGCTACATTTCTTCATTATGTTTGTGCACTGACTTTGACGATATAGGTTGTCACCCATCTAAAAAAATTTGGTTTAATTTACTATTGTCGTGATCATCGTTTTTTGTTCCCTGATCATCATCATATATATTATCATCTTAAATTACAACTACGTTGGTTTTACCTTTATAATCTATGATTGGCACACTTTAATTACCTAGTAACAAAGTAGGCAATATTATTCAAAAGTTTTATTCAATAACATGCATGCGTATTAATGCCTTCATCTATAATTTACTTTTATTTTATAATTGTTCTCTGCTCATCAAGATTTTATCATCCTTAATAAATTGGTATTGACTATAGGTTTTTGTTTATTTGTAAGAAAGAAAGATATGTCGACCTTGAAACCAAAAGGAGCATCAGGTGTTAAGTCAAATAAATTCATTGCAGCTCATGTTTTGAACCGCAACAGGACTTCAACTACAAAATTCTTAAGTATACAATTACTAGATGAAGAAGTTTACTTCTCAAAATCATCAACCACATCCCATTCACCTATAACATCTAGCACCAAAACCCCTAAACCTAAATCATTAACACCAACGATCACTACCACATCCTCATCAACCAACACTTCATCACTTACAACATCCACACCATCCTCAGCAAATACGTCTAAAACTTAAGCAACTAGACCATCGATACCGTCCTCAGCACCTACATCATCGACACCATCCTCAGTACCGACATCGACTACCACATCATCAATACCTATATCTACTACTACAACCTAAACACCTTCATCGACACTACTTTACTCAAAAACTACAGTAACTACCACATCCTCCTTACCTAAACGAACTACCACATCCTCAACATATACATCTATCCCACCATCTAGCCCAGAATCTACCCCATCACCAACACAACCAACCCTAACTACATCCACAACAAATTTGAATGGATTTGTTGTGGAAAATGTAGATGGTCAAAAAAATTCCTTTGAAGATTGTGGACCAGATGAACGTTTAGCTATTCATCTTTGGCAAAAAATGTGAGTTACCAATCATATCTTACAATTTATTTCAATGTATAACATTTTTGTCTACACCTAGATATGCATTCAAAACTAAAACGATCACATTAATTGCAGGCTCGTGCCACCAGGACCTTGTGCACACATTATTAGTCAATCTTTTTTCAAAAAGTAGATCCAAAAGGCTACACTTGGGGAAAAGTAAGCAAATAAATGTGTGAATTATATTGGGAGGAGTTCGAGGTAGTTAACTATTTGTGATTAATTGTTGTTTAGTAAAAATTTACATTTAAACTTATGTTTATATTGTTAATATGTAGAAAAAATGTTATTGGGGGTGAAGTAATAGACTTGCTGGTGAGGCAAGTTTAGGCAAGTAAAGCAGCACAAAGTTATGGCCAATATCTCTACAACATGTGGAGCCGACAAAGAAACCCATTTGCCTTTAAACCAGCTCATATTTCACAAGAAGTATGGAACTCATGGCAAGCAAAATGGAATACAAATGAATACAAGCTGAAATCCAAGCAGAACATGAAAAATAGGCGAACAGTGTGGCTGATGGAATAGGACAACCTACCCATAACGCTGGATCCGCAAATCATTTGAAGATAGCTTTTTATTTGGTAATTTTTGAATGGTACATCAATGTTTATGTTTATGTGTATATTTTACATTTTATGGTATTTATGTAGAAGAGGAAATTAGGACGTCATCCACCCCATAGTGATTTGTTCCTGTATACACACACGGAGAATCATGATAGAGTCACGTTTATAAATGAAAAAGATAGACAAATTCATGTAATATTCATTTCAGTGCAATTCAACTTTTATATTGTAGCTAGTCCTTAATGTCATTCATAACTTTGATATCTTTTAGTTTAAAATATTGTTATTTTGTAGGTGGCCTATACAGAAAAACATGAAGAGTTTGAGTTCAAGGTATTGAATTTGAGGATGATAAAATATTATATGATATTTTTGGTGGTCATGAAAAAAAAAGACTTTATGGATTAGGCTCTTTTACAAAGGTGGTTCCCAAGATTAACGGTAAAATGGATGTATCTTACATTCCGGAAAAATGATGAAATGGAAGATTTGAGGGAGCTTTTTTGCTAAACAAAAAGAGAAAAACAAAGAGCTTAAAGAAATAATGAAGGCCTAAAAGGACCAATACAACGCAAGACTCGAGCAACATGATAAACAAGTTAAATTGCCAATGGATCTTATTAATGTTATTAGAGAACAACAAAACTAGTAGGTCATAAAGTGTTGTTATGTTTATTGAAAAGTATTTATTTTAGAGTAGCCACTTTCCATTTTCCGTGTAATAAACAATTATTGTATTATTTTATGATATAATGTTATTTGATTTTTTTGTTACTTTTGTTCTTCATATATTACTACAAAATAAATTGGATTTAATTTGTAAATCAATTATCCATCTGTGCCTATGGAATCTTTGCTATGGAATCTGCTACATAATATATACCACAAAAATTGCTAGGGATTCATCACCACAGAATTTGC
The DNA here is from genome assembly GCF_052849685.1 of Lactuca virosa. Classification (NCBI taxonomy): domain Eukaryota; kingdom Viridiplantae; phylum Streptophyta; class Magnoliopsida; order Asterales; family Asteraceae; genus Lactuca; species Lactuca virosa. The sequence goes on along the minus strand of NC_136428.1, from coordinate 329,595,624 downwards.
TAGGGATCCACAACCACAAAATTTGCTAGGGATTCAATGCCATAGAATTTGCTAGGGATTCACCACCACAGAATTTTTTAGGGATTCACCACCACCGACTTTGCTAGGGATTCACTACCACAGAATTTGTGATAAAATCCTACAACGGAATACATGCCAGAATACCATCTACAACGGATTTCATAATGTTGTCACATTTGCGACAGAATGATTGTTTCCCTAGAAAACCCTCGCTACTGGGTTTTCTGGGATGAAAATCGGTCGTCGCAAATGCCATTGCTATTCGTCTTTTGCAACGGAATTTCAACCTTTCGCAACAGATTCCTTCCCTAGCAAAATTGTGCTTTTCTTGTAGTGTGTTATGTAAGGTATGTCTTCCTTATTTATACTAAAGTTCTTATACTTGTTTTATGGTTACATTTACACAATATTACGGTTCATTGAACTTACGCTACTATTTACATTTATTTATATCACACAAATGAAAAATTGTTCAAAAAAGGGCATGTGACAAGCCTTGATACATGCTTTATTTCTGGTGGAGTTTACAAGCAAGACAAATTATATATTTTGTGATTGTCAGAACGATAAGTAGGTCGCTATTAATAACTATCTATATTTATTGCATTTTCAAACAGTTTCAAATATTAATATTACATATGTATGTATTGTTTAAATTGTTACTTTATTTATTGCATTTCGATATTTGCTTATGCATGTCCAAATAATTAGTCTAGATATAACTAAACTATATAAATATTATAAAAAAGTATCTATGAATTTATTTATTATTAAAAGTACTAAAATACCCTTACCATCATCAAAACAAATATAAACAAAATAACTTCTTCACTTAGTCCTACTTTGACTATGTTCAACCATTGATCAACACGTATGTATTTCAAACTTTGAATATTTCAAAACTTTAATTATGTACAACATCTACATAACATACATAAAATGTTTTACACATTGGTGTAAAATGATCAAATGTAATGATCATACATAATTAATGATCAAAATTAAACAAATTAATAACATCAAGTGACTACTTAATTATATACCATACAAAGTGCATAGTCTAATTACCAAATCCAAAATAGATTACATATATGTATTCACATTAAACCAAATTACACATATATAGTCACATTAAACCAAAATACATATATAATACGCATCATTAATTGTCTAAATCAAACAACTATCAACCAACTACTCTAATATAATGTGAAACATTCTAGAAAACTTAACCAAACAATCATCCCACAAACAAATGTCACATTTCAACAACCATTTGTATTGATAAATAAAAGAATCTCCATACATGCACACAAAAGGATGCGTTGCACAAACTCTATGTAAGCGATGAAATTGTATCTTCTTTGATCTCCCTTCCCTGTCTAAGTGGCTTTGAACCCTGTGACAGGTTTCCTTTAGATTCCATCGTCTTCTTGTACTAAAGTATGCATTATTCAGCATGACCGGAGCTCCTTGCTTCCTCTCTTCGCCTTCCGTCATCAGTAGCATTTGTAGTACGAATATTACATCCAACTGTCCCTTGTCAGCTGCATCTTGAAGCATCCGTTTCCCAGACTCATATTCTCCCAAGAAAAAATACTTTGCCTAAAATACATTAAGCAATCAAACAAAGTTAATGTAAACAAATACAGAATAGAAAACAAATTGAATAATTAATAGAATGAACAAAACAAGAGTACCATTCCATATTTGAAGAGTATGTTTAGGTTTTTCAAATTTCTGCATTTGAGGAGGACTTCATACTAATGAAAACTAAATGGGAAAAACCTAAATTGATCTGTGTCCACGGTTTTATATATTAATTCTAATTTTGTAGATTCTGTAACGAATTTGCAACTGTAATTTACACACAAAATTCATCTATTAAACACAAAATTAACTATATATATATATATATATATATATATATATATATATATATATATATATATATATATATACATGTAATAGAAGTAATGTACACAAAACTTACACAGTGTAGCACGTGAACGCATCGATTGTTGATTTTCCCCCCACCAAAATCACTATTTGTTCGATCAGGTGCAATGGCAGAGCAGTAATCGATGTTCCTTAATGTCTTCTTTGCTTTCTTCATGAATCACTTGTTGGCATGATTTTCATCTACTTCGAAAGTGATAAAGATTACGGATGAAGAAATCTTTTAGTGTTATTTCACTGTGTCGTAATGTTGATGTCTGGAATGGGAATGCATGGAGTTGATTGATTGCCGAAAACTGAAGCGATAGGGTGACGACTGACACTAAATTATGGCACCTAAACATGTAGAGTATGAAATGACCTAATTTCCCTTATAATATAAGGCTTCATGTTTGAATGGTAAGGGTATTTTTGTCACATCTAATAATTCAAAAAACTCAAACCTCTTTGAAAACAAAACCGGTCCATTAAAGGTAGCCCTTTTTAAAAACCCACCAATTAAGGAGAAAATGACCTAATTGCCCTTCTAAATACATTGATTCAAATTTTATTTGTATGCATTTTTTTGTCAAAACACATCAATTAAAATAGGGACTGATATTTTATTTTATTATTTGAAACTATTCTATCTAAAAAATTTTATGATGGTAATCTCTTCTTTAGTATTAAATTTTTATTCGGTTTTCAAAATTTTTAATTTATTATTTCAAAATTCTCTCTATAAATTAATACAAAAAATTCTATAGTATGTAAATACAAATAAACACATTTTCAACAATCAATACGAAAATTTATGTTCATAACTAAATACATTCATAACAAAAATGATGTACAATAAGATTATTTTTTCACAAAGCATACAACAAACACAAATAACAAAAAAATGATCAAATTAAATGAAACCAAACAAAATAAAGATCATACTAGCAACACCCTGATATATCCTCACCCCGACTCACAATGAGTCTAATGGGTCATAGGTTTAAGAATTATGACTATAAGTCGTATGGTTTAGGGTTTAAGGGTTAAGACATTTCACATGGGTCATGGGTTTATGGGTTATAGCATTAAGTTGTATGGATTCGTGTTTAAGGGTTATGACATTAAGTCATACGAGTTATGGTATACGGGTTATGTCATTAGGTCGTATGGGCTATATATATATATATATATATATATATATATATATATATATATATATATTAAAACCCTTTTAGTTTTGATGTATATATCTTACCAAATGTACGTTTAATATTGTTTTAACTTTAGTTATTATTAATAATAATATATGAAAAAATAAAAATTATTGAGTAAACAAATATAACTTTTAAATGTTATCAATTTAATTATAGTTTATTTATTTTGTAAGTAAGGAGATAATTATTAAATTAAATTTAACATAAACATATTAAACTTTTTCATTTGTATACCACCATCATTACCCCTACTGTATCCCTGTTGCTTCATCTTCTCCAAGACTATCCCGTCGAACAGTTAAAAAACCCCCTTGAACATGATTTTGATCGAAAAATTAAAAGGAATTTCTTCAAAAAGCTTCATCACCATGTATCTGATAAACTCATCAACGATCAAATATAGAAAGTTAGTTTTTCTTCAACGCCCTTGTTTCCGGTTATCGTTGTATTTGATATTTGTCTTCTTAAAAAATATGATAATCACTAGACTCTTTTGCAACTTATGGTTTGGTAATAAAATGAGTTGTACATGCTCATTCTTTCCCCTTAATGCTCTTCCTCAACCCATTTTAGCCGAAATTATTGCAAAATTAGGATCACAGTCGACTAAAGGCATACCCTTTGCAAGAATTTAGTAATTCTCACACACTCGATCATATAAATGTATATTACACAAACTAGGACTTGATTTATTATAATTAACATTTAATATCTACTTCAATAGTTGTAACTCAATGAATCAAGTTGGGCAATATCCGATTGTGTATAAATCAACATCCCTAATTGATCATTTTACTCCAACTCGTGGAATGTATTTGGAAATTGAAGAAGAAGCCTTTATAAATTAATGTTCAGAGGAAGCAAACCCCATTGCAAGATACTGATTAGGAATGTTATAAATCTTCTGTGATCAATTTATAGGAACATGCATGTTTTGTTTTTTCATTTGTTGTTGTCTTATATGCTGATTTTCAGGTTGAGTACTTCTCCAACTGTAACTTTGAAAGAGGATTATTGTTGTTACATTTCCGCAAGTGATGTGGGACATCTTGAAGCAAGTTAAGTGCTTGGGACAATTAAATCTCAATGGGTCATCCTCTATGCTATCAAGGTATATATAGTATATATACACATTATTGTTAATATATTTTGATAATTTGTAGATGGTGTGTTATCTATGTAAGATTATAACTTTAGTATTGATGTCAAAATATTGAATTAAGTATATTTTGTGGTTTTTTATATGGAAGGAAAATTTAAACTGTTAAATTGGATGATTGTTATTTCTAATATTTATTTGTAGGTTTGGAGATACTTGAAGATGCTTATAGTGCAATGACACTGTATGATGAAAAACTTATTGATTGTTCAACAAATGTGAAGCAGTTTATGGCGAATATATCACTTGCTCATAAGCCAACAAAAAATGATATCATCTTGCAATGTAAAGAGGATGATCATTCAACCGAACGGGCCTTTGATGAATTTTCCAAGTTTGATTTCGAATTGGATTATTTCCCTGTTTGTTGATGGTATAGGGAGTACAGTGCATTATGTCATTTTCATAAGTATCGACGTATCATTAGGTGGTAATTGTTGTAAACACAATCTTTTGGCTATTTTTTTGGATGTTTGGTTAGTAGACAACACTTAGTTACATGTATAAAGTAATGCCTCAATGAAGGTGAATTTCTTATTATAGTAAAAATGATTGTGTTTTAATTAGGTTTAATGGCATTAAGTTGTAAAGGTTAGATGGTCATATTTGACCATATTATTTGACTGAGACTAAACGGTACATGTGGAAACACAAACTTTAAAAAAATGCCACCATAAAATGTTTACTGCCACATCATTTGTCACGTTTATTATATATGGCTAAATGGTACATATGGCCATACAAACAATTCATGTGACTATAGGTATTACCTTTAGCCACATTAGAATCCATTGCATATTAATTCTAATAAAATGAACAGAAATATGTGGAAGATGGTCATATTTGGCCATATTATTTGACTGAGGCTAAACGATACATATGGACACACAAACTTTAAAAAAATGCCACCAAAAATGTTTACAGCCACATCGTTTGTCACGTTTATTATATATGGCTAAATGGTACATATGGACATACAAACAATTTATTTGGCCATAGTTATTACCTATAACCAGATGAGAACCCATTGCATATTATTTCTAATAGAGCGAACACAAATATGTGGTAGATGGTCATATTTGGCCACATTATTTGACGGAGGCTAAACGATATCAAATGGACACACAAACTTTAAAACAAATGCCACCATAAAATATTTACAACCACATGGTTTGTCACGTTATTAGATGTCGCTAAATGGTACATATGGACATACAAATAATTCATGTGACCATAGGTATTACCTTTAGCCACATTAGAATCCATTGCACATTATTTCCGATAAAACGAACACAAATATGTTGCAGATGGTCATATTTGGCCACATTTTTTGACTGAGGCTAAACAATACATTTGGACACACGAACAATTAAAAAACGCCACCATAATATGCTTACAGCCACATGGTTTTTGACGTCTATTATATGTGGCTAAATGATACATATGTGGTCACACAAAAAATTCATGTGGCCATAGGTATTACTGTTAGCCACATTAGATTTCTATACATTTCGCTAAATGATACATATGGTCATACAAACAATTCATGTGACCTAAGGTAATACCTTTTCGCCATACTAGATTTCTATAATTGAAAATATATATACTAATGATCTCATCGATAACCATTACGATTTGAAAATGTGTAAAAATCATCCACGATTTTACCAATGATAATTTGTCCACTTTTTAACAAAATCGTCACATTTTTTTTTTGAATTGTGCCAAAGAGATTTTTATAAAGGTGTGGACGTATGTCATTTTTGTTGAAGTGTAAGACGTTTATTAGGACCATATATAAGCATTAGATGGTTGGTACTTATAGATTAAAACTAAAAAAAGAAGTGACTTAACAGTCTTGTATGTAAGGCATAAATTAGGCTACACCCAGCGTAGCCTGATGGTTTCCCGATCCTTCAATTTGAGGTTCTATGCAGCGCGTAGAGCATGGTCTATGCATAAAATAGCACCGGAGAGTGTAATTGGTTAAAAACTTGACTTTTGGTCAAGATGAGTGGGGTCTAGCCTTGGAAGGGTAAAATGGACTTTTACCCAAGAAAGAGATAATGTAATTAGGACCCTTGATTATGGTTTACCACCTTAATTGTTAATTAGGGTTTGGTTTTGGATATGTTTAGTAGGAGGGATTTTAGCACCGGTAGCTCTGTGTGAGATCTATTTGTTTACCGATCGATGTGAGTCTTCTTACTGTATGTAGGACACTAGGTGTCATTATGTGTTTGTTGTCTTTGTGACTCTTGTTGATATGCTTGTATGCTATATATATATATATATATATATATATACATATATATATATATATATATATATATATATATATATATATATATATATATATATATATATATATATGGGGTGAAATAGACCCTAGGATGAAATAGACCCGTTTGGTTGGAAAACAACGATTAAGTTGCAATAGAATCGGGGGTGAAATAGACCCATTCGGTTGAAAAACACTGATTGAGTTGAAGTAGACCCGGGGGTGAAATTGACCCCCGATAGACTCGGTACAACACTGAGCTGATATGTATGTATGGTATGTCGTATTTTGGGGAACTCACTAAGCTTCATGCTTACGGTTTCATGTTTATGTTTCAGGTACTTCCGGTTCCAAAGGGAAGAGCTCGTCATCCACCAGTGTTCCATATTCTTTGACTAGTTTTGTACTCTGATAACTATTTGATACATTTTTATACTCGGATTGGGTTTTTGGAATAAATGAATAGTAGTTTTGAGTTGAATTAAAGAAAACAATTTACTTCATATCTTTGGGACGTTACAGTATACTAATCCATGAAAACGCACATCATTTCTTTATAAGTAGTTAGTGGAGTGTGTGTCGTTATCCGACACACTAATTTAGGACTATAAAGATGAAACGATGCAACAACTCATATTTATAATTGTTGATGGGGCGTGTGTGGTTAACCGGCTGATGAGTGTTTATATGCATACATACATATATCTACATCTATATATATATATATATATATATATATATATATATATATATTAATTGCTCAAGTTTTAAATTTATAAAACTAATTGTGCAATAGTAAAGTTGTGGTAAGACCAAGTGTTGAACACTAGGGGAACGGTGATGAATTAAATTGGAATTTTTTATTATATGTTACACTAAACACACGAAAACAGTAAAATGTGGAGGGGGGGGGGGGTTATTATTCTAAAAGTCTCAGATAAATTAACAACTATTCTTGATAAACTGACTGAAGACGAATCTCTTTAGGTACTTTGGTTTAGTCAAAATTACATCTCAAAATCATAGATAAGTACTCGTACAAAAGTTATTTATTCTTTATTCACCGATTCCATATATTACTAGTTTCTTGCTCTAGATAACTATTCCTTTGATCTTTAAGACTTTTACTTACAGTGATCAAGTGCACTAATTATCCTAAAAATCAGTATTTAATTCGTATTATGAGAGACATGAATTATCAATATCAAATATTATGAAGCCAATTACATATGAATCGTCATCACATGTATAATTACACATTTAAATCACAAACTTACTCTTTAACCCATGAATTTGATCAATACCTAGTCATACAAATTTATAATTCATAAACTCATATATTCAAGCACATTAAACTAGATTATTCATTTAACCTAACAATGCTCAGCAATAAACAGATAAAAATGCAACTTTAACAAATAATGATCTTTTATGAAACAAACATAATAAATTGAATAAAACGTAATAACCGAAAAGCAATTATTCCAGAAATTCAATGATTCATCTAATCTAACACAAAATAAAAAGGTTTTGAATCCGTAAATCAGAAGGTAAATATATATAGAATCGCATTCGAATGTTAAACGTGGTCGAAACAACAAACCAAATGCTTTCCGACATTAATATGCTCTTTAATCTTTCAGATCTTCGCTCCTATCAGCTTAACGGCCTTCCGACTGCATTCTATACCCTAAAAACGGTAGAATAGGTGTTACTTGTCAATCAAGGATGATTAGAAGTCGTAATCATCCTTTAGGATAATGATAAATGGTTATACAAACGTTTTTCTGCAGATGTACTACGCAGGTCGTAATTTGATCTACGCATGGTGTAGATTATTTAGAGACCGTAATCCTCCATCAATCTATGTGGTGCATAATTCTCAAGTACGCAGCGCGTATTGGGTAAATTCATCTTTGTTTCTTATTTTTGCATTCCAGCTTCATTTTCCAGTCTTTTTGCTTCCTTGTCATTCTAGCAAGATATATTTGTAAAATATAATTTAAATCATAAGTACCTTTAGTTCCAAATAATATAAAAACATAGTATAATATAAAAAGAAAATGCCAGAAATATATGTATAAAATAGGCGTTGTCAAACTATCCCACACTAGTCTTTTGTTTGCCCTCAAGCAAAATTGATTTTATAATCATCATACTCTCACATCAAAACTTTAGCTACCAACATCGCACAAGACAATCCATTTTGAGCTCATCCATTACACCAAGACCGCAATTCATATATTTATTTCTATCATTCCTAAGAACTTCCCCAATCCTAAATACTCACAATCCTTATAAACACTTCCCCGTTATTTTGAACAACATTCATTTTATGCTTCCCGTTGAGTATATCCTCATAAATCTTTCTTGACCTCAAGGTGATTTTTGATTAAGCCTCTAAGCATACATATAGAAAAATAACCTAGAAAGAAAAATTACAATAAAATAAAATACTCATTTGACTTTTTCCAAATTTGCTTCGTTCTTCAATATCTACATTCTTCACACTTTGTAAGCTTTTAATCACTCAACATTTTTTTTCACTCAAAACTAAAAACCTAACGAAAAATATATGCTTAAGCAAGGGAGCCCAACTTCAAACTTTCTTGGTTAAATACATTAGTCTAAACTGCAATGACTACATAAGCTTTCCTGGATACATTTGTTGGTTCAATATGCTTGCGTTCCTTTACTCGACCCTACCCTACACTTAATTCATGCAATGTCTCCATTGCATGCATAAACACTTAAAGCACATAGAAGCTAAATCGAGAAAAAGGAAAAGACTCCCCTGGATAGTAGTGGCAAGATCGAAATGATAGTGGGGTGCTTGACAATAATGTTTCTCCAAAACATGTTGGAAAACTAAAAAATAGAATTGATGCTTTCTCTTCTCAGAATCGGACTCGGTGCGCGAAACGATTGGAAAAACACCATATAACGTAAAACATGAAGACCCCGGAACAGTGAATAAAAAGAACTAGATTTGTGTTGGCCAAACACTCGTTTCTTCTCCTCGTCATAAAACCAAACATCTTAATTTAAAAACACTAAAAACATACCAAAATAACATAATAAAAATACAAAGTCTAACAAACATAAAAAATAAAACTAAAATGGATAACCACAATCACTCATCATCCTCGTCATCATGTTGATGTGTCCCAGATGGACCTGATCTATCTCCCTACTGTCGAAATGTTGGAGGAAAAGGAATTAGATGTTGATAACCCTGAGAAGCAAAGAAAATAGTCCATGCATCTCTAAACCACTACTGCATGTCCTCAATCACATCAAACCGGTCGTCCATGAACTGAGCAACGTAACATATATCAATCTCCTGATGTGGTCCATGTTGTGCTCCTCTTGGAGCAAGTCTACACTACCGTCGTCTCCTTGGTTCCGGTGATGCTGCAACCTTATCTGGTGTCACGTCATCGGGTACTATCCTTAAATTCCATTATCACCACGTACTATGTCCCTCATCGACTAAAAAAGCTATAAAATCGTCAACCTAACGTCATAATCCACCATCTTCCTCATAATCTCTCTCGTCACCAATGAGTAAGATCTAGCCAATCGAGTGACAAAGTGCCCACCACAAATTGGGCTATACCCATGAAGCCCCTGTAATTTCGTGCCAAATATGAAGCAAAATCAACTGGGAGGTTCAGGTTCCTACTTGGAGTATTAAGTGTCCCTAAGAAAAATAAATTTGTCGAAGGCATCCTCTCATGATTCTTTTGATGTGTGATAGATATAGAGATGAAAAAGTGAAACAATCTATAAGTATTCCATCAAAATAAAGAAAAAAAGCCCCTATCCTTTCACAGCAAGTATGAAGCTAAAGCAATTAGGAGGTTCGGGTGCCTCCCTAGAGTAATAAGTTTCCGTAAGAAAAATAGATTTGTCGAAGGCACCCAATCGTGATTCTTGTGATGTCTGAGAGAGCTAGAGATCAAACGGTGCAACAATCTATAAGTAGTTGATCGAATCATGTTACCTCGTACAGTTAACGGTACATACCCACCACCTGTAATCTCAGCCCAAACAATACTGCCGATGTAATCCTCATGTGATCCTATAACACAAGCTCTAAGAAAACACTGGAAATGGACGTTCCTCGTCTCATCCATTGTGTAAATCTCCACTCTAGTAGCAATCTCAATAACACTACACTCTCTACTAACTCCACCAAGTCGAAAATAAATGGAAGTCCTATCAGCACTAGCCTTCGTAGGATCAAAAGAAACTGTAGCATAAAACTCCAGCAAAAACACCCTATAAATAACCTCCTGGATTTTGAACAATTTTTCCCAACCATGGTATGTAAAAAGGGGCACACCACTTGTGTCCAAGTGGGTGTATGTCAAAAAATCCCGGATCAAATCATTTGGTCCAGTTTGGACCGCCAATCCCCGATCAAATGACAGTGCAATGTCGATCTCTTTGTGAAGCAACATACTAAGCTTACTTTGATACCCTGCAAGTATTCCTTCATTCAAAGTTCTTGGGAATTTAAAAAATTGGTGGTCGATAAATTCCTCCGAAACTTGATTTCAGTTACCCCTTTGATTTCTCCTGGCCATTACCCTGTAAAAATAAACACAAAACAACCACCCGAACACCAATTGTAAAAAAATTATGCATAAAAATCAAGAAGGCATAATGAACTACGCGGGTCGTATTTGGCATACTCAAGGCGTAGTAAGCTTGGCGCATAGTAATGTATTACAAATCGAAGTTTCTCGAAGATATCAGTCAAAAGGGTTGGAACCAAGGGGTCTTAATCAGTCCAACCAAGCATTAATTTCAATAGATACCATCAATTTCATACAAAATCGGTCACCAATCATAAATGGTATAAACCCTAGAATTCTATGTTTCACACAATGCGGGAAATGATGACATTAATCAGCAAACTAAGTGAGAAGGATTAACGAAGACATAGCTTGGTGTTGATTACATAAAAAAGAAGAAGAAAATCAGAGTAATTTGTGAAGAAATCACAAATACAGTTGAATAGTTATGAAAACTATGTGAAAAGTGGAAAGTGAATCGGGTAAGGAAAGGTTAAGCTCATTCTAACTACATGGGGCATACCATATACGTTACGCAGGGCATAACAGGTATAACTAGAATTCGAAGTCACGACTATTTCACGCTATGCGGGGCATCGAAACAATTACGCCTTGCGTAATGAGTGACATTCTTCATTTTGATCCTTTTCCAATCTAACTCCATTGGGCACTTTTGTATACTTTCATTTTGTAAAACAATAGCAAATACCCTCAGACAAGTTACACGTTATCAAAGAAACTAAAAATAAAATAAAACTAAAAATTAAAAACAAATAACGAATAATCAAACAAACCAAATCAATTGAAAACCGTTTCCTGACAACAATACCAGAAAACTTGATGCGTGTTGATATATATATATATATATATATATATATATATATATATATATATATATATATATATATATATATATATATATATATATATGTATATATATATATATATATATAAGTTTTAAATTTATAAAATCGATTTTATCGCAACACGACCAATGCACACACTATGCAGTGAACCTAATCGTGAAATAGTATAGTTGTGGTAAGACTAGGTTTCAAACACTAGGGCAACAGTGGTAAATTAAATTGAATTTTTTATTACAGGTTACACTAAACACAGGAAAACAGCAAAAATGGAGGTTTATTATTCTAAAAGTGTCAGATAAATTAAGAACTAATCTCGATAAACTAACTGAAGATGAATCTCTTTAAGTACTTTGGTTTAGACAAAATTACATCTCAAAATCATATATAATTACTCATACAAAAGTTATTTAATTTTTATCCATCGATTCCTAATATGACTAGTTTCTTAGTCTAGACAACTAATCCTTTGATCTTTTAGACTTTCAGTTATAGTTATCAAGTGCACTAATTATCTTTAAAATAAGTATTCAGTTCATATTATAAGGGACTTGAATTATTAATATCAAATATTATGAAGCTAATTATATATGAATGGTCATCACATGCATAATTACACGTTTAAATCACAAACTTACTATTTAACCCTAGGTTTTGATCAAACACTAGTCATACAAATTTATAATTTATAAACTCATATGATTCAAGCACATCAAACTAGATTGTTCATCTAACCTACCAATGCTCAACAAGAAAAAGATAAGAATGTAACTTTAACACATAAGGATCTTTTATCAAGCAAACATAATAAATTGAATAAGAAATAATAACCCGAAAGCAATTAATCTACAAATTCAAGGATTCATCTAATCAAACACAAAGAAAAAGGGTTTTGAATCCCTAAATAAGAAGGTAAATACATATAGAATCGCATTGGAATGTTAATAATGGTCGAAACAACAAACCAAATGAATACCGACATGAATACGCTCTTTAATCCTTCAGATTTACGCTCCTATCACCTGAACGGCCTTCCGACCGCATTCTAGACCCTCAAAATGGTAGAATATTTGTTACTTGTCAATCAAGGATGATTAGAATTCGTAATCTCCATTTAGCTTAATGATAAATGGATGTATAGACGTTTTTCGGCCGAAGTATTACGCAAAGAGTAATTTGATCTACGCATGGTGTAGATCATTTGTAGCCCATAATCTCCCATCCATGTACGCGGTGCGTAATTCTCAAGTATGTTGGGCGTAATGGGTAAATTCAGCTTTGTTTCTCATTTTTGTATTCCAACTCCGTTTTCCAATCATGTTGCTTCTTTTTCGCTCTGGCAACATTTTATGTCTATAAAATATAATTTATAGCATATATGTACCTTTTAGTTCGAAATTATAAAAAACATAGTATAAAATAATAGGAAAACACCAGAAATATATGTATAAAATAGGCGTTATCACTGGCACATTAATGGGAGATTATAAATCGTTCGAGGGTGTTTGAGCGGGTTTGCATGGTTATTCACATCTTAATTGTGTTCCTCGGCATCCCACTCACAATTGGTATGAGCATAATCTGAGATTAAACATTTCATTGATGTTTCAATGAAAATCTCAAAAGATCTAGGAGTTCCCTGTTATTGAAAATGAAGAAATGTTTCTACCTATCTAAAATAGTTTCGTGATATGACTACGACATCCCTCTTCATTTTACGAAATAAATATGGATCCTACCTTGATTTAAATTTTGGGTTAATAATTAAGAATTAAAATCAACTAACAAGAATTCTTTGTTTTCCTACTTTTAGATGTCTTATGAAGATAGAAATGGTCTTCCTCATTCTTTTGGAAATGTTTTTCCCCAATCAACTAGATATGGCCTTCTATATTCTGTTCAAGGTGAAAATGTTTTCCCTTCTTTGGGAAATAGCGGAACTGGACATCATATCTCTTCAACTCTTGTACCTCTTCCTTTGTGACTCTCCCAACATCAAGTTTTCATCAAGTTGAGATATATGAAACTACTCAAGCCCTATTGGCATGTAAACATCAAGAAGGAAATTTCGTGTGTGCGCATGTTCTGAAAATAAAATCATACATTGACATATTGGAAAGAACGAGTGTCATATTCCCAAAGGAGCAAGCGATTGATTTGTTTCTTCTTTTACATCCAAAGTCGTATGGTCAGTTCGTTAAGAACTTTCATATGAGGAATCTCATTATGACCTTAATTTATCTGACCCAAATGTTGATGGTTGCTGAAGCAAAAATGATTATAAACACAATTGAAGTAGAAATGCTTAAAATGTCTAATCTAATGAATTCCATGGACATTGACAATGGTAACATTAGTGATCAAGAAAAGATTCCTCTTTCCACTCAAAAAGGATTGGCCAATGTTAAACCATTTGATTGTATGCTAATCAGAAAGGCTCATTCTGTGACAACCAGATATTCCGAGTCAATGTAATGTTCAAAAAGTCAAATATTATAAAGTATTTCTGAATCAATAAAAATAGCGTCAAAAATGTAGTGTTCTAAAGTCTCAATTGGGTTGCATAAAATGTTAGATATATTGTCAAGGTTTTCAAAAATATAAGGAACACTCAAATCCGGGTTATAATGAAGAAGTTACGACTAATCGAAGATTCACGACAAAACCGGTAAAGCACTGTCAAGTGTAAAAGTGAAATTTCAATAAAATACTTTTTAGCCTTAAGTATCTAAACGAAAGTCGTAGATTATGTTAAACCGTGAGCATGTATAAAAAGAACGCCCAAATCTGACTTCGTATGAGGAAGTTATGATTTTTATAAGTTTCAGAATAGCAGTAGACAGCTAAAAACTCGAAATAAAGATCGATCGATTTTTAGCCGATGCAACCTAAATGAGAATTGAAGGTCTCGACATTTGAAGTACAACGGTAAAAAGACAGACGAAAACGGACATCAGATGAAGAAGTTATCGATTTTTAACGGAATTATCATGTCCCGACCTATTTAAAATATAATATTAAAAATTAAATTCAAAATTAGCCGACGGAGTCTAAATGAAAGTTTTAGAGTATATTCTCACCTACGCGTGGATATAAAGAACGTTGAAATCGGAGCTCGTATGCGAGAGATATGAATTTCTGAAGTTCGAGGCACGCACACCAACCTTATCCGAAACTCACGACGTGAGCAAGAGACTCACGACGTGAGTCTATGACTGATGTGTGCCAGAACTAGACCACCAGGCGTCGTGTCTATAGACGAGACTCACGACGTGAACTATCCCATGTTCACGACATGAATCCCGAGAATTCACCCTATAAATAGCATGCGAGACTTCCGACTTTCCTTGCTCATTTCACTCTTCTCTCTCACTTGTACTCCACGTTTAGCACCCCGAGACGACCCCGACACCCCGGTTGCATATCCAAGCCCCGACAAAGGTCCGAAGCGCCGAGAATCCCTAGAAACTTACCACTTCCCGGTCGAAGTGCTGCCCGAGAAAAACTCGTTTTCTTCAAATCACCACACTTTCCAGGTGAGTTCATACCCCTACATTTTCATGTCTTTTTCATGTTTTAGGGGGGGGGGGAATACAAGTGAAACATGAGATAAACTCACACTTAAAATACACGTTGTTAGAAATGTTTTCAAATACTTTATCTAGATTTTGTTTATGGATGTTAAACAACATTAATACCAATGTTACACTTCACATCCAAAGTTGATATTACACCAAGTTTTCATCATCAAATGGAACACACTTTCGAAAAACTATAATGGGTATAGTTTACGAGTTATTCATTACATGTTTACATAAACACTGTAAAAATGAAATACTTTCATCTACAAGAAATATAGACCTTTCTTTTCGTAAATCTTTTAATACTAAGTGTTGTGAGACATTCAGCTTCAACGTACTCTCAAGTACGCATTTCAAGTCCTGTATTATAAACCATAATCTCTTGGAGGGAGAGCGTGATACTTGTGTATAGATCTATACGAGATTGACAATCCCGCACCTAAACTGTTAGCTACAGTTAGACCGTCAGGTCTGGGGTGACAAACGTCATAACACTGCAACGCCTGAAGAACGTTGTTACAGGCAGTGTGGGTCAATAGCATGGTTATAAAACTCACACGGAGTATTAAAATAAGTTTGATTTACGAGACACTTGAATGCATTCAGTAAATACATTATTTGAGTATAAATACACTTTCACCATTTGAGCACGAAAGATACTATTGCATTCCAGCCTTTGGAACTTTTTCAAACTATGTGTAGAAAATATTGGATTTTCTGGAAAACACGTTCAGTTATTTTTACTAAAGGACATACAAATTTCAGTACAAAAACGCTTATGAACTCACCCACTTAATTGTTGATACTTTTTCAAAACTACTTGTATTTCTCAGGGAATCAGTAATACAGGTAACCATCAGCTTTTGGAGAAGGAACGCTAAGGCGTCTATTATCAAAACATTTTAAATCATCATATTTGTAATATTCTTTTGAAACATGTATTACACGCAACAATGTAAGTTTTTATTATATTTATGATGGTTGTGTTTACTTTCTTTACAATATTCAACTGTTATGATACTACGTGAAGTCATCCACCCCCGAATGTTTCCGCCATTCTGGTTTGGGGGTGTGACAAATTGGTATCAGAGCATTGTTTATAGTGAACTAAGTATATCGAACCACATAAGATATACAAACTATAAATGCAAAGGGGCCAAAAAACCCTCTGACAAAACGTTTTCATAAATGATACTTTTAATAAATTAAAATGATATATATTTTTTTATAAAAGTATAAATACACGTATGCATCAATCTCGTATCATAACAAAAATTTTATAAAAGTATTAAGGCAAGTTGCAACACTATGACTAGGCATCGGGGTATGTAATCAAATCGAGAATAAATATAGCCTGATCAACTATATTTATCCTGGATGTGACCAACGTATGTCGAGGAATGATCGTAGTAACCAACAAGTCGAAAACTTACCAAAGAAAATACTAGAATCAAACTTACAAATTTGAAATACTATAGGAGTATTTTATAAAACCATAAGAGCTATAGTAATCGTGCGAACCTCGATATTTAGTTAAATTTAGGAAATCATCAAATAAAAAAAATTATTTATCAAAAATTACCTTTTTACTCCCGAGTTTTTATCAAAATTCTCTTGCCTCTATTTCTCAACTAGACAAAATGGCAGGATTTCACATTCCCGGGGATCCCTACTACCCTAACCAGGGTAATGGAGGCTGGGTTGAAGAGGACCCAGAGGAAGATCCCGAAGAGATTCCCGAGGAGGAGCCAAAAGAGGATTCCGAAGAGGATCCCGAGGAAGACCCAAATGAAGAGTCAGAAGAGGAAGGAGATGGTGGGAGCACCAACTCGGAAGCCGAGATCTACAATCCTCCCCGAGGAGCAGCAAATCCCCAAAGGAACTTTTAGGGCTCGGCGCCCCGCTGGGCTGTGGATCTGAAGCGATGGAGCAGGGAACAAGGGCAACGCCCACCCTACGACATGGCACGAGGCTTTTATAACCTCAACAATGGGGGTTCAGCTGACAGAGCACTCCCTGTCATGGTTCGTCGCATTGCCAACCAAGGCGAGCAAGCAAGAGCAAATGCCAGCCAACTCTTGGACATTGGGGCCACCGTTGCTGTCACTGCGGTACGTCTTCGCCGTCTGGACGAAGAACATGAGCGGAAAATAGAGCACACCTTTTCCCTTCAGAAAGAAATTATTGCTGCTAGAGCCGAAGTAAGGGAGTTCCGTAAGAACAAAGCCGCATTGGAAAGGCGCGTCATCGAGGCTGAACGTCAAGTAGCCCGAGCTAAGGCATCCACAACCCCATACTGTGGTCCGCAACGTGCTACTCGCTCGGAGTAGGAAGCGTACTTCTAGCGCTATGTATATATACTTATCGACTAAGTGTTGGTGTTACCCTTTCTTTTTAAATGTAAACCCGACGGATTGTGAGCGCTCAATTCGGGGGCTCGAAATGCTGTCAAATTTTCCTTTAAATCATTGATGTACCCTAGACCCATGTAAGGTCAAATTTTCCTGATCGTTGTATCAAATACTAATATCAATGAGAATGACACGTATTTATTATTTCCTTGAGTATATCGTTAAGTTCTTAAGATACTAAGAAAATCATACACTTATTATTGAAAGTTTCCATTTACTTACAAATTTCGGTAATGTTCGGAACGCAAAGCATATGATACTAAGACTTTCCATAATCATTTCTGGAGACTTATCAAGAATTGGTATCTTAACTTATGGCAGAATCATGCCACCAAGAAGAAACCCTCGACGCTTCAATAATACAGGAGCACCAACACCACCTCCGTCGATGGATGCTGCTACCTTTCAGGCTGCTGTAACAGTTGCCGTAACTGCAGCAATGGCACAAATGAGTAACAACGGATCGGGAGGAGGAATAAATAGCTCTACTAATGGCCAAAACCAGGGACGCTCCGGGGAATGTACTTATAAGGACTTCTCTAACAGCAAACCCATCCCCTTTAATGAAACTGGGGGAGTGATGGCTCTATCCCAATGGATAGAGAAAACGGAAGCTGTGTTCGAGATATGCTCATGCCCCGAAGAAAGCAAAGTAGAATTTGCCGCCTGTACTTTCTCCGAACGAGCCCTAACGTGGTGGAATGGCCACGTCAAGTCACTAACTCTGGTGGTGGCAAACTCCATGGGTTGGGAGAACCTGAAGCAAATGCTACTGTGAGAGTACTGCCCAAGGGGGGAGATCCAGAAACATGAACAGGAACTTTGGGAATTGACTATGGTGGGCTCGGACATCACAACCTATACAAATAGGTTCAGTGATTTGACAATACTTTGCCCAGGGATGATGGCCCTAGAAAGCAAGAAGGTGGAAAGGTATATCTTGGGGCTGTCGCCCCAGCTTTGAGGAAGTGTACTAGCTTCCAAACCCACGACGTTCGACAGTGCCAAACAACTGGCACAGTCCCTCGTCGATCATGGGGTCTGCCAAGATGTCACGACCATCGTCCCGGAACCAACCAAAGGAAGCAACAACAATAACAGCAATGCCAACAACAACAACAACAACAAGAAGTTTTGGAACAAAAGGAAAGGTCAAACTTCGCAAGAACCTTCAAAGAAACAAATAGTGGCGGTCAATGCTGCTACTGCCCCCACTGCTGTCCCTGTTACCCCTACGCCGGTAAAAAAATATGCTGGGAACCTACCAAAGTGCAACAAATGCAATTACCATCACAACGAGAATTGCCGGGAGATGCACTGTAAAAACTGCGACAGGAAAGGGCACACTGCTCGCTTTTGTAAGGCACCGACGCGACCTATCACCCAAATTCCTGGTGCTGGAGTGAGCCAGGCATGTTATGGGTGTGGGGAAACTGGGCACTACAAGAGGGATTGCCCTAAGGCAAAGAATGCTGGCGGTGTAGGACGAGTGCTGGCAATAGGGCAGAATGAGGCAATAGCCGATCCCACAGTGGTTACGGGTACGTTTCTCCTTTTATGCATGCATACTCTTTGACTGTGGTGCGGAGAGAAGTTTCGTGAGTCATAAATTCAAACACTTACTTAATCAAAAACCCCAAGCACTCAATAAAATATTCACAGTAGAAATGGCAAACGGTAAAACGGAAAGCGCAAACGATATGTACATAGGCTGTACGTTAAATTGAAATGAACACTCGTTCCAAATCGATCTTATGTCGATTACTATAAGAAGTTTTGATGTCATCATCGGTATGGACTGGTTAAGCCTTCACCATCCCGATATACTTTGTCACGAAAGGGCCGTTCGCCTTAATCTGCCAAGCGGCAAAACTCTTATCATTTATGGGGATAAACCCGGTACCAATTTACAAATCATCTCTTGCGTCAATGCCCAAAAATACCTTCGCAAAGAATATCATGCCTTTCTAGCCCACGTGGTAGACAAGAAACGAGAAGTGAAAGATATTAAAGACATTCCGAAAGTTTGCAGTTTCCCCGACATTTTCCCCGAAGATCTTCCAGGAGTCCCACCAGAACGTCAAGTCGAGTTCAGGATCGACTTGATTCCCGGAGCTACCCCAGTAGCAAAATCGCCGTACCGTCTAGCACCGGCAGAAATGCAGGAATTATCCAGCCAGCTGAACGAGCTTCTAAGCAAAGGGTTCATTAGACCGAGCTTCTCACCATGGGGAGCACCGGTCCTGTTCGTAAAGAAGAAGGACGGATCTTTTCGCATGTGCATCGATTACCGGGAACTGAACAAACTTACGATCGAGAACCGATATCCCTTACCGCGCATAGACGATCTGTTCGACCAACTACAAGGAGCGAGCTACTTCTCAAAGATCGATTTAAGATCTAGGTATCACCAGCTGCGAGTCCTGGAAGGAGACATTCCCAAAACGGCATTCCGAACTCGGTATGGTCACTACGAGTTTGTAGTGATGCCCTTTGGATTGACAAATGCACCAGCAGTGTTCATGGACTTGATGAACCGAGTATGTCGTCCCCTCCTGGACAAATTTGTGATCATGTTCATAGATGATATACTTATCTATTCAAGGAGCAAGGAGGAACATAGCCAACACCTCCGACAAGTCTTGGAAACATTAAGGACAGAGAAGCTATACTCAAAATTCTCAAAGTGCGAATTTTGGATTCGGAAAGTAGATTTCCTAGGTCACGTGGTCAGCAAGGAGAGGATACACGTGGACCCTTCCAAAATCAAGGCAATCGAGAACTGGACAACTCCAAGGACTCCAACGGAAATCCGGCAATTCTTGGGCCTTGCTGGGTATTACCGAAGGTTCATACAAAACTTTTCGAAGATTGCTAAACTACTTACCACCCTGACTTAGAAGGGTGCAACCTTCAATTGGGGAGAAAAACTAGACACTGCGTTCCAAACACTGAAGCGAGCTCTGTGCAGCGCACCTATATTATCCTTGCCAGAAGGAACAGAAGAATGTGTGGTCTACTGTGATGCATCAAACCAGGGACTTGGATGTGTCCTAATGCAACGAGGGAAGGTCATCGCCTACGCCTCAAGACAACTGAAGACGTACGAGGTAAACTACATGATGCACGACCTCGAATTGGGAGCAATAGTGTTCGCCCTAAAAATCTGGAGGCATTACCTTTACGGTACCAAGTACACCATCTTAACCGATCACAAAATCCTCCAGCATATCCTCAATCAGAAAGAACTCAACATGAGACAAAGACGGTGGGTGGAATTACTAAATGATTACAAATATGAAATTCGTTATCACCCCGGAAAAGCCAACGTGGTTGCAGACGCTTTGAGCAGAAAGGAGTACTCGGGCCGCCGAGTAAGAGCATTAACCATGGCCATCCACTCACACCTGTCCGCACAAATCAAAGAAGCACAGGAAGAAGCCTTGAGGCCAGAGAACGTGGCAGGTGAAGCATTGAGAGGAATGGACAAAAACCTTGAAGTCAGGGATGACGGAGTTCGTTGTCTCATGAACCGGATCTGGACACCAAAATTTGGTGGATTCAGGGATGTTGTCATGAACGAAGCTCATAAAACTCGCTACTCCGTACATCCCGGCTCAGACAAGATATACTTAGACCTCAAGAGGTTGTATTGGTGGCCGAACATGAAAGCCGAAATAGCTACCTTTGTGGGCAAGTGCCTGACTTGTCCAAGGTTAAGGTAGAATATCAAAAGCCCTTGGGACTACTTCAACAGCCAGAGATACCCGAGTGGAAGTGGGAGCGGATAACCATGGATTTCATAACCAAGTTGCCTAATACTACGGGTGGACTCGACACCATTTGGGTTATCGTTGACAGATTAACCAAATCCGCACACTTCCTACCAATAAAAGAGACAGACAAACTGGAGAAGCTGACAAGGATCTACATTAAAGAGATAGTGCGCCTTCACGGAGTACCGATATCTATTATCTCCGATAGAGATAGCCGATTCACATCACGATTCTGGCAGTCGCTGCATAAAGCTATGGGAACTAAGCTGGACATGAGTACAGCCTACCACCCACAGACAGACGGGCAGAGTGAAAGGACCATTCAAACGTTAGAGGACATGCTAAGAGCTTGTGTGATAGACTTTGGTAAGGCTTGGGATACTCATTTACCATTGATCGAGTTCTCGTACAACAATAGCTATCACACTAGCATCAAAGTTGCTCCATTCGAAGCCCTCTACGGCCGTAAGTGCAGATCACCTCTGTGCTGGGCTGAAGTGGGCGGCATGCAACTAGCAAGAGGTCAAGTACCAGACAGCACTCTCACTGGCCCGGAAATCATAAGAGAAACTACTGAGAAGATTGTCCAAATCCGAGAACGATTAAAAGCTTCAAGAGACAGACAAAAGAGTTATGCGGATAAAAGACGAAAACCCTTGGAATTCCAGGTTGGGGACCCGGTACTATTGAATGTCTCCCCCTGGAAGGGTTTGATACGTTTTGGAAAACATGGGAAACTCAACCGTAGGTATATCGGACCATTCGAGATCCTTGCCAGGATCGGCCCGGTGGCATACAAACTTCGATTACCGTAGAAACTCAATAACGTACACCCTACCTTTCACGTATCGAACCTAAAGAAGTGCTTGTCCGATGAGACCCTCGTCATCCCTCTGGACGAAATTGAAATCAACGAGAGTCTCCACTTCGTGGAAGAGCCAGTAGAGATCATGGATCGGGAAATTAAAAGAACTAAACAAAGTCGCATACCCATTGTGAAGGTCCGTTGGAATGCCAAGCGAGGACCTGAATACACCTGGGAGCGCGAGGATCAGATGAAACAAAAGTACCCATATCTTTTTCCTAGTCCATAAACTCTGTCTTCGATTAAATTTCAGGACAAAATTCGCTCTAACGGGGGGATGATGTGACAACCCGATATTCCGAGTCAATATAATGTTCAAAAAGTCAAATATTATAAACTATTTATGAATCAATAAAAATAGCGTCAAAAATGTAGTGTTCTAAAGTCTCAATTGGGTTGCATAAAATGTTAGATATATTGTCAAGGTTTTCAAAAATATAAGGAACACTCAAATCCGGGTTATAACGACGAAGTTACGACTAATCGAAGATTCACGACAAAACCGGTAAAGCACTGTCAAGTGTAAAAGTGAAATTTCAATAAAATACTTTTTAGCCTTAAGTATCTAAACGAAAGTCATAGATTATGTTAAACCGTGAGCATGTATAAAAAGAACGCCCAAATCTGACTTCGTATGAAGAAGTTATGATTTTTCTAAGTTTCAGAACAACAGTAGACAGCTAAAAAATCGAAATAAAGATCGAGCGATTTTTAGCCGACGCAACCTAAACAAGAATTGCAGGTCTCGACATTAGTAGTACAACGGAAAAAAGACAGACGAAAACGGACATCAGATGAAGAAGTTATCGATTTTTAACCGAATTATCCTGTCCCGGCCTATTTACAATATAATATTAAAAATTAAAATCAAAATTAGCCGACGGAGTCTAAATGAAAGTTGTAGAGTATATTCTCACCTACGCGTGGATATAAAGAACGTCGAAATCGGAGCTCGTATACGAGAGATATGAATTTCTGAAGTTCGAGGCACGCACACCAACCTTATCCGAAACTCACGACGTGAGCAAGAGACTCACGACGTCAGTCTATGACTGATGTGTGCCAGAACTAGACCACCAGGCATCGCGTCTACAGACCAGACTCACGACGTGAACTATCCCATGTTCACGACGTGAATCCCGAGAATTCACCCTATAAATAGCATGCGAGACTTTCGACTTTCCTTGCTCATTTCACTCTTCTCTCTCACTTCTACTCCATGTTTAGCACCCCGAGACGACCCCGACACCCCGGTTGCATATCCAAGCCCCGACGAAGGTCCGAAGCGCCGAGAATCCCTAGAAACTTACCACTTCCCGGTCGAAGTGCTGCCCTAGAAAAACTCATTTTCTTCAAATCACCACACTTTCCAGGTGAGTTCATACCCCTACATTTTCACGTATTTTTCATGTTTTAGGGGGGGGGGGAATACAAGTGAAACACGAGATAAACTCACACTTAAAATACACGTTGTTAGAAATGTTTTCAAATGCTTTATCTAGATTTTGTTTATTGATGTTAAACAACATTAATAACAATGTTACACTTCACATGCAAAGTTGATATTACACCAAGTTTTCATCATCAAATAGAACACACTTTCGAAAAACTATAATGGGTATAGTTTACGAGTTATTCATTACATGTTTACATAAACACTGTAAAATGAAATACTTTCATCTACAAGAAATATAGACCTTTCTTTTCGTAAATCTTTTAATACTAAGTGTTGTGAGACATTCAGCTTCAACGTACTCTCAAGTACGCATTTCAAGTCCTATATTATAAACCATAATCTCTTGGAGGGAGAGTGTGATACTTGTGTATAGATCTATACGGGATTGACAATCCCGCACCTAAACTGTTAGCTACAGTTAGACCGGCAGGTCTGGGGTGACAAACGTCATAACACTGCAACGCCTGAAGAACGTTGTTACAGGCAGTCTGGGTCAATAGCATGGTTATAAAACTTACACGGAGTATTAAAATAAGTTTGATTTACGAGACTCATGAATGCATTCAGTAAATACATTATTTGAGTATAAATACACTTTCACCATTTGAGCACCAAAGATACTATTGCATTCCAGCCTTTGGAACTTTTTCAAACTATATGTAGAAAATATTGGATTTTCTGGAAATCACGTTCAGTTATTTTTACTAAAGGACATACAAATTTCAGTACAAAAACGCTTATGAACTCACCAACTTAATTGTTGACACTTTTTCAAAACTACTTGTATTTCTCAGGGAATCAGTAATACAGGTAACCATCAGCTTTTGGAAAAGGAACGCTAAGGCGTCTATTATCAAAACATTTTAAATCATCATATTTGTAATATTCTTTTGAAACATGTATTACATGCAACAATGTAAGTTTTTATTATATTTATGATGGTTGTGTTTACTTTCTTTACAATACTCAACTGTTATGATACTACGTGAAGTCACCCACCCCCGAATGTTTCCGCCATTCTGGTTTGGGGGTGTGACACATTCTATGATGTGACAACCCGAAAATGTTTGCCTTATAAGTCAAACCATTCAATTCAACAGTGTGTCAGACTCGTTTCTGCCATCTTTTAGCATTTTTTAGAGTCTGTTTAAGGGTTCTAAGCTCAGTACATTCAAGGATTAGGTATAGGATTGAGTTGCTTAGGTTCTTCACATTGAAATCAAGCTGAACATTCCATTTAAGGGAGTGTACGGCTGTACACATGGGCGTACAGCCGTACACCCATGATGGCCGTGAACCCTTGCCCTTATGTAGGGTATCCCTTCATTTCAAGTCATTTCTCACACTTCCAAGTCTAGAAAATCGATTCTCTCTCAAGTATCATCGAGTTCTTCATCCTAATCTTCAAAAACGTAAGTTATTCTTCCACCTATTTGTTTTTATCCATCTTAATCTAGTATCACCCTTTGATTTCATCCATGACAATCATCTTTTTGGGTAGATATTCAAGATATTCATCTTTCACCAAGAACACACACTTATTCTTGCTGGCCGTGAACCATCTTCAAGCTCCCAAAACGTAAGTTTCCTTTCCTTATGCTTAGTATACGTTAGGAACTCTTCTTTAACACCCTAGAAACGACCACTTAACTGGAACAAAAGGAGTGTACGGCCGTACACCCTTGCATGGTCGTACACACCTCAAAACACTCCAAAAGGCCTTCCAAAATGAGAACTTATTTCATATTCTTGTTGAGCATTAGACCCACTAGCTTCCCCCATGGTTCAAACACCCTATTATGCATGTTTTACCATGAGTGTACGGCCGTACACTCCATAGCCATACACCCCTTGGTCGTACACTCCATGGTGTGGCCGTATACTCCTTTTAGTGAATCACATGTGATTCTAACACTTAGTCCAAGTGTTTCCTAGTCCCTAAGGGTGTTTCCTTGCATGTTAGTTGCTTTTAAACACTAATTACATGCAAATATATGCCATTATATGTCAGTTTGGACTCGTTTCTGTCTCGGGACTTCATTCGTGGAACTTCTCATCCTTACGCGCATATTCGAGTGAATCACCCACATAAGGTGAGTTCATACCCCTATAATCAATCTTTTAAATTGTTTTAAATGCTTTTAAGGGGGGTAATACAAGTTGAACACAATGATAATTGTGTAAATGTTATCTTTGATAAACATCATTTTAACGGATTGCTTATGTGTTTATAAGTGATCAAAACATTTCAAAAACTCTTTTAAAGTTATGTTACTTTATAGTTTATAAAACTCCGTTTTTAAAGTACAATAATAATTTGGTAAATAAATGAGTCTTTTATTCAAGTCAGTAACAATTCAAAGTAAAGATACTAGTAAACTATAATAGGTGTAGTTTAGGGCTTCAGTTCATACTATAACTAATACAAGGAAGAACATACTATACACGATAACAGAGAGAACATATTATACACTAGGACAGAGAGAACATACAATAAAGAAAAACAGGAAGGAACATACCAAAACAAGAACAAGATAACATTAATGTGAGACTACTTCACGGCTTAGCAATTCGTTTGTTGAAGTCGCGTTTTGTAACCAGAGTCTCTTGAAGGGAGAGCGTATAGTATGGTTATAACCACATCACATTATGACCTTAATAAAACAAACTGGTTTTAAGGTAGTCAGTACTTCAGTAGTCATTTTAAAAGACTATTGCATACTTACATTTTCCCATTACATTCAAATTGTGATATTCTCACATAAAAGGTAATACAAACCGTTTTCAAGTAAAGATAGTTATAAACTAGGGAAAACTTACATCATTACAAGCGACAAACAGAACAGTCGAGTCTTAGTACATTCAGTAGAAAGAGGCTTATAATGCTAACTTTACGATTCTTTAGTTTATACATCAGGGATATATATTAATCGAATTCGACAGGTAGTAGGATGTGTGCTTTCCGCTTCATTTCCTGTTCCTTGTTTGGTTGTGGGCTTAGAGCAGATTCACCCAGCCTACTATCTATCCGATCTTAGCTATATATATATATATATATATATATATATATATATATATATATATATATATATATATATATATATATATATATATATATATATATATATATATATATATATATTCTGTATACACTAAGTAATCATAAGGAGTACCAGGTATGGGTCAGGTCATTGTACACTAATTCAATACACCGTTTTCTAGTATAGAACATACTTTTCAAATAGAACATTTGGTAGACAAAACTAGAAACATATCGATTAAAAGGTTAAATCCATTTTATTAAACCAGTATAACTTAAAGGACCTTTGGTGGTTAATTCTATAATACCTTAGTTTATACATTAGGGTTATATATAATTAATATCTGATAGGTAGTTGGATGTGTGCTTTCCGTCTCATTTCCTGTTCCTTGTTTGGTTGTGGGCTTAGGACAGATACACACAATTAACTATCTGTTCGATATTAGATTATATGTAGCTAGTATGAACTAAGTGATTATAGAAGGAACTATTGTGGTTACCATTTTTACTAAAAGAAATAAGGGTTTTCTTAAAGAATGTTTTCATCAAATATAAAGGAACAATTATGTCACACCCCAAAACCAGAACGACGGAAACGTTCTGGGGTGGAGGACGTCATGTACAGTATCATAACAATGCATAATAGTAAAGACAAGCAACAACATCCATTGCATTAACATAATAGTTTTAGTACAAGTGTGTTATGTATAGTATGTAAGACACCAAAATGAATTATCAAAATACAAGATGAGTCTTGTATGTGCTCCATCTTCTCAAAAGATTCATTGGTACCTGTCTACTGATGACCTGAGAATACAAATTATTTTGAAAGAGTTTATCAGCATAAAGCTGGTGAGTTCATAAGTTTTTAGTGTCATTGCTTGTATAAAAATGTTTGTAACAACGTAGTGTAAATGTAGTAATTGATTCCAAATGTTTATAAATAGTGTACTCCCTAGAAAAATCCTATATTTTCCAGTAAAATGTAGTCTTCTACCAAGACCCGACTGTTTGTATGTTTGTTCTTTTGTAACAGTAAGAGTTTTCCCCAGTGAGACTATCGGTATGAAAATATAGTTTTAGACTTCAGTCATGGAAGGTGATTACAAAATAAATGTATTAGGGGAAAATAATATTTTCCCTCAGTAGTGACATTGCTGGTCATAAAGTGATAAAATACAGACTCCAGGTAGTACTAAATGTACAGTACACCTCGGGGAGTCTAAGGTAATGAAAATGTAGACTCCAGGTGGTATTAAATGAACAATACGCCTCGGAGAGTATATTTTGCCTTTAATTCTTAATTGTTTAATTAAAGGTTTAAATGTGAACTCGTATGTAACCATGCTGATCGACGGCTGAATAACTGATGACCCTCCAGGTAATATGTAGTGAGGTAACATTCTGTCACCCCTTGGCCTTATCGGCTGGACTGTATCTAGCAGTCGGGGTGTGGGAGTGTTTGTCCCGTATAGATCTATACACACAATGCGCGCTCTCCCTCCAGGAGACTCTGGTTACAAAGTGATACCACGATGAAGCGTCGTATCGAGAAGTAGTAGGTCACATTCGGTTTATAGTATTGAAAAGGTTGTATGGTATGTCGTAGTGTAGTGATGTTTTCTCTTTACTAGTATATATAGTATGTTCTCTTGTATAGTGTACAGTATGCTCTCTTGTATAGTGTATAGTATGTATTGTTTCCCACTGTAGTACTCATGTAGCGACTCGTAAATGTGCTGACTCTTGTATGTATCTTTGTAATAGTAGTAGCGAGTAGTAATCCCTTAACGATACCTATTATAGTTAAATAGTAATGTGGTTTGTATGCCTTCGTTACACAAAGGCATTGAACTGAAGTGAAGCTTTTATATCCAACACACACACATACACACACACATATATATATATATATATATATATATATATATATATATATATATATATACATATATATATATATATATATATATATATATATATATATATATTATATATATATATTTATATTTATATATATATATATATATATATATATATATGATATATAACTAAGAGTTCAATGACATTCGTATAAATAACAGGATACCCTAAGTCCACAACCAAACAAGGAACAGGAAATAAGGTGAGCTATCAGTCCTAAGTCCTTTAAGTCTTACTTATATAAATATATTAGTGTAGATATGAGTTTGAAAACAATGCAAGTTTAAAAGAGTTTGGAAACAGTTTTAGTATCTAAAAGTTTAATAAAAGGTTTTGAAACGCTTGAAAACCATAAATTTGATAGTAACTTGAAAGTAGTAGTAAATCTTTCTGTTTGTTCTAGTCATTAATCACATGTGATTAAAGCAATAACTAGAATATTTCAACTTGTATCCCCCCCCCCCCATAAACGCATTTAAAATCATTTCAAAGGTTGATTAAGGGGTATGAACTCACCTGTAGTGAGTGGTTTGGATTGAAGTGCTGGATACGATGCTAAGTGTCAAGTGAAGACTTGAGCACACACGGATCCTAGTTAACATATAATGACACATATATGCATCTGATTAATGTTTAGACAACTAGTTAAGCAAGAAGGGACACCCTTGGACATGGAAAACAACTTGCTTCAAGTGTTAGAAGCACATAGGGTTGCACCTAAGGGTTGTTGGGCCTCTTATTGGAGTTTACGACCCAAATGGTAAAGCCCATGAGTTTACGGCCCATGGTGTTTATGGCCCATGGTGTTTACGGCCGTAAACTCATGTCTTCAAGCTTCCTTTTTGTGTTTTTAAGGTCCTACAAGTTTCCAGGAAGGGTTCTAGACTAAAGACCAAGCCTTAGGAAAGAGTTAAGGGCCATATGCACATAACATTAGGGTTTACGGCCAAGGGAGATTGCCTTGGCCGTAAACTCTCTTCTGGGCACGATTTCTTGGTGTTTAAAGAGTGTTTTTAGTATATAACAAGCTAGGGGTAGTGTACTTACGTAGTAGAAGCTTGAGAGAGTGGTTACAACCCAAAACACTAGTGTGTGTTCTTGGTGTTCTTGGTGAAATGAAGAACACTTGAAGATCTACCCAAAAGAAGAGATTTCATGGATGAAATCAAGGGTGAATCAAGAAGAAAAGATGTATTAACTCGTTTATGGAAGGATTCACTTACCGGTTTGAAGATTTGGAGCAAAAACTTCAAGATCCTTGAGAGAGAATTCGAGTTCTAGGCTTAGAGAAGTGAAGAATGGCTGAAAATGACTAAGGGTCGAATATATATGGGGGAGTTTACGGCCAGCCTGTGTTTACGGCCGTAAACCCATGACCTTGGCCGTAAACTCCTCTTTTGAGGGTTTATGGCAAGGTTGATGGTTTACCACCCCTATTGGCACTTCCATTCACTTATTCCTTTAATGTACTAAGCCCGAAATACTCAAACAGACTCTAATTAGTGCTAAAAGTTAGTAGAAACGAGTCTAACTTTTGATTGGATTGAATGGTGTGTACAAGATTGAAATTTCGGGTTGTCACATCATCCCCCCGTTAGAGAGAATTTCGTCCCAAAATTATCCCGAAATTAGAGTTTAAGTCACTAAGTTATTACAAATAACTAAGTAAAAAGATGAGGATATTTAAGTTTCATTTGATCCTCGCGCTCGCAAGTGAATTTCGGTCCTCGCTTGGCATTCCAGCGAACCTTCACTATTGGAATACGGATTTGTTTCGTTCGTTTGACCTATCAGTCCATGATCTCTACTGGTTCTTCCACGAAGTTGAGGCTCTTGTTGATCTCGATCTCGTCGAGTGGGATTACAAGAGTCTCATCGGATAGGCACTTTTTCAAGTTTGAGACGTGGAAGGTAGAATGTACGTTACTTAGCTCGCGGGGAAGGTTGAGTTTGTAAGCTACAGGCCCGATTCTGGCGAGAATCTCGAAAGGCCCTATGTATCTTGGATTTAGCTTTCCACGCTTCCCGAAGCATATCAAGCCCTTCCAGGGTGAGACTTTCAAAAGGACTCGGTCTCCCACCTGGAATTCCAAAGGTTTCCTTCGTTTGTCAGCGTAGCTTTTCAGTCAGTCTCTAGAGGGTTTCAATCGTTCACGAATCTGAACGATCTTCTCTGTCGTTTCCCGAATGATCTCCGGACCTGTGAGAGTGCTGTCAGAAATTCGTCCTTTAGCTAACTGTGTGTCACCCACCTCAGCCCAACACAGAGGGGATCTGCACTTTCGGCCATAGAGGGCTTCAAATGGAGCAGCCTTGATGCTCGTGTGATAACTGTTGTTGTAGGAGAATTCAACAAGGGGTAAGTGAGTATCCCATGCCTTCCCAAAGTCAATCACGCAGGCTCGCAACATATCTTCCAATGTTTGAATAGTCCTCTCACTTTGTCCGTCGGTTTGTGGATGATAGTTTGTACTCATGTCCAGCCTAGTTCCTAGGGAACTTTGTAGCGACTGCCAGAACCTCGAAGTGAATCTACTATCCCTGTCTGAGATAATGGATATGGGCACACCGTGCAGTCGCACAATCTCCCGTATGTAGGTTCTTGTAAGCTTCTCCATCTTGTAGGTCTCTTTGATGGGTAGGAAGTGCGCGGACTTAGTCAATCTGTCGACGATGACCCAAATGGTATCAAGCCCACCCGTTATCTTGGGTAGCTTGGTTATGAAGTCCATAGTGATCCGCTCCCACTTCCATTCAGGTATCTCGGGTTGCTGAAGTAAACCAGATGGTTTCTGGTATTCGACCTTAACTTTTGCGCAAGTAAGGCATTTACTCACGAAGGTAGCAATTTCTGCTTTCATGTTAAGCCACCAGTATAGCTTTTTAAGATCCAGATACATCTTATCTGAACAAGGGTGGACGGAATATCAAGTGTTGTGTGCTTCCTTCATGACCACGTCTCTGAAGCCACCGTGTCTCGGTGTCCAGATCTGGCCCATGAGATATAAGGCTCCGTCACCCTTTACTTCCAAGTTCTTATCCATTCCACGTAGGGATTCTCCTGCCATGTTTTCAGGTTTCAAGGCTTCGAACTGAGCCTCCTTAATTTGTGCGGATAGATGCGAATGGATGGTCATGATTAACGACTTGACTCTTCGACCATAATATTCTTTCCGACTTAGGGCGTCTGCTACTTCGTTGGCTTTACCCGAATGATAACGAATTTCGCATTCGTAGTCATTGAGTAGTTCGACCCACCGTCGTTGTCTCATATTGAGCTCCTTCTGGTTGAATATATGTTGTAGGCTTTTGTGGTCTGTAAAGATAGTGCTCTTCGTACCATACATGTAGTGTCTCCAGATCTTCAGGGTGAACATAACCGCTCCTAATTCGAGATCGTGTGTGGTGTAGTTGACCTCGTGTGTCTTCAGCTGTCTTGAGGCGTAGGCGATGACCTTTCCTCGTTGCATCAGAACACAGCCGAGCCCCCGATTGGATGCATTGTAGTATACCACGAAGTCATCTATCCCTTCGGGGAGGGATAGTATCGGTGCGGTGCATGAAGTTCGCTTCAGCGTTTGGAACGCCTTCTCTTGTTTCTCTTCCCAGTCGAAGGCCACGCCTTTCTGGGTCAATGTAGTGAGGGGTTTCGCAATTTGAGAGAAGTACTGTATGAACCTGCGGTAGTAGCCAGCGAGGCCTAGAAATTCACGAATTTTTGTAGGCGTCTTTGGTGCTGACCAGTTCTCGATGGCTTTAATTTTGGAAGGATCCACGTGGATTCCCTCTTCGCTAACCACGTGTCCTAAGAATTCGACTCTTCGGATCCAAAATTCGCAATTAGAGAACTTCGCATAGATCTTCTCTGATCTTAAGGTTCCTAGGACTTGTCGTAAATGATTGCTATGTTCCTCCTTACTTCAAGAGTAGATAAGTATGTCATCGATGAAAATGATAACGAACTGATCCAAGTAAGGACGGCATACCCTATTCATTAAGTCCATGAATATTGTGGGCGCATTAGTCAATCCGAACGGCATCACTACGAACTCGTAGTGTCCGTAACGAGTTCGAAAGGCTGTTTTCGGAACATCCTCCTCAAGCACTCGTAATTGGTGATACCCGGATCTTAGATCAATCTTAGAAAAGTAGCTCGCCCCTTGCAGCTGGTCAAATAAATCGTCTATACGAGGAAGAGGGTAACGATTATTGACTGTAAGCTTGTTGAGTTCCCTGTAATCGATGCACATACGGAACGATCCGTCTTTCTTCTTCACGAACAAGACTGGTGCTCCCCAGGGTGAGAAGCTTGGTCTTATAAAGCCCTTGCTGAGCAGTTCGTTAAGTTAACCGGACAGCTCTTGCATCTCAGCAGGTGCTAGACGATAGGGCGATTTGGCTACGGGGGTAGCCCCTGGAATTAAGTCGATTCGGAACTCGACTTGACGTTGGGGAGGTAAACCCGGTAGCTCTTTCGGAAAGACGTCGGGGAAGTCGCGTACTACTAGAAGGTCTTTTACGTCTTTTGTTTTCCGGCTCGTATCGACAACATGCACCAGGAATGCACGATATTCCTTACGCAAGTACTTCTGGGCTTGAATACTCGAGATGATACGAAGGCTCTTACCGGGTTTGTCTCCGTAGATCAACAAGGTTTCGTTACCCGGTAGGTTTAGGCGGACTGCCTTCTCGTAACATAGAATATCGGCACGATGGAGACTCAACCAGTCCATGCCCACAATAACATCGAAACTCTTGATAGCTACTGGTATGAGATCGATTGGGAATGAATGGTTATCTAGTGTGACGGTACAACCTATGTAAATCTCGTTAGAACTCTCTGTCTTTCCGTTGGCCATTTCTATGACGAAGGGTTCTTTTAGTGCTTGCGGTGCTTGATTAAATAAGTGTTTAAATTTGCGGTTTACGAAGCTCCTCTCTGCCCCACTATCAAATAGGATACAAGCATAAGAGTTATCGAGAAGGAACGTACCCGTGACTACTGTGGGGTCTGCCACAGCTTCATTGTGGCCAATAGCAAGTAGTCTTCCAGCTCCTCCCGCATTCCCAGCTTTCGGACAGTTTCTTTTGAAGTGTCCTGTCTCGCCACACCCATAGCAGGCTTGACTCACTCCTGCACTGGGAACTTGGGTGATGGGTTTGGGTTGTGTTCTGCAAAACCAGGCGGTATGGCCCTTCCGGTCGCAATTAGTGCAGTGCATTTCATGGCAGGGGCTGCTATGATGGAAGGAGCACTTGGTGCACTTGGGTAGGCTCCCTGCATATGGTTTGGCTGGTACAGGGGCAGCAGGAGTAGTGGCAGCATGGACCGCCACGATCTGTTGGTTCTTGGAAGAGGATTGAGCTTATTTGCCCTTCTTTCGGTCCCAACGCTTCCTCTTGTTGTCAGCTGTTTTGGTTGGTGTGGAGCAGTCGTTGTAGTTGCGGTTGGAGTAGAAGGAATCTCGTGATGGATGAGCCTTTGGGCCAATTTCTTGGCACTGTCAAAGGTCGCAGGGTGTGATGCTAGAACTTTCCCTCGATATGGGGGTACCAGACCCCAGATGTATCTTTCGATTTTCTTGTTTTCGGTGGGGACCATGTTGGGACATAGAGTTACCAGGTCGCAAAACATGGCTGTATAAGTCACTATGTGGGAACCCTTCATTTTGAGGTTCCACAGTTCCTCCTCGAGCTTCTGAATTTCGCCCCTCGGGCAGTACTCCCTTGTCATTAGGTCCTTCAGTGTATCCCAGCCCATGGCGTTAGCTGCTACCAGTGAGAGTGATTTGACATGGCCATTCCACCACGTCAGGGCCCTTTCGGTGAAGGTGAAAGCAGCGAACTTTATCTTGCTTCCCTCAGGGCATGAGCACATCTCGAAGATTGCTTCCGTTCTTTCGATCCATTGGGACAACGCAATGATCCCTCCGGTTCCGTTGAAGTATGTCGGTTTGCAGCTGATGAAATCTTTATAGGTACACTCCCATGCACGTGGATGGATTTCACCATGGCTAGAGTTGGTGCCAGTCCCCGTGCCAGTAACACCACCTGAATTTACTTGAGCCGTGGCTGCGGTCACAGCTACGGTCATAGCTGCCTGAAACATCACCGCATCAAACTGTGGAGGGGGTGGTAGTGGTGGAGTTTGATTTGCAGGTCTGCCCCTGGTCGGACGCGGACGAGGCGGCATCTTTTACTGGAAGTTGATAGGGATGATAAACATAGTAAGAATCAATTGTAAGTATGATGAGAGTGTTTCATGGACTAAATCACCATAGTCCAATTATCAGATAGAGGCATAACAATAGAGTAGGGAATCACAAAGGTAAAGACTTTCCCATAGATTAGATAACTGCCAATATTACTGGTATTAATGATGTAAAATGAGTTTTGGGAAAAATGACCTAACAGTAGGTCTTACATCAAACCATAAGGGAAAATGTTGGCAGCCTAGAAACCTAGTTAGAGTACTTTAAAAGATAGGAATGTTTTACAGACAAGTGAAACAGAGACACTGAAGGGAAAGGCTATTCATTTAAGAAGAGAAAGGATGAGCAGATAATCCCCTACTGGCGACGGGCACCCCTTGGGTGAACCCTTAAGTCAGCCAGTTGGTGTTCCATGTCGAGTAGGCGCCACTCGTACACTCGCTGGCCTACGCGATGCTCTATGACTTCAGCCCTAGTCTCAGCTAGTGCCTGAAGTAGAGACTCGCGGTCTCCTCGAGCCCTCTCGTTAGCATCTTCCAGACGGCGGATATTGACATTACTCATCCTTGCGTTGGCGTCCAGCTCCACAATGCGGTTAAGGGCGGTTCTACTCTGAATCTCGTTTCGAGCAACCCTGCGGACCAGAATAGGCAGGACTCTGTCCGCTGTGCTTCCCTCGCTCACTTCGTAGAAACCTTGGTCTCCATTGTATGGGATGGTTGGTCTTGCTCCTGACTCCTTGTCTCCAAAATCTCCACCCACAGAGGTGTTGGGCCTTGAAAAACCGGGCGTTGGTTAGGGTTTGGAGGTACTGGGGGTAGGTTGTTGACCTCTGTTTCAGAGTCAGAGCTATCCGAAAAGCCTTCTGCATGGTGATCATCCAAAGGGATTGGGTGATCATCTTCGGGCTCCTCATCAAGCCATCCACCAATGCCTTGGTTGGGATAATACGGATCGCCGGGGAGATGGAAGCCAGCCATGTTATCTACGCGAGAATAAGGGAAAGAATAGTTAATAGGCGCACTAATCTAAGATAATTATAAGGTGATCGTTATTAGTTAATTCAATACTCGCATAGTGCATACCAGTTACATGCAACCAAAATAGGATAGACCTTCGAATAAGTGACCCTAACTCTAAATCCACAACCAAACAAGGAACAGGAAATAGAGCAAAGATCACAGATTCTAAGTCTATAGCGCCTTAGTCACATGTAACCTTAGAGTATCCACCTAGCAACTATTGCCCTACTAGTAACGACCTTTTTAGTTCTCACATAAGTAATTAACACAAAATACTCCTATAGTATTTTAGGTTTATGTTCTTTTCTAAGTTCTCGTTGTAGTAGTGTTGGTAAGTTTTTAGACTTGTTGCAACACTACAATCATTCTTAGGCACATGCTAGTCACTCCTCAGAAAATATAATTGATCAGGCTATATCCCCCTAAGTTTGACTATATGTCTCTAAGCCTAATTGTGATGTTCAACACTCATAATACTTTTGTTCTCTTCTAGTATGATACTGACCCTGGTATGAAATAGATGTGTATATATACTTAGTTAAATATTTTATTATTTAAAAGTATATATTCTTGGTCAGAGTGTTTTAATCCCGATGCGTTTATAGTTCGTATATCTTTTAAGGGTTGATATACTTGATTCACTATAAACAGTGCTCTGATACCAATCTGTCACACCCCAAAACCGGAACGGCGGAAACGTTCTGGGGTGGAGGACGTCATGTACAGTATCATAACAATGCATAATAGTAAAGACAAGCAACAACATCCATTGCATTAACATAATAGTTTTAATACAAGTGTGTTCTCTATAATATGTAAGACACCAAAATGAATTATCAAAATAAAAGATGAGTCTTGTATGTGCTCCATCTTCTCAAAAGCTTCATCGGTAGCTGTCTACTGATGACCTGCGAATACAAATTATTTTGAAAGAGTTTATCAGCATAAAGCTGGTGAGTTCATAAGTTTTTAGTGTCATTGCTTCTATAAAAATGTTTGTAACAACGTAGTGTAAATATAGTAATTAATTCCAAATGTTTGTAAATAGTGAACTCCCTAGAAAAATCCTATATTTTCCAGTAAAATATAGTCTTCTACCAAGACCCGACTGTTTGTATGTTTGTTCTTTTGTAACAGTAAGAGTTTTCCCCAGTGAGACTATCAGTATGAAAATACAGTTTTAGACTTCACTCATGGAAGGTGATTACAAAATAAATGTATTAGGGGAAAATAATGTTTTCCCTCAGCAGTGACACTGCTGGTCATAAAGTGATAAAATACAGACTCCAGGTAGTACTAAATGTACAATACACCTCGGGGAGTCTAAGGTAATGAAAATGTAGACTCCAGGTGGTATTAAATGAACAGTATGCCTCGGAGATTCTATGTTGCCTTTAATTCTTAATTGGTTAATTAAAGGTTTGAATGTGAACTCGTATGTAACCATGCTGATCGACGGCTGAATAACTGATGACCCTCCAGGTCATATGTAGTGAGGTAACATTCTGTCACCCCTTGGGCTTATCGGCTGGACTGTAGCTAGCAGTCGGGGTGTGGGAGTGTCTGTCCCGTATAGATCTATACACACAATGCCCGCTCTCCCTCCAGGAGACTCTGGTTACAAAGTGATACCATGATGAAGCGTCGTATCGAGAAGTAGTAGGTCACATTCGGTTTATAGTATTCAAAAGGTTGTATGGTATGTCATAGTGTAGTGATGTTTTCTCTTTACTAGTATATAGTATGTTCTCTTGTATAGTGTACAGTATGTTCTCTTGTATAGTGTATAGTATGTATTGTTTCCCACTGTAGTACTCATGTAGCGACTCGTAAATGCACTGACTCTTGTATGTATCTTTGTAATAGTAGTAGCGAGTAGTAATCCCTTAACGATACCTATTATAGTTAAATAGTAATGTGGTTTGTATGCCTTCGTTACACAAAGGCATTGAGCTGAAGTGAAGCTTTTATATCCAACACACACATATATATATATATATATATATATATATATATATATATATATATATATATATATATATATATATATATATATATATATATATATATATATATATATATATATATATATATATATATATATGATATATAACTAAGAGTTCAACGACATTCGGACAAATAACAGGATACCCTAAATCCACAACCAAACAAGGAACAGGAAATAAGGTGAGCTATCAGTCCTAAGTCCTTCAAGTCTTACTTATATAAATATATTAGTGTACATATGAGTTTGAAAACAATGCAAGTTTAAAAGAGTTTGGAAACAGTTTTAGTATCTAAAATTTTAATAAAAGGTTTTGAAACGCTTGAAAACCATAAATTTGATAGTAACTTGAAAGTAGTAGTAAATCTTTCTGTTTGTTCTAGTCATTAATCACATGTGATTAAAGCAATAACTAGAATATTTCAACTTGTATTCCCCCCCATAAACACATTTAAAATCATTTCAAAGGTTGATTAAGGGGTATGAACTCACCTGTAGTGAGTGGTTTGGATTGAAGTGCTGGATAGGATGCTAAGTGTCAAGTGAAGACTTGAGCACACACGGGTCCTATTTAACATATAATGACACATATATGCATCTGATTAGTGTTTAGACAACTAGTTAAGCAAGAAGGGACATCCTAGGACATGGAAAACACCTTGCTTCAAGTGTTAGAAGCACATAGGGTTGCACCTAAGGGTTGTTGGGCCTCTTATTGGAGTTTACGGCCCAAATGGTAAAGCCCATGAGTTTACGGCCCATGGGTTTACGGCCCATGGTGTTTACGGCCCATGGGTTTACGGCCCATGCTGTTTACGGCCGTAAACTCATGTCTTCAAGCTTCCTTTTTGTGTGTTTAAGGTCCTACAAGTTTCCAGGAAGGGTTCTAGACTAAAGACCAAGCCTTAGGAAAGAGTTAAGGGCCATATGCACACAACATTAGGGTTTACGGCCAAGGGAGATTGCCTTGGCCGTTAGCTCTCTTATGGGCACGATTTCTTGGTGTTTAAAGAGTGTTTTTAGTATATAACAAGCTAGGGGTAGTGTACTTACGTAGTAGAAGCTTGAGAGAGTGGTTAGAACCCAAAACACTAGTGTGTGTTCTTGGTGTTCTTGGTGAAATGAAGAACACTTGAAGATCTACCCAAGAGAAGAGATTTCATGGATGAAATCAAGGGTGAATCAAGAAGAAAAGATGTATTAACTCGTTTATGGAAGGATTTATTTACCGGTTTGAAGATTTGGAGCAAAAACTTCAAGATCCTTGAGAGAGAATTCGAGTTCTAGGCTTGGAGAGGTGAAGAATGGCTGAAAATGACTAAGGGTCAAATATATATGGGGGAGTTTACGGCCAGCTTGTGTTTACGGCCGTAAACCCATGAAATTGGCCATAAACTCCTCTTTTGAGGGTTTATGGCAAGGTTGATGGTTTACCACCCCTATTGGCACTTCCATTCACTTATTCCTTTAATGTACTAAGCCCGGAATGCTGAAACAGACTCTAATTAGTGCTAAAAGTTACTAGAAACGAGTCTAACTTTTGATTGGATTGAATGGTGTGTACAAGATTGAAATTTCGGGTTGTCACAAATTACAGTTAACTCCGTGAGTACGAAGTGAATACACCAGGGCTATATACAATGATGATCTAACAAACAATGGGATGTGTGCTTCCGCCTCATTTCCTGTTCCTTGTTTGGTTGTGGGCTTAGGGCAGATTCACACAATCGATTGTTTGTTTACTCTGGGTTTTATATAACTTGTATCCATTTAGTACTCATAGAAAGGATTGTAGAGTCATTTTTACTTATCTTCCATCAAAGCATGAAATATAGGATTTTCTGGAGGAACGGGGGAACTTTTCTAAAAGAACTTACAACTTACATTACATCACCAAAATCTTATGAACTCACCAGCTTAAATGTTGATCTACTCTTTCAAAATAACTTGTATTCTCAGGAAACCAGTAGACAGGTACGCGCACTGGGATTCAGAAGATGGAGCATAATAGCTTCATGTCTTGTTTTGTTATTTACTTTTGTAGTCTATCTTATGTGAACCGCATACTTTGTAAACACTTTCTTTCTAATGAAATGGTTGTTTGTTACTTTGATTACTATGATGCATGTCTTGTGATACTAAACATGACGTCCTCCACCCCGAATGTTTCCGCCGTTCCGGTTTGGGGGTGTGACATAAGATTTTTCTTCACATTAACCCTGATTTTATTTGTTTCTACTACCAATTGAAGGGACTTTGGAAGAGAAGCTACCCAGAATACCTGAAAGATCTTGAAGATGGTAAACTCACCTCATGTGACTCTATTTCAGGTACATCCATTATCTAACTCTATAAGTTCCTTTTTGTAGACGCTTAATACATAATATGATGATCACATGTTGATGGTATTACAGGTTCTAAAAGAAAGAAAGAATCTTAAGCAAGTGAGTTGAATCTGATCGTGTGAAATAGACTTTCGTCGCATGGTTCAATGATCAAAATTAGGAGCTACAACTAAGGAGTTAGGATAATTTTAATAGATTGCTATATATAGAAATATAGTTTTTCTTTTTATGCATTTTAAGGACAAGTTCCAGTTTTCCATTTTTTTAATATAAGTGAAGTTCTGGTTTACATAGTTGCCTCATTTTATATTTCCTTGAAATGACGTAAATGAATTTGTTGATTATTTTTATAATACTATCAATATTAGTTATGGATTTGATTCTTATGATTTTGTTTGTGGTATTGTTATAATCAACAAAGTGAAAAGAAATTTCATCAACAAGTTCCAATTGGACAGAAACTTGGAGTCATACCATTCGAATTGCATGATGCGTGAGAATCTTGTTTATTGGAAAATTATGACTAATTCATTGTTCGCATGTTTATGTGAGGCAAATGAAAGACTAATGGATCTATTATATGTTGATATGAACTCTTTAGATTCACTACAAGGGAAGATAACTCTATTCGTCATGATTTACTGATGTTTCAGTAAATATGGTTTTTGTTTATAAGATTATACAGAATTCTAATAGTTTTGAAAAGTTCAAAGAGTAGCAGAACGAAGAGAAAGAATCAGTTAGGAAGAAAGATAAAATATTATCCAATCTGAAATGAAAGGAGAGTACATTAGTATCACATTTTATGATCATATTTGTAATTGTGGAATGGTATCACAATTAATCCTCAGATAATATCTTTTTGCAATTGTATGACTAAGAAGAGGAATCGACTATTGTTGGAAATGGTTCGATCATAGATGATTCATACTTTGTTCTAATCAAGTTTTAGATTTATGCGCTAGTAACTATAAATCGTATCTTGAAACTAATTTCAAACTAAGAAGGTTGATAACACCTCGTAATATGTGGAGTAATAATGTTTTCCTACTCTAGCACACTTAGAAATGGAGTTGTGATGTTTTTCGTTGATTGAGAAACAAAAGATAAACCGAGTCCTATTTTGTGAAGTGTTTTCTTGTCATAAATTTGCACGAACTCTTGGATATTTGTTTTAACTCGTCTAGGAATGTTACTTGAGAGAGGAAATTATATGTCAAAAATTCAGTGAGATTCGTATTAATCTTGAGAATTTCAAGAGTCAGCCGATAATGATCCTTTTGGTTATCACTAGCACGCAACCTGAGGTTGATAACCTGTTGTGTTTCTCAGTTGGCATATTCTTATTTCTATGTATCTCCAGTTAAGTTAGCAATGCTTTTGATTTCTATGTTTTTCATTTAAAT
The DNA here is from genome assembly GCF_052849685.1 of Lactuca virosa. NCBI lineage: Eukaryota > Viridiplantae > Streptophyta > Magnoliopsida > Asterales > Asteraceae > Lactuca > Lactuca virosa. The sequence goes on along the minus strand of NC_136428.1, from coordinate 329,553,520 downwards.
GTAAAAGTAAAGCATGTTGGTCAGTGAATGTATACTGATCAATATGGGTAAGCTGTTGACAACATGGAAGTACTGGTAGGCCCTTAAGCTGCCAGAATGCAAGAAATAAAAAAATAATGAAGTTCAGTCGACGAAGGAAAACTAATTTTGAATTTGATTTATCCTACACCTTGTCTTGTGACTATAGGTTGGGAATAATAGATTAACATGGATGGAACGTATACACCTTGAAATCTAAGTGGAAAAAGTTTTTGCTCTAATTCATGAAAATGATTATGTGGAAACACTTTCACTGATAGATTTTAAAGATCTGATAAATATCAATATGGATATTAGTTGTGTTAATTGCATTCTCAAATTCACAATATGATTACGGAGTCTCTCCTCATATTTTGAATTGTGAGGAATGGAAAGGAATTGTTTGAAGTTTCAATACATATATCTATAAGTTTTGAAGGGGTTTAAACACACACATATACTATCCAACTAAGGTGTATAAGCCTAAGAATTATAATTTGAGACTTATCGAATCATCGTGTAGCAAAAGGGATAGGGCACTCATACTTCGTTTTGAATCTAAAGGTTTATATAAGATGGTTTAATGGAACTTACTCAAAGACATATATGAATAACATGTTGAAATGTTTCAACATAGGAGATTCAATATATGGAAATGTTATAGCAAGATATTGAACATATATCAAATCCATATTGAGGACATAATGAATCGATTCCCATATGCTTCAGATATAGGATCGATCACATATGCTATAATATTCGCTTATCCTAAAATTTCAAATGCCTTTAGCCTTTTATGAAAATGATTAGAATTTCATGTCACTAAAGTTGCTAAATATGATATTATTTGGGAAGGACCATAGTGGCACGTTTTGGATTACGATGTTTTGTGTTCAGAATTGATGGTCATATGGGAATAAGGAAATGTTTCCATAATGGGAGATGTTTGAGAAGACTACATGTGAGTTGGAAACATTAATGCAAGAGAAGTTTTCAAGGAGTATACATTGAATTTGAGACTTCATTACCATGGAATTGTTTCAAGTAACAAGTTGTAGTGGAACATTCTGTAACATCTAAAAGCCTAATCTCTGTGACTTTGGAACCTCGGTATCAAAGAAGATCAATTCATGTAAAGTTGGAATTGCACTACATCTTGGATAGTGATAAGAATTTGGAATTATGAAATGAGCATCATTGGAGTAATGTCCATTCGATCTGTTCTCAAATAAACAACCATAGAGAGGCATGGTATGCATGTTCATAACATGGCATGACTGATGTTATTTAATTCAAGTGATTAGTTGATTACTCGAAATATTATACAATGAATAAATTCGTAATTATTATGGTGATTAAATAATAGGGATTTATTTGTATTCAGTGGGTATGATACCATAGTTAATTAATTTATTATTGTGTTTCACTTTGCATGTTTCACTTCCTGAATAAATCTAGGGCTATTGTTTGATTTGAATTAGAGTTCGCCAATAGATTTGGAAAGCACACTTTGCTTTTTCGTTCAAGGTTATACTAGCATTTATAGTTGTAGACTTATCCAGGTGGGATACTGTTGGATTAAGGTGTCTTAGCTCACAACTAAAATGGTATATTCTTGTAATTAGAAGAAATGTCCTTTTGGGTTGCCACCATAACCAGAACTTGGTTAGAATGACATTAGAGAGAGAGGATAGATTTATTAGTTTATTATATGATCAAAAATTTCTAATAAATGATTTGATTAATATATTAATTGGAAATAGATATTTGATTTGTTAATTTATTATGTGATTAATAAATTAATTTGAGAATAATTGTTAAATAATTGATTTGTTAATTTATATGATTAATAACAAATTATTGAAATCATCCATGTGGTTTGGTAAAATTTCAGGTTTGATCCCGAACATTTTTTTGCACTAGGACCGTCCCCAAAGTTAATTTTTGTTGCGATTTTTGTCCTTATCATTCATAAAAATACTATAATACCCTTATGAATATATTTTTGATTTATTATTTGTTTTTATTTAAATATAATAAAAAAATATAGTCCATACTTTAAGCTCTCTCTCCCTCTCTCTCTCTCTCTCTCTCTCTCTCTCTCTCTCTCCCTCTCCTACGTACTCTAACCCCACATCTTTACCCCCTTTAACCCGACCTTCTTCCCCAGATCCCACCCAATTCTTGTTGATGCCATTTCTCTTCCCCTGTTGGAGGAACCTCAATAATCGTCTGTTGTTAGAAAATCTACCATCTCCTCCAGAAACCCCCCAAACTCATATATTGCAATGAAATGTAGCAAGAAAATCGAGAGTTAAAATTTTGATGTCGATAGGGACAAATAAAAAAAGGATGGTAGCGATGGTGTTAGGTTAGTGGTAAGTGATAGTAGTGTTCGTTGGAGGTAAGGGATGGCATAAGTGGGGTTAGGTTTTCTGGAAGAAGAGGGATTGAGAAGAGATCGTCGCCCTTAACCATCTCCAACTGTCAACCATGGTTGTTCATCGTCGCTCTTAACTGATGTGAACCAGATCCAACCGATGTAAGAGTTTCAGAAAAGAGGCAGATGTGAACCATCTCCAGCCGATGTATCAGTGATTTTGTAAATTTCGGTGACATCATATACCGTCACCATAAACTCCGATGACCTCCTATACCATCGTCAATGCCTCGAATTCCTTGAAACCATGAGAGCTTCTACTCCTCTGACGAATATCTGAAGTGGAACCGATTTCACATCTCACCAAAACTAAAACTGGAACCACATGTGACCTGGTGTCCTCTAAATTCATGATGACATCGATTTCTAGAAACTTTTTTAGTTTTAGATTGGAGGGCGTGAAGTTTGTTGTCGTTGTAGTGGGTTTTAGGTTTTGTTGAGCATTTGTATTTTAGGTTTTTTTTTTATTTAAGTTTCAGGTTTCAATTTTAGTTTCAAGTTTTAATTTGAGGTTAGGATTTGTGTTGCAGGTTAGGTTTGAGTTTCTGGGTTAGGATTTAGTAATGGTCGATGTTAGTGATGGTATTCAATATCTGGTTTATGGCTTCAACTCGGTTTTTTTATGTTCGGTCAAAAGTATAGAGGTGTTGATGGTGGCGTTTGACAATGGAGGTGGTGGTATCAATTGGGGAGAGAAGGGTGTGGATGGCGGAGTCCACCTTGTTTTTGTTAATAATGTTGAATCAATATGCCCAATAATCATTATTGAGTAACATTGCTAATAATATATGATCCTATAGGGTCACACATTTATCAAGTTGGTACATTTTGTATATTTATTATGAATATGATTATTAACAAATAAAATCAATTCTTGTATTTTAATTAGGGAATAGTAATTTTTTGTGAAAATAATAGTTATAAGAGAGTATAACTAGTTATTATTTCATATGGTATGAAATAATAAGTCATGTACAAATTTTTAGACTAGTTGAATTCTTTTGTGTTTCACCTAAAGACAAATTTTATATTTTATAAACATTGAGTTTATAAAAATTAAAGAACTCTTATATTTTCAAGAGGTATGGCCAAAAATATTAAACAACGAATGAGGTTGCTTGTCAACCTCCATGCTTTGTCTCCCCATGCTTCTACAGGTTAGCATTACTTCAGATTATTTTAATGTAAATCACTTACCTTTTCATTGGTATATGAGAGACTATTTTGCATGAGTTTTTAGCTAGTTTTTCTAGTGAAATCACCTCAGTCTCCCTATGGCCGAAACTCTCCTCCTCTAGCTCTTCTTCTTGTCTTTTGAAGATTGTTGCAAGATTAGAAGCCTTCTTGAGTTGTCTCATTTAGTGCTTATTTGAGTTAATCACTTAAAGGATTAAGACACTTAAGAATACAAGAAGGAACTAGCATTCGAAGTGCATTACTTTTGATGGTGGATACACACAGAGAAAATCATGCTCTTTGATTTTTTACTATCTTCATCAACACCTCAAAACCAAATGGGTTTAAATGCTTCAAAGGTTATCATTCTAAAAATTCTTTGGGTTTTTTTATTTCATTCCAACCTCTATAAATAGATCCTCGATCTTTTGGTTTTGTTATAAACTAAATATAAACTTGTTGTTTTTAAAAGTTTCCGTTGCCGGTTTTTGTGAAAAACAAACTTATATTTTGTATTAAAACTCATCAGTAGTATCAGAAACATCTTTTATATGTTAAATTGATTCTTTATGTTTGATAATCTTTGGTTTTTGGAAAAGAAGCACAAATTTCGTTTGGTTAAGAAAAATTCATATTTGTCTTCTTTGACAACTTCTTGGTTAAAATTGTTTATTTTTATCTATAACCAAATTTCATGCATTTTGGTTATATAAAAGTTCCCTTAGAAAAACCAAAGAGGTGTTTGTTATAATATTTGATATTTTTTTGTGTATAAACAAAGAGGTGTTTGTCATAAGATGTGATAGATAAATAAGTATTTTTTTTTTAATTTGTTGATTTGTTGTAATAATTTAGTTAGACTAGTTGTATTTTCTTTTAAAATGTAACAAGATGATGAAATAGCCTCCTTGAAGAGGACTTAAACATTTAAGACCATAATCCCAACCATAAGCTTCTACTTTTGGTTTTAGGTTTAATTATGGTCTTAATGGTTTAAGTGTTACAACTTTCACAACATTAAGATTTGAAGTCCTTTGCAAGCAAGAGTTGACTTGACAAGTGGGACTTTGAAGACCTTTTTGAAGTGTCCCTTAAATCGTTTAGGAAATACTTAATAATGAATGTGATGTCTCACAAAAATTATTACTAGACATGGCTTGGTTTATATACATTATAATGCATGAATGTGGTGTTTCTTTTTATGCTATTGTATGTTATGTTTTGTGTATGAAAATGTGTTTTTCATGTCAAACAAAATTTTAACATAAGATAATATCACTTGGAGTTTGAGTAAAAAATATTTAAATGATAACATAAGATGTTTATAAATGGATATTTATAAAAACGTTTTTACTGGTTACCGGTTTATCGGTTAAAAATCAATTTTTTGTTGAAAATAGTTTTATTGTAAACTTATAAATACCCAACTTTAAAAATATTTGAAATGGTTTCAAATATGTTTAAACATTATATAAACTCAATGTTTTTATAATAAATAAGAAGTTATTATTAAAAAGACTAAAATCGATTTATAGCGTAATAATGACAAATAATAAAACTAGTGATTATTTTTTGCATCGAAACTTAATATATCATATTTTCTTTTAAACATAATGCAACATGTTGATATTATGTTTCATGCATGTCAAATGAGATTTAAAACATAAGTATCATCACCAAAGTTTTGGTTTATCAAAATATGACTTTTATCATAAGATGCATAAAATTGAGTTTATAAAATAAAATGATTTTATTCTATAAATTCATTAAGTCATAATTTTTTGATTGTTAAAAGGAGTTTTAAAATATTGTTTTGATAACTCATCCAAAACTCCAAGTCTTAAATATAAAATGAAGTTTTATTAAGACTATTAGCAGTTCTTAAGAGTGATCTACGACTAAACTTTAAAATAGCGGATTTAGTTTATAATTGATCACGGCTAATGGAAAATAAACTGAAGTTCTATTTGGCACCTAAAAGAACCTCATAACAAGTTATATGAATTTTACAAAAGGGTACATGAATTGTTGGACGCATGCAATATTCATGAGACCATGTTTTTATAAACTATAATTGCAAAACATATATAAAACCTTTTTCTAAAAATACAAGTCATTGTCGTCATTTTGAAGAACACTCGTTATCATTTGTATGGTCTTAGTGTCATAGGGTCACCTGGTCATTAGGATTTTCTTATGATGATCAGGACAGTTTTGTAGTTTCTTGTTTCTAAAGGGTCACCTTGTCACTGGTTAGTTACAATACTGCAAGTTATTTCAAGTAGGATGATTTGATCGGAATCGTGTGTGATAAAAGTCACGTAAGCATGAGAGGTCTGAGGCATAGATGAGATAAACATGCCAAGTTAAGCAATAATTGTTTAGGATCCCATAATCTAGGAGTTACATATCATAAGCAATTGGTAATCGCTACCTATCGAGTTTGATTAAGTTTATGGGATAAAGGTCGCCTAACCATTTACTTGCTTCTTTACTTTGATCCTAGAATTTAATAAATTAATGTTTTAAGAAAAAATAAAAGGTATCAATTTTTAAAGACTAAATATTGAAAATATGAAATGAAACTTTGTTAAATTCTATTGATAACTGTTAATAATTTTACGCCCTGCAAAATCCCTCTCTTGTTGAGTTTCAAGAGATAGTAACATTTGATGATTATAATTTCTATAATTTGTATAATATCTTGAGGTTCTACCTTAAGGATAAATATAAATTATATATACTAAAAGATCCCATACATGAACAACCTCTGCAAACCAGTTAGTTTGATCATAATGCTTTGATGGAAGCATTATTCTGATGATATTGATGTGTCTCACATTATACTAGAGTAATAGGCCTTGACTTACATAAAGTCTTGGATAATTATGAAAGATATCAGATTTCTCATCAAGTAAAGCCGATATTCAATCAGAACACTCATTAAGTACATCAAGTCTATTGAAGCATTGAATAAAGGAAGTCTAAGAGATTGCGTACTCAAATAGACTTATAGTTCAGTTAAGGGATATACAACATGAACCCAAAAATCAAGAAATGATCTAAATGATTGATGTTGTTTCTATTGGGGAAGAAATTGGACATTAAAAGAGAAATTACTTCTCTAATCTCATCGAGTTGAAGAAGTATGACTCCGACAAGACTTCAATATCTATATGATAGAACTATTTATCTTTCCATCAAATACTTGAGTATGCTATACTTCAGGTGACACTAATAATTGATATTATGTGCTGCTTATTGGAAGAAATAATCAACTGATTACAAACGAATGATATTTCATGCTAAATATATAACAAGTGATATTATAGTCTTTATTTAAACAATATATGTTTTGTACCTATTCTTATAGGGACATGTAACAGTTGTAATTCATGAATAAATCTAGATTTACTTATCATTTAATGTATGTTCACATTCATGTTCTGAAACGATGTATTTTGTGTTAAAGAATATTTTCTCATAATGTTATTTATGAAGTAAATCTATAATCTTTCATTAAATTGATGGTTCTCATCATAACACCTAAATAATCAAATGATATTTTGATTGAAACTTATGTATGTCATTATTACCATGACTATATAAATATGAAACACATATACCAACTTCAAAAGGATGGAATTTTTAACACAAATGAGCTTGATTCATTTGATATATGTGAATCCTATTTATATGGGAAGATGATTCGCAAGTGTCTTTATCTATTAGTAGTTAAAGAAAAAAAAAGGCTTGAAAAAGAATTATACATAAGTGATGTATGTAATATTTTTTCAATCCATGAATAGAGTTTGTGATAGTTTCTTAGTCAATTTCATTAACGACCTTTATTCGTTATTGTTGAAACATTTGATTTGCTCAAATTGTTTCATAGTGAAGATTGAAATAAAACTTAATGAAACTATTATTAACCTTTTGTCGTGATAAATAAAATGAGTTTTGTAAACCAAGTCTTCTTGGAACATCTTATGAGTTGTGGAATCGATTCACAACTCATTCCGACAAACAACAATCACTCATCATTAGTATGGTTCTTGTGACAAAGGATCACCTGGGCACTTGGATCTATGTTTTAATATTCGAGGTAGCCTTCATATTCTCTAGTGGGATAGGGTCACCTGGCCACTAGTTGAATGTCGATAGTACAAGTTTTTGAAGAGGATAAAATTATATATTTGAGTCTATTATATGATGTTTTAAAATAACTATTTGGAATTATGCTCACTGCAACAAATATATATTAAATATATATATTTTCCAACCAAAAAAGTGGATTAAATACTTTCATTAAACTAAGGGTGTAATGGTTTATCCTTATCTAAAAGGTATGGAGTTATAGATCTTATGTTAGACAACAAGCTTAACCACTCTAGCATCTACAAATTGCATTTATGTAGACTATCCTAAATGATTGTTTAGTATGAAGTTTCTACTAATCCGAGTAATTGTCATTCCATAAGGAAAGTTCTTAGAAAGTTCTTTTTCTAAGTGGGAGCAACTTTTAACATTAAGAGCTAAAGAACGATAAGCTAAATGCATCATAGTTTGGAACTAGTAAGTTTTCAACTGCTGTTGAATCTGCTCAATAGTTGATCGGAAACTATTAAAACACATAGAGATGCATTCATGTATGATTACAAAGTATGGGCTTGATTAATCTTCCTCGATATTTTATGAATATAATGAGTAAATGGGTTTTCAAAGGAGAAAACATATATGAATGTAAATCTTTCCAAGATTTAAGCTAACATCTCAAAGTAAGAATCTTCTTTCATATAAGATAATTACATAGAGTGATTTGATTATAAATCAAGATGACTCTAGTGTTTTCTACAAAGCTAGTGGGAGCGTAGTAAAATTCCTAGTCTTATATGTAGTCGATACTAATACCTGTAATAAAGATCCATATAGATAGATCATGGCAACTTAAAGGATTAAGTAAAATTGCATTAAAGGTCAAGGATTTTAAAGAGATTAAGATAAAAGATTCTAAGAGAGTTTATCTTGTCAAATACCACATGATATAATTTTGAGCAAAATCCTAGTGCAAATGTTTTGAACTAGATAACATGATTGTATTCCATATGTTGTTGTAATTGGAGTAATCATATATGTCATCATTATGCATGAAAGCCAAATAAATCATATGCTTAGAGCATGTTGAATGACACCAGCATGATTCTAGAATAAATCATTGTGTGACGAAATGGAATATTCTAAAGTGCTTGCGAGAACTAGAGAAATATTCCTAATCTATGAAGTATTTGAAAGAAAGTTATGTTTAAAGTTGGTACACATGTGCTAAATTTTCAAATAGATTAAGATGACTCTCAGTCACAATCGGTCGTTTCCTCATTATGAATGAAGAGAAATTTACATGGATAGTGGTTCCATGTAGATTTTAATTATAGTTACACATCAGAGTTAGAGTACATTGTGGTTTGGAGAACCACATACTAAGATGCTTAAAGTATAGTTCATTATGACAATGAATAATCCCATTACGCTAGTATTGGTATCTAATCATATTTAAGCATCTAATACATTCTCAATAGTTTTCTTCATATATGAGTTATATATATAAAACTGAAAATGTTTGTATTCGCAAAGTTTATACAAATCAAGTTTGTCAAATTTACCAAACAAAGATCCTTCATTAGCTAAAGCATGTAAGTCAAGTTGGTGCTATAGGGCCTTGTTGATATAATAGATGTATTTGATTGAAATTTATTATTTGGATATTGGAAAAGTAAAAGCAAAATATATTGTAATGAATTGATATATTGGATATGAGTCTTTCATTGAACAATTGTTGTGTTCTATATTAGCAGGTTTAAATCCTTGAATAACTACATTATTCTAAATGTCCATAGTCGTTCATAGTTGTGGGAGCATCTATGAGGTAAGACTAATCTTAATGGATTGGTGGATTCTCATGGAGATGAGAATAGAAAGAGTTGCTACTAAGTTTATATGTACTTGATTAAGAGAACATGTATTGGACTTGACCCGCATCAAAATCACTTTATGGATCTTAGTCAAGAGTGATGTTTTGATCAAGGTTGTGTCTTTGTATTCTTAAACCTGAGATACATATTTAGGACTTGAAGTGTAGGAATTGTTGTGCTTTGACATGGTTTAACGTTGTTCCGTAAAAGGCAGTCATAAGGGTCATTGTTGGGTATAACATGAACTACATTGAAAGGCTTATGTAGTCAAGATGGGATTTGTACCTCTTATTCGTTGAGAGTTAGACATATAAGGCGTTAATCAAAGTTGAACACTAAATGAGATTGATCGTGATCCATATCTCATGTTCAACATGATGTCTGAAACAAATGAATAATTGATACCACACCTTTAATAACAATTGTATCTTAGAGCTCCTAAATTGGCTGTTGATGAGATGACATCCCTCATATGTTGTTAGGGGCAGTAGCTTGTTGCTAGACGTCAGCTACTGTCTGTGTAGTCTATAATGAATCTTGTGAAAGATTGAGATTGTTGAATCTATATGCCCAAAACTCATTATTGAGTGACATTGCTAATAATATATGATCCTATAGGGTCACACATTTATCAAGTTGGCACATTTTGTAAATTTATTAGTAATATTATTATTAATAAATAATATCAATTATTGTATTTTAATTAGGTATAATTATTGTTTTGTGAAAATAATAATTATAAGAGAGTATAACTAGTTATTATTTCACATGGTATGAAATAATAAGTCATGTACAACCTTTTGGACTAGGTGAATTCTTTTGTCTTTTACCTAAATACAAAGTTTATATTTTATAAACTTTGAGTTTATAAAAATTAAAGAACACTTCTCTTTTCAAGAGGTATGGCCGGAAATATTAAACAACGAATGAGGTTGCTTGTCAACCTCCGTGCATTGTCTCCCCATGCTTCTAAAGACTATCATTACTTTAGGGTATTTTAATGTAAAGCCCTTACCTTTGCATGGGTATATACGAGAGTGTCTTGCATGAGTTTTTGGCTAGGTTTTCTAGTGAAATCTCCTAATCTCTCTATGGCCGGGTCCCTCTCTACCTCTTCTTCTTGTCTTTTGAAGATTGTTGCAAGATTAGAAGCCTTCTTGAGTTGTCTCCTTTAGTGCTTATTTGATTTAAACACTTAAAGGCTTAAGACACTCAAAAATACAAGAAGGAACTAGCATTCCAAGTGTCTTACTCTTGATGATGAATATACATAGAGAAAATCATGATCTTCGATTTTTTTCTATCTTCATCAACACCCCAAAACAATATGGATTTAAAGACTTCAAAGGTTGTCATTCTAAAAACTCTTTGGTTGTTTTTATTTCATTCTAACCTCTATAAATGGATCTTTGATCGTTTGGTTTTGTTATAAACTAAAAATAAACTTGTTATTTTTAAAGACTTCCGTTGCCGGTTTTTGTGAAAAACAAAATTATATTTTGTATCAAAACCCCTCAAATAATTTGTTCAAATATTAATAAAATATAAATAAATAAGGGTATTATAGTATTTTTAGCTCTGTTAGCGACGAAATTCGCAACAAAAGAATACCATAGGGATGGTCCCAGTGTAAAACAAAAGTTAAGGACCAGACGTGCAATTTTGACAAACCACATGGACAATTTCAGTAGTTTGTTCTATGATTAATACATTTATGTGAAATCAATTCGATTTGAATAGTTATTAAACCGAATTAATATGGAATTAATTCGGGATTAATTGGAATTAATTAACGGTTCAAGGGATGAATTGTAATTGTTCATAGTTGAGCAAGGAAAAGCAATTCTAAATGGTTCTATAAGGTGGACGTTTTTTGTGGGGCTTTTAGGGTATCTAGAAGCTTCCTCAAGCTGATAAGGATAATTGTCTTGAATAGATAAAATTTGAATATTTTATTATTCAAATCAAGGTTTATCCTACAGGTCCCTAACTATAAATACCTTCCACTGGGCATCAAATTTGGTGTTTCTCACTTCACAAAAGGTTGTGTACGAAAACTTGCTCACCTATCAGCTCTCATCTTGTCTTCTAGTTCTAGGGTTCGGGTGTGTACCAATAGAGGGATCATCATTTTGGTGTTAAGCTTTCCAAGACCAAAAACTACAAGGGATTGAAGTGATTTGTTTACTACAACAAATCAAAGGTATGTAACCCTAATTCTTGTATTTTACTTATATTATGGTTTATCTATTTATGTTGTTCATAGTATGTTGCCTTCAAAGTGTAAGACATAGATCCGTATAGGTTGTACGTGCCCTCTTAATTGTTATGTATTTTTTATGCATTGTACATATTTTATAACTTCTAAAACCCATCAATAACATCAAACAAAACAAATTAGACTAAACATATGCACAATAGCATGTAATTTTACATACTTGTGCCTAAACAACCACAAGAAATTGACTCATCTATAGTCTAAGTTATGTGGAGCTATGAATAGAGGAAGAACATCTTTAAGCAAGCAATCTAGCACCCCTAAAATATTACTTAAAGAGCTGATCAGAAACATAACATACATTAAAAATGGCTCTATTCAGACAAAATGCATGTCTTGGCCTGATTAGTTTTCATTGCTACATCGTGGCACTTTGATATCCACATTCGGGTCTGAGTGTTAGACAAGATTCAGGTCGATCAATTCCCCCTTCGCCACGACGTGGAAAATGGATGTCCACGTTGTGGGGACTGGCAGTTACAAAATTGAAAAAATTGATTGATTGTCCTCTTCTACTTGGTTTGGGTCTGATCAAAACCACTATTAAGATGATCTTAACACCTTAAGACCATATCCAAGAGCCTAGAACAATTGCGAAAAGAGTAGGACCAACCAACACAACAAAAACAAAAATTTTGCATCATCCAAAGTTTCCTCTTGTGTGGGGTTTGAAGGAAATCAAAATAAAGTAGTGGAAAATATGTTTACCTTCCTAAAAATCCAGAAATTATTCCAAGAATATGTTTTCTAGGAGAATAGCTTCAAGAATACCACCAAGAATCCACCAAAAAACCAAGACCTTTACTTCTTCTTCACTTGCTTCACACCAACACTTCAAAGAAGGAATGTAATCCAAGAAAATCCTTCAAGGTAGAGAGGAGGCTGCCAAATACGGATTAATCCTGGATTCTAGGGTTAAGATGGCTTAAATACTTCATAAGTTTCAACATAGTCCCCTTAAGTGTGAGAAAATGGCCCCATGACCCATGTATATGATCAAGTATCATTTTTTTGCACTTTAGCCCCTCGAAGTTAACTTTAGCCATAACAAAAGTAACTTAACAACAATACATAACGAAAAACTAACCTCGATAACAGAATGAGAATGTTTGGGTCGTTACAAATATACAGAGGGATTCCATACCTTAAGTCCCACATACATTTCATATTATTACGAATCATCTTTTTTCTTTCTAGATTCCATGCGTTGACACACCATCACCATCATTTCCTCCAAAGTCTCCATGAATATTTTGATTGAATGCACTGTCCTTCGTTGAACGCCAAACATCTTCATTAATTCCATGCATATGATCATCCATTCTCACATGCCAATCATCATATTGATTATGGAAATTCATGGAGCATGAGTATTTGAACAAACATAATTTGCATAACTCATAATTGCTTGAATTTTGCTTGCATTAGTTTATTTACAAGATTCAGTTGGCGGAAACAAATGAAACTTTTGAGTGGAAGAACAAAATATGATTCTGAGAATCGACATAGATTAAAACATACAATGAATAGAATCAAACTCCAATAGAACAGTCCAGACCCTCTCTGATACAAATTGTTTAGACACTAATCAATCAAAACAACACTAACAGTATAAGTACATAGCAAATCAAATTGAACAATACATAATTATATTCATTTATAGTTTAATGATTACAGAGTTATTATAAGATTTAGAAAAAGCACCACTTAGTCTTACGCTATTAGAATAATGACATGAATATAAAGTATGCTTATAGATGAATGATCCCATTAACTTTATATATCAAATTGGGTTACACCATATCAAGGAATCTTCAATCAAAGAACGAAATATACGAGATGACACATAAATGAAAATAACAAGTACACATGCTAACATGCACTAGAGTGTATAGAGTAAGAAAGGAATCATTGGTACAATTCAGATACAAAAAACGTTCAGATACAAATAAAAGGACCTACAGAAAGTGAATCTATGGATAACAAACTGATCACAATAAAATAGACCTAAAAAGGTTTATGGTAGAATTTCTATGCCTGGTAATTGGGATATGAGAAAAATTATCGACCACAATATAAATATTATTGCATAAAGGAGAGGGATAGATGATTTTACAATAATGGAATCAATATTTGTAACAGCCCAAAACCAGGAGAAAATTTTTCATTTTTAGTTAAGGTTTATAATGATGAGTTTGATTCCAAATTCCATTACATAATCATCATCATATCAAATCATCAGAGTGACAATAACAATAAATACAGAAAACTGTGGGGAGTGAATGTTGCGCCATCAAGCCTGGCTCCTTAGTACCGGAAGTACCTGAAACCACAATACAAATTGTAAGCAAAAGCTTAGTGATTTTTTCCAAAATACAACATACCAAACATACAATTGGGCCAACCCTTGGGGTACATTCCAACCCAATAAGCAAGTATGGGCCCCGCCCTGAGGCCTCGACTTGGAGTATATTTCAACCCAATTATATGATAGTAGGCCCCGCCCTAGGGTGTATTTCAACACGATCATACCATAATGGGCCCCGCCCTCACGTATATTTCAACCCGACATGCTATATTGGGCACCGCCCTAGGGTATATTTCGACCCGACATGCAAACACAATACATATCACACAACAACAAGCATACTACTTAACTGAATAATGGGTCGGCCTTGGTGCCTTTAACCCATAGATACAAGAAGGAGACTCACCTTAGTCTGTTGATAAATACTAACTGGTCGACTATTGATCCGGGAAAACCCACACTGAACATACACAAATTACCCTAATTAGGAATAGGTTAATAATCATGACTATGGGCCTAAATTCCAATCCAACTCTTAAGGTTAAGTCCCCCCCCCCTTCACCTTACCCTTAATGGACTTAATCATTCCTGGCACAAAGCACAATAATGGGCCCTAAGGCCCAAAGGCCCAACTCGTAACACTTAAGGCCCACAACAAAAATCTGAGGCACACGTACCCGAAACAGGACAAATCCCAAAAACTAGCTAAGGCCCAGTAGTCACAAAAGTCCAATAAATTGTTCAACGACCCACTGGGCGTACGCGCGGTGTAATACCAGTACGCTTCGCGTACTCGAATCCGAAGCAGTACGCACGACGTACATCTTAGTACGCCCAACGTACTAAGCAGTTAAGCACTTTCAGCCATTAAGTGCTTAATCCATGCAGTCTCTCACTCCAACTTACATATCTCGGTCATTTAATAGATCCTAGAGCATAAATTGGGAACTTTATGCCTTTGCATGTCTTATGGGATCTCAACATCCAATTTTATCCATCAAGACTCACTTTAAGGACCTAGATCGATGCATGGTGCCATAACAACCATCAAGATAACATTTATATGCCTCTAACTGTGACATCCCTTAATTTCTCGGCCAGAAAAGAAGGATTTAATTTATGCTTTTTAAAATCAAATCAGAGAAATCTTTATAAAAGATGTTGCGGAATTGGTCCCCAAAACAAAATATGATAAAAGTTAGACAAAACCTTTCTTTAAGAAATATATAATTTCCTTTTATATCAAAACCTCGGGATCTCATGTTCCGACACAGATCAAAAGCAAAAACAAGACATTATAAGCCTTACAACAGTTATTTATAACTACTAGCCTATAATTCAAAAATCACTCATCATCATCATCCGACTATACTCGGGGTCCACTACCTGGAATATAAAAAAAAACTGAGTGGGTCAGGCTTGGAAGCCTGGTGAGTATATAGGGTTTTCAACCCACAATAAATAATAAAATCTTTAAGTTTATCAATCAACAAATAAGTTATCATTTTCATCAACCAAAAACAACCCTAATTACCCATTCCCGTTATCCTCACCCTACGTCCCTAAAACAACTATCACAAGGGACCTAGCCTAAGGATTTTCATTAGGGGTGACAACTTTGCTTCGGGGGTTCCTCAACAATTATGTCAAATAAGGCAACCTACATGGTGACAACACTGCTTTCCTCAGCAATTTATGTCAAATATGACAACCTAACACAAAACGACCAATAAGGTGACAACATTGCTTTCTTCAGCAATTTATGTCAAATAAGGCAAACATCGGGGTGACAACATTGCTTTTCTCTCAGCAATTTATGTCAAATAAAACAACCAATAATAGGTGACAACATTGCTTTCTTCAGCAATTTATGTTAAATAAAACCACCTGACATAAAGCAATCAGTATGGTGACAACATTGCTTTCCTTCAGCAATTTATGTCAAATAAAACAAACACCTGGATGACAACATTGCTTTCCCTCAGCAATTTATGTCAAATAAAACAAACATCGGGGTGACAACATTTTTTCCTTCAACAATTTATGTCAAATAGGCACGAAGTCACATCGTCGCCAAGGTGTATACAACAGGCACTAAGTCCATACATGCCAACATACTAAATCCGTAGCTACCAACGTACATCTATACTGTACTTCTATCCCTCATACTTTATCTACCCATGTTTTACCTAACATATTTGAAGATAAAATATATATACATTTTAAATCATTTTAAACATGTATAAAACATTCATTCAACACCCATCTCGAATAAACAAACAACATATATACACATAGCACGTATTTTATATAAAATACTTCATATCTATGTGTAGGATGAAAGTGACTACATACTCACCTGATTTAATGAAAATCGGGCAGCAATTCGTTTCCTAAAACGATCGTTTCTAATAAAACCGGGAGTTTTATTGAGAAATCGGGCTCTGCGAGGGTCGGGCTTCGAAACCGAAAAGATAAATTTTCCGGGCTTCTCGGGCACTTCGGGGCGTATTCCGGGGGTTATAATCGATACCGGGGCTTCAGGGGATGTGAAAATAGCCAAAATATTGAAAAAGGGGCCAAAATTGCCAATTTTCCAAAAGTAAGGAAGATCTCGCAAGCCTTCTATATATAGGCCCGAGGTTCGAACCCGAAGCAGCGAGAAGCAGGCACACGTCGCAGGCTGCGAGGTTCAGAGGCTAAGGCGGTGCGAGGCTCGGACCACCTGCGAGCTTCGGGTTGGTCAGTAGCCTCGGTTCGGACAGATGCTCGCTTCGGATTGGGCCTCCTCCTCGGTCGAATCAGAAGCCTACACGTGGGTCGGATCACATGGGTTGCATGCGAGGATCACGTGGCTTCTTCGGACACCTGTGCGACACGCGGATACTGTTCATGCGAGGGAAGGCAACACGTGGCTCGCATGACTCACCAAGTTCGGACACGTGGCACTCTTTCAGCGAAGGTGACGTGGCCGAAGCCACCTATGCAAAATTTCTCGCTTTTCGTGCCAAAACTTCTAAAATCCATAACTTTCGCATACAACCTCCGTTTTTGACGTTCTTTATATGCACGCGTAGGTAAATTTACGCTCTACAACTTTCATTTAAACTTCGTCGTCTAATTTTGACTTTAATTTTTATATTATTATTTTTACAGACCGGGACAGGAAATCCGTTAAAAATTCATAACTTCTTCATCCGACGTCCGTTTTCGTCAGACTTTTTACCGTTGTGCTACTATTTACGAGACCTTCGATTCTCGTTTAGGTTGTATCGGCTAAAATTCACTCGATCTAAAATTCGAGTTTTTAGCTGTCTACTGCTAAGCTAAAACTTCGAAAAATCATAACTTCCTCATACGAAGTCAGATTTGGGCGTTCTTTTTATCGAACTTCTCGGTTTAACGAATACTACGAGTTTCGTTTAGATCACTAAGGCCAAAAAGTAGTTTATCAAAAACTCACTTTTTACGACATTCGGCACCGTGCCGGTTTGTCGCGAAACTTCGACAGGTCATAACTTCTTCGTTATAACTCGAATTTCGGCATTCTTTATATATCCGTAATCCTTGTCACGGCCACTACATCTTTCTTAATAGATATCGGCTTTATCTAAAATTTAATTTTTGACGCTCGTTTTTTATTCTTAATTAATTAAATCCTAATAATTAAGCATAAAACACATAAAACACATAATTTTCACATAATTCCTTTTCATTTCTCCAAAATGAGTCACAAAGGTTAACCTAGACTATCATGTCAATATTAATGCCTAGCCTAGAAACACGGGCATTACAATTCTCTCCCCCTTAGAATGATTACGTCCCCGGAATCACACACCAGCAAACAAATACGGGTAGCGACTCATCATGTCACTCTCTGTTTTTTCCCGGGTGAGATTTGGCCCATTCGTATGTTTCCAACGAACAAGCACTAAATCGACCATCAGGCGTCACAACTCCTTACTCTTATGGTCAATGATTGCCTCAGGTTCTTCAATTAACCTCTTGTTTTCATCCAACCTTGAAATGGGAATTATGTCGGGCACATCTCCCGCGAACTTCTTCAAATAACACACACAAAAGGTGTTATGAATACCCGCCAGTTCTTCCGGTAATTCTAGCTTGTAAACTTGATTCCCGATCCTCTGAAGAACTTTAGATGGTCCAATAAATCATGGACTCAACTTTCCCCTTCCACCAAATCTTATAAGTCCCTTCCATGGGGAGACTTTATGTAAAACCGAATCTCCAACTTCGAATGATATCGGTTGTCTTTTCTTGTCAGCATAGCTCTTTTGACGATCTTGAGTTGCTAACATCCTTTACTTCAATTCGGCTTAAGTCAACTACTACATCGAACTTGGTTCTCTGAACCACGCAACAAACTCATCGTAGTCGGACTCAATTTGATATGACATCTAGGGTCAGAATAACAATCATCTTCTTAGTCATTACCGAAACGAAGGTAATGAAGTACTCGAACAATAACGGAATCAATTTCTGCTTCTTGGTAACCTTGTGACTTTCCTTCATCCAAGTACGAGTCCTGTGCTTCCAGTAGTATAGGCCTCTACTACCATTCACACCTACTCCTACTCGTCCCAAGTATTGTCTCGCAGTTCTCCAAGTCACCATACAAGAATTTCACATAGTCATTCAATTCATCAGATGAAAAAACTAGGGTTTATATTATTTCTTAAAATAATTACACAAAGGTTCGAGTTTACCCTATACTACGCCTCTAATAGGCTACACCATAAGTTACTAATTGCATTGCTACTTTATATTTGGGCTTTGGGAATATAAAGTCCTTACTCCCGATCCCTTGTATTTCCATCTGCTTCATTAAGGATCATTTGGAATGCCTTTGGTTTTGGTTTTGGTGGAACATTGGGCATTGCTACCTCTTTCTTCTTTGGGCAGTCTTTCGAAATGTGCCCTTCCTCGTTACATCGATAGCACATCCTCTTGTTAGACGGACACTCGTTGGCATAATGCCCAGTCTTTCCACACTTGTAGCAGGTCACCTCTTCGCTACATTTCCCAAAGTGCCTCTTTTTGCACTTCTCGCACCATTTTGCTTCGCCTTCTCCTCCTCCAGCCTTCGAGAATTTTCTTTTCTCGTTAGACCCTGAAGTCCTTTCAAACTTTCTTCTCTCGCCAATTTCAACCTTGCTGGCGGCTCTCCCCTTAATCATATCTTCAACAGACTTGGCAGCCCAGATAGCTGCCTCCAAAGTAAGTGCCTGACGTACTGGCACCGCATACTCCCATGGAAGTCCCTTTGCGTACCTGTCAATTTTTGCCAGCTCATCTGGGACAATACGCAAAGCAAACTCCATTTTGTCTGTGAAGTTATTCGTATATTCATCAACGGTCATACTCCCTTTCTTCAACGTTAGAAATTGGTTTTCTAACTCAAGCACGTTTTGGGCCGAGCAGTACTTGCGCTTAAAGTGCACCAAGAACTCTGCCCAAGTCATTTGCAGTGGCTCATTAGGGCTTAGGGTTTTCCCCAATGTATTCCACCAACGAGCAGCACTACCCCTGAACTGACGTACTGCAAAGGTAGTTTGTAGCTTGCCTTGGCAATCACAAGTCATGAAAGCCAACTCCATTTCCGAGATCCAGTCCATTACTCCGACAGGATCTTCTTTTCCAGTGAAGTTCGATGACTTGCAAGTCATAAAGTCCTTATACTTGCACCCATTTCTCTCCACTCTACCCTCGTGGTTATTCCTCCCAACCACAAGCGGTTCACTATGACCAACCGATCTGCTGTTGTTCCCTTCTTCAGATCGATCGTCATTTAGTTAACGCTGTTCAACAGGAACTGAAGGTTCATCCCTGTTGTTCAGCAACATTTGCCTCAACTCCTCCCTTTGTTCAGCCAACATGGTCTGAATCATAGTTCATACTCCAGCCATAGGGATGGGTTCTGGTGCAGCTCCTACTATAGGCACCTGCTCCACCACTTGGGGTTGAGGTTGCTGATTTCTATTTACATTTCCAGCTCCACTTCGAGTTCTTGCCATTAAAATATATATACCGAATAAGGTGAATTTAGGTCTTTATCCTTGTTAGACATGTCAATTCCCTTATTACTCCGAAACGTTTACATGTTAGTTCTAATCTCGTAATCATACGCTTAGAATCCTACACACATAAGGTTTCCAGATCCGGTCGGCAACAGACCATAGATCCGAACAAATAATGGCATATATGGCAAATATATAACATTTAGCACATAAGGGCACTTTAGGCATCTTTCCTAAAATAAACTAGTGCTCGTGTCAAAAATATAGTAGACACTCATCTCAAAATCATCACTTAGCATTCTAAGTTTAAGCCTAGAAATCCTACAAATTCCTAATTCGCTTAAACAAATGCTCTGATACCAACTGTGACATCCCTTAATTTCTCGGCCAGAAAAGACCGATTTAATTTATGCTTTTTAAAATCAAATCAGAGAAATCTTTATAAAAGATGTTGCGGAATTGGTCCCTAAAACAAAATATGATAAAAGTTGGACAAAACCTTTCTTTAAGAAATATATAATTTCCTTTTATATCAAAACCTCGGGATGTCATGTTCCGATACAGATCAAAAGCATAAACAAGACATTATAAGCCTTACAACAGTTATTTATAACTACTGGCCTATAATCCAAAAATCACTCATCATCATTATCCGACTATACTCGGGGTCCACTACCTGTAATATAAAAAAAAACTGAGTGGGTCAGGCTTGGAAGCCTGGTGAGCATATAGGGTTTTCAACCCACAATAAATAATAAACTCTTTAAGTTTATCAATCAACAAATAAGTTATCAATTTCATCAACCAAAAACAACCCTAATTACCCATTCCCGTTATCCTCACCCTACGTCCCTAAAACAACTATCACAAGGGACCTAGCCTAAGGATTTTCATTAGGGGTGACAACTTTGCTTCGGGGGTTCCTCAGCAATTATGTCAAATAAGGCAACCTACATGGTGACAACACTGCTTTCCTCAGCAATTTATGTCAAATAAGACAACCTAACACAAAACGACCAATAAGGTGACAACATTGCTTTCTTCAGCAATTTATGTCAAATAAGGCAAACACCGGGGTGACAACATTGCTTTTCCCTCAGCAATTTATGTCAAATAAAACAACCAATAATAGGTGACAACATTGCTTTCTTCAGCAATTTATGTCAAATAAGACCACCTGACATAAAGCAATCAGTATGGTGACAACATTGCTTTCCGTGAGCAATTTATGTCAAATAAAACAAACACCTGGATGACAACATTGCTTTCTCTCAGCAATTTATGTCAAATAAAACAAACACCGGGGTGACAACATTGTTTTCCTTCAACAATTTATGTCAAATAGGCACGAAGTCACATCGTCGCCAAGGTTTATACAACAGGCACTAAGTCCATAGCTGCCAACATACTAAATCTGTAGCTACCAACGTACATCTATATTGTACTAAATTCATAGCTACCAACGTACATCTATACTGTACTTCTATCCCTCATACTTTATCTACCCATGTTTTACCCAACATATTTGAAGATAAAATATATATACATTTTGAATCATTTTAAACATGTATAAAACATTCATTCAACACCCATCTCGAATAAACAAACAACATATATACACATAACAGGTATTTTATATAAAATACTTCATATCTATGTGTAGGATGAAAGTGACTACACACTCTGTAACACCCAAATTTTTCAAACAATTTTTCACATTTTAAAAACATAATTTCATTCACAATATTATAAAAATCTCATTGTATCACATAACACTCAAGAAAACATATCCCAAGATCATAAGTATAAAAAGCTCCTCATGTGTGTACTGATCATGCCGGCGCCTTCCCGCGATCCTCACTGGTACCTGAAACACATAACACAAAACACTGTAAGCATAAATGCTTAGTGAGTTCCCCAAAATACCACACACAACACATATTAGCAAATCAAGGCTATAACTCTGTTTGACCCTCTGGTCAATGTGTCTCAGTGGGACCCTCCAGTCCCATAACTCTGTGGGCCCTCTGGCCCTAACTCTGTGGACCTTTCGGTCCCAACTCTGTAACTCTTTAACATACATAGCATAAATCACATAGGAATCACATCATGCAAAAGCATACAAAATACTCTGTCACATAACTCTAATTACCACTCTAGGTAAAGTATAGTGAGAAGACTCACCTCGAGTAACTCGGTAAACCTCGAACTCTGAAATACTGCACTAGCCTTCACCTAATCACATAAATAAATTCTCTAATTAATACAACTTCTAAAGGCTAGGCCAACTCTTCTCTATAAGTTCTCTAAGAAGGGTAAAAGACCATTCTGCCCCTCTAATGGCTCATAAGTCCAAACACTCACTAATCCCTAAAAGTCAACAGAACTCAACAGTCAACATTGACCAGACTCGCCGAGTGCACTAGAGTGACTCCGCGAGTACATGCCTATACTCTTCGTCCCTGGTCCTCCCTGGACTCGCTGGTCAACCCGGTGCTCCATGGGTCGTCACATGTCGCGAGTCGCGGGGCAACCCGACTCGACTCGGCGAGTTCCTCCCATGAAAACCCTCAAAAGATCTCTTGAGGTCAGATCTGCTTCACCAAACAGTAGATCCATCCTTTTAACACTCAAAAGTCACGTAAAGGTGCAACCTTTACGTGCATGCAACCCATATCAAGCCTCAAATGGAGAAATAACACTAGAAATGGCAACCTAGTCTCCAATCCTCCATGAGTCAGCATAAAGCAGAGTGGGAAAGGTTCTCTGGACCTCTGTGGGTCCAGATCTGATGTCATAATCCCAAAATGGACCTCATACTCTCTAGATCTTCCATAAAATGAGGGTAAAAACCCTAAAAGCAAGAAATCCATCAATATAACACGAAATGGGAAAGGTTTATACCTCCAAAGATGATACCACAAGATGATTAGCTCAGATCCAGTCCCCTTCACGTTCTAGATGTGTGCTCCTATCTTCCTTCAAGCCAAACCACACAAAAAGATGAAGAAATAGCCTCCTTTTGCTCTCAACTCTCTTACTCTCTCTCTAGGGTTCCTCTGGGGTGCATTGGCCGCAAATGGAGGCCATAAAGGCCATTAAATAGGGCTCAGGCCCCGGGGATTAGGGTTTCACTTAACAGCGCGGACTCGCCGAGTCCACGCATGGACTCGCCGAGTCCATTCATTTAATACAGTCAGCAAACGTCGTTCCTACTCGGCGAGTTTAAGCGTCTACTCGCCGAGTCCCTCTCTAATACTCAATAAAAATACATAAAATAAGATACCTGGGAATCCGGATGTTACAATTCTCCCCCACTAGAATCAGACTTCACCCTCGAAGTCCTGCTCATCGAACAACTCTGGATGCTGCTCCCGCATCTCCAACTCCGGCTCCCAGGTCAGCTCGGACCCTTTCCGATGTTACCACTGGACCTGCACCAGGGGCACTTCCTTCTTCCTCAGAACCTTGATCTTCCGATCCTGGATCGCAATCGGCCTCTCAGCATTATTCAGGCTCGCATCCACCTGAATATCCTCCAATGACACCACCGCCGACTCGTCGGCTATACACTTCCTCAACTGGGACACGTGGAAGGTATTGTGAATCTGGTTCAACTCCACAGGTAGCTCCAGCCGATATGCTACATTGCCCACCCTAGCGGTCACCCTGAACGGACCGATGTACCGGGGCCCCAGCTTGCCCTTCTTCCTGAATCGGATCACTCCTTTTCCAAGGAGATACGTTCAGGAGTACGAAGTCTCCCACCTGGAACTCAAGATCGGATCGTCGCCTATCCGCGTAACTCTTCTGACGACTCTGGGCCGTCAGTAACCTCTGTCTAATCTGCTGTATCTGCTCTGTCGCCCGAAGCACTATCTCAGTGCTACCCATTACATGCTGCCCTACCTCTCCCCAGCAAATGGGAGTCTGACACCTCCTCCCATACAACAACTCGAAGGGAGGCATACCAATACTCGAATGGTGGCTATTGTTGTAGGAAAACTCAGCCAACGGCAGATACGTGTCCCAACTTCCTCCGAAGTCTAACACACATGCTCGGAGCATGTCCTCGAGCGTTTGAATCGTCCGCTCACTCTGTCCATCCGTCTGGGTTTGGTAGGCGGTACTGAAATGCAGCCTCGTGCCTAACTCCTCGTGGAACTTCTTCCAGAACCTGGAAGTTAAACGTACATCTCGGTCGGACACAATCGAGATCGGTACTCCATGACGCGATACCAGCTCCCTCACATACAACTCTGCCAGTCAGTCGATCACCCAAATTGCATCGCAAGAAAATGCGCGCTCTTCGTCAGCCAGTCGACGATCACCCAAATTACATCGACACTCCTCGCGGTCCTCGGCAATTTGGTGATGAAGTCCATGGAAATTTGTTCCCACTTCCACTGGGGAACCTCAAGCGGCTGCAACTTGCCATGCGGACGCTGGTGCTCGGCCTTAACCTTGCGACAGGTCAAGCACCTCTCAACAAACCACGCGACATCCCTCTTCATACAGGGCCACTAATAATCTTTCTTCAGGTCCAAATACATCTTAGTGGCCGCGGGATGGATCGAGAACCTCGATCTGTGCGCCTCCTCCATCAAAGTCATGCGCGTCCTGCCCGTATACGACACCCAAACCTGACCCTGAAAGGTCATAAGCCCACGGCTATCGGTAACGAACTCAGGTGCCTGCCCAATCACCCGCTCCCTCTTGCGGTTCTCCGGTCTCACGGCCTCTGCCTGTCCCTCCCGAATAGTGTCCAACACCGGAGTCATCACAGTCAATCTCAAGCAAACATCTCGTATCGGGGCACTCTCCGCCCTACGGCTCAGGGCATCAGCTACAACGTTAGCTTTGCCCGGGTGGTACAGGATCTCACAATCGTAATACTTTACCACGTCCAACCATCTCTTCTGGCGCATATTCAGGTTGGGCTGATCCATCAAATACTTCAAGCTCTTGTGGTCCGTGTATATGGTACGCCGAACCCCATACAGATAGTGACGCCAGATCTTGAGAGCGAACACCACAGCCCCCAACTCCAGATCATGAGTGGGATACCTCGTCTCATGAGGCTTCAGCTGCCTCGATGCGTATGCTATCACATGCCCCCTCTGCATAAGCACTGCACCCAACCCTGATATCGATGCGTCAGAATACACCACAAAATCCTCCATTCCCTCTGGAAGGGATAACACCGGGGCTTCGCACAACCTCTGGCGAAGAGTCTCAAATGAGGCCTGCTGCTCAGGACCCCACGAAAAAGTAACGCCCTTCCGGGTCAACCTGGTGAGAGGCACGGCCATCTTGGAGAAATCTTTAATAAACCTCCTATAATAGCCGGCCAACCCCAGAAAACTCCTGATCTCGGTGGGGGTCCTCGGCACCTCCCAGCTCATTACCGCCTCAATCTTGGCCGGATCGACCAATATCCCATTCTGATTAACGAGATGTCCCAGGAACTCGACCTCTCGCAACCAGAAATCACACTTGGAGAATTTGGCGTAAAGCCTCTCCGATCTCAGAACTCCGAGGATCTCCCTCAAATGCTCCTCATGCTGCTCTCTAGATCTCGAATACACCAATATGTCATCGATGAACACGATCACCGATCGATCCAACATCGGTCTACACACCCTGTTCATGAGATCCATGAATGCTGCTGGTGCATTGGTGAGCCCGAAGGGCATCACCACGAACTCGTAATGCCCATAACGAGTCCTGAACGCCGTCTTCTGGATATCCTCATCTCGCACTCTCATCTGATGATATCCAGAGCTCAGATCAATCTTGGAGAACCAAGACGCTCCCTGCAACTGATCGAACAGATCATCGATCCTCGGCAATGGGTAACGGTTCTTGATCGTTAACTTGTTCAACTCCCGGTAGTCAATGCACATCCGATGTGAACCATCCTTTTTCTTGACAAAAAGGATCGGCCTTCCCCACGGCGAGCTACTCGGCCGTATAAACCCCTTTCCCAGCAGCTCCTGAAGTTGCGAGGATAACTCCTGCATCTTTGGAGGTGCAAGGCGATAGGGCGCCTTGGCGATAGGCGCTGCCCCCGGAACCAAATCGATACGGAACTCCACCTGCCTCTCGGGAGGCACACCCGGTAACTCCTCGGGGAAAACATTCGGGAACTCACGCACTATCGGGACCTCATTGACCGACCTTGGTCTCTCTGCACCTACTCTCGTATCCACCACATAAGCCACAAACCCACTACAGCCCTGCTGTAGACTCTGCCTCGCTCTTGCGGCTGAACAAAATGCCGATCCAGAACGGGTACCCTCACCATAAACTGTAAGAACTCCCCCACTAGGGTCTCGTATGGTCACCAGATGTCGCTCGCAGTCGATAACCGCTCCAAATCTGCTCAACCAGTCCATGCCCACGATGACACAGACATCTCCCATAGCAATCGGGACCACATCAATCGGAAACTCAATGCCGAAGATCTTGAGTACACATCCTCGAATCACATCAGTGGCATACACTGCTCTCTCGTCAGCTATGGAAACTCGCAAAGGTCGACTCAACGCCTCTCGACGAGTACTGATGTGCTGACTAAAGGCTAACGACACAAAAGACCGACTCGCACCCGAGTCAAATAACACCAAAGCAGGTACAGAACACATAAGAATTGTACCTACGCATAACACAATATAAGCATAACACCACAATCCAAAATAAGCAGATGAAAGAATACATACCAGCCACGACATCAGGCGCTGCGCGGACCTCCTCCGTTGTCAACTGGAAGGCTCTCCCGCGAGCCTTTGGCACCTCGGCCTTCACTGGACGACTCTCCGTAACTCGCACGACAGCATGGACAGATCCCTGAGAAGCTCCCTAAGCTGACCCTCGCAACTGCGGACACTCTGCCCTCCGGTGTCCGGTCTGGTTGCAGTGAAAACAAACTGCAAACCCCTTGGGGCAATCCTTGGCCATGTGCCCCTCCTTGCCACACTTGTAGCAAGACCCTGCTCTACAAACTCCCTCATGACCCTTGCCGCACTTGTCACAAGTGCGGCCCTTCTGGTTCCCTGATCTCGAATCGGCGGGCTTGGCCCGCTTGGCTGCCGGCTGGGACTGTGTCGGTCGCCGATCTCTCCCCTGAGACTCCGCCTCCTCTCTAGCCTGAGTCTCTAGCTCTATCTCCCTCTTCCAATCATTTGCATGAAGCCCAACAAATGTCCGGTATGACGAGTTCGCCACGAACTCTCGTATGTCCCTCCTCAGAATACTCAAATACCGACTAATATGTGTCTGCTCGGTAGACACGTGCTCAAGGCAAAACATCGCCCTCTCATGGAACATCCTGGTGATCACAGTAACAGACTCAGTACCCTGCTTGAGGGTCAGAAACTCCTGGGCCAAACGTTCCCTCTCCACCGGGGGAATGTACTCATCACGAAACATAGCGGTGAACCTCTCCCAAGTCACTGCGGCAGACTCTGCAGGTGTGTAGTGCGCTGTCACAAACTTCCACCAGTCCTTCGCTCCCAAGCGAAGCTGGTTCAGCGCGAACCGAACTCTCAGATGCTCCGGACAAGAACACGTATAAAAGCATCCCTCAATATCAGAAACCCATCTCATCGCAGCAATCGGATCCTGCGTCCCATCAAACTCTGGTGGCTTCGTGTTGCTGATGTCATAATCCCAAAGTGGACCTCATACTCTCTAGATCTTCCATAAAATGAGGGTAAAAACCCTAAAAGCAAGAAATCCATCAATATAACACGAAACGGGAAAGGTTTATACCTCCAAAGATGATACCACAAGATGATTAGCTCAGATCCAGTCCCCTTCACGTTCTAGATGTGTGCTCCTATCTTCCTTCAAGCCAAACCACACAAAAAGATGAAGAAATAGCCTCCTTTTGCTCTCAACTCTCTTACTCTCTCTCTAGGGTTCCTCTGGGGTGCATTGGCCGCAAATGGAGGCCATAAAGGCCTTTAAATAGGGCTCAGGCCCCGAGGATTAGGGTTTCACTTAGCAGCACGGACTCGCCGAGTCCACGCATGGACTCGCCGAGTCCATTAATTTAATACAGTCAGCAAACGTCGTTCCTACTCGGCAAGTTTAAGCGTCTACTCGCCGAGTCCCTCTCTAATACTCAATAAAAATACATAAAATAAGATACCTGGGAATCCGGATGTTACACACTCACCTGATTTAATGAAAATCGAGCAGCAATTCGTTTCCTAAAACGATCGTTTATAATAAAACCGGGAGTTTTATAGAGAAACCGGGCTCTGCGAGGGTCGGGCTTCGAAACCGAAAAGATAAATTTTTCGGGCTTCTCGGGCACTTCGGGGCGTATTCCGGGGGTTATAATCGATATCGGGGCTTTGGGGGATGTGAAAATAGCCAAAATATTGAAAAAGGGGCCAAAATTGCCAATTTTCCAAAAGTACCCGGAAGATCTCGCAAGCCTTCTATATATAGGCCCGAGGTTCGGACCCGAAGCAGCGAGAAGCAGGCACACGTCGCAGGCTGCGAGGTTCGGAGGCTAAGGCGGTGCGAGGCTCGGACCAACTGCGAGCTTCGGATTGGTCAGTAGCCTCGGTTCGGACAGATGCTCGCTTCCGATTGGGCCTCCTCCTCGGTCGAATCAGAAGCCTACACGTGGGTTGGATCACGTGGGTTGCATGCGAGGATCACGTGGCTTCTTCGGACACCTGTGCGACACGCGGATACTGTTCATGCGAGGGAAGGCAACACGTGGCTCGCATGACTCACCAAGTTCGGACACGTGGCACTCTTTCAGCGAAGGTGACGTGGCCGAAGCCACCTATGCAAAATTTCTCGCTTTTCGTGCCAAAACTTCTAAAATCCATAACTTTCGCATACAACCTCTGTTTTTGACGTTCTTTATATGCACGCGTAGGTAAATTTACGCTCTACAACTTTCATTTAAACTTCGTCGTCTAATTTTGACTTTAATTTTTATATTATTATTTTTACAGACCGGGACAGGAAATCCGTTAAAAATTCATAACTTCTTCATCCGACGTCCGTTTTCGTCAGACTTTTTACCGTTGTGCTACTATTTACGAGACCTTCGATTCTCGTTTAGGTTGTATCGGCTAAAATTCACTCGATCTAAAATTCGAGTTTTTAGCTGTCTACTGCTAAGCTAAAACTTCGAAAAATCATAACTTCCTCATACGAAGTCAGATTTGGGCGTTCTTTTTATCGAACTTCTCGGTTTAACGAATACTACGAGTTTCGTTTAGATCACTAAGGCCAAAAAGTAGTTTATCAAAAACTCACTTTTTACGACATTCGGCACCGTGCCGGTTTGTCGCGAAACTTCGACAGGTCATAACTTCTTCGTTATAACTCGGATTTCGATATTCTTTATATATCCGTAATCCTTGTCACGGCCACTACAACTTTCTTAATAGATATCGGCTTTATCTAAAATTTAATTTTTGACGCTCGTTTTTTATTCTTAAGTAATTAAATCCTAATAATTAAGCATAAAACACATAAAACACATAATTTTCACATAATTCCTTTTCATTTCTCCAAAATGAGTCACAAAGGTTAACCTAGACTATCATGTCAATATTAATGTCTAGCCTAGAAACACGGGCATTACACTAACACACCAAAGGGACTAAGATATAGCATTGCAAGCTTCTGGAGTTGTCCAAACTCACAAAAGAGAATCCATTGACCAAAAAGAACTTATAAGCAAACCCTAACTCTAACTATGAAAGGAGACAACAAGATGTGAGCTTTTTACCTTCAAAAGCTTCCTAAGATAATGTAAATTCAGGATCTTGAAGCCTAACCACATCCAAGGGTTGCGTACCAAGTTCTTTTTCTTGTAAATACACCAAAAAGGCCTCTAAAGTTACTTTAAATCTCAAAGATCACAAACATACGCCCATGCCCTACAATTAGGGCTTTTGCATTGACCACGTACGCACGGTGTACGTGGCTCAAGATGCCGCTTACACATACCCATGTACGCTAAGCGTACACAAACGTACGCCCAACGTACGTGGGGAATCCTTCTGAAAATAAATTTTTCTTCAGGGGTTAAAAGGGAAAAATACATGGGTCAAGGTGTTACAAATCTCCCCCACTTGAACTAGACTTTGTCCTCGAAGTCTGCTCATGCAAATAATTCTGGTTAGTGCTTTCTCATCTCGTCCTCTGGCTCCCATGTCCACTCAGCGCCCTTATGGTGCTGCCATTGCACCTTTACTAGGTTCACCACCTTGTTATGTAGAGTTTTAGTTTTCCTGTCAAGACGCGCGAATGTCTTCTCCATATAACTCAGGTGCTCATCTACTTGAATATCATCCAACGAGATCACCGTTGAATCAGGGGTACTTATTTTCGTAACTGGGACACATGGAAAATGTTATGGATATGACTGAGCTCTTCTGGAAGATCCAGCTGGTATGCAACTATGACCACTCAAGCAGTAATCGTAAAAGGACCAATGAATCTGGGACCCAGCTTACCTCGCTTCCGAAATCGTATGACACCTTTCCAAGGTGACACCTTCAGCAACACAAAGTCTCCCACCTGAAACTCAAGGTCTGAATGACGTCGGTCAGCGTAACTCTTCTGGTGACTATGTATGACCCGCAACCTGTCACACACCAACTGAATCAACTCGGTGGTCCTAAGCACTACCTCAGTGATCCCCATGATCCGATGTCCGACCTCCCCGCAACAAACCGGAGTCATGCACCTCCTTCCATACAGCATCTCAAATGGTGGTCGATCAATACTAGCATGATAAATGTCGTTGTAGGAGAACTCTGATAGTGGAAGCTAAGTATCCCAACTCCCTCCAAATTCTAAAACGCAAGCCCGAATCATATCCTCGAGCATCTAGATCGTCTGCTCGTTCTGTCCAGCGGTATAGGGGTGGTATAATGTACTAAAATGCAGTTGAGTTCCTAACTCCTCGCAAAACTTCCTCCAATATCGGGAGGAGAAACGGACATCTCGATCCGAGACCACTAACACAGGCACCCGATGCCTAACCACCACCTCCGAAATATAAATCTCTACTATCTTTTCTGCAGAAATACTCTCGGCAATCGGGATAAAATATGCACTCTTGGTCAGTCTGTCCACAACAACCCATATCGAATCAACACCCTGATCCGTCCTCTTCAATTTGGTGATGAAATCCATAATGATCTCCTCCCATTTCCACATAGGGATGGGCAACGTCTAAACCTTGCCGCGAGATCTCTAATGTTGGGCTTTGACCTTCCTACAAGTCAAACACCGCTCAACAAACCAAGCAACTTCCTTCGTCATGCAGGGCCATCAGTAGCTCAATCTCAAGTCTCGGTACATCTTCATGGCCCCCTAATGGATAGAAAACTTGGCTTTATGTGCCTCCTCCAAAATTGTCCGCCTCACCCCACCGGATGTCGGAACCCATACCCTTCAACACTAAGTCAATAACACCCAACTAACCCTAGCAAACAAAGTAATTTTCCCTCTAATCCGCTCAGCCTTCCAATTTTCCTTTTTCAATAGCTCCACCTGAGCCTCCTTGATCAAATCCACCAAGGGTGAAGTGACAGTCATCCTCAAACAAATATCTCGGATCGACGAGCACACCGTATTATGGATCAATGCATCGTCCGTCACATTGGCCTTACCAAGGTAGTACTAAATCTCACAGTCATAGTCTTTTACCACGTCCAACCACCTACGCTGCCGCATATTCAAGTTTGGATGATCCATCAAATACTTCAAACTCTTATCATCGGTGTAAATAGTGCATCAGACCCCGTATAAATACTGCCTCCAGATCTTGAGGGCAAACACCACCGTCCCGAACTCCAAATCATGCATGGAGAAATTCGCCTCATGAGGCTTCAACTGCCTCGAGGCGTACGCAATCACATGCCCTCTCTGTATAAGGACAACTCATAATCCTGAAATAGAAGCGTCACAGTAAACCACAAAATCATCTAATCCCTCGGTTAATGGGAGAATTAGTGCCTCACACAACCTTTTCCTCAGAGTCTCAAAGGCCAACTGTTGATTCAAACCCCACCAAAAGGTCACATTCTTCTTGGTCAGTCGGGTCAGTGACACCGCAATCTTGGAGAAGTCCTGAATAAATCTCTGGTAATGCACCACAAGACCCAAATAGCTTCGAATCTCAGATGCGTTTTTCGGCACTTCCCAACGCATCACCGCCTCGATCTTGGCCAGGTCCACCAAGATCCTATCCTGGTTGATGATGTTCCCCAAAAACTGCACCTCACGTAACCAAAACTCGCATTTGGGGAATTTCGCATAAAGCCTCTCCTTCCTCAAGGTCTCTAACACCTCACGCAAATGTTGCTCATGCTGCTCCTTGCTGTTGGAGTAGGCCAAAATATCATCAATGAAAACAATCACATACTAATCCAACATCGACCTACAAACCCAGTTCATGAGATCCATTAACGTTGTTGGTGCATTGTTGAGCCCAAAAGGCATCCCCACGAACTCGTAATGACCATAACGAGTTCTAAAGGTCGTCTTATGTACATCCTCATCCTTGATCCTGACCTAATGGTATCCTGACCATAGATCAATCTTGGAGAACCAAGATGCACCCTGAAGCTGATGAAATAAATCATCGATCCTCGGAAGTGGGTAACGGTTCTTCACCATTAGCGTGTTCAATTCCTGATAATCGATACACATCCTGTGTGACTCGTCCTTCTTTTTCACGAATAGGATCGGTGCTCCCAATGGGGAACTTCTCGGACCGATAAAGCCCCTGTCTAATAGCTCCTGCAGCTGCGTAGACAACTCCTGCATCTCAGGCGGTGCTAGGAAATATGGCGCCTTGGCTATCGGAGCCAAACCAGGCATCAAATCAATCTAAAACTAAACCTGCCTCTCGGGAGGCACTCCCGGAAACTCCTGAGGAAATACATCAGGAAACTCCCGCACAACGGTTACCCCGCTCAACTCTGACATGGCCTCAACCCATGTGTCTGAAACATAAGGAAAAAATCCATAACAACCCAGCTGAAGAAGCCTCCTAGCCCTCGTAGCTGCATGGAGAGCTGGTCCACGCGAAGCTCTCTCACCAGGTTTGACCAGTTGTCCCCCACTTGGGGTTCGAACTCTCACCAAATTCCGCTCACAATCAATCACGACCCCATTGGGCCCCAACTTGTCCATCCTGACGATCACCTTCAACCCCCTCAAGGGGATCAGACTGATCATGTTCATAACACAACCTCGAAATACCCTCGCAGCACTCACAGTATGATCATACACGATCTTCACCTCCAGAAGGGAGTCCAAAGTCCCCGGTGCGTCTCGAAACGTCTTGCTGACTGCAAGAGATACAAAGGATCGGGTAGCCCTCGAATCAAACAAAACTTGAGTAGACAACCCATTGACCAAAAAGGTCCCTATACAAGATCATAATAAACATGAGCATAACAAGAAAGCAACAAAAGATAGATTTAAGTCACATACCAGTAAGTATATCCGGCACTGCACAGGCCTCATGGGTGGTCAACTGAAATGCCCTGCTCTTCACCGTGGGAGCCTCCGCCTTGACTTGGCGGCCATCGGTAATCCCCAAGGTGGCTGGCGCAGGCGCCACCACTGCTCCCCCAAAACAATCTTGGATAATCGGCCTTTTTGTGGCCGGTCTAGTTGTAGTGAAAACAAACCAGAGCCCTCTTGGGGCAATCCTTGCTCATGTGACCTGCCTGACCACAATCAAAACATCCGGGGCCCAGAGATCGACATGCTCTACTGTGCGGCTTTCCGCACTTGGAACATCATCCCTGGCTTGGCTGGCCTCTGTTGTGAACATTGGAGTTCTTGGGCTTCTTGTCCTGACCTACTACTGACTGAACCTGTTCCGGCTTCCACTTCGTCCGGAGCTCCAACTCAATTTCCCGCTAGCGGGCCTTCTCAATCATATCATTCAGGGTCTTGCACTATGAAAAGCTCATGAACTCCCTGATATCATCCTTCAGGATAGCATGATATCTCGTCTTCCTCAACTCCTCATATGTAGCATACTGCGGAACTAGCAATGCCCTTTCTTTGAAATTGGCGGTGATCTCCGCCAGAATCTCCATAGTCTGGTGAAGGTCTTGGAACTCCATCACCAGCTGATGTACCTCAATGGTCGGTGCAAACTCCCGATCAAACCTCTACATAAATTCCTCCCTAGTAATCACTGTAACATCCGCCGTACCAACCGCTCGGGTAACCTCCTCCCACCAGTCCCAGGCTCGGTCCCTCAGCAAGTAGGACGCGAATCCCACCTTTTCCGCCTCGGGAAAAAAGCTCGTGCGCAGAGTATTCTCCATGTCAGCTATCCAGCGGCGACTACCAAATGGTTCCTTAGCACCAAAGAACTCAAGCACTCCACGCACCTTGAACTCCCGAAACGAGGGAGTTCAAGCCCCAATCTGTCCTACGGCAAGATCGGCTCGAAATGACCTGAGCCGCTCCTCCATGATCTTCATAATCCCTCCTTGACGGTAACAAAAATCACCGGGGTAGCGTCAAGGACGTCGCAAGTAACCTCGGCTACGAAAAGCTCACGCAGCCTCTCATCAATCGGATCAGAACCTGAACCTGAACCCGAACCCGAACCAGAGCCCGCTCCTGAACTTGAACCTCCTCGCATAGCCATCACCATCCTCAAACTGAAAATACAACATAGAAAAAAATTAATAAAGAGGTTCGAGGGGATTCTCCTATCACAACTAGCATTTTAGGGCTAGGAAATTCTGTCCATGTGTAATTACCTTCTGCTGTATCTTGTAACCCTATGTATGATATTATAAAATTTATTCATTAAAAAACGACAATTCGAATCAAAACTCACTTGTGCAAGCTCTAAACCTAATTCAATACACTACATTCACTCAACTTTCGGCTTCTAACCCTACCTTCCCGGTTCAAACCTATTATTTGACTAGGATTCGCTTATTAGGCCTAATGGGCCAGTAACCCCTCAACTTGGCTCTTTTGGGCCAAGAATCCTCATTTGGGCCCTAGTTGGACCCACATTCATTAAGCAATAGTATTTTGGGCCACAAGACTCTTTATGGGCCTTAATTGGCCGAAGACCACCAAACTTGTTTCTATGGGCCGAAAACCCACTTAATCAATCATATTGAGCCAAAAACCCATATCCTTTCCCCTTTTTGGGCCGTACGTTCATATGTGGGCCTACATGGATCGAAAATCCCTAATGGGCCAATTCTATATCAAGCTCAAGATCGATGTTCTTCTTCCTTACCTCCTATCTCGGCCTTGTTAAAAAAATGGAAACAAAGATAAAACAAATGAAGAGTATACATGGGGGTGACACCTCATTGTTGTTTAGTGGTAATCCAAGCAATTATCTCCCATAATTCTAAGTTCAAACCATCATGCAATAACTATTTAAATCTCTATCTTCTCTCTCCCTTTACTTACGGCCAAGAAGCATCACCACCACCCTCATTTTCCTCTTCACCCTTAAAGGAAAAACTCCCTCTTCTTTTCCTCTTCTAAAACCGTGGGTATGTGAGTTAGCTCAAGAAGGTCTTCAAGCTTGCAAACATGGTAAGTTACTTCACATCCAAGATGTTTAACTTCACTTTTATGTTAAGATTTTCACTCATGAACACTCTATTTCGTGATTCAAGCTTCCTAGAAACAACCAAGTTTCGAAAACTCTTCCTAAGAAGCATTCAAGGCCGAAATCTCCTTCATTCTTCTCTTCAAAACCCAACTAAAATCAAGGTGAGCTTCATACCCCTCCTTTTTTCGTGATTTACTAACTTTTGTGGGAGAATACAAGTTGGTTTTGTGTGATTTTTGACAAAACGGGTTTCTTTTTGGGCCTTCTCGGTTTTAATGGGCTAAAATGGTTATTTTTCATAAATATGGGCCTTATTTGGAAATTCACGGTTTCATGGGCCTAAAATGTAATTTTTGGCCTTAATGGACTTAAATTGTCATTTTAACAAAAATGGGCCTTAATTGTAATTTTCGGCCATAATGGGCCTAAAATGTCATTTTGACAAAAGTGGGCCTTTAATTGTCAATTTCGGACTTTGTTGGGCCAAAACGGTCATTTTTTATAAAAAGTAGGCCTTGCATGTCATTTTCGATACTAATTGAGCTAAAACGATCATTTTGATATTAAACGGACTATTTGCGACATTTATACTTTAATTGGGCCTTATTTACTCATTTACATGCTTATCGGGCCATGTTTGGAAGTTCATTCCTAATTGGGCCTTTACAACACATACTATGTTAATCGGGTCGATAATAAATATTTGACATGTTGATATAAACAAATATGTTCTTATCACCGATAATTTGAAATCAAAATACATACTTGAAACATTTTTTTAAAAGTGTTAAACGATGAGATACACTATTCGCGTAGATTTAGTTAAGGCTCTTGTGAGACACGCCTTCATTCGTACCTACATAGTGTACACCATAAGTCCTGTAGTTATAACCAGAGTATCCTGGAGGGAGAGCGAGAATTTGTGTATAGATCTATACGGGCCAGTCTAGGGTGACAAATGTCTTACCTAATGCGACGCCTGAAGAACGTCATGACAGGCATATATGCCATACCAAGCATGGTTATAGCGACTCACATAGAGAATAACAAACAAATAAATTTACGGAATACATATACTCCTTTCGTGATACAAAGTACGAACTATACATTTTCATTACTCGGGTCTTGGGGTTAAGACCACACTTTTTCATTATACAGAAAATATAGGATTTTCTGGGAAAATCTCTTTATACATTATCGAACAAGAACACACATGCTTTACTACAAGATTGAAACAAAACTCACAAACTATTTTTACAGAAAATATTGGATTTTCTGGTGTTTATAAATTACTTCAAGACTTTTCATACAAACTTGCTTATGAACTCACCAACATTTTATATGTTGACGCTTTTCAAAATAACTTGTATTCTCAGGAACACGTTAAAACAGGTTGGTCGATAAGGAGTGAAGATTTATGTTGTATTTTTGTTTCTCACCATACTTGATGTTTATGTTGTAATGTTATAAACAAATACAATGATGTAAAACTATGATGGTTGATATATTGTATGTATGGTGATGATGTTGTCTTTGATTCATTCATATACACTGTGATGATATTACAAGATGAAGTCACCCACCCTCGGACGTTTCCGCCGTCTGGTTCGGGGGTGTGATAGATTGGTATCAGACCAATGTTTATAGTGAACTGACATATCTAATCATAAAAGATATGCAACTATAAATACATTGGGACTAAAATACTCTAAACAAAATAAATTACATACCTATGTGTGCATATTAGAATATTATCAAGATAAGAAACTATAAAAGTTTATAGAGGAATTTCACATCGTGGTTAAAACCGGGCAGTTATCTAATCGTATTGGGGGTAAATATAGCCTGATCGACTATATTTATTCAAAATATGACCAACATGTGCTTGGGAGTGATCATGGTGAGCAATGAATCTAAAACTTACCAACCTTGTATCCAAAATTTTTAAGGAATCAAACCTAAGTAATTAAAATACGATAGGAGTATATTAACATGTTGTCTATTCTCTTGTATGTGTATATTTTTGTATAGACACTATGGCCGAGTTTCATCTTCCAGGGTATCCTTATTACACCAACCAGGGGAACGGAGGATGGCTCGAACCCGAGCCAGAAGAGGAGTCGGAGGAAGAACAAAAGGAAGACCCCGAAGAGCAGGAAGAGGGACCCGCAGAACCAGTGATAGAGTTCGAGGAGGAGGAGTTCGATGAGAGTGATGAGGATGACTCAGACGCAGAGTCTGAGGTCATCAACCCACCATACATGGCATGATTTCCAGCGTTCAGGATGGGCCCCCATGGCGCGATGCCACCATGGGCCCATGCATTTGGCGATGGAGCAGACAGCAAGGGGTGCGACCACCCTTTGGCATGGACTAGGGAATGTACAACCTACGACATGGAGGGTCAGCCGACCGTGCACTTGCCGTTATTGTCAGGAGGACACGAGACATTGGAGAGCAGGCCCAGACTACTGTCACTCAGATGAAAGAAATGAGAGCTAGAGTGGAGAACACCGAGAGATAGACTTAGGAGGTAGTAAGGGACTACCAGGAGAGGTAGGCAGCGTTGGAGGCGCAACTACGTGTCACGGAGCGCTAGTTGTCCAAACTTCAAGGAACATCCACTTCATCATCAGCACCACCAAAGACCTCCCACCGCGAGTAGGACCCATCCTACCCGCCACATGCTCTCGATGTTATCTTCTTGGATTTATGTTATGCATGTAGGGTTAACCCCTCGATTAAGTGATTACACTACTCGAGGGGGGTTGTTACGCTGTTTGACTATTATTCCATGTATTGTAGGCCTTATAAAGGCCAAATTTTCATAAAACATGTGCTAAATCCTTGTCATTAATGAAACAAGTGTGTGTTTTATTTGTGATGTTGTTATCTGCTACGAGTTCTATTTTTATTATTTCTTGATACTGTATTATTTCACTTATAAGCACAAATCGAATCGTCAAAACAACTATTAAGTTCTCACCATCATTCTGTTCCATGATAGAAGATGCCTAGAAGACCCATTCGTAGAAATAACAACACGACTGCACCGCCACCACCAACCCAGCCAGAGATGAACGTTGTTTCCTTCCAGGCAGGAGTCTCGGTTGCAGTCACTGCAACATTGGCTCACATTCAAAATGGAAACAATGGTGGCGGAAACAGTCAGGGAA
Organism: Lactuca virosa; assembly: GCF_052849685.1. NCBI lineage: Eukaryota > Viridiplantae > Streptophyta > Magnoliopsida > Asterales > Asteraceae > Lactuca > Lactuca virosa. Next base: position 329,514,507 of record NC_136428.1, on the reverse strand, counting down.
TAGGAACCTCCAGCCAGGGAATGAACCAAGGGTCTACGAAAGTATGCACCTACAAGTATTTCTCTAATGCAAAGCCCCGGACATTTAATGGAACCGGTGGAGTAATAACTTTGAAGCACTGGATTGAGAAGATCGAGTCGGTCTTTGAAATATGCAAATGCCCTGAAGAGAGTAAGGTAAAATTCGCAGCCTGCACGTTTGTCGATCGAGCACTGTCATGGTGGAATGGCCACGTGGAGGCCCTAACACTCCCAGTTGCAAATGCCATGCCATGGGAGGAACTCAAGGAGATTTTATTGGCTGAATACTGTCCTCGTAGGGAAATACAGAAGCTGGAATAGGAATTATGGAATCTTACAGTGCAAAACTCTGATATCGAAGCTTATATCGCTAGGTTTAGCGAACTAGCACTTCTGTGTCCGGGAATGATCACTTCAGAAGGAAAGAAAATCGAATTCCTTTGGGGGTTAACTCCTCCAATTCAGGGAAATGTAATTGCAGCAAACCCTGAAACTTTCGATAGTGCAAAGCGTCAAGCTCAGAAGCTTTATGATCATGGAAACAAGAAAGGTGCCTAAACTACAGAGACTGAAGCCGAGAAGTAAGGAAGTAATAAGAAAACCAGGGAGAACAAACAAAGAGGGCGACAAAATCAGGGATCTTCCAAGAAGCAACAGACTGTAGCAGTCCACGCTGCTACCACGCAAGTCATACCAGTTCCAGCCGCTCCAGCCTCAACCACACCAACTCCTGCAAAGCCTTGCGCTGGTACTTTGCCCAAGTGTGGTAAATGCAACTATCACCACAACGGGGCTTGCTGAGAAATGCAGTGTACCAACTGCAACTGCAAGGGGCACACAGCCCGGTACTACAGGACTCATCCTCAACAAAACCAGCAGCCTAACAACAACAATGTCGGGGCTAGAGTCAACATCAATTCCAAGAAATATATGGCATCCAATTTTCCTAGGCTATAAGGCATTACACAAAGCAGACAATTCTATCACATAATCCCTCAAGGTATCCTTAGCCCTACTCTAGCATGCACTTCACATATCAACAATACTAATCGCAATACATAATCATGGGTAATTTTGGGAAACACTTACTTGAGCTCGGACAATCGCACGCATTGCACTCTCCCTTTTTACTTAAAAAAAATTCAGAAAAATTCGATTCTTTTTCTTTTGAAAAGATTATCATTTCCTCAGTTTAAGTTCCGACACACCCGAAAGTGTGTTCGAATCCCTCAAACCAATGCTCTGATACCAACTTGTAACAACCCAAAAACTAGGAGAATTTTTTTTTAGTTTTAATTAAGATTTACAATCATGAGTTTGATTCCAAAATCCATTACATGATCATCATCATATCAAATCATCAGAGTGACAATATCAATAAATGTGGAAAATGGTGGGGAGTGAATGTTGCGCCATCAAGTCGGGCCCTTCCCCTTAGTATCGGAAGTAGCTGAAACCATAATACAAACTTTAAGCAAAATCTTAGTGAGTTTTCCCAAAATACCATATACCAAACATACAAATAAGCCAAGCCCTGGGGTATATTGCAACCCAATAAGCAAGTATGGGCCCCGCCCTGGAGTATATTTCAACCCGATTATAAGATAGTGGGCCCCGCCCTAGGGTATATTTCAACACGATTATACCATAATGGGCCCTGCCCTTGGGTATATTTCTACCCGACATGCCATATTGGGCACCGCCCTAGGGTATATTTCAACCCGACATGCAAACACAATACATATCACACAACAGCAAGCATACTACATAACCGAATAATGGGATGGCCTTGATGCCTTTGACCCATGGATACAAGAAAGAGACTCACCTTGGTCTGCTGAAAAATACTAACTACTCGGCTATTGATCCGGGAAATCCCACACTGAACTTACACAAATTACCCTAATTAGGAATGGGTTAACAATCATGACTATGGGCCTAAATTCCAATCCAACTCCTAATGTCAAGCCCCCGGACCCCCTTCACCTTACCCTTAACGGACATAATCATTCCTGGCCCAAAACACAATAATGGGCCCTAAGGCCCAAAGTCCCGACTCATAACTCTTAAGGCCCACAACAAAAATATAAGATCCACCTACCCTATACAGGCCAAAGCCCAAAAACTAGATAAGGCCCAATAGTCACAAAAGTCCAATTATTGTCTAACGGCCCACTTGGCGTACACGCAACGTAATACCTGTATGCTTGGTATACTCGAATCTGAAGCAGTACGTGCAGGGTACATCTTAGTACGCCCAACGTATTAAGCAGTTAAGCACTTTCAGCCATTCAGTTCTTAATCCATGCATTTTCTCAAACCAACTTCCAGATCTCGGTCATTTAAGAGGTCCTAGGGCATAAAGTTGGTAACTTTATGCCTTTGCATGTCTTATGGGAGCCCAACATCCAATTTTGTCCATCAAGACTCACTTTAAGGACCTAGATCCATGCATGGTGCCATAACAACCATCAAGATAGCATTTTTATGCCTCTAACACACCAAAGGGACTAATATATAGCATTACAAGCTTCTGGAGTTGCCCAAACTCACAAAATAGAATCCATGGACCCAAAAGAACTCATAAGCAAACCCTAACTCTAACTATCAAAGGAGACAACAAGGTATGAGTTTTTTACCTTCAAAAGCTTCCTAAGATGATGTAGATTTAGGATCTTGAAGCTCAATCACGTCAAAGGCTTGCACACCAAGTTCTTCTTCTTGTAAACACACCAAAAAGGCCACCAAAGTCACTTTAAAGCTCAAAGATCACTCTCACTAGCAAACTAGGGTTTAAGGGGCGATAACAATCAGTGGAGGCTGATAAGGTGAGGGTCCAAGAGCCTTAAGTGAGCTTAAATAGGGCTCATGCCCTAAAAGTAGGGTTTTTGCATTGGCCACGTAAGGCCCACATACGTGGCATGGGATCCCGCTTCCACATACCCATGTACGCTGAGTGTACACAAAAATATGCCCAACGTACGTGGGGACTCCTTCCGAAAATAAATTTTACATCAAGGGTTAAAAAGCAAAAATACTTGGGTCCACGTGTTACAATTGTTGGGTTGTAAGCATAACATCATTCCTATGGTGTTCATGAAACCCTAATTGCTTTGATCTCAGTTTTTCTAAGTAAACATATAACATTGAATACCAAAGCAATAAACCCTAATTGACTAGCATACAAATCAGGAAAATCACATATGATTAGGGTTAGAATGTTTACCTTGATTGTTATGTACCAATAACAATCACAATCCTTCTTGATCTAGACTTCTGAAAGCTTAGTGCCTCAAGTGTTGCACCTCTAATAGAGTCACAAACACTCAAGCAACAGAATGACTTTAGGAGAAGGAAGATTTTCGGCCCTTAGGGTCTCTTAGAAGCATTGGCCGAAAATCCCGTAGTCATGGGGTCTATTTATACTTGTGGTTGCTAGGGTTTTAGGTGGAAACCCTAATATGACTGCTTAAGCCTTAAGCAGCCCATGGACTCCTTCCTTAGAGCTCTTTGGACGAAATCTTATTGGGCTTCCCCATAGATTTCGTCCATTCCACTATATGGAGTCCATCAGCCCCTTTATGCAACTATCAATGATTTGCATAACAGTCCCAATTATTTAATCAGTCTCTTTTGACCACCAAATTAATTTATGATCAATACTAATTAAATAATATGATTTCCAAATAATATATTAATCTTGTAATATATTAATAAAACCATTTTGAGTACAAATTTATTATTCATATAATAAATTCTACTCTCTCCTCTTATCATCCTATCAAGTTGTATGAGTGGAGGCAACCCAAAAGGACCATGCTCATAATCGGGTCAAGTACATACCAAAATAGTTATGGGCTTAGACACCTAATCCAACAACAATAACCATGTACCATGACTGATTAGGAGGCTGCAACTACATTATGTGAAAAGCTTACTCTTGTTTAGAAGGATTCATTTTCTATTTGTGCATGTAAGTCAGGTCAGCGATAGTGAAATGAGCTTATTGTAGAGCATGTTGTTGTTGATGGGGGCACTGAGTCGATCTTGGGCCCAAATAACCTGGGTGTTGTTTGGAGGGTGCAGTTGGGTAAGGACAGGGTAAAATTCCATCATTATGTAGGGTTCATAATGAAAAGATATGAAGGCCACTAATAAGAAGCAAATGGAGACCATCGATGGCCTCGTCTACATCCTTGACTGCATCGACCACCACAAAAACCACCATGATGGCTGCCTCATCTAATAGGAAGTGAGTCACGCAGTTTCTGATCCGGTGATGAAGTCAATTAGTTTTGATTCTCTGGTGTTTTAGTAATGAAGGCTTAGGAGGCATGTGTGTCTTATTTGTTGCAACATGTTTCTTCATGAAGACGTTCTTATCACGCATTGTTGAAATTCTAGAGAGGATCTGACTGTTGCATGAGTGTAGCTATCATGTCGTAATCTCCCTTGGTAAATCCCGAAACAAACTGTAACACCATTTTTTTCCTGAGATCGGATTCCCTACATTCGCAAGTTAGTCAACAGAGGACTTGAGTTTGGCACAATAGTGAGACACCTTGGAGAAAGCTTCAAGTATGGTGTTGTTAAACTGTTCTTCAAGGTATATTACATGTGTAGTTTTATTATCTAGTACGATCTCCCAGAGTCGCTTCCAAAGTTCTAGGGTTGATGCACCTTTCTTTATGATCAAGTGGAGTAAAAAGGTTGAGATCATGCTATATCCACTGCTTCACAATGGTATCAAGGCGTTGCTAAGTTGGTTCATCAATAGTTACAGGTCATGGTGTACCTTCTTTAATGTGATCAAATATTTTGTATGCACAAGCATGGTGGTGAAATATTTCCACCCATGATGCATAGTGGTTGTCATTATGATCCAACATGAGTAGGATAGAGTTTTTGATATTGTTGATAGAAAACACAGGGTTTAGGGGAGTTTTGTTACCTTCAGTGTTCTTGTTGCCCATTGAAGGAGAAGAATATACGGCAGTGGGTTTACAAGAAAGGAAAGGGAGAAGGGTTAGGGTTGGTTACGACTCTGATACCATAGAGTTTGGTAAAATTTCTTGCTCACTTTCATTCATGTCATATATAAATACATGAGATCCCTCTAATTTAGTGATGTATATACAAGATATATAAAGAAATATGAACAGTATAAATATTGCATATGAATATAGTGTAATAGAATATGTTGTACTTGGGACTACATACACATTTACATTCAACATGCGAAATAATTTTAACATTCGAGAACTTCTGATCCGATTCAAACTGAGGGAGTTGTTAAACATTGTATTTATTTTATGCTTTTTATACATCTTTTATAGTATAAGCTCCTTTACGTAAATCATTATATTATACATACCAATACCAAAGCAAAACATCTCTAACACTAATTAACACTAATGGGTATTTTCATAATTCGTCACAAATGATCATCAGTTATTCAAGAATACGTAAAACAAGCCTGCAGGTACGAAAAAGTATGGAGAAAAGGGAAGGTAAAGGCGTGAAGCGAAGCATAGGCATACCAACCAAAACCCATGGTTGCCTCTTTGTCTTGTGATTTGTACAGCATATTTTGCCTGTATGCATGTAGGCATTTTCTCCACCAACACCGCATAGTGGAAAACACAACTTTTTGCAAAGCGATATGAATACCCACTTTATTGATTTTATTCATTTCCTAATCATTCTTCTTTGGATGTGAGCCAAATTATTGTAAAGCGATATCAATACCCACTTTATTGATTTTATTCATTTCATACTCATTCTTCTTTAGAAACGATCCTAGAAAATAGGATTAATCTGAACTACCCATGGTTAAATCTTATAAAACAGCTATCAAAAAATCATGTGTATTATGGATCATGGTCTTGTGAGTTGTGATAGCACTTTTCCCGACAAAAAAAATATATAATAAAAAACTAGGTGTTTTTATTGTTAAAAGCGGATCATGTATATACAACACTCTTTTTATCGTACACACTAATGGCATATTTGTTTCGTTTTCATATTATATAAAAAATTTATGTTATATGTCATAAAAAAAAAAAACTTTATTTACGAATTTATTAAAATATCATCTACGATATGGATCATGTTCTTGTGTTTCGCTGTTCCCCCAAGAAACACAAAGTGGTGACGTTGGTAATTGAAACCCTAACAAACACAAAGAGGTGTCTTTGGTAAATGAAACCATGAGATCCTATGTTTTTTTTTTTTGTTTTTCAAAATACCTCATTGTCACACTCATACAAAAAATATCGGTATTATCGGCAACAAATGTGGCTTTAGCCCAACTAGTCGCCGCTAAAAGTATTAACGGATCACTGCTGTTACGTCACCGCTAATAATCCGTCACTAAAGGACTTTTATCGTTGGTAATGGTGTTGCAAGAACTGCATGTTGCCAGCGCTATACGTCGCCGTTAATAAGTAGTATCGCTGGTGATGGTGTTGCCGGTAATGCTATTTATTTTTATTTTGTAAATAATTCTGCCAAAGTATTTAATAAAAATCTATAGATTGCAATAATAAAATGGTATAAAATACATAATACATAATCTACATTGTCAACATAAACTACTAATTAATAAAAATCCATTACATAATTAATAAAAATCCGACGATAAAGTATTTAGTCATTAACAAATGTTCAACATACTAAACATAAATTAATTAACCAACATTGTCGTCTTCGGGCCCATCGTTCTCCTAATCATCACCCCCGGAATCCTCTTCTTCTCCCCCACATCCTCCACAACCTTTTTTCGACATCGATTGAAACCACTTAAAAAGCTTCTTTCCATGTATTGAGTTTTTTTTTATGTTTATGTTTGTAGTGACATCCTACTAGTTAAATTTTGTCGTCAATACTTAAATGAACTTATAATAATTCATTAAGAAATTTATTAGTTGTGACTACAAATTAAATACAAATTTTCAAAATCTTCTAAATAAAGTAGAATTTTAATCAAGGGGAAAGTTAGACATAGAATTTATGTATGTGTTTTTTTGGTATAAACACAGACAAATGAGTAACTAGTATTTAAATAATCGTATATTTTTAGGTCTACATTTATCTAGGTTAATCTTTTATTTATTAATTTATTCAAATTAACTTTGTTTATATAAATGAGTAGAATTTTAAATTAATCAAGAATAATAGTTGTTAATATTTATTCGTTTAATTAACAAAACAAATATAAACATATAAACGAACTAACCTTCTTGTAATTTACTAAGGGTTTTATTAGTTTTGCTTACAAATTCAATACGTATTTTCAAAACTTTTAAATAATGTGGAATTTTAATCTAAAGGAAAGTAGACATACAATTTTTGTATGTCCTTAGGTATAAACCCTCACAAATTAGTTACTATTTAAATAATCGCTTATAGGTCTACAATTATCCAACTTTATCAATTTTATTTACTTTAATAAAATTATCTTGTGATCGTAAATAAATCGAACGTACACAAACCTGAATTATTTAAATTTGTTCGTTTAAGTTAACCAATGAACACGAACATATAAACCAACTAGCTTTCGTGTTCGTTGGTTTAACAAAAATTAGTACAATGCCTTTTCATGATGTAAAAAAAACATGACTATAGACATTTTGTGATGAAATTGTGACTATAACAAAATTACTACAATGCCTTTTCATTCAAATTGTGACGAATTGTCGTGTGATTACTGACAACTTATGGTGACGTTTAATTGTGGTGACTATAACCACTAAAACACTGTTGTTATAGGTAGAAACGTCACTATATCGTATGGATTTTTGAAGTTTTATCAATCTTATTTTTTAAATAGTAACAAATAATTCACATGTACTCACACTTTATTTATTTATTTATTTATTATGATTATTGCGTACCTTTTGTCACGAGTTAAAAGGTAAATTGTTACCAAAAAAATTATTGTAGCTATTGGTTTTATATTTAATCGTGACTATCATTAGGTTTACAATTACCTCACAAATTAAACCGTCATCATAAAATAGTTTTAGTCACGAGTATATTCTTATATTATGATTAATGTGTACATTTAGTGACTAATATGTAATTAAACGGTGACCATAAAGTTAACTGGAGTCATGTGTTATTTCTTTTATTTTGACTATTGAGAACTGCTAGTAACATGTTTAAGTGTGATTATTATTACGTTTAAAAACAAATCATAAATTGAATCGTCACCATAAAATAGTTATAGTGTCAAAAATTTTCCTATACTATAACAAATGTTTATATTTTTAGTCACCCACCCACAGGAAGTTCAACAACGGTGACCATAAAATAATTATAGTAACAAACTGAAAACCTTTATTTGTTATCATAACTATTGTTTACCATATTTACACAAATACAAAATTAAATTGTCATCATAAAATATTTATACTAACCGTTTATATACACTTTATTGCGACCATTATTTTTTTTTAAGATGCAAATGAAAATAGGTGTGAGTAAAAATTGTCTGTAATCATATGTTTAATGGTGTATCATGACTTTGTGTTACATGTAGTGACACATGATAAATTCAACTATGAAAATTGACAACGATTAGTCACAAACAAAAGTTTAAACAGTGACCATAAAATACATATAATCATCACTATTTATTTGTTATCATGTATATCTTTTAACCTGCCGACAAAAATAAGAAATTTAATCGTCATTATAAAATATTTATAGTCATTTTTTATAAATATTATGACGACCATCATTTAATTTTAGATACACAAATATAATTTGGTTGTGAGCATATACTAAATGTTTATATTTAGTGACACGTAAGACTTTAAACCGTCACAAAAATTATTTGTTGTGACACTGGTACTTTTTTAGTATGTATATTGTAGAATATATTTGTTTTAATTTAATTATACATACTGGCCACATTTTATTACTATGATATATATATATATATATATATATATATATATATATATATATATATATATATATATATATATATATATATATATATATATATATATAATACAATATAATAAAAAACTATTTTTTACAAATATTAATTTTAAACATACTACATGAAAAAAAACATATATATATATATATATATATATATATATATATATATATATATATATATATATATATCTTTTGCAAGAACTTAAGGCTTAATGAAAAAGGAATCAACCAAGTCAACTACACATGGTCAATGGATAATAAACGTTGAAGACTATCAAGAAAGTTGTGTCAAGAAAAGATCAAGGAGAATGTCAATATATACCATATTAATTAAACAAGTAAATACATGTTCAACAATTGAAATATCTAAACAAATATTTAAAAAGCTTAGAAAATGGACTTACTAAGTTTTGTTTTTTTGTAAATTAGCTTATCCCCCAACGTCTCAATTTATACGAGTAATTGGGCTTTGGTTGAGCGTGTATAGAAAAGGTTTAGGTTAAAGAATTGTAGGTTTATATATATTAAGCATGCCCTCTTTGGCATGAGAGTCTTTGGAAAAGGGTTAGGTTAAGGGTAAAAGTGTCTTTAATAAGGTCTTCTCCATAAATCAGGTTTGATGTTATATAAGTTATCAGTCAATAAGTAAGCATGTCCTTTTTGATAATTTTACTTAAAAAAGATAACTTGCACACTTTAATAAGAGGAGCTATGTAACACCCGGTCTCAGGTACGCATTTAAATTCAAGCCAAACTTCATGTTTTACCCTTGGACTCCGCGAGTTGGAGGCCCAACTCATCGAGTAGGATCGACTCCGGGTAGGGGGTTAAGTGACCTACTCGACGAGTCGGAAGACCGACTCGGCGAGTAGGAGCTGTCCGAGTAAAACCCTAAATTGGAGGGTTTGCACCCTATTTAAACAACTTATGAGGCCTCCACCCCACCCTCCATCACCCCCCCCCCCCAAGTCCTGTCCTCGAAACCCTAATCAGTTGTGAGCATTTTTGAGTTATATTATGCCTTTGCATCTTGATTTGAAGCAAGAAGAAGGGAGGGAAGTTTGGTAAATGAAGGAGCAAGTCAGTGGATTCTGAGTTTGATTGCATTTCCAGTGTATTTGAGGTAAATAGCCCCTATCTTGACCTCCTATGTGTTAGATCTAATTTGGGGTTTGAACCTTGGCATCTTTGAGGGAATTTCCATGTCATTTCGCACTTTAGGGTGTAATGTAGGGTAGAAGCTTCAGATCTGGAACCTTGGAGCGTCCTTATGGCATAAAAGTGTCATCTCTATGGCCATGAGAACCCCATGCATGTAATAAACCCCATTTCTGGTCCTTTAAGCTTAAAAGTCCCATGTATGCACGTAAAGTTCGTGACTTTACGTGTTATATCGGCCATAGGAACCCAGATCTACCTTTTGTATGAGCTTTGCACAACAGAAATCGAGCTATGGGCTTGGACATAAGTAGACTCAACGAATCTCTCTTGGGACTCGGCAAGTCGGGGGGGGGTGGTTCTCCAATCTTCTATGATTTGAAGGGATCCAGTTAAGTTGGAAGGGATCTAGATGAGTTTTGAAGAAGGACCCAACGAAATAGATGTAGTTATGGACCTGGAAACCATGGGACTCGGCGAGTGGATGAACACACTCGGCGAGTCCAAGGCAATCCCCAACCCATGAAGAAGGACTTGACGAGTTATTCATACAACTCAGCAAGTCACAGACTAGTCACACTCTTATGGTGAAGATGAAATCGACGAGTTCAAGGATGAACTCGGCGAGCCAGATGAAGATAGTCCCGATGTTAGGTTTGAAGGGGAACTCGTCGAGTTCTTGCTAGACTCGACGAGTAGAGTCGGGGTTAGGAACAGATGAAAGAATAGGGACTCGACGAGTTGGTGAATCAACTCAGCAAGTCAGGTCAACTGGGTGTTGACTTTGACCAGGATGTTGACTTTAGCCAGGGATAAAATGGACATTTTATCCTAAGAGTAATTATCAGTTTTTGACTAAGTACCGTTATGGAAATTTATAGTCGGAGAGTCGTCGGAGCAGTAGACAGGGATTCCTCACCCAGAGTTACAGCAGTCAGTCATACGAGGTGAGTTTCCTTCTAATAGGAATCGGTCTACGGCCACAATGTCGGCCGTTTAGATGATGGTAGATTCGGACTTCGGTCCGATGTCGGGGTGGTCCCGAAATGTAGTTATGTATACTTGATGTCTTCGTGATTCATGCATGTTATGGTATGTGTTACATGTTCCGGACTCCGGTCCGATGCCGGGAAATCCTGATGCAGTATATGTGATTATGTTATATGTTATGTTTATGTTATGTTCAATTTATACCGGACTTCGGTCCGATGCCGGGCGGGGCCCGATGCAGTGGGCGGGGCCCAATTTATGCCGGACTTCGGTCCGATGTCGGGCGGGGCCCGATGCAGTGGGCAAGGCCCAGTATGTGTTATATGTGTTATTGTATGGTATGTGGTAGTTTGGGCGAGCTCACTAAGATTCGTTCTTACAGTTTTCAGTTTTGGTTTCAGGTACTTCCAGTAGCAAAGGGAAGGGCTCGGTTTGATCGCCTGGCACACACCACAGTCACAGCCTGGGAGTTTACTCTGATGATTTGTTATGAGATCTTGATTTGAGATAGACACTATGATGTTTTATGATACATGATTTATGATTTTACTTATGACTTGAATGGTTTATGATTTTAATTATGATTTGAAAACAAAAAATTTTGGGTCATATTTTTGGGATGTTTCAAGTTGGTATCAGAGCCTTGGTTTAAGGGATTCAGGCACACTTTTGGGTGTGTATGAACTCAATCTAACGAAGTGGTATAAAGTTTCCAAAAGAAGAACCATGTTTGTCAAAGGATTTTGAGAAAAAGAAAACAATTTTAGAAAAAGTATAAAGAAAGAAACTTTGAAAAGAGGAAAGGGTGTGGTGCATGCAATCAACCGAGCTCAAGTAAGTACTCCCAAATTACCCATACAAGTTTATGCTATATTATGATTATCTGCTTTGTTAGATCAGCATGCTAGATTAGGACTAAGGAGCTAGGAAGGATGCCTTATGTGCCTAATATATGTGTTCAACTTTATGAGAACTGCATGCTAGTACAGATTAGTCAGTATGATAGCCAGAGTAGTAGATGCTTGAATATGTGTACTCAATGCCCGAATTTTGCTTTCTTTGTGCTTTTAGGAGTTCTAGTTGTCTTTCACTGTGACAACCGTCAATTTTTGGTCAAGTCAAAGTCAAATAAAGTCAACAAGTCAACCGGTAAACTCAACTAGTGCTTGTGTGATATGACTTACTCCATGTGTACTAATTTACAACTCGCTATCTTAATATAAATTATCGTTTAGAATTTTCACGTGTTCAGAAAATCTAAACCCTAATCAGGGTAAGTGATGAGACTACTTGACAAAACATTAATACATACCTTACGGGAGCGTATAACACTCATAACAAGGCAAAACGGGGTTTACAAACCTTGCATTTCGAAGTTAAACACTCGCAAAGGTCACAAACAAAGTCTCTCTCAATCTCTCTCACTTTATATCTCTCTATCTCAAATCTCTCCTAAAATCTCTCCAAGTATGTGAAATCTCTCCCAAATCTCTCTAAGTATGTGAAATCTCTCCCAAATCTCTCCGAGTATGTGAAATCTGTCCCAAATCTCTCCAAGTATGTGAAACCTCTCCCAAATATGAAATCTCTCCCAAATCTCTCCAAGTATGTGAAATCTCTCCCAAATCTCTCACAACTTTTTATAATCCCTTGGGGCATCCCGACCCTTAATTTAGTAAAAAACAACTCGAAACGGGAAGTTCATGCGAAAAACAGCTCTTTAGAAGCGAAACCCTCTTAAGGAGCCGAACCTCTCATTAGGACTGAAACTGCCATGGACCGAAACCTCCTTCAAGAACCGAACCCAAAGGTCCAGTTCGGGCCCGAAACCTCTACAACCGAAAGCCTCATCGGACCGAACTACCCTTCGTTTTTCGCCTGCTTTCGCTTTCGGTTCCTTCGAACGGCTTCGCTTGCGAGTCTTGGACCGAACCCTTCTCTCGGTTCTCATCCAACAACCGAACCTTCCTCTCGGTTCTAAGCACCAAGGACCGAACCTTCGGCCCTGAACCTTGATTTTCGCAGACTTCGCCCCTTTTCCCGGTTTTCGACCCCCAACTTCGTTTTAAGCTCGTTTTTTGTGATTTTAACACATGATTTTAACCCAAACTCATATTTTGACATAAGAGACCCTAAATATTCATAAATTAATCATATTTTGGGGGAAATCCTTGTCCAAGAATAAAATCTATTAAGTTAGATTTTGAGGTGGAGTGTTGTTTTCTCCATAAGGCTATGACACAAGCAACCTCCCATACCCTCATAGGACAACCCTCAGTCACTATTAAACCCTACCTAGTCAACTATTTGTCCTTTGACACCCCTCCTCCAGCTGCATAGCTTCATCAAAAGCTGGAAACTCTCATATCTCCTTCCACTTCACTCACTCTTTCTCACCAAAAAGCAAACACCTCTCTCTCTCACCTTCCCTCTGTAGAATTTGAGATTTCAAGGCTGTTCTTGAGCTTTTCATTCCATATTTGGTAAGTAACTTCATCCTACACTTGATTACCTTACATATTTCCACTCAAATCATGGATTCCTTACACAAATATCATCGTATTTGTTCATAGAATCTTCAAATGTTCAAGCATCTCCCAAGTGTTCTTGACTTGGAAACTCCTTTTCTCCATCATCCATCCTAAGAGATCACCCAAGTTGAGTTCATACCCCCACATTTTCATGTTTTCTTCAAGCTTTAAGGGGGAGGATACAAGTTAAAATACCAAAAACTCAATTAAACTCAAACAACAGTTTTTATCAGAAAAGCTAAGTCCTATTCACGGACTGTTTTGACCATCTTAAACTTGATATCTTTCAAAACTGTTTAATATGCAAGTAGTTCAGGTTCATACCTTTAAAATGACTATTTTCGTATCTCGATACGATTTTTCTACAATTTATGGTGATTTTTACAAAACTACCTATCATTTCAGAAACGAATTCGGACCAGTCTGTGAATATGAACCTGTTCACACATGTTAGAAACTTCTACAAATCATAATAAAATTTATGATCAACTAGAGACGTTTTTCTAAACTCTCAGAGTTTACGGAATCAGTTTTCAACTTCTTATGATTTTTCTATGATTTTTCTAATTCAGTGTAGAAAAGTTAAAATTAAGTTAACAGCTTACAATTTTTGTAACAGAATATACTCTATGAAGTATATAACAGAATATACTCTATGTTTTTCTGTTGTGATATGTTTATATAACAGAATATACTCTATGAAGTATAAGAGTCCTTTGTTATTACAAATAATGTAAGATGAAATATATTAAGTATAGTCATGCATTGATTAAACTATTTCATACACATGAAGGGTCTTACCACAATACAAACGGATTTTCAATTACTACATGATAAACTATAATAGGTATAGTTTATGAAATTCTCATCACTAGGTTAGTACACAAAGGAAGATTCCACTCCCACCACAGAAAAAGTTTTTACTCAAACATTACACATAAACTCGTTAACGTAAGTTGTGAGACAATTCTTCATTTGTACTCTTAGAGTACGGGTTAAAAATTCATGTAAGTTATAACTAGAATCTCTTGTAGGGAGAGCGTGATAATTGTGTATAGATCTATATTGGGATTGACACCTCACACCTTGCTGCTAGCTACAGCAGGACCTGCAGGTCTACGAGTGACAAAAGTCATAACAAATTCTAACGCCTGAAAAACGTTGTAGCAGGTCATCCGGTTGTAGTATGGTTATAGCGACTCACATAGGGAGTTAACAACACTTAAATTTTATGGGAAATTCTACTTTAAAAAGGGTTTTATCTATTTAAAACTGCATTCTTCGTTATAATTACGAAACACACTCATACATTCAGTCTTGGGATTTAAGACTACATAACATTTTATAAGGAAAATATTGGATTTTTCTTGTGTATACATTACATTTACAAATAAGGGTTTTCCAAACACTACAACCAAAAATTTATGAACTCACCAACTTAATTGTTGACACTCTTTCAAAACTACTTGTATTCTGAGGGAACCAGTGAAACAGGTAACCAACTGCTTTTGAGGATGGGACGCAAGACGTCAATTTATACATTTTTGTCATCATAAAGTAATTGATTTTGAAACATGTAACTCATACTATGGTGTAACTTTTTCAATTATATTTATGATGGTTGTATTTACTATGAGGACTATTATACTCGTTGTTGTGATACTATACATGATGTCTGCCACCCCCAGACGTTTCCGCCATCCTTGGTTTGGGAGTGTGACAGATTGGTATCAGAGCATTGTTTATAGTGAACATAGTATATCAAGCCACATAAGATATACAAACTATAAACACAAAGGGACTAAGATTCTCTGATTTAAAGGTTTTCCCTACAAGTATACTTTTAAAAGTAATAAAAGCGTTATTTTTACGTAAAAGTATAAGTACATACATGCATATCGGTATAGTGTCACGTCTAAGGAAAATGCAAAAGTTAAAAATAGAGGAGTTGTGTAATATGAATATGCCTTGGGATATGCAATCAAGTCTGGGAGGAATATAGCCTGATAAACCATATTTGTACGAGAAGTGACTAGTATATGTCGGGGGCATGGGCGGAGCCACATGAGAGCCAGGGTGGCCCCAGGCCCACCCTCGAATTCCTTTTTTTTTTAAATATATTGTTTACTGCTTAATATATATCAATATGTGCAAATGCTAAAATAAAAGTCCTTTAGCTCAGCTGGCAGGGGTAGGCGTCCACTTCCAAGATACCTAGGTTCGAGCCTCTTTGATGACAATTTTTTTTGAACATTCGATGTATTTAATTTTACCACTTCTTTTAAATCATAACTCCAAGTTACACTTTTAACCACTTATTTATATTCTCATTTTCACAATCTAACCTATCTTCTAACTCTTTTAACAAATAAGTTTTACAAATTTATATATTATGCCCTTCAATTTTTATAAAATTTTATTTTTCTAAGTATTTTTATTTTAGTTACTTTTTAAGCTTTCTCATGTTACAACTCACTCCTAAGTTGTATTTAGAGGGGCCCAATTTTAGTGTTCGCATAGTGTCTTCAAAATCAACGGGCATTTTAATTAATTTACTTTTTAAGTTTTCTCATTTTACAACTCACTCCCTTAAATTTATTTTGCTTATATAAAAAAGTTACATTTAGAGGGGCTCAATTTTAGTTTTCGTTCCGAGTCCTCAAAATCAACGGACCGGCTATATATATATATATATATATATATATATATATATATATATATATATATATATATATATATATATATATATATATATATAAGTGTGTGTGTGTGTGTGTGTTTTCAAACTAATTTATGAGGAACACCCTAAAAAAAATTCTGGCTCCGCCCCTGGTCGGGGGATAGTCATAGTGGACAACAAGTCTATCAACTTACCAGCACCCAAACAAGAACACGTTAAGAATCAAACACAACCATTAAAATGCTATAGGAGTATTTTATGTTAGCTAAACACAATATTTCTAGATTCATTATGTGCCTCCTACACCCCTATTCTCGTACAGACAACATGTCATGATTTCATTTACCCGGAGACGCCTACTTTCCGAACCAGGGGAACGGTGTTTGGGTAGAAGCAGAACCGGAAGAGGATCCCGAGGAAGTATTCGAGGAGGAACCCGAAGAAGACCCCGAAGAGGACAAAGAATAAGAGGAATTGGAGGACGAAGAAGAAGAAGAGGAGTCGGAGGAGGAAGTCATCATCCCCCCCTTACATCTCCAGGGTGCCTTCGAACCGATTTGGCTACAATGGGCCCGAGCCCCGTTGGGCAACAGTGATCGAGAGGTGGAGTCGTCAACAACGACAACGATCACCATTTGGCAATCAACGGGGTTACTACGACCTCAGTCATGGGGGGGCAGTTGACAGAGCCCTCCCAGTCGTGATCCAGCAGATCACGAACCTTGGGGACCAGAATCGGGAAATGGCGAATCAAGTTTGGGACCTCAATGTTGTTGTCGAAGCATCCGATGCTCGTACTCGGGACATGGAAAGAGACTTCTACCCCATGGACCAACTCATCGAGGACCTTACCACCGCTCGATCGGAGGTAAGGGAATACCAGATAAGGCATGCAGCTCTTGAGGAGAGAGTGATCGCGGCCGAACGCCGGATTGCGGAGTTACAGGGAGCCTCGACCTCGTCTCAAGGCCATAGTGGACCATCAGACGCCACCCGCCTCGAGTAGTGTTGCACTACTCACATTTTGTTATAAACTAGGTTTATGGGTATGCGTTGGGGCTACTCTACCCTGCAAGTAGGTTTAACCCTGCGTCTAAGTGATTACACTAGTCGAAGGGTGTAGGTGCTGTCAAAATTTTCCGTTGCATTGATATAATGTAGACCTTCTATAAGGTCAAATTTTCCTAAAAACATGTACTAAATTGTATCAATGAAAATTGGCAGACATTTTATTTATTGAGAGTTCACCTCAAATTGCATAACATGGCAAAACGATTTGCTTATGGTAACTCTGAGATTATTTAATATATACCTCGAGGTTATGTGTAATTAATAGGCGATCGACTTAGAAATGGTGAGTCCAACTTGGATCATGTTTCGTGTTTGGTTGTGGGCTCAGGGCAGACTCATTAAGTTTGACAGTCTGTTGAACCTTAGTTACACACAACTAGTATACATTAGGTGGCCTTATGAGTGGGTCAGGCATGGAACAAAGATTACAAGATTTCATTTGAATCATTACTACTAAATTCATAAGTTTATTTATATAAACTTCTACTATGAATTGTTTACAACACTCGAAAAATCGGGAAAT
This sequence comes from Lactuca virosa, assembly GCF_052849685.1. Classification (NCBI taxonomy): domain Eukaryota; kingdom Viridiplantae; phylum Streptophyta; class Magnoliopsida; order Asterales; family Asteraceae; genus Lactuca; species Lactuca virosa. Next base: position 329,496,582 of record NC_136428.1, on the reverse strand, counting down.
ACTATACTTGAAAACTAATAACCTAGTTTTGCATCTCCCAACTGATAACCATTACTAAAAGACTTATACTCATTTCATATTTGAAATTCTATAACAGAAAAATGCAGACCGATGCTGGATCGGTATGTGATAGTACTCATTGACGACATCTTGGTTTATTCCAAGACTCAGGAGCAGCACGAGGAGCACCTGAGAGAGGTGCTAGAGACCTTGAGGAGGGAGAGACTTTTCACAAAGTTCTCCAAGTGCGAGTTTTGGTTGCGCGAGGTGCAGTTTCTGGGACACCTCGTCAACCAGAAGGGTATATTAGTTGATCCGGCCAAGATAGAGGCCGTGATGCAGTGGGAGGTCCCAAAGTCTCCATCCGAGATTCGGAGCTTCTTGGGTTTGGCATGGTATTACAGGAGATTCATCCAAGATTTCTCCAAGATAGCAGTTCCGGTAACTCGACTGACCAAGAAGTCGGTGGTGTTCCGCTGGGGTCCTGAGCAGCAGACTGTTTTTGAGACGCTCAGGCAGCGACTGTACGAGGCGCCGATTCTTACCCTGCCAGAGGGGGTAGATGACCTTGTAGTCTACTGTGACACTTCAATCACATGTATGGAAGCAGTATTGATGCAGCGGGGGCATGTGATAGCTTATTCCTTGAGACAGTTGAAGCCTCACGAGGCTAACTACCCGATGCATGATTTGGAGCTGGGGGCGGTGGTGTTCGCCCTCAAGATTTGGCGGCATTACCTCTATGGGGTCCGGTGTACTATCTACACAGACCACAAGAGTTTGAGGTACCTCATGGACCAGCCGAGTCTGCACATGAGGCAGCGTCAGTGGTTAGATGTGGTAAAGGATTACGACTGTGAGATCCTTTACCACCCGGGAAAGGCCAACGTAGTGGCCGATGCCCTGAGCCGCAAGGCGGTAGAGACTCTAATCAGAGATATCCGTCTGAGGATGACAGTGATTACTCCATTGCTTGAGCAGATTAGGGAGGCGGAGGTTGAGGGCCTGAAGGAGGAGAGCCAGAAGTGCGAGAGGATAGTGGTCCAAGTAGCTTCGTTTGATTACGATCGCCAAGGATTGTTGACCCTGCATGGGAGGGTCTGGGTACCGTACTGGGGCGGAGTACGACAAGTATTGATGGATGAGGCCCACAAGTCTCGGTTCTCCATCCATCTAGGGGCGACGAAGATGTATAGAGATCTTCGACCCGATTACTGGTGGCCCTGCATGAAGCGGGATGTAGCCTAGTATGTGGAGAGATGACTGACCTGCAGGAAGGTCAAGGCAGAGCACCAGAGGCCTCACGGCAAGATGCAGCCGTTAGACATTCCCGTGTGGAAATGGGAGGATATCACGATGGACTTCATTACTAAGCTTCCCAGGACCGCACGTGGGGTTGATTCGATATGGGTCATTGTGGATCGGTTGACCAAGAGCGCCCATTTTATACCAATCCAGGAGAGCATCTCGGCCGAGAAATTGACTGAGATTTATGTGTGAGAGGTAGTGACACGTCATGAAGTGCCTGTCTCGGTGGTGTCAGATGGAGATGTCCGGTTTACTTCCAGGTTTTGTAAGCGGTTTCACGACGAGATGGGTACTCGTCTCCATTTTAGCACCACTTTCCACCCTCAGACGGACGGGCAGAGCGAGAGGAAGATTCAGACTCTCGAGGACATGCTTCGGGCATGTGTGCTAGATTTCGGTGGCAGTTGGGATACGTATCTTCTGTTAGCGGAATTTTTCTATAACAACAACTATCACTCCAGTATAGATCAAACTCCCTTCGAGATGCTCTATGGGAGGAAGTGTACGACCCCAATCTGTTGGGGTGAGGTCGGTCAGAGAGTCATGGGGAGTACGGAGGTAGTACTCAAGATTACGGAGCGGATTCAGCAAGTCCGGAGCAGGCTCCAGACTGCTCAAAGTTGGCAGAAGAGTTACGCCGATAAGCAGCGTTCGGATTTGGAGTTTCAAGTGGGCGATATGGTCCTCCTGAAAGTGTCACCCTGGAAGGGTGTTATCAGGTTTCGGAAACGGGGAAAGTTGGGCCCCCAGTTCATTGGTCCGTTTAGGGTTTTGGCCCGGGTGGGTCGGGTTGCCTATCGGTTAGATCTTCCAGCAGAGCTCAGCCAGATCCACAGCACGTTCCATGTTTCTCAGTTGCGGAAGTGCTTAGTGGACGATTCAGCAGTGGTACCCCTTGAGGACATTCAGGTTGATGATAGCCTGAACTACTGTTGGATTATTGTCTAAGTCTGTAACTATATTTAGTAAGTATTTGACTCGGTTGTGCATGGTCCTTTTGGGTTGCCTTCACCGAAGCAACTTGATAGGATGATTTGTGGAGAAAGAGATTAATTATGATTTATTAATATATTATATGAATAATATATTAAAGGAGAAATCATATAGTTTAATTAATATCAGACAAGAATTAATTAAGAAATTAATACTATGGCTAAAAGGGATTAATTAAACTTTGGGGACTGATATTGTAATTATAAGATACTTGCATTGTGGGCTGTGGATTCCTTTAGGGAAGGGGATTGGAAGAAATCTATGGGAAGCCCATATGATTTTCGTCCAAGGGCCTTCTAGAAAGGTTCCATGGGTTGCTTAAGGCCTAAGCAGAGAATTAGGGTTTCTCCTGAAACCCCAGCAGCCGGCACAAATATAAATAGATCCCTAGGGCACCCAAAAATGTGGCTAAGCATTCCTTAGGGCTCTTGGATGTTTTTTGGTACCACTTTCTTTTCTCCTAAGTCATCCTCTTTCTCTTGGTGTTTGTGAGCCATTAGAGGTGTGACACTTGTGACACTAAGCTTTCAGAAGCCAATTACAAGAAGGAATAGATTGTTATTGCTACATAACAATCAAAGGTAAGATCTAAATCCTAATTTATATGTTAAATTGTTTATAGTATGCTAGATCTAGGGTTTATGGCTTTGGATGATTATTGCATGTTAATTAGACAAACTATATCCAAAGCTTTAGGGTTTGCATGTACACCATAGGAATGATGTAGTGCTCAATTCTCATCTGTGTTGTCAGAGCCTAGGCTGTTTGTATGATGAATTGATGTAATTATAAACTGCCAAAGATCAGAAAATCGAAATTTTTTGCTGACTGTCTGATGAAATCGCCGAGTTTCTCTAAGAACTCGACGAGTTGTATGAACTCGACAAGTTCCAAAGAGAACTCGACGAGTTGGAGGGCCTAGTGCCGGGATTTTTGATTTTCTGGCCAATTTCTGATTAGGATAATTACCAAAACTCGTTTTTATTGCCTAAAATCGATTTTTTATGTTTGGAATGATTATCCTTATCAACATTGATGGAGTTGGTTAAATATGGATAATATAGGATTATTATAAGTAAATATTTGACCTAGTATGTTTGAAAAGTTTCAATTTACACCCTTTAGTTTTATAGTTTAAATTTGAACCTAATAGTTTTAGTTTTTTGAAATTTAAATTGTTAAACCTAATTGTTTTGAAAGTTTCAAAACTTGCCCTCAAGTTTTGGAATTTAAATTTTGATTAAAAGTTTAATTTTTAAAATATTAAATTCTAAAACCCTAATTTTTGAAAAGTTCAAATTGCACCCTTATGGTTTTATTAAATTAATTAAGTGTATAATTAAAAGAGAGTTAATAAATCCATAGTGATATGGTTTACATTTAATTAAATTAAAAAGTGTAATTTATTAAATTAGACCGCCTAGTATTTTAAAAGTGTAAAATACACCCTTATACTATATATAACATTAAAGGCCTAATGTTATATATGTATAACTTACACTGCTAGTCTTACCGTTAGTAGGCCTCATTCACGAAGCCAATCTATAAGGGGGGTATAAGGTTATGGCCTATAAAATGGCCGTTTAATGGGTGTCCACTCTCACCTACCGCTTCCTTGATTGGTGGAGGGTCGTTAGCCGAACGGGTAGGATAGGGAAAACCCTTTCCATTAAAAGTATAATGAATTATAAAGTAACTAAATGTTTTTTATAAAATTCCCAATCTTAGTTACTTTAGGCAAAAGTGACTTTGATGAAATTCCATGAAATTACACTTTGTACTCTTGCTAAGACGTTAGTGGAGCGTGTGTGGTTAACCGACACACTAAATGGGTTCTAAGCAAAGGTAGCGAAGGGTGACTCGATGTTTGTCATAGTTCGGTGGAGCGTGTGTGGTTAACCGGCACATCGAATAGGTGACTGTAACATTGGGGGCACCATGTAAGTTTGCATGGTTATTCACACCCTGTTTTGTGATCCTCGGCATCCCAGTCACAAATCGAGGGGCATATCGAGATTTAAACATGCCATTGAAAAGTTCAATGAATCTCAAATAATCTAGGAATTTTTCAATACATTTAAAACTTAATCTCTTTTTCGTTTTTCATGGTGGAAAATTGGTGAATCGTCATTCATTTACCTTCAAATATTCTGCAATTTGGGTTACGGCATCCCTTTCCCAAGTTGTAGAATATTGTGTTGGGTCCTAGCCTTATTATCTCATTTGGGTGATTTATTAAGGACTCAATTAATCAACTAACTTGAATTTTCTCCCGTTTTGTAGATGTCAAAGTATGACAACTATGGTCTTCCCAAATCCCATGGAACAAGCCTTCCATATGAAGATGATATTCCATGATTCGATCGAGGAACAAGAAATCATGCTTCACTTCCTCCACCTCCTCCTATTGTTCTCCCTAACCCACAAGTTCAAAGGCTTGAAAAGTTTGAGCTCACTCAAGCCCTGTTGGCGATAAAACATGAAGATGGAAAGTCAGTGTGTGCACACGTCTTAGAGATGAAGTCATGCATTGATAGGTTAAGAATGTTGGGAGTCGTTGTCTGTGAGGAGATGGCTGTTGACTGGGTTCTTCAGTCGCTTCCTGACTCATATAATGAGTTCATAAGAGAGTACTATATCATAGTCCACGACGTGACCCTCATCAATCTCACCTATTTGCTTATTGCTGCTGAATCAGCGATGATTTGGCGCACTGGAGAAGCAAAGTTGATTGGTGGATCTGCCTTCCAAACCTCTATGGACATAGGCAATGGCAAGGAAAGGCATGTCATGATCAAAAAGTTTGATCATAAGAGAAAGGCAAAGTCTGAAGTAGTTCCGTGTGCTGTTCCAAAAGAGTCAATTTGCTTCTATTGCCAAGAGAAGGGGCATTGGAGACGAAGCTGACCTGTCTACCTGAGAGATCTAAGAGATGGGAGAGTCAAGACGTTTGGCTCTACTTCAGGTTAGATTCACTATCTAACTCCATTAAGTTCCTATTCATTGATTCTTAATACATAATGTGATAAGATTACATTTGAATGTTTTGCAGGATCAAAGAAAAGAGAGGAAGCTTGATGGAAGAGCAAGATGAGTCTGATCACGAAGAAATGGATCACGATCGCATGGATTCGAAGATCAGATTTTGAGCTTAAAAAGTTATGATAGATTTGTTAGGAATATTTGATTACATAGTTTTTCAGTTGATCTTGCATTGTAAGGACATGTTTTCCGCTGCTTTAATGAATAAAATAATTTTTTTGGTTTGTCTTATTTATACATATCCTTGCAATGAAATCGTTGTGAAAAATTGATGTTTATGTATTTCTATAAATGGATGTGATTCTTAGTTATGTTATTTATGGTAGTGTCAAAATTTTCTAAGTACGGAAAGATTCCCATCACCCAAGTTTCAATTGGACAGAAACTTGGAATCATACAACTTGTATTATGTGATGTATGGAAATCTTGGTACTTAGGGAATTAAGACTAATTCCTTGATCACACAAGTATGTGAGTCAAGTGAAGGACTAAAGGACTATAACACAATATTGTGTAGTAGTCAAGTCCACCACAAATAAGACTATTCGTCATAATTTACTAAAAGTCTAGTAAATGTGGTTATACTTACAAGATAAGTGTAATTTTGAATCATTGAAAAGTTTCAATGAATGGCAGAACGAATAAGAAGAATCAATTAGGCAGAAAGATAAAAGTTTCTCCAATCTAAGAAGAAGGGAGAAAACTTTTGTATCGTGTTTTATGATCGTCTTAATGATTAAGAGCGATATCACAATTCATCCTCTAAGGACATCTTAGTACACTAGTATGGCTAAGAAGAGGAATCAGAAATTGTTGAAATGGTTAAATCAAAAGGATGAAGTCATACCTCGTTCCAAAATCAAGTCTTAGAGTCGTACTCCGAGATTGTGAATTGAGTGACACATCTTAAAAAGTTCTAACACACTCATCAAATGTGAAGTAGAAAATTGTTTTTCTTACTCTTGCACGTTTGATATTGGTAAATTGTGATGTCTGGGATAAGACAAAGACCAACTAAGACCAATTGTGTGTAGTGGTTTGTCTTGATAAAGACACACACTAATTCTTGGATATTTGTTTTATCAAGAAATGTTTCTTGATAAGAGAATCTAATATGTCAAGAGGTTAGTGGGAGTCTAAAGATCTTGAAAAGTCTCTAGAACTAATCAAGAGTAAACCTATTAAACACTAGCATACGACTTGAGGTTTGTAACCTATTGTGTTGATGTATTCTAGTTTCTGTGCCAATCGAGTTGAGTTGATTATGCATATGAGTTCTACGAGTTCTCAATAGAATGCATAAGGCAAGCACCTTGTTCAATGAAAGTACATTGACTGGCATATGTGAGCTGCTAAATATGTTGGAAGCAATGGTGGGACCCTTGATGGCAAGAAATTAAGAATGAACAAGTTCTGTCCATAAGAGGTTGAATTTGTCACAAACATTATCTTACGATTATGATTATGGCAATTCACATGAATAGGAACACATACACTATAAAAATCTAAGTGTCATAAGGTTTCTCTCCTTCATGAAAATGATTGTGAGGAAACGCTTACACTAAGAGAGATTTTAAGAAGATAGAGATTATGTAAATTGCATTCTCAAATTCGATTATGATTACGACATCCCTTTTCGTAGTTCGAATTGTGAGATTTGGCAATTGGTCTGAACATTTGGGGCTTAGTAATATAAGTTATGAATTAGTTTAGACACGCATATGACCTGTCTGAAGAAAGGTGTATGAGTTTGAGAAGCTTAGATAAAGGCTTATCGAAGCACATCGTATTGGAAATATGAACTTTGGAAGTCAATAAGTATTGTCTTTTAGAAGTCCAACTGTTTTCTGAATACGTTTCAAAGCTAGTGGGAGCATAAATGTTATGCTGGAATGGATATAATCATCATGTTAGTGGGAGCATGATTATTATTTTAAGTATTGCAAGTTGGAAATATTAATTATAGAAAAACAAAAGTGTCACTTTGCAAAGTTGCAGGGGTTGAAAAGTTGTTTTTGCTATAATTAAGGGAGAGGATGTTATACTTCGTTTTCAATCTAAAAGCTTAGATCGAGAAATTTTAATTGAATTTAGTCAAGGATATATTTAATTGCATTCTCAAAGTTCGATTATGATTACGGCATCCCTCTTCATAGTTCGAATTTTGAGAACATGACAACTAGAAATATTATGACAATATTATAGCAAGAAACTGGTAAAGTATCACGTTTTTCATTATGAATCATATCCCATAAGCTTCGGGTATAGGATCAATTGCATATGCTGTAATATTCGACCGTTCTAAAATTTTCCAAATGCCTAGGGCTTTTAGAGGGAAAAAGGGAATAGAACCGATTTTGACTTAAATAATTAAACAACTGTTAAGGACAATCTAAGGTTCGCCAAGGATTGGTCGCTTGAGGACAGTTGGAAGTATAGTCATGGATGGACCATATTGACATTATTATGAATAGATAAGATTCTATTTAGAATGAGTTGACATATGGAAAATATGGAAATGTTTCCATATTGGGAGTTGGATGTCGAGAATCAATGTCTAGATTAAAAACTTTTATGCAAGAAGGATGTTCAAAGGAATGTACTTTGAATGTGAGACTTCATGATGATGGAATTTTCTTTTAACAATCTCCAATGGAGTACTTTGTAATTTCATTGGCAATGTCTTGGTGACTTTGGCACTATGATATTACGAAAGGACCGTTGCATAAAATGTTAAAATTTAACATATTCTAGTAGTGGCGAGAATTTTGTATTCTTACACTAATGGATTAGGAATTGTGAAATGAGTGTGATTGAAAATGTTACTCAATTATACTATTTCACAAAGTAAAGACCATAGGTAAGCATAGTGTGCATGCTAAGAGCATGGGACAATTGTTGTTATAATTCAAGTAAGAAGTTGATTACCCGAAACAACAAATAATGAGTAATCAATATGGTGATTAAATAAAAGGTGTTTTATTTATACTCAAAGGTTTGGGGCCATATAGGATTAGTATTATTCTTATGTTTCACTTTCCATGTTTTGACTTCCTGAATAATAAGATTATTCAAACCCTCCACAGTCGCTCATTCTTTGGAAATAGGAATGAATGAAGACTGTCATGAATTCGTCTGTAGATTGACAAAAACCTTTAGTCATAGCACAAGTTTGCTACAGAGTTCATGAGTGCTGCTATAAGATTAGAGTATTGGATTAAACCCACTCTCACTTGGATCGCTTCATGGATTTTATCACGAGTGATTGGTGAGACGATAATATCTTATATTCTTGAAAGCGAGATGTGTGAGTTGTATCTTGCGAGTGGGTTACACATTGATAATATGTAAACGCACCAGTAACTTGGTATTATAAAACATATTGTTGTGTGTGATTCGGTGAGTGAGTACAAGTGGGCATTGAGTCAAAGTTTATCCGTTCCTTTTACCTAAAGTGGGATAAAAGCGATATCTGGGGGCCCCTCGATGATTTAGTGATGACAACCTAAGCGCTTGGCCAAGCCGGGACTGAGTTGATGTGTTTAATTGTAGTCTGTTCTCAGTTGTCATAAATCAGAAATTGGGAAACAACACATGAACAGAGAGTATGATTAAAATCCATGTCTCAGTTCATACGATATCTAGAATGGAGGAATATATGATCCCTTATCCAAAGGACACGCTTCTGATAAGATCAGAGTTGACAGCGTCTTTTAAGAGCTACGATTGCTAATAGGATAATACTTGGATTTATAGTTACTAGACTTATCCAAGTGGGAGACTGTTGGATTAGTGTCTAAGCTCGTAACTATATTTGGTAAGTATTTGATCTGGTTGTACATGGTCCTTTTGGGTTGCCTTCACCGAAGCAACTTGATAGGATGATTTGTGGAGAAAGAGATTAATTATGATTTATTAATATATTATATGAATAATATATTAAAGGAGAAATCATATAGTTTAATTAATATTAGACAAGAAATAATTAAGAAATTAAATTCGTGGCTAAAAGGGATTAATTAAACTTTGGGGACTGATATTGTAATTATAAGATAATTGCATTGTGGGCTGTGGATTCCTTTAGGGAAGGGGATTTGACGAAATCTATGGGAAGCCTATATGATTTTCGTCCAAGGGCCTTCTAGAAAGGTTCGATGGGTTGTTTAAGGCCTAAGCAGAGAATTAGGGTTTCTCCTGAAACCCTAGCAGCCCACACAAGTATAAATAGATCCCTAGGGCACCCAAAAACGTGGCTAAGCATTCCTTAGGGCTCTTGGACGTTTTTTGGTGCCTCTTTCTCTTCTCCTAAGTCATCCTCTTGCTCTTGGTGTTTGTGAGCCATTAGAGGTGTGACACTTGTGACACTAAGCTTTCAGAAGCCAATTACAAGAAGGAATAGATTGTTATTGCTACATAACAATCAAAGGTAAGATCTAAACCCTAATTTATATGTTAAATTGTTTATTGTATTCTAGATCTAGGGTTTATGGCTTTGGATGATTATTGCGTGTTCATTAGACAAACTAGATCCAAAGCTTTAGGGTTTGCATGTACACCATAGGAATGATGTAGTGCTCAATTCCCATCAACTACATGTTGGATTAATGTCTAAGTCCATAACTATAATTGGTAAGACTTGACCCGACCCGGCATGGTCCATTTGGGTTGCATGGCATCATGCATTTGGATAGACTATAATGAGAGAAATAACACTTAAGGTTGGTTAATATATTATAAGTTCTAATATATTAATAAGGTTATTTAATTAGTATTGATCAAGAATTAATTTGGAATTAATTAAGTGATCAAAAGGAGACTAATTAAATACATGGGTTGATTGTGTAAATCATTCATTCTTATATATGTGGGCTTGTGATCCAAGATTCCTTATGTTGGACTAAGTCTATGGGGTGACCCATGGATACTCCATGGAGGTTAAAATCCATGGAGCATAAGGAATGGGTAAAGTTATGAGTTACATGGTGTAACCCTAATAGCCACCATATAAAAGAATCTCATGGCTCAAGAAATCGTGCACTAATGTGTGAATATGAGGGCTAGACGATTTCAAGGAGTGTTCCATTTCTCTCAAGTCATTCCATGTGCATTTGGTGTTGTGTGAACCATTTGAGGTGTCACACTTGGGGCACTAGGCACTCAAGCTTCATGAAGTCATTCTACATCAAAGAGGTATGTATTCTAACATGTTATATTTGATATGAATCAAAGTTTTGGTATGCTAGTTAGTATAATACCTTGGAAAGTTCATAATTGCATGTATAATAGAGAAAACATAGATCCAAGGTATTTAGGGTTGCATGTACACTTAGGAGTGTTAGAATGCGTAAAACCCATCAGTGGTATCAGAGCCAAGGCATGTTTTCTTGTTATACTTGCAAAATTAGCTGAAAAATCGAATTGTATTAGTTTAAAAGTTATGCTAATTACTTGAAAAAAATTTGATGTGAATTATCTTTGTTCATGTGAGTTTATTAGATTAATAGAAAAGTTAATTGATTATGTGTTTTCAATCCATTTTAATCTAAGAGTTGATTCTAAAATGTGTTTTTGTAACTTGTCCTCAAGTTATATGAAAAGTCACATTTAAGTTTCATAAAACTCATAAAAAGTTGGCAATGGTTACAAACATGAAGAGTCTTGTCCTCATTAAATGGTTTTATGACTCCATAACTTGTCCTCAAGTTATGGAGGTTCAAGAGTCACTTCATTAAATGATAAAATGTGTAACCTTAATTAGTTCCATAAGTTACAAAAATAAAGAAAAGTTACATTCTTTTATTAGTTTAAAGTCTTCCATAACTTGTCCTCAAGTTATGGAACTTGAAGAGTTTTTTTTTTAATTAAAACTACTTTAAACACATAAGTTATGGAATTAATTAGTTTTGAATATTTTCAAAACTTGCCCTCAAGTTTTGGAATTTGTAAATTTTTCCCCATGAATACTTTAATTCCAAGTTAGCCCTTAGAATTTTAAAAGTTAAAATTCAACCCTTATACTTTATAGTATTATAAGTTAATAATAAATATATGTATAAGAGCAAGTCAGTCTTACCGTTAGTAGGCCTCATTCATGAAGCCGGTCTATTAGGGGGTATAAGGTTACTGCCTATAAAATGGCAGTTTAATGGGTGTCCACTCTCACCCACCGCTTCCTTGACTGGTGGAGGGTCGTTAGCCGAACGGGTAGGACAAGGACTATAATTCTCCCTTCATTAAAAGTATTAATGATAAATACTAAGTAACTAAACACTTATAAATTCCCAATCTTAGTTACTTAGGAAAATGTGAATAAGGTGCTAATCCATGAAATTACATTTTGCACTTTGTTTAAACTGTTAGTGGAGCGTGTGTGGTTAACCGGCACACTAACCTGGATTTAACAAAGTAGGCAAAGGGTAACTTAATATTTATCATAGTATCGGTGGAGCTCGTGTGGTTAACCGGCACATCGATTGAGGGGTAAATATTAAGGGTACCAAGTATATTTGCATGGTTACTTCACACCTTGTTTTGTGATCCTCGGCATCCCAGTCACAAAACCTGAAGGGCACACTCGAGATTGAAACATGCCATTGAAAAGTTCAATGAATCTCAAAAGATCTAGGAGTTTCAAATCCAATTAAAAACCTAATTACATTATTTCGTTTTTCATGGTGGAAATTGGTAAATCGTCATTTACCTACCTTCAACTATTTTATAACTCGGATTACGGCATCCCTCTTCCAGTTATAAATAGGTTGTTGGATCCTAGCCTTAATATTTCATATTGGGTGTTATATTAAGGACTTTAGCTCAACTATCTTGAATATCTCCCAAAAGATGTCTAGTTCAGACATCTATGATCTTCCCAAATCTCTTGGAACTTTACTTCCTCCACCTCCTCCAATTATTCTCCCTAACCCACAAGTTCAAGGTCACTCAAGCCCTAATGGCAAGCAAGGTCTATGTGTGATCACATCTTAGAGATGAAGTCACATATTGACAAGCTGGGAGAGTTGGGTGTCAAAGTCTTGAGAAAGTTGGATGTTCAATCACTTTCTAAGTCACATAGTGAGTTCCTTTGGGACTACTATGAAACAGACTATGACATGAACCTTAATGATCATATCTATTTGCTTGGTGCTGCTGAATCAACAATGATTTGGAATGATAGTAAAGCAAATTTGATTAGAAGATCAACTTCCCAAAAACTTTATGGACAGTAACAATGGTGACACTGGAAATCCAGAAAAAGCATTCTCTTCCCAATGGAAAGGGATTGGCCATAGTCAACCCGGTTGACCAAATGGTAAAGAGAAAGGCTAAGTTTGAGATAGTCCCATTACCAAAGGGCCCATATGTTTATTTTGCCAAAGGAAGGGGCGTTGATTGCAAAGCTGCCAAATTTACCTAAGGATGTTAAAGTCAATAAGTTTGACTCTACATCAGGTAGAGCCCATTATCTAACTCTGTTAAGTTCTATTCTGAGATCCTCATTACATGATGTGACTGGGTCACATGTTGATGTTTTAAGAATCAAAGAATAGAGAGAAATCTTAAAGGAAGTATATGTTGATTCTGATCGTGAAGGTGGATTTCGATCGCATCAGAATTTTGAGCAGTTGCTTAAGAAGTTATGATATATTGCTAAGGAATAGATAACAACAATTTTCCATGTGGATTGTAAGGATAAGTTTTTCCGCAAAGTTTTAAAATAAAAGAAAATTGTTTAATTTTATTTATTTGAAGTATCCTTACAATGGCATTTGTGTAAAATTGTTGCTTATATGATTCCACTGACAGCAATATTGGAAAATGGATTTGATTCTTTCATTTGTGGTAGTGTCTAAATTTACCAAATCAAGAAAGTTCCTCATCGCCCAAGTTTCAATTGGACCGAAACTTGGAATCATGCAAGTTGAATAGTATGATGAATGAGAACTTTCAAGCATTGGAAAATCAAGACTAATTACTTGTTCACATGGATGTGTGAGTCAAGTGAAGGACTAAAGGGATCGAGTACACATTCTTGTGCACTGGTCATGTCCACCACAAAGCTCGTTAAGACTATTTGATTTACTAAAGTTTAGTAAATATGGTTATACTTACAAGTTTAAGTATAATTCTGAAACATTGGAAAAGTCTCAATGTATGGCAGAACGAATGGGAAAAATCAAATTAGGCAAAAAGATAAAAGTTTCTCAAATCTGAAAAGTTGGGAGAGTACTTTAGTATCATGTTTGTGATCATCTTAATGATTTAGAAATCATATCACAATTAGTCCTCTAAAGGTCATCTTAGTGCATTCTTATGACTAAGAAGAGGAGTCATGAATTGTTGAAATGGTTAGATCAGGAAGATGAGTCATACTTCGTTCCAAAACAATTCTTAGAGTCATACTCCAAGATTGTAACTTGAGTGATATATCTTAAAAAAAGGTTTAAAACACTTGTCAAATGTAAGAGTAAAAGTGTCCTACTCTTGTACATTTGAAATTGGTAAGTTGTGATGTTTTGGATAAAACAAAGACCAACTAAGGCCAATTGTGTGCAGTGTTTGTCTTGATAAAGAATCTGCAATATCTCTTGAATATTTGGCAAGATAGTCTTATATGTCAAGAGGACAGTGGGAGTCTTAAAGATCCTAAAAAGAATTTCATAATCAAGAATAAAACCTGAGGTTCTTCACTAGCACACGACTTGAGGTTTATAACCTATCGTGTTGACATATTTTGTGCCCATTCCAGTTAAAGTTGGCTTTGCATAGGAGTTCTGAAAGTTCTCAATTGGTTGCACAACTACTTGGAAGCTATGGCAGGCCCTTGTGCTGCCAGGTGGCAAGAACTTAAGATTGCACAAGTTCAATCCATATGAGTTTGGATTTGTCACTAACCTTGTCTTGTGATTATGGTTTTGACAAATTCATATGGGTAGGAACTCATACACCATAAAAATCTAAGTGTCATAAGGTTTCTCTCCGATTCATGAAAATGATGGTGAGGAAACACTTTCACTAAGTAGTTTTTTAAGTAGATAGTAATCTTTGGATTCTCAAAGTCGTTAGTAGAGTACACTAACATGGACTTATGAGAAATAGCAAAGGTCTAACCAATTGAGACTATGATTACGACATCCCTTTTCATAGTTCTTAAATTGTTTAGACACACCAGTGGGCTATCTACAATAAGGTGTATGATTTTGATAAAGTCTTATCAAAGCAATCTAGTATCAGAAATTTGAACTTTGGTAAGAAAGTCAATAAAGTATTGATTTCTAGAAGTCCACTAATTTCTGAATACATGTCAAAGCTAGTGGGAGCATAAGTATTATGTTGATAATCATCATGTTAGTGGGAGCATGATAATTATGATAAGTATTGCAAGTTAGCAATGTTAATTATAGAAAACAAAAGTTTCAATTCGTGAGGCAGCCAGGGGTTGAAAGAGTTGTTTGCTATAATTAAGGGAGAGGATATACTTCATTTCAGTTCTAAAGGCTTAAATTGAGACCTTAATCATTTTTAGTCAAGAATATATATATGAATTTCATGTTGGATTGGTTCAACTTAAGGAAATTCTATATATTGCGTTCTCAAAATTCGATTATGATTACGACATCCCTCTTCATAATCAAATTTTGAAAACATGGCAAATAAAAATATTGTAGCAAAAGACTGGTCTAGAATCATGTCTTTATGTGAGACATCATGAATCGTGTCCCATTTGCTTTGGGTACAGGATCGATTGCATGTGCTATAATATTTGTCCTTTCTAAAATTTTCCAAATGCCTAGAGGCATTAAGAAGGGAAAAGGTCTAGAATTGGATATGACTAAAATGATTAAGCAATTGTCGAGGACAATCTACGGTTTACCAAAGATTGGTTGCTCAGGGACAATTGGAAGTATAGTGCTAATTTTGGAAGGACCATATTGACATATTCTGAAAAGAGGCATCTCTTGTTCAGAAGTGATAGTCAAAGTGAGAATATGGAGTTGTCTCCATAGGTGGAAGTTATCTGTGTAAGATTAGAAAACTTAATGCAAGAAGCATGTCCAAAGCAATGTACTTTGAATATGAGACTTAGTTTCCATGGAGTTGATCTCCATTGGAATACCTTATAATGACTGTTGACAAGTCTTTGTGACTTTGTACATATTCATTACAGGAGGGTCAGTGCATATAAGTTTAAAATCTAAACAGATTTCAATAAATGATAGGAATTTGAAATTCTCACATTTTTCGATAAGGATTTGGGAGTGTGAAATTAGAATCATTGAAATTATGTTCAATTGGTATATTTCACAAAGTAAGGATCATAGACAAACATAGAGTGCATACTTGGTGTATGGCAAAGCTATTGTTTAAGAAAAACATAGTGTACATGCTTGGAGCATGGGACAACTAGTGTTTTTAATTCAAGTATAAAGTTGATAAAACCGAAACAATGAATAACGAGTAATAAGTATGGTGATAAATAAAAATGTTTATTTATATTCATAGGGTTTGATACCATATTTGATTCATTTATTCTTGTGTTTCACTTTGCATGTTTTGACTTCCAGAATAACTAAGTCGCTCTTCCTGAATGATTAAGTTATTCAAACCATCCACAGTCGGTCATATGTTGGAAGTAGATATGAATCAAGACTGTCATGGGTTGGTTTGTAGAGGTCCAAGTTGGTGGACAAAGTGGTGCTACAACACTCATGAGTGTTCATAAGTTCTGAGTATTGGATTCAACCCGCGCTCATTTGAATCACTTCATGGATTTTATCACGAGTGATCATGAGACGATAATATCTTATATTCTTCAAACCTAGAGATATGAGTTGTTACTATGAGTTGGTTGTACATTGATTGCACGAAAATGCATTCGGTAACTCGATGTTATAAAACGTGCCTTTGTGTATGATTCAACAAGTAGTAGAACAAGCCATATGAGTCGAAGTTTATCCATTCCTTTTACCTTCGGGATAAAAGTGATATCTGTGGGCCCCTCGATGATTTAAAGATGATACATGTGAGTGCTTGGCCAAGCCAGGACTGATTTGATTTGTTCAATCAGTCAGTCATCATGAATCGGAAATTGGGAAACAACAAATGGACAGAGAGAATGATTGATAATCCATGTCTCAGTCCATATGATATCTAGAATGGAGGAATAGATGATCCCTTATCTAATGGACAAGTCATTGACAAAGGTCATAGTTCATCGACAAGGTCAGAGTTCGGCAGAAGCTTTTGAGAGCTACGATTGCTGATCGGTTCCTGAAGTCATACGCAAAAATAGTTTTAGACTTATCCAAGTGGGAGACTGTTGGATTAATGTCTAAGTCCATAACTATAATTGGTAAGACTTGACCCGACCCGGCATGGTCCATTTGGGTTGCATGGCATCATGGATTTGGATAGACTATAATGAGAGAAGTAACACTTAAGGTTGGTTAATATATTATAAGTTCTAATATATTAATAAGGTTATTTAATTAGTATTGATCAAGAATTAATTTGGAATTAATTAAGTGATCAAAAGGAGACTAATTAAATATATGGGTTGATTGTGTAAATCATTCATTCTTATATATGTGGGCTTGTGATCCAAGATTCCTTATGTTGGACTAAGTCCATGGGGTGACCCATGGATACTCCATGGAGGTTAAAATCCATGGAGCATAAGGAATGGGTAAAGTTATGAGTTACATGGTGTAACCCTAATAGCCACCATATAAAAGAATCCCATGGCTCAAGAAATCGTGCACTAATGTGTGAATATGAGGGCTAGACGATTTCAAGGAGTGTTCCATTTATCTCAAGTCATTCCATGTGCATTTGGTGTTGTGTGAACCATTTAAGGTGTCACACTTGGGGCACTAGGCACTCAAGCTTCATGAAGTCATTCTACATCAAAGAGGTATGTATTCTAACATGTTATATTTCATATGAATCAAAGTTTTGGTATGCTAGTTAGTATAATACCTTGGAAAGTTCATAATTGCATGTATAATAGAGAAAACATAGATCCAAGGTATTTAGGGTTGCATGTACACTTAGGAGTGTTAGAATGCGCAAAACCCATCACTACATCGAGAGACCTGTGGCGATTTTAGATCACAAGACGAAGGAGCTAAGAAACAAGACGGTAGAGTTAGTGAAGGTGTAGTGGCAGCACCGCAAGGGTTCAGATTAGACGTGGGAGTCCGAGGAGGAAATGAGGGACCATTACCCAGAGTTGTTTTTAGAGACAACATACTTCGAGGACGAAGTCTAAGATAAGTAGGGGAGAATTGTAACACTCGGTCTCAGGTACACATTTAAATTCAAGCCAAACTTCATGTTTTACCCTTGGACTCGGGGAGTTGGAGGCCCAACTCGTCGAGTAGGATCGACTCCAGGTAGGGGGGGTTAAGTTACCTACTCGACGAGTCGGAAGACCGGATTGGCGAGTAGGAGCTGTCCGAGTAAAACCCTAAACTGGAGGGTTTGCACCCTATTTAAACAACTTATGAGGCTTCCACCCTAGCCTCCATCACCCCAAGTCCTGTCCTCGAAACCCTAATCAGTTGTGAGCATCTTTGAGTAATATTGTGCCTTTGCATCTTGATTTGAAGCTAGAAGAAGGGAGGGAAGTATGATGAATCAAGGAGCAAGTCAGTGGATTTTGATTTTGGTTGCATTTCCAGTGTATTTGAGGTAAATAGCCCCTATCTTGACCTCCTATGTGTTAGATCTAATTTGGGGTTTTAACCTTGGCATCTTTGAGGGCATTTCCATGTCATTTCGGACTTTAGGGTGTAATGTAGGGTAGAAGCTTCGGATCTGGAAGCTTGGAGGGTCCTCATGGCATAAAGGTGCCATCTCTATGGCCATGAGAACCCCATGCATGTAATAAACCCTATTTTTGGTCCTTTAAGCTTAAAATTCCCATGCATGCACGTAAAGTTCGTTACTTTACATGTTATATCTGCCTTAGGAGCCCAGATATACCTTTTGGATGAGCTTTGCACAACAAAAATCGAGTTATGGGCTTGGACATAAGTAGACTCGACGACTCTCTATTGGGACTCAGCGAGTCGGGAGGGGGGGAGTGGTTCTCCAATTTTCCATGATTTGAAGGGATCCAGTTAAGTTATAAGGGATCTAGATGAGTCCAGAAGAAGGACCCAATGAAATAGATGTAGTTATGGACCTGGAAACCATGGGACTCGACGAGTGGATGAACACACTCGGCGAGTCCAAGGCAATCCCCAACCCATGAAGAAGGACTTGACGAGTTGTTCATACAACTCGGCGAGTCACTGACTAGTCACACTCTTATGGTGAAGATGAACTCGATGAGTTCAAGGATGAACTCGGCGAGCCAGATGAAGATAGTCCCGATGTTAGGTTTGAAAGGGAACTCGTCGAGTTCTTGCTAGACTCGACGAGTAGAGTCGGGGTTGGGAACAAATGAAAGAATAGGGACTCGACGAGTTGGTGAATCAACTCGGCAAGTCAAGTCAACTGGGTATTGACTTTCACTAGGTTGTTGACTTTAGCCAGGGATAAAATGGACATTTTATCCTAAGAGTAATTATCAGTTTTTGACTAAGTACCGTTATGGAAATTTATAGTCGGAGAGTCGTCGGAGCAGTAGACAGGGATTCCTCACCCAGAGTTACAGCAGTCAGTCATACGAGGTGAGTTTCCTTCCAGTAGGAACGGGTCTACGACCACAATGCCGACCTGTTTTGATGATGGTAGATTCAGACTTCGCTTCGATGCCGGGGTGGTCCCGAGAAGTAGTTATGTATGGTTGATGTCTTCGTGATTCATGCATGTTATGGTATGTGTTACATGTTCCGGACTCCGGTCCGATGCCAGGCAAGCCCGATGCAGTATATGTGATTATGTTATATGTTATGTTTATGTTATGTTTAGTTTATTCCGAACTTCGGTCCGATGCCGGGCGGGGCCTAATTTATGTCGGGCTTCGGTCCGATGTCGCGCGAGGCCCAATGCAGTGGGTAAGCCCAATATGTGTTATATGTATTATTGTATGGTATGTGGTAGTTTGAGGGAGCTCACTAAGCTTCGTGCTTACAGTTTTCAGTTTTGGTTTCAGGTACTTCCAGTAGCAAAGGGAAGGGCTCGGGTTGATCGCATGGCACACACCACAGTCACAGCCTGGGAGTTTACTCTGATGATTTGTTATGAGATCTTGATTTGAGATAGACACTATGATGTTTTATGATACATGATTTATGATTTTACTTATGACTTGAATGGTTTATGATTTTAATTATAATTTGAAAACAAAAATTTTTGTGTCATATTTTTGGGATGTTTCAAGCTAATCAAATTATTGCTTTTTGCTACCACATAAGTTATTAATCAAAAAATTATAAAAGATCTTCTTTGTCATCATATAGTATACAAATACATTTATTATGTCTCAAAGACCATCTTATTTTCTTTGATAAGCTATAATTTATGTATGTCATGATTTTAGTAACGACCGGAAAATCTCTAGTTTCTTATTACGTAATTAATGGAAATATAATTATGGATGTAGGAAATGAGAGATTTAAAAGTGCATTGCTATTTGAGAAACATGACATATGGAGTGAAACACGGCGCGTGGATTGTAAATATGTGACTCGTGGGCTTCCTTTGGGTCACAGGACACGTGGCAGACACATGTGACACATGGTAGCTGATAGGACACGAAGCAAACTGATAACGAGACACATGGATGTAGTGCGTCAGCTCAGTGGATGCAACAGATAGGCTTGTGTCACAACCTTATAAATAGTTTGAAGTCGTCTTTCGTTGTATGTTTTCCCGTACATAGTTGTGAATACTCGAGCGACGACTCATGACTATAGGAAGCACCTAACGATGTTGATTATATGAATATGATTCTTGGACGAAATCACGTAGTTTCCAATATCGTTATTATGTTAACTAATGTAAACATGCAAGGGTTATTAGATTCTGAGTTGGTTATCCGAGTTTATAATATTATGCTAATATGAGCTTAATGGTATGCTTGAAAGTTGAATTCCACGGTCGGATCGTTGATCCGGTTAGCTAGGGTTATAAACCCTAAGTTATGGGGTGATCATAAGTAAGTGACTGATCAAACAATTTATAAGATTAAGCGATTTAGTAGTTGCATTATGGGACTTGACGAGTCTAGTAACAGTTAGTTAATGATCATTATAGATATAAAAGTGAGTCTATGTAAGTTTTAAGGAACTTGGTATATTATATTAAGACAAAACTTCAAAAATGGTCCCTGTGGTTTTCGAAAATATCAAGTTTAATCCCTAAGTTCAAAAAACCTCACAGATGGTCCCTGTGGTTTCAAAACTTTTAACAAATGGTCCTTTTCGCTAACTCCGTTAGTTTTTTGCCGTTAAGTGAAGGGTATTTCTGTCATTTCACTGCCACAGGGACCATTTATGAAGATTTGCCTTATTTTAAAAAAAATTATTATTATTATTTAATATTAAAGGGTCCCACCTCTCTCTCTCTCTCTCTCTCTCTTCCAACAAAACACATACATATTCATGCTTTGTTACTCACTTACTCCCCGAATCTTCGTTCAATTTTCCATCTCTCACTTCTCGATAAACACAAGTTCGCATGTTTGTGTTTGTGGGTTTTCTAAATCTTTATAAACCCTAACATGGGTCGCCTTTGATTTCTACTCTTGTGTTGTGGGCAGATTTGATTTTGATGATACAATCAACTCCCTCATCAAACCCTAGTTTCCCCCTTCAAAACAACCCACCGATCTCAACAACTCGATTTAGTTTCCTAGATCTCGTACTTCGATTGAAACTGCAATTCCATCAACACAATGTAGATTGGATGAACACGATCCCAGTCTCGAAATTCAACTCTGTTCACTAACTCAAAATTTCTGCAACTTATCAGCATCGATTTAATTTAACTTAGAGTATTATTTTCTATGTATAATGAATTATAAGATGAGGGGTAGAGGGGAAAAAGATGAGTTTGTGTTCAAAGATTCGTCAATCGGATTAATTAGGCTTCTTTGCTTTCTAATTCTTTTCGTCATCGGTATAATAATTGCTTTGACTTCAAGTTCACATGTCGATACGTATTTCATCACTTCAAGGCCCGATAATTTCTATACAGATTACACAACGGCTGCTCCTGCGCCAAGTTATGCCAAAACAGCTACTTACGATCAGAACTGTAGTACGAATTCAAATTGCAAGAACGACGATTGTTTAAGCATGGAGAGCTTTCGAATGCCTAAGAATCTGACGCATCGAATGACTGATAACGAGCTCTTTTGGAGGGCTTTAATGGTGCCTGATAAACCTGAGTACCCTTTTGATCGAGTGCCTAAGCTGGCGTTTATGTTCATGACAAGAGGGCATCTGCCATTCTTACCTTTATGGGTGGTTGTAGGTGGTTTTCTCTCCGGTGAAGGTGGTGGATGGCGGTTATCGGCCTTTCTTGCAACATAAATGGTGGTGGTGGTTGATTATCTGAATAGGAGAGGGACGGAGGGGGTTACTGGTCAATAATAGTGGCAGATGGTGGTGATTCACGGTAGTTAAAGCCACCGGTGTTGGTTCTTTAATGGAGGCAGTGATGTCTTTTGACCACCCTTCGTGGTGGTGTCGTTTCTTGACAATAGGTTCATGAGAAGGAGAGAAAAAGGAGGTGAGGTGGTGATGTTTGATCGAATCAATGGTTGTATTTCATGGGCCGTCATGGGTTTAGTTTAAGAGCAACCAAACAAATGCTCTAATTAATTATGCAAGATCTCATTTGATCAGGAAGAAAGAAGAGTTATCATTTTTCTGCATTTAGGGTGTTGACTTTCAAGGAGAGAGAGAGAGAGAGAGAGAGAGAGAGAGAGGGGGAGAGAGAGAGGTGGGACCCTTTAATATTAAATAATTAATTTTTTTTAAAATAAGGCAAATCTTCATAAATGGTCCCTGTGGCAGTGAAATGACAGAAATACCCTTCACTTAACGGCAAAAAACTAACAGAGTTAGCGAAAAGGACCATTTGTTAAAAGTTTTGAAACCACAGGGACTATCTGTGAGGTTTTTTGAACGTAGGGATTAAACTTGATATTTTCAAAAACCACAGGGACCATTTTTGAAGTTTTGTCTTATCTTAATAAGTCCTAGAATGGTGATAAGTTGGAAAACAATTCAAGCTTGAATCCATGATAACAATTAGCCTTCAATAACTAGCCAGGTGTTTACATGTGGATTTTCTGAGCAAATGTAGATTTTTTTGGGTACATGGCAATATAATTAATAATTTTATGTGACAACATGCAAGTAAGTCACTAAGGTCGACTATTTCTGATCATACGAAAACAAATTGATGTCAAAGTGATTTAAAATGTAAATCCCTAATTTACTTGATTTATAAAAGTGATTTAAAAAAAAGGTTAAGCATGCAAAATATGTAAATGATTTCAATTAAAAATGGCATTGTTAAATGTGTGATAGTTACGTTTAATTATAAAGGGAACTGCTAAATGTGATAATTAAGTTTATCAAATAATGTGTTAAATGCTTGAGCAACGAGAGCTATCGGCAAACTCTACAACTATGTAGTTAATTACTTGGTATGTTTTACAAGAAACCTATACGTGTATAAATGCTAAAATGGTTTATCGAAAAGTTGTTTGGCAAATGCCTGAGTATGTATGTCTGTCAAAATCTTATATGTGTGAAAATACATTATAATGTTTTCTATGTAATGAAGAATATGATGTATGCCAAGGGTGATAATAACTAGAGATATAGCTAAGCCTTGTAATTTTATAAGATATTAGGAACATTATTGCAAAAAGCCTATCTATGCATGCATGTGTGTTTCAGAAGCTTTATACAATCTATATGTGAAAAAGGACATAAAATTCTTATTGTGTGATTGTTGATATATTGTCCTCTACGGGTGAGTACCAGGAAGCAGATAATGGATATTGTTTGAGCTGCATGACAGGTTATGGTCACAACCTCGTGACAGGTTAAGGTCACAACATCGTGATGTGTTACGATCACAAGTCCCTATAATGGGACTCGTTTTGAAGATCCTATAACAATACAAAACAAGAATTATCAGGATGGACTTCTCGCATATAGTATTTATCAATGGCAACCATTAGGATGGATCTCTCACAGACAGTGGTTGCCAACGGCCACAGGGTGATATGTTCTTCCATGGACACGAAAGTTGTTAGCTTCATGCTGGCTTGGGGTATCAACTCCCATGTATGTTAAGGTTGTTTGTATCTAGCTTCGTGTTAGAAATTGTTAAACTAGCTTTGTGCTAGTAATATATTTATAGATTTGTACTAAAATAGTGATGTCATTCTAAATGATTTTGAGATATAGAAACTACTCTAATTGTGTTAATGGTTCAAACCGATGTATCTCATGAGTCTTCACTCTTCAGACTAATGTATGTTTATGCTATGTACTCAAGTATAGAAGTAGAAGTCAGAGCGTTCTAGGAGTAAGGATGACAAGGAAACATAGAAGGTTTTGTAATCCTTTTAATTTACACTATAAATGTCGATATTGTTGTAACACAGAAAGCTAAATACTCTGATAAATGTGTGAAAGGTTTTTGTAAACCTGCATTTTTTTAATAAGAAAAATGGTGTTTTAAAAGTACAGTGTTACAATTTGGTAGTAGGATTGTGGTTTAAGTTAATTTGGCAAGGATTAATCTTTCTAGGCTTAAACTGTGAAAAGAAAGATATGTGATCCCCTAAGAATTATTGAATTATTTTTAAAATTATATGTCTAGAAAGATATGAAATGAAGTATAGAGGAAGTGACACTCTTGTATGTGTCCTGAGAATTAAATTAAGGTTATACAAATTTACCAAAGTATTTTAACCACCATGTAAGGTTTCATGATTGAAATGATTATTATGAACATTTATGAGTATTACTTGTAAGGTATAGTCAGAGTTTAATTAAAGGATTGAATATTTGATGTTTATTAAAAGTTTATTAAAAGTTTATTATTTTGTAGCATTAATGCACGAGGAAGAGGCAAGCATGAGGTTCCTAAGGAAGAAACCATTACAATGTGATATTAAAAAAGGGGTAAAGGAAATCCTTCAAGCAAAGAAGGTTGATATTAAAATCCATGAGTACACTAAAAGCTTCACTAGCTTATTAGGCTTACTTTATCATATATGCTTCTCTGAGGAGGCGTGGTGTAACACCCAGAATCAGAAAGACCAAGAAAAGAAAGGAAAAGCTCTAAGTCATGAGTCAACTCGTCGAGTCCAGGGAGGAACTCGGCGAGTCGGAGTGGGATCCGGGATATAGAGTAAGTGACCGACTCGGCGAGTCAACTATTGGACTCGGCGAGTCTGGTCTGGGCGAGAAAAACCCTAATCCCGGGGGTTGTGCCCTATTTAAAGAACATTACATCCCTTCCCCAGCCTCTTTACTCCCCTTTTGAGATCCAGAAACCCTAAATCGTGAGTGAGAGCCCTTGGAAGCAATTTAGAGCCTAGATAAGTGATGTAGGTGGAAAGGGGCTTGAAGATCAAGAGGCTTGCTGCAAAGGAGTGGTGTAGATCCGGGATCTACTTCAGTTGGAGCATATATTGGAGGTAATAAGCTGTTGCTTTGGCTTTATTGCAAATAGATCTATCTTATGTTTGAGATTTGGGGCATTTTGGGCATGATTGAGATCTATGTCGAGTTAGAGGCCTAGATTTGAGGTTGCTACCTCAGATCTAGACTTGTGATTGTCCAGAAGGTCATAAAGATTATGTCAATAAGTTATTGGTGAAGCCCATTTGCCTTAAACCCTAGCCCTAGAGTGTTTTGGGCCTTTAGCTCCTTGGTTTCACGTAAAGTTTGCAACTTTACGTGGGGGATAGACTGTAGAAGAGTGGATCTACGGATTAGAGCCCCTGCATGACTCGAAAAGCCAATGTATGGATTGAGAACTGGAGAGACTCGGCGAGTCACATGGGTGTACTCGATGAGTTGTATGAATATGTGCATGGACTCGGCGAGTTGGAAGAACAACTCGGCGAGTCTGTTGAAGATTGCCTAGGACTCGGCGAGTCTTTTCTTTGACTCGACGAGTCAGGTTGCAGAACCCCTAACCTCTTCTGGTTAAGACGCAGATCAATGAGTTGAGCGGTGACTCAGTGAGTTGAAAAGGATGGGACTCAGAGATCGTTGAACTCGATGAGTCCTGGGGTGACTCGGCGAGTTGGGTCGTATTTTGAGAGCTTCTGAGTTTAAGGACTCGGCGAGTCTTCGGGTTGACTCGGCGAGTCGAGTCAACTGGAAGGTTGACTTTGACCAGGACTTTGACTTTAACCAGAGTTGACTTAGTTTGACTTCTAGAGTTCAGTTTGGAACTAAGTGTTATATTGATAATAGTAGCTCGGGGAGCTAGCGGAGCAGCGGTTCAGTGAGTTGTCGGACAGCAGCCAGAGGGTTATCAGCAAAGTTCAGCAGTGCAGGTGAGTTTCCCTTTGTGTGAATGGGTCTACGGCCACAATGCCGGCCCATGTAGTTATGAGTAGGAAGACCCGGGGGTTAGCCCTAGGCACAGTATGCTAGTATGACATTCGGGACTAAGGTCCAATGTTAGCGGGCAGGTGCCCAAGGAATGGTTTGTATGATAGTTATACTTATTGTCTGTGTGATACATGTATGTGCCTGGTAGGGAGGAGAGTGTGGGCGAGGTCCCGTATCTCACCAATAGCAGAGTGTGGACGGTGTTCCATACCTCATTAGCAGCAGAGCAGGGGCGAGGCCCAAGTTAGGAAAATAGTGAGTGTGGGCTGGGCCCGTATCTCACTATCAGTAGGAGCGTGGACGGGGTTCCATGATTCATCAGTAGTAGGACAGGGGCGAGGCCCAAGATAGGCGAGGCCTTAGCACAGTAATCCAGTAGAGTATGTTAGTTAAGTGTTGTGATATGATTGTATGCTAGTATATGTTAGTGGGCGGGGCCCGGAGACAGGCGGGGCCTAAGAAAAACAGATCTGTACGCCGAGCGGGGCTCGAAGCCAGGCGGGGCCTAGTGACGGACGGGGTCCGATAGCGGGCGAGGCCCAATGCAGCGGGCAGGAGCCCAGTATGTGGTTATGTGCTCAGTATTATGTATGGCATGTATGGATCAGTAGATATGTATGGTATGCGGTAGGTTGGGGAACTCACTAAGCTTCGTGCTTACATTTGTCAGTTTTGGTTTCAGGTATTTAGTTTTCAGAAGAGGAGCTCGGGAGGGTTGCAGTGCACACACCATGACCAGTTAGCCTGGGATGTTTACTCTGATAATTAAACAAGTGTTTTGGAAATGAAACTATGATTTGTCATATAAACCCTTTTAGTATGTTTGAATGACTTAACGCTATGAATCAGTAATGTTCTTTTAAAAGAAATTTTTGGACTCGAAATTTGGGATATTACAAGTTGGTATCCGAGCCTTGGTTTGAGGGATTCGGGCAAACTCTCGGGTGTGTCTGAACTCAAACTGAGGAAGTGGTATAAAATTTTCAAAAGGAAAAACCATATTTATAAAAGGATTTTGGGGAAAAAAAAGGGTTTTAGAAAAAGAAAAAGGAACTTTGAAAAGAGAAAAGGGTGTGGTGCATGCAATTAGCCGAGCTCAAGTAAGTTCTCCCAAATTACCCATACAAGTTTATGTTATGATATGATTATGTAATCAGCATGCTAGATTTAGGGCTAAGGATCTAGGAGGATGCCTTATGTGCCTGTTATATGCGTTTATTGAGCTATATGCTAGCATTAGTTAGATTTTCCTTTGTTTGAATGCTGCTTGCTCTGTGCTTTGTGGGATTCTGAGTGATGGGAGTTAGTCATTAGATGAATACGTTAAGTCACATGTGATCAGGGTTGAATAATCTCAGAGTTCTGGATTTGATCCTACTGCGCAGCTCTCGTTTGAGTCTAACCATTGTAGGGACGAGTCCTTTACTTGAAGGATTATCTGAGCCTCGTCACATGTGGTGGGATTCAGGTAATGGCTGATGGGCACTACGAGGAAACCTTCAGCAGCTGAGGACTGGTTGGGTCAGAGGTTTCCCTAGGGTAAGCCTAGGATGAGTTTAGTGCTGGGAGCAGCAGTAGTAGTCGTGCAAGGGACTTGGTGGAGTCAAGGAAACTCTTGAGGAAAGTACGGATAGATGTGGAAGGTAGTATGGTCCCGTAACACTGAAAGCAGAGGATCCGTACTCGATTCAAGAGGGGCCGAGACAAAACCAGGGAACTTGCAGTGCGTGTGAGGTCCCTCAGCAGCGATGCGTATTTTGATGATTGTTATGGCATGATTTCAGTATGGCGACATCGCAAGATGGAACATTGGATGGATCAGGTGTCAGAGGGGGGTCACGCTCGGGTTCAGGGATCGAGCAGCTCGAGGAGCGGATGAGAGAGAGTTTGTATCAGCTAAGATTACGCGTGATATTCTTGATCAGACTCCTGTGATCTTTGGCACGGTCAAGGAGGGTTTGCTGGAGATTTTAGATGAGAGGCTTGGAGCCTTTCGCACAGAGATGATGGCTATGTTGGGAGCGCGTACTTTGACATTCCGAGAGTTCAGGGCTTGTGGAGCTCCAAATTATCATGGGGCTAGGGACCCCATTGCTAGTGGCAGATGGTTGGCTGATGTCGCCAACGCTTTTCGTTCTAGCCGGTGTACCGAGGGGGACAAGGTTCGACTCGCCTCCTGTCTTCTGAAGGACAGAGCACGAGATTGGTGGGAGGAGGTTGGTCATGCTATCGAGGATGATGCCGCGTTGGACGCGATGACATGGAGTGATTTCTCGGCCAGGTTCAAGGCCGAGTTTGCACCGATTATTGAGGTGCAACAGTTAGCCCGGGAGTTCCAGGATCTATAGCAGACGACCGAGACGGTGGCGGAGATCACCGCCAAGTTCAGGGAGAGGGCTCTTCTTGCTCCGCAGTATGTCGCGGATGAGGAGATGAAGAAGGCCCGATATCACGATATGCTGAGAGACGACATCAGAGAGTTTGTGAGTCGGTCCAGCTGCAAGACGATGTAGGATATGATTGCTCGGGCCAGGGAAAGGGAGATCGATCTGGAGCACCTCGGGAAGAGGAAGCCGGAGGAAGTTCAGGTATCTATGGGACCGGGCAAGAGGCCCAAGACATCAGACTCTAGATCAAGAGGTCCTCAGGAACAGGGCCGCTGTGGCAAGTGCGGCAGGACGCACGAGGGTGCGTGTAGGAGTGGCAACGGTGGTGATTCTGGCTGCTTCAAGTGCGGCCGGATTGGTCATTTCAGCAGAGATTGTACTACTACCACCACCTACGGATCAGACCTGTTATGTTTCCATTGCAGTCAGAGGGGCCACAAGAAGGCCCAATGTCCGAGTTTGCATTCAGCAGGACAGGTGATTGCACCTGCCCCTGCAACCATGAGGATCACCGACGGCCGTCAGGGCCGAGCAGAGACGCCTGCAGCGAGGAGCATGGCGTATCAGTTGGTTTCAGATGAGGTGTGAGCAGCCCGATGTGTCAGGTACATATCTTCTTTCATTTCTCCATCAGCTTATGTTATGGTCTTATTGTTATGGTTCTGCATCGGTATTTATAATGATATTTCGGAATTTTGCGGTCTGCTTGTGATTAATTTATATGTCATCTGCATACCTTGGATGTTAGAATGATAGTTGGAGGTCGTCTCCTTTAGAGTGGGTTACTTAGGATGCATTATCTGTAGCATGCCTGTGAGGGGCTTGGTAGTGCCTCGCTAGTTCGGGTAGGTGTCGATTGGGAATGGATTGTTGGACCCCCAATTGTTGTAAGTCGGGTTTTCAGCGAAGTGACCAGGGGATGGTAGGAAGAATTGGAAATTCTTCTGAGCTGTGAGCTGTGAGGAGCTAGTCAAGTCGAAGTGGGGGAGAGCCATCCGTGTGGCCAAGGATAGAAGTAAGTACAAGACTGGGGTGGTTCCGCAGTCTTGGTAAGGAGGGAAGCAGCTCAAGTGGCTGTTTGGATGGAGGATCAGGTTAGTTGGGAGTTGAAGAAACTTTCCAACCTTGAGTTTGTGCATTCATGTCTAGCGGATGACTGGTACAGGAAAATCAGGTCGCAGAGCCTTCGCCAGGTGCGAGTTTAGGCGGGATATAAGACTGTGGGATAGCCGTAGCATTCCCCAGCAGCAAGTCGTGAGGAAAGTGGTGTAAGAGTGTGGGCGGAGGCCCGTATCTCCTAGTCAGCGATGGGGATCAGGAAAGGCTAAGTCGTTGAGGTTTAGTATGGAGTTGGCCTGCATAGCCCTTGTTAGGTGAGGCCAGTCCAGTATGCAGTTGGGTGAGACCCGTGGGCGAGGCCCGTATGATAGCAATAGTATAGGTGAGACCTGGGAGCAGGATTGCTCAGTAGTATGGTTTGGGTGAGACCCGCGGGCGAGGCCCGTTTGACGGTAGTTAGGCAGGTGAGACTAGAGGCGAGGATCGCTATAGGATATAGTCAGGTGAGACCCATGGGCGAGGCCCGTGAGATTATAGCAGCACAGGTGGGACCTAGTAGGGATCTTAGGGTCAAGATGGGGGATCGAGATCCCAAGTCTTGTAGCGCCAGAGTGGCAGGATAGATAGAGCAGTGTAGATAGCCGAAGTTTCTTTGGAAGTCGTTGGGAGCGACTAAGAGATTGTGCTAGTTGTAGTGACCGGTGAGTATTCGGTAACCCAGTTATCGGCAGAATCTGTAGAGGGACCAGGGTGGTCTAGGTCCATTCGGAAGGCGAATGAGAAATGACAGGACTTTAAGGCAAGGAAGTGATGACAGAGAAGTATGGCGTGGGGCAGCTAGTTGACCGAGGAGTGCTACGCCTCTCGCAGCAGGGTTGGATAATCTCAGAGGGAAGGGTTTGACCCTATTGCGCAGCTCTCGTTGGAGTCTAACTGTTACAGGGATGAATTTTTTACTCGCAGGATTATCTGGTCCATACGCTGGGCTAGGTGCTCAGCGCCAAGTTATAGTAGCATGAAGCGTTCGGTGGGTATCGACAGTAGTGACCAGCACTGGGAGTGGCTGGAGTAATGGATACCATGAAGGATATTTATTTCACAGTGGTAGAGGAGGGTTCGTGGTGGAACGTTACCTTGGGAAGGCCAGAAAACGCGCACGAACAAAGGGGGTGAACCCCTAGGATTCAACATAAGTACTCGAGGAGTACTGGAAGGATTGTGTAACGCCCGGGTTTCGGGGCTAAGCATTTTTAGACAATGTAATAGTCTAGGTCAACTATTGTAACTCTTTTTGATGTAATAAAGATGAAATATTTTACTATTATGTGTAATTGTGTGCTTATTATTTAATTATAAATGTATAATTAATAAAGAATAAAAATAAGCGTCAAAATTAAAGTGTGAGATAAGCCCAATGTCTTTACATAAAGTTGTAGTAGTCGAAACAAGGATTCCGGAGATATAAAGAACGCCGAAATCCGAGTTATAACGAAGAAGTTATGACCCGTCGAAGTTTCGTGATGGAACCGGCACGATACCGGGAAGCGTTAATAGTGAATTTACGATAGAGCGAGATTTAGCCTTAGCGATCTAAACGAAAGTCGTAGAATACGTTAAACCGAGAGCGTCCATAAAAAAAACGCCCAAATCTGACTTCGTATGAAGAAGTTATGATTTTTCGAAGTTTCGGCTTAGCAGTGTACAACCCGAAATTCAAATATTAGATCGAGTGGTTTTTAGCCGACACAACCTAAACGAGAATCGAAGATCTCGTTAATAATAACATAACGATAAAAAGACAGACGAAAACGGACGTCGGATGAAGAAGTTATGGATTTTTAACGGACCAATCCTGTCCTGGCCTGTTAAAAATATAAAATTTAAAATAAACTCAAAGATAGCCGGCGGAGTCTAAACGAAAGTTGTAGAGCACGTTCCCGCCTTCGCGTGGATATATAGAACGTCAAAAACGGAGCTCGTATGTGAAAGATACGAATTTTTAAAGTTTGTAGTCGAAATTGTGAAGTCTGATAAGAACTTGATGACGTGGCAGCATCTGGGCCGTCCGATGTTGGTTCAGGAGTCGCTTCAGATCTTGACACCTCACCCTCGCAGTACGCCCCGCGTCCGAAGAAGTTACGCCCCACGTAGCTCCGGTCTTATCCATCCGATGTGCGAGACAGCTGGATCCGAGGTGGCGCTCTTATCCGAAGACTATGCCCAGCGTAGCCCTCGGTATGCCCAGCGTAATCCGAGGAGCTGGGCCTATAAATAAGCTGCGAAGGCAGCCGGCTTTCCACACCATTTCTCACTTCTCTCTCTAACTTCTTTCTCTCTCTAAGGGTTTTAACCCTCCCCTAAGCCTAGGTGATCCCCTAGCACCCTAAGGAAGCCCCGAGGCTCCCGGAGTCCCGAGAAAAAGAGTCGTTCGGTTTCAGAAACGCTGCTCTGAGCAAAGCCCGGTTTTCAAGCAAACTTCCCGATTTCGTCAAAGAATATTATTTTTAGAAGCGAGGTGCTGTCCGAATCACTCCGTATCAGGTGAGTGTATAGTCACTTTCATCTTACACATAGATATGAAGTATTGTATATAAAATATGTGCTATGTGGATATATATGTTATCTGTTTACCTGAGATGTTTGCTGGATGAAAGATCTATACTTCTTTCTTTCAGATCTGAAACTTTTTCCTTCAGATCTACACTTTTTCATCTCAGATCTAAACTTTTTCTTCATATCTAAACTGTATACTTTGAGATCTATGTTGGATGAAAGATCTGAACTTATTTCTTTCAGATCTACACTTTATCTTTCAGATCTAACACTTTTCTTTCAGATCTGAGACTTTTTCTTTCAGATCTACACTTTCTCACCTTAGATCTAAGCTTTTTCTTTAGATCTAAACTGTGTACTTTGAGATCTATGAAAGAACCGAACTTCATTCCTTCGGATCTGAACTTTTTCTTCAGATCTAGACCGTATATATATTTTATGCTTTGAAAGTCATGTTGGATGAAAGATGTAAACATTATTTTTCAGATCTAGACCGTATAAATATTTTATGCTTTGAAAGTATGTTGGATGAAAGATGTAAGCTTTGTTTTACAGATCTGGACCATGTATGTATTTTGTATCTACAAATATGTTGGGTAGAACAATGGGTAGATGAAATAGATGATGTGTGTTAAAATGATGAGAGGCCTCGATGTTTACGATGTTTAAGATGATCCAATCGTCTAGCGGAGTATAGATGACGACCACAGACTTTTCTAGGCAGTCTAGTGGAATGCTAGCAGGCTCGCAACCTGTAGGTGTTTTGAAGATGTACTCCATCCCCCTCATGGTTGCCTTGCGGACACATATGGCTGAGGAACCCCCTTAGCAGTAGTGTCCATCCCGATGAAATTCCTTAGGATAGGTCCCTTATAATAGATGCTCTAGGGACGTAAAGTGAGGATAACGGGAACGGGTAATCGGGTTAGTAATTTGATGAAAATAAATAATGAACTTATTATTGTGGGTTGAAAACCCTATATGCTCACCAGGCTCCCCAGCCTGACCCACTCAGTTTCTTGTATTACAGGCAGTGGCAAAAGCATAGTTGGATGACTTGACGAGAGATTATGGATTTAAGGCCAGATTGTGTTTTGTGGCCTAGAATGTTTATTTCCTTTTGGTTTATGCTTATGGTCTGTATCGATGATTGACATCTCGAGTTTTGTAATGTAATGAAAATACATTTCTTTAAGAAATGCTTTGATAAAATTTATATCATATTTTGTTTTGGGAACAAATTCCGCAATACTTTTCTTAAGAAGTTACTCTGATTTTTATTAAAAAGCATAAACGAAATCGGTCTTTTTCGGCCGTAAAAATGGGGATGTCACAGATTGTCAGTTGAGAGAGTTGTGTGCTCAGGATTGGCGGGATTTGAGTGCACTTGAGGATTGATAACTACGAGTACTAGTTTTATTCTGGGTAACCGGGCGGAATGTCCATGAGAGTGGTCGGCCGGAGTTATATTCATCAGGCAGGGGCGATGTGAACGGATTGCAGGACAGTTGGTCGTAGCGGACTTCGAGGCCGAAGTCTAGTTTAAGTGGGGGAGAGTTGTAACACCCAGAATCAGAAAGACCAAGAAAAGAAAGGAAAAGCTCTAAGTCATGAGTTAACTCGTTGAGTCCAGGGAGGAACTCGGCGAGTCGGAGCGGGATCCGGGGTATAGAGTAAGTGACCGACTCGGCGAGTCAGCTAGTGGACTCGCCGAGTCTGGTATGGGCGAGAAAAACCCTAATCCCGGGGGTGTGCCATATTTAAAGAACATTACATCCCTTCCCCAGCCTCTTTACTCCCCTTTTGAGATCCAGAAACCCTAAATCGTCAGTGAGAGCCCTTGGAAGCAATTTAGAGCCTAGATAAGCGTTTTTGGTGGAAAGGGGCTTGAAGATCAAGAGGCTTGCTGCAAAGGAGTGGTGTAGATCCAGGATCTACTTCAGTTGGAGCATATATTGGAGGTAATAAGCTGTTGCTTTGGCTTTATTGCAAATAGATCTATCTTATGTTTTAGATTTGGGGCATTTTGGGCATGATTAAGATCTATGTCGAGTTAGAGGCCTAGATCTGAGGTTGCTACCTCAGATCTAGACTTGTGATGGTCCAGAAGGTCATAAAGATTATGTCAATAAGTTATTGGTGAAGCCCCTTTGCCTTAAAACCTAGCCCTAGAGTGTTTTGGGCCTTTAGCTCCTTGGTTTCACATAAAGTTTGCAACTTTAAGTGGGGGATAAAATGTAGAAGAGTGGATCTGTGGATTGGAGCCCCTGCATGGCTCGAAAAGCCACTGTATGGATTGAGAACTGGAGAGACTCGGCGAGTCACATGGGTGTACTCGACGAGTTGTATGAATATGTGCATGGACTCGGCGAGTTGGAAGAACAACTCGGCGAGTCTGCTGAAGATTGCCTACGACTCGGCGAGTCTGTTCTTGGACTCGACGAGTAAGGTCGCAGAACCCCCAACCTCTTCTGGTTAAGACGCATATCAGTGAGTTGAGCGGTGACTCAGTGAGTTGGACAGGATGGGACTCAGAGATCGTTGAACTCGACGAGTCCTGGGGTGACTCGGCGAGTTGGGTTGTATTTTGAGAGCTTCTGAGTTTAAGGACTTGGCGAGTCTTCGGGTTGACTCGGCGAGTCGAGTCAACTGGAAGGTTGAATTTGACCAGGACTTTGACTTTAACCAGAGTTGACTTAGTTTGACTTCTAGAGTTCAGTTTGGAACTAAGTGTTATATTGATAATAGTAGCTCGGGGAGCTAGTGGAGCAGCGGTTCAGAGAGTTGTCGGACAGCAGCCAGAGGGTTATCAGCAAAGTTCAACAGTGCAGGTGAGTTTCCCTTTGTGTGAATGGGTCTACGGCCACAATGCCGACCCATGTAGTTATGAGTAGGAAGACCCGGGGGTTAGCCCTAGGCACAGTATGCTAGTATGACATTCGAGACTAAGGTCCAATGTTAGCGGGCAGGTGCCCAAGGAAGGGTTTGTATGATATTTATACTTGTTGTCTGTGTGATACATGTATGTGCCTGTTAGGGAGGTGAGTGTGGGCGAGGTCCTGTATCTCACCAATAGCAGAGTGTGGACGGTGTTCCATACCTCATTAGCAGCAGAGCAGGGGCGAGGCCCAAGTTAGGAAAAGAGTGAGTGTGGGCTGGGCCCGTATCTCACTATCAGTAGGAGCGTGGACGGGGTTCCATGATTCATCAGTAGCAGGACAGGGGCGAGGCCCAAGATAGGCGAGGCCTTAGCACAGTAATCCAGTAGAGTATGTTAGTTAAGTGTTGTGATATGATTGTATGCTAGTATATGTTAGCGGGCGGGGCCCGGAGACAGGCGGGGCCTAAGGAAAACAGATCTGTACGCCGAGCGGGGCTCGAAGCCAGGCGGGGCCTAGTGACGGACGGGGTCCGATAGCGGGCGAGGCCCAATGCAGCGGGCGGGAGCCCAGTATGTGGTTATGTGCTCAGTATTATGTATGGCATGTATGGATCAGTAGATAATTATGGTATGCGGTAGGTTGGGGAACACACTAAGCTTCGTGCTTACGGTTGTCAGTTTTGGTTTCAGGTATTCAGTTTTCAGAAGAGGAGCTCGGGAGGGTTGCAGTGCACACACCATGACCAGT
Source organism: Lactuca virosa (assembly GCF_052849685.1). Classification (NCBI taxonomy): domain Eukaryota; kingdom Viridiplantae; phylum Streptophyta; class Magnoliopsida; order Asterales; family Asteraceae; genus Lactuca; species Lactuca virosa. The sequence goes on along the minus strand of NC_136428.1, from coordinate 329,461,062 downwards.
TAGCCTGGGATGTTTACTCTGATAATTAAACAAGTGTTTTGGAAATGAAACTATGATTTGTCATATAAACCCTTTTAGTATGTTTGAATGACTTAACGCTATGAATCAGTAATGTTCTTTTAAAAGAAATTTTTGGACTCGAAATTTGTGATGTTACATGTGGGTATTTTATTACATTAAGGGATTACCAGAAGAGAGTTTTTGGACCATGGGAAAAGCTTCAACGTTGGTTAATGATATGAGAGTAGCCATGATTTTAGGGATTTTAAAATAGTGGAAAGTGAGGTAGAGGAAGAAAATGAGTCGGAGGGAGAACGTGAACCAGGTGAACATGTAGAGTGTGTCCTATGATAGGACATTAGCCGGAGATGTGTCCAGAAACCCACATAAAAGATTCCTATGCGAATACATCGATGAGGACATTGAAAATTTTGATATAAAAGAAAGGAAAAGATGGAAAAGAATAAAAGGGGTTACGATTTTTGAGTTGAAACAATATAAATAGCTTTTGAGTTGTAATAAATTGAGTAACTTTAAAGTTTGTAATAAAGGGAAGAATAAATGTTTTAAAATATAATTTGTTTTCTATAATAATAATAAGTGTATATGTAGAATATGTGTATGTAAAGGTAATTATATATATATATATATATATATATATATATATATATATATATATATATATATATATATTAAAGTTATGAAGAAAAGGAATAGTAAACTTGTTATTTTTTTGGCAGAATTGGTCCCTGTATTATTATTGGGCTTCAAAGTTAGGAATAATAAATTTGGATGTTTTTTGTCAACTTTGCTCCTCATTCTTTAAACATTTTGACACTTTTGGTCCTTGCAACCAATATTTTTACACTTTTTAGGAACATTTTAATATTTAAAGTTTGGCCACAAAACTTTAACGGTTTGACAACTTTGATCCCTTTTCTAAAAAGTTGCAAATTCCTACCCCTTCAATTCTTTAGCCATTTTGACACTTCTGGTCCTTGCAGTCAAAACTTTTATATTTTTTCATAAAAACTGGATGTTTTTTGGAAACTTTGCTCCTCATTCTTTAACCATTTTGACATTTTTTGTCCTTACAATCAATAGTTTTACACTTTTTAGGAACCTTTTAATCTTTAAAGTTTGGCCACAAAACTTTAACGGTTTCACAACTTTGATCCCTTTTCTAAAAAGTTGTTAATTCCTACCCCTTTAATTCTTTAGCCATTTTGACACTTCTGGTCCTTGCAGTCAAAACTTTTACATTTTTTCATAAAAACATGAAAAAAACGGTCCGGAGCAAAGTCCGGACTTTTCATCCTTGCAATTTCTACGTCTGTCATATTTATCGATTCGCAAACAACATTGAAAGCTTCTGGCCCCCACGTAGCGGGGGTAACCTTTCTAGTTATTATTGAAATAAAAGAATTTTTAGTATGAACAAACTAACCGAGTGATTGGTATGAGGTCTTGCAGGAGTAATAATTATTCATATAGACTCATGAAAACGTAATAAGAATGTACCGAAATGAATATTAAACCAAAGAAAGAACTTGATAATAAATTAATATGTAAGAAGTGAGACTCGAAATGAAGGGAGGTATGATTCCCCAATTGAATGATATGTGCATGCGTTAAAGTACATTTTATCAATGTACTATATATATATATATATATATATATATATATATATATATATATATATATATATATATATATATATATATATATATATATATATGTGTGTGTGTGTGTGTAAGACCTTAGGAGTAATGGGATCCCTAAGAATATAAGAATAATTGGAATAACTTGAAACAAATAAGAAGTGATTAAGCAACACCAGTTTAGAGTTGGTACTGATAAGAGTTTCTTCACTTAACGTGAGTGAATCAAGGTTTCATCCATCAATATATCAAAGCCTTGATTCTTCCAAATATCGTCGGAAAGTTTGGCAGCTCTCCAGTTACTCTTCTTTTTCCTGGTGGTGGGATATACGCTGACCCATTATCCTTTCTCTTTCTTTAATTTTAGTTACTCTTTGCATAAAAGTTTCTACATTGGGGGGGGGGGGGGGGGTGGAATCACAGGTGTTGCTTGTGGTCATTGATTATTTGTAATTGCACTGAGGATTTAATCAACTTTGCCATTCAGTTCAATGAATTCTTTTCCATGAAGCTGTAGCTTTCTTTTTCTTTTTGGATTTATTTGTAATGGATTATTACGAAGCACTGGATTCATCATCGTATGAAAACATATAAAAGTCTTCCATCGTCTACATCTAATTTTGAGTGTTTTCAAGATTATGACCAGTTTTCAAATTGTTAAACCAAGTAGCAAAGTAGACAGCTGCATTGTGGTTGGCTTCCTTATTCTGTTGTTGAGTAAGCAAGGATTTTACTTTCTTTTCATGAATAGCCTTTTTGAACTACTCTAATTTTATGTGATCTTCTTCTATTGGAGGTCGGTAGTTAGCCAAACTGTCACTTGAAACATTGTCCAATCCAGTCACCATCGGGTTGTCCCCCATGCTCATGGATCCTTACACATTAATGCCCCCATCCCTAATCCACTTAGATATAATGATTGTGATGTAGGATTTCCAGGACTTCCTATGTCTCTTAGTTTGAAACCAAGTTTGGACTCGACCCTGTTCTGGTATGGGTCGCTGAAAAAGTACCTTGGGGTGCATTTTATGTTTGTGTGTATATGTAAGTGAAAGAAAATGCATGACAGCTCCTTAGAAGTACAAACATGCAATTTCTTTCCACTGGAGACCTCAAGAGATTATTCAACATCATGATTCGCTTCAAATCCTGATTGGGCTATGTCTACTATTTTAGATGAAACAGATCCATGCTTTGCACCTGATTGGTAGGATTGGATATGTTAAGGTCATCCAATGTTAGTTCGACAATCTTCCGGAGTCTTTTGACAGACTCTGGTGTCTAATTTCGCTCGTTTTTTTTGGCTATGTGGGCTGGGGTTTTTAACTTTCATAAGATGTTTTGGGAGTCAACTCATCTGATTCCTCGGTACCCTTCTTCACAACCTTAGCAGGAGTGGACTTCTTCTTTGCAACTGATTTTAGTCGTATGGACTTGTTTTCGGTAACAGGCTTGTCTACCGTCTATGCAATGGGGTTGGGCAGAATAAAATGATATGGTGCTATATCGTTCATAGCCTCGATGTGATCTATTACTTTGTGATAAAATAAACCTATTTGTGATAAAATGTAGTGGGGAAGTTGTCTAATAAGTCCAAAATTAACAAGATTGGTATTTAGGAAGGGAGTACCTTTTAAGATTACGTGTTGTGAAGAGATTGGTTTTGTTGCCAACACTAACATCTGCCTCGTTGTGAAGATCTTAGATGTATAGTGCCCAAAACCTCTCATAAGTAACTTAATTGAGGCCTTCACGAGGAGTCTTTTTCCCAATGTACTAGATGAAATCTTCCTAAAGCATTGTTCCACACTCAACTGGTCTGCAAGTGAAGATGCTCCATAGAATGGCAAGGAACAATTTTCTCATCTTATTTGTGCCTCCTGTTCATCTTGATAGACAACGAATAATGTAGTGATAAAGAAATTGCCACACCACCGATAGTTTTCCCTTTTTGAAATCTGCTACCCCTTTGAGTTTGGATTGGTAGCACATCTTGTAAAGCACCCTAAAGACTTTATCATTTGACGGTTTTTGAATTTAGTGCTTGCTTGAAGTCTCAAATTGATGGCGATGATGAACTTGTTCTTTGTCAGTGTTGCAGTTGACTCATTTTTCATTTGGAGCCCAACTTGATCTTGATGTTCTTTGGGTTTGTAGGCAGAGAAAACAAACTTGAATAGCACAAAAATTGCGATATCATTTGTTGAAGCATCAAAAGGACCAAAAAGAGTGTGTTTCTTCAATAATCGAAGCATCAGTTTCATTGTATCATTATACCTGTCAGAGTCACTGAAAATACCAAGCTAATTGGTTGAAGCAATCGTTGGGCCCATGTGTTTCATAGTGTAGGTTGATCTAGAATCCTTAGTTTGTTTCTTGGAGACACCATACATAGCCATTGTTGCAGAAAATGGTTTGAAGAACTTGCACAAAAATGGTTTTTTTTAGAAGAGGAGATGAAGAATATGAGTTCGTCGAGAGTTTAGAAAGTGTAAAGATTTCTTGGAGAAGAATAGGAGCTTTTATATCTCCAGATGTGAAAACTTTTTACAAATTACTTTAATTTTGACAGTTGGTAAATCGAGGAGTTTTGATCCGCTGAAATATTTTAATTAAAAAGACATTTAGGATTTGACGATCATTTAATGCAAGCATGGGAGCATTTATCGTGATGATGAAGTCGAAAATGTAGGGGAGTGGGTTGAGAATTCGTATGACGGTTGATATGTACATTTCCTATCAACTGATAAGTTTGTGAAATGCTTTATTAAAAATACATCTCTTTATTTTATTCAAAAGAAATCTGAACACCAAACGTGTCCATGCCAGTTTTTGAAATATCCTAAAGGACAAATTATCTATTGAATTAGAATAAAAACATTCCTTTTGAAAGACAAAGATTTGATCACAATTCATTAAATAACACAGCCTTTTGAAACTTAACTTATTGTCATATAGGAATATAACTTCGATTTTCTTGAAGGAATAACTATGGTAGGAAATAACGATTGTACAGGTTGGATTACCACTGAAGAGAACAATTGAATGTGAGGTTATACATAAAAATAATAAAGTGACCCGAAGAGTAGATATGTCATTAATAAACTTTTGTGAACAAAGTTTACTAAGGTATAATATATGAAGTCTATGCTCAATAGTTAGACTTAAAAGATAAACTTAAAACTTAGACAAATATATGTGCTTCAAAGGTTTTGAGAATATCCTCGGTGAATCAAGGATTCATTTGATTCATGAAAAATACAAGTATTTTTTATCAATTGATCAATACTATTAAAGCATATCTATTTGTTAGTTGCGAAGACTTTGTGGTCTACGAGGTTATCTGTTTAAGAAAAATTAAGGGTCAGTATTCATCATTCCTAACATTTCTGGAAACCATTAAGCTTTGTGGTGTCAAGTGCTTTTGTGAAAACACCGGCTATTTCTTCATGCGAAGGAACAAAAATTAATTCAATGTTACTTTTAAGAATATGATCCTTTATGAAGTGATAACTTAACTCAATGTGCTTCATGTTGCAATGTTGAATTGGATTATGCGAGATTGCAATTGCTCTCTCAGAATCTTAATAATTTGTATGCAAACAATTCTATAGCTGTAATCCATGAATTGAGTTTTCATCCATAGAACTTGTGATTAGCAACTGGCCACTGGTATTCTGTTTCTATGGTAGATAGTGATACGCAGTTCTGATTTCTAAATCACCAACTTACTAGTATTTCACCGCAAGGAATTGGTATCCTCCGGATGTGCTTTTACAATCTAACTTACATACTGCATGGTATGCGACTGTGAAATCCTGCAAATAGAAGTCATTTCCTAATGGGTACCAAATTCCTAAGGCTTTACTCCGTTTGAGATATTTGAAAATCTTCTTAACTGCGGTCGGATGAGATACCTTAGGATCAGCCTGATACCTGGCACACAAACCTGATGCGAAAATAATATATCGCCTACTTTCACTCATATATAACAAAGAACCTAATCATTCCACGGTAAAATCTGTTGATCAACTTATTCTCCGGTGGGATCAACTGAGATTTTGTAACCGAAAGCCATAAGGACCTTTACTGATGAACAATTCTCCATTGAATATTTCTTTAACAGCTCTGTTGTGTATTTCTCTTAATGAATGAAATTCCTTGTGAGACTTGCTTGATTTGTAATCCTAGAAAAAAGTAATCTCTCTATTTATACTCATTTGAAATTGGCTTGTCATAAGCTTTTCGAAGTATTCTACCATGACTTGTTCCATTGAACCGAAAATGATGTCGTCCATGTAAATTTGTACAAACATTAAATTCATTTCATTAAACTATATGAAGAGAGTAGGATCAATGACCCTACGCTTGAATCCATAGTTGATAAGAAATGTTGAGAAAGTACACAACTTTCCCCAATTTATAGTAGTAATTTGGGAATTAGAAGTTCTTAAATCATGGAGGTTGTTGTAAATATGCCTCCTCTTTCATCTCTCCATTAAGGAAAATGTTGTTTACATCCATTTCATGTACTTTGACATTTTTATGCACCAAATATGCTAGGAATATATGTATGGCCTCAATCCTAGCAACTGGATCATATGTCTCGTCATAGTCAATTCACTCCAATTGACTATCCCCTTTAGCTATCGATCAATCTTTGTTTCTAATTACCACACATGTGTCATCAAATTTGTTGTGAAATACCCACCAACTTTCAACTACGGTATGTCCGTTTGGCTTGGGAACAAGTTTCCAAACTTAGTTGCTTTTGAACTCCACAAGCTCATCTTTCATTCTAACGATCCAATAATGTTCCCGTACAACTTCTTAAATTGATTTGGGTTCAATTGATGACATGAATTTTGCATAGTGATAGTGTTTGATCAGATCCTCAAATGATCGAGTTCGAATACTAGCATAAGGACTTCCTGTTATCTGGACAGATGCATGATCTCTTGTTCTCTGAAAGTAATATGAGCTAAAACAGACCTTATTTACCTCTTGTGTTCATATTTTACTATGATTTGATTCTTATACTCGATTAAACAATACTACAATTGGTATCAGAGCAGGAATTAATACTGCAAAGATCTGATTGAGTCTCTAGTTTTTGAGTCGCGAGTTTGTATCAAAAGTTTCTGCACTGTTTGATTCCGAAAATGTCACACCCCCAAACCAAGGATGGCGGAAACGTCCGGGGGTGGTGGACTTCATGTATAGTATCACAACAACGAGTATAATAGTGCTCAAAGTAAATACAACCATCATAAATATAATTGAAAAGGTTACACCATAATATATGTTTACATGTTTCAAAATCAATTACATTATGATGACAAAATGAACTGTTTGACGATTTAACGTCCCATCCTCAAAATGCTGTTGGTTTCCTGTTTCACTGATTTCCTGAGAATACAAGTAGTTTTGAAAAGTGTCAACAATTAAGTAGGTGAGTTCATAACAGTTTTGTTTGAGGAAAAACTCATTTTCCTTGTAAAAGCGATAGAGTATGATTCCAGAAAATCCAATATTTTCATAGTTAAGTGTGAAATGATTGCTCCTAGGTTATGAGATAATGAACCCTAGAAAGACCTGTAGATTCCTTCTATCATCACCCAGTGTATATAAGTTATATAAAATTTAAGTTAAATAAACCGTCGAATATAATGGGTCTGCCATAGGTCCACAACCAAACAAAGAACAGGAAGTAAGGCGGGCCCACCAATTCTAAGTCGATTGTGACTAGATTCTCATATAACTCTAGCATATACACTTAGCAAATATAGCTGAGGTCTAACAATTCTAGATGAAACGTAGTTTTAATAGAAATGTGATTCCAAAGAAAATCCAATATTTTCCTTATAAAAGTTACGTGGTCTTAAATGTCAAGACCGAAATGTACAAGTATTTTTCCATACTTAAAGTAATTCATGCAAGTTTAAATCGACATAAACTCATTTAATTTAGAAGTAAAACCCGTAAATCTTATGCTTTGTTAATACCCCATGTGAGTTATTATAACCATGCTATGACCCAGTCGGCCTTGTAATACGACGTTCTTCAGGCGTCGCAAAGTTAAATGACACTTGTCACCCCAGACCTGCCGGTCTAGCTGTTGCATGCAGCTCAGGTGTGGGTTTGTCAGACCCAATATAGATCTATACACAACTATCACGCTCTCCTTACAAGAGACTCTGGTTACAATTTACAGGACTTTTGATTTCGTTACTTTGGAAGTAACGTAAAGCGAATGTCTCACAAATTTATTCATTAACAGATTTACATGAACTGAACTGAAAACCCCTTTCTGTATAAACCCGGTACTTTGTATTCGCACCACGTTTATATGAACTGAAAACCTTTGGTAAATGAGGTTGAAATGTAAATGAAACATAAACTATACCTATTATAGTTTATCCGAAACGTTTGTAATGTAAAAGAATCATTTTCTATGTAAGTCGAATGTATAGCAAAAATATAACTATGTTTATCATGCCTTGTCTTTTATTATTGGTAATGATGGAGGATTCTTACAATTCAGTGAGTATTTTATTTTATAAAATTTTACCACAACAAGAAACACATGTAAAATATGAAATCCTCAAAGATTAACACTTTGCTCAACATGTTACAAAGTGTGATGAAAGTTATAAGCTGTTAACTAGTTTTTGACCTTTCTACATTGTTTTTGAAAAATAATAGAAAAATCATACGAAGTCGAAAACTGAATCCGTAAATTCTGAGTGTTCATAAAATGTGTCTAGTTTATTCATAATTTTTATTATGATTTTTAGAAACCTTTAACTTGTGTTAAAATGTTCATATTCACATACTGGTCCGAATTCGTTTATGAAATGATACGCAGTTTTGTAAAAATCACCATAAATCGTAGAAAAATCGTATGGAGATGTGCAAGTAGTCATTGTAAAGGTAAGAACCTGAGCTATTTTCATATTAAACAGTTTTGAAAGATATTAAGTTTAAGATAGTTAAAACAGTCCGTGAATAAGACTCAACTTTTCTGATGAAAGCTATTGTTTGAGTTTAGTTAAGTTTTTGGTGTTTTAACTTGTATTCCCCCCCCCCCTAAAACTTAAAGAAAATATGAAAATGTAGGGGTATGAACTCACCTTGGGTGATTTCAGTAGATGGATGATGAAGAAAAGAAGTGTTCAACTCAAGAACACTTGGGCGATGCTTGAAGATTTGAAGATCTAACAACAAATATGACGATATTTGTGTAAGGAACTCATGATTTGAGTGAAGAAGTGTAAGGAAATCAAGTGTCGGAAGAGATTTACTTACCAAGGTGTGTGAAGAGCTCAAGATCAGCCTTGAATCTCGTATTCTTGGTGAGAGGAAGTGAGAGAGAATGTGTTTTGCTTTTTGGTGAAAAGTGAGTGAAATGGGAGGAGAGATAAGGATTTCTCCAGCCTTTCATCAAGATTATGGCTGGAAAAGAGTGGGAAAAGGACAATGATTGACTAGGTATGGGTGAATAGTGACTGTGAATGGTCATGGAGTGGGTGTGGTGGGTTTCTTGTGTCATAACTCAAAGGTAAAGTCAACACTCCACCTCAAAATCTCACCCACTAGATTTTATTCTTAAATAAAGATTTCCCTAAAAATGTGTTTAAATTATGAATATATAGGGTCTTATATGTCAAAATATGAGTTTGGGTGAAAATACCACGTTAAAATAATGAAAAACGGGCTTAAAACGAAGTTTGGGTCAAAAACCGGGAAGAAGTTGCGAAATTCCGAAGACTGGCCGAAGCTTTGGTCTTGAGAGGGTTAGAACTGAAGGCTGGTTCGGTTGGTGTATTGGAACCGAGAGGGGGAGGCTTCGGTCCAAGCAGGTCTCGCATGCGAACACATCAGAAGAGGGACCGAAGGTGCACTGAACCGAAGGTGTGTTCGGCCCTATAAGAGGAGTTCGGTTCTAAGAGGTTTCGGGTCTAAGAGGTTTCGGTTCCTTAAGGGAGGTTCGGTTCCTAAGAGGGTTCGGCTCTTTAAGAGGGTTCGGCTCCATAAGAGATTTCGGCTCCTTAAGAGGGTTCGGCTCCTTAAAGTTGTTTTTCGCGTAAACTTCCGTTTTCGAGCGGTTTTCGACTAAATTAAGGGTCGGGATGCCCCGAGTGATTATAAAAAGTTGAGAGAGAGATTTTGAGAGAGATTTGGGAGAGATTTCACATACTTGGAGAGATTTCTCATACTTAGAGAGATTTGGGAGAGATTTCACATACTTGGAGAGATTTGGGAGAGATTTCACATACTTGGAGAGATTTGGGAGAGATTTCACATACTTAGAGAGATTTGGGAGAGATTTCGCAGACTTGGAGAGATTTCACATACTTAGAGAGATTTGGGAGAGATTTAACATACTTGGAGAGATTTGGGAGAGATTTCACATACTTAGAGAGATTTGGGAGAGATTGCACATACTTAGAGAGATTTGGGAGAGATTTCACATACTTGGAGAGATTTCACATACTTAGAGAGATTTGGGAGAGATTTCACATACTTAGAGAGATTTGGGAGAGATTTCAGGTAGAGAGAGATAGAGCGAGAGAGATTTGAGAGAGACTTCGTTTGACACCTTTTTGGATGCTTAGCTTCGCTACGCAAGGTTTGTAAACCTCGTTAGGGCTCGTTATAAATGTTATACGCCCCCGAAGGTTAAGGAATAATGTTTTATCGAGTAGTTTAATCACTTACCCTGGTTAGGGTTTAGATTTTCTGGACTTACGAACTTTCCAAGTGATAACTCCTTATTAAATTAGCAAGTTGTACAATAGTAACATAATGTAAACCCTAATATACTAGGGTTAGATGAGTTGACCGGTTTGACTTATTTACTTTATTTGACATTGACTTGACCGGAAATTTACGGTTGTCACATCATCCCCCCGTTAGAAGGAATTTCGTCCCGAAATTAGTGTTTTGACTGGGACTACGAGAGTTTGGGGAAAAGATGCGGGAACTTTTCGCAGTACAAGAATTTGATATGGTGGGGACCAAGCCATCTTATGTTAATTGACGACGTTTGGACATCTTGTTGTAACTGGTGTTAGGTCGATTTAAAAGGAGTTATTGTTTTGGAATGATAGTGTATTCTATGTGTGACTTTATGTTGTCCGCTTTATACTTGGTATTATTACTATGAATATTTTATAATGTAATTTGGGAGTACTAGTATTACGAATGCTTCAACAATTTGTGATGAAATTTGCAATATAAGTCCTACCAGGTCTTTTATAATCGCTTGGTGTAAACTAATCGTATATCATTAAGATTGCAAGGGCATTCGGATGAGTGACCCCACCTTAAGCCCACAACCAAACAAGGAACAGGAAATAAGGCGGAATTACACATTCTAAGTCCATAGAATCTTAATGATATATGACCATAATGTTTACACTAGCCATCATAGATTCACTAGTAAAAACCCTGCGTTTTTATATAGGAGATAAGACTTATTCGGGTTTTGCCATGTTCTCGAGATTTATGGTTGATATACTTTAATCGATGCTAGATTTAGTAAAAAAAAATTAAAATTTAAACGTCGATGTTAGAAACACGTACTGATATTTACGGGCGGTTCCGGGGTGGTCTCTCCTGCAGTGATCGTAAGCACCCTTCCACCATCACCGACATTCCTTGCTCTTGGGCAGTCCCTTTTAAAGTGTCCCGTTTCGCCGTACTCGTAACAGGCTGGGCTTACTCCAGTGCCAGGGACCTGGTTGATGGGTTGTGCTGGTGCCTTACAGAAACGGACAGTGTGCCCCTTCCTGTTCCAATTTTTGCAATGCCTCTCCCGGAAAACCCCAGTGTGATGGAAGTTACACTTGTTGCATTTCGGAAGGGTTCCAGCGTATCGATTTATAGGTGCTGGGGTGGCGTGGGTTGTGGCAGCATGAACAGCAACGATCTGTTGCTTCTTAGTGAAGTCCTGGGCTAGTTGGTCCTTCTTGTTGTCCCAAAACTTCCTTTTGTTGTTTCCTCTTCTTGCTTGATCAGGGGTGGTTGTCGTAGTGTCATGGCTGGCACGATGGTCGATGAGTTGTTGTGCCAATTCCATGTCACTGTCAAAGGTAGTTGGTCTTGAGGCCAACATGCTATCTTGAATTTGGGGGGACACTCCCCAGAGGTATCGCTCCAACTTTTTGTCTTCCGGGTTGACCATAGTGGGACAAAGGAGTGCTAGATCACAGAATCAGACGGTATAGGTTGCAAGGTCAGAGTCTGTCATTTTGAGGTTCCACAGTTCTTGCTCTAGCTTTTTCACCTCGCCCCTTGGGCAATACTCTTTCAGCATCTTTGCCTTCAAGTCCTCCCAACTTATCGAGTTAGCCACTGTAAGCGTCAGTGACTTAACGTGGCCGTTCCACCAAGTAAGGGACCGGCCGCAGAAAGTGCGAGCTGTGAATTTGACTTTGTTTGCTTCAGGGCACGCACAGATCTCGAAGACAGATTCGGTCTTCTCGAACCACTGCATCAAATCGATGACTCCCCCGCTACCATTGAACGAATCGGGTTTACCATTGGTGAAGTCCTTAAAGGAACATTCTCTAGAACGCCCTTGGCTATATCCTTGAGTGGAGTTATTAGTACCGCTCCCTGTCCTCCCTGCACCATCAATGCTGATTTGGGACATAGAAGCTGCCACCGCGGTCGTGACCACAACTTGGAACATAACAAGATCATATTGGGGAGGCGGCAGTGGTGTATTTTTTTGCGTTCCGCTAGTGCGTCTAGCAGACCTACGAGGCGGCATCTTTCTGTTATAGAATTTCAAAGACGAAATGAGTATAAGTCTTTTAGTAATGGTTATTAGTCGGGCGTCGTAAAACTAGATTATTAGTTTTCAAGTATAGTATTTCCCGATTTTTCGAATGTGGCAAACAATTCGTTACAGAGGTTTATATAAATAAACTTATGAATTTAGTAGAAATGACTCGAATGTAATCTTGTGATTTGTTCCATGCCTGATCCACTCCTAAGATCACCCGATGTATACCAGTTGTGTGTAATTAAGGTCCAATAGGCCGTTGAACTTAATGAGTCTGCCCTAAGTCCACAACCAAATAAGGAACAGAACCTAAGGCGGACTCAACATTTCTAAGCCGATCGTCTCTTAATTACACATAATCTTGAGGTATACATTAAGTAATCCTAGAGTTACCATAAGCAAATCGTTTGTAATAACAGGTTATGAGATATGTGGTAAACTCCCAATGAAATAAAATGCATGCCAATTTTATTGATATACTATAGTTCATAGAGTTCAGGAAAGTTTGACCTTATACTAGGTCTATATTTCGTTAATGTAAGGAAAAACTTTGACGATGACACGACCGCTTGAATAGCATAGTCCCTAAATTTGAAGGATCGAATTTATGTATATGACGGGGCAGTGTCCAAACGCACGCCAGGAGTTTGAGTCTGTAATGGTATGTCAGTAGTGTACACACTACTCATGGCGTGTGATGTTCCGTGGGCCATAGAATGAAGACATGAAAGTTTGCATTGCCCTAAACCTTGCCCTGGCTTCTGCCATTTGATGTTCTATTTTTACCACGCGTTTTCTCTAACGCTGTCTGACATTGCCGATACTCTCTAATCTCGGCTCGAGTCGCGGTTACTTCCTTATGAAGGCTTTGATGTGTTCTTTGATCTGTTCATGGCCTCCACCCAGGTGACAAAGGCGAATTTCGGTGATCTTGGTGGTAGCGCCAACCTCCATGATTTCGGCTGACCGTTGTTCGTGTTTGTACACTCATGTGAGTGATGCGGCGTATCATGACAAGGAGAGCCCTGTCTACTAATCCTCCTCTTGTTGAGGTTGTAAAAGCCTCATCCCTGTCATAGGGAGGGTGTTAACCTTGTTCCTAACTTCGTCTCTGTAAACCTACAGCTTATCGAGGCGTCGGACCATGGAAGCCTTGTCGAGGTCTTCTCCTATTTCTTCTTTTCCTTTGCTTTCCTTCGGTTTCTCTTCCTCTCGTTCCTCTTTTGAATTGTCTCCGGGGTCTTCCTCTATTATTTCTTCAGGATCTTCTTCGAAGTTCTCTCTGATCCAACCACCATTTTCCTTGTTAGGAAGAATAGGGCCTCCTGGTAGTTGAGTTCATGCCATGTTGTTCGTGCGAGAATAGGGGTAGAAGAGATAATTAATAGACGTCTAATCCTATAATTACTTATAGGGGTGATCCTTATTAGTCACGTCTATAATCACATAGTGCATACCAGTTATACATAACCTGAGATAAAATAGACCTTCGAATAAATGACTCTACTCTAAGTCCACAACCAAACAAGGAACAGGAAGTAGAGCAATAGCCATAGATTCTGAGTCTATAATATCTTTAGTTATGTATAACCTTAGCGTATGCACTCAGTCATTATAGACCTACTAATAGCGGTCTTTAGTTTTCACATAAGTTGATTATAGTATCACCAAATACTCCTATAGTATTTTAATGTTTGTCTTATGTTTTTCAATGTTTCTTTGTAGATAGAGTTGGTAAGTTTTTAGACTTTTTGCAACAACACAACCATTCCCGGGCATATGCTAATCACTTCTGGGATAGACATAGTTGATTAGGCTATGTCATTCCCAGACCTGACTATACATCCCCAAGCCCACTTGTGTTGTTCAACAATCACCACTTTTGTTTTGTTCTAGTATGATGCTGACCTTAGTATGTATGCATGCATGTATACTTTTAACAAGAAACTATTTATTTCTAAAAGTATAGTCTTTTGAAAATTTTTAATCAGATACTTTAGTCCCAATGCATTTATAGTTTGTATATCTTATGTGGTTCGATATATTTAGTTCACTATAAACAATGCTCTAATACCAATCTGTCACAACCCCAAACCAAGGATGGCGGAAACGTCTGGGGGTAGAGGACTTCATGTATAGTATCACAACAATGAGTATAATAGTGGTCAAAGTAAATACAACCATCATAAATATAATTGAAAAGGTTACACCAAAGTATATGTTTACATGTTTCAAAATCAATTACATTATGATGACAAAATGAACTGTTTGACGATTTAACGTCCCATCCTCAAAATGCTGTTGGTTTCCTGTTTCACTGATTTCCTGAGAATACAAGTAGTTTTGAAAAGTGTCAACAATTAATTTGGTGAGTTCATAAGAGTTTTGTTTGAGGAAAAAGCCGTTTTCCTTGTAAAAGCGATAGAGTATGATTCCAGAAAATCCAATATTTTCTTAGTTTAGTGTGAAATGATTGCTCCTATGTTATGCGATAATGAACCTTAGAAACACCCGTAGATTCCTTCTATAATCACCCAGTGTATATAAGTTATATAAAATTTAAGTTAAATAAACCGTCGAATATAATGGGTCTGCCCTAGGTCCACAACCAAACAAAGAACAGGAAGTAAGGCGGGCCCACCAATTCTAAGTCGATTGTGACTAGATTCTCATATAACTCTAGCATATACACTTAGGAATTATAGCTGAAGTCTAACAATTCTAGATGAAACGTAGTTTTAATAGAAATATGATTGCAAAGAAAATCCAATACTTTCCTTATAATAGTTATGTAGTCTTAAATGTCAAGACCGAAATGTACAAGTATTTTTCCATACTTAAAGTAATTCATGCAAGTTTAAATCGACATAAACTCGTTTAATTTAGAAGTAAAACCCGTAAATCTTATGTTTTGTTAATACCCCATGTGAGTTATTATAACCATGCTATGACCCAGTCGGCCTTGTAATACGACGTTCTTCAGGCGTCGCAAAGTTAAATGACACTTGTCACCCCAGACCTGCCGGTCTAGCTGTTGCATGCAGCTCAGGTGTGGGTTTGTCAGACCCAATATAGATCTATACACAACTATCACGCTCTCCCTACAAGAGACTCTGGTTACAATTTACAGGACTTTTGATTTCGTTACTTTGGAAGTAACGTGAAGCGAATGTCTCACAAATTTTTTCATTAACAGATTTACGTGAACTGAACTGAAAACCCCTTTCTGTATAAACCCGGTACTTTGTATTCGCACCCCGTTTATATGAACTGAAAACATTTGGTAAATGAGTTTGAAATGTAAATGAAACATAAACTATACCTATTATAGTTTATCCGAAATGTTTGTAATGTAAAAGAATCATTTTCTATGTAAGTCGGATGTATAGCAAAAATATAACTATGTTTATCATGCCTTGTCTTTTACTATTGGTAATGATGGAGGATTCTTACAAATCAGTGAGTATTTTATGTTATAAAATTTTACCACAACAAGAAACACATGTAAAATATGAAATCCTCAAAGATTAACACTTTGCTTAACATGTTACAAAGTGTGATGAAAGTTATAAGCTGTTAACTAGTTTTTGACCTTTCTACATTGTTTTAGAAAAATAATAGAAAAATCATACGAAGTCGAAAACTGAATCCGTAAATTCTGAGTGTTCATAAAATGTGTCTAGTTTATTCATAATTTTTATTATGATTTTTAGAAACCTTTAACTTGTGTTAAAATGTTCATATTCACATACTGGTCCGAATTCGTTTATGAAATGATACGCAGTTTTGTAAAAATCACCATAAATCGTAGAAAAATCGTATGGAGATGTGCAAGTAGTCATTGTAAAGGTAAGAACCTGAGCTATTTTCATATTAAACAGTTTTGAAAGATATTAAGTTTAAGATAGTTAAAACAGTCCGTGAATAAGACTCAACTTTTCTGATGAAAGCTGTTGTTTGAGTTTAGTTAAGTTTTTGGTGTTTTAACTTGTATTCCCCCCCCCCCCCCTAAAACTTAAAGAAAATATGAAAATGTAGGGGTATGAACTCACCTTGGGTGATTTCAGTAGATGGATGATGAAGAAAAGAAGTGTTCAACTCAAGAACACTTGGGCGATGCTTGAAGATTTGAAGATCTAACAACAAATATGACGATATTTGTGTAAGGAACTCATGATTTGAGTGAAGAAGTGTAAGGAAATCAAGTGTCGGAAGAGATTTACTTACCAAGGTGTGTGAAGAGCTCAAGATCAGCCTTGAATCTCGAATTCTTAGTGAGAGGAAGTGAGAGAGAATGTGTTTTGCTTTTTGGTGAAAAGTGAGTGAAATAGGAGGAGAGATAAGGATTTCTCCAGCCTTTAATCAAGATTATGGCTGGAAAAGAGTGGGAAAAGGACAATGATTGACTAGGTATGGGTGAATAGTGACTGAGAATGGTCATGGAGTGGGTGTGGTGGGTTGCTTGTGTCATAACTCAAAAGTAAAGTCAACACTCCACCTCAAAATCTCACCCACTAGATTTTATTCTTAAATAAAGGTTTCCCTAAAAATGTGTTTAAATTTTGAATATATAGGGTCTTATTTGTCAAAATATGAGTTTGGGTGAAAATCTCACGTTAAAATAATGAAAAACGGGCTTAAAACGAAGTTTGGGTCAAAAACCGGGAAGAAGTTGCGAAATTCCGAAGTCTGGCCGAAGCTTTGGTCTTGAGAGGGTTAGAACCAAAGGCTGGTTCGGTTGGTGTATTGGAACCGAGAGGGGGAGGCTTCGGTCCAAGCAGGTCTCGCATGTGAACACATCAGAAGAGGGACCGAAGGTGCACTGAACCGAAGGTGTGTTCGGCCCTATAAGAGGAGTTCGGTTCTAAGAGGTTTCGGGTCTAAGAGGTTTCGGTTCCTTAAAGGAGGTTCGGTTCCTAAGAGGGTTCGGCTCCTTAAGAGGTTTCGGCTCCTGAAAGCTGTTTTCGCGTAAACTTCCGTTTTCGAGCGGTTTTCGACTAAATTAAGGGTCAGGATGCCCCGAGTGATTATAAGAAGTTGAGAGAGATTTTGAGAGAGATTTGGGAGAGATTTCACATACTTGGAGAGATTTCTCATACTTAGAGAGATTTGGGAGAGATTTCACATACTTGGAGAGATTTGGGAGAGATTTCACATACTTAGAGAGATTTCACATACTTGGAGAGATTTGGGAGAGATTTCACATACTTAGAGAGATTTGGGAGAGATTTTACATACTTAGAGAGATTTGGGAGAGATTTCGCATACTTGGAGGGATTCCGCATACTTAGAGAGATTTGGGAGAGATTTCACATACTTGGAGAGATATGGGAGAGATTTCACATATTTAGAGAGATTGGGAGAGATTTCACGTACTTAGAGAGATTTGGGAGAGATTTCGCATACTTGGAGAGATTTCACATACTTAGAGAGATTTGGGAGAGATTTCACATACTAAGAGAGATTTGGGAGAAATTTCAGGTAGAGAGAGATAGAGCGAGAGAGATTTGAGAGAGACTTCGTTTGACACCTTTTTGGATGCTTAGCTTCGCTACACAAGGTATGTAAACCTCGTTAGGCCTCGTTATGAATGTTATACGCCCCTGAGGGTTAAAGAATAATGTTTTATCGAGTAGTTTCATCACTTACCCTGGTTAGGGTTTAGATTTTCTGGACTTATGAACTTTCCAAGTGATAACTCGTTATTAAATTAGCGAGTTGTACAATAGTAACATAATGTAAACCCTAATATACTCGGGTAAGATGAGTTGACCGGTTTGACTTATTGACTTTATTTGACTTTGACTTGACCGGATATTGACGGTTGTCACAGAAAATCATCTCTGATCTACAGTTTTGATTTGATTCTGCGTTTAAATTGTGTAATCGAGTAATTGATTTTGAGTTTCTGATCACTTCATTCATTCAATTTTGAATTCTTTCAAGTTCTTCTGAAAAATCTCATCCATACGTTAATGGTGAATTTCAACATGAACACAATGACTTCATTTTCTCATCTGTTAGGATCTTCTATGAAGATTCCTATGTTGATTCCAGAGTACTATGATCAGTGGGATGAACGTATGGATGATTACTTGAATGGATTGGACGAGGCACTCATGAGCTGTATTACATGAATCGATCAACCTCCATTGAGTGTTCAAAATATTGGATCATCTGGATCAGCAGCTATAGTTACTGATCAATCCACCAGGCTGAAGAACAACGAAAAGCGTTGTTTGAGAGAATTGCGAGGTGCCTTTGTTGGGTTATGTGCATTCTAACACTCCTATGGTGTACATGCAACCCTAGAAACCTTGGATCTATGTTTGACTAAGATACATGCAAAATGATTTTTCCAAGGTTCATAATAACTTGCAATACAAAATTCAAGTAGAATAACATAACCTTTAGAAGCTTGGATTCCTTGATGACTTTGTGAGCCTAGCACCCCAAATATGATGCCTCAAATGCTTCACACAACACCACAATTCTTGGAATAACCTTGAGAGAATTACACTATACTCAAAAATGGGCTAGCCCTCTTACTTGCCTGTAGTAGTCCAATTTTGCTAGACAAGGAGCCTTTATATAGTTGTGTCACAATTAGGGTTACACCATGTAAACCCTAATTGTCATGGCTTTCCATAATCCATGATCCATGGGTTTGTAACCCCCATGGACTATCCATGGAGCACCTTATGGGTTTTAACCCAATCCATACAAACCATGGATCATTAGCCCACTATACAAGAATAGATTATTTACATAATCAACCCCATATATTTAATTAGTCTCTTTTTGATCACTTATTTAATTCAAGATTAATTCTTTGATCAATACTGATTAAATAATATTATTAATATATTAGTACTTATAATATATTAATAAACCTTAAGTGTCCTTTCTCTCATTTTGGTCTACCCAATTATTGCAATGTCATGCAACCCAAATGGACATGCCGGGTCGGGTCAAGTACATACCAAATATAGTTATGACTTAGACACTATATCCAACAGTCTTACCACCTGTTGTTTACAATTACATCCGTGGTTGTAAAACTGCAAAGGAAATTTATAATACTCTTAAGGAAAAGTATAAGGGAAGCGAGAAAACGAAGATAAATTCTGTTAAGTAGTGTCTTGTGGAGCTGACAGAGTTCAGACAAAAATAGAATAAAACAATTGAAGTTTACTATGATCGTCTTAATGAACTGATCTATAGATGCAATCGTTATGGAATCACAAGGTCATCAATGGAGTTCAATCTCACTTTTGTGATGGGACTTCGTAAGGAGTGGAGAAGTGTCAGCATGATGGTGAAGAATCAACAAAGCTTCGATACTTCATCTCTGAATGCTTTGTATAATCAGTTGAAAACTCACAAAAGTGAAGTGAATGAGATGGCTGAAGAGTCGAAACTTAGATTGGGAGGTCCTTTAGCTATTGTTTCGAAAGTGTCTGAGAAAGAAGCAGTTGAGAAAGATGATTCTGATGAAGAAGGATTTCTAATGAATTCTGATGATGAAGCGATTGCATTTTACTCTAACAAATGAGTTAAATAGTTTTCAAGAAACCTTTCAAATATCAAGGTGAAGCAGAGTGATGTGAAAGGAAGTTTCGTTAATAAGTTTGTGGGTGGGGAGAAGAAGAAATTCGAGAAGAATGATGTGAAGGCAACTGAAGCCAAAATTGAGAAGAAACTTAAGGGAGATTCGAGCATTGACTGTCATTACTGCAACGGAGCAAATCATTTGGCAACGTAAGAAAGAAGAGAAAAAGAATAGGGTCAAGGACGAAGCCTATTATGTTGAAAGATTGGAAGAAGTTCGTGCAAAGGCGAAGGCGATGTCCTTGGTTGCACGAGGTGAAGGTGAGGAAGATGGCACGTATCAGATCTGGTCTTCAGGATCTGATGACGAAGAGATGCGTAATCCAACGCATGGGGCTATGTTCGCACAATTTAAAGTGGATGAGGACGAAATGGTGACTGGCCGTTTTTTCATTACCAAATCAGGAGACAAATCACCGATGACAACCAATGTACGTTCTATAATTCAATCTTTTAATATTCCTTTACAAGCTTATGATTCTGAAATAATTGCTTTTGATGATACTGTTGCTTACTTTGATACAATTGTGGTTTCTGCTAGTAATGAAGCTAAGAAACTGAACATCCAGTTGCTAGAGACCCAAAAATTGCTAGATTCGAAACGAAGAAGCGTAGAGTATCTGGAATTGCAATGGAATAATGTGAATAATGATAGGGAATGTCTAGATAATGAAGTTCGAATGTTACTTGCTCAGCGAAACATTTACTGGAATTCAGCAAAAAGATTATATGCTAAATTGACTGCATTGCATCATTCATTTGACATTAGCAAGGAAAAACATAGCAAGTTATTGCCTTTTTCTTTCTTTCGAAAGAGAGAAGATTGATAGCGTGTCTTATGACTGTGAGAAAACCATAGCAGAATTTGATAAAGTTCCAGATAATCGATTTGCTTATGGTATTGTCAAGATAGATAAATATTTGAATGCTGATGAGCTTGTTGAAATTGTGAATGATACCTTAACTAAAAGTGAACAAATCAAAATTTTGAAAAGAACTGAGAATTCGACACTTGAGTCTCAATCTAATTTTGCTGATATCGATGATAATTCTGATAATTTTAGCGAAATCAGTGAAATTGAGGAGGAGGAAAGTATCGATTGTTCTCAGTTATCTGTCATTAATGTAACATCTAAGTCAAAAGGTAAAGAATTATGTGTTGATTCGATGGTTGTGGATGACACTGATAGACCCTCTACTTCGAATGTTTGTGAATTTGATCATGTGAGTGTAAGAGACAGTCAAACGGATAGTAGTGATGATGAGAATGAAGAAAACGTTTCGAACACTTCTGAGACAGAAAAGAATGTTTCGAATGAAACATCCATTCCACGAGTTGTTGTTGATCAAGTGTTTGGAGACACTGAAAATTTTGACAAAATCTTATCTGAAAAAGGTGCTCATTATTTGGAAACAAATACAGTTGTGTATCCGAATTATAAGTATTCAGATGATGTATTTCCGAATAAAGTGTTTGTCACTACTGGAAATGTTGAAAATATCAAACCGGAGTTCAACAAAATGGTTGAAGAAGATAACAAGAAAACATCAGACGAAGGATTCTTTTCAAACCAAAGCACTGTCGAAAACAATCTAACAAAGAATTCGTATGTTTTTCAAAGACAAAAACCATAATGTTATACGCCCCTGAGGGTTAAAGAATAAAGTGTTTGACACCTTTTTGGATGCTTAGCTTCGCTACGCAAGGTTTGTAAACCTCGTTAGGCCTCGTTATGAATGTTATACGCCCCTGAGGGTTAAAGAATAATGTTTTATCGAGTAGTTTCATCACTTACCCTGGTTAGGGTTTACATTTTCCGGACTTATGAACTTTCCAACTGATAACTCGTTATTAAATTAGCGAGTTGTACAATAGTAACATAATGTAAACCCTAATATACTAGGGTAAGATGAGTTGACCGGTTTGACTTATTGACTTTATTTGACTTTGACTTGACCGGAAATTGACGGTTGTCACAGAAAATCATCTCTGATCTACAGTTTTGATTTGATTCTGTGTTTAAATTGTGTAATCGAGTAATTGATTTTGAGTTTCTGATCACTTCATTCATTCAATTTTGAATTCTTTCAAGTTCTTCTGAAAAATCTCATCCATACGTTAATGGTGAATTTCAACATGAACATAATGACTTCATTTTCTCATATGTTAGGATCTTCTACGAAGATTCCTATGTTGATTCCAGAGTACTATGATCAGTGGGATGAACGTATGGATGATTACTTGAATGGATTGGACGAGGAACTCATGAGCTGTATTACATGAATCGCTCAACCTCCATTGAGTGTTCAAAATATTGGATCATCTGGATCAGCAGCTATAGTTACTGATCAATCCACCAGGCTGAAGAACAACGAAAAGCGTTGTTTGAGAGAATTGCGAGGTGCCTTTGTTGGGTTATGTGCATTCTAACACTCCTATGGTGCACATGCAACCCTAGAAACCTTGGATCTATGTTTGACTAAGATACATGCAAAATGATTTTTCCAAGGTTCATAATAACTTGCAATACAAAATTCAAGTTGAATAACATATCTTTTAGAAGCTTGGATTCCTTGATGACTTTATGAGCCTAGCACCCTAAATGTGATGCCTCAAATGCTTCACACAACACCACAATTCTTGGAATAACCTTGAGAGAATTACACTATACTCAAAAATTGGCTAGCCCTCTTACTTGCTTGTAGTAGTCCAATTTTGCTAGACAAGGAGCCTTTATATAGTTTGTAACCCCCATGGACTATCCATGGAGCACCTTATGAGTTTTAACCCAATCCATACAAACCATGGATCATTAGCCCACTATTCAAGAATATATTATTTACATAATCAACCCCATATATTTAATTAGTCTCTTTTTTATCACTTAATTAATTCAAGATTAATTCTTTGATCAATACTAATTAAATAATATTATTAATATATTAGTACTTATAATATATTAATAAACCTTAAGTGTCCTTTCTCTCATTTTGATCTATCCAATTATTGCAATGCCATGCAACCCAAATGGACCATGCCGGGTCGGGTCAAGTACATACCAAATATAGTTATGACTTAGACACTATATCCAACAGTCTCCCACTTGGATAAGTCTAATAACTATAGTTGCAAATATGACTTCAGAATCCGACTAGCAATTGTAGCTCTTTCAAAGTCTCTTGGAACTAAGATGATGATTATGATACACCATTTAAGATAAGTGACCATATAATCCTCTGCTCTCAAGATATCAGCCGGACAAATACATGGAACAATGTCGTACTTATTGTGCAGCAGTTGTTTCTCGATCTCTGATCTGTTTCACATAGAACTAAATTGAACACATCAATTAAGTTCTGACCGGGCTCGGTACATAGGTCAAAACAAAATCATCGAGGGGCCCAGATATCGCTTCTAATCCTAGAAGGAACAGATAAACTTCGACTCATATGCTTGTACTGACTACTTATTGAATTACGCACAAAAGCATGTTTTATAACATCGAGTTACCAATGCGTTTTCGTACAATCAATGTATAACCAACTCATAGTCAACAACTCATATCTCTAGGTTTGAAGATTTATATGATATTACCGTCTCACGATCACTCGAGATAAATTCCATGAAGTGATACAAGTGAGCGTGGGTTGAGTCCGATACTCAGAACTTATGAGCACTCATGAATGTTGCAGCAACCATTGCTATGTCTAATACACTTTAGACATTCTACAAACCCAATTCATGACAGTCTTAATTCAATACCTACTTCCAAAGTATGACTGACTGTGGATAGTTTGAATAATATAATTATCCTAGAAGTCAAAACATGCAAAATTGAAACAATAGTTAACGATTAACATAAGATAGTAACACTTTACTCATAAATAAATAACAACTTTTATTTAATCATCAAATGTCAATTACATTTTACAAGTTTCAAGCTATCTAATTATTAAAACTAATATCATCCTTCAGCCTGATGCGCCTCGCATGCTGTAAATTTTTAACCGTAGTCAGTCCCTTCGTGAGGGGATCTGCTGGGTTCTCATCTGATGATACCCTCTTAGCCACGATGAGTCCTTCTTCTATACGATGTCTAATGAAATGGTATTTTCTATCAATATGTCGGGATCTCCCGTGATCCCTTGGTTCCTTAGCTAAGGCAACCGCACTTTCGCTCTCACAGAAAATTTCCATTGGCTCTTTTATAGCTGGTACAACTCCAAGGTCTCCAATGAAGTTCTTTAGCCATATCACCTCCTTTGCTGCCTCGCTTGGTGCTATATACTCTGATTCGCAAGTTGAATCAGCTACCGTCTCCTGCTTGGAATTTTTCCAAGTAATTGCTCCTCCATTTAGGATAAAGACCCAGCCTAAATGAGAGCGGAAATTATCCCTATCAGTCTGAAAGCTAGCATCGCTGTATCCTACCACTCTCAAGTGATCACTGCCACCAAGGGTATGGACCCAATCCTTAGTCCTTTGCAGATACTTGAGAATGTTCTTTACCGCAGTCCAGTGAGCCTTGCCAGGGTTCCCTTGATATCTACTGACCATGATCAAGGAAAAGGCCACATCAGGGCGAGTACAAGTCATAGCATACATGATTGAGCCCACAGTGGAAGCATATGGTACATGACTCATCTCAGCTATCTCTTCCTCTGTACTCAGACTCTAAGTCTTACTCAGTTTGGCATTACTCTAGATTGGTAATTCCCCTTTCTTTGAATCCTGCATATTGAACCTCTTCAGTACCTTATCCAAGTAAGTACTCTGACTAAGTCCAATTAGTCTCTTACTCCTGTCTCTCAATATCCTTATCCCTAGGATATAGGCAGCTTCCCCAAGGTCCTTCACAGCGAAACACTTCCCAAGCCAGGACTTAATCTCCTGCAAAGGTTGGGATGTCATTTCCTATGAGAAGTATGTCATCCACATACAACACCAAGAAGCTAACTATACTCCCACTAGCCCTGACATATACACATGACTCATCCTCACTCCTTGAAAAACCAAACTCCTTGACTTTCTCATCGAAGCAAAGATTCCATCCGCGAGGTGCTTGTTTCAACCCATAGATGGATTTCTCAAGCTTACACACCTTATTAGGGTTCTCTGTACTGACAAAACCCTCTAGCTGACTCATGTAAACATCATCATCCAACTTTCCATTAAGGAAGGCGGTTTGGACATCTATTTGCCATATTTCATAGTCATGAAATGCAGCTATGGCTAACATAACCCTGATAGACTTAATCTTTGCTACTGGTGAAAAGGTCTCATCATAATCAACTCCCGGAGTTTGAGAATAGCCCTTTGCAACCAGTAATGCCTTATAAGTGTGTACATTACCATCCATGTCTGTCTTCTGCTTGAAGATCCATTTGCACCCGACTATCTTATGACATGGTACATTGTCAAGCAAGTTCCAAACTTGATTGTCATACATGGACTGTATCTTGCTGTCCATAGCCTATTTCCATTTAGCAGCCTCAGGGCCTGCCATGGCTTCCGTGTAGCTGTTAGGTTCATCCAAACCTACCAGTGTACTACCACTGATAAGTGTATCACCTTCTACAGTAATATGGAAACCATAGTAATTCTCAGGTGCATTCCTAACTCTCGTGGAGCGCCTCAGAGGTATGGGCTTATCTACCGGATCAACAGGAGTTTCCTCCTCAGGTTAGTCGCTAGTGTTTGAGGTTCCTTCACCGCTTGACTCTTGAAGCTCTTCAAGGTCAATTTGCCTCCCACTGTCTCCTTGGCTTATAAATTCTCTCTCACGAAAGACTCCTCTCCGTGCCACAAAGACCACATTCTCACTGGGTCTGTAGAAGAGGTAACCAAAGGATTTTTGTGGGTAGCCGATGAAAATACATCTCTCACTTCGAGGTTGGAGCTTGTCGTGAGACTCGCGCCTCACGAAAGCCTTGCAACCCCAAATCTTGATGTGGTCCAAGTTGGGAACTTTCCCAGTCCACATCTCATGAGGTGTTTTGGGAACCTTCTTTGTAGGGACTAGATTAAGGATATGGGCGACAGTCTCTAAGGCATACCCCCAGAATGAGATTGGTAATGAAGCTCGACTCATCATGGAATGAACCATGTCCAATAAGGTTCGATTGCGCCTCTCAGCTACACGATTCGGTTGTGGTGTCCTAGGAGGTGTCAATTGTGAGACAATCCCACATTCCTTAAGATAATCAAGGAACTCGATACTAAGATACTCTCCTCCCCGATCGGATTGGAGCATCTTGATGTTCCTACCCACTTGATTTTCCACTTCCTGCTTAAACTCTTTGAATTTCTCAAATGTCTCTGACTTATGCTTGATTAAATAGATATATCCATATCTACTATAATCATTAGTAAAAGTCACATAATACCGATTAGCATCCCTTGTGGCGATTTTGAAGGGTCCACATACATCAGTGTGTATGAGGTCCAATAAACCCTCACCCCTCTCACAAGTACCAGTGAAGGGTGACTTTCTCATTTTTCCAAGTAAACAAGACTCGCAACTATCATCTGACTTTAGGTCAAATGATTCCAAAACTCCAGCCTTTTGGAGTTGGCCTATGTGCTTCTTGTTGACATGTGCAAAGACAACAATGCCACAAGGATGCTTTGTCTAAGCTATTTGAAGAATCAATACACAACACATTATTTCCTAGATTATCTACAACATTCACAGCTTCATACACACCATCACAAGGTAATGCTTTAAAGTAAAATACATCATTGTAATAAACATTAATAGCACCATTATCATTATCAAATGAAAATGAAAACCCTTGTTTGTACAAGTCATGAAAGGAAATAATATTTCTCGCCATTTCAGACGAGTAACAACATTTATTCAAATCTAACATTAAGCCATTATTAAGCAATAAAGAATAAACTCCTATCTTGGTAACATGTGATGCTTTCCTATTCCCCATGATTAAGTTTATCTTCCCGTGCTCCACTTTCTCACTTCTTCTAAGGCCCTGCAAATCAGTACAAATGTGAATAACACAACCTGTATCAAGAACCCAAGAGTTAGTTTTCAATGAGTTATTAGACAATATAGTGTAAATACCTGCATGGGTGGGTTTAACTTTCCCACCCTTTACATCCTGCAAGTATTTGGGGCAGCTTCGTTTCCAGTGCCCCTTTTCCTGGCAGTAGAAGCATTGTGCTTCCTTTGGGTTTGATGAAGGAGGAATGGAACCTTTCTTGGTTCCACTTGAAGAGGAGCCATCAAGATACTTTCCCTTGGTACCCTTCGAAGGGGTCGTTCTCTTCTTCCCCTTTCCCTGCGCAATTGCCAAGACAGGGGCGGTAGTAGGAGTAGGAGTAACAGCTGATTTAAGGCCATTTTCAGCGGTCCTTAAAAGTCCTTGAAGTTTACTTAGTGTGACTTCCTCCTTGTTTATATGATAAGTCATACAAAACTGATCATAACTTGGAGGTAAGGAATGGAGAATGATATCAATCGCCATGTCCTCAGGAAAGTCGACATTAAGCTTCAATAACCGGTCCACGAACCTTTTCATATTCTGCAAGTGACCGGTGAGGGATTCTCCCTCTTTCATCCTAGCTGTTATCATCGAGGAAACGATTTCATACCTCTCCTGACGAGCACTCTGATGGTACCTATCCATCAGATCCTGGTGCATCTCAAAAGGGTAGAAATCATCATAGGATTTCTGGAGTTCTGCTGTCATTGTGGCGAACATGATGCAAGACACCGTAGTGGCATCTTTCTCATGGGTAGTATACTCAACAATCTCCTCAGGAGTAGCAGTTGACTCATCGATAACCATTAGCTCCTTATCAAGGACATACTCTTTGCCCTCATAGCGAGTAATCATTCTGATGTTCCTAATCCATTCATTGAAATTTGAACCATCAAAAGTGATTTTCCCACACAAGTTCATTAGGGAAAAGGAGCCTGTAGGGTTTGAGCCGGTAGCAGTGTTGGAAGACATCTGAAAAGAAAAAAAGACAAGTTTTATTAGATGAAGAGTCCTTAATAAGTCACCCAAATGAAGTATTAAGGCTAGGACCCAACAAACTATTTATAGTTGGAAGAGGGATGCCGTAATCCAAGCTATAAAATATTTGAAGGTAGGTAAATGACGATTTACCAATTTCCACCACGAAAACGAAATAAATTATTAAGTTTTATTGGATTTGAAATTCCTAGATCTTTTGAGATACATTGAACTTTCAATGGCATGTTTGAATCTCGAATGTGCCCTCTCAAGTTTGTGACTGGGATGCCAAGGATCACAAACAAAGTGTGAATAACCATGCAAATTGACTTGGTACCCTTAACTTTTTATCACCTAATCGATGTGCCGGTTAACCACACGCGCTCCACCGATCTATGATAAAATTAAGTTACCCTTTGTCACTCTTACTAGTCCTTGTTAGTGTGCCGGTTAACCACACGCGCTCCTCTAACGACTTGGTAAGGTATAAAGTGTAATTTCATGGGTTAGCACCTAATTCACATTTCCTAAAGTAACTAAGATTGGGAATTATTAAAGTGTAGTTACTTTATAATTTCATTATACTTTTAATGAAGATTAAAAGTCCTTGTCCTACACGTTCGGCTAACAACCCTCCACCAGTCAAGGAAGCGGTGGGTGAGAGTGGACACCCATTAAGCTGCCATTTTATAGGCAACAACCTTATACCCCCCTTATAGACCGACTTCGTGAATGAGGCCTACTAACGGTAAGACTGACTTATTCTTATACATATCTATATATTTAAACTTTTAATATAATAATAGTATAAGGGTTGAATTTTAAACTTTTAAAATTCTAAGGTTCAATTTTGGAAATTAAAGTCTTAGAGTGTAAGACTTTACAAATTCCAAAACTTGAGGGCAAGTATTGAAACTATTCAAGACCTTTCATTTCATAACTTATGAGCTTAATGGTTCATTAAAATGAAGACTCTTCATTTTATGTAACATCTTATTCTTTAATGACACTTTTAAAGAAGTGAATTTTGGTAATCCATAACTTGAGGACAAGTTATGGACTCCACGATTAGCCATTAAGATCAAGAATCATACTTACAAGCAAGTTACACATAATTCCTATGATCTTCTAAAACTAATAAGAACATGAACATTCATATCAAAATTTCAAGAATCATATTAACACATATAAAACATGGAATTTTGATATTAGCCATTGTAAATGGATTAGCATAAGCATTACACCATCTAAAACAAGTTTTATAACACCAAAACAGTTTAGGGTAATGTTTCTAGTCCATTTTCAGCAGCAAAAGTCGAAAATCTGCACTCTGCCTGGCCTACTCGTCGAGTGCAAGAACTGACTCGCCGAGTTGGTTGAAGATATGCTTGGACTCGTCGAGTTCCTCTATGAACTCAGCGAGTCTCCTGTGCAGACAACAAGAATTTCAATTTTTTCAGCTATTTTGCATCAAGTATCAAACAAACAAGCCTAGGCTCTGATACCACTGTTGGGTTATGAGCATTCTAACACTCCTATGGTGTACATGCAACCCTAGAAACCTTGGATCTATGTTTGACTAAGATACATGCAAAATGATTTTTCCAAGGTTCATAATAACTTGCAATACAAAATTCAAGTAGAATAACATAACCTTTAGAAGCTTGGATTCCTTGATGACTTTGTGAGGCTAGCACCCCAAATGTGATGCCTCAAATGCTTCACACAACACCACAATTCTTGGAATAACCTTGAGAGAATTACACTATACTCAAAAATTGGCTAGCCCTCTTACTTGCTTGTAGTAGTCCAATTTTGCTAGACAAGGAGCCTTTATATAGTTGTGTCACAATTAGGGTTACACCATGTAAACCCTAATTGTCATGGCTTTCCATAATCCATGATCCATGGGTTTGTAACCCCCATGGACTATCCATGGAGCACCTTATGGGTTTTAACCCAATCCATACAAACCATGGATCATTAGCCCACTATACAAGAATAGATTATTTACATAATCAACCCCATATATTTAATTAGTCTCTTTTTGATCACTTATTTAATTCAAGATTAATTCTTTGATCAATACTGATTAAATAATATTATTAATATATTAGTACTTATAATATATTAATAAACCTTAAGTGTCCTTTCTCTCATTTTGGTCTATCCAATTATTGCAATGCCATGCAACCCAAATGGACCATGCCGGGTCGGGTAAAGTACATACCAAATATAGTTATGACTTAGACACTATATCCAACAGCCTTACCACCTGTTGTTTACAATTACATCCGTGGTTGTAAAACTGCAAAGGAAATTTGTAATACTCTTAAGGAAAAGTATAAGGGAAGCGAGAAAACGAAGATAAATTTTGTTAAGTAGTGTCTTGTGGAGCTGACAGAGTTCAGACAAAAATAGAATGAAACAATTGAAGTTTACTATGATCGTCTTAATGAACTGATCTATAGATGCAATCGTTATGGAATCACAACGTCATCAATGGAGTTCAATCTCACTTTTGTGATGGGACTTCGTAAGGAGTGGAGAAGTGTCAGCATGATGGTGAAGAATCAACAAAGCTTCGATACTTCACCTCTGAATGCTTTGTATAATCAGTTGAAAACTCACGAAGGTGAAGTGAATGAGATGGCTGAAGAGTCGAAACTTAGATTGGGAGGTCCTTTAGCTCTTGTTTCGAAAGTGTCTGAGAAAGAAGCAGTTGAGAAAGATGATTCTGATGAAGAAGGATTTCTAATGAATTCTGATGATGAAGCGATTGCATTTTACTCGAACAAACGAGTTAAAAAGTTTTCAAGAAACCTTTCAATCCCAAGGTGAAGCAGAGTGATGTGAAAGGAAGTTTCGTTAATAAGTTTGTAGGTGAGGAGAAGAAGAAATTCGAGAAGAATGATGTGAAGGCAACTGAAGCCAAAATTGAGAAGAAACTTAAGGGAGATTCGCGCATTGATTGTCATTACTGCAACGGAGCAAATCATTTGGCAACATAAGAAAGAAGAGAAAAAGAATAGGGTCAAGGACGAAGCCTATTATGTTGAAAGATTGGAAGAAGTTCGTGCAAAGGCGAACGGGATGTCCTTGGTTGCACGAGGTGAAGGTGAGGAAGATGGCACGTATCAGATCTGGTCTTCAGGATTTGATGACGAAGAGATGCGTAATCCAACGCATGGGGCTATGTTCGCACAATTTAAAGAGGATGAGGACGAAATGGTGACTGGCCGTTTTTTCATGACCAAATCAGGAGACAAATCACCGATGACAACCAATGTACGTTCTATAATTGCTTTCGATGATACTGTTGCTTACTTTGATACAATTGTGGTTTCTGCTAGTAATGAAGCTAAGAAACTGAACATTCAGTTGCTAGAGACCCAAAAATTGCTAGATTTGAAACGAAGAAGCATAGAGTATCTGGAATTGCAATGGAATAATGTGAATAATGATAGGGAATGTCTAGATAATGAAGTTCGAATGTTACTTGCTCAGCGAAACATTTACTGGAATTCAGCAAAAAGATTATATGCTAAATTGACTGCATTGCATCATTCATTTGACATTAGCAAGGAAAAACATAGCAAGTTATTGCCTTTTCTTTCTTTCGAAAGAGAGAAGATTGATAGCGTGTCTTATGACTGTGAGAAAACCATAGCAAAATTTGATAAAGTTCCAGATAATCGATTTGCTTATGGTATTGTCAAGATAGATAAATATTTGAATGCTGATGAGCTTGTTGAAATTGTGAATGATACCTTAACTCAAAGTGAACAAATCAAAATTTTGAAAAGAACTGAGAATTCGACACTTGACTCTCAATCTAATTTTGCTGATATCAATGATAATTCTGATAATTTTAGCGAAATCAGTGAAATTGAGGAGGAGGAAAGTATCGATTGTTCTCAGTTATCTGTCATTAATGTAACATCTAAGTCAAAAGGTAAAGAAATATGTGTTGATTCGATGGTTGAGGATGACACTGATAGACCCTCTACTTCGAATGTTTGTGAATTTGATCATGTGAGTGTAAGAGACAGTCAAACGGATAGTAGTGATGATGAGAATGAAAAAAACGTTTCGAACACTTCTGAGACAGAAAAGAATGTTTCAAATGAAACATCCATTCCACGAGTTGTTGTTGATCAAGTGTTTGGAGACACTGAAAATTTTGACAAAATCTTATCTGAAAAAGGTGCTCATTATTTGGAAACAAATACAGTTGTGTATCCGAATTTTAAGTATTCAGATGATGTATTTCCGAATAAAGTGTTTGTCACTACTGGAAATGTTGAAAATATCAAACCGGAGTTCAACAAAATGGTTGAAGAAGATAACAAGAAAACATCAGACGAAGGATTCTTTTCAAACCAAAGCAGTGTCGAAAACAATCTAACAAAGAATTCGTATGTTTTTCAAAGACAAAAACCATAAAGAAAATGGGTTGATAAACAAGAAAAAACAAAAGAGATTTTGAAACAGGAACCTAATGAAACAAATGAGAATGTGAAACTCAATTTACAAGAATTTAAGGATCTTGTTGAAAATTTTTCAAATGAAAAAGGAATTTTGAAAAGACAGGCACAAAACAGAATTTTTTAGCAAGTAGTGTCAAATGAAAAGCAATCAAAAATATCAACCAAGAAAATGTTTGAAAATGGGTTGTCTAAATCAGTACAAACAAAGTTTTCAACTCGTTCGGATAAAAAGGAAAATCCCACTCAACCAATTTCGTCTGATTCTCAAAATTATTCAACGAAGTTTTCAAAATCACCATCTTCAAAGAATTTTCAAACAAATGTTCAACAAAAGAATTTTCATTCAAAAAGCCAACAACAGTTTTCAACTTCAAATTCATCTTTTCCAAAACCGACAAACAATCAAAACAAAGTTTCTTCAAATAGAACAAATCGAGATTTTGCTAATGTTCATTAATTTGAAAATACTCGAAAATTTGAGAATGTTCGAAAATTTGAGAATGTTAGAAAATTTGAAAATGTTCAAAAATTTGAAAACGTTCGAAAGTTAACAAACAAAAAAAAATTTCTGAATGATAAATCCAAAACTTCTGCAAAATTTATTCCACAAAAACCAAAATTTCCAAATCCTTCTGGGAAGCAGGGTTCGAAAGTTTCATACACAAAGGGATCATCAAATGTGAAGAATATCGACCATTGGCTTGAAGATAAGGAAATATGTTTCAATCTCGCAAGTATTCTCACCAGCAAATTCGCGAAGCTTATGAGAAATATTTGAATGATTCTTCAAATGGAAGCTCCTCTTCGAAAGAATCAAATATTCCTGCGAAAACATGGAAACCAGTTTCGAAAGAAAAACATGTTAAGAAACAAACTGAGAACAAAAAGGCGAATATCAGTGACAAACCTAAACCTTCGAACACTTATATTTCTGCTCCTATACCTAATGATGTCGACTTAATTGATACTTTCAAATCAAAAGTTCGTGATTGGGTTTTAGGTTCTTCATTTCATTCGGTTTTCAAAGCTAATAACCAAGGACCTAAACAACCTTGGGTACCTAAATTCTTTCATTAATTGCAGGTTTTGTGTGACGAGCAATATGATGATAAATGGTACATTGATAGTGGTTGCTCTCGTTACATGACTAGAAAGAAGGAGAATTTGCGTGATTATCGAAGTTTGAAGAATGTAGGAGTAGTTAAATTTGGAAACAACCACAAGTGTCAGGTGAAAGAATATGGCTTAGTCACGAATGGGAAATTTACTATTAAGAGAGTAGTATATGTCGAAGGTCTTCAACACAACTTGATAAGTGTTTCACAACTTGTTGTGGGCACTGGCAATCAAGTGGTGTTTAACGAAGAACGAAGCATAATTTCGAATGGTGACACTAACGAAGTTTTGCTAAAATCCAAACGACATGGCGACATGTTTATTCTCGATATCAAACCAATCATCAGCAAACCCTCAGTGTGTTTACTCTTGAAAGCTTCATATGGTGTTAGCTGGTTGTGGCATCGACGTCTATCACATTTAAATTTTCGAAATCAAAATAAGTTGGTAGTAGATGATCTTGTTCGAGGTTTACCTGTTCTAATGTTTGAAAATGATACTTTATGTGCAGCTTGCGAACAAGGATAACAACATCGTAAAGGACATCTAATTGTCATAGATTCGAAAATTGTTGAACCGCTGGAACTTCTTCATATTGACCTTTGTGGACCATCAACTGTTGAAACTATCAACAAGAAACAGTACATTTTGGTTATTGTTGATGATTTTTGATGAGATACTTGGGTGTATTTTCTTAGGTTAAAATCTAAAGTCGCTCAAACAATGATTGAATTTATCAAGAAAATTGAGACAAGTCTGAAAAAGAATTTTCGTAAAATCAAAAGTGATAATGGTTCCGAGTTTAAACACAACGTGCTTGATTCGTTCTTAACTGAGAAAGGAATTTCGCATAATTTCTCTTCGCCATATACACCACAACAAAATGGTGTGGTTGAAAAGAGGAATAAGTCTCTTTGCGAAGCAGCAAGAACAATGTTGACTTATGCGAATCTTCCTCAATATCTATAGGCAGAAGCAGTTTCGACAGCTTGTTTTACTCAGAATCGATCTTTCATTCATCGTCGTTTTAATATAACTCTGTATGAAATCATAAATAACCGAAAACCTAATGTCAAATTCTTGCATGTTTTTGGTTGCAGGTGTTTTATCATGAATCTCAAAGATAATATTTCGAAATTTCAAGCTAAGGATGATGAAGGAATATTTTTGGGATATTCAAATAACTCGGTTGCATACAGAGTCTTAAATAAACGAACACAAAAAGTTGAAGAGACATTTAATCTCACATTTGACGATTACTATGTGAAACAAGTTGAGAAACATTTCAAACAAAAACCAATTCTTAATTAATCAAATGATGAGACTGAAAGTTATAATTCATCTGATTTTGATTATGATTTAATTTTTGGTGTTCCAGACAAGGCTGCTGATGCTGAAGTAAATGCTGCTGATAATCAAACTCCCGAATCTTCAAAACATACTGATGATTTGACAATCACATCAGATACAACTAATAATGGAGAAAGTATGCTTGATGCTCAAGTGGAGGGGGAGCACTTGAATATACCTTCAACTATTGAGGGGGAGCATCCTTTCGAAGGGGAGAAGTGAAGTATGAATGATGTTTTCGAGGGGGAGCATCAGAATGAAAATTATGTTGAGGGGGACCATAATGATACTGAAACCATAAATCTTGATCAAACTGATGAATTTTATGAACTAAATGATAATAATTCTATTGCAGGATCTGAAAATGAAGAAATGTACGAAGATGCACCATTGGATTTTGATCCAACATATCCACTATTGGAAAAATGGACAAGAAATCATCCAAAAGAATAAGTCATTGAGAATCCACAAGATGGAGTTTTGACTAGAGCTCAAATTCATGCAAAGAATGAGGTACTAAATGCTCACCAAGAATTTTGCATGTTTAATGTTTTCATTTCGAAAATTAAACCAAAGACAGTTAAGGATGCAATGGAACACTCAGATTGGGTTGTAGCAATGCAATCTGAACTAGCTGAGTTCGAACGAAACAAGATTTGGAGGTTAATTCCTAAACCTGAAAATGTTTCGATTGTCGGATTAAAATGGATTTTCAAAAACAAAACCGACAAAGATGGAAATATTGTTCGAAATAAAGCACAATTAGTTGTTAAAGGATATTCGCAACAACAAGGAATAGATTATGAAGAAACCTTTGCCCCTTTCGCAAGAGTCGAGGCTGTTCGAATATTTTTGGCTTATGCAGCTCACAAAGATTTTGATGTTTATCAAATGGATGTGAAGTGTGCTTTTCTCAATGGTGAACTCGAAGATAAAGTTTATGTTGAACAACGTCTAGGTTTCATAGATGAAAAATATCCTGATCATGTTTATATTTTATATAAAGCAGTATATGGGTTAAAACAACCACCAAGAGACTGGTATGCAACTCTTACCAATTTCTTGAAACAATCGAAATTTAAACAAGGATCAGTTGACCCCACATTATTTCGAAAGAAAGTTGGGAATCATCTAATGCTTTGTCACACCCCGCTAAAGCGGAAATACAGGGCGTGGCAGTACAAAGGGTTTCATAGCAAAAGATAAAGAACTCACCAACCATAGTATTAAAAATCATTACAAATTTACAATGGGTTTGAACAACTTTAAAAAAAATTACAATGTGAATTGAAATACAACACATGCGCATGCTCCTAAAAGCGATGTGTCTCTACGTGCCTCTTACTAGATGATTACTGAAAAAGCATGTAAAACGAGCGGCAACTATAAAAATAGTTGGTGAGTACTCAAAGATTTAAAAATAATATTAGTTTCATGAATTTAACTCAAAGTTCTAATAAGAGTTTCCATAAATGAAAATATATTCCAAAAATGAGTAAATAAGTTTACATAAACAAAGTTTGTTGTCATCATGAGAAATGAAATATATTGCCCAAATGAGATGCAACGTTCATATTCTCATGGGAAATAAAGTTCGTTACTCAAACGAGTAAACAAGTTTCTTTGCTACAATGAGCAAACAAGTTTCGTTGTTACAAGGAGCAAACAATTTCATTGCTAAAGCAAGTATATAAGTTTCCAGTAATAAAAGTTTGTTGTTAAAATGAGTATATAAGTTTCATTGCTAAAATGAGTATACAAGTTTTGTTACTAAAATACGATATAAGATTCGTATGTGCATTAAGTTTCTATTCATGAGTTCACAACCCAAGCCTAATGACCGTTCCTGCCCCATTCCATCATGTCCATGGTTCCCATGATGTCAGTTCACGGAAATATACACTCGCGGTTCCGGGCGAGTGGGGGCTGTTGACCCCAAATAGCACTATCCATAAGACCATCGCCTCGAATATGAGTTAATAGGTTGTATCGGTTCTCCGGGGACTTAATCATACAAGTTCATAACACCAAATTTATAGTACAAGTTCATAATACAAGGTTCATACAACAAAGTTCATATCATATAGTTCATAGCACAAGTTCATAAAATAATGTTCATAGAAATTGTAGCATGCTTTCCACCCCAAAACATTAAAAACGTAAAATAGGGGTCGTGAATACTCACAATATGCAAAATATAGCAACCAAGTTTATACGAGCCAAATAAATACAATGAACATATATAGTTTAGGACATGCTTTTCCACCCCAAAACATTTTAAAAAAAACCCGAAAATAGGGGAGTCGTGAATACTCACAATACATTGAGTTGATGCAAATGGTGCCTTGAACTACGCTCCACTCGTACCACTATCGAATCCTACAATAATGGTATACGCTAGTGAGTCTCTAATCGAAATCTAACACTAGTATACTTACTACTACAATATAATTATGTCAATATTGTGTCAAAATTAATATTGATAACTTACAAACATATATCTGTGAAAATTAAATTTCAACGAATCAATTGTTATATAACAATTTAAGTGGAAAATTCACATTATTGAAATGTTAATATTTAACATTTTAAGAGGTGTTCCAATGATTAAATATTCAAAAACTAAATTAATTTGGTTCTAAACTTTCCCAAACTTTGCATTTCAGTTTTAATTGAAGTCAAAGACCTTAAGATAAATGTTCTTGAATTTCTGATTTGTCTAACTATTTTTCACCATTTAATTCCTTGAATAATCATAAAATCATGGAAAAATAGTAAATTATCATGAAAAATTCTTATAATTTTTGTGTAACTGTTTTACAGTGTACCTAAGCTGGGAAAATATTAATATGTGTTTTTGAAAAAGTTTAACACAATTTTTCTGATTTTTGTGTATTTATTCTATAAAAATATAAACAAATATATAATAGTTTCAAAAATTCACCAAACATTTTTTACGAGTTGTATTACACATTATTAACCTGGGAAAAATATAAAAATAGATTTCTAAACTGTTTAACCCAATTTTATGATTTTTGTGCATTTAAGTGTATTAAATCTTGGGAAAATAGAAGAAAAATAGCATACAGAAGAGAAAAATCTTCAAAATTTTTATATAGAATCCTAATTCATTATAAGAGTTTCTGGTAAATGTTAATGAATGTTGTATGAGTAAAACTATTTTTCCTGTTTTTAATCCATTATAAACACAAAAATCATGGAAAAATAGATATACATTTTGAAAAATTCCCAAAATATTTTTCTGAGTCTTAAAAATAAGGTAGAAGCTGAAAAAAATAATATATAATATTTTCACATTACCTAATGTGGTTTTATGATTTATTGGAACTAAATAAAAAGAAAATTCAAAACCATACTAAACAGTAACAAAAATAAATGAAACTTCACGGGAGATGTTTATTAACTTAGTGGGTCATCCATGAATTTTACCAGAATTTATTGACTAGCGTAAGTATTTTATATACTTTAACACTCTATTTTCTTATTATTTTCATGTAAAAATAAAGAAAATATATATTGAGTTGAAAATTTCCAGAATGTATCTTCAAACAATTTAATAATAATGAAAAATCGTTTTCTTATTTCTGATGTCGAAAAACATGCCTAAAGGCTCAAACTATTATAGAGAAAACATGGTTCTTGTGATTTTGATAAAGATTATTGATGTTACTTTGAGAATTTTTGCAACATATTACAAAGACTTTTGAATCAAGATCTTTTTGTTCCTCTTAATACATGATGTTAAGTGCTCAAATTAATTTTTCAATGATTTGTAGTGATGAATAAGACCTTTGAACATGCAATACAAAACTAGTATTTACAAAAAGGTGCTGTTTGAGAAACAGTTTTGTAAAAATTCCTAAAAATCGAAATATTGGAATTTTCCAGTGAGGTCAGCTGGGTTTGAAAGCTAGCTCAAAATATTATATATCAAAAAATAATCTCGAATTTCGGTTAACAAATGAGTGAGATATGGCAGTTTAAAGTCAGGTAAAGAAATCTGGCAGATTGCATGCATGATGATTGGTTAGAAAATTGATTTTTCATCATTATTTTGAGTAAATCCTTTGAAATATTTTAAAGATACCATGATAAACTCATATTCTAGTCATGTTTCCAGAGATCAAAAGATTAAAACTTATCAAAATGCATACATGCATGTATGAACAAAATTTTGTTTCTCAAAAACTCTTAACTTGAGTTTGATGTTTTAATCCTTAAAATCGATTTATGCAACCATTTTTATCATACGTGCATGGTGTTAAAACACATCCATGCTGTTCTAATAACCATTTTAACAAAAAGAGAACAAGTTTGAAGAAGATGAAGAAGTAGAAGTCGGTTTTTGAAGTAAAATGCACATGCATGGCTTAAATCATTGTTGTGGATCTTCAAGAGATGTATGTTCTTTACCTTAAATTTATTTGTGTCTTGAAAAGCCCTTATGAATCTCAATAATTTCTTGGTTAAGAGGCTGTGGTTGTGGTGTTTGGAGAAAAAATAATTAGAGAGAAGGTAGAGAGAGTTTTCTAGAGAGAGAAAGAAGATAGATGTATGTGTGTTGGAGAATGAGAGTGTGAGAGAGATATGGGAAGAGAGGGGTCCGAAATTTTGAGTATAATACCCCTTTCTCATTCATTTGGTTTTATAAAATTTAAGTTCTTTTATAAAATATCTCAATTTTTATATAAAATGTGCACTAAAATCAAGTTTTTATTCATAAAACCTTGATTTTTGATTTATAAATTAAGGGTAAATGTTAATGAGTTAAATTTTATTTTCCTTGAATGCATTTCTATAATTTTAATTATTATAAGAGCATATTATGAGGCTCATAACTACTTTTATTGAATTTTTAAGGTTAAATTTCGTAAATTTAGGTTTTTAGGGCATTTAGGGTTTTTTAGAGTTTGTAAATCTTTGGATATCAAAATCAATAGAATCTTTGAGACTTCAAATTATCTTATGTTATTATAACTCTTGTATAGTTATAAATAATGTTTGTAACTTATTTTATCGGTTTATTGGCATTCTATGTAGTGGTTTCGACATTCAAGTGAAATTGAGGAATCAAGTATACTAGTCCTAGTTTTCAACTTCGACTTAAGTTCCTACGAGACTCAGACCGAATTTATACCACTAGTTCAAGTGCATGATGTGTGTATATGGTTCATGAAAAGGTGCTCGAGTCAAAGAGTGACCCGAATATGGATAGTCTCTACAGTTAAGTAGTTGTAGAATTCACATATCAATGTGAAATCTAAGTACACTATCCATTGTTTCTAATTGTTTCCAAGTTTCTATTAGGTTATAACTTAGCTTCTAGTTACTAAGTCTAGTATGTGTCGTGCCTATACGTGCAACTAAGTTTATCAATTCTAGAACCGACTCGAATTTTGACGGTTGTCACAGTCTCCCCCGGTTGAAAGAATTTCGTCCCGAAATTCAATTCGTGATGTATTCTATTAGAACTCAGCCGACTACGATTGTATAGTTGGAGAGGTTGTGACATCAAAAGTTCTTTGATTATTTTCGGTTAATTCCTCAAGGGAAGAGCCCAATTCCTTAGCTATATTCAAATTAGTGTTTCCTTAATTCGAGTTCTACAGTCTAGATTGTGGGAAGTTAGGATCATGGAAATCATGATCCAACCATGGCGACCTAGTAGAAAAAGATCGTCTAGTTAGATATTATATTACTTAAAAGAGCGCTATAAGTTTTGCTAAAGCACCAACTGTACTGAGCGTTAAATCCGCATTGACCCTTAAGTTGCATTCTAAATTAGCACTAAGTGTAAAGTCGACGCCTAATAAAGAAGAGATTAGGAACAATTTGTTCACATCCGGGTTGGCTACTACATCTGAAAAAGATATATTCCGAAATAAGAAGGGGTAGCACAGATGAAAGGGAAGCGATCGAGGGTAAGTTCCTAAAATACGTACTAAGGTTAGGCAACGAAGTTTTGGTACTTCTCAGATGTAAAGGCTATTTAATGTCTTCTACAAAATAAATTACGAAATGATTGAGGATCTCCGAGGCTATAATTACTACTACGGTTACTCTTACAATAATATAACTATATTCGAAGAGTATATATAATTAGAGAGTCATTGTTTCTAATGAAGGCGGTGAAAGTTTATGATATTTTAAATCACATTGTGTAGATAGCATTTTAAGTGTTTAGAAGTGATAAAAATCTCACTGTTATCAAAATGTGTGTTTAGAAATGATAATTAATCTCACTATTATCAAAATGTGTAATAATTCCAAGATAATGAAGATACATGTGTGGCGATCAAACGAAGTAGTAAAATAATATAAAGATTAATTAAGGTTTCAGGTTTAAGTCATCAATAAGGGAATTTATACATAAATATTTTGATTACTCTTTTGAAAAAAAAATTGTCTAATTGTTTAAGTCAGGACAAATTCAAGCTTACGAGTCAGAACATTTATAGAAACAAGGTTGAGAGTTTAGGAACTCACTGAAAATTACAAAGCAGAATGCTATTTTAAGAAAGGTGTAAAAATATCGATCATTGAAAATAATGCATTCTTAATTTAGTGTTTCTACAAAATCAATCATTTAGACAATAGATAATAGTAAAATTCAAGACTTTTGATGTATTTAAAAAAAAGAAGAAACATAAGAAAACATATCATTCACATATATTTTTCCGGATATAGAAAAATTATAAGAACAATGGTATTCGTCTTGTGTATTAATTGTAAGGAAAATACAATGAAAATTGCACTTTAAATCAAGTTTCTGAATTTAGTACGAAGAGCAAATGTAAATAAGGATTACTTGTTTACAGTAGATTTCATAATTAAAATAAAATGTATGTGATAAAGGAGAAATTGAACATTTCAAAGTTGATCAAGTTACAAATTCTCCTCATGACTATATACGTATTAATCGTTAAAAACGAAAGGGTAGACTTCTAGTCTGTATGTGTACGGACATGGTACCAAGAGAAGCAAAATACAGAGAAACAAAGTTAGACAATGTATTATGTTATTATTATGGGTTTGCGAGATCTCATATTAGAGGGAGAGCAATAATCAAGTTTGGGGGAAAGAAAAGGAAGGTAGCAGCAATGAATGCTATTGTTAAAATTTTAAGAACAATACATCTAGGTAGATTTAAAACCAGGTCGAGATATATTTCAATCTTAAATCTTTGATGTATGTTGATGATTAAATAGACATGCATAAGTTTTAAAGTGTTTGCTAAAAATCATGAGTGATATATTAAGTTAAACTCCATTTGTGAAAAAAAAAATAAAGAACCACTACAACTGGTAATTGAAAATATGACAGTTTATACCTTTTAGACTAGAGTCCAAAAATGGTTAAAATGGATAAGGTAAAGAATCAATATATTTATAAGAGTAATCATACATTGTTGAGAGTGTATCACTAGAAATTTAAAAGTGAACGCCATGGTTTACAATGCGATAAAATATAGAAACTTTATAAATTATAAAACTAATTTGAAATAAAATAAACAAATAAGGTGTGTTTTGAAATGTAAGCATTAGAGATGTCTTATAAACATGTGTGAAGTAGAAAGTTGCAGAAATACCATATTGGGTTTCAAGAAAACACATTTAAGTAAAGTACAATGCCTAGATGAGAAAGCGGTCAAAAGAGTCAAAACAAAAGTGGTTTGAAACGGTGAAGCTTTTACACGTAATATGAACTTCCATGCCATATGTCTAAGTTTTATAGCATAGAGTCTAAACACTTTTATAAAAGAAAATGTTTCTAAATTTTTCGAAATCGTGCCAAAATGGTAAGCAAGGTTTAAAATAGTTTATATGCCCTTAAAAAGCACATATTTCCATTGAAATGAGTTTGAAATGAAATTGAAATAGGAAGGTTAAAACTAGCATTGGTTAAATTGAGTTTCGAAGAAATGTGTTAAGTTAAAGCAAGTTGTCAAAAGTAAAGTTGGTTATAAAATATTTTATCGATGATAAGTAAAACCGATGAAGCAAAATAACTTTCGATGGAAGATTAAGAAGTAAGGAATAAGTACGTTAGTGTAGCTGATCGTACCTAAATACTAAGCCGAGTACAAGGCGAGTATAAGGTGAGTACCGATGTCTTTTTCCCCAAGATAAAGGACAAGAAAATTTGTTTGAAAAACATTTTATGGTGTCAATGCAGTTTACGACCTTTTATAGAGGTCAAAGGGACATCCTATGTTAATTTTTAAGCTCAAGGTGGAAACAACGTAGAGCTAAATCGTAGCACAATAATAAGGTCTCACGTATAGGTTAAACCTCCGTGTCTCCTCGTGAGTCGAATCTGGAATGTCCGCTAATGGTATCCAAGTGATTACTTAGTGGCGACTCATCTACCTCCTTACGCGATGCTCCAATTATCATTCATGTCGGTATCGAAACGCTTTTTCCTAGTTGTAACTATAGTACGAAGACGATGAAAAGGTATTGAGGAATAATTGGTATATGTTTCGACTTAATATTATTACTAGTGTATATCTAGCTACTAACCTTACATCTAAATTCAATAGCTACCGAGGAATACCCATTCTCATCACTAAGTGCATTGCTCCTAGAATAGCTAGTGATATAACCTAAGTGGTTAACCTAGCACTTGATAAGGGATAAGAATATTTCTAAATAAAGGCATTGTGGTAAAAGTGCACTTAGTTTCTAAGTGTACCTAGATGAATGCATATAATATGCAATGCCCGTACGCACACCAAAAAACTTTGTTTTTCAAAAGTTCAAGCTGAAAATCGTTTTGAACATAATTCTACTATA
Source organism: Lactuca virosa (assembly GCF_052849685.1). Lineage (NCBI taxonomy): Eukaryota > Viridiplantae > Streptophyta > Magnoliopsida > Asterales > Asteraceae > Lactuca > Lactuca virosa. The sequence goes on along the minus strand of NC_136428.1, from coordinate 329,417,243 downwards.
ACCGTTTCAAGCCTCGCATTAAGTTTCCTTAATTAAGCATAGTTGGTCAGGCTATACTTAATTAAAGTCCAATAACGCGTACTCGAATTAGTTATACTAGTAGTATGTTCAGTATTTTAAAAACATTTTGAAAATTTTTAGCTATAGTTGTGGTTCTCCAAAGGAAAACCGGTATTCTCTATAACCTTCGGCTCTGATACCATTTTCTGTCACACCCCGCTAAAGCGGAAATACAGGGCGTGGCAGTACAAAGGGTTTCATAGCAAACGATAAAGACAGCACCAACCATAGTATTAAAAAGCATTACAAATTTACAATGGGTTTGAACAACTTTAAAAAAAATTACAATGTGAATTCAAATACAACACATGCGCATGCTCCTAAAAGTGATGTGTCTTTACGTGCCTCTTACTAGATGATTCCTGAAAAAGCATGTAAAATGAGCGTCAACTATAAAAATAGTTGGTGAGTACTCACACATTTAAAAATAATATTAGTTTCTTGAATTGAACTCAAAGTTCTGATAAGAGTTTCCATAAATGAAAATATATTCCAAAAATGAGTAAATAAGTTTGCATAAACAAAGTTTGTTGTCATCATGAGAAATGAAGTATGTTGCCCAAATGAGATGCAACGTTCATATTCTCATGGGAAATAAAGTTCGTTACTAAAACGAGTAAACAATTTTCGTTGCTACAATGAGCAAATAAGTTTCGTTGTTACAAGGAGCAAACAATTTCATTGCTAAAGCAAGTATATAAGTTTCCAGTAATAAAAGTTTGTTGTTAAAATGAGTATATAAGTTTTGTTGCTAAAATGAGTATACAAGTTTTGTTACTAAAATACGATATAAGATTCGTATGTGCATCAAGTTTCTATTCATGAGTTCACAACCCAAGCCTAATGACTGATCCTGCCCCATTCCATCATGTCCATGGTTCCCATGATGTCAGTTCATGGAAATATGCACTCGCGGTTCCGGGCGAGTGGGGGCTGTCGACCCCAAATACCGCTATCCATAAGACCATCGGCTCGAATATGAGTTAATAGGTTGTATCGGTTCTCCGAGGACTTAATCATACAAGTTCATAACACCAAATTCATAGTACAAGTTCATAATACAAGGTTCATAAAACAAAGTTCATATCATATAGTTCATAGCACAAGTTCATAAAATAATGTTCATAGAAATTGTAGCATGCTTTCCACCCCAAAACATTAAAAACGTAAAATAGGGGCCGTGAATACTCACAATATGCAAAATATAGCAACCAAGTTTCTACGAGCCAAATAAATACAATAAACATAAATAGTTTAAGACATGCTTTTCCACCCCAAAACATTTAAAAAAAAGCCGAAAATAGGGGAGTCGTGAATACTCACAATACATTGACTTGATGCAAATGGTGCCTTGAACTACGCTCCACTCGTACCACTATCGAATCCTACAATAATGGTATACGTTAGTGAGTCTCTAATCGAAATCTAACACTAGTATACTTACTACTACAATATAATTATGCCAATATTGTGTCAAAATTAATATTGATAACTTACAAACATATATCTGTGAAAATTAAATTTCAACGAATCAATTGTTATATAACAATTTAAGTGAAAAATTCTCATTATTGAAATGTTAATATTTAACATTTTAAGAGGTGTTCCAATGATTAAATATTCAAAAACTAAATCAATTTGGTTCTAAACTTTCCCAAACTTTGCATTTCAGTTTTAATTGAAGTCAAAGACCTTAAGATATATGTTCTTGAATTTCTGATTTATCTAACTATTTTTCACAATTTAATTCCTTGAATAATCATAAAATCATGGAAAAATAGTAAATTATCATGAAAAATTTTTATAATTTTTGTATAACTGTTTTACAGTGTACGTAATCTGGGAAAAATATTAATATGTGTTTTCAAAAAGTTTAACACAATTTTTCTGATTTTTGCGTATTTATTCTATAAAAATATATATAAATATATAAAAGTAACAAAAATTCACCAAACTTTTTTTACAAGTTTTATTACACATAATTAAGCTGGGAAAAATATAAAAATGGATTTCTAAACTGTTTAGCCAAATTTTATGATTTTTGTGCATTTAAGTGTATTAAATCTTTGGAAAATAGAAGAAAAATAGCATACAGAAGAGAAAAATCATCAAAATGTTTATGTAGAGTCCTAATACATTATAAGAGTTTCTGGTAAATGTTCATGAATTTTGGATGAGTAAAGCTATTTTTCCTGTTTTTAATCCATTATAAACAAAAAAATCATGGACAAATAGATATACATTTTAAAAAATTCCCACAATATTTTTCTGAGCCTTAAAAATAAGGTAGAATCTGCAAAAAATAATATATAATATTTTCATATTCCCTAAAGTGGTTTTATGATTTATTGGAACTAAATAAAAAGAAAATTCAAAACCATACTAAACAGTAACAAAAATCAATGAAACTTTACGGGAGATGTTTATTAACGTAGTGGGTCATCCATGAATATTTCCAGAATTTATTAAGTAGTGTAAGTATTTTATATACTTTAACACTCTATTTTCTTATTATTTTAATGTAAAAATAAAGAAAACATATATTGAGCTGAAAATTTCCAGAATGTATCTTCAAACAATTTAATAACAATGAAAAATCGGTTTCGTATTTGTGATGTCGAAAAACATGCCTAAAGGCTCAAACTATTATAGAGAAAACTTGGTTCTTGTGATTTTGATAAAGATTATTGAGGTTACTTTGAGAATTTTTGCAACATGTTACAAAGACTTTTGAATCAAGATATTTTTGTTCCTCTTAATACATGATGTTAAGTGCTCAAATTAATTTTTCCTTGATTTTTAGTGATGAATAAGACCTTTGAACATGCAATACAAAACTAGTATTCACAAAAAGGTGCTGTTTGAGCAAACGTTTTGTAAAAATTCCTAAAAATCGAAATATTGGAATTTTCCAGTGAGGTCAGATGGGTTTGAAAGCTAGCTCAAAATATTATATATCAAAAAATAATCTCGAATTTCGGTTAAAAAATGAGTGAGATATGGCAGTTTAAAGTCAGGTAAAGAAATCTGGCAGATTGCATGCATGATGATTGGTTAGAAAATTGATTTTTCATCATTATTTTGAGTAAATCCTTTGAAATATTTTAAAGATACCATGATAAACTCATATTCTAGTCATGTTTCCATAGATCAAAAGATTAAAACTTATCAAAATGTATGCATGCATTTATGAACAAAATTTTGTTTCTCAAAAACTCTTAACTTGAGTTTGATATTTTAATCCTTAAAATCGATTTTTGCACTAAGATCACGAACATGCAACCATGTTTATCATACATTCATGGTGTTAAAACACATCCATGATGTTCTAATAACCATTTTAACAAAAAGAGAACAAGTTTGAAGAAGATGAAGAAGTAGAAGTCGGTTTTTGAAGTAAAATGCACATGCATGGCTTAAATCATTGTTGTGGATCTTCAAGAGATGTATGTTCTTTACCTTAAATTTATTTGTGGCTTGAGAAACCTTTATGAATCTCCATAATTTCGTGGTTAAGAGGTTGTGGTTGTCGTGTTTGGAGAAAAAAAATTAGAGAGAAGGTAGAGAGAGTTTTCTAGAGAGAAAAAGAAGAGAGATGTATGTGTGTTGGAGAATGAGAGTGTGAGAGAGTTATGGGACGAGAGGGGTCCGAAATTTTGAGTATAATACCCCTTCCTCATTCATTTTGTTTTATAAAATTTAAGTTCTTTTATAAAATATCTCAATTTTTATATAAAATGTGCACTAAAATCAAGTTTTTATTCATAAAACCTTGATTTTTGATTTATAAATTAAGGGTAAATGCTAATGAGTTAAATTTTATTTTTCTTGAATGAATTTTTATAATTTTAATTATTATAAGATCATATTATGAGGCTCATAACTATTTTTATAGAATTTTTAAGGTTAAATTTCGTAAATTTAGGTTTTTAGGGCATTTAGGGTTTTTGAGAGTTTGTAAATCTTTGCATATCCAAATCAATAGAATCTTTGAGACTTCAAATTATCTTATGTTATTATAACTCTTGTATAGTTATAAGTAATGTTTGTAACTTATTTTATCGATTTATTGGCATTCTATGTAGTGGTTTCGACATTCAAGTGAAATTGAGGAATCAAGTATACTAGCCCTAGTTTTCAACTTCGACTTAAGTTCCTACGAGACTCAGACCTAATTTATACCACTAGGTCAAGTGCATGATGTGTGTATATGGTTCATGAAAAGGTGCTCGAGTCAAAGAGTGACCCGAATATGGATAGTCTCTACAGTTAAGTAGTTGTAGAATTCACATATCAATGTGAAATCTAAGTACACTATCCATTGTTTCTAATTGTTTCCAAGTTTCTATTAGGTTATAACTTAGCTTCTAGTTACTAAGTCTAGTATGTGTCGTGCCTATACGTGCAACTAAGTTTATCAATTCTAGAATCGACTCGAATTTTGACGGTTGTCACATGCTTGTTCAAATTTATGTCGATGATATTATTTTTGACTCTACTGACCCTGCTTTGTCTAGTGAATTCGAATGTTTGATGAAAAGCCAATTTGAAATGAGCATGATAGGTAAAATCAATAATTTTCTTGGTTTAAACATTCATCAAAGCAGAGAAGGAATTTTCATCAATCAAGAAAAATATACCAGGAATTTGCTCAAAAAATTTGGAATGACAAATAGCACGATGTTAAGAGTACCAATGGCAGTTGGAACAAGGCTAACACCTTCGTTAGACACACCTGTTGTTGATCTCACTTTATACAAGAGTATGATAGGTTCATTGCTTTATCTTACAGCAAGTAGACCTGATTTCATGTTTTCTGTATGTAATTGTGCTAGGTATCAAGCAAATCCAGGAGAACCACACTTGACTGCGGTGAAAAATATTTTTCGCTATCTCAAGGGAACAACTTCATTAGGATTGTGGTATCCTTCGAAATCAGGATTTTTAATTCAAGAATTTTCGAATGCAGATCTGGAAGGATGTACACTTGATCGAAAAAGTACAAGTGGATGATGTCAATTGTTAGATGGGAAACTTGTAAGTTGGTAATCGAAAAAGAAAACTTGTGTTGCAATTTCTACTGCTGAAGCTGAGTATGTTGCAGCTGCTGCTTGCACTTCGCAAATCATATGAATCCAGAGTCGATTGCGTGATTATGCAATTAATATGAAAAAGATTCCATTGTACTGTGATTCACAAAGTGCTATACGCATTTGTCACAATCCAGTACAACATTCGAAAACAAAACATATTGCACTTCGTTATCATTTTATTAAAGATCATGTGGAAGATGGAAACATTGAAGTTCATTTTGTAAAAACAACTTATCAGCTTGCTGATATTTTTACAAAAGCATTGGATGAAAAATCATTTGTTAGAATTTTGACAGGATTGGGAATGATTGAAGCAAGTTCGGTCCAGGACTAATTTCGAAAGGATGACAAAGTGATGATAAGCAAATGTGTCGAATGTGAGGCATTGATGAACAATTCAGAGGCATCTTGTATTAACCATTCAGAGGTTACTATTCATGTTATGCGCTTCGATATGCTTCGTTTTCGACTTCTGGGAAAGAAAATTTTCGTTAGTTTGGTACATACTTAAATTTTCGTTTATTTTTTTTCTTTTCGAAAAATATGAAAACCCAAAAATATTTTCATTAATTTGTGTTTGTTTTCGAAAAATCAAAAATACCAATAATATTTTCATTAATTTGTGTTTGTTTTTGAAAAATCAAAAATACCAAAAATATTTTTCTCTTTTCAAAAATATAAAATCCAAAAAGATATTTGTTATTTTGTATTTTGTCTTTTCTTTCTTAAGTGCAGATTCTAAGGAAGTGTTACAATGGTCATGCTTGCAATTCTAGGGTTAGGTATTCTTTCGAAACTTTGTACTAATTAGGATGTCCCTAGAAACATGCTGCAGCATGTCGACCCAAGCCTCCATTGACTCAATGTGTGATTTTGAAAGCCTTAATGAATATTTTCATCATGAAAATTTCTTCCCTATCAGGCTTGTATTAACATTAATCTACTGAGCTACCTTACTCTTCTCACATGAGTTAAGAGTTTTCTGCTTAGTCCAAAGATAGCAGAGGTACAACTGGATTCGTGAACCAATCTTTTTCATCTCAACATTCTACCACAGTTCACACACAATGGCATATGTCCAAGAGGTCTTTGATCAAACCAATCAAGACTTAGACATATCAAAAATCTGTGTTTATGATCTGGATTCGTGAGGTCGTGATGAAGGTGAAACGCAATTTTTCGTAAACCAAAAAGGAATTGACGGGGAACTATGTTCCAGATCTAACAAAACATTTGTTTCAGTACCAATTTTTCGATATTTCAAATCATATTCCTTCGTTTTGAGTGGTCTTGATCAAATGTTCGATGCCCACGACATTTGTTTCCCAACAGGATCCAGCCATCATTTTTGTTTTGCAATATGATTTCAGATGGAATATTATTCGTTACCTTTGTCACAACAAAAATTTCCAAAGCATACTTGTCACTGACTACACCGGTCATACAGGTAATTTCTAAGCCACTCACGAAGCCATATAAAAGAAGCCCTTCGATACTTCTCTACAAGTATTCGATTGTAATTCACGGGAACATACTCAAGCTGTTGATTATCTCTCTTGATAATTAACGAAGCAACCAAGCTGTTGATTATCTCTCTTGATAATTAACAAAGCAACCTTTGCCCAGGGTTTAACTGCTTTTCTGTCGAAATTTTTTTTCGACAGCACAGATCCTAAATTTTCGTTATTTTGCTTCTTATCTCACTCTGTTGGTACACTGCACTAACGAAATCCTTGAGGTCCCGAGTAGTACCAACTCAGACTGATGATTTCAGACGTCTGGCATATGACTTCGTTTCTAAACCCAAAAACGAAAGAGCCTAACCTCCATGCCGAAGGTTTTCGATCTTATCCACTTGGTACTCACGAACCGTTTGATGTGATGCTTTGGCAACTTGGTCCGATTTTCAAGGTACTTTATCTGACGTGGTGATCATAACGGCTAGTATTGCGAATTTCAAGGACAGACGTGGGTTAATCTTAGTCAAACCGTTTGGAATTCCTTTGGGGTTACATATAAAAGGAAATTTATATCTCCTTTTATAATTATGCGTTCAAATTCTCAGACGATCACAAAGCCCTAAAATCTTTATGTTCTTCAAGAAATTCTCAAAACCCTAATCAATGGATGTTGTTCCAACCACCACTACTGACGATGCGTCATCTCACCAACCAATCATGAAGATTCAAAGAACCAACTATCAGGTTGAGGCTGATATTTCGGTGTATCCAGAAGAACTCAAGGTATTGATTGTTGCTCTTCAATATTCAAGTCTTGCCACTGCTATGTTGAACGCCTTTGCTGTTCCAATGTCCTGGTTATCAATGGTTGGTTCAACTGCTTCTTACAACAAAGCACTAGATGTGATTACGTTCAACTTGGTGAATGATAAGAAGGTTGGTATTTCCAAAAAACTGTTTTGTCAAATTCTTGGAATCCCCAATTCTCCACCATACCATACTCTCATCAATGCTCAAGTCATTCACATGTTGAACGAGATGGGTCATCAACCCCCATTCACCAAGATTAGTAATTTCAAAAAGTCAGGACTTCCATGCATTTGGAACTTTCTGTTTGGTATTTTTCTTCGCTGTTTGACTGGTCGCAGTGTTGGATTAGACAAAGGGCGAATGGAAGTATATGTCATGGTTGCTAGCATTTACTATGATCTTGCTGTTAATTTCTCAACTCAAATGTGGAAAGAGTTTCAGAAGAGTGTGGAAAATACAAATGTGGTACAGGGGATTTCATGTGCTCGATACTGGAGTTTAATACTTCAGTATGTTTATGAGAAGGAGGGTATTCTGGTTCCTGTTGATGAAGCTAAAGCAGAGTTTATGAAGTATCACTTTCCGAAGTCAGTGGAAGATGATTCAGAGGTTTTCCCGAATGTTGCTCGAATTCCTGATGGAATGCTTAAGAAGATTGATCCATCAAATTCTGTCTTGGTGGCTTATTTGAAGCATGTTAACCCTTCCATTGAAACTGGTGTGTTGTTACAAAGTACTGATGAAGGTCCATCCAAGAAGCCTAAGAAGTCTAAGAAGGTTAACGAGGAAGTTGTTGTTCACGAAAGTCCCAAAAAAAGTCAAGACTAAGTCTCCTACGAAGGTTATTGTTGAAGAGGAGAAAGTTTCAAAGAAAAATGAGAAGCCTACGAAGAAGGTGGGTACTGAGTCTTCGAAGGAAATCATTCCATCTAAATCAGGTGTTTTTAAACATCTAAGGAAGATGTTTCATAAACTTCGTCTGATGATCTCTCACCAACTGTTCGAAAGACACAGATAAACAGTCGAGGGGTTATTATTCGTGTTGTACCAGCCCCGGTGTCTCCATCGTCGAAGAAAAGACGAGCTGAGGATGTGGCAAAACATATTGCTGGAAAGCGAAAGAAGAGGAAGTTGGTTATTCATGAAGGTTCTTCTGATAGTGAAGTTGTCCCAGAAACACCATTGGGCTCAAATTCTCCACCAGTGTCCTTACCATAAACCACTACCATTATTTCCTCAACAACAACACCAACTCCACTCGAAATTGTAATTACCAAATCAGTTACTGAGGAGGTTTCAATTTCTAACATTGTTACAAACGTATCTGATACGGGTGTACCTGTTGTGAAGAGTGTTGAAAATATTCCAAATTCATCTATTTACGCACCTATTTCCACTGTTGATGTTTCCCTTCCACCTTTTGTCACTCAAGTTTCGATAGCCACCACATCACCTACATTCGAACATATTCTTGAACAGCCTATTAGCACTCTCTTTCAATCTCAACCCACCGATCCACCAAAACCAAATTCCGATGATGTAACAGATGGAGGAGGTTTCGGAGGAACATTTGCTGATTTGGAATTTGATTCTAAAGAGGAGAACATACTTGATCATATGCTGATGTCGGGGAAGCAGTTCAAGATTCTCAATCGAAAACTCAATTCTATTCTTCAATCACAAGCTGATTCCGGAGCAAAGAATTCAGTGTCAATGATAGAAGTTGATGTCATGTTGAAGGCCATGGAATTGCAGAAACAATTGGATGTTATTGACAAAAATAACGAATTGAGGGTCAAGGCTCAAGCTGATTCCTTTAATTCTGAAATCAAAGATCTTCGTTTGACAGCAAAAGAACGACATGTTTTTTTGTTTAAGATGTCAAGACTGTATGAGAAGATGTCAATCGAAAAATTGAGGAGCTGAAGGTTGAACTCTCGAAACAGATAAATAAGCTGAATTCTAATTATTCGATTGTCAAGTCGAATGTTGACACCATTGCGGCTGCATTTACCAAGATTGTCGAATGGGATCAATCAATATCTCCTCAGTTTGAAGCAAAGGCTAAAGCAGATAGTCAAAATTTCGACAAGCTGGAAACTCTTATTGGTGAACTGAAAGCATTAGTTTCAAAACCAACTCCAACTTCGTTTTTAACTCCTGAGTTTTTAACTTAGAAGTTACATAGTTTGGATCAAGCCATTCAGAAGGCTGTTGCTCCAATTTCCAAGTTTGCAAATATGCTACCTACTGGTGCCTCACCTATTGTCACAGGGGTGCAAGGGGGAGAAAAAGAGAAGAAAGCTCAAGGAGGTAAAATTTCGAAGGTTTTGAATGAAGGCAAAGACAAGTCCACAACTGTCGAAAAAGTGATACCTACTCAAGTTTCAACGAAGGTAGTATCAACTCAAATCATCACTCCAATTGTTTCGAATGTCAATACAACACAATCCATCAAAACCACAACAAGACCTATAGTGAAAGGGATTGTAATTGGTTCAACAACTGAAGGAGGGAGTTCTAGTTCTTCAAAACCAAAAGTTTCAGAAGCTGGAAAAGATAAAGGAAAAGTAATTGTGTTCGAAAAGATAAAAGAAGAAAGGAAGGCTGACATAGAAGCTGAAATGGAGAAACAAAGACATATTCAAAGCATATTGAGGCTTCGTGAGAATGATACACCTAACATGGATAAGGGAGATCCTAATAAGTTGCATAGTTATGAAAACATCAAAGCCAGTGTGTCATACAAGAAAAATGTATGCATTCGAGAAGAAACCACGAAGGAGTTATTCTATCGAAAATTCTGATATGAATCAACTCGACTTTCCTGTTAATGAAATGATGTTCATAACTGCTCAATACAAGGTGACAGAGAAGTTCAAAAATGAAGATGACTTTCTTCATATGAAACTTAGGTTTCATGTTGTTGTGGGAAAGGAACAAGAAGAAGTGTGGTCACTCATCAAGATCACAAGGGTGTTGAGTGTCACAAAAGACGTAATGTTTGAGAACATGATACAGAACTTTCGTTATCATGTTGTTAGAGCAAACAAGGTGGCATGTGATTTCTCGGTTGGTGATTTCCCTCTCATGAACTTGAATGATCTTATTCAAGTTGCTTTAATTCTAAAAGACATGGATGCTTCTCAACTTCAAGGAACTGATAAGGAAATTTTGAGACTAGGTCTTGGTTATATCAAAATTTTCATAGACAATTATTATGATTGTCTAGCCTTGACTGATGTTGAATTGTCAACGACACTTAGGAAGGAAGTAAAAGTGGCTATGGAAGTGTTGAAGTCACAAGGTGAAATGAATAAATATGCGGATGGGGAGATTTTTTTGAAGCCGTTTGGATTGGTATTTGCTGGAAAAGACAAGAATGGGAAAGCTAAAAGATTTTTGTTTCAAGCAAGTGAAGTGGAAAGATATACGACAGCTCAATATACGAATTTCATTGTTCGTATGAATAACTGCAAAAAGAACAATGAGGGTGATAAAGCAGAGTTGAAGAAGGTTATGAGCTGGTATATAGAGATACGAAGGATGATGCATTTTGCTACACAAGTTCTCACGAATTGAGAAGTTTGACATGATTACAAAGAGGGAGATTGTAGAGTCGAAATATCTTGTAATATGTCGAAGTCCGTGTAATAGATAATTTTGTATGTTTCCTTATGTATTTGCTAAGGCATCTTGTTGACGAAGCGTAATGTCTAGCCTTAGTATTTTTGTACTTTCAGCCTCCTATAAATAGGAGCTGAACATAGAGTTGATAGTAGGGTTTTCCCATCATTTACTATCAGTTTTGTACTCTTGTTCTCTGAAAGTAATATGAGTTAAACAAGACCTTATTTACCTCTTGTGTTCATCTATTACTCTGATTTGATTCTTATACTCGATTAAACAATACTACAAAAAGAATTCTAAGAGAGAAGGTCCATTTTATTTGATATGTTATAATTGTGTAGCAAGAGAAACAAGAACCTAAAATATTGTTGTAGTCTCTGGAGGATCAAAGAGAGCTTCATAGTTAACTTTAGCTATGTTGATGGGTCCGGATTGGATTGGAACATCGTATTCCATAATAAACTCTGTTTCGTTAGATGAAGAACTTTTTGGGACATAGAAATTAACAAATTTCACGTCAAAATTTTTCTCTATTAATCTCGTTCTTTTGATGAGAACCACGTAGGCAAATTTGTTGGTAGAGTAACCAAAAAAGACACCTTCATCTAATTTTGGTGCAAATTTGCTGAGATGCTCTTTGATGTTTACCACAAAACACCTGAACCAAAATATGAAAAAAAAAAGAACCTAGAGTTTACCATTATTCATACCTTCATATGGACTCTTTTTAGTTTCTTAGTCACGATATTTCTATTCTGAACAAAGCAAGTAGGTGATATAGCTATGGCCCAAAAGAAGAAAGGCAAATTTGTAAATTTGAGCATAGATCTCATAGCTTCCACCACCTTTCTGCTCCTTCCTACCACGCCATTCTGTAGTGGTGTATATGGCGCTGAGAATTTGTGCTTGATGCCTTTAGATATCAGGATGTTATTTAAAATCTTGTTAGTAAACTTTGTTCCATTGTCACTCCTTATCTTTCTGATTGGCAGCTTGATCTATAGTTCAAATTCTTTGATGAAGTTTATCATGATTTGCAGTGTCTGTGATTTTATCCTTAAGAAGAAGATTCATGCCAAACGAGTGTAATCATCAACAACGAGAAGGATGTATTTATTATGATGAAGACTTGCAATTGTAGATCGATCGCAAAGATTTATGTGAAGAAGTTGCAGTGGTTTAGAGATTGATGAATCCACTAGTAGTAGATGACTTCCATTGGCTTGTTTTCCAAATTAGCACGTATGGGATAAAGTATCATTGTCAAATTTGAGGAGAGGAAATCCTCACACAATTCCTCTGGTAACAAGGTTGTTGATATACCTAAAGTTAAAGTGAGCAAGTTTCAGGTGCCGTACCCAACTCACCATAGAAACTACTTTTGAAATAAAACACAATTGTGACTTTCCAATGACTAGAGTGTCACACCCTTGGCCGAGGCGACGAAACATGCCAGGTTGTGCGACTAAGTTCATGGATCACAAATAAAATGAATACATATAACACAAGTACAACAATAAACAAACTAGCATTTGTATTCCATCTTTATGTTGGAATACAGGGTTCTTACAGATAATAGTAATAAATTAATTGCCATAACAGTTAGGCTTAACATTACAAAAACTAGAAATTTAAATTGTCTGCAATCCATGATTTATAATGTCTTTGTAAGTATAACCATACTTAGAAATAGTTTGAAAACAACCAAATCCATGGTTTGTAGAAAATAAGAGTTTTTAGTTAATGTTTATAGTGAGTCCTATAACCGAGTTATGTAACTAAATGTACCCCCTACAACACTTCATTGGACGTTGCAGTAATGATCGTAGACACTTATCACCTACATCGATTCATCGATCGAGGTTGTAGCTAGCAGTTACAGGTGGGGATGTCAACCACGTATAGATCTATACATATGTATCTTGCTTCGAAGATTAACAGTTATAGTGGTGTGGGTATACTAAGTGATTAGACTTAGCTAATGAATATAGTCTCACAAAAAATACCTTAAGTAAGGTTGTTGAAAAAGCTCTCAGCCCTAATTTATAAGTGGATAAGTTATTAGACATAATGAATTTGTATAGAGTTTATAAAAGTATTATTGGTATACATTTAAGTGTACTTACTTGTATAAACTATGTATTAGCAAGACATATGTTATTTTAGATAGTTGTAATATCCTAACAACATACCATATGATTATCTTGATATTGGAAACTAGTATAATGGCAAGCGATAATTTCGTAACTAGTATAGTATTCACATAAAATAATAGTATTTTATGTGTATTTTGTATAAATTTATATCATATTGCACATGTATTCTCCCTTAAAATATGTAAAAATATAAAAAGAGGGGTTGTAACACTCACCTTAACATGCGGTTATTGAGTTGTTTCGAGTATTGGATGCAAGAACCGGGACGTGTTGCTGTAAATACGAAATTTTCGGCTTAGTTAAAATTCCTAGAAAATTTCAATATAAATTAATATTGCTAGGGTATTTTATATTTTAACTAAAGTATAAGATTTATTTATACCAAAATTTATTTAATAATTTCCAAAAATTTATTTAATCAAAATTCATTTAATCCAAAATTTATTTAAATCAAAATTTATTTGATACAAAATATATTTAAATAAATTTTATCTAAACCAAAATACTCTAATATTTTCCAAAAATGAAGTATTTAATCAAAATTTATTTAATAATTTCCAAAAATGAATTATTAAATTTTATATTTAAGTTTTGGATTTATTTTTGAAAAGGTTTTCCAAGTAGGGGTAGGTTTTGAACATTTAACTTAAAGTTTGAAGGTTTTGGGTTTAGTTTGGCAAGATATTTTTGAGTAGGGGTAGAAATTGTAATATTTAAATCTAGTTTTGGACTGAGTTTCTAAACAATTCTGAAATGAGGGGGGAAATTTAATTAATTTGTAATGTAGTTTGAACAGCGGAGGATGTCATCCTCCTCCTCCACCTGTTCGTAACAATGTAACGCAACAACAAAAAAATGCATAAACACGATCGGGGCTTCGAAACTGGAACTCGACTGGAACGAAATTATATACGAAGGTGATAGGAAGATTTATGGTGGTGATGGAGGTCGAAAGGGGGGGGGGTGATCGACAACAACAAGGCGGCAGTAGGTGGTGTTACGATGATGGAAGAAGTCTGGCAGCCTCTTGCTGCCGGTTTCAGGTATTATGTGCGGAAGCAAAAGGGAGGTGGGGATGGGGGATGTCACAAAGCAGCAACACAACAACAATGGATGGTGTAGAGGGGTTGTTTTGGTGGTGGCAGTGGGTGGGGACTAGGTGGCAGGAGAGGTCCGAGGGTGGCTGCCTTCAGCTCCTTTTTTCTATTTTCGAGTGGATTCCAGCGAGGGGAAAGGCTAGGATAATAGTAGTTGTTGAAGGGTGGTTATAAGGTGGTGTTGAGTGGGTTTAGATTGGTGGAACGGTAGTGTATGGTGGTATGTGTGTTTTGTAACCGAGAGAGAGAGAGAGAGAGAGAGAGAGAGAGAGGGAGGGAAATGGATGGAGTTGTGAGTGAGTTTAAGAGGTTTCTAGTGCCTCTTATTTGTACTAAGAGAGTGTACAAGTATGCAAGAGAGACACCATACCCATTCAAGGGATTTACACACTAACTAGCCATTCTTTTTACCTTGAGGTGGAGTGTAAGGAAGTGAGGGAGTGGCTGAAGGAGAGAGGCACATGGGCGTCAAGAAATGGCTGATAAATTCCTTCTCTTAAACCTACTGGGTCTCTCATGATGGCATACTTTCATTAATTGCCCAAAAACCAACTTATTTTGGTGTATCGGGATCCGAACGTCGAGAAATTTTTCCGAATGGGCCATTGGATAGAGTTTATTTCAAAGATTTCAAAAACTGAAACAGATTAATTTTTTGAGTTACGAAACTCAGGGAAATTGCGTTCAAAGTTTTGTGTCTAAATAGTCCGTAACGCTCGATTTTTCAATTTTCGCAAATATTTTTGCTAAAATTAGTTTGAGTATGAAATTAAATATTAGGCTATAGCCTGAGTCCAAAAACACTATCGGAATTTCCATCAGAGGTGTGTAAGTGCCTCAACGGATCGATTTGGTTTTACGCGATTAAAGAAAACCAGTGTTTTACTGTCTGTTTTCTTAAAATTGCCATATCTTTGCATACGAATTTCGTTTTGTACGTTCTTTATATTTTCGGAAACAAGGGAACATGTACTATAAGATGTTAATGTTTTCTTTACTCAAAAATGCTTAATATGAAATTTCAGTTTTTCAGACGCATGAACCAGTGTTGTAGTTTGAGTTGTTTGATTCGTTTGATAGTTTACACAATTGGAATTAAGGTATCGTTTGATATCTTATAATATTTTAAATGAACTCATTTATTTTACATTAGATGCACTAATACAAAATGAGTTAAATTACAAAAAGATTTACTGTAATTTAGTCGTTCGTAGTGTATGACCTAAATTCCAGGAGGTCACATTACCTCCCTGTTAAGGGAATTTCGTCCTGAAATTATTAAGTTATAGGCTATTTTGTGCTATCATTATGTCGTTCCACTAGTGGAGGGAGCATCATTGAATAATTGGGGGTACTTTGGTTTCATTTGATCCTCGCGTTCCCAAATAAACTTCGGCCCTCTACGAGAGTTCCATCAGATTTTTACTATAGGTATGCGACTTTGCTTGAGTCTTTTGATCTCTCGATCCATGATTTCCACTGGTTCCTCCATGAGGTGAAGCTTAGTGTTGACCTAGATCTTATCGTGTGCAATGACGAGATTCTCATCAGCTAGACACTTTTTTAGATTACACACATGGAAGGTATCGTGCACTTTGTTGAGTTCTTGAGGTAATTTGAGCTTGTAAGCTACCGGACCAACCCTTGCCAGGATTTTAAAAAGTCTAATATAACGGGGGTTTAGCTTTCCTCATTTTTCAAATCTGATGACGCCCTTCCATCTCCTACTTTCAATTCCAATGTTTTCCGTCTAGTGTCATCATAACTCTTATGTCGAGTACGTGCGACTTTTAACATTTCCTTTATCTGAAAAATATTTTCTATTGTTTCTTGAATGATTTACTGACCAGTAAATAGTGTATCCCCAACATGTTTTCTAGATCTTTGGGTATCTCCAACTTCTACCCAGCATAGCGGAGAACGACACTTACGTCCGTATAGGGCCTCAAATGGAGCGGCCTTGATGCTAATGTGATAGTTATAGTTGTATGAGAATTCAACAAATAGAAAATGAGTATCCCACGCATTTCCGAAGTCTATCACATAAGCACAGAGCATATCTTCTAGATTTTGTTTTGTTCTTTCGCTTTGGCCATCCGTTTGAGGGTGGTATGCCGTACTCATATCGAGTTTGGTTCTTAGGGACCTTTGCAGTGATTGCCAATATCTGGAAATAAATCTACTATCTTGGTCTGAGATGATAGATATTGGCATGTCGTGTAGTTTGAGTATCTCTTTGAGATAGGTTCTGGTGAGTTTTTCCATCTTGTCAGTTTCTTTGAAGGCTAAGAAGTGGACGGACTTGGTCAAACGGTCAACCACCACCCAGATGGTGTCATAACGGCTTGATGTGTTTGGTAGCTTTGTTATAAAGCCAATTTTTATCTGTTCCCACTTCCATTCTAGAATCGGTGGTTGTTGTAGTAGACCAGACGGCTTCAGGTATTCTTCCTTGACGTTGGCGCAGGTCAAACATTTACCGACATAGGTGGCAATTTTTTCCTTCATACTGGGCCACCAATAAAGCTTTTTGAGATCGAGATACATCTTGTCTGATCCAGGATGTATTGAGTATCTTAATTGATGAGCTTCATTTAAAATTAAACTCCTGACTTCACCAAACTTTGGTGTCCAAATTCAGTTCATGAAATATTGTGTTTTGTCTTCCTTGAGGTCGAACTATTTGTCCATACCTTGAAGGTTTTCTTCTATGATATTCTCATGTTTGAGTGCTTCTAGATAAGTATCACGAATTTGGGTGGTGAGGTTCTAGTGGATGGTTAGGGCTAGATCCTTTACACGAAGAGGCTTTGCTTGCTCTTTCCCGCTTAAAGCATCTACCATGACATTTTCTTTACCAGGATGATAACGAATTTTGCATTCGTAATCATTTAGAAATTCGACCCATCTTCGTTGTCTCATATTGAGTTCTTTCTGATCAAAGATGTGTTGGAGGCTTTTGTGGTCGGTGAAAGCAACACACTTTGTTCCATGCAAGTGGTGCCTCCAAATCTTCAAGGCAAACACTACAACTCCCAACTCTAGGTCATGGGTAGTGTAGTTTGTCTCGTTTGGCTTCATTTGTCGGGATGCATATGCAATAACCTTATTTCTCTGCATTAGTAAGCGTCCTAAACCTTAGTGTGAGGCATCGCAGTATACTACAAATTCTTCTATTCCCTCAGGAAGAGACAGAATTGGTACACTACATAACAATTGCTTCAATTTACAGAATGCAGACTTTGGCTGTCTCCCCAATCAAACTTTTTGTCTTTATGGGTTAGTGCGATAAGCGGCTTGTTTATTTTGGAAAAGTTTTTCGATGAAGCTCCGATAGTAGCGTATAAGCCCTAAGAATTTGCGTACTTCAGTGGGCGTTGTTGGTGCTTTCCAATTCTTAACCACTTCAATCTTTGCGGGATCGACATGAATCCCTTTACTGCTGGCCACATAACCGAGGAAATGTACTTTGTTAATCCAAAACTCACCTTTTGAAAACTTTGAATAAAGTTTCTCTTTCCTTAACCGTTTTAGAATTAAACACAAGTGTTGGCAGGTCAGTAATCATGCTCGAATGTGGCAGCAGGTCATCAGGCAGGTCAGTAATCATGCTCTTGCAGAGGAGGTTTGAGAGCGGACATGGCTCACTGAGCATGGTCTGTTTCCCTAACTAACCACAAGTGGTTCGGGAAATATGTGCGGCTAGGTCCAAATGCTAAACGGTAGAAGCACTCGTCCCAGGGGGCCTCATCAGACGGGGACCCTTGCTATGAAGGAGATATGGTTGGTAGTGTGATCTAGGTGGAGAGACTGGTGGAGTAGTAGGGGCGGGTTCCTCCTCAACAAGGTCTTCCTCGTCCTCGATATCCTAGAGTATGCCCTCATCGCTAGACTCTTCGTCCTCTTTAGGATCATCCTCCTCTTCATCCTCAGATGGATCCTCCTCATCTGGGCGATCTGCTGGAGCGTCTTGGGGAAAGTATGGATCCCCAACCAAGTGCATCAGAACTTCCAGTAGCTCCTCAGGGTCGGCAATATCCATCCAAGAGGGATGGTCATCAGGTAAATCTACCATCTATATAAAAGGGTTTTAAGTGTGTTAGTAAATTTTTAAATGTATTAAAACTACATAAGTGTTTTAAGGTTGACATAAAGGCTCTAGGGTACAAGGTAGTTGCAACGAATCTTGACAACATTCTTCAACTTCTAAAACTTTCAACCATTTTAGACTGTCAAACTCCTTGCTCAAGGTTGGTTGTGCACTGGCCCGACCATAAATAACATAGGCTCGCGTTCCAGGTTTATTTGTGGTATGGTTTATGTACGATACTAACCTTAGTTGAGGCGTCTGACCTAAAGGGTTGAGTTGGTAGTTTTAGGTGAAAGGATGTTTTGAATTTTATTAAGTGTTCTCAACGTGGGTCAAAGTATATATAACTCTTATATATTAGTGTTGGTGAGATTTGTGGATTTATTAAAATTTTATTTTATACTCCATGTCTAATATGTACACACAAGGGCCAGAATGGAAACACCGGAGGGTAGGACCATTTTGGCAATTAAGCTATTCTGAAATCCAACAACTCTATGCGTCCCTTCAAACCAGATTCTCCATACCGTACGTAGCCAAGAAGTAGTGTAGTTAATAATAATACTTTTATTATGAGCCTATTGCTATAGTTGTATTTCTTTTTTCAATGATACGAGGTCTATATAGCCAATTTATCTCTAATACCAATCTGTCACATCCCCAGCCGACGCGGCGGAACACGTCGGGCTGTGCGACTAAGTTCACAGATAACAGATAAACTGAATATGTAGAACAAGTACAACAATAAAAAAAATAGCATTTGTCTTCCGTCTTTAAGTTTGAATACAGGGTTCTTACAGATAATAGTAATACATGAATTGCCATAACAGTTAGGCTTAACATTAGAAAAATTAGAAATTTAAATTGCCTGCAATCCATGATTTTCCAATGTCTGAATATGCTTGAAATCACTGATTCCCTGAGAATACATGTAGTTTGAAAGTCAACACAAGGTTGGCGAGAGGTACAGGTTTTCTACTAACCGCAGTAAAAAAAATTTAGAAAGTGTAAAAGGTATTGACTTTTTAATATAACCATACTTAAAAATAGTTTGAAAACAACCAAATCCATGGTTTGTAGAAAATGAAAGTTTTTAGTTAAAGTTTATAGTGGGTCCTATAACTGAGCTATGTGACTGAATGTACCTACCTACAACGCTTCATTGGACGTTGCAGTAACGATCGTAGACACTTATCACATGCTTCGATTGATCGATCGAGGATATAGCTAGCTACCGCAGGTGGGGATGTCAACCACATATAGATCTATACATATGTAACTTGCTACGAAGATTAATGGTTATAGTGGTGTGGGTATACTAAGTGATTATACTTAGCTAATGAATATAGTCTCACTAAAAAGCCGTTAACTAATGTAGTTAAAAAATCTCTCAGCCCTAACTTATAAGTGGATAAGTTATTAGGCATAATGAATTTGTATAGAGTTTATAAAAGTATAATTGCTATACATTTAAGTATACTCCCTTGTATAAACTATGTATTAGCAAGGCATAAGTTATTTTAGATAGTTGTAATATCCTAACAACATACCATATGATTATCTTGATATTGGAAACTAGTATAATGGCAAGCGATAATTTCATAACTAGTATAGTATTCACATAAATTAATAGTATTTTATGTGTCTTTTGTATAAATTTATATCATATTGCACATGTATTCTCCACCAAAACATGAAAAAATGTAAAAGAGGGGTCGTAACACTCAACTTAATGTGCTGTTATCAAGTTGTTTCGAGTATTGGATGCGAGAACCGGGACGTGTTGTCGTAAATTCAAAATTTCGGGCTAAGTTAAATTTCCTAGAAAATTTCAATATAAATTAATATTTGGAAGAGTATTTTATATTTTAACTAAAGTATAGGACTTATTTATAAGCTTATTTATACCGAAATTTATTTAATAATTTCCAAAAATTTATTTAATCAAAATTCATTTAATCCAAAATTTATTTAAATCAAAATTTATTTGATAAAAAATTTATTTAAATAAATTTTATCTAAACCAAAATAATCTAATATTTTCCAAAAATGAATTATTTAATCAAAATTTATTTAATAATTTCCAAAAATGAATTATTAAATTTTATATTGAAGTTTTGGATTTATTTTTGAAAAGGTTTTGCAAGTAGGGGTAGGTTTTGAACATTTAACTTAAAGTTTGAAGGTTTTGGGTTTAGTTTGGAAGGATATTTTCGAGTAAGGGTAAAAACCGTAATATTTAAATCTAATTTTGGACTAAATGTGTAGAAAATTTTGAAATGAGGTGATTTAATTAATTTGTAATGTAGTTTCAACAATGGAGGAGGTCATCCTCCTCCTCCACCAGTTCGTAACCATGCAACACAGCAATAAAAAAAATGCATAAACACGATTGGGGCTTCGAAATTGGAACTCGACTGGAACGAAATTACATATGAAGGTGATAGGAAGAGTTATGGTGGTGATGGTGTGGATCTGATTGAGCTCCTCAGGCAAATCCAACATGTACACTACCTTGCCAACCCTGGAAATCACTCGAAATGGCCCAATATAAATGGGCTCCAACTTACCCCTCTTCTTGAAGCGTATTACACCCTTCCATGGCGATACCTTCAGCAAAACCATGTGTCCAACCTGGAACTCCAGCTCAGATCGACGCCTGTCAACGTAACTCTTCTGTTGACTCTTAGCTGTCTGCAGCCTCTATCTTATTTGCTTAATAAGCTCTGTCATCTGAAGGACTACTTTAGTCCTTCCTATAACCCTGTAATCGACCTTACCCCAGTAGATTGTGTTGGATTAGTGTCTAAGCCTATAACTATTTTGGTATGTACTTAACCCGATTGCGAGCATGGTCCTTTTGGGTTGCCTTCACCAAAGCAACTTGATAGGATGATTTATGGAAAAAGAGAATGATTATGATTTACTAATATATTATATGAATAATATAATAAGAGAGAAATCATATTATTTAATTAATAATAGTCAAGAATTAATCAGAATTAATTTTGTGGCTAAAAGACATTAATTAAATAAAGGGGACTAGAATTGTCAATTGTGTGATAGTTGGATATTGCGCTAATAGACTCCATAGAGGATGGAGTGGACGAAATCTATGGGGAAACCCATTAGAATTCGTCCAAGGCCTCTAAAGGAGGAGTCAATGGGCTGCTTAGGGCCTAACCAGTCAGATTAGGGTTTCCTAGTTCAAAACCCTAATAGCCTCACATATTTAAAGACCCATAGGGCACCAAAAACGTGGTTAAGCTTTCCTTAGGCTTCTTGGACGTTTTTTGGTGCCTCCTTCTCTTCTCCTAAGTCATCATCTTGCTGTTGGTGTTTATGAGCCATTAGAGGTGTGATATTTGTGACACTAAGTTTTCAGAAGCCGATTACAAGGAGGATTTGAGATTGTTATTGCTACATCACAATCAAGGTAAGATCTAAACCCTATTCTTATGTTAATATTGATTATCACATGCTAGATCTAGGGTTTATGGCTTTGGATGATCATTGCATGTTTATTAGACAAACTAGATCCAAATCTTTAGGGTTTGCATGTACACCATAGGAATGATGTAGTGCTCAATTGCCATAAGTGGTATCAGAGCCTAGGCTGTTTGTATGATGAATTGATGCAATTGTAAACTACCAAAGATCAGAAAATAGAAATTTTTTGCTGACTGTCTGATGAACTCGCCGTGTTTCTCTAAGAACTCGACGAGTTGCATGAACTCGACGAGTTCCAAAGAGAACTCGACGAGTTGGAGGGTCTGGTGTCGGGATTTTCGATTTTCTAGCCAATTTTTGATTAGGATAATTACCAAAACTCATTTTTATTGCCTAAAATCGATTTTTTATGTTTGAAATGATTATCCTTATCAAAATTGATGGATTTGGTTAAATATGGATAATATAGGATTATTATAAGTAAATATTTGACCTAGTAAGTTTGAAAAGTTTCAATTTACACCATTTAGTTTTATAGTTTCAATTTGAACCTAATAGTTTTAGTTTTTGAAATTTAAATAGTTAAACCTAATTGTTTTGAAAAAGTTTCAAAACTTGCCCTCAAGTTTTGGAATTTAAATTTTGATTAAAAGTTTAATTTTTAAAATGTTAAATTCTAAAACCCTAATTTTTAAAAAGTTCAAATTGCACCCTCATGGTTTTATTAAATTAATTAAGTGTATAATTAAAAGAAAGTTAATAAATCCATAGTGATATGGTTTACATTTAATTAAATTAAAAGTGTAATTTATTAAATTAGACCACCTAGTATTTTAAAAGTGTAAAATACACACTTATACTATATATAACATTAAAGGTCTAATATTATATATGTATAACTTAAACTGCTAATCTTACCGTTAGTAGGCCTCATTCACGAAGCCAATCTATAAGGGGGGTATAAGGTTATGGCCTATAAAATGGTCGTTTAATGGGTGTCCACTCTCACCCACCGATTCCTTGATTGGTGGAGGGTCGTTAGCCGAACGGGTAGGATAGGGAAAACCCTTTCCATTAAAAGTATAATGAATTATAAAGTAATTAAATGTTTTTACAAAATTCCCAATCTTAGTTACTTTAGGCAAAAGTGAATTTGATGCAATTCCATGAAATTACACTTTGTACTCTTGCTAAGACGTTAGTGGAGCGTGTGTGGTTAACCGGCACACTAAATGGGTTCTACGCAAAGGTAGCGAAGGGATGCCTCGATGTTTGCCATAGTTTGGTAGAGCGTGTGTGGTTAACTGGCACATCGAATAGGTGACTGTGACATTGGGGGCACCATGTAAGTTTGCATGGTTATTCACACCCTGTTTTGTGATCCTCGGCATCCAGTCACAAATCGAGGGGCATATCGAGATTTAAACATGCCATTGAAAAGTTCAATGAATCTCAAAGAATCTAGGAGTTTTTCAATACATTTAAAACTTAATCTCTTTTTCATTTTTCATGGTGGAAAATTAGTGAATCGAAATTCACTTACCTTCAAATGTTCTGCAATTTGGGTTACGACATCCCTTTCCCAAGTTGTAGAATATTGTGTTGGGTCCTAGCCTTAATATCTCATTTGGGTGATTTATTAAGGACTCAATCAATCAACTAACTTGAATTTTCTCCCGTTTTGTAGAAGTCAAAGTATGACAATTATGGTCTTCCCAAATCCCATGGAACAAGCCTTCCATATGAAGATGATATTCCACGATTCGATCGAGGAACAAGAAATCATGCTTCACTTCCTCCACCCCCTCCTATTGTTCTCCCTAACCCACAAGTTCAAAGGCTTGAAAAGTTCGGGTTCACTCAAGCCCTGTTGGTGATAAAACTGTTGGATTAATGTCTAAGTCCATAACTATATTTGGTATGTACTTGACCCAACCCAGCATGGTCCATTTGGGTTGCACTTCACCGGCACAATTTATATGGATAGTCTTTTGAGAATAGTATATTTATGATTTATATTAATATATTATAAGTTCTAATATAAGGAATCATATTATTTAATTAGTATTGATCAAGAATTAATTTAGAATTAATTAAGTGATCAAAAAGAACTAATTAAATATGGACTCTTATATATATGGAATGGGCCAAGTTCATTTAGGTTGGGCTAAGCTTTCATGGATGGTCCATGGAGCTTTTAACCCATGGATCCTATGTAAATGAAAGGTCATGGGTATTAGGTTTTACATGGATGTAACCCTAATCCTCCATAATATATAAAGGGGTCCTTGGCTCACAAAATTGGCACAAGTGTATGAAAATAAGAGTGGGCCGATTTTAGTGTGCATACATATTCTCTCAAGTTCTTCCAAGGTGTTTTGGTGATTTGTGATTCCATTTGAGGCTTCCACACTATTAGGGCTAAGCTCTTAAAGCTTGAAGACATCAAGCTACATCAAAAGGTATGTCATCTAACTAGAACTTTGTAGTATAGGTGCTTCATAATATGCTAGTTAGGATGAAACCTTGGAATAGTTAATATTTGCATGTATAATAGAGAAAACATAGATCCAAGGTTTATAGGGTTGCATGTACACCATAGGAGTGTTAGAATGCTCAATACCCAACAAAAACATGAAGATGGAAAGTCAGCGTGTGCACACGTCTAAGAGATGAAGTTACACATTGATAGGTTAAGAATGTTGGGAGTCGTTGTCTGTGAGGAGCTGGCTGTTGACTGGGTTCTTCAGTCGCTTCCTGACTCATATAGTGAGTTCGTAAGAGAGTACTATATGATAGACCACGAAGTGACCCTTATCGATCTCATCTATTTGCTTATTGCTGCTGAATCAGCGATGATTTGGCCCACTGGAAAAGCAAAGTTGATTGGTGGATCTGCCTTCCAGACATCTATGGATATATGCAATGGTAACGAAAGGCATGCCATGGTCGAAAAGTTTGATCATAAGAGAAAGGCAAAGTCTGAAGTAGTTATGTGTGCTGTTCCAAAAGAGTCAATTTGCTTTTATTGCCAAGAGAAGGGGCGTTGGAGACGAAGCCGTCCAGTCTACCTGAGAGATCTAAGAGATGGGAGAGTCAAGCCGTTTGGTTCTACTTCAGTTAAAATCCAATATCTAACTCCATTAAGTTCCTATTCATTGATTCGTAATACATAATGTGATAATATTACATTTGAATGTTTTGCAGGATCAGAGAAAAGAGAGGAAGCTTGATGGAAGAGCAAGATGAGTCTGATCACGAAGAAATGGATCACGATCGCATGGATTTGAAGATCAGATTTTGAGCTTAGAAAGTTATGAGAGATTTGATAGGAATATTTGATTACATAGTTCTTTAGTTGATTGTGCATTGTAAGGACATGTTTTCCACTACTTTTATGAATAAAATAAATTTTTTGATTTGTCTTATTTATATATATCCTTGCAATGAAATCGTTATGAAATATTGATGTTTGTGTATTTCTATAAATGGATGTGATTCTTAGTTATGTTATTTATGGTAGTGTCAAAAAAAAAAAATTCTAAGTAAGGAAAGATTCCTATCACCCAAGTTTTAATTGGACAGAAGCTTCGAATCATATGATTTGAATCATGTGATGTATGGAAATCTTGGTACTTAGGAAATTAAGACAAAATTCCTTGATCACACAAGTATGTGAGTCAAGTGAAGGACTAAAGGACTAGAGAAAAATTTTGTGCACTAGTCAAGTCCACCACAAATAACAATAAGACTATTCGTCATAATTTACTAAAAGTCTAGTACATGTGGTTATACTTACAAGATTAAGTGTAATTCTGAATCATTGAAAAGTTTCAATGAATGGCAGAACGAATAAGAAGAATCATTTAGGCAGAAAGATAAAAAGTTTCTCCAATCTAAGAAGAAGGGAGAGTACTTTTGTATCGTGTTTTATGATCGTCTTGGTAATCGTAAGAACCATATTACAATTCATCCTCTAAGGATACCTTAGTGCACTGGTTTGGCTAAGAAGAGGAATGAGAATTGTTGAAATGGTTAAGTCAATAAGATGTATCGTACTTCGTTCCAAAATCAATTCTTAGAGTCATACTCCAAGATTGTGACTTGAGTGAGATAATCTTAAGTAGGAATGTTCTTACACTTGCACATTTTGGTAAGTTGTGATGTCTTGAATAAGACAAAGACCAACTAGTACCAACTTGCGCGTAATTTTGTCTTGACATAGACACACACTAACTCTTGGATATTTGTTTTCTCAAGAAATGTTTCTTGATAAGAGAATCTAATATGTCAAGAGGTCAGTGGGATTCTAAAGATCTTGAAACGTTTCAAGAACAAATCAAGAAGTAAACCTATTAAACACTAGCACACGACTTGAGGATTGTAACCTATCGTGTTGACGTATTCTTGTTTTTGTGCCAATCCAGTTAAATTACTTATGCATATGAGTTCTACGAGTTCTCAATTGAATGCATAAGGGTAGAAACCTTGATAAATGAAAGTACATTGACTGGCATAGGTGAGCTGTAAATAAATTGGAAGCAATGGTGGGACCCTTGATGGCAAGAAATTAAGAATGAACAAGTTCTATCCATAAGAGTTTGAATTTGTCACAAACATTATCTTACGATTATACTTATGAAAAATTTGCATGGATAAGAACACATGCACCAAAAAATCTAAGTGTCATAAGGATTCTCTCCTTCATGAAAATGATTGTGAGGAAACGCTTTCACTAATAGAGATTTTGAGGAGATAGCGATTATGTAAATTGCATTCTCAAATTCGATTATGATTACGACATCCCTCTTCATAGTTTAAATTGTGAGATTTGGTAGTTAGTCTGAACATTTAGGACTTAGTAATATAAGTTATGAATTAGTTTAGACACACATGTGAGCTATCTAAGGAAAGGTGTGTGAATTGAGAAGCTTAGATAAAGGCTTATCGAAGCACATCGTATTGGAAATATGAACTTTGGAAAGTCAATAAGTATTGTCTTTTAGAAGTCCAACTGTCTTTTGAATACATGTCAAAGCTAGTGGGAGCATAAATGTTATGCTGGTATGAATATAATAATCATGTTAGTGGGAACATGATTATTATTGCAAGTTAGCAATATTAATTATAGAAAACAAACGTTTCACTTTACAAAGTTGCATAGATTGAAAAGTTGTTTTGCTATAATTAAGGGAGAGAATATTATACTTCGTTTCAAATCTAAAGGTTTAGATCGATAAATTTTGATCAAATTTAGTCAAAAAGATTTATGAATGTTATGTTGAAAGGATTCAACGTAAGAGAATTCTATATATGGAAATAATTGTTGCGTTCTCACACTCGATTATGATTACGACATTCCTCTTCATAGTTCGAATCGTGAAAACATGACAAATAGAAATAGAAATATTATAGCAAAATACTGGTAAAGTATCATGTCATTGTGATATTCGACCGTTCTAAAATTTTCCAAATGCCTAGGGAATTAAGAGGGAAAGAGGACTAAAATCGGATTTTACTGAATTAGTTAAACAACTGTCATGGATAATCTAAGGTTCGCCAAGGATTGGTCACTTGTGGACAGTTAGAAGTATAGTCATGGATGGACCATATTGACATTATTATGAATAGATAAGATTCTATTTAAAATGAGTTGTCATATGGAAAATATGGAAATTTTTCCATATTGGGAGTTGGACGTTCAGAGTTTATGTCTAGATTAGAAACTTTTATGCAAGAAGGATGTTCAAAGGAATGTAATTTGAATGTGAGACTTTGCATCTACGGAATTGTCTTGTAACAATCTCCAATAGAGCATTTTGTAATTTCATTGGCCGAGTCTTGGTGACTTTTGTGCCGTGACATTACGAAAGGACCGTTGCATAAAGTGTAAGAATCTAACATATTCTAGTAGTGGTGAGAATTTTGTAATCCTACACTAATTGATAAGGATTAGGAATTGTGAAATGAGTTTTGTTGAAAATTGTTCTCAATAGATTTATTTCACAAGATAAGGACCATAGGAAAACATAGTGTGCATGCTAAGAGCATGGGACAATTGTTGTTATAATTCAAGTAATAAGTTGATTACTCGAAACATTATACAATGAATAATGTGTAATCAATATGGTGACTAAATAAAAGGAGTTTTATTTATACTCAAAAGTTTGGGGCCATATTGGATTCGATTATTATTGTGTTTCACTTTGCATGTTTTCACTTCCTGAATAATAAGATTATTCAAACGTTCCACAATCGCTCATACTTTGGGAGTAGGTATGAAAGAAGATTGTCATGAATTGGTTGTAGATTGTCTAAAGTGTATTAGACATAGCAAAGGTTTGCTGCAACGTTCATGAGTGCTTACGAATATGATTTGAGCATTGGATTAAACCCACTCTCACTTGGATCGCTTCATGGATTTTATCACGAGTGATTGGTCAGACGATAATATCTTATATTCTTGAAACCGAGATGTGTGAGTTGTATCTTGCGAATCGATTACACATTGATAATATGTAAACGCACCAGTAACTTGGTGTTATAAAACGTAATGTTGTGTGTGATTCGGTGAGTGAGTACAAGCGAGCATTGAGTCGAAGTTTATCTATTCCTTTTACCCAAAGTG
Source organism: Lactuca virosa (assembly GCF_052849685.1). NCBI lineage: Eukaryota > Viridiplantae > Streptophyta > Magnoliopsida > Asterales > Asteraceae > Lactuca > Lactuca virosa. Next base: position 329,388,769 of record NC_136428.1, on the reverse strand, counting down.
GGATAAAAGCGATATCTATGGGCCCCTCGATGATTTAGTGATGACAAACGTAAAGTGCTCGGCCGGGCCAGGACTGATTTGATTTGTTCAATTAGTCAGTCATCATAAATTGAAAATGGGGAAACAACACATAAACTGAGAGAATGATTTCAATCCATGTCTCACGTCTATACGATATCTAGAATGGAGGAATATATGATCCCTTATCTAAAGGATGCGTATCTGATAAGATCAGAGTTGACAGCGGCTTTTGAAAGCTACGATTGCTGATCAGGATCTGAAGTCATACGCATAATAGTTATTAGACTTATCCAAGTGGGATACTGTTGTATTAGTGTCTAAGCCCATAACTATTTTGGTATGTACTTGACCCGATTGCGAGCATGGTCCTTTTGGATTGCCTTCACCAAAGCAACTTGATAGGATGATTTATGGAAAAAGAGAATAATTATGATTTATTAATATATTATATGAATAATATATTAAGAGAGAAATCATATTATTTAATTAATAATAGTCAAGAATTAACCAGAATTAATTTTGTGGCTAAAAGACATTAATAAATAAAGGGGACTAGAACTGTCAATTGTGTGATAGTTGGATATTGGGCTAATGGACTCCATAGAGGATGGAGTGGACGAAATCTATGGGGAAACTCATTAGAATTCGTCCAAGGCCTCTAAAAGAGGAGTCCATGGGCTGCTTAGGGCCTAAGCAGTCAGATTAGGGTTTCCTAGTTCAAAACCCTAATAGCCTCACATATTTAAAGACCCTTAGGGCACCAAAAACGTGGTTAAGCTTTCCTTAGGGTTCTTGGACGTTTTTTGGTGCCTCTTTCTCTTCTCCTAAGTCATCCTCTTGCTCTTGGTGTTTGTGAGCCATTAGAGGTGTGACATTTGTGACACTAAGTTTTCAGAAGCCGATTACAAGGAGGGTTTGAGATTGTTATTGCTACATAGCAATCAAGGTAAGATCTAAACCCTTTCTTATGTTAATATCGATTATCACATGCTAGATTTAGGGTTTATGGCTTTGGATGATTATTGCATGTTCATTAGACAAACTAGATCCAAAGCTTTAGTGTTTGTATGTACACCATAGGAATGATGTAGTGCTCAATTCCCATAAGATTGGGGTACAAAGCTTCCTCCCATAGAGAAGCTTGAAAGGTGGCACACTGATACTAGAGTGATAGTTGTTGTTTTACGACAACTCAGCTAAGGGAAGGTAGGAGTCCCAAATCCCACCAAAATCTATAACACAACCTCTTAACATGTCCTCAAGTGTGTGTATGGTCTTTTCACTCTGACCGTCCATCTGCGGATGATAAGCAGTGCTAAGATGCAACCTCGTACCCAGTTCCTCGTGGAACTTCTACAAAAAACGAGATGTGAACCGAACATCTCGATCAGATACAATGGAGAATGGAATAACATGTAAAAAAACGATCTCGTGCACATATAAATCGGCCAATTTCTTGGTCGAAGAGCTCTCTCGAATGGCTAGAAAGTGGACGCTCTTATTCAGACAGTCCAATATGACCCATATCGAGTCAAATCCCTTAGCCATACAAGGTAACTTGGTGACAAAATCTATAGTAATAGGTTCCCATTTTAACATGGGAACCTCCAATGGATGCAACTTTCCATGCAGAATTTGGTGCTCGGCCTTAACCATCCGACAGGTCAATCACCTCTCAACATACCAGACTATCTCTCTCTTCATCCACGACCACCAATAACTAAGCCTCAAATCCTGATACATCTTGGTGGCTACAAGGTGTATTGAAAATATGGACTTCTGTGCCTCCTCCAACACCATCTGTCTAATCCCACCAAAGTCTGGCACCCAAACCCGACCATACCGGGTCAATAATCAACGACAGTGAGTAGTAAACTTGTCAATCTCAGACCTGAGTCTTTCCTCTTTCCAATTCCCTTTCTTGACTCCCTCAGTCTGAGCCTCTCTATTCAAATCCAACAATGGCGAATCAATCAAAATCCTCACACATAGGCTCTCGATAGCGAAACTAGCCGTCTTGCGGCTCAAAGCATCAGCGCCCACATTCGCTTTCCCTGGGTGATACAGAATCTCATAATCATAATCCTTGACCACGTCAAGCCACCAATACTATCTCATATTCAGATTTGGTTGATTTATGAGATATATCAAACTCTTATGATCTGTGTAGATATTACACCGAACCCCATAGAAATAATGCCGCCAAATCTTGAGAGTAAACACCACTGCTCCCAACTCCAAATCATGAGTCGGATAACGGGCTTCATGGGGCATCAGCTGGTGAGAAGCATATGTAATGACTCTGCCACGCTGCATAAGCACCACTCCTAAGCCAGTGATGGATACATCACAAAATACCACACAATCCTTAACACCCTCAGGGAGGTTCAACACTGGGGCCTCACATAACTTCCGCCTCAAAGTCTCGAATGTCGCATGCTGATTAGGGACCAGCAGAAATCCACGCCCTTCCTCTTCATACGAGTGAGGGGTACAACAATCTTGGAGAATTCCTGAATAAATCTCTGATAATATCTGCTAATCCCAAGAAACTCCTGATATCCGAGGGAGACCTCGGAACGTCCCACCACATCACAGCCTCGATCTTGGTCGGATCGACCAAAATCTCGTTCTGGTTAACGAGATGCCCCCGGACCACTTGTAACCAAAAATCACACTTTGAGAACTTGGAATACAGTCGCTCTTGCCTCATAACTACCAGAAGCTCTCGATGGTGCTCCTCATGTTGCTCCCTGGTCTTGGAATACACCAAGATATCATCAATGAAAACAATGACTGATTGATCAAGCATCGAACTGTATACCTGATTCATCAAATCCATAAATGGCGCAGGTGCATTGGTAAGTCAAAAGGGCATCACCATTAACTCGTAATGACCTTAACGAGTTCGAAACACGGTCTTCTTAATGTCCTCCTCTTTAACCCTCATCTGATAATACCCTGACCTCAAATAGATCATTGAGAACAAAGATGCACCTTGCAACTGATCGAAGAGGTCATCAATCCGTGGAAGGGGATAATGGTTCTTCACCATCAACTTGTTTAACTCTCGGTAATCAATGCACATCCGGTGTGAACCGTCCTTCTTCTTGACAAACAAAATCGGTGCTCTCCACGGTGAACTTCTAGGTCTAATAAACTGCTTGCCCAACAACTCCTAAAGCTGAGAGGACAACTTCTGCATCTCAGGTGGTTCTAATCGGTATGACGCCATGGCAATCAGAGCCGCACCTAGAACTAGATCAATCCTAAACTCGACGTGTCTCTCAAGAGGCATGTCAGGTATCTCCTCTGGGAACACATCTACAAACTCTCTAACAATAGGCACATCTAAACACGAAACCTGCTTCCCAGCTCGAGTATCAACAACTTACGTGTAACGTCCCAAAAATTGGAAGGAAAAATTTCATTTTTAATTTAACCATAAACACCATTTCACATTTTCAATAATTCAAAATGTAACAAGGTAGAAACAGTTATCAGAGTACGATCCCAAAATCATAAAGTTATGGAAACATGGTTGGATGTAGTGCAGTCACGCCGGGTCCTTCCCTCTTGTACTAGAAGTACCTGAAATCATAAATAATAAACCTTAATCACAAAGCTTAGTGAGTTCCCCAAAATACTCCATACCATACATACAATAGAGAATGTTAGGTTACAACCATAGTCATGCCTTTATGCCATGATCCGTATCATGGTCTTTCCTTGCCAGGTCGTGGTCCAAAACCGTAGGTCTTACAGACAAGTTCCAAGAGGCACCTTCTAGCCTTCCATGAAAGTATCACAAAGATAACTAGCATACTATCTATATATAACTATCTACCTATTTTCCAGGGTCCGATCCTTAGTCTTGCATACAATTTTATAGGAGCCACCTTCGGGGCTTTCATACAAATGGCAAGGGCCACCCCTGGTCTTCCTATAATACATAAGCCAATGGGCCAACATTGGTGCCTTCAACCCATAGTACAGTGAGGAGACTCACCTGAAACACAAAGTTGACCTCAACTAACTGCTCTCCTTCCAAAAGACGAGTGCTCGACACCTCTTATCAATCCAAAAAAGGTAAACCCTAAGTCTACCTTCTAATAAAATAAAATCTTGTCCCAAAAGTCAAACCAAGTGAAAATTCAACGGTCAAAGTCAAAGTCAACAGCCCAAAGTCAACTTGTCTGATCTCACGTCGTGACCAATCCTTGGTCATGTCATGAGATCTCACTTAGTCTGATTCCAGCTCATCTCGACTCACCCTGGCCAACTTAGTCAAGAAATGTAAACGGAGCTACCCTCACATCATGAGAAGCCTTTTCTCACATCGTAAGCTCCAAGAAGATGACAAAAAATGGAGTAATCCAACCCTCACATCATGAGACCCCATGTGTCACATCGTGATAACAGTCTGAAGCAAAAAATTCCATCTTTTAAGTCCTTAGTCCATTAAGACTTACACTCCAAGTTTCCAGAAGGCCGTATAACTTCTTAATACAGTAAAAAGTCGATACTTTTAAGATATATATGTCTAATACATGTCTAGATCTCATTTAGGTCCAAAGTTGAAGAAAAAGACATCCAACTTCATTAAAGATTCCAAAAATCAACCATTCTCTAGATCTGAACTCCAAGACATCCCTAAGGCCCTCATAACCCATAAAGTTGCCAAATTTATGGTTTATGTTCATTCAATCATGCACACCCAAGAAGAAAAGTGGGACAAAACTTAGATCTAGCCTTATATAACCATAAATGTAGGAGCTTTATCATTTACAATGGTCCAGAAACAATGTAAGGTGATTTTGATGATGATTCTTTTCAAGCCAACACAAGACCACCTTCTTCTTCTTCTTTCCTCCTTCTTCCAAACCAAGAAAAGTTAGAAAACCACCAAATATAAAGCAAGAATGGGCACTAGGGTTTTTCTGAGGTGAAAGAGGGTTTGGGGCTTATACGAAACCCTAAAATGAGGTTAGTAAAGCTTAAATACGAAGGAACCCCTAAAAGATCATGGGTTTGGGATGTAGCGCTTCTCACATCGTGATCTCCTATTGCTCACATCGTGAGCTTAGTCCTGGACAGAAATTTTCATGCATCCCATCTCACGTCGTGAGCCCTTATGTCTCATGCCGTGAGGCTCCTTTTTCTCCAAAACTCAACGTTTTGAGTCCTTGAAACCCCAATTCGATTCACCCAGGAAAACAGGTCTTACAACTTTCCCCCACTTAAATTAGATTTCTTCCTCGAAATCGCTCCTTACTATCTTCCCGCCACCCTAGACAACTTGAACAACCCACATACGACTCTGATACAGACTAACGAAACAACTCAAGCATACAACAACATTCCAAAATTGCAACTAAACCCAGCCTTAGCAGGGCTCTCAATTCCTTACGACGAACGGATGCTTACCCCACTAGCGCTAACCAGTAGAGAATAACCATTACTACTCTGCCCGAAAACCGAAATCCTAAAACCTTATCTGACTCCCCGACAGACATCCCACTCCGAGTAACTGCCAATACAACTCTACTTCGTGTTCCAAACTGATCCTAAAACTTGCAACCCTTGATTACCTTCTTGTTTCCATTGGGAACAAAATTCCTGACCATCCGTTGTTTCCGAAAACTTTTCACATGATAAAAGGCCTAGATAATCCTTCGAGTAAAAGACTCATCCCTAGAATGGTTAGACTCAGACAAGAGCTGCGCAATAGGGTCAAATCAATTAATCTGAGATTATTTAGCCCCATGTAGCAATTGACTTAATATATCTACTGAATAACAAGGCGAATCCTAGTATGAGTACCAATAAATAGTACTACCTCAGGCTCATCTTGTTGTCCCATATTTACATTTATGATGCAGCCGAGACCTCTGTGGTCTCATAGTTACCTACCAATTAACCGATACACCGGATTTTCCAACCGGTGGCTGCGGCTAATAGCCTCACTCAATCGTACCACACGATTTCAAAACGAGGGTCTTATCTGGCAAAAGCTGTCCTAGATCGCTTGCCATCATGGCTCCAACAGCCCTCCCGATCCAACCGAACGTAACCAACCATCAAACTTGATGCAACCAAATCTACTTGTTATGAATGAATGTTACATGCCCAATTGTAGTATTATATTACAACTAGCCTCATACTACCCACAACCTTCCTTAATTCCACGAATGTTGTGGCCTTCCCACAGGCTCGCAACCTGTCCTGCCATGGTCTAAACCCACCTTGAGGAATTACGGGTCAATCATAGATTTACCATGCCCTCACAACTGCTCAAGAACCAGGTGAATGCTACGGGCCACCCTGCAGTCTTACAGCACTACCACACTACCTACCAACCTAGTGAATGCTACGGCCACCCCCACAATCTTACAACACTCCCATACTATCTGCCAATCTAGTGAATGATACGACCACCCCGCTGTCTTACATCACTCCCATACTATCTGCCAATCTAGTGAAGGCTCCGACCACCCTGCAGTCTTGCATCACTCCTATACTTTCTGCCAATCTAGTGAATGCTACGGCGACTCCACAGTCTTACAACACTCTCATACTATCTACCAACCTAGTGAATGCTACGGCCACCCCGCAGTCTTACAACACTCCCATACTATCATGGTCACCGCCCATGGCCTTACCGCTCATCTACCATTCCAACCATAATCATCCTAAGTCGAACCCGCATCTGACAATTCCCCAATCAGGTGTCCGGGTTATGCTTCAAACCCCACAACCTTAATCAGACAAGAACAAGCGGAGAGGCTCTAACACAACCCCCAACCTGTGAAATGCCTTAGACCAAATGATTCTCCCCTACTTGGATTTGACTGCACTCTTCCGATCCTCAAGATTTGATGGATTTCCAATCCATCTCACAACCTTACACTTCAAGCTATCGACAAAATGAGCTTAAAAGAACTAGCATTCCAACACTTGCCAATCTTAGCGATCACACACATTCCAAAACTAGATAAATACATCTCGGAATCTCTATGAGCTCAATAATCCCAAGCACTTTCCACTGACTCCACAACAAGTCCTCGGTGACTTATCGAATGACAAACAACAACATTATAAATATCAAAGCGGGTACCAAACTGATTCCATGACCTACTTGCACATAGAGCAATTCCCATGAAAACTTGCATTTGACCACGACCTACTTGGTAACCATTGGTCTCACACCCACGATCAACCCATTCCTTATTTCTTTGAAGCAATGAGGAACCCCTATGTACCCTGCATCCGAACCTGATATGTCCACGTCGCGGATGTATTGAATCCTTGCTGAAACTATAAAAGATTGAATCGACTGCTAATTTTTCTGTTGGACTAGGTGTCTAATCCCATAACTATAATTAGTATATATACTTAAATTGATAGTAGCACAGTCATTTTGGGTTGCCCTCAAAACTAGCAACTTGATAGGATGACTTTTGGAGAGAGATATAGATTTATTATTTGATTAATAAATCGAAATAAATAATTTCTAAATATATTATGGAAATAATATATTAATTAGAAATAGTAATATTTGGTTAATATTTAATCATAAATTAATTGGAATTAATTTGGTGATTAAAAGAATTAACTAGAACTGGAGGGACTAAAGTGAAATTATTTAATAGTTGAGAAAGAGGCATTCTAGAACCATCCTATAGGCATGTATGGATTCAAGGAGCCTTATGGTATTTAGATTTTTCCATGTGGATAATTAGGAAACTGGATAATTACCCAGTTCAAGATAATGTTGGATTTTGACTTATCTAGGGTTTATTGACTGCACTATATATAGACCCTTACGGTTACAATTTTTAGCCACACATTTCTTTGAAGAGATAGCCGAAAATCCTAAGCCTCCCTCTCCTCTCTCCATCTTCATCCTCTTGCTAGTGTTGGGTGTGAACCACTAGAGGCACAACATTTGTCGTGATTGCTCTCAAGGCTTCAACAACACAAGGAAAGAATTCAGAATCAGGTGTCCATGTTTTGTTTTCTCTTGAATTATTGTAATTGGTGAACTTGAACAAAAGAAAGAATTCAGAATCGTTATTCTGATTAGTCCCCACGACATGGTGTTCTTCACCATGACGTGGTGACCTGCGAATTTGTTCGACCACGACATAATATTACTCACCACGATGTAGAGGACGGTCATATCCAGAAAAAATCGGATTTTTTTTGCTTATCTTATGAATGGATTAGGATAATTGCTTTAAATAATTTATTAATTAAGTAAACCTGAATAATTATCTAAAGTATTTTGATAACCTTATCTTATATTCATAATTGGTTTATTTATAAATTTAATTAATTGAATATGAATTTTGAAACATTTAAAATATAACCTTGGTGTTTTTTAAAAGATTAAAATACACCCTTATAATATATGTAACATTAATAGATTAATATTACTACATATGAATAAGACGGGTCAGTTGAACCGCTACTATGTCTCATTCACGAAGCCGATCTATAAGGGGGGTATAAGGAAACTGCCTATAAAATGGAGGTTGAATGGGTGTCCACTCTCACCCACCGCTTCTTTTAGTGGTGGAGGGTCGTTAGCCGAACCGGTTTGATAGGACATATTAATTCTCATTAATAAGTATAATGAATTATAAAGTAACTAAACTTTTTTTTAATTCCCAATCTTAGTTACTTTAGGAAAAATGTGAATTTGTATGCTAACCTATGAAATTGCACATTTCAATTTATGAGTCATTAGTGGAGCGTGTGTGGTTAACCGACACACTAATAGGGATAAATAAAGAGTGGCAATGGGTGTCTCGAAAATTATCATTTATTAACAGAGTGCGTGGGGCTAACCGGCACATTAAAATGATATGATAAATAACATCGAGAGTACCAAGCTAATTTGCATGGTTATTCACATCTTGTTTGTAATCCTCGATATCCCAGTCAAAAATGGTAGAGCATAATCGAAATTAAACATGTCATTGAAGAGTTCAATGAATCTCAAAAGATCTATGAATTTCATTTAAAACCTTATTCGTTCAAATTTCATTTTTGGATGGTGAAATTGGTAAATCGTCATTTACTTATCTTTACATAATTTACAATTAGATTACGCAATCCCTTTTCTAAGTTGTGAATTATTTAGTTGGATCCTAGCCTTGATATTTCATTTTGGGTGTTATATTAAGGATTATTCTAATCTAACTAAAACCATCGTTCTTCTATAGATGTCTACTCCAACTGATGCTTCTGGTTCCTCCTCTAATAACAACAACAACAACAACAACAACAACAACAACAACAACAACAACAACAACAACAACTTCTCTTTGTTTAACATGCTGCTCGAGGGTGCAATTGGATGGCACCAACTACAACAAATGGATGCACAACATCATAGTGGTGCTTCGTTTTGAGGACAAAGAATATATCCTCGAAAATCCATTGGATGAAATAGACAAAGAGACTGCCACTCCTGATGATTTGGCCGCCTGCAAGAAACAGTATAATGATGCCGCAAAAATTGTGTGCATCATGGTGGCCACAATGACTCCAGAAATGCAAAGGCACTATGAGGATTACTGACCATATGAGATGAAAAAGGACCTTATGGAGAAATACCATAAGGGATCTATTCAGGAAAAGTACGAGGTTGTAAAGTCCATCATTGCAATCAAGATGAAGGAGGGTGAGTCTGTTAGTTGCCACGTTCAGAGAATGCAACGATAAATGGACAGACTAATCAAACTCAACGTGAGTTTTGATGAAGAGTTGGCAATCAACATAGTGTTGAACTCTCTGCCAAGTTGTAATGATCAGTTCATATTGACATATCGTTTACACAACAATGAAACCACTCTGTCACAATTGCACAACCTCCTGAGAATGGCTGAAGCAGGAATGAATGGAAATAATGTTGTTTCCACTTCTCCTAGTGCACCTGTTCTGGCCATTGGTCAAGGAAAGGGGAAGAAGAGGAAAAGTCCTCCCAAGCAAAATTGGAAGGCTAAATCCCAAGCTGGGTCATCAAGCGTATGACCCAAAGGGAAGTCCAGTTCTGATGCTACTCATGTTTCTAATCCGAAAAAGGCCACTTGCTTCTATTGCAATGACATAGGGAATTGGAAACATAGTTGCCCAAAATACTTACAGGATATCAAGGATGGAAAGGTGAAGCCAACCGCGGCAGGTATTTACACTATCTTATCTAATAATTAATCATATTATCATTCTTGAGTCCTTGATATAGGATGTGGATTTCACATTTTTTCTTATTTGCAGGGGCTAAAAAGAAGTGAGAATGTGGATCATGGAAGGATTAACTTAATCATGGGTAATAGGCGATGCTCACCTATCACTAAGATTGGAGTTGATGGCTTAGTTCTTAGTTGTGGGTTAGAGTTAGATTAAATAAATTGTTGCTACTCATCAGAGATGACACGAAACATTATTTCTTTTCATGCTTTATTTAAACAAGGTTTTAGATATTATTTCAATAATAAGAATGTTTCTATTTCTGCTTTTAAAAATCTTGTTTTTTATTTTGAAGCTTTACCTTGTAATGGTGTGTATGAAATTGTGATGATAGTAGACAATTTAGGTAATATTTTTTTTCAAATTGATTCGTATAATGGTATAGACAAAGCATGCTTGTGGCATTGTCGTCTTGGACATGTTAACAAGAAACGTATCGCCCAACTCTAAAAGGATGGAGTGTTGGAATCATTTGAATTAAGGTCGGATGATACATGCGAGTCTTGTTTGCTTGGAAAGATGACAAAATCACCTTTCACTGGTTCTTATGAAAGAGGTGAAGGATTATTGGATATCATACAAACAGATGTGTGTGGGCCCTTCAGATCCACCATCAGGGATGCAAATCAATTCTATGTGAATGTTACTGATGATTATAGCATATATGGCTATATTTATTTAATAAAGCATAAGTCATAAACCTTTGAAAAGTTCAAAGAGTTTAAACATGAAGTGGAGAATCAATTGGGCAGGAAGATAAAGATGCTTAGATCTGATAGAGGCGGTGAGTATCGTAGTATCGAGTTCCACGACTACGTCAAGGAATGTGGAATAGTTTCACAACTGACACCTCCTACGACAACACAACTTAATGGTTTAGCTGAGAGACATAATCGAACCTTGTTGGACATGGTTCATTCCATGATGAGTTTAGCTTCACTTCTAATCTCATTCTGGGGGGTACGCCATAGAGACCACCGCCCATATTCTTAATCTTGTCCCAATAAAGAAGGTTGCCAAAACACCTCATGAGATGTGGACAGGGAAGCTTCCCTCGTTAGTACATATCAAGGTTTGGGGTTATGAAGATTTTGTTAGACGAGAGAGTCACGACAAGGTTGAACCTCGAAGTGAGAGATGTATTTTCATCGGCTATCCACAAAAGTCCTTTGGATATTTGTTCTACAGACCTAGAGAGAACGTGGTCTTTGTAGCACGAAAGGGAGTCTTTCGTGAGAGAGAGCTCATATAAAAAGAGGACAGTAGGAGTAAAATTGATCTTGAAGAAATTCAGGAGTCAAACGATGAAGGAACCTCTGAAGATGCTACGGCTCAACCTGAGGAAGAAATTCTAGTTGAACTAGTTGATGAATCAGTACCTCATAGGTGTTCCACTAGAATTAGAGTGTAACCTAAGTTATATGGTTTCTATATCACTACAGATGGTGATATGTTTATCAGTGATAGTACACTGGTAAATTTGGATGAACCAACTCACTACAAGGAAGCAATGGTAGACCCTGAGTCATAAGTGGAAAGAGGCAATGGACAACGAGATCAAACCCATGTATGACAATCAAGTTTGGAATTTGGTTGATAATGTACCTGGTTGAAAGAGAGTTGGGTGCAAATGGATCTTCAAGAAGAAAACTAACATGGATGGAAAGGTACACAATTTCAAGGCTCGACTGGTTGTGAAAGGATTTACTCAAACCCCAGGGATTCACTATGATGAGACCTTCTCACCAGTAGCTAAGATAAAAGCTATTGGGGTAATGCTAGCCATAGTCGCGTTTCATAACTATGAAATTTGGCAGATGAATGTCAAAACCGATTTGCTTAATGGGAACTTGGCTCAAGATGTTTACATTATTCAGCCAGAGGGTTTGGTGGATGTAAAGTATCCGAATAGAGTGTGTAAGCTTGAGAAATCAATATATGGATTGAAACATGCTTCTCGTAGATGGAATCTTTTCTTTGATGAAAAAATCAAAGAGTTTGGTTTCTATAGAAGTGAAGATGAGTCTTGTGTGTATGTCAATGCTAGTGGGAGTATAGTAACCTTCCTGGTATTGTATGTTGATTACATACTTCTTATAGGAGACGACGTTCCAACCTTGAAAGAGGTTAAGGCTTGGCTTGGAAAGTGTTTTGTTATGAAGGATATAGGAGAGGCTGCATGTATTCTAGGGATAGAGATTTTGAGAAGCAGGATTAAAAGACTAATTGGACATAGTCAAAGTACTTACTTGGAAAAGGTTCTAAAGCGTTTTAGTATGGAGGATTCCAAGAAATGAGAGATGCCTATACAGAGTAATACCAAACTGAGTAAGACTCAAAGTATGAGAATTGATGCAGAGATAGTAGAAATGAGTAGAGTTCCATATGCTTCCACCATTGGATCTATCATGTATTCTATGAAATGTACTCGTCCTGATGTGGCTTTTTCTTTGAGTATGGTTAGTCGTTAGCAAGGAAATCCAAGTAGAACTCATTGGATAGCAGTTAAGAATATTCTTAAGAACTAAGGACTAGGTCCTTTTTCTTTGTGGCAATAATGACTTGAGAGTAACGAGGTACAGTGACGCCAGCTTTCAAACAGGTAGAGACAACTTATCTTCTCAATCTGGCTAGGTGTTTACCCTTAATAGAGGAGCGGTAACCTAGAAAAGTTCCAAACAGGAGACAGTGGCTGATTCTACCTGTGAATCCGAGTACATAGCAGTGAGCGAAGCATCAAAGGAAGCTATTTGGTTGAAGAACTTCATTTAAGACATTGGAGTTGTTCCAGCCATCAAGGAGACAATGAAGATTTTATATGATAATGAAGAGGCAGTTTCCTTGACAAAGGAACCAAGAGATCATGGAAGATCAAGACATATCGATAGAAAATACCATTATATCAGACATAGAGTGGAAGGTCACCTTGTTGTAAATAGGGTATCATCAGAAGAAAATCCTGCAGACCCGTCAAAAAGGGTATGAGTAGGGTCAAGCATGTTCAGCATGCAAGGAGCATTGGTCTGAAAGATGATATTAGTTTTAGTAGTTTGGTAGATATTTGAAACTTGTAACAAATAAATCTAATTAAATTTTGGTGATTAAGTAATGGAGACTTATTTATGAGTTGGATTACTACCTTTTGTCTATTGTTTATTTTGTGTTTCATTTTTGCATGTTTTACTTCCCGAATAATTGGATTATTCAAACATCCACAGTCAATCATACTTTTGGAATTAATTAGTGATTCAAGATTGTCATGAATTGAATTGTAGATTGTCTGAAGAGTTTCATACATGGCAATAGAATTACTGCAATATTCATGAGTACTTTGGAATGGAGATTTAAATATTGGATTAACCCACACTTAGAGAATTACTTCATGGAATTTATCACGAGTAATTCTGAGACGATAATATCTTTTAATCTTTAAACGGAGATATATGAGTTGTATTTTACAAGTTGGTTGTGCATTGATGATACGAAAACACATAAGTAGTTTGATGTTATAAAACATATTGTTGTGCATTATTTGATGAGTAAATAGTGCAAGCATATAAGTCAATATATATATATATATGTTTCTTTTGCCCTAATGGAAAAAAGCGATATCTTTAGGCCCTTCGATGATTTGGTGTTGACTTATAGTGTCGAGCCCGACAAGGACTTGGTTGATGTGTTTGACTTAAAGTTCTATGTCATTACAATTTAGAAATCGGGAAACAAACTATTGGACAATGAGATTGATTATGTTCGACTTAAAGTTCTATGTCATTACAATTTGTTGATCAGTTTAGAATTTATATAGGTAATTATAGTTATTAAACTTATCCAACTGGGAGACTGTTGCATTAGGTTTCTAAGCCCATAATTATAATTAGTATATATACTTAAATTGATAGTAGCACAGTCCTTTTGGGTTCCCCTCAAAACTAGTGACTTAACATGATGTCTTTTAGAGAGAGAGAGAGAGAGAGATTTATTATTTGACTAATAAATTGAAATAAATAATTTGTTAATACATTATGGAAATAATATATTAATTAGAAATAGTAATATTTGGTTAATATGTAATCATAAATTAATTAGAATTAATATGGTGATTAAAGAATTAAGTAGAAGTGCAGGGACTAAAGTGTAATTGTTTAATAGTTGAGCAAGAAGCATTCTAAAACCATCCTATATGTATGGATGGATTCAAGGATCCTTCGGGTTTCTAGAATTGTCCATGTGGATAATTAGGAAACTGGATAATTACCCAGTTTAAGATAATGTTGGATTTGGGCTTATCTTGGGTATCCTGACTGCACTATATATAGACCCTTGGGGTTATAATTTCTAGCCACTCATTCCTTTGAAGAGATAGCCGAAAATCCTAAGCCTCCCTCTCATCTCTCCATCTTCATCCTATTGCTAGCGTTGGGTGTGAACCACCATGGACACGACACTTACTGTGCTTGCTCTCAAGGCTTCAACAACACAAAGATCTTTGCTATTTGTCAATAGAAATCAAGGTATGTTTCTTCTACCCTAGTTAGTATTTTCGAAAATATGCTAGGTGTCTTAGGATACAGAATCTCATAATCATAATCCTTGACCACGTCAAGCCACCAATATTATCTCATATTCAGATTTGGTTGATTTATGAGATATATCAAACTCTTATGATCTGTGTAGATATTACACCGAACCCCATACAAATAATGCCGCCAAATCTTGAGAGTAAACACCACTGCTCCCAACTCCAAATCATGAGTCGGATAACGGGCTTCATGGGGCATCAGCTGGTGAGAAGCATATGTAATGACTCTGCCACGCTGCATAAGCACCACTCCCAAGCCAGTGATGGATACATCACAAAATACCACACAATCCTTAACACCCTCAGGGAGGTTCAACACTGGGGCCTCACATAACTTCCGCCTCAAAGTCTCGAATGTCGCATGCTGATTAGGGACCAGCAGAAATCCACGCCCTTCCTCTTCATACGAGTGAGGGGTACAACAATCTTGGAGAATTCCTGAATAAATCTCTGATAATATCTGCTAATCCCAAGAAACTCCTGATATCCGAGGGAGACCTCGGAACGTCCCACTACATCACAGCCTCGATCTTGGTCGGATCGACCAGAATCTCGTTTTGGTTAACGAGATGCCCCCGGACCACTTGTAACCAAAAATCACACTTTGAGAACTTGGCATACAGTCGCTCTTGCCTCATAACTACCAGAAGCTCTCGATGGTGCTCCTCATGTTGCTCCCTGGTCTTGGAATACACCAAGATATCATCAATGAAAACAATGACTGATTGATCAAGCATCGAACTGTATACCTGATTCATCAAATCCATAAATGGCGCAGGTGCATTGGTAAGTCAAAAGGGCATCACCATTAACTCGTAATGACCTTAACGAGTTCGAAACACGGTCTTCTTAATGTCCTCCTCTTTAACCCTCATCTGATAATACCCTGACCTCAAATAGATCATTGAGAATAAAGATGCACCTTGCAACTGATCGAAGAGGTCATCAATCCGTGGAAGGGGATAATGGTTCTTCACCATCAACTTGTTTAACTCTCGGTAATCAATGCACATCCGGTGTGAACCGTCCTTCTGCTTGACAAACAAAATCGGTGCTCTCCACGGTGAACTTCTAGGTCTAATAAACTGCTTGCCCAACAACTCCTAAAGCTGAGAGGACAACTTCTGCATCTCAGGTGGTTCTAATCGGTATGGCGCCATGGCAATCAGAGCCGCACCTAGAACTAGATCAATCCTAAACTCGACGTGTCTCTCAAGAGGCATGTCAGGTATCTCCTCTGGGAACACATCTACAAACTCTCTAACAATAGGCACATCTAAACATGAAACCTGCTTCCCAGCTCGAGTATCAACAACTTACGTGTAACGTCCCAAAAATTAGAAGGAACAATTTCATTTTTAATTCAACCATAAACACCATTTCACATTTTCAATAATTCAAAATGTAACAAGATAGAAACAATTATCAGAGTACGATCCCAAAATCATAAAGTTGTGGAAACATGGTTGGATGTAGTGCAGTCACGCCGGGTCCTTCCCTCTTGTACTAGAAGTACCTGAAATCATAAATAATAAACCTTAAGCACAAAGCTTAGTGAGTTCCCCAAAATACTCCATACCATACATACAATAGAGAATGTTAGGTTACAACCATAGTCATGCCTTTATGCCATGATCCGTATCATGGTCTTTCCTTGCCAGGTCGTGGTCCAAAACCGTAGGTCTTATAGACAAGTTCCAAGAGGCACCTTCTAGCCTTCCATGAAAGTATCACAAAGATAACTAGCATACTATCTATATATAATTATATACCTATTTTCCAGGGTCCGATCCTTAGTCTTGCATACAATTTTATAGGAGCCACCTTCGGGGCTTTCATACAAATGGCAAGGGCCACCCCTGGTCTTCCTATAATACATAAGCCAATGGGCCAACATTGGTGCCTTCAACCCATAGTACAGTGAGGAGACTCACCTGAAACACAAAGCTGACCTCAACTAACTGCTCTCCTTCCAAAAGACGAGTGCTCGACACCTCCTATCAATCCAAAAAAGGTAAACCCTAAGTCTACCTTCTAATAAAATAAAATCTTGTCCCAAAAGTCAAACCAAGTGAAAATTCAACCGTCAAAGTCAAAGTCAACAGCCCAAAGTCAACTTGTCTGATCTCACGTCGTGACCAATCCTTGGTCATGTCATGAGATCTCACTTAGTCTGATTCCAGCTCATCTCGACTCACCCTGGCCAACTTAGTCAAGAAATGTAAACGAAGCTACCCTCACATCATGAGAAGCCTTTTCTCACATCGTAAGCTCTAAGAAGATGACAAAAAATGGAGTAATCCAACCCTCACGTCATGAGACCCCATGTGTCACATCGTGATAACAGTCTGAAGAAAAAAATTCCATCTTTTAAGTCCTTAGTCCATTAAGACTTACACTCCAAGTTTC
Organism: Lactuca virosa; assembly: GCF_052849685.1. Taxonomy (NCBI): domain Eukaryota; kingdom Viridiplantae; phylum Streptophyta; class Magnoliopsida; order Asterales; family Asteraceae; genus Lactuca; species Lactuca virosa. The sequence continues at coordinate 329,371,500 of NC_136428.1, read as the reverse complement.
TAGAAGGCCATATAACTTCTTAATACAGTAAAAAGTCGATACTTTTAAGATATATATGTCTAATACATGTCTAGATCTCATTTAGGTCCAAAGTTGAAGAAAAAGACATCCAACTTCATTAAAGATTCCAAAAATCAACCATTCTCTAGATCTGAACTCCAAGACATCCCTAAGGCCCTCATAACCCAGAAAGTTGCCAAATTTATGGTTTCTGTTCATTCAATCATGCACACCCAAGAAGAAAAGTGGGACAAAACTTAGATCTAGCCTTATATAACCATAAATGTAGGAGCTTTATCATTTACAATGGTCCAGAAACAATGTAAGGTGATTTTGGTGATGATTCTTTTCAAGCCAACACAAGACCACCTTCTTCTTCTTCTTTCCTCCTTCTTCCAAACCAAGAAAAGTTAGAAAACCACCAAATATAAAGCAAGAATGGGCACTAGGGTTTTTCTGAGGTGAAAGAGGGTTTGGGGCTGATACGAAACCCTAAAATGAGGTTAGTGAAGCTTAAATACGAAGGAACCCCTAAAAGATCATGGGTTTGGGATGTAGCGCTTCTCACATCGTGATCTCCTATTGCTCACATCGTGAGCTTAGTCCTGGACAGAAATTTTCATGCATCCCATCTCACGTCGTGAGCCCTTATGTCTCATGCCGTGAGGCTCCTTTTTCTCCAAAACTCAACGTTTTGAGTCCTTGAAACCCCAATTCGATTCACCCAGGAAAACAGGTCTTACAACTTTCCCCCACTTAAATTAGATTTCTTCCTCGAAATCGCTCCTTACTATCTTCCCGCCACCCTAGACAACTTGAACAACCCACATACGACTCTGATACAGACTAACGAAACAACTCAAGCATACAACAACATTCCAAAATTGCAACCAAACCCAGCCTTAGCAGGGCTCTCAATTCCTTACGACGAACGGATGCTTACCCCACTAGCGCTAACCACTAGAGAATAACCATTACTACTCTGCCCGAAAACCGAAATCCTAAAACCTTGTCTGACTCCCCGACAGACATCCCACTCCGAGTAACTGCCAATACAACTCTACTTCGTGTTCCAAACTGATCCTAAAACTTGCAACCCTTGATTACCTTCTTGTTTCCATTGGGAACAAAATTCCTGACGATCCGTTGTTTCCGAAAACTTTTCACATGATAAAAGGCCTAGATAATCCTTCGAGTAAAAGACTCATCCCTAGAATGGTTAGACTCAGACAAGAGCTGCGCAATAGGGTCAAATCAATTAATATGAGATTATTTAGCCCCATGTAGCAATTGACTTAATATATCTACTGAATAACAAGGAGAATCCTAGTATGAGTACCAATAAATAGTACTACCTCAGGCTCATATTGTTGTCCCATATTTACATTTATGATGCAGCCGAGACCTCTGTGGTCTCATAGTTACCTACCAATTAACCGATACACCAGATTTTCCAACCGATGGCTGCGGCTAATAGCCTCACTCAATCGTACCACACGATTTCAAAACGAGGGTCTTATCTGGCAAAAGCTGTCCTAGATCGCTTGCCATCATGGCTCCAACAGCCCTCCCGATCCAACCGAACGTAACCAACCATCAAACTTGATGCAACCAAATCTACTTGTTATGAATGAATGTTACATGCCTAATTGTAGTATTATATTACAACTAGCCTCATACTACCCACAACCTTCCTTAATTCCACGAATGTTGTGGCCTTCCCACAGGCTCGCAACCTGTCCTGCCATAGTCTAAACCCACCTTGAGGAATTACGGGTCAATCATAGATTTACCATGCCCTCACACCTGCTCAAGAACCAGGTGAATGCTACGGGCCACCCTGCAGTCTTACAGCACTACCACACTACCTACCAACCTAGTGAATGCTACGGCCACCCCCACAATCTTACAACACTCCCATACTATCTGCCAATCTAGTGAATGATACGACCACCCCGCTGTCTTACATCACTCCCATACTATCTGCCAATCTAGTGAAGGCTCTGACCACCCTGCAGTCTTGCATCACTCCTATACTTTCTGCCAATCTAGTGAATGCTACGGCGACTCCACAGTCTAACAACACTCTCATACTATCTACCAACCTAGTGAATGCTACGGCCACCCCGCAGTCTTACAACACTCCCATACTATCATGGTCACCGCCCATGGCCTTACCACTCATCTACCATTCCAACCATAATCATCCTAAGTCGAACCCGCATCTGACTATTCCCCAATCAGGTGTTCGGGTTATGCTTCAAACCCCACAACCTTAATCAGACAAGAACAAGCGGAGAGGCTCTAACACAACCCTCAACCTGTGAAATGCCTTAGACCAAATGATTCTTCCCTACTTGGATTTGACTTAGACCAAATGCCTTAGAACAAGCGGAGAGCACTCTTCCGATCCTCAAGATTTGATGGATTTCCAATCCATCTCACAACCTTACACTTCAAGCTATCGACAAAATAAGCTTAAAAGAACTAGCATTCCAACACTTGCCAATCTTAGCAATCACACACATTCCAAAACTAGATAAATACATCTCGGAATCTCTATGAGCTCAATAATCCCAAGCACTTTCCACTGACTCCACTACAAGTCCTCGGTGACTTATCGAATGACAAACAACAACATTATAAATATCAAAGCGGGTACCCAACTGATTCCATGACCTACTTGCACATAGAGCAATTCCCATGAAAACCTGCATTTGACCACGACCTACTTGGTAACCATTGGTCTCACACCCACGATCAACCCATTCCTTATTTCTTTGAAGCAATGAGGAACCCCTATGTACCCTGCATCCGAACCTGATATGTCCACGTCGCGGATGTATTGAATCCTTGCTAAAACTATAAAAGATTGAATCGACTGCTAATTTTTTTGTTGGACTAGGTGTCTAATCCCATAACTATAATTAGTATATATACTTAAATTGATAGTAGCACGGTCATTTTGGGTTGCCCTCAAAACTAGCAACTTGATAGGATGACTTTTGGAGAGAGATATAGATTTATTATTTGATTAATAAATATAATAAATAATTTGTAAATATATTATGGAAATAATATATTAATTAGAAATAGTAATATTTGGTTAATATTTAATCATAAATTAATTGGAATTAATTTGGTGATTAAAAGAATTAACTAGAACTGGAGGGACTAAAGTGAAATTGTTTAATAGTTGAGAAAGAGGCATTCTAGAACCATCCTATAGGCATGTATGGATTCAAGGAGCCTTAGGGTATTTATATTTTTCCATGTGGATAATTAGGAAACTGGATAATTACCCAGTTGAAGATAATGTTGGATTTTGACTTATCTAGGGTTTATTGACTGCACTATATATAGACCCTTACGGTTACAATTTTTAGCCACACATTTCTTTGAAGAGATAGCCGAAAATCCTAAGCCTCCCTCTCCTCTCTCCATCTTCATCCTCTTGCTAGTGTTGGGTGTGAACCACTAGAGGCACAACATTTGTGGTGCTTGCTCTCAAGGCTTCAACAACACAAGGAAAGAATTCAGAATCAGGTGTCCATGTTTTGTTTTCTCTTGAATTATTGTAATTGGTGAACTTGAACAAAAGAAAGAATTCAGAATCGTTATTCTGATTAGTCCCCACGACATGGTGTTCTTCACCATGACGTGGTGACCTGCGAATTTGTTCGACCACGACATAATATTACTCACCACGATGTAGTGGACGGTCATATCCATAAAAAATCGGATTTTTTTTGCTTATCTTATGAATGGATTAGGATAATTGCTTTAAATAATTTATTAATTAAGTAAACCTGAATAATTATCTAAAGTATTTTGATAACCTTATCTTATATTCATAATTGGTTTATTTATAAATTTAATTAATTGAATATTAATTTTGAAACATTTAAAATATAACCTTGGTGTTTTTTAAAAGATTAAAATACACCCTTATAATATATGTAACATTAATAGATTAATATTACTACATATGAATAAGACGGGTCAGTCGAACCGCTACTATGCCTCATTCACGAAGCCGATCTATAAGGGGGGTATAAGGAAACTGCCTATAAAATGGAGGTTGAATGGGTGTCCACTCTCACCCACCGCTTCTTTTAGTGGTGGAGGGTCGTTAGCCGAACCGGTTTGATAGGACATATTAATTCTCATTAATAAGTATAATGAATTATAAAGTAACTAAACTTTTTTTTAATTCCCAATCTTAGTTACTTTAGGAAAAATGTGAATTTATATGCTAACCTATGAAATTGCACATTTCAATTTATGAGTCATTAGTGGAGCGTGTGTGGTTAACCGACACACTAATAGGGATAAATAAAGAGTGGCAATGGGTGTCTCGAAAATTATCATTTATTAACGGAGTGCGTGGGGCTAACCGGCACATTAAAATGAGATGATAAATAACATCGAGAGTACCAAGCTAATTTGCATGGTTATTCACATCTTGTTTGTAATCCTCGATATCCCAGTCAAAAATGGTAGAGCATAATCGAAATTAAACATGTCATTGAAGAGTTCAATGAATCTCAAAAGATCTATGAATTTCATTTAAAACCTTATTCGTTCAAATTTCATTTTTGGATGGTGAAATTGGTAAATCGTCATTTACCTATCTTTACATAATTTACAATTAGATTACGCAATCCCTTTTCTAAGTTGTGAATTATTTAGTTGGATCCTAGCCTTGATATTTCATTTTGGGTGTTATATTAAGGATTATTCTAATCTAACTAAAACCATCGTTCTTCTATAGATGTCTACTCCAACTGATGCTTCTGGTTCCTCCTCTAATAACAACAACAACAACAACAACTTTTGTTTGTTTAACATGCTGCTCGAGGGTGCAATTGGATGGCACCAACTACAACAAATGGATGCACAACATCATAGTGGTGCTTCGTTTTGAGGACAAAGAATATATCCTCGAAAATCCATTGGATGAAATAGACAAAGAGACTGCCACTCCTGATGATTTGGCCGCCTGCAAGAAACAGTATAATGATGCCGCAAAAATTGTGTGCATCATGGTGGCCACAATGACTCCAGAAATGCAAAGGCACTATGAGGATTACTGACCATATGAGATGAAAAAGGACCTTATGGAGAAATACCATAAGGGATCTATTCAGGAAAAGTACGAGGTTGTAAAGTCCATCATTGCAATCAAGATGAAGGAGGGTGAGTCTGTTAGTTGCCACGTTCAGAGAATATAACGATAAATGGACAGACTAATCAAACTCAACGTGAGTTTTGATGAAGAGTTGGCAATCAACATAGTGTTGAACTCTCTGCCAAGTTGTAATGATCAGTTCGTATTGACATATCGTTTACACAACAATGAAACCACTCTGTCACAATTGCACAACCTCCTGAGAATGGCTGAAGCAGGAATGAATGGAAATAATGTTGCTTCCACTTCTCCTAGTGCACCTGTTCTGGCCATTGGTCAAGGAAAGGGGAAGAAGAGGAAAAGTCCTCCCAAGCAAAATTGGAAGGCTAAATCCCAAGCTGGGTCATCAAGCGTAGGACCCAAAGGGAAGTCCAGTTCTGATGCTACTCATGTTTCTAATCCAAAAAAGGTCACTTGCTTCTATTGCAATGACATAGGGAATTGGAAACATAGTTGCCCAAAATACTTACAGGATATCAAGGATGGAAAGGTGACCCAACCGCGGCAGGTATTTACACTATCTTATATAATAATTAATCATATTATCATTCTTGAGTCCTTGATATAGGATGTGGATTTCACATTTTTTCTTATTTGCAGGGGCTAAAAAGAAGTGAGAATGTGGATCATGGAAGTATTAACTTAATCATGGGTAATAGGCGATGCTCACCTATCACCAAGATTGGAGTTGATGGCTTAGTTCTTAGTTGTGGGTTAGAGTTAGATTAAATAACTGGTTCTTATGAAAGAGGTGAAGGATTATTGGATCTCATACAAACAGATGTGTGTGGGCCCTTCAGATCCACCATCAGGAAGATAAAGATGCTTAGATCTGATAGAGGCGGTGAGTATCGTAGTATCGAGTTCCACGACTACGTCAAGGAATGTGGAATAGTTTCACAACTGACACCTCCTACGACAACACAACTTAATGGTTTAGCTGAGAGACATAATCGAACCTTGTTGGACATGGTTCATTCCATGATGAGTTTAGCTTCACTTCTAATCTCATTCTGGGGGGTACGCCATAGAGACCACCGCCCATATTCTTAACCTTGTCCCAATAAAGAAGGTTGCCAAAACACCTCATGAGATGTGGACAGGGAAGCTTCCCTCGTTAGCACATATCAAGGTTTGGGGTTATGAAGATTTTGTTAGACGAGAGAGTCACGACAAGGTTGAACCTTGAAGTGAGAGATGTATTTTCATCGGCTATCCACAAAAGTCCTTTGGATATTTGTTCTACAGACCTAGAGAGAACGTGGTCTTTGTAGCACGAAAGGGAGTTTTTCGTGAGAGAGAGCTCATATAAAAAGAGGACAGTGGGAGTAAAATTGATCTTGAAGAAATTCAGGAGTCAAACGATGAAGGAACCTCTGAAGATGCTACGGCTCAACCTGAGGAAGAAATTCTAGTTGAACTAGTTGAAGAATCAGTACCTCATAGGTGTTCCACTAGAATTAGAGTGTAACCTAAGTTATATGGTTTCTATATCACTACAGATGGTGATATGTTTATCAGTGATAGTACACTGGTAAATTTGGATGAACCAACTCACTACAAGGAAGAAATGGTAGACCCTGAGTCATAAGTGGAAAGAGGCAATGGACAACGAGAGTTGGGTGCAAATGGATCTTCAAGAAGAAAACTAACATGGATGGAAAGGTACATAATTTCAAGGCTCGACTGGTTGTGAAAGGATTTACTCAAACCCTAGGGATTCACTATGATGAGACCTTCTCACCAGTAGCTAAGATAAAATTTATTGGGGTAATGCTAGCCATAGTCGCGTTTCATAACTATGAAATTTGGCAGATGGATGTCAAAACCGATTTGCTTAATGGGAACTTGGCTCAAGATGTTTACATTATTCAGCCAGAGGGTTTGGTGGATGTAAAGTATCCGAATAGAGTGTGTAAGCTTGAGAAATCAATATATGGATTGAAACATGCTTCTCGTAGATGGAATCTTTTCTTTGATGAAAAAATCAAAGAGTTTGGTTTCTATAGAAGTGAAGATGAGTCTTGTGTGTATGTCAATGCTAGTGGGAGTATAGTAACCTTCCTGGTATTGTATGTTGATTACATACTTCTTATAGGAGACGACGTTCCAACCTTGAAAGAGGTTAAGGCTTGGCTTGGAAAGTGTTTTGTTATGAAGGATATAGGAGAGGCTGCATGTATTCTAGGGATAGAGATTTTGAGAAGCAGGATTAACAGACTAATTGGACATAGTCAAAGTACTTACTTGGAAAAGGTTCTAAAGCGTTTTAGTATGGAGGATTCCAAGAAATGAGAGATGCCTATACAGAGTAATACCAAACTGAGTAAGACTCAAAGTATGAGAATTGATGCAGAGATAGTAGAAATGAGTAGAGTTCCATATGCTTCCGCCGTTGGATCTATCATGTATTCTATGAAATGTACTCGTCCTGATGTGGCTTTTTCTTTGAGTATGGTTAGTCGTTAGCAAGGAAATCCAAGTAGAACTCATTGGATAGCAGTTAAGAATATTCTTAAGAACTAAGGACTAGGTCATTTTTCTTTGTGGCAATAATGACTTGAGAGTAACGAGGTACAGTGACGCCAACTTTCAAACAGGTAGAGACAACTTATCTTCTCAATCTGGCTAGGTGTTTACCCTTAATAGAGGAGCGGTAACCTAGAAAAGTTCCAAACAGGAGACAGTGGCTGATTCTACCTGTGAATCCGAGTACATAGCAGCGAGCGAAGCATCAAAGGAAGCTATTTGGTTGAAGAACTTCATTTAAGACATTGGAGTTGTTCCAGCCATCAAGGAGACAATGAAGATTTTATATGATAATGAAGAGGCAGTTTCCTTGACAAAGGAACCAAGAGATCATGGAAGATCAAGACATATCGATAGAAAATACCATTATATCAGACATAGAGTGGAAGGTCACCTTGTTGTAAATAGGGTATCATCAGAAGAAAATCCTGCAGACCCGTCAAAAAGGGTATGAGTAGGGTCAAGCATGTTCAGCATGCAAGGAGCATTGGTCTGAAAGATGATATTAGTTTTAGTAGTTTGGTAGATATTTGAAACTTGTAACAAATAAATCTAATTAAATTTTGGTGATTAAGTAATGGAGACTTATTTATGAGTTGGATTACTACCTTTTGTCTATTGTTTATTTTGTGTTTCATTTTTGCATGTTTTACTTCCCGAATAATTGGATTATTCAAACATCCACAGTCAATCATACTTTTGGAATTAATTAGTGATTCAAGATTGTCATGAATTGAATTGTAGATTGTCTGAAGAGTTTCATACATGGCAATAGAACTACTACAATATTCATGAGTACTTTGGAATGGAGATTTAAATATTGGATTAACCCACACTTAGAGAATTACTTCATGGAATTTATCACGAGTAATTCTGAGACGATAATATCTTATAATCTTTAAACGGAGATATGTGAGTTGTATTTTACAAGTTGGTTGTGCATTGATGATACAAAAACACATAAGTAGTTTGACGTTATAAAACATATTGTTGTGCATTATTTGATGAGTAAATAGTGCAAGCATATAAGTCAAACTATATATGTTTCTTTTGCCCTAATGGGAAAAGCGATATCTTTAGGCCCTTCGATGATTTGGTGTTGACTTATAGTGTCGAGCCCGACAAGGACTTGGTTGATGTGTTTGACTTAAAGTTCTATGTCATTACAATTTAGAAATCGGGAAACAAACTATTGGACAATGAGATTGATTATGTTCGACTTAAAGTTCTATGTCATTACAATTTGTTGATCAGTTTAGAATTTATATAGGTAATTATAGTTATTAAACTTATCCAACTGGGAGACTGTTGCATTAGGTTTCTAAGCCCATAATTATAGTTAGTATATATACTTAAATTGATAGTAGCACAGTCCTTTTGGGTTCCCCTCAAAACTAGTGACTTAACATGATGTCTTTTAGAGAGAGAGAGAGAGAGAGAGATTTATTATTTGACTAATAAATTGAAATAAATAATTTGTTAATACATTATGGAAATAATATATTAATTAGAAATAGTAATATTTGGTTAATATGTAATCATAAATTAATTAGAATTAATATGGTGATTAAAGAATTAAGTAGAAGTGCAGGGACTAAAGTGTAATTGTTTAATAGTTGAGCAAGAGGCATTCTAAAACCATCCTATATGTATGGATGGATTCAAGGATCCTTCGGGTTTCTAGAATTGTCCATGTGGATAATTAGGAAACTGGATAATTACCCAGTTTAAGATAATGTTTTTCTATTTGGGCTTATCTTGGGTATCCTGACTGCACTATATATAGACCCTTAGGGTTATAATTTCCGGCCACTCATTCCTTTGAAGAGATAGCCGAAAATCCTAAGCCTCCCTCTCATCTCTCCATCTTCATCCTATTGCTAGCGTTGGGTGTGAACCACCATGGACACGACACTTACTGTGCTTGCTCTCAAGGCTTCAACAACACAAAGATCTTTGCTATTTGTCAATAGAAATCAAGGTATGTTTCTTCTACCCTAGTTAGTATTTTCGAAAATATGCTAGGTGTCTTAGGGTTTCTTATTTTTTTTAGGGTTGCATGCACACAAAGGGTTTAAGTTTAAAGTTTTGCATTAAACCCATCACTTTCCTCACCTGATGCTTGTTCTGACGATAGCCAATGCCTCCCACATCACAATCCTAATCTGGCTCACCTAAACATCCCCAAAATATGGCTCTCCACATGCAAAATGGCATGTAAAGATTCCTAAGATAAAATGTCTAGACCATTATGTAGAAAAACTGTAATCCCAGGCAAAGACTTAGATACACCCCACATAACATCTCATACATAAACATACAATCATGAATATAATTAATAAGAACATGAAGGAAAAGAGTGCAATACATACCTACAACATCAATGGATGGAAGTCGAATACCCTCGACCTGTGACTGCAATGCTCGAATCCTCACCACATGAACCTCCACCATGCCCTTGCATCCATCAGTAATCCTCAAAGTAGCCGGAATAGGTGCCCTCACCGCTCCTCTCATAAACTCTAGACAGTTGGCCTTCTTGTGTCCCACTTGTCTGCAGTTAAAACATAATGGGCTCATTCTGTGGGGACAATCTCTCCTTACATGACTAACCCTACCACATTTGTAGCAACCTATACCCCTCGATCGACAGACCCCATCGTGCTACTTCCCGCACGTGTTGCACTGACCCCGGCCCTACTGGCCCCTCAACAGTTGGTCTGAAGTCTTGGGTCTCTTCTCAGGTCCAAATCAATCTCCTGTTCTTGGTCTCCAGCAATCATATCATTCAGGGTTTTACACCTTGACATGGTCACAAAATCCCTGATGTCATCCATCAACATATCATGATACCTTACCTTCTTCATCTCCCTGTTTGTTGCATACTACGGAACCATCAAAGCCCTCTCCCAAAACTTGGCAGTGATCTCTACCACAGTCTCAGTAGTCTGGCGAAAGTCCTGGAACTCCTTCGCTAACTGTTGCACCTCAATAACTGGTGCAAACTCGATCCTAAACCGGGTCACAAACTCATCCCAAGTCATCGTCTCTAGGGCTTCGCCTCCCAAGGCGAAGTCTACCGCCTCCCACCAATCTTGAGCTCTTTTTTCAGAAGAAAAGAAGCAAATCTGACCTTCGACCCCTTACGGCAGAATCTTGTCTGAATAGTGTTTACCATATCCGCTAACCACCTCCTACTAGCAATAAGGTACTTCTCCCCAAAGAACTCGGGAGCTCCACAAGCATGGAACTCGCGGAAGAAAAACAATGTGAGACCCTACAATCGTTATAACCTCAGTGTGGAACGCACCCAAAAACTCATCCAAAATCCCCATAATCCCCTCATTGACAGTACCGAAGATCACAGGAGTATGCTCCAAAATATTGCGGGAGATCTCCGACGAGATAAACTCCCCCATCCGCTCATCAATCGGCTCGGCACCTACACCTGAGCCTGAACCGGAACATGAACCTCCTCCAGGTGTGCTCATCACCATTCTGAAAAGCAATATGCAAATGATTAGAATATTCTCAAGAATCCTCAACCCATAGACTTCCTAGCTTCTCCATGACTCTCCTTGATTCGGGTATGGTTCCTGTGCTTTCAGTAATACAGGCCAATTACTACCTTCCACACTTATCCATACTTTCCTCAAGAGTTATCTCAAATCCTCTATGTCACCTTCTCAAATAGGTACTCCAAGTACTCGCTAAACAACACATTCGGACCCACTAAAAACACTTCCTAGGATATCCTAGGTTCCCGACCTCACCCTGCCATCAGCTGCTGAAAAACTCCCACTAATGTCAGTTAACTACTTCATGAATACAGTCACATGCAACAAATCTCAGATAATCCTTCGAGTAAAAGACACAACCCTAGATAGGTTGGATTCAGACAAAAGTTGTGCAATAGGTTCAAATCCATCACTCTGAGATTATTTAACCTATGAAACATGTGACTTGTCATATTCACTTAGTAGTTAACCCACATCACTATAAGTCCCACAAAGCACAAAGCAAGCAACATTTGGGTATCGAAAAATCTGACCACCGTACCAACTAATCAATCCATTTTATCCAATTATCTGAAACCCATACTAGCCTGCAATTCTAAAAGCTCAAAAATTCAGGCATATAAAGCCATCTCTCCTACCATGAAATCCTGAGCAGATCCTTAGCCCTAATCTGTAATGAAATTCTCATAACATATAACATAACAAACATGTATGGGTATTATGGGAATCACTTACTTGAGCTCGGCTGATTGCACGTACCACACTCCTTTCTTATATTAGGAAATCCTTAATTAAATCTTTGATTCTATGAAAGAATCTACCAAACCCTCAGTTTGAGTTTACAAACACCTATGAGTATGCTTGAATGTCTCAAACCAAGGCTCTGATACGAACTTGTAATGTCCCAAAAATTGGAAGGGAAATTTTCATTTTTAATTCAACCGTAAACACCATTCAACATTTCCAATCATTCAAAAGTGTTACAAGGTAGAAACATTTATCAGAGAACGATTCCAAAATCATAAAGTTGCGGAAACTTGGGTGGATGCAGTGCAGTCATGTTGGGCCATTCCCTTTTGTACCGGGAGTACTTGAAACCATATATAATAAACTATAAGCACAAAGCTTAGTGAGTTCCCCAAAATATCACATATCATACATACAATAGAGAATTCTATGTGCCAACCATGGTCTTGCCATTATGCCACGAGCTGTATCATGGTCTTTCCTTACCAATTCGGGGGCCAAAACCCTGGGTCTTACAGACAAGTGCCAAGATCCACCTCCTGTTCTTCCCTGAAAGTATCACAAAGACAACTAGCATAATATTTATATATAACTATCTACCTATCTGCCAGGGTCTGATCCCTGGTCTTGCATACAATTTTCCAGGAGCCACCTCCAGGTCTTTCATACAAATGCCAAGGGCCACCTCGTGGTTTTCCTGTAATACATAAGCCAATGGGTCGACATTGATGGCTTCGACCCATAGTATAGTGAGGAGACTCACCTGAAACACAAAGCTGACCTTAGCTAAATGCTTTGCTGCCAACATACGGGTACTTGACACCTCCTACCAATCCACACAAGGTAAACCCTAAGTGTACCTTCTAAAAAAATAGAATCTTGTCCCAAAAGTCAAACAAAGTCAAAATTCAACGGTCAAAGTCAAAGTCTACAACCCAAAGTCAACTTTCCTATTCTCATGTCGTGACCAATCCTTGGTCATGTCGTGAGATCTCACTTAGTCCGATTCCAACTCATCTCGACTCACCCTGGTCAACTCAGTCAAGAAATATCAACGGAGCTGTCCTCACGTCGTGAGCAGTCTTTTCTCACATCGTGAGCTCCAAAAAGATGACCAGAAACAGGGTCATTCAACCCTCACGTCGTGAGACCCCATGTCTCACGTCGTGAGAACAAACTGAAGCAAAAAGTCCATCTTTAATGTCCTTAATCAATTAAGCCTTTCACTCCAACTTTCCAAAAGCCCTTATAACTTTATAATATACTAAAAAGTTGATGCTTTTAAGACATATATGTCTAATACATGTGTAGATCTCATTTGGTTCCAAATTGAACAAAAAGGCATCCAACTTTCATGTTAGGTTCCAAAACTCAAACATTCTCTAAATCTAAACTCCAAGACATCCCTAAGGCCCTCATAGTGCATAAAGTTGCCAACTTTATGGTTTTTATTCATTCAATCATCCCCACCCAAGAAGAAAAGTGTGACAAAACATAGATGTAGCCTTATATAACCATAAAGGTAGGAGCTTTATCACTTACAATGGTCCAGAAACAATGTAAGGTGATGTTCATGATGATTCTTTGCAAGCCACAACACAAGACCACCTTCTTCTTCTTCTTTCCTCCTTCTTCCAAACCAAGAAAAGCTCCGAAACCACCAAAGATCAAGGAAGAATGGGCACTAGGGTTTTTCTGAGGTGAAAGAGGGTTTGGGATGATAAGAAACCCTAAAATGGGGTTAGTGAAGCTTAAATACGAAGTAAACCCTAAAAGATCATGGGATTGGGCTGCAACTCGCCTCACGTCATGAGCTCCTATATCTCACGTTGTGAGCTTAGTCCTAGACAGAAATTTTCATGTATCCCATCTCACATTTTGAGCTCCTATGTCTCACGTCGTGAGGCTCCGTTTTCTCCAAAAAATTAACCTTTTGACTCCTTGAAACCCCAATTCGATTCATCCAGGAAAACGGGTGTTACAATACGGAAGATAACTCGTACAACTATGTTAAATATATTGCCGAGCCCTGGCAGCAGAACAAAAGGCTGACCCAATCCTGGTACCCTCTATATAAATAACTAGTTCTCCCCCACTTCGGGTTTGAACTACCACCCGCTGACCCTCGCATTCAATCATAACACCATGTCTGCTCAACCAGTCCATCATGACTATCACGTACAAATCCCTTATAGGGATAGGAATCAGGTCGATCGGGTAAGGCACCCCAAAAATCTTCAAGACACAAACCTGATAAACGCTCGATGTATAAACCCCATGTTCGTTGGCGATACAAACCCAAAACAGAAACTCCAACTCTCCAAGAGTCATATCAAAACACCTACTAAAAAAATGAGATACAAAGGACTGACTCGCACCCGAGTCAAAAAGCACAAGAGCAGGAAAGGAATTCACTAAGAAGGTAGCTAGAAGAATCATAAACTTAAGCATATTATAAAATAACTTACATAATAATAAATGGAAACATACCAGTAATGATCTCTGGCGCCGCCTTGGCCTCCTCTACAGTGAGCTGGAAAGAACGACCTCGAGCCTTCGGGGGATCTGCCCTACCCTGGTGCCTATCTGAGATCCTCAAAGTAGCTGGTGTTGGAGCCTGCGTCGGCCTCGCAGTGAGCAAGGGACAGTTGGTCTTAATATGGCCAACCTATTCACATTGTTAACAGATCTTGGTGCTCAATATTCGGGCCGACTGACGACAATCCTTGGCATAATGCCCTCCTTGTCACATTTGTGGCATCCAAATGATGATCCACAAGCACCATCATGAGCCTTTCCGCACTTGCCAAAAGTGCGGCCCCTCTATTCCCCAGATCTCAAATCAGTGGGCTTAAACCGCTTCACCATAGTTTGTGACTGAACAAGAGCCTGCCTCAGCTCCCTCTCATGGAGCTCTCTCTCAATCTCCCGCCTCCTCGCGGCCTCCTGAAGCTTAGCGAGAGTACCATAATGTTGGGTGGACACAAACTGGTGCATATCTCTCTTGAGCATGCTCAAGTACCGGGTCATCTGAGCCTGCTCAGAAGTAGCAAACTCTGGGCAGAAAAGAGCCCTCTGTGAAACATCTTGGTGATATCTGTCACCGACTCAGTCCCCCCGTATTAGATCCGGATACTCCTGAGCTAATCTCTCCCTCTCTACCATGGGGACGTATCTCACATAAACCATCTCCGAAAATTGCTCCCAAGTAATAGCAGCTCTCTGCTAATGAGTGTAAGAGCCAGTCACCAATCTCCACCAATCCTTCGCCGCTGACCGGAGAAGGTTTAGGGCTCACTTGACCTTCTGGTCAGCAGGGTAAGAACATGTGAAGAAATAACCCTCTATTTTAGACAACCACCTCATCACCAAAATTGGGTCCAAGACCCCATTAAAATCTGGGGCTTCGTATTGTCGAAGTCCTGATACTGGAAGGATCTCTCCCATCGAATCCCTTCCGCGAAAATAGCCACGGTAGCTACAACAACAACAGCCTCTGAAAGAGCAGCATATCAATCATCAAAGAGCTCAATCATAGCAATCTTGATAGACCCAAACATCTCCGGCATAGACCTCCGGACAACAGTAGCCACCTCAGCGGCGATGATCTCCCGAATCTGATCATCAGTCAATCCTTGCCTATCTTGGTCACCGGCTCCAGATGTTGATCCTCTCATCTCCACTACGCGTATGGGTCCTGTGCTTTCTGTAGTAAGAGCCCATACTACCTTTCACACACACCCATATTTATCTCAAATACCATCACCACCGCCCAAAATAGATACAAAAAATAGGATACGCATACATCCTATCCTCACTCCCTTGGGAGTGGCTAATCATGCCTCATCTGCCCAACTGCTCACACACCTACTTATCCATGAAACTTCCGAAAACCCTGCATCCACTCATGCATGCTAATCATACATGACACTAGATCCTATAGACAGTTGAATAATTGATTCTACCCTAAGCCAACAACCAAACAAGGTACATGAAATAAGGCTAAAACAAACATTCTCAGGCTATAAAATCTTAGTTATGTACAACTATGATTCATGTACTAAGAAACTACAGTAATGATGTCAATTTCATACAAGAAGCACTCCAGGCTATCATGCATCATAAGCCAGGAAATTCTATCATGTAATTCCTGAAGATCCCTATCCTACTACTGGAATGAAGTTCTACCATAAATATCATATGAAGTAATAGTGTGGTAACCTGGGGTATACTTTCTTGCTCCAGTTGGTCGTACATATCGCATCCTTCCTTGGTTACTTTTGAAAATAATTTTGAAAACCATTTTAAAACTTTTGCAGTTCCTTAGTTTGGGTCTAGATTCACATGAATGTTTACCCAATTTTTTCAAACCAAGGCTCTGATACGAACTTGTAACATCCCAAAAATCATAGGAATTTAAATTTTTCAAAAACAACCCATTAACCATAAAGTGTTTACAAAAACCATAATTTCAAAAGTATAATCATAATAAAAGTATCCCAAGATCCAATATCATAAGAACAGGAAGATGTGCATGATCACGCTTTCGCTTTCCCACGATCCTCTGAAGTATGTGAAACAATAAACTGAAACGGTAAGCCAAAGCTTAGTGAGTTCCCACAAAGTACCACCACACAACATAACAAACAACAACATGCATATATGAGTCTTTAGCCTGACTGGACCACCTCACAGGTCATATAGCCTATCTGGACCGCTCTCCGGGCCTTTAGCCTGACTGGGTCGTCTCTCAAGGCCTACATACAATCCACACCGCCCCGGGTATCTTGTTCTTCAACACAAAGCAGGACCGCCACAACCCATCCACAATATGTCGACATATACAACAGATAAACATAACACATATCCAACAAATATAGGTAATCTTACAAATCTACCAATCTATCATATAAAAACTATAACAACATCCTATATACAAGGATACATAACCTAGTGGGCTGACATTGGTGCCTTCGACCCATAAATACAGTGAGGAAAAAATCACCTCTGAGTCTGGAAAAATAGCTGAATAGGTCTCTGCTCTGAATTCTAGCTCTACTCGTCACCTATTCATAAAATAGTGACTAATTTCAATTCCAACTCAAAAAACCCAAAATACCCTTAGGTTAAACTTGGTCAAACCCTGGTCAAAGTCAAAAATCAATCCACACTTGAAAGTATCACAACCACTAGTCACGTCTTGACCCCTAATGGTCACATTGTGACCTAATAAGTCAAAACAGTCGAGGAATACCATCCTCAAGTCGTGACATCCAAGAGCTCACATCGTGAGGACGCTTTGGATAGAAGTGCAGAATGAAGCTCTTAATCCCTTTCTAGCCAAGTAACTATATCCTCCATAGTGTCTTTATTTACTTCAAAACATCATAAAAATCATGGCTTTTTGGACATGCATGTCCAATGAATGTCCCAACACTAACTAGGGTACAAATGGAGAAAATGACACCAAATCTCATGCAAGAGTCATAAAACTCAACCATATTCTAGATCTAGCATCTATACTACTCCAGGGACACTGGAGATCCATAAAGTTGGAAAATTTATGGATTCCAACCAATACATTGTCTTGAATATGATGGACTAAGCATAAAAACCTAGATCTAAGCTATATAGACTCATAAAGCAATGAACTTGAAAATCAAAAAATGTCTAGAAAGTGTGAAAATGCTTGATGGAGAGACTTAAATGCAGACATGATGGACTAGATGCTCTTCCTTTTCTTCTCGTTGACTACAATCACCATAAATAAGTTTAAAATCAAATATGGATGTCAGGGTTTCAAAGGGGAGTGCAAGGAGGTGATGGAGGCTGAGGGTGGGCTAACCCTAGCTCTCACTTCCTTTAAATATAGAAACCCCCCCCCCCCCAATTAGGGTTTCCTCTCAGTTTGATCTCACGTCGTGACCCATATGTGCTCACGTCGTGAGCCTAAAGATGATTCACGATTGCATTAATCTCCTCACGACGTGACATGCATGTCTCATGTCGTGAGTAGGGTTAAAAACATTAAATTTCAAACATGACAATTGCTCAGCTGGACTGAATGTTACATTATGGTTGTTGATGGAGCATGTGTGGTTAACTGGCACATCAATATGAGATCATAATTGACCTCGAGGATGTCAAGTAGGTTTGCATGGTTATTCACATCTTATTTGTGATCCTCGGCATCCCAATCACAAATCGAAGAGCATACAATGAGACTAACACGCCATTGATTTTTCAATGAATCATAAAATATTTAGGAGGTTCATTGTGATTGAAATTGGTAAGATGCTTTACCTACCTAATATAGATTTGAGGTGTAACTATGGAATCCCTCTTCATATTACAAATCATATGTATTGATCCAAGTCTTAATTTAAAAATTAGGTTAATAATTAAGGATTGATTCGACTTATTAAACCTTCTCCTTTTGGTTAGATGGAAATTTTCCCACATCATCACTCACTTTCTAATTCTAGCTTCTATTTGTTCTCTATCGGAAATTGCTTATTTGATATGGGATCTTCCTCAATTTTGATATTAGGAAATATGTACATAATGCGCATATATCTCAAATCAATAATGTGTCAAATTTAAATAAGTTGTGATTCCCATAAAATGTAGATTTGTCAAATAAAGTATCCTGCATTATCATGTCTATGTCCTCGATGTTTCAAATGATTTTTGTGATCATGTTGACATATGAAATGAGCTTGCAATTGAGTGAAATGTTTCACCAAAAGGCAAGGCAAAAGTGATTTGAAAAATCATAAAAATTTCCTAATTGCATACGAATTGAAGAAGAGATTTTTGTATGTAATCAATGAAAGCTACATAAACAAACTCAAAAAATCTTAATGTTACTCCTGACAAGAGTCTTACTATAGATCTTGTGCTTGGATCTTTCATTCGTTCTTGTCATAACTTTGACTTGATTTATCATATGAGTAGTATGGAGGAAAACATTGATGGGATTCTTAAACCTTCTCCAATATGAGAAAAGTGGAAAGGAATTAGATATTTTATCCTATTCTTGTTATCACTTTTGGATGTTGGTGGAATGGAGGAATGTAATTGGTATGTCCTCTATTCTACGCTACCATGATTCAAAAGAGGCAAGTTGCAATTATTGCAAAGACAAAGATCAAAGGAAAGGAAATTTCCCTAAGTACTTTGAAGAAAAGTAAAGTGTTTGACTCTACATCAAGTACTTAAATAATCGAATTCCAAATACATCTAATTCATGGAACCTTGATGCATGATGTGGTAATAACATTTAGATAGCATTGTAGGATCCATTGGAAAGAAGGAAGCTAAGCCTCGAAAGCTAAACCTGATCATCATCATGGACAAATCTCGCATGTCTTAATGATTAACGATTTCAAGCTTTTGTTTAGTAATGGAGTTTGGATAAATCTAGTCGCTTTTTATTACTCTTCGTAGATGTATAGAAACCAAATTTCATCATATGCGTTCTATAAACATGAATTTTAATTTTCATTTGATAATGGAAAGGTGAAAATTCTAGTTTATAAAGGTGATGGTTTTATGTCTAAAACATCTTCTTGTAATTGGAGTTCATGAAATTGTAGTTTGTGTTTCTAATAATAGAAGTGATGACTTTAACATTTCTTCCGCTAATACTTTAGATATGATCGCGCTTGTTGCATGAGCACCTTAACCACATAAGTAAGAATCGCATCACCATTCTCATGGTCATGTATGTTGGCAAGACGAATTGGTCACCATTCTCATGGTCATGTAATGGAAACAAAGGATTGTTGGATATTGTACACACTAATGTGTGTGGACCTTTTAGATACACCATAAGGGTCGACATATACTATTATGTCTTATTTATTGATAATTTCATTAAATGTGGATATGTTTATATGATTAAGCATACTTTTGACACTTTGAACAATTTCAAACAGTATTATAACAAAGTAGGAAATCAATTGGGCATGAAGATTAAGGATCTCTAATCTAAAAGGATAAGGGAATGTCTTAATATCGAGCTCTATGATCATCATAGAGATTGTGGAATGGTTTCCATAATAGGATTCTCCAAGGACGCCATAATGTAATGATGTTGCTGAGAGGAGAATTAAATGTTATATGGTTTGATCTATAATGAGTCGTGCCTCGCTACCAATTATGTTTTTGGGTATATACACTTCAAATAGCAGCTCATATTTTGAACCTTGTAACCAACTAAGTAGGTTTGAAAACACCTCATGAAATGTGGAGTTGGAATGTTCCCTCACATTTGGATCTGGTGTTGTGAGGAGTTTCGTTAAACGAGAAACCAATGACCAACTTGAATTGAGATTTGAGAAATGTTGCATTGTCGGGTATTCACTAAAGATTTTTGATATTTGTGCTTATAGCTCAAAAGGAATGTTCCTTGAGAGAAGGAACATATAGATATCAAGAAGTCAGTGGGAGTCATATCGAACTTGAAGAAGTTCGAGATATGACAAACAATGAACTTATAGTTGGAACTAGCTCTCAACTTAAGTTGAAATACTAGTTGAGTCAAATGCCATTACCATACCTCATAGGGAACATATAGTAGAGTTATAACACCTCCCAAGTTTTATGAGCTTCATCAAATTGTGCAAGGAGATACGTTGATTAGTGATAAAATAATGATCAGTTTGGATAAGCTAATAGCTACTAGGAAGAAATGGTGGGTCCTATGGCTACGATTAGAAGAGTCTAAGGATAGCAAAATTCAATCCATGAAGGATAACTAATCTTGAAATTGGATGATTCTAAACCTAGTCTTATGACAGTGGGTTGTAATTAGATCTTGAATGTGAAGACTAACATGGATAGGAATGTACACACATTCAAAGCTAGTATAGTAGAAATAGTTTTTGCTTAGACTCAATAAATTGATTATAAGGAAACATTTTCACCAGTAGCTGAGAAAGGTCTATTTGATTATTTGTTACCATTGTTGTCATCTTTGATATAAGTTATGGTAAAGTGGATGGTTAAATGACTTACCTCAATATGAGACCTTTGAAGGATGCATGATACGTTCTAAAAAGATTTAAACATAAAAAGTATCCAAACAATATTTGTAAGCTTGAGAAGTCTATTCGTAGATTTAAACAAGCATCACATAGCAAGGAATTTTTTCTTCCATGAGAGACTCGCAGACTATTGTCTTTCTAGAAGTCAAAATAAGCCTTGAGTACATGTCAAAGCTAGTAGGAGTGTCGTTGTCTTCATGGTATTGCATGTTGATGACTATAACAATCGTAGGAAACATTCTCCTTATGTTGTAATGTGCAAAAGCTCGGGAAATATTTTTCTATGATGGACTTGGGGAAAAGATATTGATACTTGGTCTTTAGATATAAAAGAATAGATTGAAATGCTTAATATGATTCAGTCAAAGCAGAATGTGTTGGAAAGTTTCAATATGAAAGTCCCAAAGGGATTGTTTGTATGTTTCATAGTAGGGAGTTGAGTGAATTTCAAAGGTCCTTCGTACTAGTCATAAAGATGATAAGATGATTCGAGTCCCATATGCTTTGGATATAGGATCGATCATGAAATCTATGACTTTTTCCTACTCTTATGTTTCAGATGTTTTGATCATCATGATATTGTGTGATAAATAGGCATGTCTAAATCGATAGATGACTATGAAGAAAATTTTGAGGTATTGAAACATACCAAGGAATGGTAGCTTGTAGACAATAGAGAACATGATTGAGAAGAGTTATAGTGACATGAAATTTAAAGATGACCTTGATTCATAATATAAATGGATATTTATTTTGAGTTGTAGCATGAAAGGTTTCATGTAGGAGATGGTAGTAGATTCGACAATGTAGATAAGACCACATTAGTGCAAGTGAAGTATCTAGTGACTGTACCTGGACTAGAAACATCTGTATCACCCCCAAACTCGAACGACGGAAACGTTCGAGGGCGGAGGACGTCATTTACAGTATCACAACAATTGCATAATAGTAATCAAAGTACAATAACCATGTATTAATAAAGTATAAGTTTTTACATATATGTTTAGGTCATTGTATACATGGCACCAAAAAGTTAAAAGACATGAGTCAATGAAGCTCCATCTTCTCAAAAATATGTGGATGTACCTGTGTACTGATTTCCTGAGAATACAAGTAGTTTTGAAAAGGTGTCAGTAATTAAGTTGGTGAGTTCATAAGCATGTTTGTAATTGAAATTTGTTTTCTGTTCTTTGAAACTATAAGTTTGTTTCCCCAGAAAATCCAATATTTTCTGTTGTGATATGTTGTAATCAAATGTGTAATTGTTATTGTACTCTGAAGTAGTATAATGTAGTTATCTTCCATGAAAAGTGTGTTTTCTCTATACTGGAATAGTGTTCTGTATTTGTACTTGTATGAAAACTGTATGTTTGTAAATGTCTAGTTTTACCAGCTATACTTGTAAGATATTATATTATAGTTTTATTATTAAATAAAACTATGTGAAGTTGTTTACTTATTTATACACTAATCATATTATTCAATACCAAATTGTGAGTTATTATAACCATGCTTGATGACCTAAGATGGCATGAACATGACGTTGTTCAGGCGTCACAATCGGTATGACATTTTTCACCACAGGCCTGCCGGCCTAGCTGTTGCAAGTAGCTTTGGTGCGGGATTGTTAGTCCTGTATAGATCTATACATAAGTGTCACACTCTCCCTCCAGGAGACTCTGGTTGTAATTTCAGGACTTGGTTGGTACTCAAATAAGTACTTGAAGTAAGTCTCACAAATGCTATATTGATGATTATGTATAGAATAATGAAAAGTTACTTTGAAATGAATAACTGTAAGTATATCTTATAAACTATATTTATTATAGTTCATATGTTTGTTTTCCATCATGTTTTCTGAGTATGTAAAATAGTGCATATGATTCTAATTGTATTCAGAGTTTTGAAATGTAATATGTAAGTTCTATAAACTATACCTATTATAGTTTATATGTTTGTGTTTTACTGAAATGAAAAACCTTTGTTTAACTTGTAAAATTTGTAATACGATTGTTCCGTGAAATTTAAACATTTATGTCCAAATGGTATAAAACGGTTTGCAAAATTTATAATTTTTTGTTTAACGAGTTTGAAATCATTTTATACTTATATAAATATAATATTTATATAAATGTGATTAAATTGACAGTCGAATAAATAATTCTACCCCAAGCCCACAACCAAACAAGGAACAGGAAATGGAGTCAAATTATCAATTCTAAGCCTGTTGAACCCTAATTATATAATTTATACATATATAAATATATCTTTTTAGTAACGGTAACAGTTAATAAAATATTGAAAACATTTAGGTATTAACACAAATTCTATTGTGTTACACTTGTATTCCCCCCTTAAAACAATGAAAAATTATGAAAATGTAGGGGTATGAACTCACATTTTGTGTGAGTTCTAGATTGTTTGTGTATTGGTTGTGTCGATCTTCGGGTTAGAACTCGTATTATAAACTGTATCCTAAATATTTACACACAATATTGTATTTAAATCATATATAATAATTTAAATACTAAGTGTAAAGTGTTAAACAACACTTAATTATTGTAAGAAAACTAACAATAAGCATTAGATTACTTTGTAGGTGTTCTTCGTGTTCCTCGTGTTCTTGATGTGTTCTTGGTGTTCTTGGTACAATTAAGGAGATAGGGTGTTTTCAGTTGGAGCTAAAGAGATTGGATGATGATTTCCTAAAGGTATGAAGAACAATTGAAGATTTCGAGTGATATTCTATGAAGATTGAAATGATTTTTTGTTGATACTTGAAAGAAATGTGGTGATTTTGCATATGTTCGTGAGAGATAAATGGGATAATTTTCGGTTGAAGAGTGTAAGAATGATGATATTTTCCAAAGGTATCATATACATATGAAGCAAAATGTGAGGCAGTTTAATGATTTCGTGCAAGGACAATTTCCGAGGAAAGTGTTTTCGGCCGAGAACTCTAATTCGGCTTCGCATGTTTTCGTTCGAAAAGAGGAAACCCACCAAGGAAGTTTTCTGCTAGGAAGGCTTTCAGTTTCGCACGTTTGCAGTCCGAGGTTCTTGGTCGTAAACGGTTTGCGGTGCGAGGACATTTTCGGGCCGAAAACGAGGTTTGCGGTGGGGCTAAGTGCGAGGGTTTTCGGTGTATGCGAGAATCCTTAGTTTTTGGGTGGTTTAACTTCTAAATTCTACAACATCTTTACTAAAAGGTTTATACATACCAACATTATTAATTTAACTTTATTAAATTAACAAAACAACAATTTGACTTTTATTTGATATGTTTGACTGTTGGTGACCTTGGTTGACTTTTTGTTGACTTTTATAGATTTGAAAATAACGGGTTGTTACATTATCCCCCAGTAGAGGGAATTTTGTCCCGAAATTGTTTCTAAAGTGGTACTCATGAACTAGGGAAAATAAGTGGATATTTTTGTTTCATCTGATCTTCCTGTTCCCAAGTGAATTCAGGTCTCTGCTTGGCATTCCAACAAACCTTCACTATTGGTATACGACTTTGTTTTGTTTTTTTGACTTCCCTATCCATGATTTCCGCTGGTTCTTCTAAGAAGTGTAGACTCTCGTTTAACTCGATTTCGTCAAGTGGGATTACAAGAGTCTTGTCAGACAGACACTTCTTGAGATTAGAGACGTGAAAAGTGGGATGAATGTTACTGAGTGCATGCTGTAGTTTGAGTTTGTAAGCAACCAGACCAATTCTAGCAAGAATCTCAAATGGTCCGATGTACCGTGGATTTAGTTTTCCACGTTTTCTGAAACGTATCATTCTTTTCCAAGGCGAGACCTTTAACAGGACACGGTCACCAACCTGGAATTCCAAGGGTTTTTGTCGTTTGTCTGCATAACTCTTCTGCCTGTCTCTAGAAGCTTTTAATCGTTCCCGGATATGGACAATCTTTTCTATGGTTTCTCGAATGATCTCAGGACCGGTCAGATTACATCAGGTATTTGGTTCTTGGCTAGTTGCGTATCACCCACTTCAGCCCAGCACAGAGGGAATCTGCACTTACGGCCATAGAGAGCTTCAAATGGCGCAACCTTGATGCTAGTGTGATAGCTACTATTGTAAAAGAATTCGACGAGTGGTAAATGGGTATCCCAAGCTTTACTAAAATCTATCACGCAGGCCCTTAACATGTCTTCCAGCGTTTGTATGGTTATTTCGCTTTGCCCATCAGTCTGAGGATGGTACGTTGTACTCATGTCAAGATTAGTTCCCAAGGACTTTTGCAGTGATTGCGAAAACCACGAGGTAAATCTACTATCCCGGTCAGAGATAATAGACATTGGCACATCATGCAATCATACTATTTCTTTAATGTACGTCCTTGTTAACTTCTCCATTTTATCAGTTTCTTCTATTGGTAGGAAGTGTGTGGATTTGGTTAATCTGTCGACAATCACCCAAATGGTGCCATGACCACCCGTTGTCCTGGGTAACTTGGTTATGAAATCCATTGTAATCCGCTCTCACTTCCACTCAGGGATTTCTGGCTGTTGAAGTAAACCTGAGGGCTTTTGATATTCGACCTTGACCTTGGCACAAGTTAGGCACTGGCCCACATAGGTAGAAATTTTAGCTTTCATGTTCGGCCACCAATAAAGTTTCTTAAGGTCCATATACATCTTGTCTGAACCCGGATGAATGGAGTATCAAGTTTTATGGGCTTCATTCATGACAACATCTCTGTAACCACAATCTTCAGTGTCCAGATCCGATTCATGAGATAACGAACTCCGTCATCCTTGATTTCCAAGTTTTTTTTCCATTCCTCTTAAAGCTACACCCGTCACGTTCTTAGGTTTCAAGGCTTCCAGCTGAGCCTCCTTAATCTGTGTGGATAGGTGCGAATGGATAGTCATAGTTACAGACTTTACTCGGTGGCCCGAGTACTCTTTACGACTAAGGGCATCTCCTACTACATTGGCCTTACCTGGATGATAGCAAATGTCGCATTCGTTAT
The DNA here is from genome assembly GCF_052849685.1 of Lactuca virosa. Taxonomy (NCBI): domain Eukaryota; kingdom Viridiplantae; phylum Streptophyta; class Magnoliopsida; order Asterales; family Asteraceae; genus Lactuca; species Lactuca virosa. Next base: position 329,345,480 of record NC_136428.1, on the reverse strand, counting down.
TGTGACAACCTGAAATTTCTATTCTGTACAACCATTCACTCTAATAGAAGTCAGAACTGTTTTTGCTAACTTTCACGCTTTTAGGAATCAGTTTGAGTGTTTTAAAGTTAGTACTTCAAGAGATAACTGGAGAGAGGATGCCCTAGGGTTTATTGTGCAATAATAAAGTCCCAAAACTCCAAGAGTTTGGATTTTACGACCTAAACAAAGGTGTTTACGGCCGTAAACCCTAAAGGGGGGTATAAATATGACACTTAGTCATTATTTACCACTTTTTCACATTTTCAAGATCCAAACTCAAATCCTCTCAAGTATCATCCGACTTTTCTTCTTGATCTTCAACTTTGTAAGTGTTTCTAGCCCTAAAAAGTTGATATCTTACCTAATCTAGTGATCTTACATGATTCCATCCGTGAAATCATTCCAAAAGTGTAGATCTTCAAGTTTCACCAAGAACACACACTAGTGTTCTTGGACTTTTAGCACCTTTTCAAGCTTCTACCTAGTAAGTACTCCTACCCTAGTGTATTATAAGACTTGTTACACTTCTAAGCATCAAGAAAACACCAAGGAAACACAAGATCAAAGATGTTTACGGTCCAAGATGTTCTTGGACCGTAAACCCTAACAAAGGGGCCAAAGTGTGCCCTAGTCCCTTACCAAGCCTTGGAAACTAGTCTAGACCCCTTCCTTGATGTGCTAGGAACTCAAAACAACAAAAAGACCATAAACCATTTGGGTTTACGGCCGTAAACCCAAAGAGAAATGGTCCAAGGACCGTAAACTCCACAACGGAGTGAAATGGTGCCCTAATCTCTTCCAAAGGCTTAGACTTGAAGTAGGAATGCTTCTTAGGACTTGTAAAGCTTCAAAACTCAACATGGTAAAAGTACCATGAGTTTACGGCCATAAACTCATGGGTTTACGACCGTAAACTCAATGAGTTATGGTCACAGAACCGTAAACTCCAAGGGGGTTTACCCTTGAACCCTAAACTCAATAGCAATGTCCTACCACCCTTAGATGCAATCCTTAGTACTTATAACACTCGAATCAAGGTGTTTCCTAGTCCCGGAAGGTGTTTCCCTTCATATAGTTGTTATAAACACTATATTCATGTCAATATGTGTCCTTATATGTCATTTAGGACTTATTGTGTCTCGGGACTTCATTCGTGGAGCTTCTCATCATTACCTGCATACCCGTTTGAATCACCCACATCAGGTGAGTTCATACCCTGAAATGAATCTTTTATACTGTTTTAACTGTTTAAGGGGGGGGGGGAATACAAGTTGAACACAATGATAATTGTGTAAATGTTTGTTATAAATATCTTTCAAAATGTTACTTATGTTATTTATAAGTTTTCAAAACATTTCAAAAACTCTTGTAAAGTTATGTTACTTTTTAGTTATACAAAACTCTGTTTTTAAAGTACAAGCATAACTTGGTAGATAAACGAGTCTTTTCAGTAACAGTCCAAGTAGAACATTAGTAAACTATAATAGGTATAGTTTAGGAGAATGTTATTCATTATTTCTAGTACAATGAAGCACACAAAGAGCCAGTTCTTACATGAATCAAACAATACCATACAGAACATAAAGTGAAGAGAATCAAACAATACCATACATAGAGAACGTATAAGATCCAGTACAAAACAAACAAGTTAGGTTGCTATAGCATGAGAACACACATACAGGATCTAATTATACCAATGAATCACTAACTCATTGTTTTAAACAGAAGGTGATAGTTATATTGGGTATACATGATCATATACTTTAATGTGAATTACATGGCTTGCAAGAATTTGCAGAGGTCGTGTTTAGTTTCCCTTAATCTCCTGACAGGGAGAGCGTATAGTAAGGGTTCTAGCCTTCACATTATAACCGTAATAAAACAAATATGTTTTTAGGTTATTAGTACATCCGCATGTCATTATAAACGACAACTGTGTACTTACACTTCCCTTTCTTTCATAAAGTGACGGTACCACTTGAAAGTCCAATTCAAACTATTTTCGAGTAAAGATAGTTATAAACTAGGGAAAATATACATTCTTACAAACGACAAACGGAACAGTCGAGTCTAGCACATAACAAAAGATGCCTTGATAGAAGGATACGATTAAAAGATAGGACCATAATGCTAGCCTTATGATTCCTTAATGTATACACCACAGGATATATATGTATATATATATATATATATATATATATATATATATATATATATATATATATATATATACTAATAGGGCCCGATAGGTAATAGGATGTGTGCTCTCCGCTTCATTTCCTGTTCCTTGTTTGGTTGTGGGCTTGGAACGAATTCACCCAATCTATTTTCTATCCGATTCTATATATATGTATGCTTAGTATACATTAAGTCATCATAAGGGTACCAGGTATGGGTCAGGTTATAGGACACAGAATCAAAGCACAGTCTTTCTAGTACAAAACATACTTTCAGTACTTTTGGTATACAAAACTAGAAACTTCCTAGTAAAGGGTTTAATCCATTTCATTAAACCATTACAATTTAAAAGACCTTAGGTGAGTAACTCTATAACACCTTAGTTTATTCATCATGTTTATATATAAAACTAATACCCAGTAGGCAGTTGGATGCGTGCTTTCCGCCTTACTTCCTGTTCCTTGTTTGGTTGTGGGCTTAGGGCAGATTCGCTCAATTAACTTTCTATCCGATATTAGATTATATATAGCATTATAAACTAAGCTATTATAAAAGTAGTCACTGTGGTCACTATTTTACTATAAGAAATAAGGGTTTTCTTAATGAACTTCTTCATTAGATATAAAGGAAACATTACAATTAACTCCATGAGTAACAAGTGATTACGCCAGGGTTATATATGACGATGATCTAACAACCAATGGAATGTGTGCTATTCGCCTTAATTTATGTTCCTCGTTTGGTTGTGAGCTTGAGGCAGATGCGCACAATCGATTGTTTGTTTACTCTGAGTCTTATATAACTTGTACCCACTTAGTACCCATAGAATGGGTTGTAGTGTCATTTTACTTAAACTTCCATCAAAGTAGGAAATATATTATTTTCTAGAGGAACAGGCGAACTTTTCAAAACAGAACTTACAACTTACAGCATTTTTACATATACATTTTCAATAACACCTTACAACTTACTCACATCACTAAAATCTTATGAACTCACCAGCTTATTTGCCGATCAACTCTTTCAAATAACTTGTATTCTCAGGAGACTATTAGACAGGTGCTCGTGCTGGGAATTCAGAAGATGGAGCATTATAGCTTCAAGTCTTGTTTTGTTATTTGTTTATGAATTCTATGTTTTGTGAACACACACATTGTAAACACTTTCTTTCGAAATGAAATGGTTGTTCTTTACTTGCTTACCATATACATATCTCGTGATACTAAACATGACGTCCTCCACCCCCGAACGATTCCGTTGTTCCGGTTTTAGGGTGTGACAGATTGGTATCAGAGCATTGTTTATAGTGAACTAAGTATATCAGCCAATAAAAGATATACAACTATAAATACAATGGGGCTTAAGTGCTCTGGATAATGATATATTTTTAGAATATAACTATATGTTATAAAAATATACCTACTTGCTTATACATGTACATAATAGAACTAGTGTCACGAGGAGAACAGAACTAAAGTATTTAAGGGTTGGGGACTGTCGTCACCCTGAGCAGTTATGTAATCATAGCTAGGATCAATATAGCCTGATCAACTATATTCATTCGAGATTTGACCGACATGTGTTTGGGAATGATGTGGTGTTGCAACAGTGTTAAAACTTACCTGAACACCAGTCAAGAGAACACCAGAACAAGTACATTCAGAGTTAGAATACTATAGGAGCATTTTAGTCCATATAAATAACTTATGTAAGAACTTAAAAGACTCTTACGGATAGGTCTATAATCTTGCAAGGTATATTCCTAAAAGTTTTATATATAATCAAGATCTTATAGACTTAAAATTTGTAGTCTATGCTTTGCTATCCATTCCTCTTAAGGGTGTAGCTTTGGAGTAGGATCACTTATTCGAAGGTCTATTTAATCTTCAATTATATACAAACTTGTGTACCTTGTACAATTATAGGAAGACTCCATAAGGATCACCCCATAAAAGTTACCTTAAAGCTCATAGATTCTTTAGTCACTTTCATTCTCGCACGACAAGCCCAGATAGATGTAACCACTTCCTCATAGTAGACAACAGAAGAGTCCAGGAGGAACAAGAACAAGTACATGAGAAGTTTTCGAAGAGGGATCAACCGAAGTAACCAAAAACGTCTTACACGTCACGCTAATAAATAAAAATTTTGTTAATTTAATGAGCAAGTGGAAACACTGCTCACATTATTTGTTAAGATTATTTTCTTACATGCAGCTGGTAACATTTATTCAGGAAACAGATATTCATTCGAGGATAGTTATTTCAAATTCATAGAGTTTATTAGGTATAGACTCTTTTATGTATTGTTTCTAGAACCCTGTGGAAGTCAGGACCCGATACATCCAGAACTAGGATGACCTTGTCTTTTCAGCTTTTGGCTTGTGTCCATTGCTTTATACTTATTCTGTCTCATCTTTGTGTTCTTTTAGCAAAAATGCCTCCTCGCAGATCTATCAGATGCACTACCCCGATAACTCCAATACCGCCTCCTTCGCAAATCGATATGGCAGCTGTAAACGCTGCAGTGGCTGCGGCTGTGGCAACAGCCATGGCTCAATATCACCCCATCAGTACCAGCGGAGGTGAAACGCCTACAGATTCTACTCGAGGTGAGATCCTCGTGCGCTCGAGAGAGTTCTCCTACAAGGACTTCACCAATTGCCAGCCATTGTCCTTTAATGGGACTGAAGGAGTTATTTCCCTTACGCAATGGTTCGAGAAAACAGAGTCGATCTTCGAAATCTGTTTATACCCAGAAGGAAGCAAAGTGAAGTTTGCTGCCTGCACCTTCTCTGGCAAGGCCCTAACATGGTGGAACAGCCATGTTAAGTCACTGACCCTATCAGTGGCTAATTCAATAGGCTGGGAAAACCTAAAAGAGTTAATGCGGGAGGAATACTGCCCGTTAGGCGAAATTCAAAAACTGGAACAAGAGTTGTGGGATCTCACTATGGTCGGCTCAGACATAGTGACCTACACTGACCGATTCAGTGAACTAACAGCTCTATGCCCCGGGATGATTACCTCGGAGAGCAAGAAGATAGAAAGATACATTTGGGGTCTGACTGCTCCGACCCAAGGAAATGTGTTGTCTTCTAACCCAACCACGTTCGATAGTGCTAAACGCTGGCACAACGACTCATCGACCATGGAGTTCGCCATGGTGTAAAAGTCCTTATTCCCGAGCCATCGAGGGACGAGGACTATAATCATAAGTCGGGGAACAAGAGGAAGAAGAAGCGAACAACACAAGACACCCCGCAAGAGCAACGAGCGAGTACTATGTACGTCGCTACGACGCCTATTGCTTCAGCACCTGCCAATCGATATGCTGGAAACCTTCCGAAGTGTGGAAGGTGCAAGTTTCACCACACCGGAGTATGCCGGGAAATGCAGTGTCTGAACTGCCACAGGAAGGGACACACAGTCCGTTTCTGCAGGGCACCGGCTCAACCGATCTCCCAAGTCCTCGAAGCTGAAGAAAACCAAGCCTGCTATGGCTGTGGTGAGACTGGACATTTTCAGAGGGACTGCCCGATACAAAGAAACTCAGGCGCGGATGGACGCATTCTGATGATCACCGCAGGAGAATCTACCCCGGAGTCGTCGACGAGTAGTGGTACGTTTTCGAAATAGTAAATACTTTTAAAATTTATTTATATTCATATAAGATTAAAATTTTGAGGGATAACACTTAAAAGTAACTATAACAACTCACATGTTGAAATAGGTCACAGTATTCAAGAGAACTAAAAGATCCCTTAGAGAAGCTATTATGGCTTACCATATACATCAGGGTTGTGCGCAACTAAGATGTTGCAGACTAAGAGTGAGTGACTCCGCTTAGATCCCCATCCCTTAATTGGTTGGGGGATTTGAGGCAGAGTTACTCAGTCGACCGTGTGGTTCATCTTAAATATTCATAACTTGTATATGGCAGGCGATGGTAGTGGTACCAACGAGGATTATGATATCAAGTATCCCCACCAGTTAGTAGAGCGCTTTTGTTCATATGTATGCGCACATAGCGGTACGATACGTAGGAGTGTTAACTTCAAAGAGAAAACAGGAAACACAGGAACAGTTACAAAGAGTACATTGTCTGACATACTAGGAGTACAGTATCGATCATATAAGGGATACATCGTCGTACAGCAGACGTTTCTTTCATTTGACCAAAAATTAGTTCGGTAAAGAGTCTGTTGCTTTCAGTCGTCATGAGTTGGCGTGGTCCTCACCATACTAAGTTCATATGTTTCTATCGCCTCGATCGGCAAGTTCTCGAAACTTTTGTCATTCGTATCGAAGGTCCGACCTAAACCTAAATTTTATCTTTCGTATTCTAAACCCCCGAAGTACTCGTGCGAAGAGTACTTTGCCCTCCGAAGCCTTATCGTCAGACGTCCGCAGACCGTCACGAAATACCACCCGTCCAGCAGACCAAGTTCGAGCACAAAGGCTAAGGACGAATACAATCCACCTATTACTATTCAGTGTATACGCGAGGGTGGTATATGATTATGATTACGCAGATTTAGTATGTGTGTTTCCGCCCTATCTCATGTTCCTTGTTTGGTTGTGGACCTGGAGCAGAGTCACACATCCGACCGTCTTACTAACCCTAATTATATGCGACTTGTATACACGAGGTAATGATAGATGGACCAAGTACGAATCCTATCATGAACAGAAGGGCAAAGTTGCCAAGTCTACGAGTGGGTATTCTGCCAATTAGAAGAGCGCAACCCCTGTAGTAATGCTAAGAAAGCTAATTTCGGGACGAAATTCCTTCTAATGGGGGGATGATGTGACAACCAGAAATTTCTATTCTGTACAACCATTCACTCCAATAGAAGTCAGAACTATTTTTGCTAACTTTCAAGCTTTTAGGAATCAGTTTGAGTGTTTTAAAGTTAGTACTTCAAGAGATAACTGGAGAGAGGATGCCCTAGGGTTTATTGTGCAACAATAAAGTCCCAAAACTCCAAGAGTTTGGAGTTTACGGCCTAAACAAAGGTCTTTACGGCCGTAAACCCTAAAGGGGGTATAAATATGACACTTAGTCATTATTTACCACTTTTTCACATTTTCAAGATCCAAACTCAAATCCTCTCAAGTATCATCCGACTTTTCTTCTTGATCTTCAACTTTGTAAGTGTTTCTAGCCCTAAAAAGTTGATATCTTACCTAATCTAGTGATCTTACATGATTCAATCCGTGAAATCATTCCAAAAGTGTAGATCTTCAAGTTTCACCAAGAGCACCAAGAACACACACTAGTGTTCTTGGACTTTTAGCACCTTTTCAAGCTTCTACCTAGTAAGTACTCCTACCCCAGTGTATTATAAGACTTATTACACTTCTAATCATCAAGAAAACACCAAGGAAACACAAGATCAAAGATGTTTACGGTCCAAGATGTTCTTGGACCGTAAACCCTAACAAAGGGGCCAAAGTGTGCCCTAGTCCCTTACCAAGCCTTGGAAACTAGTCTAGACCCCTTCCTTGATGTGCTAGGAACTCAAAACAACAAAAAGACCATAAACCATTTGGGTTTACGGCCGTAAACCCAAAGAGAAATGGTCCAAGGACCGTAAACTCCACAACGGAGTGAAATGGTGCCCTAATCTCTTCCAAAGGCTTAGACTTGAAGTAGGAATGCTTCTTAGGACTTGTAAAGCTTCAAAACTCAACATGGTAAAAGTACCATGAGTTTACGGCCGTAAACTCATGGGTTTACGACCGTAAACTCAATGAGTTATGGTCACAGAACCGTAAACTCCAAGGGGGTTTACCCTTGAACCCTAAACTCAATAGCAATGTCCTACCACCCTTAGATGCAATCCTTAGTACTAATAACACTCGAATCAAGGTGTTTCCTAGTCCCGGAACGTGTTTCCCTTCATATAGTTGTTATAAACACTATATTCATGTCAATATGCGTCCTTATATGTCATTTAGGACTTATTGTGTCTCAGGACTTCATTCGTGGAGCTTCTCATCCTTACCCGCATACCCGTTTGAATCACCCACATCAGGTGAGTTCATACCCTGAAATGAATCTTTTATACTGTTTTAACTGTTTAAGGGGGGGGGGGGGGGAATACAAGTCGAACACAATGATAATTGTATAAATGTTTGTTATAAACATCTTTCAAAATGTTACTTATGTTATTTATAAGTTTTCAAAACATTTCAAAAACTCTTGTAAAGTTATGTTACTTTTTAGTTATACAAAACTCTGTTTTTAAAGTACAAGCATAACTTGGTAGATAAATGAGTCTTTTCAGTAACAGTCCAAGTAGAACATTAGTAAACTATAATAGGTATAGTTTAGGAGAATGTTATTCATTATTTCTAGTACAATGAAGCACACAAAGAGCCAGTTCTTACATGAATCAAACAATACCATACAGAACATAAAGTGAAGAGAATCAAACAATACCATACATAGAGAACGTATAAGATCCAGTACAAAACAAACAAGTTAGGTTGCTATAGCATGAGAACACACATACAGGATCTAATTATACCAATGAATCACTAACTCATTGTTTTAAACAGAAGGTGATAGTTATATTGGGTATACATGATCATATACTTTAATGTGAATTACATGGCTTGCAAGAATTTGCAGAGGTCGTGTTTAGTTTCCCTTAATCTCCTGACAGGGAGAGCGTATAGTAAGGGTTCTAGCCTTCACATTATAACCGTAATAAAACAAATATGTTTTTAGGTTATTAGTACATCCGCATGTCATTATAAACGACAACTGTGTACTTACACTTCCCTTTCTTTCATAAAGTGACGGTACCACTTGAAAGTCCAATTCAAACTATTTTCGAGTAAAGATAGTTATAAACTAGGGAAAATATACATTCTTACAAACGACAAACGGAACAGTCGAGTCTAGCACATAACAGAAGATGCCTTGGTAGAAGGTTACGATTAAAAGATAGGACCATAATGCTAGCCTTATGATTCCTTAATGTATACACCACAGGATATATATATATATATATACTAATAGGGCCCGATAGGTAATAGGATGTGTGCTCTTCGCTTCATTTCCTGTTCCTTGTTTGGTTGTGGGCTTGGAACGAATTCACCCAATCTATTTTCTATCCGATTCTATATATATGTATGCTTAGTATACATTAAGTCATCATAAGGGTACCATGTATGGGTCAGGTTATAGGACACAGAATCAAAGAACAGTCTTTCTAGTACAAAACATACTTTCAGTACTTTTGGTATACAAAACTAGAAACTTCCCAGTAAAGGGTTTAATCCATTTCATTAAACCAGTACAATTTAAAAGACCTTAGGTGAGTAACTCTATAACACCTTAGTTTATACATCATGTTTATATATATAACTAATACCCAGTAGGTAGTTGGATGCGTGCTTTCCGCCTTACTTCCTGTTCCTTGTTTGGTTGTGGGCTTAGGGCAGATTCGCTTAATTAACTTTCTATCTGATATTAGATTATATATAGCAGTATAAACTAAGCTATTATAAAGGTAGTCACTGTGGCCACTATTTTACTATAAGAAATAAGGGTTTTCTTAAAGAACTTCTTCATTAGATATAAAGGAAACATTACAATTAACTCCATGAGTAACAAGTGATTACGCCAGGGTTATATATGACGATGATCTAACAACCAATGGAATGTGTGCTATCCGCCTTAATTTCTGTTCCTCGTTTGGTTGTGAGCTTGAGGCAGATGCGCACAATCGATTGTTTGTTTACTCTGAGTCTTATATAACTTGTACCCACTTAGTACCCATAGAATGGGTTGTAGTGTCATTTTACTTAAACTTCCATCAAAGTAGGAAATATATGATTTTCTACAGGAACATGCGAACTTTTCAAAACAGAACTAACAACTTACACCATTTTTACATATACATTTTCAACAACACCTTACAACTTACTCACATCACAAAAATCTTATGAACTCACCAGCTTAATTGCTGATCAACTCTTTCAAATAACTTGTATTCTCAGGAGACTATTAGACAGATGCTCGTCCTGGGAATTCAGAAAATGGAGCATCATAGCTTCAAGTATTGTTTTGTTATTTGTTTATGAATTCTATGTTTTGTGAACACACACATTGTAAACACTTTCTTTCGAAATGAAATGGTTGTTCTTTACTTGCTTACCATATACATATCTCGTGATACTAAACATGACGTCCTCCACCCCCGAACGATTCCGCCGTTCCGGTTTTGGGGTGTGACAGTAATCATTGAGTAGTTCCACCCATCGTCGTTGTCTCATGTTAAGTTCCTTCTGATTGAATATGTGTTTGAGGATTTTGTGATCAGTAAAGACTGTGCAATTCATACCATACAAGTAATGCCTCCAGATCTTTAGAGAAAAAACCACTGCTCGCAGTTCGAGGTCATGTGTGGTATAGTTGACTTCATGGTTCTTAAGCTGTCTCGAGGCGTATGATATAACCTTTCCTCGCTGCATAAGAACGCAGCCTAGCCCTTGGTTGAACGCATCGCAGTAAACTACAAAATCTTCCGTCTCTTCTGGGAGGGACAAGATTTGTGCATTGCAGAGGGCTTGCTTTAGTTTCTGGAAAGCAGTTTCTTGCTTCTCTTCCTAATTGAAAGTTACACCCTTCTGAGTCAGGGTGGTGAGTGGCTTCGCGATCTTTGAGAAGTTTTGGATGAACCTCCTGTAGTAGCCAGCGAGACCTAGAAACTGACGAATCTATGTTGGCCTTCTTGGGGTCGCCCATTTTTCGATAGCCTTGATCTTGGAGGTATCAACATGTATTCCTTCCTTCATGACTACATGACCTAGGAATTCCACCTTACGAATCCAGAATTAACACTTCAAGGAATTCGCATACAATTTCTCTGCCCTTAAGGTTTCCAAGACTTGTCGTAAATGTTGGTTGTGTTCTTCCTTACTTCCGGAATAGACTAGTGTATCGTCAATGAAAACTATAACGAACTTGTCAAAGTAAAGTCGACACATACGATTCATCAAGTCCATGAATAATGCAGGTGCATTCGTTAGACCAAAGGGCAACACTACAAATTCATATTGACTGTAGTGAGTTCTAAAAGCGGTCTTTAGAATATCAGCCTCCTGGACTCGTAACTGTTGGTATCCTGATCTCAGGTCAATCTTGGAGAAGAAACTTGCTCCTTGAAGTTGATTTAAGAGGTCGTCTATCCGTGGTAAAGGGTATCGGTTCTTAACGGTAAGCTTGTTTAGTTCGCGATAGTCTATGCACATTCGGAACGATCCATCCTTCTTTTTCAAGAACATGATCGGTGCTTCCCAAGGTGAGAAGCTTGGTCTAATGAAGCCTTTGCTGAGAAGTTCGTTTAACTGGCTGGATAGTTCTTGCATTTCTGATGGTGCGAGAAGATACGGGGATTTAGCTACGGGGGTAGCTCCGGGAATCAAGTCGATTTAGAATTCGCCTTGGCGTTCAGGAGGAACTCCTGACAGATCTTCAGGAAATACATCAGGGAAATTGTAGACTTCAGGAATATCCTTGATGTTTTTCACTTCTTGTGTCTTATCTACCACGTGAGCTAAGAAGGCGCAGTAATCTTTGCGAAGATACTTCTAGGCCTTGACGCAAGAAATGATATGAAGATTGGCACCGGATTTATCGCCATAGATAACAAGAATTTCGTTACTTGGCAGATTCAGACGAATGGCTCTCTCAAAACGTAGGATATCAACATGATGAAGACTTAACCAATCCATGCCGATTATAATCTCAAAGCTTTTAATTTAGACTGGCATCAGGTCAATTTGAAATGAATGGTTGTTTAGAGTAAGTGTGCATCCTATATATATATATATATATATATATATATATATATATATATATATATATCATTTGTGCTCTCGGTCTTTCCATTTTCCATATCTACTGTGAATGTGTCTTTTAATGTTTGAGGATTTTGTTCTAGTAGATGTTTGAATTTATGGCTCACGAAGCTTTTCTCCGCACCACTATCGAAAAGAATGTGTGCGTAAGAATTGTTGAGAAGAAACGTACCGCTAACCACGTTAGGATCTGCCATCGCTTCTTCATGGCCAATTGCCAGAATTCTCCATACACCACCAGCACTCTTTAACTTTGGGCAGTTTCTCTTGAAGTGCCTAGTTTCGCCAAACACATAACAAGCTTGACTGCCTCCTGCGCCAGGGACTTGTCAGATGGGTTGAGCTGGCATTTTAAAAAAACGGGTGGTGTGCCCCTTCTTGTTACAGTTTCTGTAGTGCATTTTCCTACAAACTCCCGTGTGATGGAAGTTGCACTTACTGTACTTTGGAAAAGTTCCAGCATATAGATTCGGGGTTGCTAGATTAGTGGAAACAGTGGTAGGAGTAGAAGTAAGAACAGCAGTAGGAATAATAGCAGTGTGTACTGCCACAGTTTGCCACTTTTTAGAAGGTTCTTGCGATGATTGTGCCATTCTTTTATTCCAGAACATATTTTTTGCTGCCTCCTTCTTTGGGTTTTTCAGGAATAGCTGGCATGGAGCCTTGACGAACTCCATGATCTACAAGTGTCTGTGTCAGACGCATAGCGCTATCAAATGTAAGCGGGTTGAAGGAATAATGTTTCCTTGAGTCGGGGGAGTTAACCCGCAGATGTATATTTCTACTTTCTTACTCTCTGGGGTGACCATCCTGGGACACAGTAAAGCCAGCTCACTAAATCTGGCAGTATAAGCAGCAATATCGGAGTCCTTCATCGTCAGACTCCAGAGTTCCTGCTCTAACTTTTGTATTTCACCGCGAGGGTAATATTCTGCCATCATCAGAACCTTTAAATCTTCCCAGCTAATGGCATTGGCGTCTGGGAGGGATAACGACTTGATATAGCCTGTCACACCCCCGGCCGAGGCGGCGGAACACGCCGGGCTGTGCGACTAAGTTCATGGATCACAGGCAAATTGAATATATAGCACAAGTACAACAATAAACAAAATAGCATTCATGTTCCATCTTGATATTTGAATACAATGTTTTTTACAAATAATAATAATAATAATACATGAATTGCCTCAACAAATAGGCATTTAATACAACAGTAAGTAAACTAGGTCACCTGTAATCCAATCTGTCTTGAATGCTTGTTTAGTGTTTTCCTGAGAATACATGTAGTTTTGAAAGTCAACACAAATGTTGGTGAGTGTCACAGGTTTTCTGCTAACGCAGTAATACTTTTGATAAGTCTAAAAAGTATTATCTTTGTATGTATAACGATCGTTAAAAACAGCATTTGCAAAGAGTCTTTAAAAGCCAAGAATGTATTTTGATATGAGTAAATTCATGCTTTTAACATGTACTTGTAATAACTCATTGAAAGTCAAAATGAATGCTTTGTATAAGTAACTTCCATACTTAAAACTGCGTTTGTAATGAATCTTTGAAAGCCAAAACGTTATGTTCGATAAGTAATTTCCATACATAAAATGTACTTGTAATGACTTCTTAAAAGTCAAAATGAATGCTTTGTATAAGTAATTTCCATACTTAAAAATATACTTGTAATGACTTCTTAAAAGTCCAAATGAATGCTTTGTATAAGTAATTTTCATACTTAAAAAAATATACTTGAAGGCAACCAAACCTATGGTTGTAGTAAGAGAGAGAGAAATTCGAGTTAATGTTTTTAGTGAGTTCTATAATCGAGATATGGACGAAAAGTACCCCTCCCTACGACGCTTCATTGGACGTCGTAGTAACGATCGTAGACACATATCACCTGCTACGATTGATCAGTCGATGGTTGTAGCTAGCAACCGCAGGTGGGGTTGTCGACCCCATATAGATCTATACATATGTATCTCGCTCCGAAGATTAACGATTATAGCAGTGTGGGGCAGGCTAAGTGATTAAACTCAGCTAATGAATAGTAGCGTCTCACTCAAAAACCATTAACGAAAAGTTTGTGAATAACTCTCAGCCCTAACTTAATTATAGTTAAGTATTGGGCATAATGAATTTCGTAGTATAGCATTTGTAAAAGCCGAGTATGGTTGACGTATTTATAAAAGTATAAATTACTCGCTTTTATAGAGATATGTATTTCAACATAACGATCTTGTAAAAGTGTGTAAAGCCTTTTGTATAAAAGTATTCATGGGTGTAGTCTTTGAAACTTTTAAATACTGTAAACCGGTAGTATGCATATCATATAAGACTAAAAATAAATGTTTCAAATTAATGAACATGTATACATGTATAAACTTTTATACATATAAACATATAAATATACATGCATAGTAATATCTTGAACCATTGAAATACTACACAGTTTCATAACGTACTCGTTATAATATAAAAATCATAAAACTTTGTATCGTGTAGTATTTGTTGTGTGAAATGGTTATTTCACGATAAAATAATCATAACATGTATATGAAAAGTTTTTACTAGTTTATTTTTAACAATATGGTAAATTGTTAAATAATAATATTTTTATAAACTATGTTTATTGTATTTTCATATAAAAAATAATATATTTGTATAAACAAAACATATAGGCACATGTATTCCCCCCTGAAATAATTAAAATATTGAAAAGGGGCCGTAAGCACTCACCCTTGAAGCGTGAGTTTCAATCGTTCGAAGTCGGTTCCTTTTGAGAAACTTGTCGTGAAAGTTGTTATGTGATGTTCGTTGCTCTTAAAGCGAACCACCGAGTTTATTTTTATTTCCTAATAAACCAAATGGTAGTTTCCGTATTAATTATTAAGTATATGGTGGTCTTTCATAAAATAAATAAACTCTAGGACTTGATTTTGCCAAAATCATACTTCAGGGACTGATGTTGAGAATTATTCTCAAGACAGAGGTTAATCATGTGCAATCGAAACTATTTTAGGATTTTAGGACTTAATTTATTAAGTTTTTCTGAGGAGGGACCAATTATGTTTAATTTTAATGAATGTTTGATTCTTGGTTTGACCTTTGACCGGGTCAAAATCAAAACCCATTTGTTTTAGCGGAGCTCCATGACCGATCCACACAAGTGGATCCATTTACAAAAAGGATCAGGGCTCTTACCCCGTTTCCAGTTGATTAACAGGCTCCAAGAACAGAAGAGTCGTCTTCTTCCTTTCACTTGATCGGGAACGAGAAAGGAACGTAACGCCGTCGAAGCAGCGCCGATGGGCATCGATCGTGGGTGGGTCGGAGAGGCTACTCCGGGGTTCATCTGATTCAAAGAAATAAGGAGGCGACGATGGTGGTTCTTGGCCCGGTGATGGTAAATCCATCAGGGGGAGCATCGTCGGTGGTCGACGAGACCAAAGAGGAGGGAGGGAGAAGCAGCGATGGTTCGTCGGTCGGCTTCACAAACCGATGTGGTCTCCTGGGCTCGATAAGCCGAAGCAAAGAAAGGGAATGGAGCAGCAGCGAGGGTCGATGTGGTCCGAACAGATGAGGGCGTGAAGAAGCAGCGATTGAGGAAGGAGGTTCCTTCGGTGCTTGGCTGGACTGATAAGGAAAAAGAAATGGAAGCATCGGGGTGGGGCTGTTGCTCGACGTTCAACAGGTGAGTAGATGGGGTTATGTGCTCAGGTAATTCCTTGTTTCTATCTTCTTTCTGTTTTGGTTTGGTTGGAATAAGGTATGTGTTTGGCTGGAATCGATGGATTAAATGGGACGTTTGGTTGTTTCGTTTGACAGAAAAGAGAAGGAAGAACAATGGTGAAAAGAGAAGGAAGAATGAACTGGAAAATGTGGTTCTTGTTGCAGATAAACACGAGATCGAGAACAAAAATCGATCTTGGCTGGGAACAAAGATGCAAGCAGATACAAAGGATCGATCAATTTTTCACTGTAAGGGTTTAATTTTTGTTTGATTGTTTGTGATTAGTATTTGATGAGTAGAAACAATACCAATACAGTGTTTTCCCTTACCTGTGAACTGTGTGCGAGCTGTAATGCAGGTGAATGAGCTGTAATGCAGGTGAAAGAAAAAACGTGGGAAGGAAGGGAAAAAGGGTGAAGTGTAATTTGAGTGTTCAGTTGTCCAAAAAGAAATGAGTGATAGTTTTGATGGAGTGTTCTCTTGCGTGTAGTTTTGGAGAAATCTAATAGCTGTTTATGTTTATTTATTTGTATTTATTTATTTATTTATTTGTATTTGGTCTTTTATGCACAATACATAATCTTATGTGTATAGTGTACATGTATTTAAGTTTTCATATATAAATATAATTATATATTGTAAATTTCAAACATGTATATATGTAGTGTTGTCATCATATTATAAATGTATACATATATATACATTGCGGTTATTTGATGTTCATTTATAATACATGATGTATATTTTATAAAAACCATAACAATTACATCTTTAATTGTTATAAAAATATGTTCCCTTACATATGAATATATGCACGAATTTTAGAAATATTGTGTCATTTCCACCTTCAAAATTTCCATCAATCGGACTGGATTTATATACTACCAATAATTGAAATTAAATTGAAGTCAATAGTTCAAGGTTCCGTGATTTGTAAATCTGAAAACATTTGATTTTTTTTTTCAACTTTTATAAATAATTTTACTAAAAATATTTCAAATATAAAATTAAATATTAGGCTATAGCCTAAGTCCAAAAATGCTTTCGGAATTTCCTTTTGAAGTGTGCAAGTTTCTCAACGATTAGAAACGATTTTGATATTTTTTAAGAAAATCAGTATTATACTGATTTCAGATTCTTAAAACGGTCATATCTTTTGCATATTAATTCCGTTTTGGACGTTCTTTGTATTTTCATAAACAGGAAAACACGTACTACCAGACTAGAGTGTTTGTATTGCTCAAAACTGCTTAACAAAATTTCAGTTTTTCAGTCGCGTTAACTAAGGTTGCAGTTTAAGCTATTTGATTTGCTTGTGAGATTACATATTTGGAAGTAAGATACCATCTAGTATCTTATAATAGTTGAAATAACTCATTTATTTTATGTTAGATTCACTAAAACTCTATGAATAAATTTTACCAAGAGATTTGTTATGAGTTGATCGTTCACGGTCTTTGACCTAAATTCGGGGATGTCAGATTACCTCTCCGTTAAGAGAATTTCGTCCCGAAATTATTATGTTCTAGAATTCTTTGTTCCACTATCATTTTGTTCTACTAGTATTTTGTTCTATTAGTATTTCGTTCCTGTACTGGAGGGAGCACTGTTGAACAATTGCGAATACTTTTGTTTTATTTGATCCTTATGTTTCCAAGTAAACTCTTGCTCTCTACGAGAGTTCTATCAGACCTTTACTATGTGTATGAGGCTTTGTTTTAGGCTTTTGATTTCTCGATCCATGATCTCTACCGATTCCTTCACAAAATGAAGTTTAGTGTTGACCTGGATCTCATCGAGAGGAAAGACAAAGTTCTCATAAGAGAGAAACTTTTGAAATTATATACGTGGGAGGTGGCGTGAACTTTGTTGAGTTCTTAAGGTAAATTTAGTTTGTAAGTCGCCGTACCAACCCTTGACCGGATTTCAAAAGGTCCGATGTAACGAGGATTTAGTTTATCTCGTTTTCCAAATCGAATGACACATTTCCATACAACGACCTTTAGTAGGACACAGTCTCTTACTTTGAATTCTAAGGGTTTATGTCTCGCGTCGGCGTAGCCTTTCTGATTGATTATGTGCAGTATTTTAATCGTTCCATTACCTGAACGATCTCCTGTGTTGGTTCATGAATAATCTCAAGGCTAATGAGTAGAGTATCTACAACATGCTTTATAGCTAGTTGGGTATCTCCAACTTCTCCTCAGCATATCGGAGAACGGCATCTACGTCCGTAAAAGGCCTTGAATGGAACGACCTTTATGCTAGTGTGCTAACTATTGTTATATGAAAAATCAAATAGTGGTGAGTGAGTATCTTATGCATTATCGAAGTTTATCCCACAAGAACGGAGCAGTCCTTCTAAGTTTGTATCGTTCTTTCACTTTGTCCGTCTGTTTAAGGATGATATGCAGTACTCACGTCGAGTTTGGTTCCTATGAACCTTTACAACGATTGCCCGAACCTGGAAGTGAACCTACTATCTTGGTCTAGGGTCCAAATTTTGTTCATGAAATATCGTGTTCTGTCTTCCTTGAGGTCAAACTGTTTGTCCATTCCTCGAAGGTTTTTCTTCCACGATATTCTCGAGTTTGAGTGCTTTTAGCTGAGTATCACGAATTTGGGTGGTGAGATAGGAGTGGGTGGTTAGGGTTAGAGCCTTTACACGAAGAGGCTTTTCTTGCTTTTTCCTTCTTAATGCATCTGCCACGACATTTGCTTACTAGGATGAATACGAACTTCGCATTCGTAATCATTTAGCAACTTGACATATCTTCGTTATCTCATATTGAGATCCTTCTAATCTAAGATGTGTTAAAGGGTTTTGTGGTCAATGAACACGACACACTTTGTTCTGTAGAGGTAGTGTCTCCAAATCTTTAAGGCACACACTACATCTCCTAACTCTAAGTCGTGGGTAGTGTAGTTGGTCTTGTTTGGCGTGAGTTATATGGATGCATATGCAATGACTTTATTCTTTCTGTATCAGCACGTATCCCAACCCTTGGTGAGAGGCGTCGCGGAATACTACAAAGTCTTTTGTTCCCTCTAGAAGAGACACAATTGGTGCACTGCACAATAATTAATTCAATTTTTGGAAGGCAGACTCTTGTTTGTCTCCCCAATCGAATTTCTTGTCTCTCTGGCTTTATGCGGTGAGAGGCTTGGCTATTTTTGAGAAATTCTCGATGAATCTCCTATAATAGTCTGCAAGCCTTATGAATTGGTGTATTTCATTTGGTGTCAATAGTCAGTCCGAATGGCATATCCAGAAACTTGTAGTGACTGTACCGAGTCCTGAATGCCGTCTTTGGAATGTGTGCTTCTTACACTCTGAGTTGATGATATTTGGATCTTAGATCGATCTTTGAGTAGTAATGGGATCCTTGTAGTTGGTCGAACAGGTTATCGATCCTCGGGAGTGGATATCAGTTCTTGATGGCGAGTTTGTTCAACTCTCGACAGTCGATGCATATCCTGAACGATCCATCCTTCTATTTGACAACAATACCGGAGCTCCTCATGGAGAGAAGTTTGTCCGGATAAAGCCTTTGTCTAGAAGTTCTTGAATTTGACTGGACAGTCCTTGCATTTCAGATGGAGCCAGACGATAAGGAGATCGTGTCGCTGGTGCTGCACCCGAGATTAGGTCAATTCAGAACTCGACCTGTCTGACTGGGGGTACTCTAGGAAATGCGTTCGGGTAATCGCACACTTGCAGCATGTATTTGATTTCCTTACCCTTGTCTGGCATATCCACCACGTGGGCCAAGAAAGCGAAGCATCTCTTCTACAAACACCTTCTTGCCTTCATGTAAGAGATGGTTCTTATATTCCTTCCTAATTTGTCTCTATAAATCAAAAGAGCTTCGTTGTTGGGTATAGGTAGTCGGACGGCTTTTTGTAACATAAAATCTCTGTTTGATGAAGTGATAACCAATCCATTCTGATGATCATATCAAAACTTCCAATGGTGATAGGCATTAGGTTGAAGTGAAGGACATGGTTATTTAGGTCCTTTCTGCAATACTTAGAGGTGTAACCTCTTAAGTTATAGATGTTGTAGACCCTACAATTTCCGACATGGTGAAAATTACACTTGGTATAGTGGGGTAAAGTCCTAGAGTAGGGCTTTGGTTGAGTGGGAGTGTTTGTGATTATAGTGTAATCAATTACAGGTTCTGTACTGGGTTTGCGATGTTTGAAGTTCCCTTTTGACTTGACATGGGACTTCCTTTTTGTACTCCTAATCTGGTTCTTTTTGGTTTGTGGGGTCATGATACCCTGACAGATATACTATTCTGTCAATTGATAAGCCAGTTGCTTAGCACTATCAAAGGTAGTGGGTCTGGATGCAGTAACCGAACCTTAAACTGTGAAGCTAATCCCCAGTTTTACCTTTCGGTATTCTTTTTGTATTCCGGGTTCACCATTCTTGGGTAAAGGTTTGTGCGGTTGTTAAATCGGGAAGTATAGGCAGTCACCTCTAATCTTCTCATGGTAAGCATCCAAATTATAAAGAGTGACTCGAAATCCTACCGATTTCAAATGATTGAGAGAGAAGTTTGGAGATTACTGAATGATCGATTGAGAACTATGGGTTTCTCTGCTACGATGGTAGCTGAGATAGTGGTTCTTTGTTCTTCTTTGGATTTAGGCAAACTAGGAAAATCTAAACGTTATTCCAGATTTTTAAGTATTTTTAAAATGTATACATTTTTTTGGGATTGATATATGGCTTTTAAGGTACTAGGTTTCTGCACCGAATCTTGAGAACATCCTTCAATCTCTAAAACTTTCAACCATTGTAGTCTGTCAAACTCCTGGCTCAAGGTTTGTTGTTCACCGGCCCGACCATAAATACCATAGGCGTACGTTCCAGGTTTATTTATGGTATGGCTTATGTACGATATTAACCTTAATTGAGGTGTTTGACCTAAAGGGTTGAGTTGGTAGTGTTAGTTGGAGGAATGTTAGAATTTTATTAAGTGTTCTCATCGCGGGTCAGAGTATATATAACTCTTATATGTTATTCTTGGTGGGGTTTGCAGTATTATTAAGTTTAGTTTTGTACTCCAAGACTACCACGTACAAACGATGGCCGGAAAGGAAACACCGGAGGGCAGGACCATTTTAGCAATTAAGCCATTCTGAAATCCGCCTTTCAAACCAGATTCCCCGTACCGTAAGTAGTCAAGAAGTAGTGTAATTAATATTAATAATACTTTTATTAGAAGCTAGTTTCTATAGTTTTATTCCTCTTTCGAGGATACGAGTTCTCTATAGCCAATTTAGCTCTGATACCAATCTGTCACACCCCCGGCCGAGGCGGCGGAACACGCCGGACTGTGCGACTAAGTTCATGGATCACAGGCAAATTGAATATATAGCACAAGTACAACAATAAACAAAATAGCATTCGTGTTCCATCTTGATATTTGAATACAATGTTTTTTTACAAATAATAATAATAATAATACATGAATTGCCTCAACAAATAGGCATTTAATACAACAGTAAGTAAACTAGGTCACTTGTAATCCAATCTGTCTTGAATGCTTGTTTAGTGTTTTCCTGAGAATACATGTAGTTTTGAAAGTCAACACAAATGTTGGTGAGTGTCACAGGTTTTCTGCTAACGCAGTAATACTTTTGATAAGTCTAAAAAGTATTATCTTTGTATGTATAACGATCGTTAAAAACAGCATTTGCAAAGAGTCTTTAAAAGCCAAGAATGTATTTTGATATGAGTAAATTCATGCTTTTAACATGTACTTGTAATAACTCATTGAAAGTCAAAATGAATGCTTTGTATAAGTAACTTCCATACTTAAAACTGCGTTTGTAATGAATCTTTGAAAGCCAAAACATTATGTTCCATAAGTAATTTCCATACATAAAATGTACTTGTAATGACTTCTTAAAAGTCAAAATGAATGCTTTGTATAAGTAACTTCCATACTTAAAAATTCCCTAAAATTTACCCAGATTGGTTACAAATTTCAAACCACTTACACCAGTCAAAGTAATTAACATTTAGTCCCAATATCATAAGTTCAAGTCCAAGTCCAAAGAAATCTTTTGGCAGCCAAGCATTTTCCCTGACATAATATTCAATTAAACTAAACACAATTATATATATACAAACTATCTAATTACATTTTCCTACAAATAAAGCTCATAGCTTTGTTTGAAATCCATGTAATGGGCTTCCAACCAACACATCCAGACCAGATGACCTTAGTGTGCTAGATTTAAAAAAATCCCTCGGGTTTACTTGCCCGAACCTCAAAGGCCACAGATTAGCTTTATTTGAATATATATATATATATATATATATATATATATATATATATATATATATATATATATATATATATATATATATATATATATTGTTATTATTAAGTTCATAACTTTTTATGGAACCCGTGTAACGAACTTTCAACCCCATCAGTCCCAAACGATTAAGCTTTAGGCGATTAAGTGTAGAACACCCCTCGGAGTTTACTCATTCGAATCCCAAAGGTCACAGATTAACTTAATAGTATTTTTTTTACAAAAACTAAGATAACACATAATACTCTTATCAATTTATTTGCCAGGCTTATTCTTTATATTTTTGTCCTTGACTTTTCTAATGTGGGACATCTCACGGTCTATTACCGTGAAAGGCTTCTAAGACATTTTTCTCGCGGACTGAAGTCAACACGCAAAGACCCGTAAGTATAGTTAGAAATTATGTCCCCAAGCAGGGTATATAAAAGAGAATGAGTAGAAAGGACTTTTTAGAGCACCGGAAGGCTCGGGACATTGGAATTTTTTATTCTTTTTATGATTTCTTGAATTTGACATTTTAAGTTCAATTGAGCACTCACTACTTATAAGACCAGTCACATCTCCCAAAGATTGACTCATATATGTCGTTATACTCCGGTGTTGACAACCTTTTCATTTTCTGTTTTGCAGAAATAGCTTCGGGAGGTGTGTTTATGTGTGATTATCTTGCTTTGAGCTTTTAATAAAAAGAGCAAGTCTAATCTCAAGGCATACGACTCACTTACCAGCTCAACTGTTTTGAGAATATTCGGCTGCTCGGAATTGGATCAATTTTTTTTACATGAATGCAATGCAAAAATTTAGATGCAAAATGCAAAAATATTAAAAATAGATTAGAAAGAAAATCTTTTTGGTTTTTGAAAAATTTTATATGCAGAAAAATGAAAAAGAAAAAAAAACATTATGCAATATGTACAAAACTACATGCAACCTACATGCAATGGGATCTATGCATGGATGGATGCCCCTCCCCAAGATTAAAATAGAGCATTGTCCTCAATGCTCGAAGAGGGCTAAACCATCTAATTACCTGGGGTGGTGGAGGATGGTAATTGGGTTGGGAATGGGTCCAAAACATTCACAAATGCACACCAATTGAATTTTAAGTAAAATATGAACGATTAAAGATATGGAAAGAATTTACCGAATCGTTCTTGGAGTCTTGCAATTGTGGTGTGAACCTCCTCTTCATCCTCCTCAAGCTCTCTGTGAAGTATTTTTGGGGCTGGAGATTCATTTTCTAGGCATTAAAAAAAAGTTTAAAACCATTTGGGACATAAAAAAAATTGAAATTTACCAAAGACTAAAAAGTTTTAAAAGAAATGACAAAAATACCCTCGGGTTGCCTCCTAGTTAGCCGCGCTTTTATAAAGTTGTTGGCACGACGTGGCCCTTGAAAATGGATCAATCTAAGTATGTGGGGATCTCAAATACATCAACCTTCTCGCCACTTCCTTCAATGGAATACTTATCTTATACTTGACTTTCTTTTTGCGTGGGAACCATACTGGACTTAGACCCTTAATGACAACAATCGTCCAACCGACCCCATTCTTGTACTTGTCGAGTAAGGTTATCAACTCTTCCTTATTTTATAGGGTGGTCGATTAGATAACCGGTTGGGTGTCTTCCTTCTCGAGATACATGTCCTGTGAAGGTTTTGGCAGATTTTTCATTTCCGACTCTTGTGGTTGGTCTACCAGTGAAAGTGTTGGATTAGTGTCTAAGTCCATAACTATATTTGGTATGTACTTGAGCCGATTGGCATGGTCCATTTGGGTTGCATGGCATCATGCATTTGGATAGACTAAAATGAGAGAAATAACACTTAAGGTTTACTAATATATTATAAGTTCTAATATATTAATAAGATTATTTAATTAGTACTGATCAAGAATTAATTTGGAATTAATTAAGTGATCAAAAGGAGACTAATTAAATATATGGGTTGATTGTGTAAATCATCCATACTTGTATAGTGGGCTAAATGCTCCATGGATTATGAAGATGGGCTAAAACCCATAGGATGCTCCATGGATGATCCATGGTGTTTTTGTACCCATGGATCATGGAAATGAAAGTTCATGAAAATTAGGGTTTACATGATGTAACCCTAATTGTGACAAACTATAAAAGCATCTTATTCTTGACAAAATCGGCCACTATGTATGTATGGTGAGGGCTAGCCGATTTGATGAAGTGTATCATTTCTCTCAAGTTATTCCAAGTGTATCTTGATGTTATGTGAACCATTTGAGGTGTCACACTTGGGGCACTCGGCTCTTAAGCATCAAGGAATCAAGCTACATAAAAAAAGGTATGTCTTCTAACTTTTTTTACTACCCAAGTATCAAAGATTGTATGCTAGATAGGGTAATACCTTGGAATATTCATATTTGCTTGTATAATAGAGAAAACATAGATCCAAGGTATTTAGGGTTGCATGTACACTTAGGAGTGTTAGAATGCTCAAAACCAACAGTGGTATCAGAGACTAGGCTTGTTTTCTTGTTATACTAGCAAAAATGGCTGAAAAATCGAAATTTGTTACTGTTTCAACAGCAGACTCGCCGAGTCCATGAAGGGACTCGACGAGTCCAAGGCAAAACTCATCCAACTCGCCGAGTTGGTTCATGCACTCGACGAGTTGGACCCCATGACAGCATATCTTCGAGTTTTTTGGCTGGAAATGGACTAGGAACATTACCATAAGTTGTTTTTGAACCTATAAACCTGTTTTTGATGTGGTAATGCTCATGCTAATCCAATTTCAATGATAATTATCAATAGACTCATGTTTTGTATTAGTTTAATGCTTAGGCTAATTTCATGAAAAAGTTTGATTTGAATTATCTTGTTCTTATGAGTTGCTTAGATTAATAGGAAAGTTATGTGAAATTGTTGTTTTCAATCCATTTTAATCTAAGAGTTGATTCTAAAATGTGTTTTTGTAAATTGTTCTCAAGTCACATGAAAATTTACATTTAAGAATCATAAAACTCATAAATATTTCATAAGTTATGAATAAAGGAAAATTTACATTCTTTTAATAGTTTAAAGTTTTCCATAACTTGTCCTCAAGTTATGGAACTGGAAGAGTTTTTGAATTAAAACTACTTTAATCACATAAGTTATGGAATTGAATAGTTTTGAATAGTTTCAAAACTTGCCCTCAAGTTTTAGAATTTGTAAAGTTTTCCCTGATGAATACTTTAATTCCAAATTAAGCCCTTAGAATTTTAAAAGTTAAAATTCAACCCTTATACTTTATAGTATTATAAGTTAATAATATATATATATATATATATATATATATATATGTGTGTGTGTGTAAGAGCAAGTCAGTCTTACCGTTAGTAGGCCTCATTCACGAAGCCGGTCTATAAGGGGGGTATAAGGTTGTTGCCTATAAAATGGCAGCTTAATGGGTGTCCACTCTCACCCACCGCTTCCTTGACTGGTGGAGGGTCGTTTGCCGAACGGGTAGGACAAGGACAAGAATTCTCCCTTCATTAAAAGTATTAATGATAAATACGAAGTAACTAAACTTTTATAAATTCCCAATCTTAGTTACATAGGAAAAATGTGAATTTGGTGCTAACCCATGAAATTACACTTTGCATTTTGCTTAAGTCGGTTAGTGGAGCGCGTGTGGTTAACCGGAACACTAGCTTGACTTAACAAGGTAGGCAAAGGGTAACTTAATGTTTATCATAGTATCGGTGGAGCGCGTGTGGTTAACCGACACATCGATTAAGGGGTAAATATTATGGGTACCAAGTATATTTGCATGGTTATTCACACCTTGTTTTGTGATCCTCAGCATCCCAGTCACAAAACTTGAGAGGGCACAATCGAGATTGAAACATGCCATTGAAAAGTTCAATGAATCTCAAAAGATCTCGGAGTTTCAAATCCAATTAAAACCTAATAAATTATTTAGTTTTTCATGGTGGAAATTGGTGAATCGTCATTCGCCTACCTTCAAATACTTTATAGCTTGGATTATGGCATCCTTCTTCCAAGTTATAAAATATTGTGTTGGGTCCTAGCCTTAATATCTCGTATTGGGTGTTATATTAAGGACTTTAGATCAACTATCTTGAATATCTCCCAAAAGATGTCTAGTTCAGACATCTATTATCTTCCCAAATCTCTTGGAACTTCGCTTTCTCCACCTCCTCCAATTATTCTCCCTAACCCACAAGTTCAAGGTCACTCAATCTCTATTGGCAAGCACGGTCTATGTGTGATTGCATCTTGGAGATGAAGTCACATATTGACAAGCCGGGAGAGTTGGGTGTCAAAGTCTTAGGAAAGTTGGATGTTCAATCACTTTCTAAGTCACATAGTGAGTTCTTTTAGGACTAATATGAAACAGACTATGACTTGACCCTTAATGATCATATCTATTTGCTTGGTGCTATTCAGTCAGCAATGATTTGGAGGACTAGTAAAGCAAATTTTATTAGAAGATCAACTTCCCAAACTTCCATGGACATTGACAATGGTAACGTTGGAAACCGAGAAAAGCTTCCTCTTCCCAATGGAAAGGGATCGGCCATAGTCAACTCAGTTGACCAAATGGTAAAGAGAAAGGCTAAGTCTGTGATAGTCCCATGTACCATTTCCAAAGAGTCCATTTCCAAAGGAAGGGCCATTGGTTGCAAAGCTGCCCTACTTACCTGAAAGATCATAAGGTTGATCAAGTCAAGAAGTTTGACTCTACTTCAGGTAAAGTCCACTATCTAACTCTGTTAAGTTTCTATTCTGAGATTCTTATTACATGATGTGACTGAGTCACATGTTGATGTTTTAAGAATCAAAGAAAAGTGAAGAAACTTAAAGAAAGTAAATGCTGATTCTTATCTCGAAGATGGACTTTCGATCGCATGGTTCGGTGATCAGAATTTTGAGTTGTTGCTTAGGAGTTATGATATATTGCTTAGGAATAGATAACAGCAAGTTTTCATATGCATTTGCACTGTAAGGATAAGTTTTTCAGCAAAGTTTTAAAATAAAAGGAAAATTTTTGATTTTATTTATTTTAAGTATCCTTACAACAACATTTGTGGAAAAGTGTTGCCTATATGATTCCATTGATAACAATATTGGAAATATGAATTTGATTCTTTTATTTGTGGTAGTGTCTAAATTTACCAAATAAGGAAAGATTCTCATCACCCAAGGTTTCAGTTGGATAGAAACTTAGAAATCATGCAAGTTGTATAGTATGATGAATGAGAATTTTCATCTTTGGAAAACTAAGATTAATTCCTTGTTCACATGTATATGTGAGTCAAGTGAAGGACTAAGAGATCGAGTACACATTCTTGTGCACTGGTCAAGTCC
The DNA here is from genome assembly GCF_052849685.1 of Lactuca virosa. NCBI lineage: Eukaryota > Viridiplantae > Streptophyta > Magnoliopsida > Asterales > Asteraceae > Lactuca > Lactuca virosa. The sequence goes on along the minus strand of NC_136428.1, from coordinate 329,317,988 downwards.
ACCACAAAAGATTGATAAGACTATTCGTCATGATTTACTAAAGCATAGTAAATATGGTTATACTTACAAGTTTAAGTATAATTTTGAAACATTGGAAAAGTTTCGATGTATGGCAAAACGAATGAGAAGAATCAAATTAGGCAGAAAGATAAAAGTTTCTCAAATCTAAAGAGATGGGAGAGTACTTTAGTATCATGTTTTGTGATCATCTTAATGATTAAGAAACCATATCACAATTGGTCTTCTAAGGACATCTTAGTGCATTCTTATGGCTAAGAAGAGGAGTCATCAACTGTTGAAATGGTTAAATCAAGAAGATGAGTCATACTTCGTTCCAAAACAAGTCTTAGAGTCATACTCCAAGATTGTAACTTGAGTGACACATCTTAAAGAAGGTTTATAAAACTTGTCAAATATAAGAGTAAAATGTTTTCTACTCTTGTACATTTGAAATTGGTAAGTTGTGATGTTTTGGATAAAACAAAGACCAACTAAGGCCAATTGTGTGAAGTGTTTCTCTTGATAAAGAATCCGCACTATCTCTTGAATATTTTGCAAGTGAGTCTGATATGTCAAGAGGACAGTGGGAGTCATAAAGATCTTGGAAAAGCTTCAAGATCTAATCAAGAGTAAAAACCTGTAGTTTATCACTAGCACACGACGTGAGGTTTATAACTTATCGTGTTAACGTATGTCTACTTATGTGCCCATTCTAGTTAAATTTCGCTTTGCAGGCCCTTGTGCTGCCAGGTGGCAAGAAATTAAGATTGAGTTCAGTCCATATGAGTTTGGATTTGTCATTATCCTTGTCTTGTGATTATGGTTTTGACAAATTCACATGGATAAGAACACATACACCATAAAATCTAAGTATCATAAGGTTTCTCTCCGATTCATGAAAAGTATGGTGAGGAAACACTTTCATTAAGTAGATTTTAAGTAGATAACAGTTGTGATATTTGCATTCTCAAAGTCGTTAGTGGAGTGTGTGTGGTTAACCGGCACACTAACATGGACTTGTGAAGAATGGAAAAGGTCTAAACAATTGAGACTATGATTACGGCATCCCTTTTCATAGTTTTGAAATTGTTTAGACACACAGGTGTGCTATCTAAGGAAAGGTGTATGATTTTGATAAAGTCTTATCAAAGCAATCTCGTATCAGAAATCTGAACTTTGGTAAGAAAGTCAATAAAGTATTGACTTCTAGAAGTCCAACTGTTTTCTGGATACATGTCAAAGCTAGTGGGAGCATAAGTGTTATGCTAATAATCATCATGTTAGTGGGAGCATGATAATTATGATAATTATTGCAAGTTAGCAATGTTAATTATAGAAAACAAAAGTTTCAATTCGTGAAGTTGCAGAGGTTGAAAAAGTTGTTTTGCTATAATTAAGGGAGTGGAAATTATACTTCATTTCAATTCTAAAAGCTTAGATTGAGGTTTTAATCATATTTAGTCAAGGATATATATGAATTTTGTGTTGGAATGGCTCAACATAAGGAAATTATATATATGGGTCCATTATTTGCGTTCTAAAATTCGATTATGACTACGACATCCCTTTTCATAATCTGAATTATGAGAACTTGGCAAAGAGATAGAGAAATATTATAGCGAAAGACTGGTCTACTAACATGTCTTTATGTGAGACATCATGAATCGTATTCCATATGCTTCAGATATAGGATCGATTGCATGTGCTATAATATTCATCCGTTGTAAATTTTCCAAATGCTCAAGGCATTAAGAAGGGAAAATTCTAGAATTGGAAATGACTAAAATGATTAAGAAATTGTCGAGGACAATCTAAGGTTTACCAAAGATTGGTTGCTCAGGGACAGTTGGAAGTATAGTGTTAATTTTGGAAGGACCATATTGACATATTCTGAAAAGAGGCAACTCTTGTTCAGAAGTGATAGTCAAAATGGGAATATGGAAATGTTTCCACAGGTGGAAATTATTCAATTTGTGTAAGATTAGAAAAACTTAATGCAAGAAGGATATTTCCATTGAGTTGATCTCCATTGGAATACTCTGTAATGTCTGTTGACAAGTCTTTGTGACTTTGTGCATAATCATTACAATAGGATCAATGAATATAAGTTTAAAATCTAACAAATTTCGGTAAATGATAGGAATTTGGAATTTTTACATTTTCGATAAGGATTTGGGAGTGTGAAAAGAGAATCATTGAAATTATGTTCAATCGATCTAGTTCACAAAGTAAGGATCATAGACAAACATAGAGTGCATACTTGGCGTATGGCAAAGCTATTGTTTAGAAGAACATAGTGTACATGCTTGGAGCATGGGACAACTAATGTTTTAATTCAAGTATAAAATTGATAAAACCGAAGCAATGAATAATGAGTAATCAGTATGGTGATAAATAAAAAGTGTTCTATTTATATTCGTAGGGTTTGATACCATACTAGATTCAATTATTCTTGTGTTTTATTTTGCATGTTTTGACTTCCAGAATAAACTAGGTCATTCTTCTGAATGACTAAGTTATTTAAACCATCCACAGTCGGTCATATGTTGGAAGTAGATATGAATCAAGACTGTCATGAGTTGGCTTGTAGACGTCCAAGATGTCGGACATAGCAAAGAGGTGCTACAACACTCATGAGTACTCATAAGTTCTGAGTATTAGATACAACCTACGCTCATTGGAATCACTTCATGGATTTTATCACGAGTGATCATGAGACGATAATATCCTATATTATTCAAACCTAAAGATATGAGTTGTTACTATGACTTGGTTATACATTGATTGCATGAAAACACATTGGTAACTCGATGTTATAAAACGTGCCTTTGTTTATGATTCAACAAGTAGTAGAACAAGCCATATGAGTCGAAGTTTATCCATTCCTTTTACCTTCGGGATAAAAGCAATATCCGTGGGCCCCTCAATGATTTAGTGATGACACATGTGAGTGCTTGGCCAAGCCATGACTGATTTGATTTGTTCAATTAGTCAGTCATCATGAATCGGAAATCGGGAAACAAAAAATAGACAGAGAGAATGATTTATATTCCATGTCTCAGTATATATGATATCTAGAATGGAGGATATATGATCCCTTATCTAATGGACAAGTCATTGACGAGATCAGAGTTCAGTTACAACGTCAGTGTTCGACAACGACTTAAAGAGCTACGATTTCCAGTCGGTTCTTGAAGTCATACTCAATAATAGTTTTAGACTTATCCAAGTGGGAGACTGTTGGATTAGTGTCTAAGTCCATAACTATATTTGGTATGTACTTGACCCGATTGGCATGGTCCATTTGGGATGCATGGCATCATGCATTTGGATTGACTAAAATGAGAAAAATAACACTTATGGTTTACTAATATATTATAAGTTCTAATATATTAATAAGATTATTTAATTAGTATTGATAAAGAATTAATTTGGAATTAATTAAGTAATCAAAAGGAGACTAGTTAAATATATGGGTTGATTGTGTAAATCATCCATACTTGTATAGTGGGCTAATGCTCCATGGATTATGAAGATGAGCTAAAACCCATAGGATGCTCCATGGATGCTCCATGGTGTTTTTGTACCCATGGATCATGGAAATGAAAGGCCATGACAATTAGGGTTTACATGATGTAACCCTAATTGTGACAAACTATATAAGCATCTTATTCTTGACAAAATCGGCCACTATGTATGTATGGTGAGGGCTAGCCAATTTGATGAAGTGTATCATTTCTATCAAGTTATTCCAAGTGTATTTTGATGTTGTGTGAACCATTTGAGGTGTCACACTTGGGGCACTCGGCTCTTAATTATCAAGGAATCAAGCTATATAAAAAAGGTATGTCTTCTAACTTGTTTTATTACCCAAGTATCAAAGATTGTATGCTAGATAGGGTAATACCTTGGAATATTCATATTTGCATGTATAATAGAGAAAACATAGATCCAAGGTATTTAGGGTTGCATGTACACTTAGGAGTGTTAGAATGCTCAAAACCAACAGAAAGGAGTTTCTCATTGGTAATGGGTGACTCGGCCTCTCTTTTGTCAACCTCCAACACCTCCTCTATAGCTTCCTTGACATCCTTCTCCACTTCTACTTCTTCCTCGTCTTCAAATTGCAATCTTGGGCCATCAAAAATTTTCCCATCATTCAATGTAATGGTAGAAACGGTATGGCTAGGGTCCTCTTCAGTTTGTGATGGTAATTTTCCTTGAGCTTCAATTATACTTACAGATTGAGTAAATTGTGCAATTTGTTGCTATAAGCTTTTGAGGCTAGCTTTGGTTGTTTCTTGGAAAATCTGGGTAGTAGTGGCAATGCTTTTGACAATTTCTTCCATGGACATGCTCGAAGTTTCAGTTTGTTGGGGAGGTGGAGGATATTGTTGTTGGAACTGTGGAGTTGGTTGGTATTGGTCATTTCCCCAAGCTTGGTATGGGTTTTGGCAGTAGTTGTTTCTCCAAGATTGGTTGTTTTCCCACCATTTATCAGGTTGAGGTTGATCATAACTCCATTGGTTTGGCTAGTAGTAACTTCCCCTTTCTTGCATTTGTTCCCATTCTCCTTTTAAATATGGACACATATTGGTATGATGTCCACTTTGAGTGCAAAAATCGCACAGAACAGGTGTGGGTTGCACACTTTGATCATTTCCAATCATTATAACTAATTGAGCTAGCTCAGAAAGTTGGTCTTTAATGTAAGGAGCATTCATTTCTGAGCGACACTTTTTGTTTGGTTTTTTTATAGAGATGTACCTGCTCACAAAAATCTTGGCATAAACAGTTAGTAACACCGTGTCCCCGGCAACGGCGCCAATTTGTTAGGTGTCTCAAACCCAACAAATAAAGGGGTACAAATGACTCCATAAACACTACTACTTTGCACTAAAAATGTAATACAAAGTAAGCACGGTCGATCCACAGAGACACGAAACAAATGTTTATACCTTTTGCGGAAGGTACAATAATGGTCACATAAATGGGGGGTTGGTATGAAATGATTTAAACAAGAGGATAAAGCAATAAGTAAATGATCAATTAAATGTAACAAATTCAGGATTTATGAGAACTCCAACTCTATGCGAGACTTGAATGACCTAACCCTAATTCAAATGGACAATAAGAATCACAATTAGAATCAAACATTCAATTGAAATAAAATCAAATTCACTAGGTAGGAATTGGAAGCAAACATCAAATCACATGATTGAAATCACAACTAAAAAGTCAAGACATGAAGTTGGAGAAACTAGGGTTCTAGCCACTCAAGACTAGAACAAGATCACAAATCTAGAAAATGAAATTAAAGTTCTTACAAAATGAAATCAAATGTTCCCAAGTGTTAATCAACTCCAAAATCTTCAATAAAATCGCCTTCTCTGCTCCAAAATTCGAACCCCCTAATTAAAAATCGGTTCCCCCTTTTAAGCAATGTGAAAAACTGCTTTAAAACCCACATTTACATTTACACTGCCCGCGTAAATTAATACTGTCGTTTACACGACCCGTGTAAACGCAAAAAGTACACTGCGCAGAAATCTATGTTTACACGGCCCGTGTAAACACAAGGATTCCATTTACACGGCCGTGTAAATCTCTGAAAAGCCAAAATATTTAATTCCTTGATATCTTCCTTCTCGGTGCTCCGAAAGTCCCGAAATTTTGTCCGCAACTCTTATTTCCCTCCTCCAACAAGATCCTTCCTCCGAAAGTCCCTGAAATATTAGAAAAATGTGTGAATGAAATTTCCTCATGAAAAATCCTGAAAAACATGCAAAATGCATAAGTTTAAGCCTATATGTAATGCACTTTTATGAAACAAAGCTACAAAATGGGTGCATAAAATGCACCTAACAGAACCCTAATTATATAATTTATACATATATAAATATATATTTTTAGTAACAACAACAATTAATAAAATATTGAAAACATTTAGCTATTAACATAAATTCTATTGTGTTACACTTGTATTCCCTCCCTTAAAACAATGAAAAATTATGAAAATATAGGGGTTTGAACTCACCTTTTGTGTGAGTTCTCGATTGGTTGTGTATTGGTTGTGTAGATCTTCGGGTTAGAACTCATTTTATAAATCGTATCCTAACAATGTTTACACACAATATTGTATTTAAATCACATATAATAATTTAAATACTTAGTTTAAAGCGTTAAAAAACACTTAATTATTGTAAGAAAACTTACAATAAGCCTTAGATTAGTTTGTATGTGTTCTTGGTGTTCCTTGTGTTCTTCGTGTTTTTGATGTGTTCTTGGTGTTCTTGGTACAATTAAGGAGATATGGTGTTTTAGGTTGGAGCTAAAGAGATCGGATGATGATTTCCAAAAGGTATGAATAACAATTGAAGATTTTGAGTGATATTCTATGAAGATTCAAAGGATCTGTGGTTGATACTTGAAAGAAAACTGGTGATTTCGCATATGTTCTTGAGAGAAAATGGGATGATTTTCGGTTGAAGAGTGTAAGAATGAGGATATTTTCCAAAGGTATCATATATATATGAGGAAAAATGTGAGTCGGTTTAATGATTTCAGCGAAGAACAATTTCCAAGGAAAGTGTTTTTGGCCAAGAACACTATGTCGGCTTCGCATGTTTTCGGCCGAAAAGAGGAAGCCCACCAAGGAAGTTTTATGTTGGGAAGGTCTTTCGGTCTCGCACGTTTGCGGTCCGATGTTCTTGGTCGTAAGCGGTTTGCGGTGCGATGACATTTTCGGTCCGAAGGCGTTATGGCTGAAAACGAGGTTTGCGGTGGGGCTAAGTGCGAGGGTTTTCGGTTATGCAAGAATCCTCGGTTTTTGTGTGGTTTAACTTCTAAATTATACAACATCTTTACTAAAAGGTTTATACATACCAACATTATTAATTTAACTTTATTAAATTAACAAAACAACAATTTGACTTTTATTTGATATGTTTGACTTTTGTTGACATTGGTTGAATTTTTGTTGACTTTTATAGATTTGAAAATAACGGGTTGTTACAACTTCATAGTTGACCTTGGATTCATTTTGAGTAAAAATATTCCCATTAGAAGTATTCTATAAAAGTGTATTCATTTTGACTAAGGATGCGTGAAATCACATAAGGTTAATGCATAGAAGGAGGAAATTACACTACATTCAATAAAATGTTAACGATGGAGATCTAGCTATGAAGTGGATATCTTTTTGATGATTCATTCACATTAGTGATGAACAAAGGAAAACACGATATGCATGCTAAGAGAATTAGCATAAGAAATGTTAACAATTTTAGTTGTTAAGTCAACTGCCCTTAAACATTTATACAATTGACAAATTTGTAATTATTATGGTGATTAAATAATTGGGAATTATTCTCATTCAAAGAGTATGATGTCATGTTTAAATGTTTATTCGAAATACCACAGTCACCCATACTTTTGGGAGTAGGTATTGATTTAAGACTGTCATGAATTGATTGTAGATTGTCCATAGTGATTGGACATTTCATATGGATTACTGCAATATTCATGACTACTCAGAAAACAGGGAATTTAAGTATTGGTTAAACTCGCGCTTATATATTACTTCATGGATTCAATCATGAGTAATTCTATGACGATAATATATTCTATTTTAAGTCATATTTTGCAAATCAGATGTGCATTGGTTTACTCCAACGCGTCTCATAATTGGGAGTTATAATGTGTAATTTCATGCATGATATGGTGAGTAAAATTTATGATTATATAGTCAATTTCTATTCATTCCTTTTTCATTAACATGAAAAGTGATATCTTTGTGCCCCTTAATGATTTTTTGACAACATCTGAAGTGCTTGGCCGAGCCCAGTCTAAATTGATGTGTCCAATTAGTGGTCTGAATTCAGTCGTCATAAATCGGAAATCAAGAAACACGATCTTAGACTATGAGATTGATTCTAGTCCATGTTTCATGTCCATACGATATCTTGTAGAACGAAGGGATAGCTGATCACTTATCTTAGACCATCGTCTAATCAAAGTTTGGACGTGTCTTTAAAAAACACTCTTTACTGGTTATTCGGAATTGTACTTGCAATTCTAGTTAGCGACTTATCCAATTAGGAAATTATTAGATTAAGGTGTCTAACCTCCTAACTAAATTGGTATAATGTTGATGGGTAAAAGTAAAGTCGTCTTTGGATTGCCCTCACAACCAGGAAATGGCTTAGATTAATCAAAGGGGAGAGATAAATGATTTCTTAATTTATTATATGATTAATTAATTATTTAGAAATAGTTAATAATTAATTATGAATTAATTAAAGATAGTCAAAATTGATTAATTATTAATTAGAATTAATATGGAATTAGTTTGGGTTAATGGAATTAATTAAAGGTGTAAGGGATGAAATGTAACTGTTCAATATTTGAAAAAAAGAGCCAATTATCAAACCTACCAAGGCATGGACGATTTTGGGAGCCACTTTAGTGTTTCCAGAAGCCTCCTGGTAGCAAATACGAAAATGATTTGAATTAGGAATTAAATCTATTATTTAATCTTTCAAATTTGGCTTTGTCTACAAGTTACGTAAATTATAAACAGGACCCTTGGGCATCTAACATTTGTGGCTTCTCATACCTAAAAGGTGAACGCAATTCTCCTCCTCCTCTCCCCTCTCTCCTTCAATCCAAAGGTTTTCATGAGTTTTGGTTGTAAACCATTAGATGGAGCTATACTTTGACTACAAAGGGTTTCTGATTGGCTTAATTTGACTTAAGCTAAAAGGTATGTGTGACTATTCATGAATTTGATTCGTAGGGTTTATAATTTTTGTTTCATAAGTACGTTGATATTAATTAAGAAAAGACATAGATCCAATTTAGGTTGCATGTACCCTTAACTGTTAAGTGAAAATTTGCAAGTACAATGTTATTGTTGTTGGATTAAGTGTCTAAGGTCCTAACTAAATTGGTATAATGTTGATGAATAAAAGTAAAGTCCTTTTGGGGTTGCCCTCATAACCAGGAAATGTATTGGATTGATCAAATGAAAGAGAGAAAATGATTTGTTAATATATTATTTGATTAATATATTAATTACAAATAGTTAACAAATGATTTGTTAATTTATTATATAAATAATAAATTAAATAGAAATAGTTGAAATTAGTTAATTATTAATCAAAATTAATCTATATTTAATTCGGGATTAATTGGAATTAATTAAAGGTGCAAGGGGTGAATTATAATTGTTCAATAGTTAAACAAAAGAGGTCATTCTAGAATAGTCCATGGCATGGACGGTTTTGGAGCCTTTCTTAGGGTTTTCAGAAGCCTTCTGATGGTATATAAGGAAATGATTTGGATTGGGATTTAATCTATTATTTAATCCTTCAAATCATGCTTTGTCCCTAAGTTACCGAGACTATTAATAGGACCCTTGGGCACCTAATTTGCGCGGCTCTCTCATACCTAAAGGAATTCTCCTCCTTTCTCCCCTCTCTCCTTCAATCCTAGGGTTTCCTGCTTTTTGGGTGTGAACCATTAGAGGTTTGCACACTATTGAAACAAAGTTTTCCAAGAATACAAGAAGAATTTGATTAGCTTGATTGGAATCAACAAAAGGATTTTTCAACATTATTACATGTACCCTTAAGAAGAATTTTATTAGTTTTTGTTGTTTAATAGTATGTTGCTTCAATAGTTTTATGACATAGATCTGTTAGATTACATGTACCCTTAAGAGTATAAGGATTTTTCAACATTATTACATGTAAATCATATCGATTGTAACCTAAAAACCCCAATATATTCGCTCTTCAATATTTTGGGTGTCTCATGTTCTATTGATTCTCAAATCTTCTCCAGTGTCTTCTACTCCATTCTTCTGTGTCTTCCATTTCAACCTTCAATTCAACGTCGTCTTGCGGCTTCTTTTAGAATTGGACATTATGTTGGAGCTTCTTCTGGTCGTTTTGGGAGGTTTGTTGGCTTTTTCATACTAATATCACACACTGTGTATTTTCATTGTTTTTTCCATTCATTTTCTTATTAATCTTCTTGGTTTTGGGGTTTCTTATGTGAATTGTTTGATTTGTATATCTTATAAATGTGTAATGGTCAACAATTACTCCAGACTTGTATATGCAGATAACTCTCTACATATCCAATGACTTTTATCGAACTAAATTTGATTCGATTGATTGATTCTCTATGTTTTCAGGAATGTGAAGTTGTTAAGAGGAGTGGGTATCCTTAATATTACACCATGGTATGCTATCAACTCCAGTTATGACAGCTGGATTATTTTTCGATAAGAGTAATTGTTGGGATAAATTTTTTCCCACCAGGTATCCAATGAAATGCTTAGATCACTGCTTCTATTTTCTTAATATTGTTTCACCTAAAAATTTTCATTTCATAACAAAATTTAGTATGAGTATATTAGATGAATGCTATTGTTGTTTTGAATATTTGTTATGAGTTAATAATTGTTCATTATTTTGTTCCCATAGAAATTGTTACGTTTATATTGGAAAAATATGAACCCATAAAGTTTGTAGAGATCTACTTCAGGTCATTAGATCAAGAAGAGAGAGAGAGAGAGAGAGAGAGAGAGAGAGAGAGGTGTCAAAAGTGTTTATTATGAATATTCCAGGTATATGGACTATATCCAACCAAGGTTGTAAAACTCGTTACTCGGTGCCTACTCGGCCGACTGCCGAGTAGCGAGTACTCGGGAGTACTCGGGAGTACTCGGGGAGTACTCGGATTCGGTAATTCATGTAGAAATATTTTTAGGAAAATTATATATGTAAAAATCATAAGTTAAAATCATAATTTGATTGAAATATATAAGAAAATTAGATATACGTGAATACATAAAAACTGAAATATACATAATTGTGTCAGTTCGTGAATAATTACTAAAAATTTAAGATATATATATATATATATATATATATATATATATATATATATATATATATATATATATATATATAGGCTTAGGTTATTCTATTCAAAGTAATTCTTGTGTTATTGTATGCATAAATATGGGCCAATCAAATTTACTTATTTTAAGAAAGTGATTAATATATATTATTGAATTAAATATAATTGAAAAATATCATCTTAATTAATTACAAGGGTAATTTAGTCAATTAATATAGATTTAATAAAGGAAAATTGCATTTTTTAAGAGATCATAGATTCTATTAATTTTAAAAATCCGATTTTACAAATTATAATTGTTTTAATTCGGACATTCTGACAGAATATGTTTATGAGTATATTCAAAAATAAAAATATTCTTGAACCATAAATAATAAAAATATTTTTAAACCTATTTCTTGATCATGAATTTAAAAACTTCTTGTAGAATAACAAATTTTTGAACAATCAATTGAAGAATAAAAACAAAAAATACATTATTTCTTATAGAATACAGGTAACAATTGTTAAGAATTACATTTATTGTTAAAGAATAAAACTAAAAAAACTTTCAAAATGGGAAAGAAAACATCAAAATCTAACAACGACTAATACATTCTAAAAGAATAATGTGGTCCGTTTCAATTTTGTGGTCCGTTCTTCAAGCATCAACTTCTATGATTCCAACACAATTGGAATTCGTGATTCCATTCCAACAGAATTGGAATTCGTGATTCCATTCCAATAGAATTGGAATCTCACCAATATCATCCATTGAATCATCTACATAAACATACTTGATACATTTTCAGAATTCAACCTTGTCAAGATCCTGCACTGTCCACATAAATGAAGTGTTAAATCAGAAAAAAAAACATAAATTGAAATATGAATCAATTCATAAAATGCAGCCAAAAAACTGCTCATTTTGATATGTATTGTAGTCCCAAATAAAATTAAACCACTAAAGGATGTCATCTGTGAAGTAGAAACCAAAACTATACACAAAAAACTTATACCCAATCACACACAAAGGAAATATTAAAACCACACACAAAAAGAAAAAAAATCGAATCACTTCTGTGTTTCTTCTTCTTCTTTTACGTTTTCTATCAAACGATCAAACCAAACACAAATTCTTCCCTTTGATTTCTATCAAACATTCAAACAAAAACAAAAAGGGAAAAGAACTTGTTAACGAATGGAAGTAACACCCCATCCTTCCCTCTCCCCCTGTTGAACATCGAAACCAAACACACCAAAAAAAAACCTTATCGATAACTATCAAACATCAAATAAAAAAATTAAATGAATCAAAAGGATTACCTGTTTAATTGAGTTAATATCAACAGAGACATGTGGTTTACCTGGCTAGGGACTTAGTTGAGTGTAATTTGTGTTTCTGCTTCGATTCCAACCAATGCAAGTTGTAAGCAGTCGACTGTGACAAAGAGAGGGAAATCGGCGAGCAATCGACTGTGACAACCCACCTCCACCATCTTATTCGTCTTCTGCAATGACCACACACTATAGTGTGTGTTTTTCATCTTTCATGTCGATCACCTCAAAATCAAACAACACAAACATACGTTCCATTCATCATTTTCAGTCAAGAGCAATAAAAAAAATAAAAAAAATAAAAATAAAGAAGAAGAATAAGAAGAAGAAGAAGAACAGAGGAGCTGCTGAAGCAGACCCCCAATCTCCTGACCTACTACGATCGGAGCAACAGCCCCACCCCCAATGCTTCCATTCCTTTTTCCTCTTCGGTCCAGCCAAGCACCGAAGGAGCCTCCTTCCTCAATCGCCACTCGCCAATCGCCAATCGCCAAGCACCGAACACACCAAGACCGACGAGGAGTAGACCCAAAAGGGACTCGCCGAAAATCTGTTGTCCCATCCACATATTCCATTGGTCTGTCATTGTTGATTCGGAGCGAAAGGGTTACAAATCTGGAATGGAAATTTGGGATTGCACCCATTCCTCCAACGATAATTCGATTAGATGGTAAGGGTGTGAGGCTTATTTATGAAGGGGATAAAATTAGGGTTAGAAAAAGTTAACTAGATATAAACCTGGAGAAATTAGGTTAAAAGTCAATACCATGATTATAAGGATTATTTTTGGAAGTTATTAATCATATTACTAAATTACCCTTATTTATTTATTTAATTATTTAATTTTTTATTTAATTTTGATTGGCCCATATTTATGTATACAATAACACAATAATTAATTTAAACACCTGAACCTATCTCTTTCTCTCTCTCTCTCTCTCTCTCTCTCTCTCTATATATATATATATATATATATATATATATATATATATATATATATATATATATACATGTACTAATTATCACATGTGTGTTAAATAATAAATCATTAAGTGTATTATATATATTAATCTTGAAATTCTTTATTTTTTTTTCTTTTTATGACAATTTTAACCCTTTGACTGAGTTTGATTTAGTAGGTCGAGTTTGACTTTGTTGACCGAGTAGGCCCGAGTTTGACTTTGTTGACCGAGTAGGCCCGAGTAAGACCAAGTAGGCCCGAGTTAGAGAGATTTTGACCGAGGTTGACCAATTTTTGACCGAGTTTGACTTAATCCGAGTTTTTTTGCCGAGTTCACATAACCCGTCTCAGTAGAGGGCCGATTCCGAGTACTCGGCCGAGTAGGCAACATTGTTCCCAACACTATAGAAGGTGAATGGGTAGTTGCAGGTTGGTCTTCTTGGCTTGGTGATGCAGCTGGTGAAGTCATCAATGGATGGTTACTTTGCCAAGCATATACATTCGAGAAACTTGAAAATGTATTTTTTTTATGAGTTTTTTCCATATTTCATTTCTCTGGTGTTGAATACGTTTCACATCTGAATCTGATTTTTTTTATGCAGATTGGATATATTACTTGCAATAGATCCTCCACGAAGAGGAACCACATTATAAGAAGTTTCTTCAATCCACGTTGAGGTCAGGGGCAAATTCTGATTTTATTTTTTGGCTAAGAGAAGGTAACTTCTTAAGTGTAGATAAAAATTGTGGAATTCATTGAACTTCTTTAACTATATGAACTTATATCCAGGATGTCTTCTGCAATATGATTAACCACGGTTTATTTAATACAGCTCAAGAAATTATTGGATTTGATTATTGTTTATGTTAAATATGAATAATGAACATCTATATTTTACTTAAATCGGAATGTTTTTCTATAAATGTTGACATTTAAAGCTATAATAAGCAGTACTTAAAGTAAGAGGAGTAACATTAATAACATAATTCATTCCTCTAAAATTAAAATAAACCTTCTTTATAGAAGTCGTAGCATACAGAGTACTGTAAGACACCTTTGTATACTATTTTCTCCCTACCTTGGCATGATAAATTATCCTAGTGGTTTTTTAATTTGAACTACACATTTTATATTCTTTTCATCTACATTTACTGATTTCTAGATTGACCAGCAATGATGTAATCTAATTATATGAATTTTTTATATGACAAAAGTGCACAGGCATATCAAAGGTTCTCGAGGACAATTATTTGAGTGATCTACCAAGGAGGTTACCAAAGAAGAAACAAGAGTAAGTTTTAAGCTTTTGATGCGTATTTTGATATTATGCCCAATATTAGTGTTAAAATGGAATTTGTACATGAGCTTGATTTCAGTTGAAACGATTGATAAATGGACGAAATATGATGTTGAACAATTAGATGTGGTTGAAAAATATATAAATGCCTTGAGGTAACTATATTTTTTAATAATAACTTAATGATAATATTTTCAGCATTATATGATTTTACATGTTAAATTGGAATGATAATATTAGATAGCAGGAAATAGCAATGTACTCTACTTCTTTTACCACTATAGATAATATATTAACACGAGTTGCCATAATAGCAATGTACTTACACTTTTTAATGGATAATAGCAATTTATGTGATACAAATTAAGTTTTAGTAATACTCTTGCAGATATTTTTATCATGAAAACACAATCGACATGGGGTACAATGGCTCTGTTTGTTTGTCTATTTTCTATAAGCATGCTATTAAGTGTTTTATTGGTGTATATAGTAATTTATGGTCATATAAACCGGACTGTATGTCAGCATTTGGTCAACCACAATTAAGTGTAATTATGACAGATCCAAATTAGTATGCAAAAACTATAATCATAAACTTAAGACAAAATTACGTCCCATGTTATCTGCTAAACAAACAATGCAAAAAACGAAAAAGAAAAGAAAAACCAATCTCGTTGCGAAGCACGACATTTTTTAGTAATTTGAAATAAAGATAAATATTGTAGGCTTATCAAATCTAATGTTGTGTGTTGTTTGGGATAATTTTTTGTTTAATTTTCCTTTTATTATTGATCCGGGGTTCAGTATGGAGGATTATTTATGAATGGGATTAGGTCTTAACATGGTACGATACCAAATTATTTTTACTCAAACCGTATGCCGTACCAACTATAAATGGTACAAAATTTGGTACAAATTTTTTACTACACCAGTGTAGTACCAAGTATACTTGGTACCAACTTGTTTGGCTACCAACAAGTTTGGTTTGTACAAATTGGTAATGATATATTACCAACTTCTTTCTAATTTTTAATGATAATAGTTAAAAACAAACAACATGAAACAATATTTCCGTATACTAATATAAACTAGTAAAGTAACTATTTTAGTTACGAAAGAATTTTATTAAGTAACGTTTTAGTTTTCGAATTTATTGTGATAATACCTATTGCCTACTAATATCATACTTGTAAAATATGATTTTAATAGTAAACATAGTAGACATTTGAAAATACGATTTTGTTTATATATATATATATATATATATATATATATATATATATATATATATATATATATATATATATATATATATATATATGAGTTGGTTGGTACGGTAATATTGTGATATTTAAAATTAAATATCGTTACCGTACCAAGTTTACTAGATTGGTAGGGTACTACCAACCAAACATGTTTCCTACCAAACATACTGGTAACCAAATTTTTTGGTTCGATTGGTAGCATGTTGGTTGGTTCTCTGTGGTACATATTTGAAAGTTCTATATGGGTTCCTAGTTCATTTCTGAAAGAAGAAATTTTGGTGATGATCATTTTCTTTTTGTTGAAGGTGAAATGGTTAGATCCTAAATATGTTTTAGTAATGTTTATGCACTTTAAAGATTGCAAGAAATGGTTCTTTAAAAGAAAGTTTTACAATTTATTAATTAATCGTTGTCAATGAAGTATCGTTATGTTTGGTGAGTTTTGTAAAATAAGGGACTTGGGTATAAGGTGTTGGAGTTTGAATAGAAAATGTGGGGTATTGTTGGAACTTTGCTTAAGGCAAAAGAGCTTTGTCCAACATAAAAGAAAGTAAGGAACTTGAGTAACTTTATAAGACTTTGTCTCTTCGTGTTACTAAATGGATAAAATAAGACAAAAAGACATTTGGCCTGGAATTGTGATAAGGAGATATTAATTTGGTGTTGGATTAGGCATGTCATTAAATATAACGAAGACATCACTACAAAAACTGATCCTTGTGCTATACATTTTTTCTAAGGTTTGGTCCAAACCTTGACTTTTTTGGATTGGTGGTCCTTTTCGCCTAGTTTCGATGCATATTTGGTCCATCCGTAAACTGAAATGACTGTAATGCCTATCATGTATTTATTTTTAATTTTTCTTTCATTTTTTAATATATATATATATATATATATATATATATATATATATATATATATATATATATATATATATATATTTGGTCTACCCTCTCTCTTTCTCCCTCTCTCTCTCTTGCCTTCGTCACTCCTACATTTTCCCCACAGATTCAGTTTTAGTATTACATAATGAAATCCCCTTTTCTCAATTTTCTCTCAGATGGGTTATTTTTCATCTTCCTTCTGCCTGATCATCGTTTTCATCGACGTAACACCCGATTCCAGTACGTATTTTAGACATAAATATTTGCATTTTTACACTGGGACTGGACGAGTTTGAGGTCCAACTCGTCGAGTAGACTGGATTATGGACGCGGGTTTTAAGTAATCTACTCGACGAGTCGGGAGCCCGAATCGACGAGTAGGACTGCCTAGAGGAAACCCTAATATTTAGGGTTTGCACCCTATTTAAACGCATTATCTTGTCCCACTTCAGCCTCCATCATCTCTCACAGTCCAGAAAAGCCCTAACTTGAAACCCTAAAGCATTTGGAGTGTACTTGAGCCATTTTTGTGTGTTTGTGGTTGTTTGAAGCTTGAAGAAAGAAGTGGAAGCTTGGTGGCTCCATAAGAAGCAAGTAGATTAAGAGGTTTTGCTTCATTTCCAGCTCATTCAAGGTAAAAAGCTTCAACCTTGACCGTTTATCTCTTAGATCTCTAACTAGGGCAAGTTTCTACCTTTTCTAAGTTTTAGTAGAGCCATTTTTGGGATTTTGTGGTTCTAAGGGGGTATGACTTCAGATTTGGAACCATTGAGGGTTCCCATGGCATAAAGATGCCAACTTTATTGCCATAAGAATCCCATGCATCATATAAACCTTATTTTAGGGTCTTTTGAGCCAAAAACCCCATGCTTGAACGTCAAGTTCATAGCTTTACGTGTAATATAGACCCTAGGAGGTCAAATCTATGTTTTGGATGCATTAGGACCATCTAAAATTATCTTAATAGTTTTGGACATGGAAGGACTCAGCGAGTCACTTATGGGACTCGGAGAGCCAGGGCGCATTTTTCCCCAAAACCCCTTTTGTTATCAAGCAGTGTGTTGAGTTAGAAAAAGACTTAGCCAGTTGGGTCCATTATGGACCTGATGATCAATGTACTCGACAAGTTCAAGGATGAACTCGGCGAGTTCAAGGCAATATCCCAACCATATGAAGAGGAACTCGAAGAGTTCAAGTATGAACTCGGCGAGTCAAGGACTAAACGCCTTAACTCGGATGAAGATGAACTTGACGAGTTCAAGGATGAACTTGACGAGTTCAAGCATGAACTCGGCGAGTCAGTTGTAGAAGGTCCCGACCTTGTTTAAAGGAAAACTCGGTGAGCCCTTGTAAGGCTCGGCGAGTAGGGTCGAAGTCTTAGCGTTTTCATGATTTCGGAACTCGACGAGTTGTGGGGCCAACTCGGCGAGTTGATTCAACTGGATGTTGACTTTGACCTAGAGTTGACTTTGACCAAGGTGTTAGCATTGAATTTGAATTTGACCTGAGTTGACCAGGAAATGGTAATTAAGGAAGATTGTTATGCGTAGGATCTGAGAGGAGTTGATTCCGGCAGCAAGGACAGTTCAGACACCTTGCGACATTGAGGTGAGTTACCTTCCAGTAGAAGTGGGTCTATGGCCACAATGCCAGCCCAGTAGTAGGAGTTGTTTGCTAGGTAATTGTCTCTGTGTTAGTAGTAGTAGGGGTGAAATAGTCCTCGGATACCTGTTGAAAGATACCAAAGGGGTAGTCAGTACCCATGCATGCCTAGAAGTATGTTTATGTTATGTTTATGTGGTAGTAGTAAGGGGTGAAATATTCCCCGGTAGTTGGTTGAGATAAACTGATGCGTAAGTCAAGCACCCAAGAATGGTTTGACATGGGTAAGTCAAGCACCCCAGAATGGCTTGACCTTGGTAGGTCAAGAACCCCTGAATGGATTGACCTGGGTAAGTCAAGCACCCCAGAATGGATTGACGTGGGTAGGTCAGGCACCCCAGAATTGCATGGCAGACTGTATGTTGTATGGTATGTGGTATCATGGGGGAACTCAATAAGCTTCGTGCTTACAGTTTTCAGTTTTGTTTCAGGTACCTCTTCAACGAAGGGGAAGGAGCAGGCACGGTAGCATCACATCGCACACATATGATTTCCGCATTTTGAGATCCCTGGGATTGTACTCTAACACTATTATTTTATGTTATGGTTTTGAGACACGTGACTAAGGTTTTATGAAATGATGTGGATCGTTGATGTTTTTCAGTAAACTACTTTGTAAATTACTTAATTAAAAACAACATTTTTGGTCTCGAAAATTAGGATGTTACAAGTTGGTATCAGAGCCTTGGTTTGAGGGATTCGGACACACCTTCGGGGGTGTCTGAACTCAAATCGAGGGTATGAAATATTTTTACAAGAAAATAGTTTTCTAAAAGTTGAAAATAAGGAGTTTTGAGAAAGAACAAGGTGTGTGATGCGTGCTACCGGCCGAGCTAAAGTAAGTTTTCCCCAAGATACCCATACATGTTATGTTATGATGTGATATGATTATGAGAACTTCATGCTAGATTAGGGCTAAGGATCTAGGAAGGATGCCTTGTATGCCTATAATATGTGTATGATAACTGCATGCTAGATTAGGGCTAAGGATCTAGGAAGATGCCTTATGTGCCTGCTATATGTGCTTATTGAGTTACATGCTAGAACTTATTAGTAAGTAATATGTGGCCTGAATAGGATATGATTGGTATGGTTACTCAATGCTTGAATGCTGCTTACTTTGTGCTTTAGGGATTCTAGTTATCTTTAACTAACTAGTAAACGGATACGTTAAGTTACATATTGCGAGGACTAAATAATTTCAGAATGTTAGGTCTAGCCCTATTGCGTAGCTCTTGTTTGACTCCCACCATTGTAAGGCAGGATCTCTCATTCGAAGAATTATCTGGTCTTAGTGACATGTGATGGTATTCATAAGCTAGTTAGGTAAGGGTGGCAGGAATTCCTTATGCAGCTGATGGCGGAGAGTAGGTCGGGGAGTTACCCTAGGGTAAGCCAAGGATGAGACTAGTGAAGAGAAAAGTAGCAGTAGAAGGGACTTGGTAAAGTCAAGGCAAACCTTGAGGAAAGTACGGATAGATGTGGAAGGTAGTATGGGCCCGTACTACTAGAAGCAGAGGATCCGTACTCGAGTCAAGGAGGGCCGAGATAGAACCAGGGAACTTGTAGTATGTGAGCCCTTCTGAGGTTATGTATGACCCTGATGATTATGTTTTTTTTTCAGAATGGTGATGATTATGCGACACAAAGGAGGAGGAGGTTTAGGGTCAAGATCAGGTTCAAGATCAGGTTCAGGATCAGGTTCGGGATCAGGTGTTGAGCCAGTTGTTGAGGGACTACATGAGTTCATTGCTTCTGAGATCACTAGAGGCATCCTTGATTTGACCCCGATGATTTTCGGGTCAATCAAGGAATGGATTATTGAGCTGATGGAGGATCGCCTCAGGGCGTTTAGGAGTGACTGGGCGGCCAGCCAGTCAGGGGCACGTACACTGTCCTTTAAGGACTTTAGGGGATGCGGTGAGCCAGACTTCCATGGGGTGAAGGACCCCATTGTTGCTAGGAGATGGACTGTAGACATGGAGTCTACTCAGTTGACTAGCTTCTGCCCTAAGGGGTCGAAGGTTCGGTATGCTGCGGGATGTTTGAGGGACAGGGCCAGGTATTGGTGGGAGTCATTTGGTGATTCTTTGGGAGCCCCAACTATTGAGGCTATGACCTGGTCCGACTTTGTGACCAGGTTTAGGGCTGAGTTTGCGACGGCTGTGGAGCTTCAGCAGCTGGCCAGGGAGTTTCTTGACATGAGGCAGACGACAGAGACTGTGACGGAGATTACCGCCAAGTTTCGGGAGAAGGCCTTATTGGTGCCTCACTATGCAGAAGATGAGGAGATGCGAAGGACCTGCTATCATGATATGTTGAGAGCTGATATCCGGGAGCATGTCAGCTACTCGTCATGCCCGACCCTGGATTCTATGATTTCCAGGGCGAGGGAGAGGGAGATCGATTTGGAGCACATCAGGAAGAGGAAGGCGGAACAGGGATAGGTGACAGGGGTTTCGGGGAAGAAACCCAAGGGATTCGACTCTAGGTTGAAGGTCCAGCCACGCCAGAGCCGCTGCAGGAAATGCGGCAGGCCGCATGAGGGAGCTTGTAGACCGGGATCATCAGGCTGCTACAAGTGCGGCAAGACTGGACACTTGGGCAAGGATTGTACCGCCCCTACTCCCACTTTCCATACATCAAACCTGATTTGATTTAATTGTAATCAGAAGGGCCATAAAAAGGCCAACTGCCCGAGTTTCAAAGCAGCGGCAACGCCAGTGGTGGTGCCAGCTCCAGCGACCCTGCGGATCACTGGTGGCTGGCAGGGCAGGTCATAGGCTCCAGTGGTGAGGAGCCGAGCCTTCCAGTTGACTACCGAGGAGGCACACACCGCACCCGATGTGGTGACGAGATCGTTCCATGTGAACGGTATCCCAGTTCAGGTGTTGTTTGATTCGGGTGCTACCCGATCATTTGTCTCTCTTGCACTTAGCAAGAGGTTCCCTGAGTCTTCGGGCATGTTAGATTGCCCTCTAGAGGTCGAGATTGCTGATGGCCGATCAGTTCGAGCATCAGAGGTTTTCAGAGATTGTGTTTGAGGCTGTTTGAGGAGCGCTACCTGGTAGACTTGATTCCCATACCTTTTCATGGGAACAAGGTCATCATCGGTATGGACTGGTTCAGCCCTAATGGGGCTGTGATTGAATACACATAATAGTTGGTACATGTCAGGACCCCAAGTGGGGGAGAGCTGGTGATTCAGGGAGAGAGGCCTCAATGTAGAACAAATTTATGCTCAGTAGTGAGGGTTAGGCGCTACGTTCAGCAGGTTTGCACCAGATATGTCGCCTACGTCATGGATACCCGAGAGGAGGGCAAGGAGACTATGAGCGATGTGTCGGTGGTGCGAGAGTACCCCGGATGTGTTTCCAGAGGAATTTCCTGGGATACCTACGGAGCGGCAGGTGGAGTTTAGGACCGACTTGGTCCCTGGTGCGGCTCCGATAGCCAAGGAACCGTATCGGTTGGATCCTCCCGACATGCAGGAGTGGTCTACACAGCTGCATGAGTTGTTAGACAAGGGATTCATCAGACCGAGCAGTTCACCCTAGGGAGCCCCGATTCTGTTCGTAAAGAAGACGAACGGGTCGCATCAGATGTGTATAGATTATCGGGAGCTGAAGAAGGTAACGATGAAGAATTGTTACCCACTCCCGACGATTTATGATCTCTTCGACCAACTACAGGGGGCATCTTGGTTTTCCAAGATAGATCTGCGTTTAGGCTACCATCAGATGAGGGTCAGAGACAAGGATGTATAAAAGACTGCATTCTGGACTCGCTATGGCCACTACGAGTTCGTGGTTATGCCATTCGGGCTCACCAATGCTCCTGCCGCATTCATAGATCTCATGAACCGTGTATTCAGACCGATGCTGGATCGGTTTGTGATAGTTTTCATCGACGATATCTTGGTTTACTCCAAGACGCAGGAGCAGCATGAGGAGAACTTGAAGGAGGTGTTGGATACCCTAGGGAGGGAGAGCTTGTATGCCAAGTTCTCCAAGTGTGAGTTCTGGTTACGCGAGGTGCAGTTTCTGGGGCACTTTGTCAACCAGAACGGGATTTTAGTCAATCCGGCCAAAGTAGAGGCCGTGATGAGATGGGAGGTTCTGAAGTCTCCATCTGAGATTCGGAGTTTCCTGGGATTGGAAGGCTATTACCAGAGATTCATTCAGGATTTCCCCAAGATAGTCGTACCCTTGACCCGACTGACGAAGAAAGTCGTTGTATTTCGCTTGGGGGCTGAGCTGCAGGAGGCGTTCGAGACATTGAGGCAGAGGCTATGCGAGGCGCTGATCCTCGCCCTGCTAGAGGGGGTAGAGGATTATGTGGTATACTGCGATGCGTCCATTTCAGGTTTGGGTGCAGTATTGATGCAGAGAACGCATGTCATCACCTACGCCTCGAGGCAGAGGAAGCCTCATGAGGCGAACTACCCAACACATGATTTAGAGTTGGGGGTGGTCATCTTCGCCCTCAAGATATGGCGACATTACCTCTACGGGGTCCGTTGTACCATTTACATGGATCACAAGAGTCTTAGATACCTCATGGATCAGCCGAATCTGAACATGAGGCAGCGTCGGTGGCTAGATGTGGTGAAGGATTACGATTGTGAGATCCTCTCCCACCCGGGGAAGGCCAACGTTGTGGCTAATGCTCTTAGCCGCAAGGCAGCCCCGATCAGAGACATTTGCTTACGGATGACAGTGGTGACTCCACTTCTCGAGCAGATCCGAGAGGCCCAGCAGGAGGCTATAAAGGAGGAACATCGGAAGAGCGAGCGTATTGTGGGTTAGGTTTCCTCCTTCGACTATGATAGCCATGGGTTGTTGACACTACACCGTAGAGTGTGGGTTCCATATCATGGAGGGGTGCACTAGATTTTGATGGAGGAGGTGCACAAATCCCGATTCTCGATTCATCTTGGGGCAATGAAGATGTAAAAAGATCTTCGTCCTAATTACTGTTGCACGAAGCAGGATGTAGCCTGGTACGTCGAGAGGTGCCTGACCTGCAGGAAGGCCAAGGCGGAGCACCAGCGGCCTCACGGAAAGATGCAGCCGTTGGACATCCCCATGTGGAAATGGGAAGATATTACCATGGATTTCATCACCAAGTTTCCCAGGACCGTGAAGGGAGTGGATTCCATATGGGTCATCGTGGATCGGTTGACCAAGAGTGCCCATTTCATACCGATCCAAGAGAACATTTCGGCCGAGAAGCTGGCCGACATCTATATTCGAGAGGTTGTAGCTTGACACGGAGTGCCAGTCTCCATGATTTCTGACAGAGATGTGCGGTTCACTTCCAGATTCTAGAATAAATTCCACGTCGAGTTAGGTACTCGTCTGCATTTTAGCACCGCTTTTCACCCGCAGACGGATGGTCAGAGCGAGCGGACCATCCAGACTTTGGAGGATATGCTGCGGGTATGCGTTTTAGACTTCAGTGGTAGCTGGGATACCTACCTTCCCTTGGCAAAGTTTTTCTACAATAATAGCTACCACGCGAGTATCGACCGTCCTCCCTTCGAGATGTTATACGTGAGGAAGTGCAGGACCCCGATTTGTTGGGGTGAGGTTAGGTAGAGAGTCATGGGGAGCACTGAGGTGGTGCTCAAGATGACGGAGAGGATTCAGAAGGTCCAAACCAGGCTTCATACTGCTTAGAGTGGGCAGAAACGTTATGCTGACAAGCGTCGTTCGGCCTGGAGTTCCAGGTCGGGGATATGGTCCTCCTGAAGGTGTCACCTTGGAAAGGTGTCATCCGGTTCAGGACATGGGGAAAGTTGGGCCCCAGGTACATCGGTGCTCTCAGGGTTGGATCTGCCATCCGAGCTTAGTCAGATTCATAGTACCTTTCATGTCTCCCAGTTGCGGAAGTGCCTGGTAGACAACTCTGTAGTGGTGCCTCTAGAGGATATTCAGGTGGACGACAGCAAAAAATATATTGAGCGACCAGTAGCTATCCTCGACAGGAAGACGAAGGACCTGAGGAACAAGAGGGTTAAGTTGGTGAAGGTGCAATGACATCACCACAAGGGCTCAGAATGGACTTGGGAGCCGGAGGACGAGATGAGGGAGCACTACCCCACTTCAGCATCCATCATCTGTCACAGTCCAGAAAAAGCCCTAACTCAAAACCCTAAAGCATTTGGAGTGTTCTTGAGCCATTTTGTATGTTTTTGGTTGTTTGAAGCTTGAAGAAAGAAGTGGAAGCTTGGTAGATCCAGAAGAAGCAAGTAGATCTAGAGGTTTTGCTTCATTTTCAGCTCATTCAAGGTAAAAAGCTTCAACCTTGACCATTTATCTGTTAGATCTCTAGCTAGGGCAAGTTTTTACCTTTTCTATGTTTTAGTTGAGCCATTTTCGGGATTTTGTGGTTCTAAGGGGTTATGACTTCAGATCTGGAACCATTGAGGGTTCCCATGGCATAAAGATGCCAACTTTATTGCCATACGAATCCCATGCATCATATAAACCTTATTTTAGGGCCTTTTGAGCCAAAAGCCCCATGCATGAACGTCAATTTCGTAGCTTTATGTGTAATATGGACACTAGGATGCCAGATCTACGTTTTGGATTCATTAGGACCATCTGAAATCGACTGAATAATTTTGGACACGGAGGGACTCGGCGAGTCGCTTATAGGAGTCGGCTAGTCAGGGCGCATTTTTCCCCAAAACCCCTTTTGTTATCATGCAGTGTGTTGAGTTGGAAGAAGACCCGACTAGTTGGGTCCATTATGGACCTGAAGATCAACGTACTCGACGAGTTCAAGGATAAACTCGGCGAGTTCAAGGCAATATCCCAACCATATAAAGATGAACTCGACGAGTTCAAGGATGAGCTCGGCAAGTCAAGGACTAAACGCCTTAACTCAGATGAAGATGAACTCGACGAGTTCAAGGATGCACTCAGCGAGTCAGTGGTAGAAGGTTCCGACCTTGTTTAAAGGAGAACTCGGCGAGCCCTTGTAAGGCTCGGCGAGTAGGGTCGAAGTCTTGGCGTTTTCATGATTTCTGAACTCGATGAGTTCTGGGGCCAATTCGGCGAGTTGAGTTAACTGGATGTTGACTTTGACCTAGAGTTGACTTTGACCAAGGTGTTAACCTTAACTTTGACTTTGACCTATGTTGACCAAGAAATGGTAATTAAGGAAGATTGTTATGTGTAGGATCTGAGAATAATTGATTCTGGCAGCAAGGATAGTTTAGACACCTTGCGACATTGAGGTGAGTTACGTTCCAGTAGAAGTGGGTCTACGACCACAATACCGACCCAGTAGTAGGAGGTGTTTGCTAGGTAATTGTCTCTGTGATAATTATCTAGGTTTGCTACTATCTAATATGATTTATGTGCTAGGATGCTCTGTTATATATGTTAGTAGTAGTAGGGGTGAAATAGTCCCCGGATACTTGTTGACAGATACTGAAGGGGTAGTCAGTACCCATGCATGCCTAGCAGTATGTTTATGTTATGTTCATGCGGTAGTAGTAGGGGGTGAAATAGTCCCCAATAGTCGGTTGAGATAAAACGATGGGTAAGTCAAGCACCCCAGAATGGCTTGACATGGGTCAGTCAAGCACCCCAGAATGGCTTGACATGGGTAAGTCAAGAACCCCAGAATGGCTTGACCTGGGTAACTCAAGCACCCAAGACTGGCTTCACCTGGGTAAGTCAAGCACGCCATAATGGCTTGACATGGGTAGGTCAGGCACCCCAGAATTCCCTGGCACTATGTATGTTGTATGGTATGTGGTATGATAGGGGAAATCACTAAGCTTCATGCTTATAGTTTTCACTTTTGTTTCAGATACGTCTTTAGCGAAGGGGAAGGAGTCGGCACGGTAGCAGCGCATCGCACACATATGATTTCCGCATTTTGAGATCCATGGGATTGTACTCTGACATTATTATTTTATGTTATGGTTTTGAGACACGTGACTAAGGTGTTATGAAATGATGTGAATCGTTGATGTTTTTCAGTAAACTGCTTTATAAATTACTTAATTAAAAACAAAATTTTTAGTCTCGAAAATTGGGATGTTACAATCGAGCTCTGTTTTCACGGATGCTCCACACATACTGGTGTAGAAGCTCTCAACCAGTTCAGAAATGGTGTCAATATTTATCGATCTTTCTCTCTTATAAACCACCAATGAATGGGTTTTGATCCATGGTTTGTGTTTTCGATTTCTAGTGGTAGAGTATGTGGAGTAACCTCCTGTGTTTTCAGGGGATACTCATAAGGAGAATGATATTGTTGGAACGAGAATGAGTTTTAATCCATCTCCCAAAAAACCCCATTGCAGCTCGAAAATTAGGATTTATGTTGCAACAGATGTGAACCTTGTCATCGCCGACGGCAAGCTTGACGTTCCAAACATCGAGATTCATCTGCTATAGAACAAATCTACAGGTATCGACGTCTCTTTCGTAGAACAAATTCGTTGATGATTTTAGGGTTCTTATTTATTCATCTCTCAAGTTCTTCACTTTCTAGCTTTTATCCTATTTGATATGAAATTCTAAATTGATGTTGTTTGGAATATATTTGTGTAACACTTGATTCATTGTACTTTTCAGTTTAGACCCTTGGGGTGTAATGTTTTGCAGAATTGGTCCCTAGGGGGCAGAATTGTCAACTTCAGGAAAGCTGGAGTACGCTGGTGTACTAGATGTACGCTAAGTGTACTAGTGCATGTTGTTCGCGGAGCTCATCCATGAACGTTGGGCGTACGTGGAGTACGCTGGGCGTACGTGAGTACTTTTGAAACAATACTTTTAGGGCTTGTACCCTATATAAACCATAAGATAGTCTCTTTTGGCCTTGTTTAACCAGCCTCCATACCTTTGAAAACCCTAATTCGTCTCTTTCCCTTGTGTGGTTCTCTTGAGCCTTGATTTTGATCTTTGGTGGTTTTTGTACATCTTGAAGTGGTAGAAGAAGAAGTTTGAAGACTCATTCCTTGGAGGAGAGCTTAGAGATCCATATTTAGCCCCATATTTGGTGACTTTTGAGGTATAAAGTGTAACATTCTGTTAAAATAAATAAATAAAAATTAAATAAGTAAATAAATAAATAATAAGCCCTAAAACCTCGAGATGTATTTTATATTGTAACACCAGTCAAAATAGGTCAATAAAAATCACATGTGATTATGTCAATCATGTAATGTGATTTTGTTAAACTAGTAATGTGATAAACTTACTATGTAATTCATGTTAAAATATGAACTTTCATGCATACTTTATACTATAAATCAAAGTATACGTCCATACAATGCCAAAAATATAGAGAACGTCGAAATCTGGCTTCGCGTGAAGAAGTTATGATAAACTCTAACACTATAAAATCTCTATAACAAGAGGAATTGAAAATAGGCTTAGAATTATCTATTGTAATAAAAAAATAAAGTTGTAGTACTCGTAAATACCTACGCGTGGATATAAAGAACGTCCAAAATGGAGTTCGTATGCAAAAGTTATGACCTTCCGAAGTTACAGTTGTCTGAGAACATGACACGTGTCAGAAACCCTAATCTGACTGGACTCACGACGTGAGCATAAAAACTCACGACTTGAGGAGTCAAACCGCCACATTTTGAAGCTAGAAGTCTACGGAACGATAACCCAAAATCTCACGACGTGAGCAAGGTTTTCTCACGACGTGAGCACGCTGCAGGACACTATTCGAGGCTAGAAATCACGCGTTAAAGCTACAGGATGACTCTTGACATAGCTCACGACGTGAATCTATCATTCTCAAGTCGTGAGGGCCAAAAATCGACCTTAGCCATTCCTCACACCTAATCTCTTCTCTCTCTCTCTCTCTCTCTCTCTATCTCTCTCTCTCTCTCTCTCGTTTGCTGAAGCCGTTTCGCTTCCCAAGCCCGGTGATCGCGAACCGCTGACTGTTTTCACTTAGATTCTATCGAAGCACGATATTAAGGTGAGTTTCACGGCCCCACTTTTTAATGTTTTCGGGGGAAAACGCATGCTAAATATTGAATACAAGTTAATATTATATTTATATGATAGTATGTTCGTTAATCAGGATATAATTATTTTGTATCTATACAACTATCGTAAACTTGTTAGCATGTTATTGTTATAGTAGTATACTAATGTAGATCTTGAGGTATACTTAGGATTGTATATATATTTTGTGTGCGATATAGTTCCCGAGTTATACTCGGAAGTTCTATATGCTAATTGATAAGTATGTTGTTATTATTGGTTTTATGTCAAAATAAAACCTGGTTTTTCCTCAAGTTATAGCTGTTGTACTGCCTAAAGTATTATGAACTTAGGAGTAATGTATAAAAGCATAGTCTAGTAACTTAGGGTTTTAGACACGAAAATGTTTTTATTGTTAGAGCTATAGGAAGCCAACAAATTCTACATGAGTTATTGTATTCATCAACTAAGATTGGGGATCTTAGTGAAAGTCCTCTAACCTGTATCCGTTAATTCTGTGTGAGTGTGACAACCCCACCCGTGGTTTCTAGCTACAACCCAACGGTCTTCGGGTGACGAACTTGCCTAAATTTACTACCTTCCGACGTCGATGAAGCGTGCGGAAACTACCGCAAGGTGTGATCCTTGTACTACCGCAAGGTGTGATCCTTGTACTACCGCAATGTGTGATCCTTGTAACTACCACAATGTGTGATCCTTATAAGTACCACAAGGTGTGATCCTTGTAATAATAATAAGAGGTATAAAACTAAGTCATACAGCCGCAACTACAGACTCATGGTAGCACAACTTTAGAAGCATTATGCTTTGTCGACATACAAGTATGAATGTTAAGTATAAGTTTCTCAAAGACTTATACTCTAAGTAAAATAATCTAGTAGGTATATTATTTTTATATTAAGTAGACCACTATACCTAATCTACTTACTCGTATAGAATTAAAATAGGTTTATACGTAGCGGTTTTACTCGTATGGAATTGAAATAGATATATGTTGGGTTTTGAGCATTCTAACACTCCTATGGTGTACATGCAACCCTATAAACCTTGGATCTATGTTTTCTCTATTATACATGCAAATATTAACTATTCCAAGGTTACATCCTAACTAGCATATTATGAAGCACCTATACTACAAAGTTCTAGTTAGATGACATACCTTTTGATGTAGCTTGATGTCTTCAAGCTTTAAGAGCTTAGCCCCAATAGTGTGGAAGCCTCAAATGGAATCACAAATCACCAAAACACCTTGGAAGAACTTGAGAGAATATGTATGCACACTAAAATCGGCCCACTCTTATTTTCACACACTTGTGCCAACTTTGTGAGCCAAGGACCCCTTTATATATTATGGAGGATTAGGGTTACATCCATGTAAACCCTAATACCCATGACCTTTCATTTACATAGGATCCATGGGTTAAAAGCTCCATGGACCATCCATGAAAGCTTAGCCCAACCTAAATGAACTTGGCCCATTCCATATATATAAGAGTCCATATTTAATTAGTTCTTTTTGATCACTTAATTAATTCTAAATTAATTCTTGATCAATACTAATTAAATAATATGATTCCATATTAATATATTAGAAGTTATAATATATTAATATAAATCATAAATATACTATTCTCAAAAGACTATCCATATAAATTGTGCCGGTGAAGTGCAACCCAAATGGACCATGCCGGGTCGGGTCAAGTACATACCAAATATAGTTATCGACTTAGACATTAATCCAACAGTCTCCCACTTGGATAAGTCTAAAACTATTATTGAGTATGACTTCAAAACCTAACTGGCAATCGTAGCTCTTAAAGCCGCTGTCGAACTCTGACCTTGTCAATGACTTGTCCATTAGATAAGGGATCATATATTCCTCCATTCTAGATATCATATGGACTGAGACATGGATTATAATCATTCTCTCTGTCCATTTGTTGTTTCCCGATTTTCGATTTATGATGACTGACTGATTGAACAAATCAAATCAGTCCTGGCTTGGCCAAGCACTCACATGTGTCATCCCTAAATCATCGAGGGGCCCACAAATATCGCTTTTATCCCGAAGGTAAAAGGAATGGATAAACTTCGACTCATATGGCTTGTTCTACTACTTGTTGAATCATACACAAAGGCACGTTTTATAACATCGAGTTACCAAATGCGTTTTCGTGCAATCAATGTATAACCAACTCATAGTAACAACTCATATCTCTAGGTTTGAAGAATATAAGATATTATCGTCTCATGATCACTCGTGATAAAATCCATGAAGTGATTCAAATGAGCGCGGGTTGAATCCAATACTCAGAACTTATGAGCACTCATGAGTGTTGTAGCACCACTTTGTCCACCAACTTGGACCTCTACAAACCAACCCATGACAGTCTTGATTCATATCTACTTCCAACATATGACCGACTGTGGATGGTTTGAATAACTTAATCATTCAGGAAGAGCGACTTAGTTATTCTGGAAGTCAAAACATGCAAAGTGAAACACAAGAATGAATGAATAAAATATGGTATCAAACCCTATGAATATAAATAAACACTTTTATTTATCACCATATTGATTACTCATTATTCATTGTTTCGGTTTTATCAACTTTATACTTGAATTAAAAACACTAGTTGTTCCATGCTCCAAGCATGTACACTATGTTTTTCTTAAACAATAGCTTTGCCATACACCAAGTATGCACTCTATGTTTGTCTATGATCCTTACTTTGTGAAATAAACCAATTGAACATAATTTCAATGATTCTAATTTCACACTCCCAAATCCTTATCGAAAAATATGAGAATTTAAAATTCCTATCATTTATCGAAATCTGTTTAGATTTTAAACTTATATGCACTGACCCTCCTGTAATGAATATGTACAAAGTCACAAAGACTTGTCAACAGTCATTATAAGGTATTCCAATGGAGATCAACTCCATGGAAACTAAGTCTCATATTCAAAGTACATTGCTTTGGACATGCTTCTTGCATTAAGTTTTCTAATCTTACACAGATAACTTCCACCTATGGAGACAACTCCATATTCTCATTTTAACTATCACTTCTGAATAAGAGATGCCTCTTTTCAGAATATGTCAATATGGTCCTTCCAAAATTAGCACTATACTTCCAACTGTCCCTGAGCAACCAATCTTTGGTAAACCTCAGATTGTCCTCGACAATTGCTTAATCATTTTAGTCATATCCAATTCTAGACCTTTTCCCTTCTTAATGCCTCTGGGCATTTGGAAAAATTTAGAAATGACAAATATTATAGCACATGCAATCGATCCTGTACCCAAAGCAAATGGTACACGATTCATGATGTCTCACATAAAGACATGATTCTAGACCAGTCTTTTGCTACAATATTTTTATTTGCCATGTTTTCAAAATTTGACTATGAAGAGGGATGCCGTAGTCATAATCGAATTTTGAGAACGCAATATATAGAATTTCCTTAAGTTGAACCAATCCAACATGAAATTCATATATATATTCTTGACTAAAGATGATTAAGGTCTCAATCTAAGCCTTTAGAACTGAAATGAAGTATATCCTCTCCCTTAATTATAGCAAAACAACTTTTTCAATCCCTGCAGCCTTACGAATTGAAACTTTTGTTTTCTATAATTAACATTGCTAACTTGCAACACTAACAATAATTATCATGCTCCCACTAACATGATGATTATTAGCATAACACTTATGCTCCCACTAGCTTTGACATGTACTCAGAAATCAGCTGGACTTCTAGAAATCAATACTTTATTGACTTTCTTACCAAAGTTCAGATTTCTGATATGAGATGCTTTGATAAAACTTTATCAAAATCATACACCTTTCCTTAGATAGCATGTATGCGTGTCTAAACAATTTCAGAACTATGAAAAGGGATGTCGTAATCATAGTCTCAATTGTTTAGACCTTTTGCCATCTGCTTCAAATCTACTTGGTGGAAGTGTTTCCTCACCATCACTTTCATGAATCGGAGAGAAACCTTATGACCCTTAGATTTTATGGTGTATGTGTTCTTATCCATGTGAATCGTCAAAACCATAGTCACAAGACAAGGATAATGACAAATCCAAACTCATATGGACTGAACTTATGCAATCTTAATTTCTTGCCACCTGGCAGTACAGGGCCTGCCATTGCTTCCAAGTTGTTATGCAACCAATTGAGAACTTTCAGAACTCCTATGCAAAGCCAACTTTAACTGGAATGGGCACAGAATATGTCAATACGATAGGTTATAAACCTCAAGTCGTGTGCTAGTGAAGAACCTCAGGTTTTATTCTTGATTAGTTCTTGAAATTCTTTTTAGGATCTTTAAGACTCCCACTATCCTCTTGACATATAAGACTATCTTGCCAAATATTCAAGAGATAGTGCGGATTCTTTATCAAGACAAACACTTCACACAATTGGCCTTAGTTGGTCTTTGTTTTATCCAAAACATCACAACTTACCAATTTCAAATGTACAAGAGTAGGACACTTTTACTCTTACATTTGACAAGTGTTTTAAACCTTTCTTTAAGATATGCCACTCAAGTTACAATCTTGGAGTATGACTCTAAGAATTGTTTTGGAACGAAGTATGACTCATCTTCCTGATCTAACCATTTCAACAATTCATGACTCCTCTTCTTAGTCATAAGAATGCACTAAGATAACCTTTAGAGGACTAATTGTGATATGATTTCTAAATCATTAAGATGATCACAAACATGATACTAAAGTACTCTCCCATCTTTTCAGATTTGAGAAACTTTTATCTTTCTGCCTAATTTGATTCTTCCCATTCGTTCTGCCATACATTGAGACTTTTCCAATGTTTCAAAATTATACTTAAACTTGTAAGTATAACCATATTTACTAAACTTTAGTAAATCAAATGGTCTTAACGAGTTTTGTGGTGGACATGACCAGTGCACAAGAATGTGTACTCGATCCCTTTAGTCCTTCACTTGACTCACACATCCATGTGAACAAGTAATTAGTCTTGATTTTCCAATGCTTGAAAGTTCTCATTCATCATACTATTCAAATTTCATGATTCCAAGTTTCGGTCCAATTGAAACTTGGGTGATGAGGAACTTTCCTGATTTGGTAAATTTAGACACTACCACAAATGAAAGAATCAAATCCATTTTCCAATATTGATGTCAGTGGAATCATATAAGCAACAATTTTCCACAAATGCCATTGTAAGGATACTTCAAATAAATAAAATTAAACAATTTTCTTTTATTTTAAAACTTTGCGGAAAAACTTATCCTTACAATCCACATGGAAAATTGTTGTTATCTATTCCTTAGCAATATATCATAACTTCTTAAGCAACTGCTCAAAATTATGATGCGATCGAAATCCACCTTCGCGATCAGAATCAGCATATACTTCCTTTAAGATTTCTCTCTATTCTTTGATTCTTAAAACATCAACATGTGACCCAGTCACATCATGTAATGAGGATCTCAGAATAGAACTTAACAGAGTTAGATAATGGGCTCTACCTGATGTAGAGTCAAACTTATTGACTTTAACATCCTTAGGTAAATTTGGCAGCTTTGCAATCAACGCCCCTTCCTTTGGCAAAATAAACATATGGACCCTTTGGTAATGGGACTATCTCAGACTTAGCCTTTCTCTTTACCATTTGGTCAACCGGGTTGACTATGGCCAATCCCTTTCCATTGGGAAAAGAATGCTTTTTTCTGGATTTCCAGTGTCACCATTGTCACTGTCCATAAAGTTTTTAGGAAGTTGATCTTCTAATCAAATTTGCTTTACTATCGTTCCAAATCATTGCTGATTCAGCAGCACCAAGCAAATAGATATGATCATTAAGGTTCATGTCATAGTCTATTTCATAGTAGTCCCAAAGGAACTCACTATGTGACTTAGAAAGTGATTGAACATCCAACTTTCTCAAGACTTTGACACTCAACTCTCCCGGCTTGTCAATATGTGACTTCATCTCTAAGATGTGATCACACATAGACCTTTCTTGCCATTAGGGCTTTGAGTGACCTTGAACTTGTGGTTTAGGGAGAATAATTGGAGGAGGTGGAGGAAGAGAAGTATGACTTCCATGAGCCAAACTCGGGAAGTCATATTCATTAGGAAAGCTTGGTTTGGGAAGATCATTGTTGTCTAAACCAGACATCAACAATGGGAGAAATTCACGTAAAGTTGATTTAAGTCCTTAATATAACACCCAATATGATATATTAAGGCTAGGACCCAACAAACTATTTTATAACTTGGAAGAGGGATGCCGTAATCCAAGCTATAAAATATTTGAAGGTAGGTGAATGACGATTCACCAATTTCCACCAAGATAAACGAAATGTATTATTAGGTTGTAATTGGTTTTGAAACTCCTAGATTCTTTTGAGATTCATTGAACTTTTCAATGGCATGTTTCAATCTCGAGTGTGCCCTTCAGGTTTTGTGACTGGGATGCCGAGGATCACAAAACAAGGTGTGAAGTAACCATGCAAATATACTTGGTACCCTTAATATTTACCCCTCAATCGATGTGTCGGTTAACCACACACGCTCCAACGATACTATGATACACATTAAGTTACCCTTTGCCTACCTTGTTAAGTCCAGGTTAGTGTGCCGGTTAACCACACACGCTCCACTAACAGCTTAAACAAAGTGCAAAGTCTAATTTCATGGATTAGCACCTTATTCACATTTTCCTAAGTAACTAAGATTGAGAATTTATAAGTGTTTAGTTACTTAGTATTTATCATTATACTTATAATGAAGGGAGAATTATAGTCCTTGTCCTACCTGTTCGGCTAACGACCCTCCACCGGTCAAGGAAGCGGTGAGTGAGAGTGGACACCCATCAAACTGCCATTTTATAGGCAGTAACCTTATACCCCCCTTATAAACCGGCTTCGTGAATGAGGCCTACTAATGGTAAGACGACTTGCTCTTATACATATAATATATTAAACTTTTAATATTATAATAGTATAAGGGTGTATTTTAGACATTTAAAATACTTGGTGGTTTAATCTATTAATTAAACTAGACTTTTAATTTAATTAAACTCAAACCATATATTCATGGATTAATAATACTCTTTTAATTAAACGCTTTAATTAACTATTAATAAAGTCCATAAGAGTAAATTTGAACCATTCAACAAAACATCATAATTCCAATTATTAAACTCAAAATTAAAACCATTTAATTAATTGTTTAAGTTATGAACCCAAGAGTTTTAGAAATCAATTCTTTTTTTCATAAAAAACTTTTCTCAAATTCCAAAACTTGAGGGCAAGTTTTGTAATTCTTGAAAAGCTTTGGATTCCATACCTTATGGAACTAATGATGTTTTATGATGAAACTTTCCATGTTCCATAACTTAAGAACAAGTTATGGAATTCTTTAAAACATTAACACCAAATTTTGTAACTCCATAAAAACTTTGAATTAAATTTTTTTTTTTAAAAAAAAACTTTCATATCCATAACTTATGGAAGTTTCAAAAACCCTTAAGATCACAACTTTAAAAAAACTTTTGAGCTCCAAAATTTTATGACAAAATATGTAACTCCTTAAAACATTTAGATCAAACTTTTAAAACTAATAAAATAATCATATCATTTTATCTTTTACTAAATTTGACCTAATTCAACTCATATAACAAATGATTCAAATTTTACAAATAATTCGTTTTTCACAAAACAAGTAATTATCTTAAAATTTGACAAACGTCATGTTTTTTTTTTCCTTTTTTTTTCAACTTGAAAATAAAACATTTGTATCAATACAACAGAAAACAACCCATGGCTCTGATACCACTGTTGGGTTTTGAGCATTCTAACACTCCTATGGTGTACATGCAACCCTATAAACCTTGGATCTATGTTTTCTCTATTATACATGCAAATATTAACTATTCCAAGGTTACATCCTAACTAGCATATTATGAAGCACCTATACTACAAAGTTCTAGTTAGATGACATACCTTTTGATGTAGCTTGATGTCTTCAAGCTTTAAGAGCTTAGCCCCAATAGTGTGGAAGCCTCAAATGGAATCACAAATCACCAAAACACCTTGGAAGAACTTGAGAGAATATGTATGCACACTAAAATCGGCCCACTCTTATTTTCACACACTTGTGCCAACTTTGTGAGCCAA
Source organism: Lactuca virosa (assembly GCF_052849685.1). Lineage (NCBI taxonomy): Eukaryota > Viridiplantae > Streptophyta > Magnoliopsida > Asterales > Asteraceae > Lactuca > Lactuca virosa. The sequence goes on along the minus strand of NC_136428.1, from coordinate 329,281,489 downwards.
GGACCCCTTTATATATTATGGAGGATTAGGGTTACATCCATGTAAACCCTAATACCCATGACCTTTCATTTACATAGGATCCATGGGTTAAAAGCTCCATGGACCATCCATGAAAGCTTAGCCCAACCTAAATGAACTTGGCCCATTCCATATATATAAGAGTCCATATTTAATTAGTTCTTTTTGATCACTTAATTAATTCTAAATTAATTCTTGATCAATACTAATTAAATAATATGATTCCATATTAATATATTAGAACTTATAATATATTAATATAAATCATAAATATACTATTCTCAAAAGACTATCCATATAAATTGTGCCGGTGAAGTGCAACCCAAATGGACCATGCCGGGTCGGGTCAAGTACTATTCTCAAAAGACTATCCATTAATCCAACAATATATACGTAGCGGTTTTACTCGTATAGAATTGAAATAAGATTTATCCGTGGCAACCTTAGTTTGTATGGGATTAGAAACATTTGTATGAGACTTATAGGTATACTACATATTTGGTAAGTAAACCATTATACCAAGGATATATATATATATATATATATATATATATATATATATATATATATATATATATATATATATATATATATATATATACTAAATGTTGGAGAGTCAAAACGATAATTACAAAACTATACTTTTGAATTGAGAAAAAGTACTATTTCTACTCATAGTCAAAACTTGTGAACTCACCAACTTTATGTTGACGTATTTTAAAATGCATGTGTTTTCAGGAAGTTGATAACTATGATACGAGAAATAATGTTACACCGCCCGGTGTTTTCGCCGATGGCCGGGGTGTGACATATATATTATTTTATTTTAGCCGTAAATCCGTAATAATTTATCAGTGTTAGCCATAAGGAATTAATGATATAATTTCCAAAATTTGGGGTCTATATTGTAACATTAGGACTTAAAATGTGAAGAAGTTTGTGAGCATGGGCTGTTTGGTAATTATTGGATTTAAATTGAAAAGGATTTGTGGAGGCAGGGACCAATCTTGTACTAATCGGTACACTACCCTAACTCTAACCCTAACCCTAAAATGCTACAGCCGCCACCCTTATATCCCCTCACCTCCAGCCACCGCCACCTCCGCCGTTGAAGTCGGAAATCGCCGAAGCCAACCACCCGTTGTTGTTGCCGGTGATAGAGATGATCGACGAAGCGTGGCCATTGTTGACTCACCCTCTCCGGTAATGGCGCCATCCCTTCCCACTCACTTCGCTCTTCTGTTTCTTCATCCTGTCATCGCCATCGCCGCTCCGACGGCTATCACGTTTGACAGCATTCTTACAACCACCGCCTGCCAACGCGTGGCTGCCGCCATGAACCAACACTGCATGAGGTGGCAGTGGGTGTTGCCCGATTTAATATATATATATATATATATATATATATATATATATAATTAACTAATTACCTAACTTAGGAGTTGGAAACCCTAATTAGGGTTTAGAAAACCCTAATGTCAAGAAACCCTAGTCTTGGATTTGGTCGGGACCCGCATTAAAACTATTCATTAAACATAAAATAATACTTAATAATTCTCTACAATTAACTTAATGTAATATTGGTCTTAAGGATTAAGTCCTTAAGGGGTTAAGTGTGGAACACTAACCGTAGTTATCATTTTATGTGAAAAACCCTAGAATCGGGGAACTGTATTTTGGACAATGATCAGGTGCGTATTTCGGGCCATTGATTGGATTATTATTTCATCAGAGAATGACTAAGCCAAACCTTAATTAGTCGTACCCTTAAGTGATTAAGTCCTTAATGGGTTAAGTGTTCTTACTTAACCCTAATCGTCATTTTTTGTGAAACCCTAATCATAATTTCATGTGAGGTGGTCACTGTTGCAAGTGACTATGACCTGTGATCGGGTATTGAATCAAGTATCTTCCTGTAGGTGTTTGGAAGTGATTTGAAGCTAGTAGAGTCCTTCGAGGTGAGTTTCGCCTCACTGTACCCGTGGATCGAAGGCACCAATGCCGGCCCACTAGTTTTGGTTATCAGCTAGTAGAGGGATGCCCTAGGATATGTATATAGTCATGTAGGATAGATTGAGGACTCTTGATCTAAGATCTCTTACCTGTTCCTTGTTTGGTTGTGGCTCTAGAATAGGATCACACTTCCGGGTGACTATCTCACCTCTGAGTATATACAGCCATGCGTTCCTTGGATTGTTGATATTTAGTATGCTGCTTTGTTGTAGTGATATGTTAGATCTGTGTTCTGGTATTGAGTATGTTGTTGTGTTGTAGTAATCTAATAGATCTATGTTCTGGTATTGAGTATGATGTTATGATGTAGTGATCTATTAGTTCTGTGTTCTGGTATCCAGTATGCTGCTATGATGTAGTGATCAGTTAGATATGTCTCCAAGTCTTGAGTATGTTGCTTTGTGGTAATAACCTGTAGAAATATATGTTATCTTTGCTTGCTGGTTATCATCTATAGAGTGACCTTAGGGACTATCAGTGGTTATGTAGGATAGCCTGAGAACTCTTGGTCTAAGCTCTCTTTCATGTTCCTTGTTTGGTTGTGGCTCTAGAGTATGACTATATGTTCGGGTGGCTATCTGACCACTGGTTACGTATTCTATGGTGGTTAGGTGGTAGTGGGACTATATGTTGTGAGAGGATTAGTAGCCACTAGTGAGTTGTATGATTGTTGTTTGCCTGTATTATGTACCTACTTGATCCTGATTGTTTATATGTCGACATATTGTGTTTGGTTGGGTTGAGGCGGTCCAGCTTTGTGCGGTAGGCCAAGATAACATGTGTGGTCCGGATGTAAGCCATAGGCACAGAGGCTCGGGAAGAGTAGTATGTTGACACGGTAGGCAAACAAACGCTAGTGTGACACCCCGAAATTTCTATTCTATAAACCATTCACTTCAATAGGAGTCAGAACTGTTTCTGCTAATTTTCAAGCTTTTTGGAATAAGTTTGAGTATTTTAAGATTAGTACTTCAGGAGATACCAGGAGAGAGGATGCCCTAGGGTTTATTGTGCAACAATAATGTCCCAAAAACTCCAAGAGTTGGGAGTTTACGGCCTAAACAAAGGTGTTTACGGCCGTAAACCCTAAAAGAGGGTATAAATATGACACTTAGTCATATTTTATCACTTTTCACTATTTCAAGATCCAAAACTCAATTCTCTCTCAAGTATCATCGACTTTTCTTCTTGATCTTCAACATTGTCAGTGTTTCTAGCCCTAAAAAGTTGATATCTTACTTAATCTAGTGATCTAACATGATTCCATCCGTGAAATCATTCCAAAAGTGTAGATCTTCAAGTTTCACCAAGAACACCAAGAACACACACTAGTGTTCTTGGACTTTTAGCACCTTTTCAAGCTTCTATCTAGTAAGTACTCCTACTCTAGTGTATTATAGAGCTTGTTACACTTCTAAACATCAAGAAAACACCAAAGAAACACAAGATCAAGGTGTTTACGGTCCAAGATGTTCTTGGACCGTAAACCCTAAAAAGGGTGCCAAAGTGTGCCCTAGTTCCTTCTAAGCCTTGGAAACTAGTCTAGACCATTTCCTTAATGTGTTTAGTACTTGAAAACATCAAAAGACCATAAATCATTTGGATTTACGGCCGTAAACCAAAAGGCAAATGGTCCAAGGACCGTAAACTCCCTAAAGGAGTGAAATGGTGCCCTAATCTCTTCCTAAGGCTTATACATGAAGTAGGAATGCTTCTTAGGACTTGTAAAGCTTCAAAACTCAACATGGTAAAAGTACCATGAGTTTACGGCCGTAAACTCATGGGTTTACGACTGTAAACTCATGGGTTTACGACCGTAAACTCAATGAGTTATGGTCACAAAACCGTAAACTCCAATAAAGGGTCCCCTTGAACCCTAAACTCAATAGCAATGTCCTACAACACTTAGATGAAATCCTTGGGACTTATAGCACTTAAATAAGGTGTTTTACATGTCCTAGGATGTCTTAACTTTGTTAATTAGTTGTTTAAAGACTAATTGGATACATATATGTGTTATTATATGTTAACTAGGATCATTGTGTGTGTACAAGTCTTCACTTGACACTTAGCATCCTATACAGTCCGTTCATCCAAACCACTCACTACAGGTGAGTTCATACCCCTTAATTAACCTTTTAAATGTTTTTAAATGCTTTTATGGGGGGGAATACAAGTCGAACTAATATAGTTATTATATCAATCACATGTGATTAATAACTACCAAACAAATGGATTTCTTACTTTTCAAACTGTATTATCAAACTGTTTTACTTCAAACTGTTTTATAAACTCTTTTACATATTAAATACTTTTATTAAACTCTTTTAACTTATATTCTGTGTATCTATATGGATATAGTTATATAAGTAGGATTGAAAGGACTTAGGACTGATAGCTCACCTTACTTCCTGTTCCTTGTTTGGTTGTGGACTTAGGGTATTAAGGTTATTTGTCCGAAGGTCGTTTGAATCCTAGTTATATATTATGTATATGTGTATAGATATAAAAGTCCTTTCTTTCATTCAGTTCAATACCTCTGGGTAGCAAGAGTATACACACATGTTCATGTACACAAACAACATTACTAGTAAACTATAATAGGTATAGTTTAGAAAGATACTATTACTAGAACAATGAAACATACAATGAGTCAGTTCATTCATGAGTAATACATAGTGATGAGAAACAAACATAATACATGGTGATGAGAAACAAACATAATACATAGTGATGAGAAACAAACATACAGGCTAGACAGAGAAAGAACACACAATACAGCTAGCACATACATTACATATACATTATTACAGTTATGTGAGCCACTTAACGGGGGCATGGCACTACCTATCATGACCCGTTTTGTATCTAGAATCTCCTTAAATGGGGAGCGTATGAGTTTGTGTATAGATCTATACTGGATTGACTATCCTACACCTTGCTGCTCGCTACAGTGGGACTTGCAAGTCTACGGGTGCCAAACGTCATTTCTTACGACGTCTTACATCGTCGTTTTTCTATAGAGTCGGTAGCAGGATACAGGCCGATCACATGGTACTTTAAATAACAATTGGTTTAAAGTAATTAGTACACCAGTAGTTACTTAATACAACACTACAGTACTATTTCATTTTCCCTTTACATTTACTTTGTGATATTCACACAATAAACAATAATGTAAAAACTATGTTTTTGGTTAATGATAGTCAGATTTAGGAAAATACACACTCTTACAAGAGACACACACACATATACTAGATGCCTTGGTAGAAGGCTACTTTTAGTAGGAAACATAGGGTTTTCTAGGAGAGTTCAAACAATTACAAACTTTTACAAAACTTATACATTACAAGACTTACAAACACTTTCATAACAAATACATACACTAATATACTTATGAACTCACCAGCTTTAAAGCTGATAAACTCTTTCAAAATAACTTGTATTCTAAGGTCGCCAGTAGACAGGTACCGGTGCCAGGTTTTTGAGAAGATGGAGCTCGTTCAAGACTCATCTTTTATTTTGATGTATATTTTTGGTGTTTATAAAACTTGACAGAACACACCTGTATTAAATTATATTATTAATGCAAAGGATGATGTTGTTGCTTGTTTACTACTTTGCATTGTTGTGATACTGTACATGACATCCTCCACCCCCGAAAGTTTCCGCCGTTTCGGTTTTGGGGTGTGACAGATTGGTATTCCGACCTGATGGATGATTGGACCTGTTGTATATTGGCATCCAACCTTGGGTATTCCATCCTGAGGATGACTGGACCCAGAAGTTGACTAGGCTTGGGGTATTCCATCCTGATGGTTCACTGGACCCGACATGTTTGATTGTATATGTGATCTGTTTATATGGTTGTATTTTGGGGGAAACTGTCACACCCCCAAACCGGAACGGCAGAAACGTTCAGGGGTGGAGGACGTCATGTACAGTATCTCAACAATTGTATAATAGTAATAAAACCAAACACAACCATTACATTGATAGAATATTGTATTTACATCTGTTCAATACATAGTTTGTATGACATCAAAATGTATAGCAAAAGTATAAAAGACGCGAGTCAATAAGCTCCGTCTTCTCAATACTTGTGGGTGTACATGTCTACCGGTTCCTTGAGAATACAAGTGGTTTTGAAAGTGTATCAACATTTAAGTTGGTGAATTCATAACTATGTATTTGAATGAAACTTAGTCTTAGAACTTGAGACCAAAATGAATGTTTGTTACTGTACTATGAACTAGTGAACTGTACTTTGTAGTAGTAAACTCTAGTTTTATTAATAAATAAAACTATATCATGAATGTTTATGGATATTGTATGCGTTGGATTAGTGTCTAAGTCCATAACTATAATTGGTATGTACTTGACCCGATTGGCATGGTCCATTTGGGTTGCATGGCATCGGAACAATTTGGATAGACCTTTATGACAAAAGGATATTTATGATTTGTTAATACATTATAAATTCTAATATATTAATATGAAATCATATTATTTAATTAGTATTGATCAAGAATTAATTTGGAATTAATTTTGTGATCAAAGGGAGACGAATTAAATATATGGGGGTTGATTGTGTAAATCATTCATTCTTATATATGTGGGCTTATGATCCATAGTTCTTCATGTTGGGCTAAACCCATGGAGTAACCCATGGATACTCCATGGAGGTTTTAACCCATGGAGCATGGAGAATATGGAAAGACAGGAGTTACATGGAGTAACCCTAATAGACACCATATATAAGGACCCCATGGCTCAAGAAATTGGCACTAGTGTGTGTACACATGAGGGTTATCCGATTTGAGCATAGGAACCTCTTCTCTCAAGTTGTTCCAAGTTGTTGGTGATGCTGTGTGAACCATTTGAGGTGTCACACTTGAGGCACTAGGCTCTTAAGCTCTATGAAATCAAGCTACATGAAAGTTATGTCTTCTAACTTGTTTATATTACCCAAGTATCAATGATTGTATGCTAGTTAGGGTAATACCTTGGAAAGTTCAAGTTTGCATGTATAATCGAGAAAACATAGATCCAAGGTTTATAGGGTTGCATGTACACCATATGAGTGCTAGAATGCTCAAAACCCTTCAGTGGTATCAGAGCCTAGGCTTTTTTTCAGTTATACTTGATGCAAATTGCTGAAAAAGCTGAAAAAATCTATTTTCTGGCTGTCTGGGCACTGGACTCGCCGAATCCACTGATGGACTCGCCGAGTCCATGAAGAAATTCATCCTACTCATCGAGTAGGTTCATACACTAGACGAGTACAAGCCCCTGACCGCATATTTTCGACTTTTAAGGCTGGAATTGGACTACGAACATTACCCTAAGCTGTTTTTGAACTTATAAACCTGTTTTTGATGTGGTAATGTTCATGCTAATCCAATTTTCAAAGATAATTGTCATAATTTCAAGATTTGTATTAGTTTTATGTTCATGTTAATTTCTTGAAGATTGATGATTTGAATTATCTTGTTCTTATGAGTTAGCTTAGATTAATAGAAAAGTTATGAGATAATGTGTTTTCAATCCATATTGATCTAAAAGTTATTCATAAAATGTGTTTTTGTAACTTGTCCTCAAGTTATATCAAAAGTCACATTTATGATTTTTAAACACTCATATTTCCATAAGTTATGAAAGTGAAGATTCTCATTTTTAAATGCTTTAAAGTCTTCCATAACTTGTCCTCAAGTTATGGAACTTGAAGAGTTTTTTCATTAAACTACTTTAAACACATAAGTTATGGAATTGAAAAGTTTTGTAGTGTTCAAAACTTGCCCTCAAGTTTTAGAATTTGTAAAGTTTCCCTTCATTAATACTTTTAATTCCAAGTTAAGCCCTTAGAATTTTAAAAGTTAAAATTCAACCCTTATACTTTATAGTATTATAAGTTAATAATATATATATATATATATATATATATATATATATATATATATATATATATATATATATATATATATATATATATATATATATATAAGAGCAAGTCAGTCTTACCGTTAGTAGGTCTCATTCACGAAGCCGGTCTATAAGGGGGGTATAAGGTTACTGCCTATAAAATGGCAGTTTAATGGGTGTCCACTCTCACCCACCGCTTCCTTGACTGGTGGAGGGTCGTTAGCCGAACGGGTAGGACAACTATAATTCTCCCTTCATTAAAAGTATTAATAATAAATACTAAGTAACTAAACCTTTTATAAATTCTCAATCTTAGTTACTAAGAAAAATGTGAATTTGGTGCTAAGCCATGAAATTACACCTTGCACTTTGCTTAAGTCGTTAGTGGTTAACCTGCACAATAACTTGGATTTAATAAGGTATGGAAAGGGTAACTTAATTTTTGTCATAGTATCGGTGGAGCGCGTGTGGTTAACTAGCACATCGATTGAGTGGTAAATATTAATGGTACCAAGTATATTTGTATGGTTATTCACACCTTGTTTTGTGATCCTCCGCATCCCAGTCACAAAATTTGAAAGGGCACAATCGAGATTGAAACATGCCATTGAAAAGTTCAACGAATCTCAAAAGATCTAGGAGTTTTAAATCCAATTAAAACCTAATAAATTATTTCGTTTTCATGATGGAAATTGGTGAATCGTCATTCGCCTACCTTCAAATATTCTATAGCTTGGATTACGGCATCCCTCTTCCAAGTTATAAAATATTGTGTTGGGTCCTAGCCTTAATATTTCATATTGGGTGTCATATTAAGGAGTTTAAATCAACTATCTTGAATATCTCCCAAAAGATGTATGGTTCAGAAAATTATGATCTTCCCAAAACTCTTGGAACAAACTTTCCTAATGAAGATGATGTCCCGGAAATCATTCTTCACTCCCTCCACCTCCTCCAATTATTCTCCCTAACCCACAAGGTCACTCAATCCCTATTGGCAAGCAAGGTCTATGTGTGCTCACATCTTGGAGATGAAGTCACATATTGACAAGCCGGGAGAGTTGGGTGTCAAAGTCTTGAGAAAGTTGGTTGTTCAATCACTTTCTAAGTCACACAGTGAGTTCCTTTGGGACTACTATGAAATAGACTATGACATGACCCTTAATGATCTTATCTATTTGCTAGGTGCTACTGAATCGGCAATGACTTGGAGCACTGGTAAAGCAAATTTGATTAGAAGATCAACTTCCTAAACTTTCGTGGACATTGACAATGGTAACATTGAAAATCCAGAAAAGCTTTCTCTTCCCAATGGAAAGGGATCGGCCATAGTCAACTCGGTTGAACAAATGGTAAAGAGAAAGGCTAAGTTTGAGATAGTCTCGTGTACCATTCCCAAAGAGTCCATAAGTTTCTATTGCCAAAAGAAGGGGCATTAGTTGCGAAGCTGCCCGATTTACCTGAAAGTTCACTAGGATGGTGAAAGTCAAAGTTTATCTCTACTTCGGGTAAAGTCCATTGTCTAACTCTGTTAAGTTCCTATTTGGATATTCTTATTACATGATGTGACTGGGTCGCATGTTGAAGTTTTAAGAATCAAAGAAAAGAGAGGAAGCTTAAAGAAGAGTAAACTGATTCTGATCGCAAAGATGGATTTCGATCGCATGGTTCGGTGATCAGAATTTTAAGCTGTTGCTTAAGAGTTGTGATAGATTGCTCAGGAATAGATAACAACATAGTTTTTCATATGCATTTGCATTGTAAGGATAAGTTTTTCCGCAAGCTTTAAAATAAAAGAAAATTTTTGATTTTATTTATTTTAAGTATCCTTACAATGACATTTGTGAAAAATTGTTGTTTATATGATTCCATTGATAGCACCATTGGAAAATGGATTTGATTCTGTCGTTTGTGGTAGTGTCTAAATTTACCAAATAAGGAAAGATTCTCATCACCCAAGTTTCAGTTGGATAGAAACTTGGAATCATGCAAGTTGTATAGTATGATGAATGATAATTTTCATCTTTGAAAAATTAAGACTAATTCCTTGTTCACATGTATATGTGAGTCAAGTGAAGGACTAAGGGATCGAGTACACACTCTTGTGCACTGGTAAAGTCCACCACAAAGATTGATAATATTATCGTCATGATTTACTGAAGTTCAGTAAATATGGTTATACTTACAAGTTTAAAGTATAATTCTGAAACATTGGAAAAGTTTCAATGTAAGGCAGAACGAATGAGAAGAATCAAATTTGGCAGAAAGATAAAGGCTTCTTCAATATGAAAAGATGGTAGAGTACTTTAGTATCGTGTTTTGTGATTATCTTAGTGATTTTGAAACCATATCACAATTCCTCCTCTAAGGATTATGGCTAAGAAGAGGAGTCATGAATTGTTGAAATGGTTAAATCAAGAAGATGAGTCATACTTGGTTCCAAAAACAATTCTTAGAGTCATACTCCAAGATTGTAACTTGAGTGACATATCTTAAAGAAGGTTTATTAACACCTGTCAAATGTAAGAGTAAAATGTGTTCTACTCTTATACATTTCAAATTGGTAAGTTGTGATGTTTTGGATAAAACAAAGACCAACTTAGGCCAATTGTGTGAAGTGTTTTTCTTGATAAGAATCCACACTATCTCTTGAATATTTGGCAAGAGAGACTTATATGTCAAGAGGATAGTGGGAGTCTAAAAGATCTTGAAAGAGTCTAATCAAGAATAAAACATGTAGTTTATCACTAGCACACGACTTGAGGTTTATAACCTATCGTGTTGGCATATTCCTATTTCTGTGCCCATTCTAGTTAAAGTTGGCTTTGCATATGAGTTATGAGATTTCTCAATTGGTTGCATAACAACTTGGAAGCAATGGTAGGCCCTTGTGCTGCCAGGTGGCAAGAAGTTAAGATTGCACAAGTTCGGTCCATATGAGTTTGGATTTGTCACTAACCTCCCCTTGTGGTTTTGACAAATTCACATGGATAGGAACACATACACCATAAAATCTAAGTGTCATAAGGTTTCTCTCCGATTCATGAAAATGATGGTGAGGAAACGCTTTCACTAAGTAGATTTTAAATAGATAGAAATTATGATATTTTCATTCTCAAAGTCGTTAGTGGAGCATGTGTGGTTAACCGACACACTAACATGGACTTGTGAGGAATGGCAAAGGTCTAAACAATTGAGACTATGATTATAACATCGCTTTTCATAGTTCTAAAATTGTTTAGACACAAATATGAGCTATCTAAGGAAGGGTGGATGATTTTGATAAAGTTTTATCAAAGCATCTCGTATCAGAAATCTAAACTTTGGTAAGAAAGTCAATAAAGTATTGATTTCTAGAAGTCCAGCTAATTTCTAAGTACATGTCAAATCTAGTGGGAGCATAAGTGTTATGCTAATAATCATCATGTTAGTGGGAGCATGATAATTATGATAATTGTTGCAAGTTAGCAATGTTAATTATAGAAAACAAAAGGTTTCAATTGGGAAAAAGTTGTTTTGCTATAATTAAGGGAGAGGAAATTATACTTCATTTCAAATCTAAAAGCTTACATCGTGAGATTTTAATCAAATTTAGTCAAGTATATATATGAATGTTATGTTGGAATGGTTCAACATAAGGAAATTCTATATATGGGTACATTATTTGCGCTCTAAAATTTGATTATGATTACTACATCCCTTTTCATAATCTGAATTATGAGAACTTGGCAAATAGAAATAGAAATATTATAGCAAAAAGAGTGGTCTAGTATCATGTCTTTATGTAAGACATCATGAATCGTGTCCCATTTGCTTCGGATATAGGATCGATTGCATGTGCTATAATATTCATCTATTCTAAATTTTTTCCAAATGCCTGTGGCATTAAGAGGGGAAAACATCTAGAATTGGATATGACTAAGATGATTAAGCAATTGTCGAGGACAATCTAAGGTTTTCCAAAGATTGGTTGCTCAGGGACAGTTGGAAGTATGGTGTAAATTTTTGGATAGGACCATATTGACATATTCTGAAAAGAGGCAACTCTTGGTCAGAAGTGATAGTCAAAATGAGAATATGGAAATATTCCCATAGGTGGAAGTTATTCATTAAATCTGTGTAAGATTAGGAAACTTAATGCAAGAAGGATGTTCAAAGTAATGTAATTTGAATTTGAGACTTCGTTTCCATGGAATGATCTCCATTGGAATATTCTGTAATGTCTGTTGACAAGTCTTTGTGACTTTGTGTATAATCATTACAAGAGGATCAATGCATATAAGTTTAGAATCTAACAGATTAGGTAAATGGTAGGAATTTGGAATTCTTGCATTTGCGGTAAGGATTTGGGATTGTGAAATGAGTATCATTGGAATTATGTTCAATCGATCTATTTCACAAAGTAAAATATCATAGACAAACTTAGTGTATGGCATAATTAATGTTTGGAAAAACATAGTGTGCATACTTGGTGTATGGCATGACTAGTGTTTAGAAAACATAGTGTACATGCTTGGAGCATGGGACAACTATTGTTTTTAATTCAAGTATAAAGTTGATAGTTGGAAACAGTATGCAATGAATTATGGGTAATCAATATGGTGATAAATAAAAGGTGTTCTATTTATATTCATAAGTTCTGAGACCATATTGGATTCGATTATTCTTGCGTTTCACTTTGCATGTTTTGACTTCCAGAATAATTAGGTTGTTCTTCCTGAATGACTAAGTTATTCAAACCATCCACAGTCGGTCATATGTTGGAAGTAGATATGAATCAAGACTATCATGCAGCTGGTTTGTAGATGTCCAAGGTAGTAGACATAGCAAGAGTTGCTACAACATTCATGAGTGCTCATAAGTTCTGAGTATTGGATTAAACCCACGCTCATTTGACTCACTTCATGGATTTTATCAAGAGTGATCATGAGACGATAATATCTTATATTCTTCAAACCTAGAGATATGGGTTGTTGCCTATGAGTTGGTTATGCATTGATTGTACGAAAACGCATTGGTAACTCGATGTTATATGTCACACCCCCAAACCTGAACGGCGGAAACGTTCGGGGGCGGAGGACGTCATATTCAGTATCATAACAATTGAATAGTAAAGAAAGTACACACCATCATAACATATATTTGAAAAGTTTACATGATTGTATCTATTACTTGTTTAAAAGTCAAATACAGTATGATGCATTCCAAAAGATGATATCAACGCCAGAGCGTAAATCCCCAAAAGTAGTTGCTAACCTGGTTTAGCGATTTCCTGAGAATACAAGTTATTTCAATGAAAAAGTGTCAACATTTAAGTTGGTGAGTTCAAAAGTATATATTTGTATAAATGTATGCCATTCAAAAGTTCGTGTTTGTTTTCCAGAAAATCCGATATTTTCTCATAAAAGGAGTTATGAATATTTGTTTGTATAATATGAATGTATTGAACCAGGAAAAACCTATATTTTCCTAACAGTGAGGAGTAGTCTCAAATGTCCAAGACTATGATTTTGTAAGTAAATATGTCATACTTAAAATAATGATGAATAGTTTTATTAGTAAACAAAACTACAAGAAGTTTGTAATTTGGCGTAAAAATAATTGTAATATTACTTTTCCCGCAAAACATAAATACCATAATAATTGTCTATCCTGTGAGTTTTCATAACCGTACTATGAAGGTTTTACCTGCGGCGACGTTCTTCAGGCGTCGAAGCGATATGATATTTGTCACCTCGCAGACTGTAGCTAACAGTCAGGGCGCGGGATCATCAGTCTCGTATAGATCTATACACACGTATCACGTTCTCACAACAGAGACTCTAGTTATAAAACAGGGCTTTCTAGAGATACCTTGACAGGCATGGTGAAGACGATTGACTCACATATTCTCAATTAAGTCACGTATTTGGAAAGACATATGAATGATTTCTGAAATGATTACCCTTTCTACAGTGTTAACAAAGGCATAATAATGAGTTGCATTTTCTTATATAAACATGATGTTATAGTTGAAATGGTTACTCTTGGTATGATGTAGTATGCAAGTATATAAATAAAACATATTTCTATTTATAAAACATATTGTACCCTATGAGGGTAAAGTTGCGATGTATGATGTTTTGCATGATAACAATTTCGTAAGATAGTTAAAACAACAGTATGAAAAGTATAGAAAAGGTTGATGTTTTTCACGCGAGTTTAACCGTGTGTTTACTTGTATTCCCCCCCTTAAAAGCGTTTAAAAGCATTTAAAAAGCATTTGAAAACTTAGTGATAGGGGTATGAACTCACTTGGTTGAAGTGGTGAATTGATGAAAACGATTCTTTGTTCGGGCAGCACTTCGACTGGTAAAAGTTATTTTCTCGGGGACCTCGGGGTGTCGGAACTTGCGTCGTGTGTTAGAGGTGTTATCGGGTCTTCGGGGTGGTTTAGAGGGGCTTGCGAGGTGTTTCAAGGTGAAAGATTTGAGAGAAGAGCAAATAATTCCAGAAGGCTTCGCACCCTTTTATAGGGATGGCTGACTCCTCGTACGCAGGGCGTTCCTACGAGGAGCGCTGGGCGTTCCGGAGCGCACGGCGTTCCTGGCTCGTACGCAGTGCGTTCAGCAGTGCCTTGACGTCATCGCTTACCTCAGCCTCGGACGGAGTACCCTGATGTGACCCGGAGCGACGTGGACGAACCGAGACCTAGCCTTGCGAACGCGGGGCGTTCCTTCGGACCAGCCTCGAGTTTTGTGTCCAGAACTTGTAAAATCCGTAACGTTCTCGTACGATCTCTATTTTCGACGTTCTCTATATCCACGCGTAGGTGGGAAAATACTCTACAACTTTCGTTTAGTCTCCGTCTGCTAGTTTTGAATTTATTTTTAATATTATATTTTTAACAGGCCGGGACTGGTAAAGTCCGTTAAAAATCCATAACTTCTTCATCCGACGTCCGTTTTCGTCTATCTTTTCACCGTTGTACAACTATTGATGAGACCTTCGATTCTCGTTTAGGTTGTGTCGGCTAAAAATCACTCGATCTCTATTTCGAGTTTTTAGATGTCTACTGCTATGTCTGAAACTTCGAAAAATCATAACTTCTTCATATGAAGTCAGATTTTGATGTTCTTTTTATGTATGGTTACGGTTTAGGCATATCTACGACTTTCATTTAGATACTTAAGGCTAAAAATCATTTTATTGGAATTTCGCGTTTTCTGCTTAACAGTGTTTTACCGGTATTGTCGCGGATCTTCGATTGGTCATAACTTCATTGTTATAACTCGGATTTTAGTGTTCTTTATATGGTTGGAAACCTTGTTACGATATCTACCACTTAGTATACTCAAATTGAGCTTGTTGAACATTCCGTTTTTGATGATATTTTTCTTTATTACTTCACAAAAAGATTACAATATTTGACTTTTAGTCATTACATTGGCCTGAAATAACGGGTTGTTACACCATCCCCCCGTTAGAGGGAATTTCGTCCGAAAATTATTTATAAAGGTAAGTGTCTATGGACTACGGAAGAGATGCGGGTACTTTTGTTCCATCTGATCTTCTCACTCCCAAGTGAATTCGGGTCCCCGTTTAGCATTCCAGCGAACCTTCACTATTGGTATGCGACTTTGCTTTGTTCGTTTGATTTCCCTATCCATGATCTCGACGGGTTCTTCCACAAAGTTAAGATTTTCATTCAGTTCGATTTCCTCGAATGGAATCACGAGAGTTTCGTCGGACAGCCACTTCTTTAGGTTAGATACATGAAACACCAGATGTACTTTGCTAAGTTCGACTGAAAGCTGAAGTCTATAAGCGACTGGGCCAATCCTTGCAGTAATTTCGAAGGGTCCAATGTACCTTGGCTTTAGTTATCCACGGTTCCCGAAGCGTATCATGCCCTTCCAGGGTGAGACCTTCAGTAGCACGCGGTCACCAACCTGAAATTCCAAAGGTTTTCGTCTTTTGTCGGCATAGCTTTTTTGTCTATCTCTTGAGGCTTTCAGTCGCTCTCGAATTTGAATGATCTTTTCAGTCGTTTCCCTTATGATTTCCGGACCAGTGAGAGTGTTATCAAGGACTAGACCTTTCGCCAACTGCGAGTCGCCCACTTCCGTCCAGCACAGAGGTGATTTGCACTTGCGGCCATAAAGGGCTTCGAATGGAGCAGTCTTGATGCTAGTGTGATAACTGTTGTTATAAGAGAACTCAACCAATGGCAAGTGGATGTCCTATGCTTTACCGAAGTCGATTACACAGGCTCGCAACATGTCTTCAAGGGTTTGGATCGTCCTCTCACTTTGCCCGTCAGTTTGTGGGTGATAGGCAGTACTCATATCTAGTTTAGTAGCTAAGGCCTTCTATAGCGTTTGCCAGAACCTTGAAGTGAATCTAATGTCTCTATCCGAGATGATAGATATCGGCACTCCATGAAGTCGCACGATCTCTCGGATGTAGGCTCTTGTTAGTTTGTCCATCTTATCGGTCTCTTTGATTGGCAAGAAGTGGAGAGATTTGGTTAACCTGTCGACGATCACCCAAATGGTATCGTGACCACCCTGCGTCTTGGGTAGTTTGGTTATGAAATCCATGGAAATCTGCTCCCACTTCCACTCAGGTATTTCGGGCTGATGGAGCAGACCTGAGGGCTTCTGATGTTCTGCCTTGACCTTGGCACAAGTCAAGCACTTGCCCACATAGGTAGCAATTTCTGCTTTCATGTTTGGCCACCAGTAGAGTCGTTTGAGATCCAGATACATCTTATCTGAACCTGGGTGCATGGAGTATTGGGTCTTGTGTGCTTCGTTCATAACTATCTCTCTGAATCCACCGAACTTCGGTGTCCAGATTCGGTTCATGAGGTAACGAACTCCGTCACTCTTGATCTCAAAATTCTTGTCCATCCCTCTAAGTGCTTCACCTATCAGGTTTTCGGGTTTCAAGGCTTCCAGTTGAGCTTCCTGGATTTGCGTTGACAGGTGTGAATGGATCGTCATGGTTAGTGACTTCACTCTTCGACCAGAGCACTCCTTCTGACTAAGCGCATCTGCCACCACATTGCTTTTCCCGGATGATAACGAATCTCACATTCGTAGTCGTTGAGTAGCTCAACCCAACGTCTTTGCCTCATATTGAGCTCTTTCTGATCGAATATATGTTTAAGGCTCTTGTGGTCTGTGAAGATGGTGCACTTTCTACCGTATAGGTAGTGCCTCCAGATTTTTAGGGCGAACACCACTGCTCCAAGTTCTAAGTCGTGAGTGGCGTAGTTGACCTCGTGCATTTTTAGTTGTCGTGAGGCGTACGCAATAACCTTTCCTCGCTGCATTAGTATACAACCCAGCCCTTGATTGGACGCATCGCAGTATACTAAAAAGTCTTCTGTCCCCTCTGGAATAGACAAAATGGGTGCACTGCACAGGGCTTGCTTCAAGGTTTGGAATGCAGTATCTTGCTTTTCCCCCCAGTTGTAGGTTACACCCTTCTGAGTCAGGGAGGTAAGAGGTTTTGCAATGCTGGAGAAGTTCTGAATGAACCTGCGATAATAGCCAGCAAGGCCTAGAAATTGGCGAATTTCGGTTGGCGTTTTTGGTGCAGACCAATTCTGGACAGCTTTTATCTTGGAGGGGTCCACGTGGATTCCCTCTTCGCTGACCACGTGACCTAGGAAGTCCACCTTCCTAATCCAAAACTCGCATTTTGAGAATTTCGCGTAAAGCTTCTCAGTTCTTAGTGTCTCTAAGACTTGTCTCAAGTGCTGACCATGTTCCTCTTTACTTTTAGAGTAGATGAGTATGTCATCTATGAATACAATCACAAATTTGTCCAGGAATGAACGACATACCCTATTCATTAAGTCCATAAACACCGCGGTTGCATTGGTTAGTCCGAACGGTATCACTACGAATTCGTGGTGACCGTATCTAGTTCAGAAGGCCGTCTTAGGAATATCGTTCTCTAGGACTCTCAGCTGGTGATAGCCCGATCTCAGATCGATCTTGGAAAAGTAGTTTGCTCCTTGGAGTTGATCGAACAAATCGTTTATTCGTGGTAGGGGTACCGGTTCTTAATGGTAAGTTTGTTGAGTTCTCGGTAGTCGATGCACATTCTGAACGACCCATCTTTCTTTTTCACGAAAAGCACTGGTGCTCCCCAAGGTGAGAAGCTTGGTCAGATGAATCCTTTGCTGAGTAGTTCATTCAGTTGACTGGATAGTTCTTGCATTTCTGTTGGGGCTAAGTGATACGGTGCTTTGGCCACAGGGGTGGCTCCAGGAATTAAGTCGATTATGAATTCGACTTGTCTTGCAGGCGGTACTCCTTGAAGATCCTCAGGAAAGATATCAAGAAAGTCACAGACGTCAGGCACGCCCTTGATGTCTTCTACTCCTCGATTCACATCCACAACATGTGCCAAGAACGCGTGGCATTCCTTGCGCAAATATTTTTGAGCCTTGATGCAATAGATGATACGAATAGGGGTGCTAGGTTTGTCGCCATAAATAACGAAGGCTTCGCCATTTGGCAGATTAAGGCGAACGGCCTTATCGTAACATAAAATGTCCGTACGATGAGAACTTAGCCAATCCATGCCTATGATAACGTCGAAACTTTTTATCGAGACTGGCATGAGGTCGATTGGAAAGGATTTATTGTTTAGAGAGAGAGTACAATTTAGGTATATTTCCTTAGCACCTTCTGTTTTCCCGTTAGCCAATTCTACTATAAAAGTTTCACTTAATGATTGAGGGGTTGGTTTGAGTAGATTTTTAAAATTAGTGCTCACGAAACTCCTCTCCGCTCCACTATCAAATAATATGTATGCATATGAGTTATCGAGGAGAAACGTACCCGTAACAACAGTGGGGTCTGCAACGGCTTCCTCCTGGCCCATTGCGAATACTCGGCCACTTCCCCTAGCATACCTGTTGTTTGCCTTCGGGCAGTCCCTTCGAAAGTGCCCTGTTGCTCCGCACTCGTAGCAGGTACGGCCTATTCCGACATTCGCAGCTAAAGCGGCTGGTTGGGCTGGTTCTTTGCAGAAGCGGACGGTGTGTCCCTTCCTGTTGCACCTAGTGCAATGCATTTCACGGCAGGGTCCGTGGTGATGGAAGTTGCATTTACTGCACTTCGGTAGGTTGCCGATGTGTGGCTTTGTTGGTGCAGGGGCGGTCGGGACAGTAATAACGTCAGCTACCACCATTTGTTGTTTCTTAGGGTTTTCCTGCATGGTTTACCCCTTTCTCTTGTTCCACGGTTTCCTTCGGTTCTCTACCTCCTTCAGCGGGTCAGCAGCAACTGTGATGGTACCCTGTTTAACTCCGTGATCGATTAATCGTTGTTCCAGGCGCTTCGCGCTGTTGAATGTGACTGGGTTGGAAGCCAAAACATACCCTTGAATCTGAGGCGACATCCCCCAAATGTATCTTTCCACTTTCTTTGGTTCTGGATTGACCATGCCCGGGCACAGGGCTAACAAATCATTGAACCTGGCCGTGTAGGCGGCTAGGTCAGAACCAACCATTTTCAGGTTCCATTGTTCCTGCTCCAGTTTTTGAATTTCGCCCCTCGGGCAGTATTGTTCTAACAGTAGGACTTTCAAGTCCTCCCAGCTC
The DNA here is from genome assembly GCF_052849685.1 of Lactuca virosa. NCBI lineage: Eukaryota > Viridiplantae > Streptophyta > Magnoliopsida > Asterales > Asteraceae > Lactuca > Lactuca virosa. The sequence continues at coordinate 329,261,931 of NC_136428.1, read as the reverse complement.
ATGACGTTGACGACTGGAAGAGATACGGATTTCACATGGCCCTTCCACCATGTGAGGGCTCGATCCGTGAAGGTTCAAGCAGCAAACTTGACCTTGCTTGTTTCTTGGCATGCACAGATCTCAAAGACCGTTTCGGTCTTTTCGAACCATTGCATAAGTGCAATGACCCCTCCAGTGTCGTTGAACATTTTCGGCTTTGCGTTTGAGAACTCTTTGTAAGTGCATTCCCTGACATGACCGTGACCAGTGCCATCGTTAAGGTGATTGGTACTACTTCTGGCCCCTCCATTGCCGTTAGAGTTTATTTGTGACAGTGCAACTGCTACTGCGGCGGTGATAGCAGCCTGTACCATAGCGGGATCGAAAGTTGGAGGTGGTGGCGGTGGCATTGGTGTTGCATTTCGGCGAGCTGACCTACGAGGAGGCATCTAGCTGCCAAAAAAATAACAATGAAGACAATAATTCTTTGATGATTGATAGTCGTGTGATAATGAGTTAGCTATTTTAAACATTTCATGAATTGGATTTGACCTAAACAAGGTTTTGAGGTTGATTCATAATGAGTGTTTATATATATATTAGATAAACTTATGAATTTGAGTGATATGCAAAGAATTAACACACAAAAGAAGTACTTCCTTATATATTAAACATATACTTGGTTACATTCCGAAGTCAGGAAAATTTGACCTTTTTAAAGGTCTCTGATTACAAAAAGTTAAAGATAAGTAAGACTTTTAGCCGAGGTCCTAATCTATAACAAAATTTTAGGATTTGGGCAAGTACTACTTGTGTCGCGGGTTGTTCTTGGAGCTTGACTCTGCGTCTGATTGCTTTACTCCCATGAGACGCCTATCAAAGATGGCTTGCTGCTCCCTCATTTCTCTTATCTCAGAAAGGGCTGCATTCATTTGGTCCTGGAGTGTGTCGGTGTGAAGTTGGGCATCCTCCTGCAACCTGTCCAGGCGACGGATATCGGCCGCGTTACCTTGTACCTCTATGTTAGCTTCGCGAATTCGGTTCGGTTGGACTCCTGATTGGTAGGACTGGTTGGCTATTTAACCCACCATGACTGGGAGAGCCCGGTCAGCTGAACTTCCACCACTGACGTCGTAGAAGTCCCGACACATGCCGTAGGGAGGGCGCAATCCTTGTTGTTGACTCCAATGGTGAATGTGACTTCCCCATATGGGAGTTGGTCCCTAAAAACCTCTTCGAACCGTAGGAGGTCGGACGGCTGGTGGATTGTTTACTTTTGGTTCTGAGTCTGTCCCATCAGAGCCTTCCTCTTCCTCCTCTTCCATGGGTTCCCCATCCTCTTCTGGGTCGTCTTCCACCCATCCTTCGTTACCTTGATTGGGGTAGTAGGGGTCTCCGAGTAGATGGAATCTAGCCATTGAATCTATACGAGAATAGGGTTAAGAATTTACTATAAACAATAGCACATACTGAAGTATCAAAGTTGAAACTTATTGCATTTACCAAATACTCTTATAGTATTCTAAATGTTATGTTTGATTCAAAAAGGTTATGCTTTTGGTATGTTTTTGGACTTGTTGTCCACTGCAGCTACTCCCTGGCATACGTTACTCGACTCTCGGACAAATATAGTTGATCAGGCTATATTCATCCCAGTTCCGATTACATGTTCCAAGGCATACCTGCACTGCACAACTCATCTATAATACTTCTATATTGTTTTCAATATGATACTGACCCTGTTATGCAATGTATGCATGTATACTTTATAAAAATTCCATTTTTAAAAGTATAACTCTCAATCAGAGTGTTTTTGCCCAGTTGTGTTTATAGTTGTATATCAAAAATAAATGGTTTTGATATACTTTGTTCACTATAAACAGTGCTCTGATACCAATCTGTCACACCCCCAAACCTGAACGGCGGAAACGTTCGGGGGCGGAGGACGTCATATTCAATATCATAACAATTGAATAGTAAAGAAAGTACACACCACAATAACATATATTTGAAAAGTTTACATGATTGTATCTATTACATGTTTAAAAGTCAAATACAGTATGATGCATTCCAAAAGATGATATCAACGCCAGAGCGTAAATCCCCAAAAGTAGTTGCTAACCTGGTTTAGCGATTTCCTGAGAATACAAGTTATTTCAAACAAAAAGTGTCAACATTTCAGTTGGTGAGTTCATAAGTATATATTTGTATAAATGTATGCCATTCGAAAGTTCGTGTTTGTTTTCCAGAAAAGCCAATATTTTCTCATAAAAGGTGTTATGAATCTTTGTTTGTATAATATGAATGTATTGAACCAGGAAAAACCTATATTTTCCTCACAGTGAGGAGTAGTCTCAAATGTCCAAGACTATGATTTTGTAAGTAAATATGTCATACTTAAAATAATGATGAATACTTTTATTAGTAAACAAAACTATAAGAAGTTTGTAATTTGGCGTAAAAATAATTGTAATATTACTTTTCCCGCAAAACATAAATACCATAATAATTGTCTATCCTGTGAGTTTTCATAACCGTACTATGATGGATTTGTCTGCGGCGACGTTCTTCAGGCATCGAAGCGATATGATATTTGTCACCCCACGGACTGTAGCTAACAGTCAGGGCGCGGGATCATCAGTCTCGTATAGATCTATACACACGTATCACGTTCTCACAACAACGACTCTGGTTATAAAACAGGGCTTTCTAGAGATACCTTGACAGGCATGGTGAAGACGATTGACTCACATATTCTCAATTAAGTTACGTATTTGGAAAGACATATGAATGATTTCTGAAATTATTACCCTTTCTGCAGTGTTAACAAAGGCATAATAATGAGTTGCATTTTCTTATATAAACATGATGTTATAGTTGAAATGGTTACTCTTGGAATGATGTAGTATGCAGGTATATAAATAAAACATATTTCTATTTATAAAACATAATGTACCGTATGAGGGTAAAGTTGCGATGTATGATGTTTTGCATGATAACAATTTCATAAGATAGTTAAAACAACAGTATGAAAAGTATAGAAAAAGGTTGATGTTTTTCACGCGAGTTTAACCGTGTGTTTACTTGTATTCCCCCCCCCCCCCCCTTAAAAGCGTTTAAAACCATTTAAAAAGCATTTGAAAACTTAGTGATATGGGTATGAACTCACTTGGTTGAAGTGGTGAATTGATGAAAACGATTATTTGTTCTGGCAGCACTTCGACTGGTAAAAGTTATTTTCTCGGGGACCTCGGGGTGTCGGAACTTGCGTCGTGTGTTAGAGGTGTTACCGGGTCTTCGGGGTGGTTTAGAGGGGCTTGCATGGTGTTTCGAGGTGAAAGAATTGAGAGAAAAGAAAATAATTCTGGAAGGCTTCGCACCATTTTATAGGGCTGGCTGACTCCTCATACGCAGGGCGTTCCTGCGAGGAGTGTTGGGCGTTCCGGAGCGCAGGGCGTTCCTGGCTCGTACGCAGCGTGTTCAGCAGTGCCTTGACGTCATCGCTTACCTCAGCTTCGGACGGAGTACCCTGATGTGACCCGGAGCGACGTGGACGAACCGAGACCTAGCCTTGCGAACGCGGGGCGTTCCTTCGGAACGCAGGGCGTTCCTTCGGACCAGCCTCGAGTTTTGTGTCCAGAACTTGTAAAATCCGTAACTTTCTCGTACGATCTCTGTTTTCGACGTTCTTTATATCCACGCGTAGGTGGGAAAATACTCTACAACTTTCGTTTAGACTCTGTCGGCTAGTTTTGAATTTATTTTTAATATTATATTTTTAGCAGGCCGGGACTGGCAAAGTCTGTTAAAAATCCATAACTTCTTCATCCGACGTCCGTTTTTGTCTGTCTTTTCACCGTTGTACAACTATTGATGAGACCTTCGATTATCGTTTAGGTTGTGTCGGCTAAAAATCACTCGATCTCTATTTCGAGTTTTTAGCTGTCTATTGTTATGTCTGAAACTTCGAAAAATCATAACTTCTTCATACGAAGTCATATTTGGATGTTCTTTTTATGTACGCTTACGGTTTAGGGATATCTATGACTTTCATTTAGATACTTAAGGCTAAAAATCATTTTATTGGTATTTCGTGTTTTCTGCTTAACAGTGTTTTACCGGTATTGTCGCGGATCTTCGATTGGTCATAACTTCTTCGTTATAACTCGGATTTTAGTGTTCTTTATATTTTTGGAAACCTTGTTATGATATCTACCTTTTAGTATACTCAAACTGAGCTTGTTGAATATTTCATTTTTGATGATATTTTTCTTTATTACTTTACAAAAAGATTACAATATTTGACTTTTATTCATTACATTCACCTTAAATAACGGGTTGTTACATTATAAAATGTGCCTTTGTGTATGATTCAACAAGTAGTAGAACAAGCATATGAGTCGAAGTTTATCCATTCCTTTTACCCTTAAAGGCATAAAAGCGATATCTGTAGGCCCCTCGATGATTTAGTGATGACACCCCGAAGTGCTTGGCCAAGCCTGGACTGATTTGATTTGTTCAATTAGTCGGTCGTCAAAAATCGGAAATCGGGAAACAACAAATGGACAGGGAGAGTGATTATAATCCATGTCTCAGTCCATATGATATCTAGAAGGGAGGAATATATGATCCCTTATCTAATGGACGCGTCATTGATTTGTTCAAAGTTCGACAACAACTTTTAAGAGCTACGATTGCTAGTCGGGTTTTTGAAGTCATACACAATAATAGTTTTAGACTTATCCAAGTGGGAGACTGTTGGATTAGTGTCCAAGTCCATAACTATAATTGGTATGTATATGACCCGATTGGCATGGTCCATTTGGGTTTCATGGCATCAGAATAATTTGGATAGACTTTTATGAGAAAAGGATATTTATGATTTGTTAATACATTATAAGTTCTAATATATTAATATGAAATCATATTATTTAATTAGTATTGATCAAGAATTAATTTGGAATTAATTTTGTGATCAAAAGGAGACTAATTAAATATATGGGGGTTGATTGTGTAAATCATTCATTCTTATATATATGGGCTTATGATCCATAGTTCTTCATGTTGGGCTAAACCCACGGAGTAACCCATGGATACTCCATGGAGGTTTTAACCGATGGAGCATGGAGAATATGGCAAGACATGAGTTACATGGAGTAACCCTAATAGAACATATATAAGGACCCCATGGCTCAAGAAATTGGCAGTAGTGTGTGTACACGTGAGGGCTAGCCGATTTGAGCATAGTAACCTCTTCTCTTAAGTTATTCCAAGTTGTTGGTGATGTTGTGTGAACCATTTGTGGTGTCACACTTGAGGCACTAGGCTTTTAAGCTCCATGGAATCAAGCTACATCAAAAGGTATGTCTTCTAACTTGTTTATATTACCCAAGTATCAATGATTGTATGCTAGTTAGGGTAATACCTTGGAAAGTTCAAGTTTGCATGTATAATAGAGAAAACATAGATCCAAGGTTTATAGGGTTGCATGTACACCATAGGAGTGTTAGAATGCTCAAAACCCTTCAGTATGTTGTTCTAGTGTACTATGTATTAGAAAAGTAGTGTAATGGAGTAGTGTTTGTAATAGTGCTTGTATGAAAACCTTTTTGTATGAGTGCCTGGAATCCACCAGCTGTAGTGTAAAGTAGTGTACTGTAGTTTCATTAGTTAAAATTAAACCTTTTGTATGAATGCCTGGAATCCACCAGCTGTAGTGTAAAGTAGTGTATTGTAGTTTCATTAATTAAAATAAAACCTTTTGTATGAATGCCTGGAATCCATCAGCTGTAGTTAAAAGTAGTGTACTGTAGTTTTATTAATTAAAATAAAACCTTTTGAAGTAGTGTTAATCCCGTAAACAAATGTTTTAGTTAATACTATTGTTAGTCTCATATAACCATGCTTGATATGACCTAGTGACCTCTACGACATTCTTCAGGTGTCGGAATGTTATGACATTTGTCAGCCCAAGCCTGCCGGCCTAGCGGTTCCAAGCAGCTCAAGTGCAAGATTGTCAGTCCCGTATAGATCTATACACAAATTCATGCTCTCCCTCCAGGAGACTCTGGTTATAATTTAAAGGATTTAGACCTGTACTCTGATGGGTACAATGAAGTAGTGCCTCACAACCCTGTATTAACTAGTTTATGTGTAATGTAGTAGTGTTCTCTTGTACTTGAAACTGTATGTATTGCCTTGTAGTAATGTACTTTGTAATGTAAAATAATAATACTGAAATAATTATTTAGGAGTGTATCCTTGAGTTAGTAGGATAGAGTACTGTTCCATAAACCATACCAATTATTGTTTATATACTTGTTTCTATAGAGTGTTCTTGTACTTGTAAAATAGTGTAGTGTTTCCCAAACTATACCTATTATAGTTTAAATGTATGTTCTTGTATCGTTTATTGAACTTATCAAAATAGTATAGTGATTCAAAAACTATGTCTATTATAGTTTGAATGTATACTCTATAATGAATGAAAACCTTTGCAATTTATCAGTGTATATAAAGCTGAAATAAAAGATTTCTATAATGTTCCCTTTTGCTCGGCATGTTACAACAGGGTTAAAATATATAATAAATATATTTTGATATTTGCAGTGATAAATTGGTTTGAAACAATTGCAAATGGTTTGTAATGGTTTGAAATCGTTTGAATGATAACACAAGAGTCTTTGTGTTTAACTTGTATTCCCCCCCCCCCACCCACCCAAAAAAAAAACAATGAAAATAGTGAGAACGTAGGGGTATGAACTCACCTCTTAGTGTGTTCGAGTATGGATAGCGGAACTGTAGAGATGATCCTCGGGCTAGCATACTTGGAAATAACGGTATCATAATATTATTTAAACACGTAATCATATTTAAATTAGCGAAATAGTTAAGTAAAGTGTTAAACAACACTTAATTTGTGTGAGGAATAATTACCGAGAATTATTTGGAGTGATGATAAGGTTTTCGGTCTAGCCTTCACCGAAATCCTTGATTTCGATCTTAAACCTCAACCGAGAACCAGGATCTCGGTCTTAAGGTGTTCTCGGTCATGAACGAGTTCTCGGTCCTAGTGGTTTTCGGTCAGGCTTGAAAATTTGAAGATTGTTCTTGGTGTTCTTGGTGAAAATTGTTAAGATTTGAAGGATTTTTCTTGAAGATTTGAAGGTTCTCGTATGATACTTCAGAGTAAAATGGGAGTGTTTTCGATTGAAAAAGTGAGAAAATGATTTATTTTTCGGGGAAAAACATATATACCAAGGGAGTTTTCGGATGAAAAGGGGATTTCGGCCCGAAGGGTTTGCGGTCGGAGTGTTCTCGACCGCAAAGAGGTTTTCGGTCCGAGGAGTTGGACCCTTCGCACATTCTCGGTTCCTATTTTGGCTCCTAAAATTGTGTTTTGGTCTAAATGTTTTTATTCCAAACCTTAACATAATTATATAAAAACATCATTTATATAATTTAAGTCATATTTAACCCTTATGTTCTTAACCAATTCAACAAAATCAATAAAATTTGAGTTTTTATTTAAAGGGTTTGACTTTTATTGACATGAAAAATAACGGGTTGTTACATTATTCCCACTTTAGAGGGAATTCCTGTTGGATATAGTGTCTAAGTCATAACTCTATTTGGTATGTACTTGACCCGACCCGGCATGGTCCATTTGGGTTGCATGGCATTGCAATAATTGGATAGACCAAAATGAGAGAAATGACACTTAAGGTTTATTAATATATTATAAGTACAAATATATTAATAATATTATTTAATTAGTATTGATCAAAGAATTAATCTTGAATTAATTAAGTGATCAAAAAGAGAATAATTAAATATATGGGGTTGATTATGTAAATAATCTCTTCTTGTATAGTGGGCTAATGATCCATGGTTTGTATGGATTTGATTAAAACCCATAAGGTGCTCCATGGATAGTCCATGGGGGTTACAAACCCATGGATCATGGAATATGGAAAACCATGACAATTAGGGTTTACATGGTGTAACCCACCCTAATTGTGTCACAACTATATAAAGGCTCCTTGTCTAGCAAAATTGGACTACTACAAGCAAGTAAGAGGGCTAGCCAATTTTTGAGTATAGTGTAATTCTCTCAAGGTTATTCCAAGAATTGTGGTGTTGTGTGAAGCATTTGAGGCATCACATTTGGGGTGCTAGGCTCACAAAGTCATCAAGGAATCCAAGTGTAACAACGTAAATTTCCAAAACAATTTTTCATTTTTAAAACATACTTTTAGTCACAAGATAATATCAAAACATAATGTATCCAATGTTATCATAACAAAACATATCCCAGAATCTCAAGACATAAACTCCATGAGTATGTACGGATCATGTCGGCGCCTTCCCGCGATCCTTGCTACTACCTGAAACACATAACACTATAACTGTAAGCATAAATGCTTAGTGAGTTCCCCAAAATACTACATACGCACATACGCCACTCAAGGCTATAAGACCTTCCGGTCACTGTGTCTTAGAGGACTTCCGTCCCTCAACCCTTGTAGATCTTCCGGCCCTACCCGTAATGACCTTCCGGTCCATATCATCCCGACCTTCCGGTCCACATCATGATGACCTTTCGGTCCTTATCATTCATAACATACATAACACATACATATCATATAACGGCATGCAACACATACATCTCAAAGCATATAAAAACTTCCGGTCACACATAGGTACCATCCTAGGTACAATATAGTGAGAAGACTCACCTCGTACGAAGTCGGATAAACTCTCGTGCTTGACGTCCCGACCTAGCCTCCTCCTATCATACGAATAACATTCCTGATCAATACCCTCTCATAGCCTCATATCTAAAGATTGGGTGGAAGGCCATCCTACCCCTCCCTGAACTCTCATGAATCAGCTTGACCAAAACCCTAAGGTCCACTGAAGTCAACGGTCAAACTTTGACCTTACTCGTCGAGTGCACAAGGGCGACTCGGCGAGTCCATGTGTGTCCTATGAATCCTTCTAGCCTCACTTGGCACGTCGAGTCATCCCTTCACTCGACGGGTTACACCTGTCACGAATCGCGAGGCAACCCGGACTCGACTTGTCGAGTCCACTTATAACCTCGGAGAGTTGCGTCCATGGCAACACTCAAATGACCTTCTGAGGTCAGATCCGCTTCTCTAACCTATAGATCTGACCTTTCCATAGCCACTAATCACGTAATGGTGAAACCTTTACACTCATGCAACACATATATGGCCCCTTTTTGAAGAAATTGCCTCAAAGTTGGCATCCTAAGTTCATTCCTTCCATAACACTTCATAAAGCAAGATGGATAATGCTCTCTGGACCCCTATGGATCCAGATCTGAAGTCTAACACATAAAGGGACCATAACTCATCAATTCAAGCTATAAAAAGGGTATAGAAAACCCTAAATTTAAGGATCTCATACTAAACAGAAGAAGGGATCGATTTACTACCTCAAAGTTGCAGATCCAAGCTGAAAATCCACATAATAGCAATCCCCTTGACCTCCTCTTGCTGGAAACACCTTCTTCTTTGCAAAATCACACTAATAAGGATCAAAAAGGCTCTATCTCTTATACCACTCGATCAAGCTCTTTAGGGTTTCTCTCTCAGGACTGGTAGTCACAAATGAGGGCTATAAGGACCCTTAAATAGGGCACAAACCCCAAAGATTTAGGGTTTATGTCCACAGCATCGACTCGTCGAGTCCTTTCATTAATCCAGTCAGCAAAACGCGATCCTACTCGTTGAGTCTAGGCGTCAAATCATCGAGTCCCTCCTCATAACTCAAAATAAATGAATAACATAGAATACCTGGGAATCCGGATGTTACAATTCTCCCCCACTAGAATCAGACTTCGCCCTCGAAGTCTCGCTCGACAAACAACTCTGGATGCTGCTCCCGCATCTCTAACTCCAGCTCCCAAGTCAGCTCGGACCCTCTCCGATGTTGCCACCGGACCTGAACCAGGGGCACCTCCTTGTTTCTCAGAACCTTGATCTTCTGATCCAGGATCGCGATCGGTCTCTCAGCATAATTCAGGCTCGCATCCACCTGAATGTCCTCCAGCGGCACCACCGCCGACTCGTAGGCTATACACTTCCTCAACTGAGACACGTGGAAGGTATCATGAATCTGGCTCAACTCCGCAGGTAACTCCAAACGATACGCTACCCTGCCCACCCTCGCGATCACCCTGAACGGACCAATGTACCGGGGCCCCAGCTTGCCCCTCTTCCTGAATCGGATCACTCCTTTCCAAGGAGACACCTTCAGGTGTACGAAGTCTCCCACCTGAAACTCAAGCTCGGATCGTCGCCTATCCGCATAACTATTCTGGCGACTCTGTGCTGTCAACAACCTCTGCCTGACCTGCTGTATCTGCTCAGTCATCTGAAGCACTATCTCAGTGCTACCCATTGCGCGCTGCCCTACCTCTCCCCAGCAAATGGGAGTCCGACATCTCCTCCCATACAACAACTCGAAGGGAGGCATACCAATACTCGAATGGTGGCTGTTGTTATAGGAAAACTCAGCCAATGGCAAGTACGTGTCCCAACTTCCTCTGAAGTCCAACACACATGCTCGAAGCATGTCCTCGAGTGTCTGAATCCTCCGTTCGCTCTGTCCGTACGTCTGTGGGTGATAGGCGGTACTGAAATGCAACCTCGTACCCAATTCCTCATGGAACTTCTTCCAGAACCTGGAAGTGAAACGTACATCTCGATCTGACACAATCGAGGTCGGTACTCCATGACGCGATACCACCTCTCTCACATACAACTCGGCCAGCCACTCTGCGGAAGAACTCTCACTGATAGCAATGAAGTGAGCGCTCTTCGTCAGCCGGTCAACGATCACCCAAATTGCATCGACGCCCCTCGCGGTCCTCGGCAATTTGGTGATAAAAGCCATAGAAATCTGTTCCCACTTCCACTGGGGAACCTCAAGTGGCTGCAACTTGCCATGCGGACGCTGGTTCTCGGCCTTAACCCTGCGACAGGTCAAGCACCTCTTAACAAACCACGCGACATCCCTCTTCATACAGGGCCACCAATACTCTCTCTTCAGGTCCAAATACATCTTAATGGCCCCGGGATGGATCGAGAACCTCGATCTGTGCGCCTCCTCCATCAGAATGGTGCATGCCCCGCCTGCATACGACACCCAAATCCGACCTTGAAAGGTCATAAGCCCTCGGCTATCGGTAACGAACTCAGGTACTTGCCCGATCACCCGCTCTTTCTTGCGGTTCTCCGGTATCACGGCCTCTACCTGGGCCTCCCGAATGGTGTCCAACACCGGAGTCATCACCGTCAACCGCATACAAATGTCTCGAATCGGGGCACTCTCTGTCCTACGTTTCAGAGCATCATCTACGACATTTAGCTTTGCCCGGGTGGTACAGGATCTCACAATCGTAATCCTTTACCACATCCAACCATCTCCTCTGGCGCATATTCAGGTTGGGCTGATCCATCAGATACTTCAAACTCTTGTGGTCCGTGTATATGGTACACCGAACCCCATACAGATAGTGACGCCAGATCATGAGGGCGAACACCACTGCCCCCAACTCCAGATCATGGGTGGGATACCTCTTCTCATGAGTCTTCAGCTGCCTCGATGCATACACTATCACATGTCCTCTCTGCATAAGCACCGCACCCAACCCCGATATCGATGCGTTGCAGTACACCACAAAATCCTCCATTCCCTCTGGAAGGGATAACACCGGGGCTTCGCACAACCTCTGGCGAAGAGTCTCAAACGAGGTCTGCTGCTCCGGACCCCACGAAAAAGCAACGCCCTTCCGGGTCAACTTGGTGAGAGGCACGACAATCTTGGAGAAATCCTTGATAAATCTCCGATAGTAGCCGGCCAACCCCAGAAAACTCCTGATCTCGGCACCTCCCAACTCATCACGGCCTCAATCTTGGCCGGATCGACCAATATCCCATTCTGGTTAACGAGATGCCCCAAAAACTGGACCTCCTGTAGCCAGAACTCGCACTTGGAGAATTTGGCATAGAGCCTCTCCGATCTCAAAACTCCAAGAATCTCTCTCAGATGCTCCTCATGCTGCTCTCTAGATCTCGAATACACCAGAATATCGTCGATGAATACAATCACCGACATGTCCAACATCTGTTTGCATACCCTGTTCATGAGATCCATGAACGCTGCTGGTGCATTGGTGAGCCCAAAAGGCATCACCACAAACTCGTAGTGCCCATAACAAGTTCTAAACGCCGTCTTCTAGATATCCTCATCTCGCACCCTCATCTGGTGATATCCAGACCTCAAATCTATCTTGGAGAACCACGATGCTCCCTGCAACTGATCAAACAGATCATCAATCCTCGGTAGTGGATAACGGTTCTTGACCGTCAACTTGTTCAACTCCCGGTAATCAATGCATATCCGATGTGAACCATCCTTTTTCTTGACAAAAAGGATCGGCGCTCCACAAGGTGAGCTACTCGGCCTGATAAATCCTTTCCCCAACAACTCCTGAAGCTGTGAGGATAACTCCTGCATCTCTGGTGGCGCAAGGCGATAAGGCGCCTTGGTGATAGGCGTCGCTCCCGGAACCAAATCGATGCCAAATTCCACTTTCCTCACGGGAGGCACACCCAACAACTCCTCGGGGAAAACATCCGAGAACTCACGCACTATCGGCACATCATTAACCGAACCCGACTCCTCTGCGGCCACTCGTGAATCCATCACAAAAGCCACAAACCCGCTACAACCCTGCTGTAGGCTCCGCCTCGCTCTAGCAGCCGAACAAAATGCTGACCCAGAACGGGTACCCTCGCCGTACACCGTAAGTACTCCCCCACTAGGGTCTCGTATTGTCACCAACTGTCGCTCGCAGTCTATAACAGCCCCAAATCGGCTCAACCAATCCATGCCCACTATGACACACACGTCCCCCATCGCAATCGGGACCAGATCTATCGGGAACTCAACACCGAAGATCTTGAGTACACATCCTCAAATCACATCCGTAGCATACACCGCTCGCTTGTCAGATATGGAAACTCGTAGAGGTCGACTCAACGCCTCCCGCTGGATACTGATGTGCTGACTAAATGCTAAAGACACAAATGACCGACTCGCACCCGAGTCAAATAACACCAAAGCAGGTACAGAACTCACAAGAAAAGTACCTACGCATATCATAATATAAGCATAATATCTCAAACTCCACATAAATAAATGAAAGAATACATACCAGCCACGACATCAGGCGCTGCGCGGACCTCCTCCGTTGTCAACTGGAAGGCTCTCCCGCGGGCCTTCGGTGCCTCGGCCTTTACTAACCGACCCTCAATAGCTCGTGCAGTAGCAGGGGCAGATCCCTGTAACAGCTGCGGGCACTCGGCCTTCTGATGGCCCGTCTGGTTGCAATGAAAGCAAAGCATAAATCCCTTGGGGCAGTCCTTGGCTATATGCCCCTCCTTGCCACACTTGTAGCAAGCACCTGATCGACAAACCCCATCATGTCCCTTGCCGCACTTCCCACAAGTGCGGCCCTTCTGGCCTCCACATCTCGAATCGGCGGGCTTTGCCCGCTTGGCTGCCGACTAAGACTGTGCCGGCCGCCGATCCCTCCCCTGAGACTCGGCCTCCTCCCGGGCCTGAGTCTCCAGCTCAATCTCCCTCTTCCGGGTATTTGCCTGGAGCTCAGCAAATATCCGATATGACGAGTTCGCCACGAACTCCCTGATATCCCTCCTCAAAACGCTCAAGTACCGACTCATGCTGCCTGCTCAGACGACACGTGCTCAGGGCAAAACAACGCCCTCTCATGGAACATCTGTGTGATCACAGTCACTGACTCCGTCCCCTGCTTGAGGGACAAAAACTCCTATGCCAACCGTTCCCTCTCCACCGGGGGAACGTACTCGTCTCTGAACAAGATGGTGAACCTCTCCCAGGTCACCTCTGAAATCTCTACAAGAGTGAAGTTCGCCGTCACTAACTTCCACCAGTCCTTCGCTCCCAAGCGAAGCTGGTTCAGTGCAAACCGAACCCTCAAATTCTCCGGACACGAACAGGTGTAGAAGCATCCCTCGATATCAGAAATCCATCTCATCGCAGCAATCAGATCCTGCGTCCCATCAAACTCCGGTGGCTTCGTGTTGCTGAACTCCCGGAACAACAGCGAATCACCCCCCTGTGGTCTAGCAGCAGCAACAGCTGCAGCAGCCGCAGCCTCAGTAACCGCTACGTACCGCTCATCAAAAGTCTCAATCAATGTGGTCTTGATAGACCCAAACATCTCCGGAATCTCGGCTCGGATCGCCGCAGCCACCTCATCGTGGATCATATGACGAAACTCCTCGTCACTCACACCGCTCGTCTCAGGTCTGTGGCGTGTCCCAACCATGATGTCTCTGAAATACAACATAAAATATCAGAGACCCGCTCGATCATCACACTCGATAACTCAACCCTACTTGTTCCCTAGTACCCTAAGGATTCTTACTTGGGCGATGCACTGATCTGGTGTCTTCAGTAGTATAGGCCCTATACTACCGTCCACACCGCATCAGTATTCACCCCAAGTCCTCCTCCTAGGATCCCAGATCGCAAGTACTCTACATCTTGCTAGTATAGGCTACCCTTCGGTAGACCTCTCATAAGCTCCTCACTGCTACCTACTCACTCTCAAGCATCTCATAGCAGTAGAAATCTTCCTAGGCTAAGGCATCACAAATCAGGCCACTCTAGTCCTAATATGAATACCTAGGCTACTCTAGCATGCGTAACTTATCATAACTTACCTCATAACACATAATGTAAGGGTATTTTGGGAAATCATCGTTCGGGCGCTGGCTGATCGCACACACTGCTTCCTTCTGTTCTTCTCAAATTCTTTTACTTTTTAGAAAAATTGTTTGTTTTATGAAAAAAAAACTTTCTCAAACTCCCAGTTTGAGTTCAAATACACTCGAATGTGCATCTGAATCCCTCAAACCTAGGCTTTGATACCAACTTGTAACAACGTAAATTTCCAAAACAATTTTTCATTTTTAAAACATACTTGGTGTTCTTGGTGTTCTTGTTAAGATTTGAAGGATTTTTTTTAAAGATTTGAAGGTTCTCGTATGATACTTGAGACTAAAATGGGAGTGTTTTCGATTGAAAAAGTGAGAAAATGACTTATTTTTCGGGGAAAAACATATATACCAAGGGAGTTTTCGGACGAAAAGGGGATTTCGGTCCGAAGGGTTTGCGGTCCGAGAGTTCTCGGCCGAAAAGAGGTTTTCGGTCCGAGGAGTTGGACCCTTCGCACATTCTCGGTTCATATTTTGGCTCCTAAAATTGTGTTTTGGTCTAAATGTTTTTATTCCAAACCTTAACATAATTATATAAAAACATCATTTATATAATTTAAGTCATATTTAACCCTTATGTTCTTAACCAATTCAACAAAATCAATAAAATTTGAGTTTTTATTTAAAGGGTTTGACTTTTATTGACATGAAAAATAACGGGTTGTTACATTATTCCCGCTTTAGAGGGAATTCCTGTTGGATATAGTGTCTAAGTCATAAGTATATTTGGTATGTACTTGACCCGACCCGGCATGGTCCATTTGGGTTGCATGGCATTGCAATAATTGGATAGACCAAAATGAGAGAAAGGACACTTAAGGTTTATTAATATATTATAAGTACTAATATATTAATAATATTATTTAATTAGTATTGATCAAAGAATTAATCTTGAATTAATTAAGTGATCAAAAAGAGACTAATTAACAATATGGGGTTGATTATGTAAATAATCTCTTCTTGTATAGTGGGCTAATGATCCATGGTTTGTATGGATTTGATTAAAACCCATAAGGTGCTCCATGGATAGTCCATGGGGGTTACAAATCCATGGATCATGGAATATGGAAAGCCATGACAATTAGGGTTTACATGGTGTAACCCTAATTGTGTCACAACTATATAAAGGCTCCTTGTCTAGCAAAATTGGACTACTAAAAGGAAGTAAGAGGGCTAGCCAATTTTTGAGTATAGTGTAATTCTCTCAAGGTTATTCCAAGAATTGTGGTGTTGTGTGAAACATTTGAGGCATCACATTTGGGGCGCTAGGCTCACAAAGTCATCAAGGAATCCAAGTGTAACAACGTAAATTTCCAAAACAATTTTTCATTTTTAAAACATACTTTTAGTCACAAGATAATATCAAAACATAATGTATCCAATGTTATCTTAACAAACATATCCCAAAATCTCAAGACATAAACTCCATGAGTGTGTACGGATCATGCCGGCGCCTTCCCGTGATCCTCGCTAGTACCTGAAACACATAACACAACAACTGTAAGCATAAACGCTTAGTGAGTTCCCCAAAATACCACATACGCACATACGCCACTCAAGGCTATAAGACCTTCCGGTCACTGTTTCTTAGAGGACTTCCGTCCCTCAACCCTTGTAGACCTTCCGGCCCTACCCGTAATGACCTTCCGGTCCATATCATCCTGACCTTCCGGTCCACATCATGATGACCTTTCGGTCCTTATCATTCATAACATACATAACACATACATATCATATAACAGCATATAACACATACATCTCAAAGCATATAAAACCTTCCGGTCACACATAGGTACCATCCTAGGTACAGTATAGTGAGAAGACTCACCTCGTACGAAGTCGGATAAACTCTCGTGCTTGACGTCCCGACCTAGCCTCCTCCTATCATACGAATAACATTCCTGATCAATACCCTCTCATAACCTCATCTCTAAAGATTAGGTAGAAGGCCATCCTACCCCTCCCTGAACTCTCCTGAATCAGCCTGACCAAAACCCTAAGGTCCACTGAAGTCAACGGTCAAACTTTGACCCGGCTCGTCGAGTGCACAAGGGCGACTCGGTGAGTCCATGTGGGTCCTCTGAATCCTTCTAGCCTCACGTGGCACGTCGAGTCATCCCTTCACTCGACGGGTTACACCTGTCACGAATCGCAGGGCACCCCGACTCGACTCGTCGAGTCCACTTATAACCTCGGCGAGTTGCGTCCATGACAACACTCAAATGACCTTCTGAGGTCAGATCCGCTTCTCTAACCTATAGATCTGACCTTTCCATACCCACTAATCACGTAAAGGTGAAACCTTTACACTCATGCAACACATATATGGCCCCTTTTTGAAGAAATAGCCTCAAAGTTGGCATCCTAAGTTCATTCCTTACATAACACTTGATAACGCAAGATGGATAATGCTCTCTGGACCCCTATGGATCCAGATCTGAAGTCTAACACATAAAGGGACCATAACTCATCAATTCAAGCTATAAAAAGGGTATAGAAAACCCTAAATTCAAGGATCTCATACTAAACAGAAGAAGGGATCGATTTACTACCTCAAAGTTGCAGATCCAAGCTGGAAATCCACAGAATAGCAATCCCCTTGACCTCCTTTTGCTGGAAACACCTTCTTCTTTGCAAAATCACACTAATAAGGATCAAAAAGGCTCTCTCTCTTATACCACTCGATCAAGCTCTCTAGGTTTTCTCTCTCAGGACTGGTAGCCGCAAATGAGGGCTATAAGGACCCTTAAATAGGGGCACCAGCCCCAAAGATTTAGGGTTTCTGTCCACAGCGCGGACTTGTCGAGTCCACC
This sequence comes from Lactuca virosa, assembly GCF_052849685.1. Classification (NCBI taxonomy): domain Eukaryota; kingdom Viridiplantae; phylum Streptophyta; class Magnoliopsida; order Asterales; family Asteraceae; genus Lactuca; species Lactuca virosa. The sequence goes on along the minus strand of NC_136428.1, from coordinate 329,244,278 downwards.
CATCGACTTGTCGAGTCCTTTCATTAATCCAGTCAGCAAAACGCGATCCTACTCGACGAGTCTAAGCGTCAAATCGTCGAGTCCCTACTCATAACTCAAAATAAATGAATAACATAGAATACCTGGGAATCCGGATGTTACACCAAGCTTCTAAAAGGTATGTTATTCTACTTGAATTTTGTATTGCAAGTTATTATGAACCTTGGAAAAATCATTTTGGCATGTATCTTAGTCAAACATAGATCCAAGGTTTCTAGGGTTGCATGTACACCATAGGAGTGTTAGAATGCTCATAACCCAACAGTTGTATCAGAGCCTTGGCTTGTTTGTTTGATACTTGATGCAAAATAGCTGAAAAATCGAAATTCTTGTTGTCTGCACAGGAGACTCGCCGAGTTCATAGAGGAACTCGACGAGTCCAAGCGTATCTTCAACCAACCCGGCGAGTCAGTTCTTACACTCGACGAGTTGGCCAGGCAGAGTGCAGATTTTCGACTTTTGCTGTTGAAAATGGACTAGAAACATTACCCTAAACTGTTTTGGTGTTATAAAACTTGTTCTAGATGGTGTAATGCTTATGCTAATCCATTTACAATGGCTAATATCAAAATTCCATGTTTTATATGTGTTAATATGATTCTTGAAATTTTTATATGAATGTTCATGTTCTTATGAGTTTTAGAAGATCATAGGAATTATGTGTAACTCGCTTGTAAGTATGATTCTAGATCTTAATGGCTAATCATGGAGTCTATAAGTTGTCCTCAAGTTATGGATTACCAAAAGTCACTTCTTTAAAAGTGTCATTAAAGAATAAGAGGTTACCTAAAATGAAGAGTCTTCATTTTAATGAACCATTAAGCTCATAAGTTATGAAATGAAAGGTCTTGAATAGTTTCAATACTTGCCCTCAAGTTTTGGAATTTGTAAAGTCTTACACTCTAATACTTTAATTTCCAAAATTAAACCTTAGAATTTTAAAAGTTTAAAATTCAACCCTTATACTATTATTATTTTAAAAGTTTAAATATATAGATATGTATAAGAATAAATCAGTCTTACCGTTAGTAGACCTCATTCACGAAGCCGGTCTATAAGGGGGTATAAGGTTGTTGCCTATAAAATGGCAGCTTAATGGGTGTCCATACTCACCCACCGCTTCCATGACTGGTGGAGGGTCGTTAGCCGAACGGGTAGGACAACGACTTTTAATCTTCATTAAAAGTATAATGAAATTATAAAGTAACTACACTTTAATAATTCCCAATCTTAGTTACTTTAGGAAAATGTGAATTAGGTGCTAACCCATGAAATTACACTTTGTACCTTACCAAGTCGTTAGTGGAGCGCGTGTGGTTAACCGGCACACTAACAAGGACTAGTAAGAGTGACAAAGGGTAACTTAATTTTATCATAGATCGGTGGAGCGCGTGTGGTTAACCGACACATCGATTAGGTGATAAAAAGTTAAGGGTACCAAGTCAATTTGCATGGTTATTCACACCTTGTTTGTGATCCTCGACATCCCAGTCACAAACTTGAGAGGGCACATTCGAGATTCAAACATGCCATTGAAAGTTCAATGTATCTCAAAAGATCTAGGAATTTCAAATCCAATAAAACTTAATAATTTATTTCGTTTTCGTGGTGGAAATTGGTAAATCGTCATTTACCTACCTTCAAATATTTTATAGCTTGGATTACGGCATCCCTCTTCCAACTATAAATAGTCTGTTGGGTCCCAGCCTTAATACTTCATTTGGGTGACTTATTTAGGACTCTTCATCTAATAAAACTTGTCTTTCTTTCTTTTCAGATGTCTTCCAACACTACTACTGGCTCAAACCCTACAGGTTCCTTTTCCCTAATGAACTTATGTGGGAAAATCACTTTTGATGGTTCAAATTTCAATGAATGGATTAGGAACATCAGAATGATTACTCCCTATGAGGGCAAAGAGTATGTCCTTGATAAGGAGCTAAAGGTTATCGATGAGTCAACTGCTACTGCTGAGGAGATTGCTGAGTACTCTACCCATGAGAATGATGCCACTAAGGTGTCTTGCATCATGTTGGCCACAATGACAGTAGAACTCTAGAAATCCTATGAAGATTTCTACCCTTTTGAGATGCACCAGGATTTGATGGATAGGTACCATCAGAGTGCTTGTCAGGAGAGGTATGAAATCATTTCCTCCATGATAACAGCTAGGATGAAAGAGGGAGAATCCCTCACCGGTCACTTGCAGAAAATGCAAAGGTTCGTGGACCGGTTATTGAAGCTTAATGTAGACTTTCGTGAGGACTTGGCGATTGATATCATTCTCCATTCCTTACCTCCAAGTTATGATCAGTTTCGTATGATTTATCATATGAACAAGGAGGAAGTCACACTAAGTAAACTTCAAGGAATTTTAAGGACCGCTGAAAGTGGCCTTAAATCAGATGTTACTCCTACTCCTACTACCGCCCCTGTCTTGGCAATTGGGCAGGGAAAGGGGAAGAAGAGAAAGACCCCTTCGAAGGGTACCAAGGGAAAGTCTCTTGATGGCTCCTCTTCAAGTGGAACCAATAAAGGTTCCATTCCTCCTTCTTCAAACCCAAAGGAAGAACAATGCTTCTACTGCAAGGAAAAGGGGCACTGAAACGAAGCTGCCCCAAATACTTGCAGGATGTAAAGGATGGGAAAGTTAAACCCACCCATGCAAGTATTTACACTATATTGTCTAATAACTCATTGAAAACTAACTCTTGGGTGCTTGATACAGGTTGTAGTATTCACATTTGTACTGATTTGCAGGGTCTAAGAAGAAGTGAGGAAGTGGAGCATGGGAAGATAAACTTAATCATGGGGAATAGGAAAGCATCACATGTTACCAAGATAGGAGTTTATTCTTTATTGCTTAATAATGGGTTAATGTTAGATTTGAATAAATGTTGTTACTCGTCTGAAATGGCGAGAAATATTATTTCCTTTCATGGCTTGTACAAACAACGGTTTTCCTTTTCATTTGATAATGATAATGGTGCTATTAATGTTTATTACAATGATGTATTTTACTTTAAAGCATTACCTTGTGATGGTGTATATGAAGCTGTGAATGTTGTAGATAATCTAGGAAATAATGTGTTGTGTATTGATTCTTCAAATAGCTTAGACAAAGCATCCTTGTGGGATTGTCGTCTTGGATATGTCAACAAGAAGCGCATTGGCCAACTCCAAAAGGCTGGAGTTTTGGAATCATTTGACCTAAACTCAGATGATAGTTGCGAGTCTTGTTTACTTGTAAAAATAACAAAGTCACCCTTCACTGGTACTTGTGAGAGGGGTGAGGGTTTGTTGGACCTCATACACACTGATGTATGTGGACCCATCAAAATCGCCACAAGGGATGCTAATCGGTATTATGTGACTTTTACTTATGATTATAGTAGATATGGATATATCTATTTAATCAAGCATAAGTCAGATACCTTTGAGAAATTCAAATAGTTTAAGTAGGAAGTGGAAAATCAACTGGGCAGGAACATCAAGATGCTCCGATCCGATCGGGGAGGAGAGTATCTTAGTATCGAGTTCCTTGACTATCTTAAGGAATGTGGGATTGTCTCATAATTGACACCTCCTAGGACACCACAGCTGAATGGTGTAGCGAAGAGGCACAATCAAACCTTATTGGAGATGGTTCGTTCCATGATGAGGTGAGCTTCGTTACCAATCTCATTCTGGGGGTATGCCTTAGAGACTGCCGCCCACATCCTTAATCTAGTCCCTACAAAGAAGGTTGCCAAAACACCTCATGAGATGTGGACTGGGAAAGTTCCCAACTTGAACCACATCAAGATTTGGGGTTGTGAGGCTTTCATGAGGCGGGAGTCTAACGACAAGCTCGAACCTCGAAGCGAGAGATGTATTTTCATCGGCTACCCACAGAAATCCTTTGGTTACCTCTTCTACAGACCCAGTAAGAATGTGGTCTTTGTGAAAAGGAGAGGAGTCTTTCGTGAGAGAGAATTTTTAAGCCAAGGAGACAGTGGGACGCAAATTGACCTTGAAAAGCTTCAAGAGTTAAGCGGTGAAGGAACCTTAAAAACTAGCGACCAACCTAAGCAGGAAACTCATGTTGATCCGGTAGATGAGCCTATACCTCTGAGGCGTTCCACGAGAATTAGGAATGCACCTGAGAATTACTATGGTTTTCCATATTACTGCAGAAGGTGATACACTTATCAGTGATAGTACACTGGTAGGTCTGGATAAACCTAACAGCTACACGAAATCCATGGGAGGCCCTGAGGTTGCTAAATGGAAATAGGCTATGGACAGCGAGATACAGTCCATGTATGACAATCAAGTTTGGAACTTGGTTGACAATGTACCAGATCGTAAGACAGTCGGGTGCAAATGGATCTTCATGAAGAAGACAGACATGGATGGTAATGTATACACTTATAAGGCGCGAAACTGGTTGCAAAGGGCTATTCTCAAACTCTGAGAGTTGATTATGATGAGACCTTTTCACCAGTAGCAAAGATTAAGTCTATTAGGGTTATGTTAGCCATAGCTGCATTTCATGACTATGAAATATGGAAAATGGATGTCAAAACCGCCTTCCTTAATGAAAAGTTGGCTGAGGATGTTTACATGAGTCAGACAGAGGGTTTTTTCAGTACAGAGAACCCTAATAAGGTGTGTAAGCTTGAGAAATCCATCTATGGGTTGAAACAAGCACCTCGCAGATGGAATCTTTGCTTCGATGAGAAAGTCAATGAGTTTGGTTTTTTAAGGAGTGAGGATGAGTCCTGTGTATATGTCAGGCATAGTGGGAGTATAGTTAGCTTCTTTGTGTTGTATGTGGATGACATACTTCTCATAGGAAATGACATCCCAACCTTGCGGGAGATTAAGTCCTGGCTTGGGAAGTGTTTCGCTATGAAGGACCTTAGGGAAGTTGCCTATATCCTAGGGATAACGATATTGAGAGACAGGAGTAAGAGACTAATTGGACTTAGTCAGAGTACTTACTTGGATAAGGTACTGAAGAGGTTCAGTATGCAGGATTCCAAGAAAGGGGAATTACCAATCTAGATTAATGCCAAACGGAGTAAGACTCAGAGTCCGAGTACAGAGGCAGAGATAGCTGAGATGAGTCATGTACCATATGCTTCCGCTGTGGGCTCAATCATGTATTCTATGACTTGTACTCGCCCTGATGTGGCCTTTGCCTTGAGCATGGTCAGTAGATATCAAGGGAACCCTGGCAAGGCTCACTGGACTGCGGTAAAGAGCATTCTCAAGTATCTGCGAAGGACTAAGGACTGGGTCATTACCCTTGGTCGCAGTGATGACTTGAGAGTGGTAGGATACAGTGATGCTAGCTTTCAGACTGATAGGGATAATTTCCGCTCTCAGTCAGGCTGGGTCTTTATCCTAAATGGAGGAGCAATTACTTGGAAAAGTTCCAAGCAGGAGACGGTAGCTGATTCAACTTGCGAATCAGAGTATATAGCAGTAAGCGAGTCAGCAAAGGAGGCGATATGGCTAAAGAACTTCATTGGAGACCTTGGAGTTGTACCAGCTATAAAAGAGCAAATGGAAATTTTCTGTGACAACGAAAGAGCTGTTGCCTTAGCTAAGGAACCAAGGGATCACGGGAGATCCCGACACATTGACAGAAAATACCATTTCATTAGACATCATATAGAAGAAGAACTCCTCGTGGCTAAGAGGGTATCATCAGATGAGAACCCAGCAGATCCCCTCACGAAGGGACTGACTAGGGTTAAGCATTTACAGCATGCGAGGCGCATCGGGCTGAAGGATGGTATTAGTTTTAATAATTAGATAGCTTGAAACTTGTAAAATGTAATTGACATTTGATGATTAAATAAAAGTTGTTATTTATTTATGAGTAAAGTGTTACTATCTTATGTTAATCGTTTACTATTGTTTCAATTTTGCATGTTTTGACTTCCAGGATAATTATATTATTCAAACTCTCCACAGCCAGTCATACTTTGCAAGTAGGTATTGAATTAAGACTGTCATGAATTGGGTTTGTAGAATGTCTAAAGTGTATTAGACATAGCAATGGTTGCTGCAACATTCATAAGTGCTCATAAGTTCTGAGTATTGGACTCAACCCACGCTCACTTGTATCACTTCATGGAATTTATCTGAAGTGATCGTCAGATGGTAATATCATATAAATCTTCAAACCAAGAGATATGAGTTGTTGACTATGACTTGGTTATACATTGATTGTACGAAAACGCATTGGTAACTCGATGTTATAAAACGTGCTTTTATGTATAATTCAATAAGTAGTCAGTACAAGCATATGAGTCGAAGTTTATCTATTCCTTCTAGGATTAGAAGCGATATTTGGCCCCTCGATGATTTTGTTTTAACCTATGTACCGGGCCCGTTCAGAACCTAATTGATGTATTCAATTTTGTTCTATGTCAAACAGATCAGAGATCGAGAAACAATTGTTCGCCGATAAGTACGACATTGTTCCATGTATTTGTCCGGATAATATCTTGAGAGCAGAGGATTATATGGTCACTTATCTTAAATGGCGTATCATCATAATCATCTTAGTTCCAAGAGACTTTGAAAGAGCTACGATTGCTAGTCGGATTCTGAAGTCATATTTGCAACTATAGTTATTAGACTTATCCAAGTGGGAGACTGTTGGATATAGTGTCTAAGTCATAAATATATTCGGTATGTACTTGACCCGACCCGGCATGGTCCATTTGGGTTGCATGGCATTGCAATAATTGGATAGACCAAAATGAGAGAAAGGACACTTAACGTTTATTAATATATTATAAGTACTAAGATATTAATAATATTATTTAATTAGTATTGATCAAAGAATTAATCTTGAATTAATTAAGTGATCAAAAAGAGACTAATTAAATATATGGGGTTGATTATGTAAATAATCTATTCTTGTATAGTGGGCTAATGATCCATGGTTTGTATGGATTGGGTTAAAACCCATAAGGTGCTCCATGGATAGTCCATGGGGGTTACAAACCCATGGATCATGGAATATGGAAACCACGACAATTAGGGTTTACATGGTGTAACCCTAATTGTGTCACAACTATATAAAGGCTCCTTGTCTAGCAAAATTGGACTACTACAAGCAAGTAAGAGGGCTAGCCAATTTTTGAGTATAGTGTAATTCTCTCAAGGTTATTCCAAGAATTGTGGTGTTGTGTGAAGCATTTGAGGTAACACATTTGGGGTGCTAGGCTCACAAAGTCATCAAGGAATCCAAGCTTCTAAAAGGTATGTTATTCTACTTGAATTTTGTATTGCAAGTTATTATGAACCTTTGAAAAATCATTTTGCATGTATCTTAGTCAAACATAGATCCAAGGTTTCTAGGGTTTCATGTACACCATAGGAGTGTTAGAATGCTCACAACCCAACAATTTCGTCCCGAAATTCTTTCTATAGTGAATACATCATGGACTAGGGAAATAGATGCGGGTACTTTTGTTGTATCTGATCTTCTCGCACCCAAGTGAATTCAGGTCCCCGCTTTGCATTCCAGCGAACCTTCACTATTGGTATGTGACTTTGTTTCGTTCGTTTGACTTCCCTATCCATGATTTCTACTGGTTCTTCCACAAAGTTAAGACTATCTTTTATCTCGATTTCATCGAGTGGAATCACAAGATTCTCGTCGGATAGACACTTCTTTATATTTGACACGTGGAAGACAGAGTGTACGTTGTTAAGTTCTTATGGTAAACGAAGTTTGTAAGCTACTGGGCCGATTCTAGTGAGAATCTCGAATGGCCCGATGTACCTTGGATTTAGTTTTCCACGCTTTTCGAAGCGTACCATGCGCTTCCAAGGTGAGACCTTCAACAAAACGCGGTCACCCACCTGGAATTCCAAGGGTTTTCATCTCTTTTCTGCGTAGCTCTTTTGTCTATCCCTAGAGGCTTTCAGTCGTTCCCAGATTTGGACTATCTTTTCTTTGGTTTCTCGAATGATCTCTGGGCCAGTGAGAGTACTATCAAGGACTTGCCCTTTACGTAGTTGCGTGTCAACTACTTCAGCCCAGCATAGAGGGGATTTGCACTTACGGCCATAGAGGGATTCGAACGGGGCAACCTTGATGCTAGAGTGGTAGCTATTTTTGTATGAAAACTCGACAAGTGGAAAATGGGTATCCCATGCTTTACCAAAGTTGATCACACAGGCTCTCAGCATGTCTTCTAGTGTTTGAATGGTTCTCTCACTCTGCCCGTCAATTTGTGGATGGTAGGTTGTGTTAGGTTTTATGTACTCTAACATCCCTATGGTGCACATACAACCCTAATTCTTTGGATCTAAGTTTTCTCTAATTATACATGCAATAAAATTATCCAAAGCAGGAAGCCTACAACTAGCATACAATTTGATATTTGCAACATAAAATCAAGTTAGATGAATACCTCTATATTGTAGCTTGTAGAATTTGGTCTTTCAAGAGCTTAGCACCTCAAGTGTGATGCCTCAAATGGTTCACAAAACACCAAGAGCAAGAGGAGGACAAATGAGATAGAGGTTATGAACCACCAAAATGGCTTGCATCTTCTTAGAATGCGCAAGTGCCAATTTTAGGGTTTTAGGGGTTACACTTATAGTGTAGAATTCTAAGAGTTTCAACTTGTAAACCCTAATCCACTTCATTGGGCCTTTAATCCAATAATCCATATGATAAGCCCTTTGGACTAAATATTCATGGACTCCACAAAGATTTAGTCCACATAATCAACATGGATCATTAGCCCAAACTATAAGTATCACTTATTTAATTAATCAGTCCCCGTTAATTTAATTAGTCTCTTTTGATCACTAAATTAATTCCAAATTAATTCTTGATCAATACTAATTGAATAATACGATTTCTCAACTAATATATTATACTTATAATATATTAATAAATCACAAATAACCTCTTTCTCAAATATCCATGCTATCAAATTGCTTTGGTGAATGCAACCCAAAATGGACCATGCTACTCTCGGGTCAAGTACATACCAATTATAGTTATTGGATTAGACACCTAATCTAACAGTCTCCTACCTAAATAAGTCTAATAACTATAGCTACAAGTACGACTCCAAAACCCGATTAGCAATCGTAGCTCTTAAAAGTCGCTGTTGAACTCTGACGCGTCCATTATAAAATGGATCATATATTCCTCTATTCTAGATATCGTATGAACTCTGACGCGTCCATTATAAAATTGATTATAATCATTATCTCTATTCATGTGTTGTTTCCCGATTTCCGATTTATGACGACCGACTAATTGAATAAATCTAATCAGTCCAGCCTTGGCCAAGCGCTTAGGGGTGTCATCACTAAATCATCGAGGGGCCCACAAATATCGCTTTTATCCCTCTTAGGGTAAAAGGAACGGATAAACTTCGAATCACATGCTTGCTCTATATACTCATCAAATCACACACAATGATATGTTTTATAACACCAAGTTACTAGTGCGTTTTCATATCATCAATGTGCGACCGACTTGTAAACTGCAACTATATGTCTCCGTTTGAAGAATATAAGATATTATCGTCTCAATAATCACTCGTGATAAAATCCATGAAGTGATTCAGATAAGTGTGGGTTTAATCCAATACTTGAATCTTATTATAGGAGTACTCATGAACACTACAACAAACTTTGATGTGTCTAAATACTTTAGACAATCTATAGACTGATTCATGACAGTCTTACCTTAACCAGTCTTTTGGTATAATATTTCCATATATAGAATTTCCAATGTTGAAATATTTCAACATGGTATTCATATATATCCATGACTAAGTTTGATTAATACTTCAATCTAAACTTTTAGATTTGAAATAAAGTATAAGTGTACTCTCCCTTACTATAGCGAATTTGAGAATGAAAATATCACAATTGCTAACTCTTTGAAATCTACTTAGTGAAAGAGCTTCCTCACAATCATTTTCATGAATTGGAGAGAAACCTTACCACTTAGATTTAATCGTGTATGTGTTCCTATCCATGTGAATCGGTCATTTCCAACCATTATCATAAGAAAAGGTCTATGACAAATTCAAACTCATATGGACTGAACTTGTTCAATCTAAATTTCTTGCCACTTGGCAGCACAAGGTCCTACCATGTTTTCCAAGTTGCTTAACTGATCAATGAACTTTCACTGATCAAGGTGCATTGCCTTATTCAAACAACTGAGAACTCATAGAACTTACATGCATAGTCAACTTCAACTGGAATGGGCACAGAAACAAGAATATGTCAATACGATAGGTTATAAACCTCAAGTCATGAGCTATTGATACACAATAGGTTTATTCTTGATTAGTTCCTGAAACTTTTCAAGATCTTTAAGACTCCCACTGACCTCTTGACATTCAAAATTCTCTTGTCAAGAAACACTTCTTGACAAACAAATATTCAAGAGTTAGTGTGGATTCTTATCAAGGAAAAAACAGTTCATACAATTGGTCTTAGTTGGTCTTTGTCTTAAAGACATCACAACTACCAATTCTAAATGTGTTATAAACCTACTTAAGATATGTCACTCAAGGAACAATCTTGTAGTTTGACTCTAAGACTTGATTTTTTAAATGAAGTATGACTCACCTTAATTGATTTAAGCATTTCAAGAATTTATGATTCCTGTTCTTAGCCATACTTATGTACTAAGGTGTCCTTAGAGGATCAATTGTGATATGGTTTTCATAATCATTAAGATGATCATAAAACACAATACTTAAGTACTCTCCTTTCCTTTCAAATTGGAGAAACTTTTATCTTTCTGCCTAATTGATTCTTCTTATTCGTTCTGTTATACATTGAAAAATTTTCAATGATTCAGAATTATACTTAATCTTGTAAGCATAATCATATTCACTAAACTTTTAGTAAATCATGACGAATAGTCTTATTTTTCTTTGTGGTGGACCTGACCAGTGCACAACCAAGTGTACTCAATCCCTTAGTCCTTCACTTGACTCACAAATACATGTGAACAAGGAATTAGTCTTAATTTCCCAAAGACGAAGGTTCTCATGCATCATAAAATACAAGTTGCATGATTCCAAGTTACTGTCCAATTGAAACTTGGTGATGAGAATCTTTCCTTATTTGGTAAATTTAGACACTACCACAAACGAAAGACTCAAATCCATATTGCTTAAAAATAGAAACATACAAACATTAATTTTCACAAATGCCATTGCAAGGATTTATAAAATAAAATCAAATCAAAATTTTCTTTATTTATTAAAATTGCGGAAAATCTTGTCCTTACAATGCAATAAATGAAAACTATGTCACTACATATTTATAAGCAATCTATCATAACTCCTAAATAGCAGCTCACAATTCTGATCATCGAATCATGTGATGGAAATCCATCTCTTCGCAATCAGACTCAGCATGCTTTTCCTTTAAGCTTCCTTTCTTTTCTTTGATTCTACAAAACATCAAAATGCGATCTTATCACATCATGTATTAAGAATCTACAAATAGGAACTTAATAGAGTTAGATAGTGGACTTACCTGAAGCAGAGTTATACACTCTAACTTTACCATCCTTATGATCCTTCAGGTAGATAAGGCAGCTTCGCAACCAATGCCCAGTCTCTTGGCAATAGAAACAAACAGACTCTCTTTGAATGGAACACGGGACAATCTCAGACTTAGCCTTTCTCTTTACCATTCGGTCTAATGGTTCGAACAGGGTCGATCCCTTTCCATTGGGAAGAGAACACTTTTCTGGACTTCCAATGTTTCCATTGTCAATGTCCATGGAAGTTTGGGAAGTAGATCTTCCGATCAAATTTGCATTACCGGTGCACCAAATCATTTCTGATTCAGCAGCAGTTAGCAAATAGGTAAGATCGATACGGGTCACGTTGTGGACTGTCATATAGTAATCTTTAACGAACTCACTATATGACTTAGGAAGTGATTGAAGAACCAAGTCAACAACCAACTTCGTCGAGACAACGACACCTAACATTCCCAGCTTGTCAATGTGTGACTTCATCTCCAAGACGTGTGCACACACAGACTTTCCATCTTTGTGTTTGCTAGCCAATAGGGTTTGAGTGACCTTGAACTTTTCAAGTCGACAAACATGTGGGTCAGGGAGAATAATTGGAGGGGGTTGAGGAAGAGAAGTTCCACTACAGCACGAAGAAGGGATTTATCTTTCACCTCGATCGTCTTGTGGAAAATCATCTTTATAAGGAAAGCCTTTTCCAAAAGGATAAGGTAGACCATAGTTATCAGAACTAGACATCTACAAGGGAGAAATTCAAGTTAATTGATTTAAGTCCTTAATATAACACCCAAATGAAATATTAAGGCTATGACTCAACACAATATTCTGCAATTCAGAAGAGGGATGCCGTAATCCAATTGCAAAATATTTGAAGGTAGGTAAATAACGATTTACCAATTTCCACCATGAAAAACGAAAATGAATATTAGGTTTTAAATCAATTGAAGTTCCTAGATTATTTTGAGATTCAATGAACTTTTCAATGGCATGTTTAGTCTCGATTATGCCCTTCAAGTTTGTGACCGGGATACCGAGGATCACAAACAAGTTGTGAATAACCATGCAAATGTGCTTGGTATACTCGATGTCATTTATCACCTAATAAATATGCTGGTAAACCATACACGCTCCATTGATCTATGATAAACATCGAGCTACCCTTTGCCACCCTTACTAGTCCAAGTTAGTGTGTCAGTTAACCACACAAGCTGCACTAACGACTTGGCAAGGTGCAAAGTGCAATTCCATGGAATAGCATCATTTTCACATTTTTCCTAAAGTAACTAAATTGGGAATTTATAAAGTGTTTAGTTACTTTGTATTTCCTTATACTTTTAATGAGTATTTAAGTGCCCTATCAAACCCATTCGGCTAACGACCATCCACTAGTCAAGGATGCAATGGGTAAGAGTGGATATATAATGGCGGTTATTTTATAGGTCGCTTCCTTAAACACCCCTTATAGACCAGCTTCGTAAATGAGGCCTACTAACGGTAAGACTGACTTTTTAACTTATACATATATAATATATTAAACTTTTAATTTTATATAGTATAAGGGTGCATTTTAAACTTTTAAAATACTTTGTGGTTTAATCTATTAATTAAACTATACTCTTAATTTAATTAAACTTAAGCCATGTGATTATGGATTTGTTAATCTTCTCTTTTAATTAAATATTTAATTAATTTAATAAAATCCATAAAGATGTAATTTGAACTATTCAAAAACTCAAGGTGCTAAATATAAAATCCATAAAGATTTAATTAATTTTTCAGTTATGAACCTAAGAGTTGCATCTGTTGAAACCTTTCAATTACAAGAGTTAATGTTTTCATGAATGAGACTTTTCATATTCCATAAATTGAGGGCAAGTTATGAAACTCTTGAAAACCTTTGGATTCCATAACTTATGGACTTAATTTTCTAACTCCTTAAAAACTTTTGAGTTCCAAAACTTGATGACAAGTTTTGTAACCTCTTAAAACATTTAGATCAAATTTAAAACTAATAAAAATAATCATATATTCTTTATCTTTTACCAATTTGACCTAATGCAACTCTTATAGCAAAATGATTCAAATTTTACAAATAATAAGTTTTTCACACAATCAAGTAATTATCTTAAAATTTGGCAATCATCATGTTATAGGATGGGGATAATCATTACCATATAAAAAAATCATATTTTATGAACCAAAACAGTTTGTGGTAATGATCCTAATCCAAAACAGGCCAAAAACTCGAAAATTCTGCCAACGGACTGCCCAACTCGTCGAGTCAGCTTATGAACTTGTCGAGTTCATCATGAACTCGTCGAGTGCCATAGTGGACTCGTCAAGTTCATGTTGGCAGAAAGCAGTTTTTCAATTTTTTTTTCAGCTTTGAAAATAAACAAATGCATCTATATAACAGAAAACTACCCATGGCTCTGATACCACTATTGGATTTTATGTACTCTAACATCCCTATGGTGCACATACAACCCTAATGCTTTAGATCTAAGTTTTCTCTAATTATACATGCACTAAAATTATCCAAAGCATGAAGCCTACAACTAGTATACAATTTCATATTTGCAACATAAAATCAAGTTAGATGAATACCTCTATATTGTAGCTTGTAGAATTTGGCCTTTCAAGAGCTTAGCATCTTAAGTATGATGCCTCAAATGGTTCACAAAACACCAAGAGCAAGAGGAGGACAAATGAGAGAGAGGTTATGAACCACCAAAACGGCTAGCATCTTCTTAGAATGCACAAGTGCCAATTTTAGGGTTTTAGGGGTTACACTTATAGTGTAGAATTCCAAGAGTTTCAACTTGTAAACCCTAATCCACTTCATTGGGCCTTTAATCCAATAATCCATATGATAAGCCATTTGGACTAAATCTTATGGAATCCACAAAGATTTAGTCCACATAATCAACATGGATCGTTAGCCCAAGCTATATGTATCATTGATTTACTTAATCAGTCCCCACTAATTTAATTAGTCTCTTTTGATCACTAAATTAATTCCAAATTAATTCTTGATCAATACTAATTAAATAATATAATTTCTCAACTAAAATATTATACTTATAATATATTAATAAATCACAAATAACCTCTTTCTCAAATATCCATCCTATCAAATTGCTTTCGTGAATGCAACCCAAAATGGACCATGCTACTCTCGGGTCAAGTACATACCAATTATAGTTATGGGCTTAGACACCTAATCCAACAGGTTGTACTCATATCCATCCTAGTTCCCAGAGATTTCTGTAATGATTGTCGGGATCGCGAGGTGAATCTACTGTCTCTATCCGAGATAGTAGATATGGGCACACCATCCAGTCGTACTATCTCTCTGATGTAAGTTCGGGTCCATTTCTCCATTTTGTCTGTTTCCTTTATTGGCAGGAAGCGAGCGGATTTGGTTAATCTATCGACGATTACCCAAATGGTGTCATGACCACCCGATGTCTTGGTCAACTTGGTTATGAAATCCATTGTAATCCGCTCCCACTTCCAGTCAGGTATCTCGGGCTGCTATAGTATACCTGAGGGCTTCTAGTATTCTACCTTAATTTTGGCGCAAGTTAGGCACTTGCCCATATAGATAGCAATCTCGGTTTTCATGTTCGGCCACCAATAAAGTTTCTTAAGATCCAGATACATCTTATCTGAACCTAGATGAATGGAGTATCGATTTTGGTGGGCTTCATTCATGACAACATCTCTGTAGCCACCAAACTTCGGTGTATGGATTGTCATGGTTAGCACCTTAAGACTTCACCTGCCACATTATCCGTCACCCTTGATTTCTAAGTTCTTCTCCATTCCTCTTAAGACGTCACCTGCCACATTATCCGGCTTCAAGGCTTCTAACTGAGCCTCTTTGATCTGTATGGATAGATGTGAATGGATTGTCATGGTTAGCACCTTCACTCTACAACCTGACTACTCCTTTCGACTAAGGGCATCCGCTACTACATTGGCTTTGTCGTGATGATAGAGAATTTCACATTCGTAATCGTTGAGTAGCTCTACCCATCATCGTTGTCTCATGTTAAGTTCTTTCTGATCGAGGATGTGTTGGAGGCTTTTGTGGTCGGTGAAGATAGTGCACTTGGTACCGTAAAGGTAATGTCTCCAGATTTTTAGTGCGAAGACTACGGCTCCCAACTCAAGATCATGAGTGGTGTAGTTGATCGCGTGTCCCTTTAGCTGTCTCGAGGCATAGGCAATAACCTTTCCTCATTGCATAAGCACACAGCCTAGCCCCTGATTGGATGCATCACAATATACTACAAAGTCTTCTATCCCTTCTGGAAGAGACAAGATAGGTGTGCTGCATAGGGCCTGCTTCAATGTTTGGAACGCAGTATCTTGTTTCTCTCCCATCTAAAAGTTACATCCTTCTGAGTCAGGGCAGTGAGAGGTTTAGCGATTTTGGAGAAGTTTTGTATGAATCTGTGGTAGTAGCCGGCAAGTCCTGAAAATTGGTGGATCTCTGTTGGCGTTCTAGGTGCTGACCAATTCTTCATTGCCTTGATTTTGGAGGGGTCCACGTGTATTCCTTCTTCACTGACTATGTGACCAAGGAAGTTTACCTTCCTAATCCAAAACTCGCACTTTAAGAATTTAGCATAAAGCTTTTCCGCCCTTAAGATTTCTAAGACTTGTCTCATTTGTTGGCTATGATCTTCCTTACTGCGTGAGTTGATTAGTATATCATCTATGAACACTATCACGAATTTTTCTAGGAAGGTTCGACACACCTGATTCATTAGATCCATGAATACCGTGGGTGCATTTGTTAGACCGAAAGGGATTACTACAAACTCGTAGTGACCATAACGAGTTCGGAATGTTGTTTTGGGAACATCATTCTCGTGGACTTGTAATTGGTGATACCCCGATATCAGATCGATCTTTGAAAAGTAACTGGCTCCTTGGAGTTGATCGAAGAGGTCGTCTATTCGCGGAAGAGCGTATAGATTCTTAATGGTAAGCTTGTTTAGTTTGCGGTAATCTATGCACATTCGGAAAGATCCATCCTTCGGCTTAACGAACAGGACTGGTGCTCCCCAGGGTGAGAAGCTCAGTCAAATGAATCCCTTACTAAGCAGTTAGTTTAATTTCCTGGATAATTCCTACATCTCTGCTGGTGCTAGGCGATACAGAGATTTGGCTAGAGGGGTAGCTCCATGAATCAAGTCGATTCGGAACTCAACTTGACGTTCAGGAGGAACTCCTGGAAGATCTTCGGGGAAGATATCATGAAAAATACAGACTTCAGGAATGCTCTCGAGGTCTTTTACTTCTTGTTTTTCATTGACTACATGAGCCAGGAATTCGTGACACTCCTTTCGCAGGTATTTTTGGGCTTTGATGCAAGAAATGATGCGAAGGTTTGAACCAAGTTTGTTTCTGTAGATAACGAGAGTTTTGCCACACGGCAGATTTAGGAGAATGGCCTTTTCGTAGCAAATAATATCAACACGATGAGGGTTTTTCTGAAGATGCGAAGGATTTTTCTTGAAGATTTGAAGGTTCTCGTATGATACTTGAGACCAAAATGGGAGTGTTTTCGGTTGAAAAAGTGAGAAAATGACTTATTTTTCGGGGAAAAACATATATACCGAGGGAGTTTTCGGCCGGAAAGTGGATTTCGGTCTGAAGGGTTTGCGGTCCGAGGGTTCTCGACCGAAAAGAGGTTTTCGGTCCGAGAAGTTGGACCTTCGCACATTCTAGGTTCCTATTTTGGCTCCTAAAATTGTGTTTTGGTCTAAATGTTTTTATTCCAAACCTTAAAATAATTATATAAAAACATCATTTATATAATTTAAGTCATATTTAACCCTTATGTTCTTAACCAATTCAACAAAATCAATAAAATTCGAGTTTTTATTTAAAGGGTTTGACTTTTATTGACATGAAAAATAACGGTTTGTTACAGAAACTCACTAAGCTTTATGCTTACCCAGTTGTTTATGGATTCAGGTATGATCGGTTATTGTTGGAAGGCGGGACTATACATACTCATCAGCAACATTGAAGATTTCGCGTTTCTACAATACTCTGATTTTTAATAAATGTAATTCGGAATAAATGGTTTTCTTAATTAATGGATTAATAAATTGGGAAGATTTATCTTGATAAAAATGAAAAATTTTCGTTGTAAAAATGGGACGTTACCAGTTGGTATCAGAGTCCTGGTTTGAGTGAATTGGAGGAACACTTTTGTGAATCCAATCTCAAACTAGGATCCGACAGTTTTTGCAAAATGTTTTTGAAAAAGAAATTATAATAAAATAGTTGGGTTAAGGGCATGGGCTAGATCACTTGTCATGTTCTTGTTTGATTGTTGGCTTGGGATCGGGAACGTGGACCATGGCTTAACTTTGATTTTTCAAAAAGATGCAGTATGTACAGTCAGCTAGAGCCCGAACAGGAGAGTGGTTCCCAAAATACCCATACTTGTTATATTTGCTGAGTTTTGATCTTGCTGATACATGATTTATTAGAAAAGCTTGCTAGTGATAGGCTAGGGATCTTCAGGAATTGCATGATAGAATTACATGATTATATGATACCTTATAGCCTGGGGTTCTTCTTGTATGAAATTTACATCATTACTGTTAGGGTCAGGATCCTCAAACCTCATCAGATATTTAGGATCCTCAACTATCTCAGATACCGGAGCTGGTTGAATCTTTCAAGGCCGCTATGATGGAGTATTTTGATGACCGATATGCTACAGTTTCTGAGGTTATAGTTGTTGTAGCCACCGCGGTTGTTGCTGTCATTAGGGCTCGAGGAGAGAGAGATTTCCAGTATCGGGACTTCGATCGTACAAAGGCCCCAGAGTTTGATAGGGTCTCGAACCCGATTGCGGTGATGAGATGGTTGTCTGACATGGAGGATTGTTTCTTTACGTGTTCTTGTCCAGATGGCCAGAAGGTCAAGTGCGCCCTGAACCTTCTCAGGTTGGGGGCAAGGTATTAGTGGAGCCTGGTGACTAGTTCTTGTACTCCTGAGCAGAGGGTCATGATGACTTGGGAACAGTTCTCGGAATTGTTTCGTGCAAGGTATGTTCCCCTGGTAATGAGGGAGAGACTGGCCTATGAGTACCTGGATCTGAGACAGACGACGATGTCGGTGACGGAGATCACCAAGATGTTCACTGAGAGGGCTTTGTTCAGTCTTGAGTTCACTGCTTTAGAGCAGGCTCAGACTCGGTATTTGAGCATGCTCAAGACGGACATTCGGCAGTTTGTGTCCACCTAACGCTATGGTTCTCTCGCTGAGATTTAGGATGCCACGAGGAGGCGAGAAATTGAGATAGAGACCCAGGAGAGGGAGTAGTGTCTGACTCTGGACCAGTCCCAGCCTGCGGCGAAGTGGTTCAAGTCTGTCGGCTAGAGTTCAGGATCAGTTAGAAGGAGGCGCATATCTTTTATATGTCACAAGTGTGGCGAGGAGGGTCATTTTAGAAGAGACTGCAGTCGGAGTATACGAGTTTGTCTTCATTGCGGTCAGGAAGGCCACATCAGGGCTCATTGTCCTTTTCTCAGTGAGGTGGAGGTGTTGGATCCTCCGCCCTTTGCTTGGTAGTTACCCGATGGTTGTCAAGGGACGGTCAGGGTCCCAAGGACCAAGATTTGAGTTGGCAGTTCTTCTATTTAGCAATTGTGGTAGTATTGGTATTTATCTGTCATTTCTGTTTCTGTTTCTAGGTTCAGTTGTAATTTTGGATGATCAGTTAAATGGAATTATCTTATTTAGTTTTGTTTCAGTTGATCTCTTGTTTATGTATGGATTGATTATATTTGTCCTCGATTGTATGCGTCTTGGAAGTTGTGAATGTCGTGTGGCTTCAGATTCTCCTATGTATGTGGGTATCAGTGATTGGGATCAAGTAGTAGAGTCTGAGTTAGTCTAAGTATCGAAGGACTACGAAGCTCTCGGATTCTAGCATAATTCAAGTGGGGGACAGTGGAACCACGCAGCAGGAAGACCTTATATCAAGATTAGTTTCTCAATCGGATTTCTCTCTGTTCCAGATTTCTACGCAACTGCTAAATCTTTGGGTTTCATGAAAAGATCAATGTGAGCTGTTGGATTTCCCTTCGGTTCATATTTGTCTTATTTGTGATAGCATTTCTAGAGCGTGCTTGTGCTTAGGCCCTAAGGTGTTAGGAGGTCAGGTTGGGGGTTTGCTTGTCGGTTATTGTCTGATCAGGGGTGATCCCCAGTGTTAATAGTGGATAGCTCAGTTAGGGTGTCGGAGCAGAGAAAGAGTGTGGTTCAGTTCAATATGGGATCAGTTAGTTTTCATTGTGGTGATGCCCTTTTGGTTCAGGATTAGAGTGACGACATTTGGTCGAGAAGCTCAGAGACCAATTAATTTCGCGGATGTTCATTCATCTTGATTGTAGTGAAGGAGTGCATCTTAAAGTAGAACCGAGAGCTGATTTCGAGGACAAAATCTAATTTAAGTTGGAGAGAATTGTAACATTCCATTAAAATAAATAAATAAAACTAAATAAATAAATAAATAAAATTAAAATAAGTAAATAAATAAATAATAAGCCCTAAAACCTCGAGATGTATTTTATATATTATTTTATTTTAGCCCCAAATCCGTACTAACTTATCAGTGTTAGCCATAAGGAGTTAGATGATATAATTTCCAGAATTTGGGATGTATATTGTAACATTAGGACTTAAAATGTAAAGAAGTTCGTGAGCAAGGGCTGTTTTGTAATTATTGGATTTAAATTGAAAAGGATTTGTGGAGGCAGGGACCAATCATGTACAAATGCTTTGAAGTTTGATTTGCAGACGTGACTTAAAACCCGTTCCCCTCCACCCTCTTGCTAACCGGTACACTACCCAAACCATAACCCTAACCCTAACCCTAAACTGATACAGCCGCCACCCTTATATCCCCTCACCTCCATCCGCCGCCACCTCCACCATTGAAGTCGGAAACCGCCGAAGCGAACCACCCGTTGATGTTGCCGGCGGTAGAGAATATGGACAAAGCGTGGCCGTTGTTGCCTCACCATCTCCGGTAACGGCGTAATCCATTCCCATTCATTTCTGTCATTTGTTTCTTCATCCGGCCGTCGCCATCGCCGCTCCGATGGCTCTCATGTTTGGCAGCGTTCTTCAGACCACCGCCTGCCACCGTGTGGTTGGCAGTGTTGTGTGTGTTATTTTCGTGTCTATAGATGCGTGTTCAGATTAGGTTGACGAGGGAGTGCATGTTTCAGTCGATAGGTGTGTTTAGGTGGCCGAAAAATGTGAGTAACCACCATCGCAGCCAACCATGGTGGCTGCCGCCATGATGTCGTCTTCTGTAGCCACCAACCACCGTAAGAGGTGGTTGTGTGTGTGATATGGTGTTTGTGAGTGTGTTTTAATGATATGGGGATGTATGAGCGTTTCTTTGCCGGAGAACCGAAGAAAAAGCCACTACCACCACTGTTAGGTGGTGGCTGCCACCTCATGTCGCCGTTCTAACACCATCAGCCGCCAACTAGGGTGGATGTGTGCTTATGTGAGTGTTTGGACCTAAAAACTTATAACTCCCGCAAGAACAATCGTGGTTTCCGCCTCTTCCCGCCATGAATCACCGTCGACCACCACTGCCCGAGGGGGCAGTGGGTGGTGCCCAATTTATAAACACATATATATTTATTTAATTAACTAATTATCAAACTTAGGAGTTGGAAACCCTAATTAGTGTCTAGAAAACCCTAATGTCAAGAAACCCAAGTATTGGAGTTGGTCGGGACCCGCATTATAACGATTAATTAAACTTAAAATAATACTTAATAATTCTCTACAATTAACTTAATACAATATTAGACTTAATGGATTAAGTCCTTAAGGGTTTAAGTGTGGAACACTAACCCTAGTTATCATTTTATGTGAAAAAACCCTAGAATCGGGGAGCTCTATTTTGGAAAATGATTAGGCATGTATTTTGGGCCATTGATTGGATTATTATTTCACCTGAGAATGACTAAGTCAAACCTTAATCAGTCATACCCTCAAGTGATTAAGTCCTTAATGGGTTAAGGGTTCTTAGTTAACCCTAATCGTCATTTTATGTGAAACCCTAATCGTCATTTCATGTGAGGTAGTCATTGTTGCAAGTGACTATGACCTGTGATCGGGTACTGAGTCAAGTATCTTCCTGTAGGTGTTTGGAAGTGAGTTGAAGCTGGTAGAGTCCTTCATTTCTATAGTGGTTATCTATGTGCATATCGAGGTGAGTTTCGCCTCACTATACCCGTGGATCGAAGGAACCAATGTCGGTACACTAGTTTTGGTTATCAGATAGTAGAGGGATGCCCTAGGGACTGTATATAGTCATGTAGGATACACTTAGGACTCTTTATCTATGCTCTCTTACATGTTCCTTATTTGGTTGTGGTTCTAAAGTAGGATCACCTGTCTGAGTGACTATCTCACTTCTGAGTATATACGACCATACATTCCTTGGATTGTTGATATTAGTATGCTGTTATGCTGTAGTGATGTGTTAGATCGGTGTTCTGGCATTGAGTATGTTGTTGTGCTATAGTAATCTGATAGATCTGTGTTCTGGTATTGAGTATGTCACTATGCTGTAGAGATCCATTACATCTGTTTTCTGGTAATGAGTTTGCTGCTATGATGTAGTGATAACTTACATCTGTCTCCTAGTATTGAGCATGTTGCTTTGTGGTAATAACCTGTAGAACTGTATGTTATCTGTGCTTGCTTGTTATCATCTATGGAGTGACCTTAGGGACTGTCGGTGGTCATATAGGATAGCCTGGGAACTCTTAGTTTAGGCTCTCTTTCCTGTTCCTTGTTTGGTTATGGCTCTAGAGTACTACCATCTGTTCGGATGGCTATCGTACCACTGGTTACTTATGGTTACGCATTCTATGGGGGTTAGCTAGTAGTGAGGCAATATGTTTGTGAGATGATTAGTAGGCATTAGCGAGTTGTATGATTGTTGTTTGCATGTATTATGTGCCTACTTGATCCTGATTGTTTATATGTCGACATATTGTGTTTGGTTGGGTTGAGGTGGTTCTGCTTTTTGTGGTAGGCCAAGATACCCGGTGCGGGCCGGCTGTAAGCCGTGGGCACCGAGGCTCGGGAAGTGCGGTAGGGTTGAGACGGTAGGCCAACAAACCCTGGGTATTCTATCCTGATGGCTGATTGAACCTGTTGTATATTAGCATTCCAACCTGGGGTATTCCATCCTGAGGATGACTGGACCCGGAGGTTGACTCGGCGTTGGGTATTCGAACCCGATGGTTGACTAGACCCGACATATTTGATTGTATATGTGATCTGTTTACATGGTGGTATTTTGGGGGAAACTCAGTAAGCTTTATGCTTATCCAGTTGTTTATGGTTTTAGGTATCATCGATTATTATTGGAAGGCGAAGGCGGGACTGTACACACTCATCAGCAACATTGAAGATTCCACGTTTCTACAATACTCTGATTTTTAATAAATGTAATTCGGAATAAATGGTTTTCTTAATTAATGGATTAATAAATTGGGAAGTTTTATCTTAATAAAAATGAAATTTTTTCTTGTGAAAGTGGGACATTACTGTTGGAGATAGTGTCTAAGTCCATAACTATATTTGGTATGTACTTGACCCGACCCGGCATGGTCCATTTGGGTTGCACTTCACCCGAACAATTTACGGATAATCTTTTGAGAATAGTATAAGTTATGATTTATTAATATATTATAAGTTCTAATATATTAATATAAAATCATATTATTTAATTAGTGTTGATCTATATATAATTTAGAATTAATTTAGAGATCAAAAATATGACTAATTAAATATGGGCTCTTGTATTTATATAGTGTGGGCTAATGCTTATTTGGAATGGGCTAGGCTTGCATGGAAAGTCCATGGATACTCCATGGAGCTTTAACCCATGGATCTCATGGAAATGAAAAGACATGGGTGTTAGGGTTTACATGGATGTAACCCTAATCCACCACACTATATAAAGGAGGCTTTGGTTCTTGAAATTGCACTAGTTGATGTGTGTAAACTAAGAGGGCCGATTTCAAGAAGTTTGTGACTATTCTCTCAAGTTTCCAAGTTTGTGGTGATTTGTGACTTCCATTTAAGGCATCCACATTATTGGTGCTAGGCTCTCAAAGTCCAAGCAATCAACTACTACTACAAGGTAAGTAATTCTACTAGTTTTAGTTGATTCAAGTACCCCATGCCATGCTAGTTAGGATAAAACCTTGGAAAAATAATTATTTGCATGTATCTTAGTCAAACATAGATCCAAGGTTTCTAGGGTTGCATGTACACCATAGGAGTGTTAGAATGCTGAAAACCCATCAGTGGTATCAGAGCCTGGTTTGTTTATTTGATACTTGATGCAAAAAAAAAAAAACTTGAAAATCAAAGTTTTGTTCAGAAGCTCGTATCAAAATTTCAAGTTTTGAATATGTACTTACGATTCTTGAAATTTTTGATATGAACATTCATAAACATATGAGTTTAGAAGATCATAGAAATTATGTGCTAATAATTGATTAGATTAATTCTTGATCTTTATGTGTTTTAATGGAGTCCATAACTAGTTCTTAAGTTATTTATAACCAAAAGTCACATTTATAAATAACCATGAAAAGAACACATAGGTTACAAAAAATAAAGAGTCTTCATTTTTAATAACCATTAACTCATAAGTTATGAGAAATGAAAAGTTTTGAAAGTTTACAAAACTTGCCCTCAAGTTTTGGAACATGTAAAGTCATATTAAAAACTTTAGTTCCAACCCCTAGAATTTTAAAAGTTAAAATTCAACCCCTATACTTTATAATATTATAAGTTTAATAATATTTATATATGTATAAGATCAAGTCGTCTTACCGCTAGTACGCCTAATTCACGAAGCCGGTCTATAAGGGGGGTATAAGGTTGTTGCCTATAAAATGGCAACTTAATGGGTGTCCACTCTCACCCACCGCTTCCTTGATCGGTGGAGGGTCGTTAGCCGAACGGGTAGGACAAGGACTTATAAATTCTCATTAAAAGTATAATGATAATACTAAAGTAACTAAACTTTATTGAATTCCCAATCTTAGTTATTTTAGGAAAATGTGAATAAGGTGCTAATCCATGAAATTACACTTTACACTTTGTTTAAGTCGTTAGTGGAGCGTGTGTGGTTAACCGGCACACTAACTTGAACTTAACAAGGTAGGTAAAGGGTGACTTAATGTTTATCATAGTATCGATGGAGCGTGTGTGGTTAACCGGCACATCGATTGAGGGGTAATACATTAAGGGTACCAAGTAATTTGCATGATTACTTCACACCTTGTTTTGTGATCCTCGGCATCCCAGTCGCAAAACTTGAAGGGCACACTCAAGATTGAAACATGCCATTGAAGAAAGTTCAATGAATCTCAAAGAATCTAAGAGTTTCTAAACCAATTAAAACCTAATTAAATATTTCGTTTTTCATGGTGGAAATTGGTGAATCGTCATTCACCTACCTTCAAATATCTTATAGCTTAGATTACGGCATCCCTCTTCTAAGTTATAAAATATTGTGTTGGGTCTTAGCCTTAATATTACATTTGGGTGTTTTGTTAAGGAATATCTCTATATCTAATCTAATCTATTCCCTCTTCTTTTCAGATGTCTTCCAATAACAATGCTTCTGGCTCAAACCCTACTAGCTCCATCTCTCTCATGAATCTTTGTGGGAGAGTCATCTTTGATGGGTCCAACTTTACAGATTGGATCAGAGACATCAGGATGGTCACTCGGTATGAGAACAAAGAATATGTTCTCGACAAGGAGCTGAAGGTACCCGAGCCAACTGCTACTCCTGAAGAGCTTGCTGAATATGAGGTACATGAAAGAGATGCTACAAAAGTGGCATGCATCATGATGGCCACCATGACAGCCGAGCTCCAAAAGTCCTATGAGGACTATTATCCTTTTGAGATGCACCAGGACTTGATGGACCGCTACCATCAAAGTGCTCGTCAAGAGCGATATGAAATAATCTCCTCCATGATAACAACCCGAATAAAGGATGGTGAACCCATCACGGGCCACATGCAGAAAATGCAAAGGTATGTGGACCGTTTACTGAAGCTGAATGTGAACTTCCCTGAGGAGTTAGCAATAGACATCATTTTGCACTCCTTGCCATCGTGTTATGATCAATTCCGCATGACATATCACATGAACAAGGAAGAAGTCACCCTCAGCAAACTTCAAGGATTCTTGAAGACCGCCGAAAGTGGTCTAAAGGGTAAGTCGGTTGTTACTACTCCTACTCCTACTCCAACTGCAGCCAATGTCTTGGCAATCAGGCATGGCAAAGGGAAGAAGAGAAAGAACCCTTCTAAGGGTACCAAGGGTAAGACCCTTGAAGGCTCCTCTTCAAGCAAAACCAAGAAAGGTTTTGTCACTCCTTCTGCTAACCCTAATGAGGCTGAATGCTTCTATTGCCATGAAAAGTCGCACTGGAAGCGAAACTGCCCAAAGTACCAGCAAGATTTGAAGGATGGGAAAGTAAAACCCAACCATGCAGGTATATACACTATATTGTCTAATAACTCACCTCATTCTAAGTCTTGGGTCCTTGATACAGGTTGTGGTATTCACATATGTTATGATTTGTAGGGACTAAAAAGAAGTGAGAATGTGGAGCAGGGAAAGATAAACTTGATCATGGGAAACATGAAAGCTTCACCTGTCACCAAGATAGGAGTTTATTCCTTAGTGCTAAATAGTGGGTTTACATTAGATTTTAATAAATGTTATTATTCGCCAGAAATGGAAAGAAATGTTATTTCCTTTCATGCATTGTATAAACAAGGTTTTACCTTTTATTTTGATAATAACAATGGTAGTATTGATGCTTTCTTTAATAATGTTCTTTATTTTAAAGCATTACCTTGTGATGGCGTGTATGAAACTGTATCTGTTGTAGATAATCTAGGAAATAATGTATTGTGTATTAACTCTTCCACTAGCTTAGATAAAGCATCCTTATGGCATTGTCGTCTTGGACATGTAAGCAAGAAACGCATAGGCCAACTCCAAAAGGATGGAGTCTTGGAGTCATTTGACCAAAAGTCAGATGATAGTTGTGAATCTTGTTTGCTTGGTAAAATGACAAAGTCACCTTTTACTGGCACTTGTGCTAGGGGTGAAGGTTTGTTGGACCTCATACACACGGATGTGTGTGGACCCTTCAGAACTGCCACAAGAGATGCTAATCAGTTCTATGTGACTTTTACTGATGATTTTAGTAGATATGGATATGTCTACCTAATCAAGCATAAGTCAGAAACCTTTGAGAAATTCAAAGAGTTTAAGAAAGAAGTGGAGAATCAGTTGGGCAGGAACATTAAGATGCTTCGATCCGATCATGGTGGTGAGTATCTTAGTACTGAGTTCCTTAACTATCTTAAGGAATGTGGGATTGTCTCACAATTGACACCTCCTAGGACACCACAGTTGAATGGTTTAGCTGAGAGGCGCAATCGGACCTTGTTGGACATGGTTCGTTCCATGATGAGTCGAGCTTCGCTACCAATCTCATTTTGGGGGTATGCCTTAGAGACTGCCGCCCATATCCTTAATCTAGTCCCTACAAAGAAGGTTGCCAAAACACCTCACGAGGTGTGGACTGGAAAAGTTCCCAATCTAGACCACATCAAGATTTGGGGTTGCGAGGCTTTCGTGAGATGCGAGACTCACGATAAGCTCGAACCCCGAAGCGAAAGGTGTATTTTCATCGGCTACCCACAGAAATCCTTCGGTTACATCTTCTACAAACCCAGTGATAATGTGGTCTTTGTAGCAAGAAGATGATTCTTTCGAGAGAGAGAATTCATGAGCCAAGGAGACAGTGGGAGGCAAATTGACCTTGAGGAAATTCAAGAGTCAAGTGGTGAAGGAACCTCAAACCCTAGCCCTCAACCTGAGGAGGAAACTCCTGTTGAGCCGACTGAAGAATCTATACCTCTGAGGCGTTCCACCAGAGTTAGGAATGCACCTGAGCATTATTATGGGTTTCATATTACTACAGAAGGTGGGACACTTATCAGTGATAACACACTGGTAAATCTGGATGAGCCTAACAGCTACACGGAAGCCATGGCAGGCCCTAAGGCTGCTAAATGGAAAGAGGCTATGGATAGCGAGATACAGTCCATGTATGACAATCAAGTTTTGAACTTGGTTGACAATGTACCTGATCGTAAGATAGTTGGGTGTAAATGGATCTTCAAGAAGAAGACCGACATGGATGGTAATGTACACACTATTAGGGTTCTGTTAGCCATTGCTGCTTTTCATGATTATGAAATATGGCAAATGGATGTCAAAACCGCTTTCCTTAATGGAAAGTTGGCTGAAGATGTTTACATGGTTCAGCCAGAGGGTTTTGTCAGTACAGAGTACCCCAGTAGAGTGTGTAAGCTCGAGAAATCCATTTATGGATTAAAACAGGCACCTCGCAGATGGAATATTTGCTTTGATGAGAAAGTCAAAGAATTTGGCTTTTCAAGGAGTGAAGATGAATCTTGTGTCTATATCAAGGCTAGTGGGAGTATAGTCAGCTTTTTGGTACTGTATGTGGATGACATACTACTCATAGGAAATGACATCCCAACCTTGCAGGAAGTAAAGTCCTGGCTTGGGAAGTGTTTCGCTATGAAGGACCTTGGAGAAGCTGCCTATATCCTAGGGATAAGGATTTTGAGAAACAGGAGTAAAAGACTAATTGGACTTAGTCAAAGCACCTATGTGGACAAAGTGTTGAAAAGGTTCAACATGCATAAATCCAAGAAAGGAGAGTTACCCATCCAGAGTAACGCCAGATTGAGTAAGACACAAAGCCCTAGTACTGAGGCTGAGATAGCAGAAACGAGTCGAATACCTTATGCTTCAGCTGTAGGATCGATCATGTATGCTATGACGTGTACTCGACCTGATGTAGCCTTTGCTTTGAGCATGGTTAGCAGGTATCAGGGGAACCCTGGCAAGGCACACTGGACTGCGGTAAAGAATATCCTCAAGTACCTACGGAGGACTAAGGACTGGGTCCTTACCCTCGGTGGCAGTGAGGACTTGAGAGTTGTAGGGTACAGTGATGCTAGCTTTCAGACTGACAGGGATAATTTCCGCTCTCAGTCGGGCTGGGTCTTTACTCTAAACGGAGGGGCAATTACTTTGAAAAGTTCCAAGCAGGAGACAGTGGCTGATTCCACCTGTGAATCAGAGTATATAGAAGCAAGCGAGGCAGCAAAGGAGGCTATATGGCTAAAGAACTTCATCGGAGACCTTGGAGTTGTACCGGCTATAAAGGAGCCAATGGAGATTTTCTATGACAGCAATAGTGCGGTTGCCTTAGCCAAGGAACCAAGAGATCATGGGAGATCCAGACACATTGACAGAAAATATCACTTCATCAGACATCGAATAGAAGAAGGAATCCTCGTGGCAAAGAGGGTATCATCGGATGAGAACCCAGCAGATCCCCTCACGAAGGGACTGACTCGGGCTAAGCATCTCCAGCATGCTCGGAGCATAGGGCTGAAGGATGATATTAATTTTAGTAGTTAGATAATCTTGAAATTTGTAAAATGTAATTGACATTTGATGATAAATAAAAGCTGTTATTTATGAGTAAAGTGTTGCTATCTCTTGTCAATCGTTTACTATTATTTCTTTTTGCATGTTTTGACTTCCAGAATAATTATGTTATGGTTTATATCATATTATTCAAACTCTCCACAGTCGGTCATATGTTGGAAGTAGATATGAATCAAGACTGTCATGGGTTGGCATGTAGAGGTCTAAGATGTTAGACAAAGCGGGGCTACAGCACTCATGAGTGCTCATAAGTTCTGAGTATTGGATTCAACCCACGCTCACTTGTATCACTTCATGGAATTTATCTTGAGTGATCGTGAGACGGTAATATCATATAAGTCTTCAAACCTAGAGATATGATTTGTTGCCTATGAGTTGGTTATGCATTGATTGCACGAAAACGCATTGGTAACTCGATGTTATAAACCGTGCCTTTGTGTGTAGTTCAACAAGTAGTAGAGCAAACATATGAGTCGAAGTTTATCTGTTCCTTCTAGGATTAGAAGCGATATCTAGGCCCCTCGATGATTTTGTTTTGACCTATGTATCGGGCCCGGTCAGAACTAAATTGATGTGTTCAGTTAAGTTCTATGTCAAACAAATCAGAAATCGGGAAACAAATGTTGGACAATAAGCAAGACCATGTTCCATGTATTTGTCCGGCTGATATCTAGAACAGAGGATTATATGATCACTTATCTAAAATGGCGCTTCATAGTTCAAAAGAGTTTTAAGAGCTACGATTGCTGATCGGTTCCTGAAGTCATACTTGCAACTATAGTTATTAGACTTATCTAAGTGGGAGACTGTTGGAGATAGTGTCTAAGTCCATAACTATATTTAGTATGTACTTGACCCAACCCGGCATGGTCCATTTGGGTTGCACTTCACCCGAACAATTTACGGATAATCTTTTGAGAATTGTATAAGTTATGATTTATTAATATATTATAATTTCTAATATATTAATATAAAATCATATTATTTAATTAGTGTTGATCTATAATTAATTTAGAGATCAAAAGTATGACTAATTAAATATGGGCTCTTGTATTTATATAGTGTGGGCTAATGCTTATTTGGAATGGGCTAGGCTTGCATGGAAAGTTCATGGATACTCCATGGAGCTTTAACCCATGGATCTCATGGAAATGAAAAGACATGGGTATTAGGGTTTACATGGATGTAACCCTAATCCACCACATTATATAAAGGAGGCTTTGGTTCTTGAAATTGCACTAGTTGATGTGTGTAAACTAAGAGGGCCGATTTCAAGAAGTTTGTGACTATTCTCTCAAGTTTCCAAGTTTGTGGTGATTTGTGACTTCCATTTGAGGCATCCACATTATTAGTGCTAGGCTCTCAAAGTCCAAGCAATCAACTACTACTACAAGGTAAGTAATTCTACTAGTTTTATTTGATTCAAGTACCCCATGCCATGCTAGTTAGGATAAGAACCTTGGAAAAATAATTATTTGCATGTATCTTAGTCAAACATAGATCCAAGGTTTCTAGGGTTGCATGTACACCATAGGAGTGTTAGAATGCTGAAAACCCATCAATTAGAAGTAGGTATCAGAGCCTTGGTTTGAGTGAATTGGAGGAACACTTTTGTGAATCCAGTCTCAAACTAGGATCCGAGAGTTTTTGCAAAATGTTTTTGAAAAAGAAAGTATAATAAAAGAGTTGGGTTAAGGGCATGGGCTCGGTCCCTTGTCATGTTTTTGATTGATTGTTAGCTTGGGATCGGGTACGTTGACATTGAGTTAACTTTGATTTTTTAGGAAGATGCAGTGTGTACATTCAGCCAGAGCCCGAACAGGAGAGTTGTTCCCAAAATACCCATACTTGTTATATTTTCTGAGTTTTGATATTGCTGATACATGATTTTTTAGAAAAGTATGCTAGTGATTGGCTAAGGATCTTCAGGAATTGCATGATAGAATTACAGGATTATATGATGCCTGATAGCCTAGGTTTCTTCTTGTATGAAATTGACATCATTACTATTATGGTCAGGATCCTCAAAGCATTCAGGATCCTCAAACCTCATCAGATATTTAGGATCCTCAAGTATTTCAGGATCCCGACTATTACCGTTATTTCTATTTACTAATATTTATAACGGTTATATTTCATTCGTAACTAACACATGTGCAGAAATAGTCAATAGAAGACTTATTCTCAACAGTGTTTCGTCTCAACTATGCTAAAGACCCAAAATACCAAGTCAAGCAACGTTCATAAAGCTGGTCATAGAGGATCCCGTGAATATTGGACATCTTATTAGCTAGTTTAGACTATAAATTGACACTTGTATCTTGCAGACGACACACACTGTGAACTCTATGCTTACTCTAAGAACTTTTTCATTTGTTTTTACAAAGATACTCTCTGTAATCATCATTTTAGATTAATAAAATCATCAAGGTAGGTGATCATTATCACCTCCCAAGGTTTTGTGTCGGAGATCCTAGCAAGGATCAAGGGCTTTCCTTGTAAACAATTGTGTGATTCTCTTTATCTTTTTCTATTGCACAATTCGAACATCACAACCTCTAATTTAATTTGGTTGATCAATACTTGTGTAATTTTATGACCAAAACAATATGGCGCCCACCGTGGGGCCGTGGTGTTCAAAATCCTCGAAAGATCATGTCTACACAATCTATCCTTTCTTCATCCTCCACTCCTTCCATTCCAACCAAAAACCTACCACCTCCTCCGAGTGGACCCCCTGGTCAGAGGAAAGCACCTGACACTTCGAAGAGAAACACCCCTCCGGTCACTAACCTAGGAAGCTTGGGATCTTCAGGACTCCAGGATCTGAATGCTCCGGTCACCACTGGTGAACTTTTCACTATGATGAGAAAAATGACGCAACAGATTACTCACCAGGAATATGAGAATAGAACACTACTTAGAGAAGTGGAGAGGATGAAGGCATAATTTCAGAGATCCCAGGAAACGAGGCCCACAATTATACAATCAAGGATCCTGAATTTCGACAATGTAGGATCCTCAGGAAATCACGAAGAGAACATGGCTCCTGCTACTGCGGCATCGCCCTGGGGGACAACTATCAACAATAGAGCATCTATGCTCAATAATCTCGATGAGTCTTTCATTACTCCTAGAAATCTCGATTCTAGTAACTTCTTAAACAACAATACTATCAATACTAACTCTACTAATGTTGATGCAGGAATAAGTACAAACATGGCTAGGGAACTTCAGCAGTTGAGACAGATGATCTCAAGCATACAAGGGGTAGTTCAACCCATAACAGAAGTGTCTCCAACAAGTCATAGGATCTCGAGATTTACTCCTGCGATAGCTGATACCGAAGTTGCTAAGCGCTTCCAAACTCCTCGAATGATGCCTTACGATATAACTACGGATCCTGAAGAGCATGTAGCACAATACCTAGAAAGGATGGAGATCATTCCCATCCCAGTGAACTTGAAGGAAGCTTGCCTATGCAAAGGCTTTAGTTCAACCCCTAGGGGATCAGCTCTTAAATGGCTGCTAATTGTTCCTCCCTATTATATCAGTTCATTTGCACACTTGGTCAATATTTACAATAACCAGTTTTCTTGCAGCAGAACCTTCGAGAAGATCACTAGTGATCTCTATCGGGTGGTTCAAGATCCTAAGGAACAACTTAAGGATTTTGTTAACAGGTTTGGCAGGGAAGCTCCAAGAATCCCCAACATTCACATGGCGACTGATATAGGGGCCTTTAAGATGGGTCTAAAGAAGGATTCACCCTTCTATGAAGATCTTGTGATGACCCCATGCAAGAGGTTGGATGAAGTTAGATTCCGAGCATTGAGGTTCATAAGGGTCAAAGAGGATAAAGAAGTCCAGAAGAGAAGCAACCCTTCAAGTCAATACAAGAATCCCAATAGGAAGGTCGAATTTGTTGGGTTATGAGAAAAACAACATTCCTACGGTGTTCATGCAAACCCTAATGCTTGGTTCTTGTTTTTTCTAATTGTACATGCAATATTTGTCCAAGACTTGCAAACCCTAATCTAGCATACAAAAAAAAACTAAATCAACATAAATAAACTAGCAAGAATGTTACCTTTGATTGTTGCTTGAAGATCTTGAGCTTTTAAGAACCTTAGCACCTCAAATGATGTGCCACTAGTAGATCACAAACACCAAAGCAAGTTGGAGAATGATGGAGAGAGAGGAATGGAGGCTCAAAATCGGATGGAACTCTTCTAAGGTTTCAAGTGGCCAATTTCACTATCCCAAGGGCTCCTTATATAGCTGCAGAATTAGGGTTTCAGTCAAATCCCTAACCTGATTGCTTAAGCCCTAAACAGCCCATATGAATCTTCCAGAATCAAGCCCTTGGACGAATTCCTTATAGGCTTCCATAAGATTTCATCCATCCTTTGCTTAAGGGATCCACGACCCAAATTCCAATTATCTTATAATTACAATTCCAGTCCCATTAATTCAATTAATATCTTTTTGACCACAAAACTAATTCTTAATTAATTCTTGATCAATATTAATTAAACAGATATGATTTCTCTTTTAATATATTATTCAAATAATATATTAATAAACCATAAGAACCTCTTTCTCCATTATTCATCTAGTCAAGTTGCTCTGGTGAAGGCTACCCAAAAGGACCATGCTACAACCAGGTCAAGTACATACCAAATATAGTTATGGCTTAAACACCTAATCCAACAGTCTCCCACTTGGATAAGTCTAATAACTATAAATGCAAATACAACTTCAAAATCTGATTAGCAATCGTAGCTCTCAAAAGCTGTTGTCGAACTCTGACACGTCTTATAGATAAGGGATCGTATAGTCCTCCATTCTCAAGATATCGTGTGGACAATCACATGGAACATAGTCATACTTATTGTCCAGCAATTTGTTTCTTGATCTCTGATTTGTCTGACATAGAACTTAATTGAACACATCAATTTAGTCCTGACCAAGCCCGACACATAAGTCAGAACACAATCATCGACGGGCCCAGATATCGCTTTTAGCCTCGTAGGATAAAAGGAACGAATAAACTTCGACTTATATGCTTGTACTATTTACTCATCAAATCGTACACAACAATGTGTTTTATAACACCAAGTTACTGATGCGTTTATGCATTATCAATGCACAACCGACTTGTAAACAACAACTCATATATCTAGGTTTAAAGACTTATATGATATTATCATCTCACAATCACTCGTGATTAATTCCATGAAGCGAGTCATGTGAGTGCGAGTTTAATCCAATACTCAAATCTTATTTCATAAGCACTCATGAACATTGTAGCAAACTTTTGCTATGTCTAAACGCTTAGACAATCTACATGCCAATTCATGATAGTCTTATTTCATACTTACTTCCAACGTACGATCGACTGTGGATAGTTTAAATAATCTTATTATTTAGGAAGTCAAAACATGCAAAGTGAAACAATAGTAAATAATTAACATAAGACAGTAACATTACTTATAAATAAAACACCTTTATTTAATCATCAAATGTTAATTACAAATTATCTATTACAAGTTTATAAAATCTATCTAATTACTAAAACTAATATCGTCCTTCAGGCCAATGCTCCTAGCGTGCTGTAAGTGCTTAACCCAACTCAGTCCCTTCGTAAGGGGATCTGCTGGGTTATCCTCTGACGATACCCTCTTTACTACGAGGAGTCCCTCTACTACCCGATGTCTAATGAAATGATATTTCCTTTCGATATGCCTGGATCTGCCATGATCCCTCGGTTCTTTGGTCAAGGCAACCGCGCGTTCATTATCATAAAAAATCTGCATAGGCTCCTTTATGGTCGGTACAACTCCAAGGTCTCCAATGAAGTTCTTTAGCCATATCGCCTCTTTTGACACTTCGATCGCTGCTATATACTCTGATTCGCACGTTGAATCAGCTACGGTCTCCTGCTTGGAACTTTTCCAAGTCACTGCTCCTCCATTCAGGGTAAAGACCCAGCCCGACTGCGAGCGGAAATTATCATGGTCAGTCTGAAAACTAGCGTCACTATACCCTCGCCCTCTCAAGTCATCGCTCCTACCGAGGATAAGAAACCATTCCTTAGTCCTCTAAAGGTACTTAATAATATTCTTTACTTTGGTCTAATGTGCTCTACCAGGATTCCCTTGATATCTGCTGACCATGCTCAACGCAAAGGCCACATCAGGGCGAGTACTTGTCATAGCATACATGATTGAGCTAACTGCAGAAGCATAAGGTACTCTGCTCATCTCTACTATCTTGGCATCGGTACTCGGGCTTTGAGTCTTACTCAGTTTGGTATTGCTTTGGATTGGTAACTCCCCTTTTTGGAATTCTCCATGCTGAAACGTTTCAACACTTTGTACAAGTAAGTAATTTAACTAAGTCCTATCAGTCTCTTACTCCTATTTCTCATTATCCTTATCCCTAGAATATAAGCAGCTTCTCTGAGGTCCTTCATGGCGAAGCATTTCCCAAGCCAGGACTTAACTTCCTGCAAGGTTGGGATGTCGTTTCCTATGAGTAGTATGTCATCCACATACAAAACGAGAAAGCTAACTATACTCCCACTGGCTTTGACATATACACAGGACTCATCTTCGCTTCTCAAAAAACCAAAATCTTTTACTTTCTCATCGAAACAAAGATTCCATCTGCGAGATGCTTGTTTCAATCCATAGATGGATTTCTCAAGCTTACACACTCTATTAGGATGCTTCACATCGACAAAACCCTCTGGTTGACTCATGTAAACATCTTCAGCCAACTTCCCATTCAGGAAAGTGGTTTTAACATCCATCTGCCATATTTCATAATCATGAAATGCAGCTATGGCTAGCATGACCTTTATAGATTTAATCTTCGCCACTGGTGAGAAGGTCTCATCATAGTCAACTCCTGGAGTTTGAGTAAAGCCCTTCGCAGCCAATCGCGCCTTATATGTGTGCACTTTCCCATCCATGTCGCTCTTCTTCTTAAAGATCCATTTACACCCGACCGTCTTACGACCTGGCTCATTATCAACCAATTTCCAAACTTGATTGTCATACATGGACTGAATCTCGCTTTCCATAGCCTCCTGCCATTTTGCAGACTCCGGGGCTGCCATGGCTTCCTTGTAGTTGTTAGGTTCATCCAAATTTATCAGTATACTATCACTAATAAACGTATCACCTTTAGTTGGTATATGGAAACCATACAACACAGGTGGAACACTAACTCTACTGGAACGTCGAAGAGGTAGGGACTCATCAATTGGTTGAATAGGAGTTTCCTCCTCGGTTTGAGCGTCAGTGTTAGAGTTTCCTTCATCGCTTGATTCTTGAAGCTCTTCAAGATCAATTTTCCTCCAACTATCCTCTTGGCATATGATTTCTCGCTCTCAGAAAAACCCTCTCCTCGCAACGAAGACAACATTGTCACTCGGTCTATAGAAGAGATATCCAAAGGACTTCTGCAGATAGCTTATGAAAATATATCGCTCACTACGAGGCTCGAGTTTGTCATGGGTCTCTCGTCTTACAAAAGCCTTGCAACCCCAAACCTTGATATGTGCCAACGAGGGAAGTTTCCATGTCCACATCTCATGAGGTGTTTTGCCAACCTTCTTAGTTGGGACCAGCTTAAGGATATGGGCGGCAGTCTCTAAGGCATACCCCCAGAATAAGATCAGTAATGAAGCTCGAATCATCATGGAACGAACCATGTCCAACAAGGTTCGATTGCACCTCTCAGCCACACCATTCAACTGCGGTGTCCTCGGAAGTGTCAATTGCAAAACGGTTCCATATTCCTTGAGGTAGTCGTGGAATTCGACACTAGGGTACTCGCCACCTCGATCAGATCGGAGCATCTTAATTTTCCTGCCGAGCTGATTCTCCACTTCTTGCTTAAACTCTTTGAACTTTTCAAAAGTTTCTGACTTGTGCTTGATTAAGTAGATATACCCATATCTGCTATAATCATCAGTAAAAGTCACATAGAAGCGGATCGCATCCCTTGTAGTGGATCTAAAAGGTCCATACACATCTGTATGTATGAGATCCAATAAAACCTCACCCCTTTCACAAGTACCAGTGAAGGGTGACTTGGTCATCTTTCCAAGCAAACAAGACTCGCACATGTCATCATCCCTAAGGTCAAACGACTCCAACACTCCATCTTTTTGGAGTTGGGCTATGCGTTTCTTGTTGACATGTCCAAGATGACAATGCCACAAGCATGCTTTGTCCAAACCTTTGGAAGAATCGATATGAAACACATTATTTCCTAAGTTGTCAACAACATTCACAGTTTCATATACTCCATTACAAGGCAATGCTTCAAAATATAAAGTACCATTAAAGAAAGCATTAATAGAACCAATTTCATTATTAAACGAAAATCTAAAACCTTGTCTGTACAAACCATGAAAAGAACTAATGTTTCTCGCCATTTCTGATGAGTAGGAACAATCATTTAAATCTAATCCTAACCCACTACTAAGCACGAAAGAGTAAACTGCAATCTTGGTGACAGGAGACGCTTTCCTATTCCACATGATCAGGTTCATCTTCCCATGCTCCACATCCCTACTTCTTCTTAGACCCTGCAAATCAGAACAAATGTGAAAACCACATCCTGTATCAAGGACCCAAGAAATAACATGTGATGAGTTGTTAGATTGTATAGTGTAAATAACTGCGAAGGATGGCTTTATCTTTCCATCCTTGATGTCCTGCAGATACTTCGGGCAGCTTCGTTTCCAATGCCCTTTGTCGTGACAGTAGAAGCACTCTGCGTCCTTAGGGTTGGAAGAGGGGGTAGCAGAACCAGCTTTGGTCCCACTAGAAGAAGATCCATCGTAGGTTTTACTCTTGTGGCTCTTAGAAGGAGCCTTCCTCTTCTTTCCCTTTCCTTGCCTAATAGCCAAGACAGGGGCAGCAACAGTAGGAGTTGATGCAGTAGATTTTCCTTTCAGACTACTCTCAGCAGTCCTTAGCAGGCCTTGAAGCTTGCTTAGAGTGACCTCCTCCTTGTTCATATGATAGGTCATACGAAATTGGTCGTAACAAGGAGGCAACGAGTGTAGAATGATATTTATGGCCAGCTCCTCGTCAAAATTCACATTTAACTTCAGCAGACGGTCCACAAACCTTTGCATTTTCTGCAAGTGGGCCGTGACGGACTCTCCATCCTCTATTTTGGTAGTTATCATCGAAGCGATGATCTCGTACCTCTCCTGCCTGGCACTTTGATGGTAACGCTCCATCAAATCTTAGTGCATCTTGTAGGGATAGTAGTCCTCATAGGACTTTTGGATTTCGACGGTCATTGTTGCGAGCATGATGCAATGAACCTTCGTTGCATCTCTTTCATGTGTTTCGAACGCAACAATTTCCTCAGGAGTAGCAGTGTTTGGGTTAACCTCTTTCAGCTCCTTGTCGAGAACATACTCTTTGTCCTCATAGCGGGTGACCATGCGTATGTTGCAGATCCAATCATTGAAATTTGTCCCATCAAATATCACCCTCCCATACAAGTTCATGAGGGAGAATGAGCCAGAAGGGGTCGAGCCAGAAGCGTTTTTTTTAGTAGACATCTGAAATAGGAAAAGCAAAAAAGTTTAGATTAGATAATAATCCCCAATTAAACACCCAAATGAGAAATTAGGGCTAGGATCCAACATGATTATTTACAATTCGGAAGAGGGATTCCGTAATCTAATTGCAAATAATATGAAGGTAGGTAAATGACGATTTACCAATTTCCACCATTAAAAACGATAAAGGACTTAAGTTTTAAATGAATTGAAATTCGTAGATTCTTTTGAGATTCATTGAACTTTTCAATGGCATGTTTAAATCTCGATTATGCCCTTCAAGTTTGTGACTGGGATACCGAGGATCACAAACAATGTGTGAATAACCATGCAAATGTACTTGGCACTCTTGATGTCATTTACCACCTAATTGATGTGCCGGTTAGCTACACACACTCCATCAATCTATGATAAACATCAAGCCACCCTTTGCCACCTTTTCTAGTCCCAAATTAGTGTGTCGGTTAACCACACACGCTCCACTAACGACTTAGCAAGGTGCAAAGTGTAATTTCATTGAATAGCATACATTTTCACATTTTCCTAAAGTAACTAAGATTGGGAATTTTATAAAAAACATTTAGTTACTTAATATTGCATTATACTTATTAATGAGGAATTGGTTGCCATATCCTACCAGTTCGGCTAACGACCCTCCACCAATCAAGGAAGCGGTGGGTGAGAGTGGACACCCATTAAACTACAATTTCATAGGCAGCAACCTTATACCCCCCTTCTAGATCGGCTTCGTGAATGAGGCCTACTAACGGTAAGACTAGCTTAATCTTATATATATATATATATATATATATATATATATATATATATATATATATTAATCTTATAATAATACAATAGTATAAGGGTTGAATTTAACTTTTTAAAACTCTAGGGTTTAGAATTTAAATATTTCAAAAATAAATTATTAATTAAATTTTTAAATTCCAAAACTTGAGGGCAAGTTTTGAAACTTTTCAAAACATCTTTTAGATCAAATTTAAAAATAATTAATTAATCATATAAATAATATTTATCACATAATTTGACCTAATCTATTTCCTTTACAAGATAATTCAAATCAAAAATACAAATAATCAATTTTATCTTATAAAACAAGTAATTATCTTATTTATGACAATTATCTTTCAATTGAGTTACGACAATCAATACAATGTTGAAAACAACGAGTTTTATCATTCAAAATCATTTTTGGTAATTATCCCAATTCAATTTTAGTCAAAATCCCGAAAAATCAACCACCAGACGAGCCGACTCGCCGAGTCACAGAACTGGACTCGTCGAGTTCATCTGGTGACTCGACAAGTCCATCACTCAGAGGATTGTTTTTTCGATTTTTGAGCTTGAACAAATTAGCTATGCATCCAATACAAATAGAAACGAACCAGTCTCTGATACCACTTTTGGGTTATGAGCAAAACAACATTCCTATGGTGTTCATGCAAACTCTAATCTAGCATACGACAAAAACTAAATCAACATAAATAAACTAGCAAGAATGTTACCTTTGATTTTTGCTTGAAGATCTTGAGCTTTTGAGAACCTTAGCACCTCAAATGTTGTGCCACTAGTAGATCACAAACACCAAAGCAAGTTGGAGAATGATGGAGAGAGAGGAATGGAGGCTCAAAATCGGCTGGAACTCTTCTAGTGTTTCAAGTGGCCGGTTTCACTATCCCAATGGGTCCTTATATAGCTGCAGAATTAGGGTTTCGGTCAAATCCCTAACCTGGTTGCTTAAGCCCTAAGCAGCCCATAGGAATCTTCCACAATCAAGCCCTTGGACGAAATCCTTATGGGCTTCCATAAGATTTCGTCCATCCCTTGCTTAAGGGATCCACAGCCCAAATTCCAATTATCTTATAATTACAATTTCAGTCTCCTTAATTCAATTAATATCTTTTTAACCAAAAACCAATTCTTAATTAATTATTGACCAATATTAATTAAAAAAATATGATTTCTCTTTTAATATATTATTCAAATAATATATTAATAAACCATAATAACCTCTTTCTCCATTATTCATCTAGCCAAGTTGCTCTGGTGAAGGCAACCCAAAATGACCATGCTACAACCGGGTCAAGTACATACCAAATATAGTTATGGCTTACACACCTAATTCAACAGAATCCTCGGCCCCAAGATCCTACAAATCAAAGCCCTATTCCAAACCAGATCATCACAGGGTTAATGCCCTCGAAGATGAAGGAGAGGAAGAGGAACTTCCTAAGATCACTGACTATTGTTTTTCTATGGATGTTTCAGGATTAATCCATGCTATGCAGGATCTCAGAGTAAAAGAAAGGTGGCCAAAGAAGGATAACAAGTCCACACGTTGGAAGGACAAGTCCAAATGGTGTGCTTGCCATGAAGATTTCGGTTACATGACGGAGGTATGTATAGCCCTGAGAAAGGAGATCATCTACCTCCTTAGCAAGGGGCACCTTAAAGAGATCCTTCGAAGAAAGATAGAAAAGTCCAATGAGAACAACCATGACGGTCACAAGATCCCGGAGAAACCAGGATCTCCACCCCCAAACGCCAAAATAATTAACATTATCTGAGGCGGATTTAATATTTGTGGTACTTCTTACTCTCAAGCTAAAAGACATGCCAATGTCTCCAAAACAGAAAAGGAGAATAGACCACGGAAGAATACCTTAGTTTGCAATGAAAAGGAAATCACGTTTGACGAGATGGACAGGGAAGGGACCCAAGATCCTCACCATGACGGACTCGTGATAAAACTGTACATGGCCAACCACTTCGTCAGAAGGATCCTTGTTGATGGAGGATCCTCGGTCAACATATTACTCTTGGACGCACTAAATAGGATGAACATCCCGGAATCAGAGATAATCAAAAGATCCTCGGTACTCATAGGATTTAGCGGGGAAACGAAACACACCGTTAGGGAGATAAAGCTACCAATATACATAGAGGGGGTAAACTCTATACAAAATTTTTGTGTTATTGACACCTTATCTTCTTATAATGTAATATTAGGTAGACCGTGGATCCACGAGATGAAAGCGGTTCGGTCAACATACCATCAGTGTGTAAAGATGCCTACTCCATGGGGAACTGTGAAGATCATGGGAGATCAACAAGAGTCAAAATAATGTTATAAAACCTCTATGAAGCCTACGACCAAACCTCAGCAAGCATAGAAATTAAAGCAGGGGGCACGACATGTTTTAGAAACAATAGAGCAAGACGTGAAGGAATTGCCCGTGAGCATCGAGGATCCTGAAGCTAAAGTTCTCATAGGATCCTCAATACCTGAGCAAATCGAGCAAGACCTGTTAAACTTCCTTCGAACCAGAAGCAAGATTTTCGCATGGAAACACGAAGATATGACAGGTATAGACAAGAGTATTATCACTCACAAACTTAATATTGACCCTTCTATCAAACCAATACACCAAAAGAGAGGGAAGTTTGCACCCGAAAGGAATCAGATCATCCAAGAAGAAGTGGAAAAGCTCCTCAAGACAGGGACGATCAAGGAAGTGAAGTTCCCAAGATGGCTAGCTAATGTAGTTGTCTTACAAAAGAAAAATGGCAAATGGAGAGTATGTGTTAGGTCATATTTAGATGGTTTGGGCTAGGCATTTATCTTGTATAGGTCTTGATTAGGTTTTGGTCATGTGTTTAGGTGTTTGCGGCTGGTTGTTTACGGTTGTAAGGTGTTCACGGCCGTGAACATTTTTTCGGTTGGTCGTGTCCTATAAATAGCGTGTCACATGTGTCAGTGAGAACAAGACGTGTGTGTGTGTGTGTTCCAAGTGTACTTGACGTTTACGACTGAATACAACGTGTGCATTGTTGGAACTTCTGTCACACCTCGGCCGTCGGTGGAAACACCGGGCAGTGCAACGTCATTTCTCGTATCATAGTCATCAACTTCCTGAAAACACATGCATTTAAAAATACGTCAACATAAAGTTGGTGAGTCCACAGGTTTTGACTCCATATAAAAATAATACATTTTCCAAGTTCAAAAGTATAGTTTTGAAAGTATTATTTTGACTCTCCAACATTTAGTATATATATCCTAGGTATAATGGTTTACTTACCAAATAAGTATATACCTATAAGTCTCATATATTATAAATATAAATGTTTGTAATTCCATACAAACTAAGTTGCTACATATAAATCTTATTTCAATTCTATATGAGTAAAACCGCTATGTATAAATCTATTTCAATTCTATATGAGTATGTGCGTTAGGTATAATTATCTACTTAGTATACAAGTAGTATACCTACAAGTTTCTTGTATCGAGAGTATAAGTGTTTGGGAAACTTATACTTAACATTAATACTTGTATAACGACAAAGTATAATGCTTCAAACAATTTGCTACCATGAGTCCGTAACTGCTGCTTGACAACAAAACCTCTGACAAAACACACTCATGATTTACCATGAGAAACAATACATTCATGATTTACCATGAGAGACAACACCGCGCGCTTCATCTACACCGGAATAACAAATAAAAGGAACGAATCGTCACTCGCTTGTCTTGGGTTGTAATTAACAACCACGAGTGGGGTCGTAAACCCGTATCTTATTCATACACGACTTCCTCGCTCATACGAGATTAATGGTTACAGGTCAGAGGACTTCCACTAAGATCCCCAATCTTAGTTGATGAATGAGGTAGCTCATGTAGACTTTGACGACGTTCTATAGTCCTAACAACAAAAGAATTTTCGTGTCTAAAACCCTAAGTTATTAGACTATGATTTTAAACATTAATCCTAACTTAATAACATTTAGGCAGTATAGCAGTTATAACTTGAGGTAAAACCAGGTTTTATCTTAACATAAAACCAACAATAACAACATATAACGTTCCTAGCTTTATCTTGAGTTAAAACCAACAATAACAACGTACCTATCAATTAACATATAGAACTTCCGAATATAACTACGGAACTATATCGCACACAACATATATATAGAATCCTAAGTATAACTCAAGATCTACATTAGTACAAGAACATGCTAACAAGTTGATAATAGTTGTATATATTCAAAATATTATATTTAGAACAACTATATCCCGGTTATTATAATTATCTACGTTGATACTAATATACTATCATATAGACATAATAATAACGTATATACAATATTTAGCATGCGTTTTCCCCCGAAATATTAGAAAGTGGGGCCGTGAAACTCACCCTAGTAGCATGATTGTTTTGTAATCTAAGCAGAAACGGTCAGCGTACGAGGTCGTCGGGGCTCGGGATGCAAGAGGGCTTCAGCAAAGGAGAGAGGAGAAAGGCAAATGGTGTAAGGAAGTGTTAAGGTCGAATTTGCTATTTATAGGCTAATTTTTTGCCATTCACGACGTGAACCAAGCATGCTCACATCGTGAGCTTCATCCTGCTTACTTCGTAGACCCGCCATTTGGTCCCTAGCTTCGGATGGTGTCCCTTTGACTCCTCACGACGTGAATCAATCCTTGCTCACGTCGTAAGTTTGGATCTTATCCCCTCGTAGCCTCGTCACACCTTCTAGATTCCGAGATGTGGCAAAATGACTCCTCACCTCATGAATGTCTATGCTCACCTCATGAGTTCAGTCAGATTAGGGTTTCTAACAGCTGTATCTTCGGAAGGTCGTAACTTTTGCATACGAACTCCGTTTTTGACGTTCTTTATATCCACGCGTAGATATTTACGAGTACTACAACTCTATTTTAGACTCTAATGGATAATTCTAAGTCTATTTTAAATTCCTCTTTTTATAGAGATTGATAGTGTTCGGTTTATCATAACTTCTTCACGCGAAGTCAGATTTAGATGTTCTCTATATTTTTGGAATCGTATGGACATATACTTTGATTTATACTATAAAGTATGTATGAAAGTTCATATTTGTATTAGAATTATCATGAAATACATAGTAACTTTACTACATTACTAGTTTAACAAAATGATTGGTATAATCACATGTGATTGTTATTGAC
Organism: Lactuca virosa; assembly: GCF_052849685.1. NCBI lineage: Eukaryota > Viridiplantae > Streptophyta > Magnoliopsida > Asterales > Asteraceae > Lactuca > Lactuca virosa. Next base: position 329,199,402 of record NC_136428.1, on the reverse strand, counting down.
CTATTTTGACTAGTGTTACATTCTCTCCCCAATGAAGTAAATTTCGTCCCGAAATTTATTTTGTACCAGATACCACTGAAGGGTCCTGGATAGCTTCCCTGCTTCCTATTACGAATGCCCTACCACGGCCTAACTTTCTTGACTCCTTAACTTTGGACATTCCTTCTTGATATGTTAAATTTCACCACACTCAAAACACGCTCTTCCTCCATCATAGCCTGTTCCAGTGTTTGTTCCTTGATTTTCTGTTGTAGGTGTTGTGCTCCTGTAGTAATTCGCAGTGTGTCCGCTCTTTTTGCACTTCATGCAAATATAACAGTCACCTGCGCGTTGACGGTTACATTGACTGCACCATGAAAAGTTACCTAGGTGATGACAGTTGCACTGAGTGCACCTTGGGAGTTTTCCAGCATACTTCCTTGGTTGTATGGGTATTGTTGTTGTGGCTGCATAACTAGTTGCCACATCTTGTCTCTCCTCAGATGATTATTTGGGATTCTTCCTATTAAATTTGCGCTTGTTCGTTCCAGATTCGGGAGACTTAGCCATAAATCCCACTTGGATTTCTGTGATGGTTAGTTGATGAGCTAATCGCTTGGTACTGTCATATGTTGAAGGCTTCGATGCGATCACCATTCCTTTGATTTGTGATACTAGACCCCAGATATATCGCTCAATCTTCTTGTATTCTGGGGTTACAAGTGCCGGACACATCACCGCAAGATCATTGAATCTAGCGGTATAAGCATTTATCTCTGAACCCTTAATGGTTATGGTCCACAATTCTTGTTCCAGCTTATGTATTTCCTCCCTAGGACAATACTCCTCTACTAGCATCCTCTTCAGCTCTTCCCATTGCATGGGGTTTGCAGCATCAATTCCTATTGTATTCACATGGTTGTTCCACCATGTAAGTGCTGCATTAGCGAAGGTACACGCAGCAAATCGTACCTTACATTCGTCCGGACAGAAGCTTATTTGAAATACTGATTCTGTCTTTTCAATCCACTGGGTCAAGCTAACAACCCCTTCCATTCCATGGAAGCTCTTAGGTTTGCAATTCATAAAATCCTTAGGTACACATTCTGGCGGTCCCTACGTTGCCTTCATTTCTAACTCCTCCTCTTGTGACATTAGCAAGAGCTGCAGCGATTCTCTGAGCTATGATTTCTTCAAGTTTTGCTGAACTTATTGAGGGGTTTATTTCTGGTGGTGGTGGTTGCGGTTGTTGTTGTTGTAGTTCTGGTCGTTGGTTAAGGTTTAGACGACCGCTACTTCTTCTAGGCATTTTGTTTAGTTCCTATACATTTTAGATCACCAAGTGTTTAGTCTATCAAATGTTACTCCCAATTTAAATAGTTCATATGATCTGATCATAATAAAATATAGTTGTACACCTACACCTAGTTGTGATAAGATCTATGCACATATGAACTATAGTTGGAATATCTGATCTAAATCCTTGAGATCAAAAACATTCTGGGTATTTAGGTGTATTATCATCGTGGGTCTGAGTCTTCATATATGACTTTATATTTATTATTTGTTGTATTCATGCACTTTTAATTATTGTTTGTTACTTAAGGTCTAGCTGATAAGGCACCGGCCAGTCAGGACAGTCGGAGGGCAGGATCATTTTAGCATATAGTCGTTCTGAAATCCAGCAACCCAAGCGACATGTCTATCCTGTCACCGCTCCCGTAAGTAGTCCTTCAGTAGAATAATTAATAATACCTTATATTGTAGGCTAAGGGATATACCTAAACCTAACAGAGTAAGCCTTAAACTATAGTCGTGCTTTCCTAAGAAAGTACTAATCCACTATAGTTAATAGCTCTGATAACAATCTGTCACACCCCGGCCGTCGGCGGAAACACCGGGCATTGTAACGTCATTTCTCGTATCATAGTTATCAACTTCCTGAAAACACATGCATTTAAAAATACGTCAACATAAAGTTGGTGAGTCCACAGGTTTTGACTCCATATAAAAATAATACATTTTCCAAGTTAAAAAGTATAGTTTTGAAAGTATTATTTTGACTCTCCAACATTTAGTATATATATCCTAGGTATAATGGTTTACTTACCAAATAAGTATATACCTATAAGTCTCATATATTATAAATATAAATGTTTGTAATTCCATACAAACTAAGTTGCTACGTATAAATCTTATTTCAATTCTATATGAGTAAAACCGCTACGTATAAATCTATTTCAATTCTATACGAGTATGTGTGTTAGGTATAATTATCTACTTAATATACAAGTAGTATACCTACAAGTTTCTTGTACCTAGAGTATAAGTGATTAGGAAAATTATACTTAACATTAATACTTGTATAACGACAAAGTATAATGCTTCTAACAATTTGCTACCATGAGTTCGTAACTGATGCTTGACAACAAAACCTCTGACAAAACACACTCATGATTTACCATGAGAAACAATACACTCATGATTTACCATGAGAAACAACACCGCGCGCTTCATCTACACCGGAATAACAAATAAAAGGAACGAATCGTCACTCGCTTGTCTTGGGTTGTAATTAACAACCACGAGTGGGGTCGTCAACCCGTATCTTATTCATACACGACTTCCTCGCTCATACGGGATTAATGGTTACAGGTCAGAGGACTTCCACTAAGATCCCCAATCTTAGTTGATGAATGAGGTAGCTCATGTAGACTTTGACGGCGTTCTATAGTCCTAACAACAAAAGAATTTTCGTGTCTAAAACCCTAAGTTATTAGACTATGATTTTAAACAATAATCCTAATTTAATAACATTTAGGCAGTATAACAGTTATAACTTGAGGTAAAACCAGGTTTTATCTTAACATAAAACCAACAATAACAACATATAACGTTTGTAGTTTTATCTTGACATAAAACCAACAATAACAACGTACCTATCAATTAACATATAGAACTTTCGAATATAACTTCGGAACTATATCGCACACAACATATATATAGAATCCTAAGTATAACTCAAGATCTACATTAGTACAAGAACATGCTAACAAGTTGATAATAGTTGTATATATTCAAAATATTATATTTAGAACAACTATATCCCGGTTATTATAACTATCTACGTTGATACTAATATACTATCATATAGACATAATAATAACGTATATACAATATTTAGCATGCGTTTTCCTCCGAAATATTAGAAAGTGGGGCCGTGAAACTCACCCTGGTAGCGTGACTTTTTTGTAATCTAAGCAGAAACGGTCAGCTTACGAGGTCGTCGGGGCTCGGGATGCAAGAGGGCTTCAGCAAAAGAGAGAGCAGAAAGGGAAATGGTGTAAGGAAGTGTTAAGGTCGAATTTGCTATTTATAGGCTGATTTTTGGTCATTCACGACGTGAACCAAGCATCCTCACGTCGTGAGCTTGATCCGACTCACTTCGTGGACCTGCCATTTGGTCCCTAGCTTCGGATGGTGTCCCTTTGACTCCTCACGACGTGAATCAATCCTTGCTCACGTCGTGAGTTTGGATCTTATCCCCTCGAAGCCTCGTCACACCTTCTAGATTCCGAGATGTGGCAAAATGACTCCTCACCTCGTGAATATCTATGCTCACCTCGTGAGTTCAGTCAGATTAGGGTTTCTGACAGCTGTATCTTCGGAAGGTCGTAACATTTGCATACGAACTCCATTTTTGACGTTCTTTATATCCACGCATAGGTATTCCGAGTACTACAACTCTCTTTTAGACTCCAATAGCTAATTATAAGTCTATTTTAAATTCATCTTTTTATAGAGATTTATAGTGTTCGGTGTATCAAAACTTCTTCACGCGAAGTCAGATTTAGATGTTCTCTATATTTTTGGTATCGTATGGACGTATACTTTGATTTATACTATAAAGTATGTATGAAAGTTCATATTTGTATTAGAATTATCATGACATATATAGTAACCTTACTACATTACTAGTTTAACAAAATGATTGGTATAATCACATGTGATTGTTATTGACCTATTTTGACTAGTGTTACGACTTCTTTGCTTCTACTCCTTCTAATTCTTACTGTTTCTGCAACTTGATTGTGATTGATCACTGGTTGGTTCGCGGTTTTGGGACTTTCAATTGGTATCAAAGCCAATCTGGTGTCAAAATCATTCAAGTAGTGTTCTCGGCTGGAGTAATCTTCAATTACGTGACTGTTTAAAGCTTATTTAAGGAGTTTCTGCATTAGATCGTGAAGTTCAAGGAAAAAGGAATCAAAATCAGCATCAAAATCATTTGTTCTCAACTGTTTCTAGGTGTTTGCGGTGTCACTGTTTGAAGTGTTTACGGCCGTGAACTGTGTCTTCGGCCGTGAACCATTCATCTTCATTGACCGTGTTCTTCTCAGTTGAATGTGATCCATTCATTGGCTGTGAACCATTCATATACATTGATCGTGATAATCTTTTTGACCGTGAATCATTGCTGGACCGTGATCCATTGCTTGACCGTGAATCACTCGTTGACCGTGAACTGTTATTGACCGTGAATTGACCGTAAACCGTAAAATGACCGTGAACCATTTTCTGTGTACAGTCGTGAACTCTGTACGGCCGTGAACTCTCTTGGTTATAATACCTCTTCGTTTATGGTTGCTTTTCCTTACAATCCTTTATTGTCAATTAAGAAAACTCTGAAAATTTAAAAAAATGGAACCACAAAACTTTTCGGTCAATGAAGTTTCATGCTCTAAATCTTGTGAAACTACTGCTAAATTTTTACGTGAACAAATTGAATTATTAAAAAGAGAGAACGAGGACCTTAAATATGAGAGGTACAATCTTAGGAAAGGCCAGAAACCATTAAAAGAAGAACTAGAGGCCAAGACTAAGGACTTTAGGAAATTGCAGGAAGAGTACAGTAACAAGTGTGGGAATTATAATTACATTAAGATACAACTTGCTGCTGTAACTGAAGAACTTGACAAATTGAAGATCCGTTTTGCAAATGCTGATTTTAATTTCAAAAAATATGATGTGTCAAGTGAGAAAGTTGCAACAATAATTGAAAAACAAATGAAGTGGAAGGACTAAAAACAAGTAGGTATAGGATATGAGAGTGTCCCTCCCCCATTCAATCAAAATTATATTACTAAACCTTTGACACAGTAGGAGATAGACTGAGAACCATTTATTGTGTATGGTAAACCAGTTGCACAGGTCACAGAAACTAGTGCTAGGGAAATAGATACTAACATTTCTACTTCCCATGTAGATTTATCTCTAAGTCAAGGAAAGCAGGAGTCTGGAGAGAGGAGTGTTAATAATAATTCTGTTTTGAAAAATAATGTTTTTGTTTTTGTTTTTGTATTTGTTTTTGTTTTTGTTTCTAAAACTGATGTATCTGACACAAGCACATCCACTCCATCTACACCTGTCACACAATTTGATTCTTGCACTTGCACATCTGGGAAAATTAAAAGAGTCAATAAGAGCACAAAAACAGAAAAAGGCGGTACCAGTCTTCATGATAAAAAGCAAATTTGTTTTAACTGTGGAACCGCTGGTCATATAGCTCGCAATTGTCCTAATCGGGCATTTGTTCATTTTTCTACACTAAGAAGAGAAAAAGAGTCTCGAGGAAGGTCTCTCAAAAGAAAGTCCTCGAGATCTCGTCTTCGTGATGATGATTGGAATGTTCATAAAGACAAGAGAAGGGCTGAACTTAAAACGAACAAACAGGTTTTCAATCAAACAGCCACAGGTGCTTTGACGAAATCGGATGCGGCCAAGCCAAGATCGATGTCGTCAAAGACAGCGTCTGGATCCTCGACTAATCCTAGCCGGAAATCCAAAAGCTCAAAACAAAAGAAAAACATTTCAAAATCAGCTGTGAATATTTCAAAACCTAAATACCAATGGTTGCCCAAGAATCTAAATGTCCAATCATCTCAATCTTCTGAAAAGTGCATCTGGTAATGAAATAATTTCAAAAATTGAAAAAGGAACACCCAGTGTTGTTATGACCTGGGTTCCTAAATCTAATTGATCGCGCGCATTATGTAGGAACAGCTGCGGAGGAATCTCGTCAGACCCATGTATGTCGACAACGGTTGTTCCAGATACATGACCAGAGTCATCTCCCAACTGCACGTCATTCAGACTTTTAATGGGGGCTATGTTTTCTTCGCGGGAAGGAGATTGAGAGAAGATCACAAAGAGAGGAACTATCGTAAATGGAGTACTGAGTTTTGAGAATGTTAAATACGCTCCCGAGTTAAAGTATAGCTTGTTGAGTGTCTCATAGATCAGCTTATGGACTACGGTTTGAACTTTCTAGAAACTCCAATATTCTGTGATAACGAAGCTGCAATCCAAATAGCTAAAAATCCTGTCCAGCACTCCAAAACTAAGCACATCGACATCAAAATTGATTTTATCATAGATTGTTATGAGCGTTCGATCATTCGATTAGAATAGGTTCCCACTGCTAATAATGTGGCGGATCTGTTCACAAAACCTTTTAACAAATCTCGATTCGATGTGTTGGTTGGTTTTCTTAAAATGATTCGTTTTGAGGGCTGATTTTTGTTTTTAAATGTTTTAAATTTGCGCATTTCCATTTCATTCTCCCCATGCATAAATTTAGGGGGAGAAATAAATAAAAACAATACGAAAAAATGATAAAACCAAAAATCCAAAAATAGTGTTATTTCTGTTTTATTTTTTTTAGATAATATGAAAAACAAAAAATATAGTGTCTCATGTTAGTCTGTCTGCAGGTGATGTGTTGGGAAGTGATATCAACTCAGTGATAACAAGAAATCTTGATTAGTGTAAGGTACCAACACTGAACTGATCTAGACTCCGTGTTCGATACGCTGGTAGGCACGAAAGATTTAAATGGACTAGACTAGGTATAGTTGGACTCAGAAATGACTTGACAAGTAATTAACTTAGATAGTCCCGTTTAGTCTGACAATAAGACGCTCGGGTAGATTGAGCAGTGAGATATACATGAGAATCTACGGGCCATACTTAAGTAATCTGTATCTAGAACTGTGGCGTAACTCTTTCTCGATGTATGGACGTATGTCCTTAATTCCGGTACTGATAAGGTGACTGGGGAATTCCGATAAAGTAGATCTGTAGAAGGTTATTTTCTTGCTTTCTTTATGTTAGTCATATGTTGCCTCCTTTGCGCGATTGGAACATTTCCGACTTGGAATGCAACATATGCAACTCTATTTATGTGCATCTTATTATCTATGCAATTCTTTCTATCTGTTAGCCATATGTTGTCCCCTCTGCGTGATCGGAAGATCCAACCTGGGACACAGCATATGCACCATTCTGTTTCTCAATCCCTCTATCCAGTTAGTCATATGTTTACCCCCCCTGCGTGATTGGAAGAGATCTGAGCTGGGTGTACAACATATGCATTCTAAATCTAACTTATCCCATAATAATTGTTTGCTCATCTAAAGTATGGAGTATTCTTGAAGTTCTTGATTACCGGAGTATATCAGGAAGCGGGAAACATGTTCTAGTACATCTAAAATTGAACATTTAATAGGTTGTATGTAGATCTGGCTGCTAAATTTAGGTGGACAACAATATCCGTGGTCGTCGTCAACTAAATGGCCTTCTAGGAATATCATTTAGGATCATAGGATCAAATGTCTTGTCACCTGTAGTATATTCTCAATAGTCACTATCTTTCGTGTTTAAGTGGACCATAATACCAGCGATTGACCAGATCTACTCATGAAGATGGAACTGCTGAAAAACAGATTAAGGTTGTCCCAGAACTTTGATCCCAAAATCACAAAAAGAATATCTGCATTGGTGAAAAGAAATTTGTGTTAGTTTATTTTATTTTATTTTATTTTTTCTAAAAAATTGAAAAATTAAAAATTTTGTCAAAAAAATTTTAGTTTAATTTTTTTAGATTTTATTTTATTTTAATATTAATTTTTAAATCCTCAAAATGTTTTATTTTTGAAATTTTGAAGTATTGGGATTTGATTTGAAGCTTCTTGACTTTGTAGCCCATGGGTATTGGAACGGGTATGGTCCAGGTACTTCCAAAGCGATCACACTCATGCTAAACTTAAACAGAATCAACTGCATTTCGAGGGTCAAGATGTAAGGTTAAGCACTGAAGACCTTGATGCTTTCTTTGACAATGTCAATGATGTTGCAGAAACTGCAACGTAGACAGAGGGATCCGGTGATATTCTCAAGGGAACGCCTCCTACTTCAACTCAGATGGTCGTCCTTTTAACCGATATGGATACAACGTCAAGGATTCCTCCCCTTCCTATTGCTATTCCAACTTCCTTGCCATCTGATAGTGATCTCAATGTGGCACAAGCCTCCCAACCTCCAATTAAATGGAGAAAAGTTGATCCCAGGCCGGGAGTGCTAGTAAGGGAACAAGCACTACCTGTTTAACAACCCATCACAGCTGCCACACCTACTCAACCAACCCAAAAAGGTCAAAGTGTTACTCGATCTTCTCATGAAGTCGGGAGCTATTCAGCTCATGGGGGTTCCTCTCCTCCACAACCTACGCATGACGCTGCCTCTGAGAGGCTTGCCAGGTTGTTGGCCCAACAAGATTCAGACCCTTCACCTCGTGGAAAAGCAATATCTATTGGGGAAGGAAATTTAGGAGGAGCGGACCCATCTATTGCTGATCTTAGAGCAGAGATTGGGGTACTGAACCAGAAAATCATTGAAAAAGATGTTTTGATTGGAAACCTCGACATCCAAGTTTCCGAGCTTAAAGCAGATAATACTCTAAAGTCAAAAACAAATCTCTGATTTGCAGACTCACCTTGGAGCCTTGACAGCTAGATTCTTCGACTTAAAGAATAAGCTTATTGCTGAGTTTGGTGACAAGTTCAAAGACCACAGTCGAAGATCCAAATGCAACCTAGACTTTTCAATCATCCCCAGCCAATACATCACAATCTGATCAACTTGATGACACTCCTCCAGTCAAATTTTATGCGATCAGTAGATCATGGAGGCTGCTGCCAAGGAGTTCACTAGCATGATAGCGGAGATCATCGATAAGAAGATGTGGATGGGTGCTATAGGGAGATCAGATGTGTTGGTGATCAAAAAAGACTAAGTTCATGCTAGCCTCAAAACAAGGGAGATACTGTTAGGTCACGTTTAGATGGTTTGGGCTAGGCATTTATCCTGTATAGGTCTTGATTAGGGTTTGGTCATGTGTTTGGGTGTTTGCGGCTGGTTATTCATAGTTGTAAGGTGTTCACGGACGTGAACCCGTTTGCAGTTAGTCGTGTCCTATAAATAGCGTGTTAGATGTGTCAGTGAGAATAAGATGTGTGTGTGTGTGTTCCAAGTGTACTTGACGTTTACAGTTGAATACAACGTGTGCATTGTTGGAACTTCTTTGCTTCTACTCCTTCTAATTCTTACTATTTCTGCAACTTGATTGTGTTTGATCACTGGTTGGTTCGCGTTTGTGGGATTTTCAGTATGTGTAGACTACACTGATCTTAACAAGGCTTGTCCTAAGAATCCTTTCCCTCTACCACACATTGACTCTATGATAGATGAAACGGCTGGCCACAAACTCTTAAACTTCATGGATGCTTCAGCAGGATTAAAACAAATCCATATGGAACCATCCGATCAAGAAGACACAACATTTATAACACCAACAGGTATATATTGTTACAATGCGATGCCTTTTGGTCTTAAAAATGTAGGTACAACATGCCAAAGATTGGTGAATCGGATGTTTAAAGACAAGATGGGGGACACCATGGAGGTCTATATTGACGACATGGTGGTGAAGTCGATGAAAGCTGAATATCATCTCATGGATCGTGAAGAAGCCTTCGACATTCTAGAGGAATACAACATGAAGTTGAATCTGCTTAAATGCCACTTTGGGATGAAGTCGGGCAATTTCCTTGGGTATATGGTAACCAAGAGAGGAATAGAAGCAATCCCGGAGCAAATCAAAGCAATCATCGAGCTGAAATATCCATCTTCAACAAAAGACATCCAAAGGCTAACCGGAAGAGTAGCGGCACTCAACAGGTTCATTTCAAGATCCTAAGAAAGGTGTAATCCCTTTATGATATCTTGAAGAAGAACAAGAGGTTTGAATGAACTAAAGAACATGAAAAAGCTTTTCAAGAACTCAAAACATACTTATGTTCCACCCCATTACTAGTAAAGCCTATAGATGGAGAACCACTTCTCCTCTACCTCTCAGTATCCTCAAACGTGGTAAGTGTTGTCCTAGCCAAGGATCTTAACGGAGACCAACATCCTATCTACTATGTAAGTAAAAGTCTTCTGGATCCTGAGACTAGGTATTCTCATCTCGAAAAATTAATTCTTGCATTAGTAACTGCTTCTACTAAATTAAGACATTATTTCAAGACACATGCTATACAAGTGAAAACTAATTATCCTATTAATAATGTGATGATAAAACCAGAAATGTCAGGAATGATGGAAAAATGGTCAATGAAGTTAAGCACGTTTGATATCAAATATTAGCCAAGATCCGCCATAAAGTCACAAGCATTAGCAGACTTAGTGGCTGACTTTAGTGATGATCTACAAAAAGAAGTAGACATTGAAACTAAACAACTCCTAGAAGATGAACACTTGGGAAAATGGACACTATTCACAGATGGAGCTTCAAACCAAAAAGGAACCGGGCTAGGGATCATACTAAAATCACCACAGGGGCACATCCTACCGCAGGCCATTAGTTGTGAATTCAACGCATCCAACAACGAAGAGGAATATGAAGCACTCATCATGGGACTACAATTGGCTAAGGATCTTCATATCAAGGATCTTTAGGTATTTGATGATTCTTTATTATTAACCAGTCACTTCAATGGATCTTATGTAGTGAAAGGTGAAAGATTAGCATTATACCTTGAGATTCTCAAAAAATTAGCCTCTAATTTTGAAAACTTTAGCCTAACCCAAGTTCCCATGGAAGAAAACACAAAAGAAAATGCATTAGCCAACTTAGGATCCTCCCTAAGGATCCCACCAGAAATGAAGATCCCTATGACCCACATAATAGGTTTTGAGCACTACAACATTCCTATGGTGTACATGTAACTCTAATGCTTTGGATCTAGGTTTTTCTCAAGTTATGCATGCAATATTGATTGTCCAAAGCATAAACGCTAATCTAGCATACAATTTCGAGATTTACAACTAAAACAAAGTTAAATGAATACCTTTTCCTTGTAGCTTGTAGATCTTGACCTTCAAGAGCTTAGTGCCTCAATTGTTGCACCTCTAATGAGTCACAAACACCAAGTAGCAATTGGAAGATTATGAGAGAGAGAGGGTGAGGCTCTAAAAATCGGCTTGGGTTCTTTGTTAAGTGCATGGGCCGATTTCAAGGAGCGAAGGGGTGTATTTATAGCTGAGCAGCTAGGGTTTTAGGTAAAACCCTAATCTGATTACTTAAGCCTTAAGCAGTCCAATAGATCCTTCCAGACGGCCTCCTTTGGATGAGATCTATGTGGGCTACACATAGAATTTTGTCCACCCCCTTCCTAGGGATCCATAAGCCCATCTTGCAACTATCATATAATTGTAATACCAGTCCCTGTAAATCAATCAGTCTCTTTTGGTCACCATATTAATTCAAATTTACTTACTGATCAATACTAATTAATAAATTAATAAATCACAATTAATATATTATTCTTATAATATATTAATAAATCACAATTAACCTCTTTTCCATAATTCATCCTATCAAATTGCTATGGTGAAGGCAATCCAAAAGGACCATGCTACTATTGGGTCAAGTACATACCAATTATAGTTATGGGCTTAGACACCTAAACTAACAGTCTCCTACTTGGATAAGTCTAATAACTATAACTGCAAGTACGACTTCAAAATCCAATTAGCAACCGTAGCTCCCAAAAGCCGTTGTCGAACTCTGACCTAGTCAATGACGCGTCCTTTAGATAAGGGATCATATAATCCTCCGTTTTGGCAAGATATCATGTGGACAAAGACATGGAAAATAATCATTCTCAATGTCCAACAGTTTGTTTCCCGGCTTCTGATTTGTTTGACATAGAACTTAATTGAATACATCAATTCAGTCCTGACCGGGCCCGACACATAAGTCAACACAAAATCATCGAGGGGCCCAAGACATCGTTTTTACCCTCTTAGGATAAAAGGAACAGATAAACTTTGACTTATATGCTTGTACTATTTACTTGTCAAATCACACACAACAACACGTTTTATAACACCAAGTTACTGATGCGTTTACGCATTATCAATGCACAACCAACTTGTAAACAACAACTCATATATCTCGGTTTAAATATTATACGATATTATCGTCTCACAATCACTCGTGATAAATTCCATGAAGTGATTCATGTGAGCATGGGTTAAATCTAATACCCAAATCTTATTTCAAGAGAACTCATGAATGTTGCAGCAAACCTTTGCTATGTCTAAACACTTACACAATCTACAAACTAAATCATGATAGTCTAACCTCATAACTTACTCCTAAAGTATGATCGACTGTGCATAATTTGAACAATCTAATTATTCTGGAAGTAAAACATGCAAAAGTGAAACAATAGTAAACAATCGACACAAGATAGTAAACTTTACTCATAAATAAAACTCCTTTATTTAATCATCAAATGTCAATCACATTTTATCTATTACAAGTTTCTAAATATCCATCTAATCACTAAAACTAATATCGTCCGTCAGGCCAATGCTCCCCGCATGCTGTAAGTGCTTAACCCTACTCAGACCCTTTGTGAGGGGATCTGTTGGGTTCTCCTCTGACGATATCCTCTTAACTACGAGGAGTCCATCTTCTACCCGATATCTGATGAAGTGATATTTTCTGTCGATGTGTCTTGATATGCCATAATCCCTCAGTTCCTTGGTTAAGGCAACCGCTCCTTCATTATCACAGAAAATCTCCATACACTCCTTTATGGCTGGTACAACTCCGAGGTCTCCAATGAAGCTCTTCAACCATATTGCCTCCTTCGACGCTTCGCTCACTGCTATGTACTATGATTTCCATGTTGAATTAGCCACAGTCTCCTGCTTGGAACTTTTCCAAGTAATTGCTCCTCCATTCAGGGTAAATACCCAGCCCGATTGAGAGCGGAATTTATCTGTGTCGATCTGAAAGTTGGCGTCATGATAACCTATCACTCTCAAGTCATCACTCCCACCAAGTGTAAGGACCCAGTCCTTAGTCCTTCATAGGTACTTGAGAATGTTCTTCATTGCAGTCCAATGAGCTATACCCGGGTTCCCTTGATATCGGCTAACCATGCTGTTGAATCATAAAAAGTGACCCTCTTGAACTTCAGCTACCACAGCCAGCTCTCACCCGCAGTCAAGCTCCTTCATCAGCAACCGCATCCGGAGTCTCCCCTACCACAGTCTGTTTACTAGATTACTTTACTTGTCTTTTATTGTAACACTCTCTATTGTCCAGTATGCCTTGCATGGCTACTCTTAGAGATGTAATCTAGTGTACTTCGTGAGTCTCTATAAATAGAGCTCATTCTCTTGTATTGAAAAACACGCATCTATAATTTCTGAATACACATCTCTGAAGTTATCTTTTCTATCTCTCTATCTATGCATCACTTCTTACTCCTACTTCTTACTAGAACATAACTGATTATAACCTCTCTCCGGAGCAAGTCTTCTATGACTTTATCACTAAGCTTGATCTTCCTTATTAACTCGGTTTGAATGCATTCCTTGTTATGAATCAGCTTAAGTGTATACTTGATATAACAATTGTTGTCATTTCTATTTCTTTACTTTTTCCGCAACTAACTCTCTAACTATCTAACTTATTAATATTATTGTTGAGCTTTTAGATCCTTCGAGATTAACTATTCCGCAATACTACTTGTTCTAACGTTTGTTCAAGTGTATCTCAAAGTTTTTCTCTCAACAATTGGTATCAGAGTCATAGTGGTTGCTTTTTGAAAACGGAACTCTGATTTTCAAAGGGCCTTCTATACCACTAAAGCTCATTTCTTCAAAAAAAAATTCAAATGGCACAATCGTTATCTCTGAACGTTTCCAACAGTGTTGGTGGTTCTAATCGAGCCCCAATACTGGTAGCAAATAAATATCATCACTGGTCACAAAGAATGGAAAGATACTTAAGGAGACTTGGTAGAGATGTATGGCAATCCGTAGAAGAAGGACCACATGTCCCAGTCCTTACACCAGTCCAAACCGACGGCGCTACAACCAGACTAGGAGGAGGTCAACTAGTCATGAACCGTCCTGTGACAACCCGAAACTTTTCCGTTATCCTTACTAAATTTCCGTTAATCAAATTTGGATTCTTATCTAATTCCATCAAATTTGATAGTTTGGGAAGGAATTTACGTTTAAATAAATCTTTTCGAATTTATTTCCGTTCACGTTAGTATAGTTTTTAGTCTAACGGAATATTCTAAACTCAGTTCAATCGACTTCTTTATTTGAAAACGAAGTTTTCTAAGTCGAAACATAGCATTCGGGCCAAACGACTCTTCAAAAGGATATAATTTTTAGTCTAACGGAATATTCTAAACTCAGTTCGATCGACTTCCGTATTTAAAAACGAAGTTTTCTAAGTCGAAACATAGCATTCGGGCCAAACGACTCTTTAATAGGAGTTTACGGCCGCAAACCCGGTTTACGACCGTAAACTCTGTTTACGACCCTAAACACTGTTTACGACCGTAAACCCTCCCCCGCCTCCTGACCGTAAACTCACCCCTATATAAGGGATGAGTGGCCACCATTTCTCACTTTACACACTCTAGAAGGCTTTCTCTCTCTACTCTCTCTCTACAAACTTCGATTTTTCTCAAAGATCCTCAAGAATGTAAGTGATTCTTCACCTTGATTATGTTTCTATCTCATTTCTAGTGGAAAATCCATGTTCTTAGCTCATAAATCTCATCATTTTTCTAGATTTTCTCTCTCACCAAGAACACCAAGAACACACACTAGTGTTTTTGGGACTCTAATCACCTTTCAAGTTTCTATTTCGTAAGTACTCTACCCTTAGCTTGTTAGATACAAGAATCACTTGTTAACATCTAGAAATCATGACCAGAAGGGTGTTTACGGTCAAGGCAATCTCCCTTGACCGTAAACTCTATTTAAGTGGCACAAAGTTGCCACAACACCCTCCTAAACATAGAAACTAAGCTTAGAACACTTCCAGAAGATTAGAAAGGGCCTTGAAACACCGAAAATCGCACTTCTCGTCGAAGTGTTTACGGCCGTAAACACTTGGACCGTAAACACCTTTTACGACCGTAAACACTTGGACCATAAACACCTTTTACGACCGTAAACACTTGGACCGTAAACACCTTTTACGACCGTAAAAACTTGGACCGTAAACACCTGGACCGTAAACCCCTTTTACGACCATAAACTCATGGACCATAAGCCCATGAACCGTAAACTCCTTTTTCGACCGTAAACTCCCCATTTTCAATCACATGTGATTCTAACACT
Source organism: Lactuca virosa (assembly GCF_052849685.1). Taxonomy (NCBI): domain Eukaryota; kingdom Viridiplantae; phylum Streptophyta; class Magnoliopsida; order Asterales; family Asteraceae; genus Lactuca; species Lactuca virosa. The sequence continues at coordinate 329,183,856 of NC_136428.1, read as the reverse complement.
TAGTTTTAAGTGTTTCCTAGTCCCTAAGGTGGTTTCCTTCCATAACGAATAGTGTTATGCCCTCACCTAATGTATATATATATCAACTTCTTCATGCTAAATGGGATCCGTTTGTGTCCAAGGCTTTTATTGACACTCAAAAATTCCTAGCAACTTACACTCGGATCCCACGTCAATCTGTGAGTTCATACCCCTATACTTTTCCGAATTTTTCATGTTTTCAAGGGGGGGAATACAAGCAAAAAGTACAAGGAAACTTGTGCTCAAATATATTATTTTGTTTAAAATAATTATATGTTCAGTATGCTTTTAACACAGAAAACCGTTTTACCACTCGATTAAGAAATCAACTCGTAGAAACAGTTTTCAAATCCAAAGCAAGGAACTTGTGAATCTTATCATAATATGTATTGTCTCATAAAGGATTCATGCAAATCATAAACAGGATTTTCGTACTATTACTTGTAAATTCGTTAGGCTAAGTTTGAGACATGTCCTTGGTAACACTCCCCCGGATTCGTGAGTGGAGGACTACGACTTATAACCAGAATCTCTTGGAGGGAGAGCGTGACTATTGTGTATAGATCTGTACGGGACTGACTATCCCGCACCCTCGCTGCTAGCTACAGCGGAACCGTTAGGTTCAGGGGTGACAAAGTCTTAATAAGATACTGGCCCCCGTTCGTGCCTTATCCAGTCAAAGTACGGTTATGGCACTCACAACTTAGGTAACGAAAATTTACTTTTCCAATATACTCCTCTGGGTGTAACCAGAGCTTCGAAAATACGGCTAATATACTCCTTTGGGTGTAACCAGAGCTTCGAAAAGAAAACTGCTGTCCGAGTACGGTAGATACTCGCGTATGGATAATCAACTATCAACCCTTAAGAAAATATGGGATTTTCTGGAATAACTTAATCTTTCATAAATAGTCTGTATAATGTGTAACTAATGGATAATCAAAACTCTTTCATAAGAAAATATGGGATTTGTTGGGTTTTGAGCATTCTAACACTCCTAAGTGTACATGCAACCCTAAATACCTTAGATCTATGTTTTCTCTATTATACATGCAAATATGATTATCCAAGGTATTATCCTAACTAGCATACCAAAACATTGATACTAGGATAATAAAATAGATAGAATACATACCTTGTTGTTGTTGCTTGACTCCATGAAGCTTGAGAGCCTAGTGCCCCAAGTGTGACACCTCAAATGGTTCACACAACATCATGAACTCTTGGAATAACCATGAGAAGAAGACATACATGTTCAAATTGGCTAGCCCTCAAAGTATGTATCACTAGTGCCAATTTCTTGAACTAAAGGGGTTCTTATATAGTGTGGCTATTAGGGTTACACCATGTAACTCATGACTTTACCCATTCCTTATGCTCCATGGGTTTTAACCTCCATGGAGTATCCATGGATCACCACATGGGTTAAACCCAACATAAAGGAATCTTGGATCATAAGCCCACATATATAAGAATGAATGATTTACACAATCAATCCCCATATATTTAATTAGTCTCTTTTTGATCACTAAATTAAGTCCAAATTAATTCTTGATCAATACTAATTAAATAACATGATTTCATATTAATATATTAGAACTTATAATATATTAATATGTCACAAAATGTCTTTTCCTCATAAACGGTCTATCCAAATGTTCCGATGCCATGCAACCCAAATGGACCATGCCGAGTCGGGTCAAGTACATACCAATTATAGTTATGGACTTAGACACTAATCCAACAATCTCCCACTTGGATAAGTCTAAAACTATTATTGCGTATGACTTCAGGAACCAACTGGTAATCGTAGCTCTCAAAAGCCGCTGTCGAACTCTGACCTTGTAGATGAACTCTGACCTTTGTCCATGACTTGTCCATTAGATAAGGGATCATATATTCCTCCATTCTAGATATCATATGGATTGAGACATGGATTATAATCATTCTCTCTGTCCATTTGTTGTTTCCCGATTTCCGATTTATGACGACTGACTAATTGAACAAATCAAATCAGTCCAGGCTCGGCCGAGCACTTACATTTGTCATCACCAAATCATCGAGGGGCCCACAGATATCGCTTTTATCCTTAAGGTAAAAGGAATGGATAAACTTCGACTCATATGGCTTGTTCTACTACTTGTTGAATCATACACAAAGGCATGTTTTATAACACCGAATTACCGAATGCGTTTTCGTGCAATCAATGTACAACCAACTCATAGTAACAACTCATATCTCTAGGTTTGAAGAATATAAGATATTATCGTCTCATGATCACTCGTGATAAAATCCATGAAGTGATTCCAATGAGCGCGGGTTGAATCCAATACTCAGAACTTACGAGCACTCATGAATGTTGTAGCAACTCTTGCTATGTCTAATGCACATTAGACAAATCATACAAGCCAAATTCATGACAGTCTTGATTCATATCTACTTCCAACATATGACTGACTGTGGATGGTTTGAATAACTTAGTCAATCAGGAAGAACGACCTAGTTATTCTGGAAGTCAAAACATGCAAAGTGAAACACAAAATAATACTAATCCTATATGGCCCCAACACTTTGAGTGTAAATAAAACATCTTTTATCTAAGCACCATATTGATTACTCATTATTCATGTTTCGATTAATCAACTTAATACTTGAATTGAAACAATAGTCATGCCATGCTCCAAGCATGCACACTATGTTTTCTAAACACTAGTCATGCCATACACCAAGTATGCATACTATGTTTGTCTATGATCTTCACTTTGTGAATTAGATCAATTGAATATAACTCCAATGATCCTCTTTCACAGTCCCAAATCCTTTTTGTAAATGTAAGAACACCAAATTCTTGTCATTTACCGTAATCTTGTTAGATTCTAAACTTATATGCAATGATCCTCTTGTAATGAATATGCACACAAGTCACAAAGACTTGGCAACAGACATTACAAGGTGTTCCAATGGAAAGCAATTCCATGGAAGTGAAGCTCCAAATTCAAAGTACATTCCTTTGAACATCCTTCTTGCATTAAGTTCTTTAATCTTACACTTATTCAAATAATAACTTCCACCTATGGAAACAATTCCATATTCCCATATTGACCATCACTTTGAACAAGAGTTGCCTCTTTTCAGAATATGTCAACATGGTCCTTCCAAATTTAACACTATACTTCCAATTGTCCTTGAGCAACCAATCTTTGGTAAACCTTAGATTGTCCTTGACAATTGTTTAATCCTTTTAGTCATATCTAGTTCTAGACCTTTTCCCTTCTTAATGCCCCAGGCATTTGGAAAATTTTAGAAAGGATGAATATAGCACATGAAATCGATCCTATATCCGAAGCATATGGGACTCGAGTCATGATGTCTCACATAAAGACTAAACCAGTCTTTTGCTATAACATTTCCATTTCTATTTGCCAAGTTCTCATAATTCAGATTATGAAAAGGGATGCCGTAATCATAATCGAATTTTAGAACGCAAATAATGGACCCATATATAGAATTTCCTTATGTTGAGCCATTCCAACATGAAATTCATATATATATCCTTGACTAAATACAATTAAAATCTCAATCTAAGCTTTTAGAATTGAAATGAAGTATAATTTTCTCTCCCTTAATTATAGCAAAACAACTTTTTCAACCCCTGCAGCCTCACGAATTGAAACTTTTGTTTTCTATAATTAACATTGCTAACTTGCAACCTTTATCATAATTATCATGCTCCCACTAACATGATGATTATTAGCATAACACTTATGCTCCCACTAGCTTTGACATGTAATCAGAAATCAGCTGGACTTCTAGAAATCAATACTTTATTGACTTTCTTACCAAAGTTCAGATTTCTGATACTAGATTGCTTTGATAAAACTTTATCAATATCATACACCTTATCGTAGATAGCTCACAGGTGTGTCTAAACAATTTTAAGAACTATGAAGAAGGATGTCGTAATCATAGTCTCGATTGTTTAGACCTTTACCACTTCTCACAAGTCCATGTTAGTGTGCTGGTTAACCACGCACGCTCCACTAACGACTTTGAGAATGCAAATATCACACTTGCTATCTAGCTAAAATCTACTTAGTGAAAGTGTTTCCTCACCATCATTTTCATGAATCGGAGAGAAACCTTATGAAACTTAGATTTTATGGTGTATGAGTTCCTATCCATATGAATTTTGTCAAAACCATAATCACAAGACAAGGTTACTGACAAATCCACACTCATATGGACTGAACTCAATCTTAATTTCTTGCCACCTGGCAGCTCAAGGGCCTGCCATTGCTTCCAAGTTGTTGTGCAACCAATTGAGAACTCTAAGAACTCATATGCAAAGCCAACTTTAACTGGAATGGGCACAGAAATAGTCAACACGATAGGTTATAAACCTCAAGTCGTGTGCTAGTGAAGAACTTCAGGTTTTATTCTTGATTAGTTCTTGAGACTTTCAAGACTTTTAAGACTCCCACTGTCCTCTTGACATATAAGACTTTCTTGTCAGATATTCAAGAGATAGTGTGGATTCTAATCAAGACAAACACTTCACATAATTGGCCTTAGTTGGTCTTTGTTTTATCCAAAACATCACAACTTACCAATTTCAAATGTACAAGAGTAGAAAACTTTTACTCTTACATTTGACAAGTGTTTTAAACCTTCTTTAAGACATGTCACTCAAGTTACAATCTTAGAGTATAACTCTAAGAATTGTTTTTGGAACGAAGTATAAATCATCTTCTTGATTTAACCACTTCAACAATTCATAGCTCCTCTTCTTAGCTACCAGAATGCACTTAGAGGATGAATTATGATAAGGTCTCTTAATCATTAAGATGATTATATAACATGATACTAAAGTACTCTCCCATCTTTTCAGATTTGAGAAACTTTTATCTTTCTGCCTAAGTTGATTCTTCTTATTCGCTCTGCCATATATTGAAACCTTTTCCAATGTCTCAGAATTACACTTAAGCTTGTAAGTATAACCATATTTACTGAATTTTAGTAAATAATGACGAATAGTCTTAATGATTATTTGTGGTGGGCTTGATCAGTGCACAAGAGTGTACTCGATCCTTTACTTGACTCACACATCCATGTGAACAAGTACTTAGTCTTAATTTTTCCAATGCTTGAAAGTTCTTATTCATCATGCTATACAACTTGCATGATTCCAAGTTTCTATCCAACTGAAAGTTAGGTGATGAGAATCTTTCCTTATTTGGTAAATTTAGACACTACCACAAATGAAAGAATCAAATTCATATTTCCACTCTTGCTCTTAATGGAATCTTATAAGCAACAATTTTTTTTTTCAAATGCCATTGTAAGGATATTTTAAAATAAATAAAATCATCATTTTTCCTTTTATTTTAAAAAACTTTGCGGAAAAACTATCCTTACAATGCAAAAGCACATGAAAACTTTGTTGTTATTTATTCCTAAGGAATATATCATAACTCTTAAGAAGTAGCTCAAGAATCCGATCTTCAAACTATGCGATAGAAATCCATCTATGCCATCAGATTCAGCATATTCTTTCTTTAAGTTTCTTCACCTTTTTCTTTGATTCTTAAAACATCAACATGTGACCCAGTCACATCATGTATCAAGAATCTAAGAATAGAAACTTAGCAGAGTTAGATAGTGGACTTTACCCGAAGTAGAGTCAAACTTATTGACTTTAATATCCTTAGGTAAACTTGGCAGCTTCGCAACCAATGCCCCTTTCTTTGGCAATAGACCCTTGATAATGGGACTATCTCAGACTTAGCCTTTCTCTTTACCATTTGGTCAACCGAGTTGACTACGGCCGATCCCTTTCCATTGGGAAGAGAGAGCTTTACTGGATATCCAATGTCATCATTATCAAGGTCCATAAAGTTTTAGGAAGTTGATCTTAGCAAATAGATAAGATCATTAAGGGTCTTGTCATAGTCTGTTTCATAGGAGTCCCAAAGGAACTCACTATGTGACTTAGAAAGTGATTGATCATCAGCTTCCTCTAGACTTTGACACCCAACTTTCCCGGCTTGTCAATATGTGACTACATCTCCAAGATGTAATCACACATAGACCTTTGCTTGCCAATAGGGCTTGAGTGACCTTAAACTTTTCAGGAACTTGTGGGTTAGGGAGAATAATTGGAGGAGGTGAAAGAAGTATGATTTCCATGGGACATCATCTTCATTTAGGAAAGCTTGTTTCAAGAGATTTGGGAAGATCATAGATGTCTGAACTTAGACATCTTTTGGGAGATATTCAAGTTAGTTGATTTGGAGTCCTTAATATAACACCCAATATGAAATATTAAGGCTAGGACCCAATAACCTATTTATAACTGGAAGAGGGATGCCGTAATCCAAGTTATAAAATAGTTGAAGGTAGGTAAATGACGATTTACCAACTTCCACCATAGAAAAACGAAATATAATTAAGTTTTAATTGGATTTGAAACTCCTAGATCTTTTGAGATACATTGAACTTTCAATGGCATGTTTGAATCTCGATTGTGCCCTCTCAAGTTTGTGACTGGGATGCCGAGGATCACAAACAAGGTGTGAATAACCATACAAATTGACTTGGTACCCTCAACAATATTACCTAATCGATGTGCCGGTTAACCACACACGCTCCACCGATCTATAATAAAGTTAAGTTACCCTTTGCCACTCTTACTAGTCCATGTTAGTGTGCCGGTTAACCACACACGCTCCACTAACGACTTGGTAAGATACAAAGTGTAATTTTATGGGCTAGCACCAATTTCACATTTTTCCTAAGTAACTAATATTGGGAATTTATAAGCGTTTAGTTACTTAGTATTTATCATTAATACTTTTAATGAAGGGAGAATTATAGTCCTTGTCCTACCCGTTCGGCTAACGACCCTCCACCAGTCAAGGAAGCGGTGGGTGAGAGTGGACACCCATTAAACTGCCATTTTATAGGCAGTAACCTTATACCCCCCTTATAGACCAGCTTCGTGAATGAGGCCTACTAACGGTAAGATTGACTTTTCTTATACATATCTATATAATTAAAATTATAATAATAGTATAAGGGTTGAATTTTAACTTTTAAAATTCTAAGGGCTGACTTGGAATTAAAGTATTCATAAGTGAAACTTTTCAAATTCCAAAACTTGAGGGCAAGTTTTGAAACTATTCAAAACTAATTAATTCCATATCTTATGTGTTTAAAGTAGTTTTAATTAAAAAACTCTTCAAGTTCCATAACTTGAGGACAAGTTATGGAAGACTTTAAACTAATAAAAGAATGTAACTTTTCTTTATTTTATAACTTATGGAATTAATTAAGGTTACACATTTTATTACTTAATGAAGTGACTCTTGAACCTCCATAACTTGAGGACAAGACTCTTCATTTTTGTAACCATTGCCAACTTTTATGATTTTTATGAAACTTAAATGTGACTTTTCATATAACTTGAGGACAAGTTACAAAAACACATTTTAGAATCAAATCTTAGATTAAAATGGATTGAAAACACATAATCAATCAACTTTTCTATTAATCTAAGCAACTCATAAGAACAAGATAATTCAAATCAAACTTTTTCATGTAATTAGCCTAATCACTAAACTAATACAAAACATGAATCTATTGACAATTATCCTTGAAATTGGATTAGTATGAACATTACCACATCAAAAACAAGTTTATAAGTTCAAAAACAGCTTATGGTAATGTTCCTAGTCCATTTCTAGCCAAAAACCTTGAAAATATGCTGTCTGGGGCTCCTACTCGTCGAGTGTATCAACCTACTCGCCGAGTAGGATGATTTTCTTCATGTACTCGGCGAGTTCATCAGTGGACTCGGCGAGTACAGCGCCCAGAATGCCCGAAATTCGACTTTTTCAGCATTTTTCAGCAATTTCCATCAAGTATAATTGAAAACAAGCCTAGGCTCTGATACCACTGTTGGGTTTTGAGCATTCTAACACTCCTAAGTGTACATGCAACCCTAAATACCTTGGATCTATGTTTTCTCTATTATACATGCAAATATGATTATCCAAGGTATTATCCTAACTAGCATACCAAAACATTGATACTAGGATAATAAAATAGATAGAATACATACCTTGTTGTTGTTGCTTGACTCCATGAAGCTTGAGAGCCTAGTGCCCCAAGTGTGACACCTCAAATGGTTCACACAACATCATGAACTCTTGGAATAACCATGACAAGAAGACATACATGTTCAAATTGGCTAGCCCTCAAAGTATGTATCACTAGTGCCAATTTCTTGAACTAAAGGGGTTCTTATATAGTGTGGCTATTAGGGTTACACCATGTAACTCATGACTTTACTCATTCCTTATGCTCTATGGGTTTTAACCTCCATGGAGTATCCATGGATCACCACATGGGTTAAACCCAACATAAAGGAATCTTGGATCATAAGCCCACATATATAAGAATGAATGATTTACACAATCAATCCCCATATATTTAATTAGTCTCTTTTTGATCACTAAATTAAGTCCAAATTAATTCTTGATCAATACTAATTAAATAACATGATTTCATATTAATATATTAGAACTTATAATATATTAATATGTCACAAAATGTCTTTTCCTCATAAACGGTCTATCCAAATGTTCCGATGCCATGCAACCCAAATGGACCATGCCGAGTCGGGTCAAGTACATACCAATTATAGTTATGGACTTAGACACTAATCCAACAGGATTTTTCTTGGGAAACAACTTGTCAAAGAATCAAGGAAACATTCCTTTCACCAGAATTAACCGCTTATGAACTCACCAGCTTTATGCTGACATTTTAAAACTGCTTGTATTCTCAGGGCATCAATAGGCAGGTACTTTTTCCAACTTTTGGAGAAGATGGAACATCCTGAAGTCACATCATTTACTTTTGCTATATATACTGTCATGTATAAACCATGTTTTTGAACAATGTAAATATTCTTATTATAATGTAATGGTTGTGTTTACTATGCTTACTATGATACAACTGTTGTGATATTACGCATGACGTCCTCCGCCCCGGAACGTTTCCGCCTTCGGTTTCGGGGTGTGACACGTCCCACCAAGGATGATCTCGATAAAATGGAAAATGATGTTGTTGCTTTTTATGAAATCTCCTGTGGAGTTGCTCCTGACAACTTCGATATTATCATAAATTGCAAATCAGCAAAAGAGATCTGGGAAGTTCTCAAGAATCTGTACGAAGGCTCAGAACAAGCACAAGACAAGAAGCTTACTACCGCACTCAATGCTTTCAACAACTTCAAAGCTCATACTGGCGAAAGTTTGGAAGACTCCTTCAAAAGGTTCAACCTGATAGTCACCAAGTTATCCAATGCGGGCACCATCCGTAGTAACCATCAAACAAATCTTCAATTTCTCAATGGTTTGGGAAGACATTGGACTATGGCCAAAATGATAGTCCAAAGTGATAGAAAGATTCACTCTTTGTCACTCTACAAGCTCTATGGAGAACTGCAAGCACAATAATCCACCATACTCAAAGATTGTGCTGACTTCGGAGGACCACTTGCTCTCATAGCACAAGCCCCACTCAATCAATCCTACTCTCCCTCGTATGACACTCCACCGCAGTCATACGAAGCTGATTCAGAGTATGATGATGAAGAATAATTTCAGAAGGCCATTGCTCTGGTTAGCCAACAGTTCAACCGTCTACCACCTCCTTCCTTCCGCAAGAATCAACATTTCAACAAACCTCTATTCAACCGTAACTTTAGTCCACAGAATAATCATTCTCGTTATCCAAAAAATTCTCATCCACCACCGCAATCTCAAAATACTCAACCAAAGGAAGTACCGCAGTCTAATCCAACCACTGACTCTGGTACTACCTCTGAAGACAAGACTGATGTTGTAATTTGTCACAAATGCAACAAAGAGAATCACTTTGCAAGAGATTGTAAGGCCAATGTAGTAAAAGACAGAGCATTCTACCTTAGAATGGCTCAAGAATTGGAAGATAAGGAAAAGGCAAGGGCATACGTAGCCCATGTCAAAAGAGACCATCAAGTTTAGTCATCCGGAGACGAAGATGAAGCCATCAGCAGTGTCAAAGGAAAAGGGACAATCTGCATGCTGGCAACTGCGGATGATGATGAGTCTACAAAGCCGGAAAAGAACTACTGCTACATGGCAAAGGATGGAACTCTAAGCATCGTCGAACAGGTAAAACTCATTATCCAAACTCTAAACTATAGCATGCATGACTGTCAACCCTACATAGATGATCTTAATGACACTTGTGATGCCGTCCTTACAGACTATAACAAAGCCTTAGATGAGAAGAACATTGCGTCCCAAGAGATGTTCCATGTGAGAGGACGACTGGATAACAAAAGACTCAAAATGGCTATGTTAGAAAAGGACCTAGAGTTAGAGAAAGATGCAAGAATGTTAAGTGAAACACAATTAGAGATAGCTTTGAACCAGAGAGATTTAGCTCAAAGTGAAATTGTACGCTTAAATATTTTAATCAAAAAATTGTTCAATGAAAGTGAAGCTATTGAAAATTTAGTAAATAATGGAACCGTGGACAATACATACAATTGGGGTTGGTCGAATGGATATCCTACCGCAATGGATTCCTCACCCCGGTTCAACAAAGACAGACTGTATGTCCCTCCCGACCGAGAATTTTATTTCCCAGTCAATGACAAGACCTTTCCCGAAGACATCAAAACTCACTTCGGTAGACTCCATAATCTAAGCAATAATTGTGTCATTGAGGAAATCATGCATGAGGTTTCAGGTCACACATGTGATCAAATTCCTGTTTGTGGCACCATTTACCCAAATTCTCAAACCTCATCCGTAGTTGATGAAGAAATTGTCATTGAGGGCCCCGAAGTCTCAAAAGACTTTCCATCTCTACTCTCAGACCGCAGTGTCTCACACTGTAGTCAAAAGTCCCACAAAAGTCCCACTGAAGTCCCAACTCAGACTTACTCTGCAATAGTCCAATCATCACTACCGCAGTCATCCGTAAAAGGAACTGTGACTCTTCAGGCGATTCATCATGAATTACCTATAGAGAACTTTAAAGTGGGTCAATGCTCTCAGACCCCAGAATCTTCAAATTCGGATGACTCAAGCCCACGTTTTCAAAATCATTCTAAGGGTGCCAGGAAACCGCAGTTTAACATCAATGACTGCGGTTCACCAAAATCCTTGGCCAAAAAGGCCTTCAAAGAGGAAATTAGATCTCGAAGCACAAATAGACAAACTTTTTCAAAAAATAAGAAGCATGTCAGATTTCCAAAGTCCAAGAGTCCAGAAAAATTTGTTTTCTCACACTACTTTTCAAAAAACTCTCCCATCAAGAAAACCTACAAAAAGGATTGTCCAGCTTCAAAAGTCATTCCTACTTCATCTGACACAACCCAAAAGGGTGTTCAGTCTTTTCGAAACAATGGTTTTCAGGTCTATTCCTCAAATGATCCTAAATGGAAAGGTATTTTACCCACACCAACAATTTTAAAGTCACGTCAAAATTTCAACAAGTGGAAGGGTATTCTGCCAAATCCACCTAAAAGGACTCAAAGATTTACACGTGCTAAATCTTTTCAAAAACAAACTTTTTCAAAACCCAACACCACTCATGTCAGGGATTACCAACCTCGGACCGGTAACAAGTCCAATTCATCCTATAGACCGCTGACCAAGCATAGTGTCAGATCAAAAGACAAAATCTCTTTTTGTAAATGTCAGTGTAGTTGTCAGCAAGATTCATCCTATGTCAAATCTAGTTGGAGTCAGAAACCTTGTATTTTTTTTAAAAACTCACCACACTCCAATTCTGCACAAACACCCAAGACTAGGAGTAAAAGTTGACAAGAGACCCGTCCCTGCAACCTCGGTCCATGCATCATTCAGTAATTCACCTATTGCCCCAGGCTCCAAACTAGTTTGGATGCCTAAACTAACCGTGTAATTCTCAGGCTTTGTGCAAGGAGGAACAAGAAGATGAATGGTTAATTGACAGTGCATGCTCCTTGCACATGACCGGAAGGTTAGAATACGTTCGGGATTTCAGGCCAATATGCAATGGTGGAAATGTCACATTCGACAACAATGCGAATAGGATCATCCGAGGTTACGGTGTTCTCACTACGGTGAATTTCTCTATTCAGAAGGTTGCCTATGTAGAAAGCCTTAAACACAATCTCATCAGTCTTGGCCAACTATGTAAGGCAGGACATCGAGTTGAGTTTGATGATCAATTTTGCTACGTAATGACAAGTGATAGGAACACGTGTCTGATCAAATCCAGATCCGAAGGTACCATGTATCCTTTGGATGTCTCTCTGATCATTGGCAGACCGTAGTTGTGTTTCCTCTCCAAAGCCGTATCCGAAGTTAGCTGGCTATGGCACCGCAAGCTAGCTCATCTCAATTTCAGGTACATCAACAACTTGGTCACAGGGGAACTAGTCAGAGGTCTCCCTATTCTCAAATTCAGCAACAATACTCTCTGTCTGGTGCGTGAATGTGGTAAGCAGTCCAAAGAAAGTCACCCTATGGTAATGGACTCTTCAATTTCTGAACCACTGGAGCTCTTGCACATTGATCTCTGCGGTCCATCTACCGTAGCCAGTCTCCATCATCAAAAATACATAGTGGTTATTGTAGATGACTTTACACGCTTCACATGGGTCTTCTTCCTTAGACTCAAGTCAGAAACACCGCAGATCTTCATCAATTTCATCAAAGAGATCGAACTTCAGATCAAGCTTCCAGTCAGACGTATCCGCAGTGATAATGGAACCGAGTTTACTAATCATCTTCTAAATAGTTTCTTGGTTTCCAAAGGCATCTCTCACAACTTCTCAGCTCCCTACACACCGTAACAAAATGGGGTAGTAGAGAGAAGGAACCGCACTCTAGTAAAAGCAGCCAGATCCATGCTCAACTTCGCACACCTTCCTCTCTACTTCTGGGCTGAAGCTGTAGCCACCGCATGCTTTGTTCAAAACCGAAGCATTGTGTGCAAACGCCTCAACAAAACACCATATGAGGGCCTTAACAACCGCAAGCCAAATGTTCGCTTCTTTCATATCTTTGGGTGTAGATGTTTCGTGATCAACAACCGAGATCAGCTTAACAAGTTTGCACCAAAGTCTGATGAAGGCATTTTCCTTGGCTATTCCACTAACAAGGTTGCTTATCGAGTTCTCATTAGATGCACATGGTTAATCATTGAAAGCTTCGATGTGAAATTTGATAATTCTCACATCCGCAACGCCCCTCCATCCACTGAAACCACAGCAATCATGGAAAGCGATATTCCTGCCTCTTCGGGTCCATTAAATCTTGTTGAAGTCAATTATGACGATCTTTTCGACCCAGTAGAAACAGCCAAGTTATCCAAAGTTCTTGTGTCTGAAGAAGCTCAACAGCAACACGCTGATGTATCTGGTCCTTCTCTATCCGAAGTAGCATCTCTCAATACTTCCACCTCTCCGGTTGAGGGGGAAAGCTCTACTCCGGATCAAGCAACAACCGTCGAGGTTCCAGTACTTGATGTCGCTCAAGTTCCCATCCGCAGAGAAGCATTACCATCAAACGTCTCTTCTGATTCGGATGATGAACACATAGAAAACATTGACACAAGAACAGACCCAAGGATCATCACTCTCCCATCCGCAGTCCAGGAGGAACCTTCTCAGGTTCCAGAGGAACTCCCATCAGCAATCCAGGGGGAACCTCATCCAACTACTCAAGAAAATTCCATTCCCGTTCCAACAAATCAAGATGATTCAGCAGGATGTTCTCAAATCCAGGGGGAACTGCAATCTCCAACCACAGAATCTTCTGATATTGAAGGCATTCCGTCTACCGCAGCTGCTGATCATCTGCAACCCCGTCTACACGTATGGACGAAGGACCACCCACCAGGTCAAATAATTGGCAATCCATCCGCAGGTATCCAGACTCGATCTTCCAAGGACTTATCTGATCACAGTCACTACGCAGCATTTATGTCCTCTGTTGAGCCTCGAACGATCAAAGAAGCATTACTAGAAGCTGATTGGATATCCGCAATGCAAGAAGATCTAGAAGAATTCAAAAGAAACAAGGTGTGGCAACTTGTTCCAAAGCCACGTGGTCACACCATTGTTGGCACTAGATGGGTATTCAAAAACAAGCCGGATGAATCTGGTGCGGTAGTCAGAAATAAGGCAAGGCTAGTTGCAAAGGGCTACAGTCAACTTGAAGGTGTTGACTATAGTGAAACGTATGCTCCAGTGGCACGAATGGAAGCCATCCGAATCTTCTTAGCATACGCAGCCCACAAAAACGTCAAGGTACACCAAATGGACGTTACGAGTGCATTTCTCAATGGGGAATTAAAAGAAGAGGTTTATCTTCAGCAACCTCCAGGCTTTGAGAGTATTGAATTTCCAGACCACTGCTACAAACTTGAAAAAGTAGTATACGGTCTGAAGCAACCCCCAAGAGCATGGTACGAGACTCTCTCGGAATGTCTTGTCTCGTCTGGATATAAAAGAGGAGTGATTGACCCCACCTTATTTAGAAAAGCAAATGGTGACCACCTTATGCTTGTACAAATATATGTGGATGATATTATCTTTGGATCAACTGATCAAGGAATGGTGGATGAATTTGCTAAGCTCATGACCACCAAGGTCAAAATGAGCATGAATAGAGAGATTAACTTCTTTCTAGGACTTCAAGTGAAACAAGTTCCGCAAGGGATATTCATTCATCAAGAGAAATACACCACTGAACTGTTAAAGAAATATTATATGGACAACTGTTCTTCGGCCAAGGTCCCCATGGCCTTCGGATATAAGATCTCTGCTGATCCCTCAGGCGAATCTGTGGATCACAAGATTTATAAAGGCATCATAGGCTCTCTTATGTATCTCACTGCAAGCAGGCCAGACATTGTCTTTGCAACAGGTGTATGCGCAAGGTATCAGGCTAACCCAAAGGTGTCACATATGACCGCAGCCAAACAGATACTACGGTACCTGAAAGGAAGCAAGTCTCTTGGATTATGGTACCCCGCAGGCAGTGATTTCAACCTTCAAGCATTCACAGATGCTGATCACGCCGGATGCAGACTAGATCGTAAAAGCACTTCAGGTGGATGTCAATTTTTGGGTGGAAGACTCGTCAGTTAGTCATCAAGGAAACAAAGTGTTGGATTAATGTCTAAGTCCATAACTATATTTGATATGTACTTGACCCGACCCGGCATGGTCCATTTGGGTTGCACTTCACCGGCACAATTTATATGGATAGTCTTTTGAGAATAGTATATTTATGATTTATATTAATATATTATAAATTCTAATATATTAATATGGAATCATATTATTTAATTAGTATTGATCAAGAATTAATTTAGAATTAATTAAGTGATCAAAAAGAACTAATTAAATATAGACTCTTATATATATGGAATGGGCCAAGTTCATTTAGGTTGGGCTAAGCTTTCATGGATGGTCCATGGAGCTTTTAACCCATGGATCCTATGTAAATGAAAGGTCATGGGTATTAGGGTTTACATGGATGTAACCCTAATCCTCCATAATATATAAAGGGGTCCTTGGCTCACAAAATTGGCACAAGTGTGTGAAAATAAGAGTGGGCCGATTTTAGTGTGCATACATATTCTCTCAAGTTCTTCCAAGGTGTTTTGGTGATTTGTGATTCCATTTGAGGCTTCCACACTATTGGGGCTAAGCTCTTAAAGCTTGAAGACATCAAGCTATATCAAAAGGTATGTCATCTAACTAGAACTTTGTAGTATAGGTGCTTCATAATATGCTAGTTAGGATGAAACCTTGGAATAATTAATATTTGCATGTATAATAGAGAAAACATAGATCCAAGGTTTATAGGGTTGCATGTACACCATAGGAGTGTTAGAATGCTCAAAACCCAACAGTGATATCAGAGACATGGGTTGTTTTCTGTTATATTGATGCAAATGTTTTATTTTCAAGTTGAAAAAAAATGGAAAAGAAACATGACGTTTGTCAAATTTTAAGATAATTACTTGTTTTTGTGAAAAACTAATTATTTGTAAATTTGAATCTTTTGCTATATGAGTTGAATTAGGTCAAATTTAGTAAAAGATAAAATGATATGATTATTTTATTAGTTTTAAAAGTTTGATCTAAAGAGTTTTTTGAAACCTCCATAAGTTATGGATATGAAAATGTTTTTAAAAAAAATTGATTCAAAGTTTTTTATGGAGTTACAAAATTTGGTCTTAATGTTTTAAAGAATTCCATAACATGTTCTTAAGTTATGGAACATGAAAAGTTTCATCATAAAACAAGTATTTAACTCCATAAGTTATGGAATCCAAAAGTTTTCAAGATTTACAAAACTTGCCCTCAAGTTTTGGAATTTGGAAAAAGTTTTTTTATGAAAAAAAGAATTGAATTCTAAAACTCTTGGCTTCATAACTTAAACAATTAATTAAATGGTTTTAATTTTGAGTTTAATAATTGGAATTATGATGTTTTGTTGAATAGTTCAAATTAACTCTTATGGACTTTATCAATAGTTAATTAAAGCGTTTAATTAAAAGAGTATTATTAATCCATAAATATATGGTTTGAGTTTAATTAAATTAAGAGTCTAGTTTAATTAATAGATTAAACCACCAAGTATTTTAAATGTCTAAAATACACCCTTATACTATTATAATATTAAAAGTTTAATATATTATATGTATAAGAGCAAGTCGTCTTACCATTAGTAGGCCTCATTCACGAAGCCGGTCTATAAGGGGGGTATAAGGTTACTGCCTATAAAATGGCAGTTTAATGGGTGTCCACTCTCACTCACCGCTTCCTTGACCGGTGGAGGGTCGTTAGCCGAACAGGTAGGACAAGGACTATAATTCTCCCTTCATTATAAGTATAATGATAAATACTAAGTAACTAAACACTTATAAATTCCCAATCTTAGTTAGGAAAATGTGAATAAGGTGCTAATCCATGAAATTACACTTTGCACTTTGTTTAAGCTGTTAGTGGAGCGTGTGTGGTTAACCGGCACACTAACCTGGACTTAACAAGGTAGGCAAAGGGTAACTTAATATTTATCATAGTATCGTTGGAGCGTGTGTGGTTAACCGGCACATCGATTGATGGGTAAATATTAAGGGTACCAAGTATATTTGCATGGTTACTTCACACCTTGTTTTGTGATCCTCGGCATCCCAGTCACAAAACCTGAAGGGCACACTCGAGATTGAAACATGCCATTGAAAAGTTCAATGAATCTCAAAAGAATCTAGGAGTTTCAAAACCAATTAAAACCTAATAATACATTTCGTTTATCTTGGTGGAAATTGGTGAATCGTCATTCACCTACCTTCAAATATTTTATAGCTTGGATTACGGCATCCCTCTTCCAAGTTATAAAATAGTTTGTTGGGTCCTAGCCTTAATATATCATATTGGGTGTTATATTAAGGACTTAAATCAACTTTACGTGAATTTCTCCCATTGTTGATGTCTGGTTTAGACAACAATGATCTTCCCAAACCAAGCTTTCCTAATGAATATGACTTCCCGAGTTTGGCTCATGGAAGTCATACTTCTCTTCCTCCACCTCCTCCAATTATTCTCCCTAACCCACAAGTTCAAGGTCACTCAAGCCCTAATGGCAAGCAAGGTCTATGTGTGATCACATCTTAGAGATGAAGTCACATATTGACAAGCCGAGAGAGTTGGGTGTCAAAGTCTTGAGAAAGTTGGATGTTCAATCACTTTCTAAGTCACATAGTGAGTTCCTTTGGGACTACTATGAAACAGACTATGACATGAACCTTAATGATCATATCTATTTGCTTGGTGCTGCTGAATCAACAATGATTTGGAACGATAGTAAAGCAAATTTGATTAGAAGATCAACTTCCCAAAAACTTTGTGGACAGTGACAATGGTGCCACTGGAAATCCAGAAAAAGCATTCTCTTCCCAATGGAAAGGGATTGGCCATAGTCAACCCGGTTGACTAAATGGTAAAGAGAAAGGCTAAGTCTGAGATAGTCCCATTACCAAAGGGTTCATATGTTTATTTTGCCAAAGGAAGGGGTGTTGATTGCAAAGCTGCCAAATTTACCTAAGGATGTTACAGTCAATAAGTTTGACTCTACATCAGGTAGAGCCCATTATCTAACTCTGTTAAGTTCTATTCTGAATAAAGGAAGTATATGCTGATTCTGATCGCGAAGGTGGATTTCGATCGCATCAGAATTTTGAGCAGTTGCTTAAGAAGTTATGATATATTGCTAAGGAATAGATAATAACAATTTTCCATGTGGATTGTAAGGATAAGTTTTTCCGCAAAGTTTTAAAATAAAAGAAAATTGTTTAATTTTATTTATTTGAAGTATCCTTACAATGGAATTTGTGGAAAATTGTTGCTTATATGATTCCACTGACAGCAATATTGGAAAATGGATTTGATTCTTTCATTTGTGGTAGTGTCTAAATTTACCAAATCAGGAAAGTTCCTCATCACCCAAGGTTCAATTGGACCGAAACTTGGAATCATGCAAGTTGAATAGTATGATGAATGAGAACTTTCAAGCATTGGAAAATCAAGACTAATTACTTGTTCACATGGATGTGTGAGTCAAGTGAAGGACTAAAGGGATCGAGTACACATTCTTGTGCACCGGTCATATCCACCACAAAGCTCGTTAAGACTATTTGATTTACTAAAGTTTAGTAAATATGGTTATACTTACAAGTTCAAGTATAATTCTGAAACATTGGAAAAGTCTCAATGTATGGCATAACGAATGGGAAGAATCAAATTAGGCAGAAAGATAAAAGTTTCTCAAATCTGAAAAGATGGGAGAGTACTTTAGTATCATGTTTGTGATCATCTTAATGATTTAGAAATCATATCACAATTAGTCCTCTAAAGGTCATCTTAGTGCATTCTTATGACTAAGAAGAGGAGTCATGAATTGTTGAAATGGTTAGATCAGGAAGATGAGTCATTCTTCGTTCCAAAACAATTCTTAGAGTCATACTCCAAGATTGTAACTTGTGTGGCATATCTTGAAGAAAGGTTTAAAACACTTGTCAAATGTAAGAGTAAAAGTGTCCTACTCTTGTACATTTGAAATTGGTAAGTTGTGATGTTTTGGATAAAACAAAGACCAACTAAGGCCAATTGTGTGAAGTGTTTGTCTTGATAAAGAATCCGCACTATCTCTTGAATATTTGGCAAGATAGTCTTATATGTCAAGAGGATAGTGGGAGTCTTAAAGATCCTAAAAAGAACTTCAAGAACTAATCAAGAATAAAACCTAAGGTTCTTCACTAGCACACGACTTGTGGTTTATAACCTATCGTGTTGACATATTCTGTACCCATTCCAGTTAACGTTGGCTTTGCATAGGAGTTTTGAAAGTTCTCAATTGGTTGCATAACAACTTGGAAGCAATGGCAGGCCCTGTACTGCCAGGTGGCAAGAAGTTAAGATTGCATAAGTTCAGTCCATTTGAGTTTGGATTTGTCATTATCCTTGTCTTGTGACTATGGTTTTGACGATTCACATGGATATGAACACATACACCATAAAATCTAAGGGTCATAAGGTTTCTCTCCGATTCATGAAAATGATGGTGAGGAAACACTTCCACCAAGTAGATTTGAAGCAGATGGCAAAAGGTCTAAACAATTGAGACTATGATTACGACATCCCTTTTCATAGTTCTGAAATTGTTTAGACACACATGCATGCTATCTAAGGAAAGGTGTATGATTTTGATAAAGTTTTATCAAAGCATCTCGTATCACAAATCTAAACTTTGGTAAGAAAGTCAATAAAGTATTGATTTCTAGAAGTCCAGCTGATTTCTGAGTACATGTCAAAGCTAGTGGGAGCATAAGTGTTATGCTAATAATCATCATGTTAGTGGGAGCATGATAATTATTGTTAGTGTTGCAAGTTAGCAATGTTAATTATAGAAAACAAAAGTTTCAATTTGTGAGGCTGCAGGGATTGAAAAAGTTGTTTTGCTATAATTAAGGGAGAGGATATACTTCATTTCAGTTCTAAAGGCTTAGATTGAGACCTTAATCATCTTTAGTCAAGAATATATATATGAATTTCATGTTGGATTGGTTCAACTTAAGGAAATTCTATATATTGGGTTCTCAAAATTCGATTATGATTACGGCATCCCTCTTCATAGTCAAATTTTGAAAACATGGCAAATAAAAATATTGTAGCAAAAGACTGGTGTAGAATCATGTCTTTATGTGAGACATCATGAATCGTGTACCATTTGCTTTGGGTACAGGATCGATTGCATGTGCTATAATATTTGTCATTTCTAAATTTTTCCAAATGCCCTGAGGCATTAAGAAGGGAAAAGGTCTAGAATTGGATATGACTAAAATGATTAAGCAATTGTCGAGGACAATCTGAGGTTTACCAAAGATTGGTTGCTCAGGGACAGTTGGAAGTATAGTGCTAATTTTGGAAGGACCATATTGACATATACTGAAAAGAGGCATCTCTTATTCAGAAGTGATAGTCAAAATGAGAATATGGAGTTGTCTTCATAGGTGGAAGTTATCTGTGTAAGATTAGAAAACGTAATGCAAGAAGCATGTCCAAAGCAATGTACTTTGAATATGAGACTTAGTTTCCATGGAGTTGATCTCCATTGGAATACCTTATAATGACTGTTGACAAGCTTTGTGACTTTGTACATATTCATTACAGGAGGGTCAGTACATCTAAGTTTAAAATCTAAACAGATTTCGATAAATGATAGGAATTTGAAATTCTCACATTTTTCGATAAGGATTTGGGAGTGTGAAATTAGAATCATTGAAATTATGTTCAATTGGTTTATTTCACAAAGTAAGGATCGTAGACAAACATAGAGTGCATACTTGGTGTATGGCAAAGCTATTGATTAAGAAAAACATAGTGTACATGCTTGGAGCATGGGACAACTAGTGTTTTTAATTCAAGTATAAAGTTGATAAAACCGAAACAATGAATAATGAGTAATCAGTATGGTGATAAATAAAAGTGTTTATTTATATTCATAGGGTTTGATACCATATTTGATTCATTTATTCTTGTGTTTCACTTTGCATGTTTTGACTTCCAGAATAACTAAGTCGCTCTTCCTGAATGATTAAGTTATTCAAACCATCCACAGTCGGTCATATGTTGGAAGTAGATATGAATCAAGACTGTCATGGGTTGGTTTGTAGAGGTCCAAGTTGGTGGACAAAGTGGTGCTACAACACTCATGAGTGCTCATAAGTTCTGAGTATTGGATTCAACCCGCGCTCATTTGAATCACTTCATGGATTTTATCACGAGTGATCATGAGACGATAATATCTTATATTCTTCAAACCTAGAGATATGAGTTGTTACTATGGGTTGGTTATACATTGATTGCACGAAAACGCATTTGGTAACTCGATGTTATAAAACGTGCCTTTGTGTATGATTCAAAAAGTAGTAGAACAAGCCATATGAGTCGAAGTTTATCCATTCCTTTTACCTTCGGGATAAAAGCAATATCTGTGGGCCCCTCGATGATTTAGCGATGACACATGTGAGTGCTTGGCCAAGCCAGGACTGATTTGATTTGTTCAATCAGTCAGTCATCATAAATCGAAAATTGGGAAACAACAAATGGACAGAGAGAATGATTATAATCCATGTCTCAGTCCATATGATATCTAGAATGGAGGAATATATGATCCCTTATCTAATGGACAAGTCATTGACAAGGTCAGAGTTCGACAGCGGCTTTAAGAGCTACGATTGCCAGTTAGGTTTTGAAGTCATACTCAATAATAGTTTTAGACTTATCCAAGTGGGAGACTATTGGATTAATGTCTAAGTCCATAACTATATTTGGTATGTACTTGACCCGACCCGGCATGGTCCATTTGGGTTGCACTTCACCGGCACAATTTATATGGATAGTCTTTTGAGAATAGTATATTTATGATTTATATTAATATATTATAACTTCTAATATATTAATATGGAATCATATTATTTAATTAGTATTGATCAAGAATTAATTTAGAATTAATTAAGTGATCAAAAAGAACTAATTAAATATGGACTCTTATATATATGGAATGGGCCAAGTTCATTTAGGTTGGGCTAAGCTTTCATGGATGGTCCATGGAGCTTTTAACCCATGGATCCTATGTAAATGAAAGGTCATGGGTATTAGGGTTTACATGGATGTAACCCTAATCCTCCATAATATATAAAGGGGTCCTTGGCTCACAAAATTGGCACAAGTGTGTGAAAATAAGAGTGGGCCGATTTTAGTGTGCATACATATTCTCTCAAGTTCTTCCAAGGTGTTTTGGTGATTTGTTATTCCATTTGAGGCTTCCACACTATTGGGGCTAAACTCTTAAAGCTTGAAGACATCAAGCTACATCAAAAGGTATGTCATCTAACTAGAACTTTGTAGTATAGGTGCTTCATAATATGCTAGTTAGGATGAAACCTTGGAATAGTTAATATTTGCATTTATAATAGAGAAAACATAGATCCAAGGTTTATAAGGTTCCATGTACACCATATGAGTGTTAGAATGCTCAAAACCCAACACAAAGTTGTGTGTCTCTGTCTACTGCAGAAGCTGAGTATGTGGCCGCAGCCAGCTGTTGTTTACAAGTCCTATGGATGAAAACTCAACTATTGGACTACGGATAGAATGTTGCGGATACCAATCTACTGTGGCTCTGAAAGTGCTATAGCGATTTCTCATAATCCTATTCAGCACTCCAAGACCAAGCATATTGAACTACGGTATCACTTCATCAAAGACCACGTCCTGAAAGGTAACATTGAACTCATCTTTGTCGATTCTCATGAAGAGATTGCTGATGTGTTCACAAAGGCACTTGACTCTACAAAGCTCAGCACTTTCTTACAAATGTTAGGAATGATGAATCCGGACCCCCAATTCTTCTTGAATTGATAGGTATCGCAGACCATTCTTGGTCTCTGTTGCGGTCCTAACTGAAAGTTACTTATGATAGATGGTTTTGGTATATCCTGTGTACCGCAGTCTATGTACCGCAACCATATATCATATTTATCCTTCACTGGTCCTTATTGTTTGTTATTACTAACTCATTGTACAAGTGCTCTACTCAGTTCTTCCACTGCAGTCACACATCTACCCATCCGCAATGAATGATCCATCTGCAATGAAGTTTCTATCCGCAATCACATTGATAATTTCTCAACTGTTTCATTAATTCTTGAATCATGGTGTGCTATTTAATGATCCTTCATTAAATAAAACATTAAATAAAAAACATTCTTTGAGAAACTGTCTATCTCTTTCTGAATAAACCTTGTGTCAGACCTATTTTAGGAATGATGACAAAAAGAACGATTTTACATATACAAATCCTTAATCTGTCTTTTCCTCTTACCGAGCACGTCCCATCTGTTACAACTTCTTTCCCCCATCCACACGATCACCTGACGTGATGATGTACATCAGACTTTTCATTAAATGCAAAACCCCTTTTGGCAAATCTCAAAAATCTTTTTAAAACCATTTCATCTTATGTGGCTGAGATTTAATCTCCAAAATCGATTTCCCCCCAAACGTCTTTTTACATTATCCTTTCTTTTACCTAGGGTAAAAACAGTTACTGCTCAAACTCATCCCTATATAAACCTTTCTTCTTCCCCAAGAACACTTTACGCTCTCAGAACATTGAATCTTCTCTCCATTTCCGCATTCTGCTTTCTACTCATTCTCTCAATCTTCAACAATGGTGAAATCCGGTGTTTCCAAGAAACAATCCAAAGCATCTGGATCAGTGAACCCTACTGGTTCAGACTCTCCCATGATTGCTTCAAGCAACTTCAGAGCAATATTCGAAGATCATCCCTCCTACAATGCTCCGATCAAGCTGATAATCATGTTTCTGAAGAATCATCCCCTGTTTGGCCCCTTCGATGCTTTCACAGATGTTGTCCCAATCTCAACCCTTTTCAAATGTGCCTTCTCAGCTTATCGTCCAATCGAAAACCCTCAAGAAGTTCACCTTAACCTGATTGACAATTCTTTGGTCATTATGTCCAAAGAAAAATTTCTTTCTGCCATTAACCTCCTTGTTCATCCCTCCATCAAGATTTTCACCCCATCCATGGCGGACGTTACTTCAGCACTCTACCAAATGGGATATCAAAAGAAGATTAAAGGAATTGGGGAATTCAAGAAAAACCAATTGCCTGCGGTTTGGCAATTTGTTTGCTACTTCGTCATCCGCAGTCTATCCGGCAGAACCGGAGGCACAGACAATATGGGACTCAAGCTTCTAGAATTGGTATGGAGCATATTTACAGGTCATGACGTGAACTACGGGCAGATCCTATGGGACGACTTTCTTCAATACATTCCCAAGGAGAACCCAAGGGAGAACCCAACCGAACTCACATTTGCTAGGTTCTGGTCCCTCTGCATTTCAGACCTTCATGCAGATGCAGGGATCGACATGGGCAGTGACATCAATTTCTTTGTCACCAAGGATTTAAAAAGGTACAATCCCTGTTCTGATCAATCTCTTTTTGGACCAATTAGAAGACTTCCCACCCATATTCTTTCTACTCTTGGTCTTGAGACTGCTGATGTCTCAGATCACATTGAGGCTACGGAAGGTATTGCCCCATACCCTCCTACCACGCCTCTTCAACATCCATCCGCAACTGTTAACCCTGAAGGTACCGCAGTCCTTTCTTCCACTACCCTCTCCAATCTTTCTCAAAGAAGAAAGCAATTGGCCACCAAGAAGAAACAAAGAACACCAAAGAAGGATGCACCCAAACCAACCGCACCCACCAAGAAACGTAAAACCAAACCAACCGTACCCACCCAAGTCAGTGATTCTGATGAGGATGCGCAACCAATTGCCATCCTAAAGAAAAGGAAACCCGATACCTCTGGCCATATGCATGACCGGACCGATACTGAAGCCTCTCAAAAGGCTCTGGTAGTCCTTGGGGTGGCTGCAGACCCATTCGCAACAACTATCATTTTCCAATCAGACTCAGAAAGTGAGTCTGATTCACCACATCGTGGAGACTCCCCCCCCCCCCCCAGTTCACTCCCAAGAGGATGACACTGGTTCACGCCCTAAGGTCTCCAGGGCTTCCCGACTGTATTTCTTTTCCCCTGAGGAGTTGAACTCCATCCTTTTGAACATCACCCATACCCTTCAAACACATCCCCAACCGCAGGGCACTTCTTCCGCCCTAGCCAGAACTGAGCCGAGGCCAAACTTGACTACGGGTCAAGGAGACCAAGGAAGCTCAGGAAATCCTACTCTGCTTACATCCGCAGCAGGTGGTTTAGGCACGGTGAGCACAAATATGCCAGGATCCGTGGACCCGAAGGACACTTCCGTGCGTTTTCAAGGATTTAACGGAGATGAATCAAACGACTCATGGTTACGTTACACTCCTATAACTGATTCAGACAGAAAGAAATATGCCGCTTTCAGAAGGGCATTCCAAGCACGCAAGGAACAACAGATCAAGCAACAACAACAAAAGGAGCAAGAAATCCAGTCAGTGGCTAAGTATTGGGCAGATGCAATCAATAATGCCAATACCGTAGCCACCATTCAGAAGGTTCAAGACTGGATGACCGAGATGGCTGAGACAATTCTCAAAGCTCAAGCAACTGGTGAAGGTGCAGGCACATCCAAAGCAACTCCAACTCTAACTCCAACTCCAACTCCAAATCCAATTCCCACTCCAACAGTTCATGAATCACAAGACGAAGGAACCGCAATAGTGTTGGGTTTTGAGCATTCTAACACTCCTATGGTGTACATGGAACCCTATAAACCTTGGATCCATGTTTTCTCTATTATACATGCAAATATTAACTATTCCAAGGTTTCATCCTCACTAGCATATTATGAAGCACCTATACTACAAAGTTCTAGTTAGATGACATACCTTTGATGTAGCTTGATGTCTTCAAGCTTTAAGAGCTTAGCCCCAATAGCGTGGAAGCCTCAAATGGAATCACAAATCACCAAAACACCTTGGAAGAACTTGAGAGAATATGTATGCACACTAAAATCGGCCCACTCTTATTTTCACACACTAGTGCCAATTTTGTGAGCCAAGGACCCCTTTATATATTATGGAGGATTAGGGTTACATCCATGTAAACCCTAATACCCATGACCTTTCATTTACATAGGATCCATGGGTTAAAAGCTCCATGGACCATCCATGAAAGCTTAGCCCAACCTAAATGAACTTGGCCCGTTCCATATATATATAAGAGTCCATATTTAATTAGTTCTTTTTAATCACTTAATTAATTACAAATTAATTCTTGATCAATACTAATTAAATAATATGATTCCATATTAATATATTAGAAGTTATAATATATTAATATAAATCATAAATATACTATTCTCAAAAGACTATCCATATAAATTGTGCCGGTGAAGTGCAACCCAAATGGACCATGCCGGGTCGGGTCAAGTACATACCAAATATAGTTATGGACTTAGACATTAATCCAACAGTCTCCCACTTGGATAAGTCTAAAACTATTATTGAGTATGACTTCAAAACCTAACTGGCAATCGTAGCTCTTAAAGCCGCTGTCGAACTCTGACCTTGTCAATGACTTGTCCATTAGATAAGGGATCATATATTCCTCCATTCTAGATATCATATGGACTGAGACATGGATTATAATCATTCTCTCTGTCCATTTGTTGTTTCCTGGTTTTCGATTTATGATGACTGACTGATTGAACAAATCAAATCAGTCCTGGCTTGGCCAAGCACTCACATGTGTCATCGCTAAATCATCGAGGGGCCCACAGATATCGCTTTTATCCCGAAGGTAAAAGGAATGGATAAACTTCGACTCATATGGCTTGTTCTACTACTTTTTGAATCATACACAAAGGCACGTTTTATAACATCGAGTTACCAAATGCGTTTTCGTGCAATCAATGTATAACCAACTCATAGTAACAACTCATATCTCTAGGTTTGAAGAATATAAGATATTATCGTCTCATGATCACTCGTGATAAAATCCATGAAGTGATTCAAATGAGCACGGGTTGAATCCAATACTCAGAACTTATGAGCACTCATGAGTGTTGTAGCACCACTTTGTCCACCAACTTGGACCTCTACAAACCAACCCATGACAGTCTTGATTCATATCTACTTCCAACATATGACCGACTGTGGATGGTTTGAATAACTTAATCATTCAGGAAGAGCGACTTAGTTATTCTGGAAGTCAAAACATGCAAAGTGAAACACAAGAATAAATGAATCAAATATGGTATCAAACCCTATGAATATAAATAAACACTTTTATTTATCACCATACTGATTACTCATTATTCATTGTTTCGGTTTTATCAACTTTATACTTGAATTAAAAACACTAGTTGTCCCATGCTCCAAGCATGTACACTATGTTTTTCTTAAACAATAGCTTTGCCATACACCAAGTATGCACTCTATGTTTGTCTATGATCCTTACTTTGTGAAATAAACCAATTGAACATAATTTCAATGATTCTAATTTCACACTCCCAAATCCTTATCGAAAAATGTGAGAATTTCAAATTCCTATCATTTATCGAAATCTGTTTAGATTTTAAACTTAGATGCACTGACCCTCCTGTAATGAATATGTACAAAGTCACAAAGACTTGTCAACAGTCATTATAAGGTATTCCAATGGAGATCAACTCCATGGAAACTAAGTCTCATATTCAAAGTACATTGCTTTGGACATGCTTCTTGCATTACGTTTTCTAATCTTACACAGATAACTTCCACCTATGAAGACAACTCCATATTCTCATTTTGACTATCACTTCTGAATAAGAGATGCCTCTTTTCAGTATATGTCAATATGGTCCTTCCAAAATTAGCACTATACTTCCAACTGTCCCTGAGCAACCAATCTTTGGTAAACCTCAGATTGTCCTCAACAATTGCTTAATCATTTTAGTCATATCCAATTCTAGACCTTTTCCCTTCTTAATGCCTCGGGGCATTTGGAAAAATTTAGAAATGACAAATATTATAGCACATGCAATCGATCCTGTACCCAAAGCAAATGGTAGACGATTCATGATGTCTCACATAAAGACATGATTCTACACCAGTCTTTTGCTACAATATTTTTATTTGCCATGTTTTCAAAATTTGACTATGAAGAGGGATGTCGTAATCATAATCGAATTTTGAGAACCCAATATATAGAATTTCCTTAAGTTGAACCAATCCAACAAGAAATTCATATATATATTCTTGACTAAAGATGATTAAGGTCTCAATCTAAGCCTTTAGAACTGAAATGAAGTATATCCTCTCCCTTAATTATAGCAAAACCACTTTTTCAATCCCTACAGCCTCACGAATTGAATCTTTTGTTTTCTATAATAAACATTGCTAACTTGCAACACTAACAATAATTATCATGCTCCCACTAACATGATGATTATTAGCATAACACTTATGCTGCCACTAGCTTTGACATGTACTCAGAAATCAGCTGGACTTCTAGAAATCAATACTTTATTGACTTTCTTACCAAAGTTTAGATTTCTGATACGAGATGCTTTGATAAAACTTTATCAAAATCATGCACCTTTCCTTAGATAGCATGCATGTGTGTCTAAACAATTTCAGAACTATGAAAAGGGATGTCGTAATCATAGTCTCAATTGTTTAGACCTTTTGCCATCTGCTTCAAATCTACTTGGTGGAAGTGTTTCCTCACCATCATTTTCATGAATCGGAGAGAAACCTTATGACCCTTAGATTTTATGGTGTATGTGTTCTTATCCATGTGAATCGTCAAAACCATAGTCACAAGACAAGGATAATGAAAAATCCAAACTCAAATGGACTGAACTTATGCAATCTTAACTTCTTGCCACCTGGCAGTACAGGGCCTGCCACTGCTTCCAAGTTGTTATGCAACCAATTGAGAACTTTCAGAACTCCTATGCAAAGCCAACGTTAACTGGAATGGGTACAGAATATGTCAACACGATAGGTTATAAACCTCAAGTCGTGTGCTAGTGAAGAACCTCAGGTTTTATTCTTGATTAGTTCTTGAAGTTCTTTTTAGGATCTTTAAGACTCCCACTATTCTCTTGACATATAAGACTATCTTGCCAAATATTCAAGAGATAGTGCGGATTCTTTATCAAGACAAACACTTCACACAATTGGCCTTAGTTGGTCTTTGTTTTATCCAAAACATCACAACTTACCAATTTCAAATGTACAAGAGTAGGACACTTTTACTCTTACATTTGACAAGTGTTTTAAACCTTTCTTTAAGATATGTCACACAAGTTACAATCTTGGAGTATGACTCTAAGAATTGTTTTGGAACGAAGAATGACTCATCTTCCTGATCTAACCATTTCAACAATTCATGACTCCTCTTCTTAGTCATAAGAATGCACTAAGATGACCTTTAGAGGACTAATTGTGATATGATTTCTAAATCATTAAGATGATCACAAACATGATACTAAAGTACTCTCCCATCTTTTCAGATTTGAGAAATTTTATCTTTCTGCCTAATTTGATTCTTCCCATTCGTTATGCCATACATTGAGACTTTTCCAATGTTTCAGAATTATACTTAAACTTGTAAGTATAACCATATTTACTAAACTTTAGTCAATCAAATAGTCTTAACGAGCTTTGTGGTGGACATGACCGGTGCACAAGAATGTGTACTCGATCCCTTTAGTCCTTCACTTGACTCACACATCCATGTGAACAAGTAATTAGTCTTGATTTTCCAATGCTTGAAAGTTCTCATTCATCATACTATTCAACTTGCATGATTCCAAGTTTTGGTCCAATTGAAACTTGGGTGATGAGGAACTTTCCTGATTTGGTAAATTTAGACACTACCACAAATGAAAGAATCAAATCCATTTTCCAATATTGCTGTCAGTGGAATCATATAAGCAACAATTTTCCACAAATGCCATTGTAAGGATACTTCAAATAAATAAAATTAAACAATTTTCTTTTATTTTAAAACTTTGCGGAAAAACTTATCCTTACAATCCACATGGAAAATTGTTATTATCTATTCCTTAGCAATATATCATAACTTCTTAAGCAACTGCTCAAAATTCTGATGCGATCGAAATCCACCTTCGCGATCAGAATCAGCATATACTTCCTTTATTCAGAATAGAACTTAACAGAGTTAGATAATGGGCTCTACCTGATGTAGAGTCAAACTTATTGACTGTAACATCCTTAGGTAAATTTGGCAGCTTTGCAATCAACGCCCCTTCCTTTGGCAAAATAAACATATGAACCCTTTGGTAATGGGACTATCTCAGACTTAGCCTTTCTCTTTACCATTTGGTCAACCGGGTTGACTATGGCCAATTCCTTTCCATTGGGAAGAGAATGCTTTTTTCTGGATTTCCAGTGTCACCATTGTCACTGTCCATAAAGTTTTTGGGAAGTTGATCTTCTAATCAAATTTGCTTTACTATCGTTCCAAATCCTTGTTGATTCAGCAGCACCAAGCAAATAGATATGATCATTAAGGTTCATGTCATAGTCTGTTTCATAGTAGTCCCAAAGGAACTCACTATGTGACTTAGAAAGTGATTGAACATCCAACTTTCTCAAGACTTTGACACCCAACTCTCTCGGCTTGTCAATATGTGACTTCATCTCTAAGATGTGATCACACATAGACCTTGCTTGCCATTAGGGCTTGAGTGACCTTGAACTTGTGGGTTAGGGAGAATAATTGGAGGAGGTGGAGGAAGAGAAGTATGACTTCCATGAGCCAAACTCGGGAAGTCATATTCATTAGGAAAGCTTGGTTTGGGAAGATCATTGTTGTCTAAACCAGACATCAACAATGGGAGAAATTCACGTAAAGTTGATTTAAGTCCTTAATATAACACCCAATATGATATATTAAGGCTAGGACCCAACAAACTATTTTATAACTTGGAAGAGGGATGCCGTAATCCAAGCTATAAAATATTTGAAGGTAGGTGAATGACGATTCACCAATTTCCACCAAGATAAACGAAATGTATTATTAGGTTTTAATTGGTTTTGAAACTCCTAGATTCTTTTGAGATTCATTGAACTTTTCAATGGCATGTTTCAATCTCGAGTGTGCCCTTCAGGTTTTGTGACTGGGATGCCGAGGATCACAAAACAAGGTGTGAAGTAACCATGCAAATATACTTGGTACCCTTAATATTTACCCATCAATCGATGTGCCGGTTAACCACACACGCTCCACCGATGCTATGATAAACATTAAGTTACCCTTTGCCTACCTTGTTAAATCAAGCCAGTGTGCCGGTTAACCACACACGCTCCACTAACTGACTTAAGAAAGTGCAAAGTGTAATTTCATGGGTTAGCACCAAATTCACATTTTCCTAAGTAACTAAGATTGGGAATTTATAAATGTTTAGTTACTTAGTATTTGTCATTAATACTTTTAATGAAGGGAGAATTATAGTCCTTGTCCTACCCGTTCGGCTAACGACCCTCCACCGGTCAAGGAAGCGGTGGGTGAGAGTGGACACCCATTAAACTGCCATTTTATAGGCAGTAACCTTATACCCCCTTATAGACCGGCTTCGTGAATGAGGCCTACTAATGGTAAGACGACTTGCTCTTATACATATATATAAATATTATTAACTTATAATATTATAAAGTATAAGGGTTGAATTTTAACTTTTAAAATTCTAAGGGCTTAACTTGGAATTAAAGTATTCATGGGAAAACTTTACAAATTCCAAAACTTGAGGGCAAGTTTTTGAAACTATTAAAAAAATTTCATTTCATAACTTATGAGTTTAATGGTTCATTAAAATGAAGACTCTTCATTTTTTATGTAACCTCTTATTCTTTAATAACACTTTTAAAGAAGTGACTCTTAAACATCCATAACTTGAGGACAAGTTATGGAGTCATAATACTATTTAATGAAAAAGACTCTTCATTTTTTTTATGTAACCTATGACACTTTTATGAGTTTTAAGATTCATAAATGTGACCTTTTATGTAACTTGAGGACAAGTTACAAAAACACATTTTATGAACTACCTCTAGATTAATTAGGATTGAAAACAACTAAAACACAAATTTTTTTTTTCATTAATCTAAACTAACTCATAAATCAAGGAAACACAAAAAAAAATAAAAAATAAAAATTGGATTCCATAACTTATGGAGTTTAATGTTTTGTTTTATGATGAAACTTTTCATGTTCCATAACTTAAGAACAAGTTATGGAATTCTTTAAAACATTAAGACCAAGTTTTGTAACTCCATAAAAAATTTTGAATCAATTTTTTTTTAAACCTTTTCATATCCATAACTTATGGAGGTTTCAAAAAACTCTTTAAATCAAACTTTTAAAACTAATAAAATAATCATATGATTTTATCTTTTACTAAATTTGACCTAATTCAACTCATATAGCAAATTATTCAAAATTTACAAATAATTAGTTTTTCACAAAAACAATTAATTATCTTAAAATTTGACAAACGTCATGTTTTTTTTTCTTTTTTTTTTCAACTTTGAAAATAAAACATTTGCATCAATATAACAGAAAACAACCCATGGCTCTGATACCACTGTTGGGTTTTGAGCATTCTAACACTCCTATGGTGTACATGCAACCCTATAAACCTTGGATCTGTGTTTTCTCTATTATACAAGCAAATATTAACTATTCCAAGGTTTCATCCTAACTAGCATATTATGAAGCACCTATACTACAAAGTTCTAGTTAGATGACATACCTTTGATGTAGCTTGATGTCTTCAAGCTTTAAGAGCTTAGCCCCAATAGTGTGGAAGCCTCAAATGGAATCACAAATCACCAAAACACCTTGGAAGAACTTGAGAGAATATGTATGCACACTAAAATCGGCCCACTCTTATTTTCACACACTTGTGCCAATTTTGTGAGCCAAGGACCCCTTTATATATTATGGAGGATTAGGGTTACATCCATGTAAACCCTAATACCCATGACATTTCATTTACATAGGATCCATGGGTTAAAAGCTCCATGGACCATCCATGAAAACTTAGCCCAACCTAAATGAACTTGGCCCATTCCATATATATAAGAGTCCATATTTAATTAGTTCTTTTTGATCACTTAATTAATTCTAAATTAATTCTTGATCAATACTAATTAAATAATATGATTCCATATTAATATATTAGAACTTATAATATATTAATATAAATCATAAATATACTATTCTCAAAAGACTATCCATATAAATTGTGTCGGTGAAGTGCAACCCAAATGGACCATGCCGGGTCGGGTCAAGTACATACCAAATATAGTTTTAGACATTATTCCAACAAATAGAAGTCAGTTCTGCTCCCACCTTCGGTCTTGATGATGTTGAACTACAAGAGGTAAACAAACCGTCTCCCTATGATGATGACTTTATGATGTTTGATGAAGAAGAGGAATCCAGTGGCTCTCACCATTCAACTTCAAAACCCAAAGAGAAGAAGAAAAAGAAGAAGAATGTCGTCACAAGAAAGGAGTTTTTGAGCCTCCAAGCTAAAGTTGACCAAATTCTTATTGCGGTCAAGCCAACCCAACCGCAACCAGAAGACACCCCCGGACCGCAGTCACTGATAGAACGGATAGAGCGCTTGGAAACGCGTGAGCGTTTGGCTGCTGAGAGAATTTCTCTCAAAGTCGAAATGGGAATCCGGTTCTTCAACAATAATCGAAAGGCATATCACAAGGACTTTATGGCTGCTGCGGAACGCCTCATCTCTGAGGTGACTGCAATCAAGAAAGATCTTCAAGCGGCCATTGCGGATCAAGCCACACAGTCTCAAAAACTGATAGATGAGACTCACACTGCGTATGAGTCCACTATCTCAGTTCTTCAAGCCACAATCAATAGACTGCAACGATCTCTGTCCTCCAACTTCCACGGTCCTGAAATCCTTCAACTTACCAAGGAGATTCACAGGCTGCTCTTCGACTCCTCCATCCCCAACAATCAACAACTGGCAGAAGCCCTCAAAGCTCAATTTCAAGAAGTCTATGCCAAGGTTGATGGCCTTAAAAAATGGCTTGAGGAATCCCCTGCGTTAAATTCCTCAAGTGGGGGAAGTGAAGAAGAAGAAGAAGTACATCACTCTAATCACTCCATCTCACAACATCAGAGTCCCCCCATCATTACAGACAAAACTCCTACACTGCAACCTACACCGCAACCCTCACCGCAACCATCTCATCATACCCCACCTCTCAACACTCCAACGCAAGAGGAGATCACTCCTAAGAAACCAGAGACTCCCCCTCACTTCAAAAACCTGGTAGAGCACATGTCCTCTCCAAGCTCGAATGACTCCCCTACCACCACCCAAAGAAAAAAAGACTGGAAGGCAGCCAAACTTGCAGAGCTTATTTGGAGAGAATGCAGTTTCGATACTATCATGGACGAATCCTTGATAAATTCTTGGATCAATCCTCACCGCAGATTACTGGATGAAGATTACAGACCTCACCTCACATATGTTGAACTCCCTTCGGATGGCTACTGGGATGTTCCAATCTCCCCAAATGCCAAGTACTTCACAGTTTTTGAGCCATTCGACCGCAGCCTTCCAGACCACAAAAGACTGCCAATGGAATTTGAGAGACTTAGTCATTTCTATGCTAAGCATGCCTCTCCCATTGAGAAAATATGGTCTAACGACAGACCATCCGCAGTCAAGAACTACAAGATTAGGAAGTTCATGAAGGCTGACTTCATCCAGTACACCCTCACTAGAAGGGAACACGACTATGTCCGCACCCAAGCTGACTTCCCTTGCATGAATCCAGAAGAAGTCTTCCTCATAGCTAGGGTGTTTCAGAACAAGTCGGAGAAGCACTCGAAGATGAAGATTTCGCTTGAAAGAGCTAATACCTTTTTGAAGGAAACTGTTTGCGATTTTTCTAAAATCGACGCAGACATCTACCCCACCATTGCCAAGAAATTTGATCTACCACCACTCGATCCCGCACCAATGCTTACCGAAGGCTATCAAGAAAGATCCTTAGGTGCAACCAACTTTCCTGAGCTCGAAGTCATCTTCAAAAGGAAAACCGATAAAGTCAAATACTTTATTCCTATGACTTCCATGAATCGCCTCACCAGGAAGCAACTTGAAATCTGTCGAATCGGAGTCGAAAGATCAAAGAATACAACTGCCGAAGTCAAGTTCAATATTTTAAGGAGAATCACTTGGTTGGAAAACGTTAGGAAGTTTTGGTGGATCCTGATCAAATTTCTTAAACTTGATAGCTGAACAAAAGTTAAAGAGGTCACTTAGGGGGAAATTGTTGAATCATAAAAAGTGACCCTCTTGAACTTCAGCTACCGCAGCCAGCTCTCACCCGCAGTCAAGCTCCTTCATCAGCAACCGCATCCGGAGTCTCCCCTACTACAGTCTGTTTACTAGATTACTTTACTTGTCTTTTATTGTAACACTCTCTATTGTCCAGTATGCCTTGCATGGCTACTCTTAGAGATGTAATCTAGTGTACTTCGTGAGTCTCTATAAATAGAGCTCATTCTCTTGTATTCAAAAACACGCATCTATAATTTCTGAATACACATCTCTGAAGTTATCTTTTCTATCTCTCTATCTACGCATCACTTCTTACTCCTACTGCTTACTAGAACATAACTGATTATAACCTCTCTCCGGAGCAAGTCTTCTATGACTTTATCACTAAGCTTGATCTTCCTTATTAACTCGGTTTGAATGCATTCCTTGTTATGAATCAGCTTACGTGTATACTTGATATAACAATTGTTGTCATTTTTATTTCTTTACTTTTTCCGCAACTAACTCTCTAACTATCTAACTTATTAATATTATTGTTGAGCTTTTAGATCCTTCGAGATTAACTATTCCGCAATACTACTTGTTCTAACGTTTGTTCAAGTGTGTCTCAAAGTTTTTCTCTCAACACATGCTTAGCGCAAAAGCCACATCAGGGCGAGTACATGTCATAGCGTACATGATCGAGCCAACGGAAGAAGCATATGGTACTCGACTCATTTCTGCTATCTCGATATCGGTACTCCGTCTCTGAGTCTTACTCAGCTTGGTGTTGCTTTGGATTGGCAGTTCCCCTTTCTTGGAATTCTCCATGCTAAAACGCTTCAGCACCTTGTCGAAGTAAGTACTTTGACTAAGTCCTATTAGTCTCTTACTTCTGTTTCTCAAAATCCTTATCCGTAGAATATAAGCAGCTTCTCCTAGATCCTTTATAGCGAAACACTTCCCAAGCCAGGTCTTAACCTACTGCAAGGTCGGGATGTCGTTTCCTATGAGTAGTATGTCATCAACATACAAAACTATAAAGCTAACTATACTCCCACTAGCCTTGACATACACACAGGACTCATCCTCGCTTCTTGAAAAACGAAACTCTTTGACTTTCTCATCGAAACAAGGATTCCATCTGCGAGACGCTTGTTTCAATCCATAAATGGACTTCTCAAGCTTGCACACTCTATTGGGGTATTTGACATCCACAAAACCTTCTTGCTGACACATGTAAACATCTTCAGCCAGCTTCCCGTTAAGGAAAGCGTTTTTGACATCCATCTGCCAAATTTCATAATCATGAAATGCAGCGATGGCCAACATAACTCTAATAGACTTGATCTTGGCCACTAGCAAGAAGGTCTCATCATAGTCAATCCCTGGGGTTTGAGTAAATCCCTTCGCAACCAGTCGTGCCTCGAACGTATGCACCTTCCCATCTGTATGTCTTCTTCTTGAAGATCCATTTGCACCCGACCATCTTACGACCTGGTAAATTGTCAACCAAGTTCCAAACTTGATTGTCATACATGGATTGAATATCGATGTCCATAGCCTCCTTCCACTTTGCATACTCTGGGCCCGCCATGGCTTCCTTATAATTGTTAGGTTGTTCCAAATTTATTAGTGGACTATCACTGATAAACCTATGACCTTCAGCTGTTATATGGAAACCATACAACACAGGTGGAACACTAACTCTACTGGAACGTCTTAGAGGTAAGGACTCTTCAACTGGTTCAACAGGAATCTCTTCCTCAGGTTGATCGCTAGTGTTAGAGGTTCCTTCATCGCTTGACTCTTGAAGCTCTTCAATATCAATTTGCCTCCCACTGTCCTCTTGGCATATGAGTTCTTTCTCGTGGAAAACCCCTCTCCTCGCAACAAAGAAAACATTTTCACTCGCTCTGTAGAAGTGATATCTAAAAGATTTATGTGGGTAGCCCATGAAAATACACCGCTCACAACAAGGTTCAAGCTTGTCGTGAGCCTCTCGTCTTACGAAAGCCTCACAACCCCAAACCTTGATATGTACCAATGAGGGAACTTTCCCTGTCCACATCTCGTGAGGTGTTTTGGCAACCTTCTTAGTTGGGACTAGATTAAGGATATGGGCGGAAGTCTCTATGGCATACCCCCAGAATGAGATAGGTAATGAGGATCAACTCATCATGGAATGAACCATGTCCAACAAGGTTTGATTGCACAGCTCAGCCATACCATTGAGCTGCGGTGTCCTAAGTGGCATCAATTGTGAAACAATTCCACATTCCTTTAGATAGTCGTGGAACACGATACTAAGATACTCACCACCCCTATCAGATCTGAGCTTCTTTATCTTCATGCCCAATTGATTCTCCACTTCTTGTTTAAACTCTTTGAACTTTTCAAAGGTTTTCGGCTTGTGCTTGATTAAGTAAATATATCCATATCTGCTATAATCATCGGTAAAAGTCACATAGAAGCGGATAGCCTCCCTTATGGTGGATCTGAAGGGCCCACACACATCTGTGTGTATAAGATCCAACAATCCCTCTCCTCTTTCACAAGTAACAGTGAAAGGTGATTTAGTCATCTTTCCAAGCAAACAAGATTCGCACGTGTCATCCAACCTTAGGTTAAATGACTCCAATACTCCATCCTTTTGCAGTTGGGCAATGTGCTTCTTGTTGACATGTCCAAGACGATAATGCCACAAGCATGCCTTGTTTAAACCATTAGACGAATCGATATGCAACAGATTATTTCCCAAGTTGTCTACAACCATCACAGTTTCATATACACCATTAGAAGGCAATGCTTCAAAATATAAAGTACCATTATACAAAGAAGTAATAGAACCAACTTCATTATTTAATGAAAATCTAAAACCTTGGCTGTACAAACCATGAAAACAAATAATATTCCTCGTCATCTCCGATGAGTAGCAACAATCATTCAAGTCTAATCCTAACCCACTACTAAGCACTAAAGAGTAAATCCTGATCTTGGTGACAAGCGATGATTTCCTGTTCCCCATTATCAGGTTCATCTTCCCATGCTCCACATCCCTACTTATTCTTAGCACCTACAAATCAGAACAAATGTGAAAACCACATCCTGTATCAACGACCCAAGAATTAGCATGTGATGAGTTATTAGATTGAATAGTGTAAATACCTGCACAAGAAGGTTTTATCTTTCCATCCTTGATGTCCTGCAAGTATTTCGGGCAGCTTCGCTTCCAATGCCCTTTGTCGTGAAAGTAGAAGCACTTTGCTTCCTTTGGATCGGATGAAGGAGTAGCAGAACCACCTTTTCCTTTGGACCCACTTGAATAAGATCCATCATGAGACTTTCCCTTGTGATTCTTAGAGGGAGCTTTCCTCTTTTCCCCTTCCCATGTCCAATGGCCATGTTGGGTATAGAAGATTGCGTCATTGGGCCTTTTGTTTTAGTCCAATATGTATACGGTATTGGGCTTGTCCAGCCATCATTTATTAGGGTTATAGTATCTATATATAGTGCATGCATGCACCATGTATTAGGAAGTCGTTGATATCATTATTGTAACCCTACCACACCTCTACAGTAGCAATTCTTAATAGAGTTCTTCTGAGGTTGTGGCTTATTAATCATTCGACATCAGTTTGATTCATCTTGTGTTCTTATTTACTTTGTGTTCTTGTCTTGCTTGTTAAGAATCTTATCGATCTTAAAGAGTTTTTTGTCTCATCAATTGGTATCAGAGCAGTAGATTTCTCTTGCCTCAATGGAGAAAACCAAAAGTGTCTATTCGCCTTACCCGACAAACACCTATTCTCCACTACTTGTTTGGAGCACATCTTGAATAATATAAACAGGTGCAAACAAAATGACGAAGATATTAAGAAGAAGTTTAATGACATGCTTCGCTGGTATATCAGTTTTCGTCATACTCTACTAGCTATCATACTGAAGCTGTTCAAGACATTGAAGAAGACAAAACCGGTTCAACAGTAGATTTCTCTCGCCTCAATTGACGCAAAGGGGGAGATTGTTGGGTATAGAAGATTGTGTCATTGGGCCTTTTGTTTTAGTCCAATATGTATAAAGTTTTAGGCTTGTCCAGTCGTCATTTATTAGGTTTGTAGTATCTATATATAGTACATGCATGCACCGTGTATTAGGAAGTCGTTGATATCATTATTGTAACCCTACCACACCTCTACAGTAGCAATTCTTAATAAAATTCTTCTGAGGTTGTTGGTTATAGAAGATTGCGTCATTGGGCCTTTTTTTTAGTCCAATATGTATACGGTTTGGGGCTTGTCTAGCCGTCATTTATTAGGGTTATAGTATCTATATATAGTGCATGCATGCACCATGTATTAGAAAGTCGTTGATATCATTATTGTAACCCTACCACACCTCTATAGTACCAATTATTAATAGAGTTCTTCTGAAGTTGTGGCTTATTAGTCATTCGACATCAGTTTGATTCATATTGTGTTCTTATTTACTTTGTGTTCTTGTGTTGCTTGATAAGAATCTTATCGATCTTAAAGAGTTTTAGTCTCATCAATTGGTATCAGAGTAGGAGGCTGTGTAAATAATACGCATCTCTTCTGTTAGAAGAAAATCTTTAGGGTTTCCGCTTTTATCGAATCCATTGGAGTCGTCATCACTTTATTGACGTTGTTCCTAGATCTCGATATTACCCTAACTCAATCTTCACAAGTCTGATTCTTGACAGGTACACAGATCAAATCATCATGTCTCTCGACGAGTCTCAAAACAATCCCATCAACATCTCTAACAGCATTGGCTCGATCACAAGGATTCTGATCCTATACACTCACGAATATGAGGTATGGGCTCTTCATTTTGAAGACTATGTTCTTGGTTCAGAGAATAACGGATACTTGATCTGGGAGGCTATTACTTTGGGTCCTTTCGTTCACTCTGGAACCAACAGAAACATCAAGACACAGAAAGAGTACAATCAGTTTATGGTAGATGTGAAATAAGTCCCTCAAGATGAGAAGGATAAACTGATTAGCAATGTAAAAGCAATGAGGATGATCAGATTCGCTTTACAATCTGATACATTTCGTCTGGTGAGTATGTGTACTTCTGCAAAGGAAATATGGGAAAGGCTTAAGAGTTATATTCCACCGATGAGGATCTCGAGCATTCCATCCAAACTCTTCTACTTTCGGAGTTTGGTGACTTCAAGCAAAAGCCTGAGGAAATTCTTATTCAAACATTCAATTGTTCTAACCATCTTCTCAGTAAGATGATTAAGCACGGAATTGGCATAGAGGTGATCGAATAGAAGGTCACTTTCATGAATGGCCTAAGACCCGAATGGATGGCAGTGGTTTCAACTGTTAAAGCACATGAACAGTTCAAGTCTTACTCGTTAGCAAAGCTCGTAGGGATTCTCAAGTCACATGAAAGTGTTGTGACAAAAGACTCAAAAGTTGTTTCTAGTTTGGGCTCTTTGGCACTTGTGGCTAAAGGTAAATCCATGACCGATGAAGAACCTGAGACTGATCTCTCATAATGTGATCTTACTAGTGAGGAGTATGCTCTGATGGTGTCTAACCCTATGCGGTTTGCAAGGAAGAAATTCCCTTCTTCCAAGAACCAAAATTGGCAAGGGAATTATAACTCTGAGAAGGCGAAGGAGGAGAACAAAAACACTTCTCAGAAGGAAGAAGAGAAGGAAGAAGAGAAGAAAGAAGAAAAGCTAGTTGGTAACTCTAGGTATGACTGCCATTACTGTCACGGGCAGAATCATTTGGCGAAGGATTGCATGTTCGAAAGTTGAATGAGAAGAAAGAGGGAGAAGATGATGAAGCTTACTTCATGCGTAAGCTGGAAGAAATCAAGAAGAAGAAATCTAATGATAAATCTATGTATGCTTTGATTGTTCAGGAAAATGTGGCAGAGAACGAGTTCGGTGGACTAGAAGTTTGGTCTACTGACTCGGAAGATGAAGAAGTTCGCAAGCCCACACATGGCAGGGAATTTGTGGCGAAGGAAGAAGGCTCTGAAGTTACTGGCAGATGTTTGATGGTAACAACTGGTGTGTCACAAATGAGAGGCTACACAACAGATGGTGGGTGTGAAGAAGCGAAAGAGAGGGAAGACAAATGCTTTACCCCAAAACCAATCGGAGAGCAGATCAACGAGTGTGATCAGTTGATCAAGAAGGTAAATTCCATCCTTAACTTTCTTAAAATACCCGTATCTAACTATGAAAAAGAATTAAATGATTTAAAATTCACCTTCTCCAGTTTAAGTGGTAGCCTAAAACAAACTCGCCTCACAAATTCCAACCTAACTGATCAAATTAGCAGGGTGTCTTCCAAGAGATAGGATCGAAGGATATGGATAGAGAAGAAGGAATTAGATTTGGTTAAGGCAAGAGATGAATTGATTTATTTGCAACGTGACAATTTAAAGTTTTTGAAACAAAGGAATATTTTTTTCTTGATTGCTAAACGTCTTTATTCCAATATTACTCAGTTGCATTTAAATTGTGAGATTGGCAATAAGATCCATAAAATGATTTTGCCTTTCCTTGAATTAAAGGAAGATGAAATAAATGTTGATTGCTATAAATGTGAATCAATTGTCTCATCAGAAGAAACCTCTAAAGCCTATAGAATTGGACTGGACAAAATTGAGTCATTTATTAAGTCCAAAGCCCACAAGGTCATGCTCAGAAACTTACTGGATGAAAATAACAGATTGAAAATAAAGACTGAAACTGTACATAAATTTGATTTGTCTAGTTCTAAGTTGAGTTCAGATAAAAAGATCAATACTGAAAATACATCTGAATTTGATGAGGGCAGTGACATGAGTGAAATATCTGTGGAGGATGAGGTTGACTGTTCTAAATTTATTAAAACAGAACCCGAACCAACAAAAGTCCTTATATCCGAAAACTTTGTTGAGTTCACTCGATTGTCTAAAGACAAGGTTAAAGTCCTGAAAGAGAAGGTCGTGGTATACCAAAAGGTAAAAATTGTACCAAATCAAGTGTACACTACCGCTGCAGTTACTAAGGATCATACAGTTGAGCTAGAAAACATAGTAGATGAAGATAACGTTGAGGGCTGTGATGAGTATTTTTGGTCAGCCCCAATCGACAATGCAGATGAAACGAAAGGTTTGTCGGAACGAACCTCGTGGAGAGTGAAAAACAGATACGTAGTTGAACCAATAAACAAACCATCAAGGTTCAATAAAGATAGTACAAGTGGCACCAAGGACGTTCAAAGTGAATTTTCAAAAGGAACAAGCGAAACTAACAGTACAAGCGAACCTGAGTTGGTGAGAACCGAATCTCATGCCAGGAAGGCGAAACCGAATGTGAATATTCACAAATCATCCAAGCAACTTGCAGAGCAGAAACATCAACGAAATAGGAGATATCCAAAAAATCTCAACGAAAGGAAGCAGTTTTGGCAATCCCAGAACTCCAACTATGTATGTAAAGAAAAAGCTTCCAACCAAAAGACAAAAGTACAATCACAGGCGAAACCCAAACAGTG
This sequence comes from Lactuca virosa, assembly GCF_052849685.1. Lineage (NCBI taxonomy): Eukaryota > Viridiplantae > Streptophyta > Magnoliopsida > Asterales > Asteraceae > Lactuca > Lactuca virosa. Next base: position 329,140,811 of record NC_136428.1, on the reverse strand, counting down.
TTCACACTGTAGTTCCTACGCTTCACAGAAACAAAATGGTAGTTTTGCCCACAAGTCATCAGTTCCAAAAACGTTTTCTGAGAAACCCAATCCTCCTCACTCTCTACCAAATAAAACTCCTATCAAGGATGTTAAAGGGAAGGGAAAGCTCGTCTCATATTCTGAAGTTCAAACAAAGAAGACGACCACTAACCCTAGGAAGGATAAGAGATAATTTGTTAAGAATCATCATAAAGAAAAACAAACTGATTCAAACAAAACAAGTAACAAAATCAAGGTTTTCACCATTAAAAGAAAAGACAAAACCACTTTAATAAAACAAATGTATATGTTTGATCTTTCTATTGCTTTTCCTTGTTCTGTAAAAGGCTCACTAGGTCCCAAGAAACTTTGGGTTCCTAAATCCGCTTAATTTTGTAGGTCTACGTGATGAGCAGTTTGACAACGAATAGTATATTGATAGTGGCTGCTCGCGTCACATGACAAAAAGAAAGGAAGATCTGAGAGAGTTTCGTACTCTCAAAGATGGTGGATGTGTAAAGTATGGTAATAATTCCTTTGGAAAAATAAAAGGCTACGGCATGATCACTAATGGAGATTTTTCAATCCGGAAGGTGGCTTATGTGGAAGGGTTGCAACACAATCTAATTAGTGTTTCACAATTAGTTGTGGGAACTGGTCTGAAAGTATCCTTTGATGATGAAGGATCAGAAATTATAGTGAAAACGACGAAAGCAGTTCTATTGAAGTCACAGCAAAAAGGGGAGATGTACCCATTAAACCTAAATCCCATAAGAGGGAATCCTGCTATATGGCTGCTAACGAAGGCTCACTTTGATGAAAGCTGGCTATGGTACCGAAGGATTTCGCACCTTAACTTCAAAGACATCAACAAGCTAGTTCTTGGTGATCACGTGCGAGGGATTCCTCTCTTAAAGTTTGATAAAGATCACATGTGTGCAGCATGCGAAATGGGGAAGCAAAGCAGAAAGAGTCACCCAACTCTTGTAAACAGAAAGATCATCGAGCATCTTGAGCTTCTTCATATTGATCGATGTGGATCGTCTGCAATTGAAAGTGTCGGTGGTAATAAGTATATACTTGTTATTGTTGACTATTTTTCCCGTTTAACTTGCGTATATTTTCTTAAACAGAAATCAGAGGCCTCTCCAAAGCTGAAGAACTTTATAAAGCAAGTAGAAGTTTAGTTGCGAAAGTTGGTTCGTAACATCAGAAGCGACAATGAGCTGGAATTTAAAAACAAAGAGTTTGAAGAATTCTTAGCTGAAAAGGGAGTAACTCACAACTTTTCTACTCCCTACACTCCACGGCAGAATGGCGTAGTTGAAAGACGAAATTGTTCCTTATGTGAAGTTGCCCGAACAATGCTTAGCTTCAGTTGTTTACCTCTATATTTATGGGCTGATGCAATCTCCACAGCTTGCTACACTCAAAATAGATCCTTCTTGAATAAGCGATTTACCCTTACTCCATATGAAATCTTAAATAATCGCAAACCTAACGTCAAATTTTTCCATGTCTTCGGTTCCAGATGTTTCATCTTTAATTCTAAAGAAAAATGAAGCAAGTTCGAGGGGGAGAACACATCTCCAACTATGACCCATAAAAGTCCACTCGAGAGGGAGAATTCTGAACCTGATCTTGAAACCGTCTCATCATTGGAGGGGGAGAATCAAATACAAATGTTGATTCGGATGTTCAATCATAATTCGAAGAGGAAGTCAACGCTGAACTAGATCCTGCCTAGATCCTACCCTCCGCTCACAAAATGAACAAGAGATCACCCAAAAACTCAAGTTATTAGTGAATCATCTAAGGGAGTGCTTATACGCTCTCAACTAAAAGCGAAGCAAACTGCTTTATTCTCTCAAGTGGAATATTGCATGTTTAATTCATTCATCTCCAAAGTTGACCCGAAAACAGTTTATACTGCACTCGATCACTCTGATTGGGTTCAGGCTATGCAAGACGAACTCAATGAGTTCGAACGAAACAAGGTTTGGAGATTGATTCCCACGCCACCTGATGCATCTGCGGTCGGTCTAAAATGGGTGTTTCGCAACAAGATGGATAAAGAAGTCAATGTCATAAGGAACAAAGTGAGACTTGTGGTGAAAGGATATTGCCAGGAAGAATGGATCGACTATGAAGAAACTTTCGCTCCAGTAGCAAGGTTAGAATCAGTTCGAATTTTTTTGGCATATGCAGCACACAAAAACTTTGAGGTATTCCAGATGGATGTCAAGTGTGATTTCCTAAATGGAGAACTAGAAGAAACTGTATACGTTGAGCAACCACCGGGTTTCGTGAATGAACAGTATCCCAACCATTGCTATATTTTGGACAAAGCTGTATATGGTCTGAAGCAAGCTCCTAGAGCCTGGTATGAAACTTTAACTCGTTTTCTAAAGATGTCCAAGTTTAAACAAGGTTCAGTTGACCCAACCTTCCTTCACAAGAAAGAGGGTGACCGTTTAATGATCGTCCAAATATAAGTCGATGACATCATCTTCGGTTCCACAAATTCTAGCCTAACAGCTGAATTCTGGAAGTTGATGGAGACTAAATTTGAGAAGAGTTCAATAGGTCCAGTTAACTTTTTCCTTGGATTGAACATAAGACAGGGACCAGAGGGCATTTTTATCAATCAGGAGGCTTACACAAAGACTTTACTAGCGAAGTTCGGCATGATGGGAGACTCAAGAGTGAAGGTGCCAATGGCTTTCGGGACGAAGCTAACACCATCTCTAGAAAAATCGGCTGCTGATATGACGCTCTATCGCAAAATTATAGGGTCTCTAGTGTATCTTACAGCTAGTAGACCAGATATTATGTTTTCTGTTTGTTACTGTGCCAGGTTTCAAGCCAATCCACGCGAACCTCACATGGTGGCAGTCAAGAACATCTTCTGATACCTGAAGCGAACCTCATCTCTCGGCATATGGTATCCGGCGACATCAGGATTCTTCGTTCAAGCATTCTCTGATGCCGATCTAGGAGGATGTGGTCTAGATAGGAAAAGCACCACAGGTCGTTTTCAATTTCTGGATGGCAAACTCGTCAGCTAGCAATCCAAGAAACAAACGTGCGTATCATTGTCCACAGTCGAAGCTAAATATATAGTCGCTGCATCTTGTGCTTCGCATGTCATTTGGATTCAAAGTCATTTAAGAGACTATGGCCTAAACATGAAGCGAATCCCACTCTATTGGGACTCTGAAAGCGCAATCCGAATATGTCACAACCTAGTGCAACAGTCAAAGATGAAACACATAGCACTGAGGTACCACTTTATCAAGGATCATATGGAAGATGGAAACGTTGAAATTCATTTCATGCACTCCGCTGATCAATTGGCTGACATATTCACGAAAGCCTTGCCTGAAGCAACGTTCAACAGTATACTCCAAGGCTTAGGAATAATGGAAGCCGAATCTGTACCGAAACCCCTTTCAGCTCATTAAAATTTTCACAAGCGAAATAGAGCGAACGCTCGTTCTATTTCGGTTCCGAATTTTTCGGGCACCGAATTTTACCAAACGCTCGGTATGTTTCGCTTCATCCATCAAAAGGCGAACATTCGGTTGACACTTTATGTATACTTTTTGTACACTTTATTTTTTTTTCTGTTTTTATTTCTTTTTCAGAAAAATCTAAAATACAAAAATATTTTTTTCTGTTTTTATTTCTTTTACAAAAAAATCTAAAATACAAAAGTATTTTTCCTTTCTGTTTTTATTCCTTTTTTTCGAAAAAACTAAAATACAAAAATATTTTTCCTTTCAGTTCTTATTTCTTTTTCAGCCATATCGAACATGAAAAAAAATTAATTTGTTTAACCTAGATTGTTTTACAATTGCTGCTTGTCTCAACAATCTATCATGGGGAAGGTATCAACTCTTAATCTATATACTAGCTAACTGTCCCTAGAAGCATGCTGACGCATGTTGTCCAAAGCCTCGACGACTCTAGAGTGAAGCCTTACTGATTCGATATATACAAATCGGTTCTACCCAATCAGGCTGTTAAATTCACTTCAGTCATGAGCTACCTTACTATTCTCATATTGAGTCAAGATTTATCTGCTTGGTCACTCTCATATAGCAGAGGTACTTTCGGTTCTTTAACCACCTCACCATTTTTCTCCATTATTTTTGATTCCATGAAAGTAACCCTTGAGACTCTCAGCATGTACCACTGAGGTTTACGGTTACACAACATATGTGTTAATGATCTTAGTATCATTTCATCATGATCTAAATGAAACCCACAATCCAATACCTTAAATGAATTGACGGTGAACAATTGAACGTTCTAGTTTTTCACCCATGTATTAATGAAACCACTCATGTGGTATGTACCAAGAAATCTCTTTTATCTATTAAGATCTTTATGAAATTGTCTAAAACTAAGGCATTTCTTCCCAAAAGATCCAGTTTTATTTTGTTTTTTAGATTTCTAAACTTTTCCCAAGTCACTACAAAATTATCAAACGCACTTGATGTTTAAAGCTACACTGGCTACACAAGTACTTCACCCTACTTTCATTCTTATATCAAGTTCGTAGTTTGGTTGAAGTGAAAGCCACCCTTTCAGCCGAAATTAAAAGATGCCTTTCAATGTTTCTTACCAAACATTTGATCGTACTTCAATGGGAAACCACACAGACATTTCTAAGTCTCTCTTGACTTTGAAAGAAGAGATTCGTGCCCGGGATCCTCAGTTTAACGTCTCGAATGACATCACTTAAATCCCATAGATATAACTTGATTTAATTCTTCTTCTTTGGCACACCCTTGCACAAAAGTCTATTGACTTTCCAAAGGTCTTGTTCGTGGTTACTATGGCTTATTCCTCTTACAGGATGTTACATTATCTCGCTTCCACATGGGATTATTCAGGCGAAAGGAGCTTCGTTTATTAACTTGGAATATGATGCGTTAAAGGATGATATGAAGAGGTGGGGAATGGATAAGATTTCAAACTAAAGGCGCGTGAATTTGAAACGTCACTAATTGATCACGCCGCCTGACACGCTTTTGAGGGTAACAATTGTCAAATCACTTCTAATCAGGCGTCGATTCAGAAAATCACGCTTACATTATCATTAAGGATTTTCTCTCTCCTGGTAATCATATAAAGGGATTTCTCATAATTCTTTTCCTCCTTCACCACTTACAAAAACTCTCGAGCATTCAAAAGGCAAATACTCTCTCTACTGTTCATCTTCCTCACCATGCTTCAATAATGGCATAATCATCTTCAGTTCACGAACACACTGCTCAATCCACTCTCCTCACGATCAAAACTAATCAGAACTTGATCATCGACTTGGATCCATTCCAGTATGATGCTTTTATGCTGCAGATCGTCGAATGCCTCAAGTACTCACTACTGGTACATGCTCTTTCCAAAGTTGAATACGTGCCAATGTCTCTCCTATCTCAAGTTTACTCTTCAGCAAAGTACGTCAAGGCTGAGGAGCGTATTATTTTCGATATTCTCAATAAGAAAACATTTGTCTCCAAAATTAGGTTTTGCTCTCTTTTAGGGCTAACCCAAGTAGACTCAATGGTGCATCCTGACTCGATCACTAATGCTCAGATCTTCGAGATGTTATACATGGGGTACACTGATCTTCTCTCCACCATCACAAAAGTCAAGAAATCTTGCCTACCTCCTCACTAGAATGGGTTGTTTACCCTTCTATTTAAGGGTTTTTCTTAACGGGTAGCTGGATCCGATAGTGAAAGAAAAGCTTTCATGACCATCATGGTCTATACCATGGCATTAGTCTTGATTATGGGTCTATTCTCTGGACTCAATTGGTTCAAAGTTTGAATTCAACTTCTCGTCACACCGAGATTTCATGTGGGAGATTCTGGACCATCGTTACCAAAAGGGCTATGGATAAATTTCAAATCCCACTCATGGTAGATTCTCTAATGTCTGCAATTGCTAATGTCTGCAATTGCTACTTTCCACACCACAAAGATCATCGTGGTCGACCCTTCCAAGTTTCCGTTCATCGGTCCAATCGTTAAGACGATGTAAAGGTGTGTTTCCGGGACTAGTAAAATTATTTCTGAATACAAGAAACAATTCTTTTCAGGACCAAGGGTATTCACTCCTGAGATGCAATGTTCCCTCGATGAGGCTGACAAGTAAAAGAAAGGAGGTAAGAAAGGGGACAAAAAGAAAGAATTTCAATAGGGACCCTCATCTAAAACTATCACGCCTAAGAACTGAAAGGGTAAAACCGTTGAACCTTCGGCTCCTAAGAAGCGAAAGCTGCGAAAAATGACTCTCAAGCCGAAAGTCTCTTCAACAAGCGATTCTGATTATGTACCTTCGGATCACCCAGTAACAGAGCCAAGCGACAGCGAAGATCTTCTGTCTTATGGTTCGCCTCGAAGTAATTCGCCTCCACCTTCACCAAATCGTCAGGTACATGTTTCTGAACCCATTTAATCTCCACCTCGTTCTTCTATTCCTATCTCGATAGCTCCTTGCCCACCTCCAGTTTCATCTCAACCACCCACTTCTACACCATTACCACCACCCATATTCATCGAAACAACTACCACCACCACTACCACTACAACATAACCATTGGTTCATGTCAACGCATCTGATGCGGGGGCACAAACTGCTGGTTTTGAAATCCCCATTACTTCAAAACCACTTTCTCCACTTCACTTCAATGAGTCTGACACCATTCTGGTGGCAACGATGTGGAATTTGACACATTCCACTATAGCCCCTTTACCGTTCAAAGTGACAGGGATGATGATGCCCCAGTCACTAAAAGGGATCTTAAAGCCATGAATGAGAAGCTCGAAACTTTGCTTGCCTCTGCATCTTCCTCTTCTACCACTGAATACTCTGAAACAGCGGTAAAGGCCCTGTTTTCTACACTGGTCAAAGAGCATCAGGAATCGATTGATAAAGCCACCAAAGCTGTTGAAGCTTCTACAACTTCTTGTAAGCAAGCGACCGAAAATGTCGAAAAACTAATCTCAGATGCTCAATTGTTTTTGGAATCTCTCCAGGCGGCTGCCGAAAAAAATGCTAATACGGTGAATGCTACTATTGAGAAACTCACCACTTCGCTCCAGGCTGAGAAGAAGCATTTTGAAATCATTCGCACAGGGATTATAACTGATAATGTAGCGTTCATATCTTCAGTGAATTCTCGTCTTGATCAACTCCAGACTGAGTTAGCCGTGGAAAACAAAGTCATGGACGAACTGGCTCTTCGTACTACTCAGCTCAAAACTCAGACTCTAAAGCTCAACCAAGCGAACAAGGTTGTTGATGAGCTCCAGTCTGAAAAGACAGTGATGAAGACGTGTGTGGGTGATGTCAGTATCGTACTCACCAATCTGCTTGATGCTCATGACTCAATCCTTACCATCAGTGTCCGCCGACACTTAGAAGAAAAACTCAGTCCAGCACTTGAGATCCTGCGTCGCCTTGGGGGTGTTTCCGAGGCGGGTACTCCTCCGAAACAAGGGGGATAAGTAACTAAAGAACATCCTACTCAACCTCCTCCTACTCAAACAACTGAAACAACTCAGACTCTTTCGAAACTGAAAGTCACCAATGAACCGAAGGGTAATGCAGCTTTGAGTTCCAAAGGAAAGAAAATCATCGGCGAAAGTGAAGAAGAAGAAGAAACTAAAGAAGAGTTGTTAATGCGAAAGCAACGTGATCGAATTCTAGATGAAAATCTCAAAATTTCACGGGAAGCCGAAGAGAGGTAACGAAAAGAGAAAGAAGTCCATGACATTTTGGAAAGCAGAAAAACTCTCTTTCCATTGTGGACATTGGAAAAGTTACTGAAAGAAGAAATCGAGTCTCCAAGCACTCATTGGCTTGAGCTGGTCATTTCTTTTGACTTGGAGAATTCTAAAGATTCACAGTTTGATATGCCAATCACCCGAAGGGCATTTGTTTTTCGCTGCTTCGAGCCGACAGCATCAATTCCCTCTCCTGACGCGAAAACTGATCGGTCTTCAATTGATTACTATCTTGCTTTTTCTCAACCTCAGTACTTGACCTGGAGTGCACAGAAGATTACACCGGTCAAAGTTCTAAAGCAAGTCACTGCAGGAAGCTTTATCAATGCGAAGTCTCGGGTGACTCGAGGTTCTGAAAACTCAATTCATGAGATCTCTCTTGCTGATCTTCCGAACCTTAACCCCCACGATTGGATCCTGCTCACAAATTTTCTGTTAACCGAAGAACAGAAGTATGACCCCATTCTTGCTCACATAAAGCGAATGCTGGTTTCATACATACATGAAGTCGCGAAGCTGGATCAGGAGATTGCCTCTGCCTTGAGGAAAAAGCCAACTGTCAAACCAATTGGTAAAGCAAGCGATGTGAACAAAATTCAAATGGGCAAAATAGAATGAAATATTTCACAATGATGTTCACTCGTGGAGAAAACCAAAAGTGTCTGTTCGCCTTACCCAACAAACACCTGTTCTCCACTACCTGTTTGGAGCACATCTTGAATATTATAAACAGGTGTAAACAAAATGACGAAGCTATTAAGAAGAACTTTAATGACATGCTTCACTGGTATATCAGTTTTCGTCATACTCTACTAGCTATCATACTAAAGATGTTCAAGACAGTGAAGAAGACAAAATAGGTTCAGCAGTAGATTTCTCTCACCTCAATTGATGCAAAGGGGAGATTGTTGGGTATAGAATATTGCGTCATTGGGCCTTTTGTTTTAGTTCAATATGTATACGGTTTTGGGATTGTCCAGCCGTCATTTATTAGGGTCATAGTATATATATATATATATATATATATATATATATATATATATATATATATATATATATATATATATATATATATATATATATATATGTATATATAGTTCATGCATGCACCGTGTTTTAGGAAGTCATTGATATCATTATTGTAATTCTACCACACCTCTACAGTAGCAATTCTTAATAGAGTTCTTCTGAGGTTGTGGCTTATTAATCATTCGACATCAGTTTGATTCATCTTATGTTCTTATTTACTTTGTATTCTTGTGTTGCTTGTTAAGAATCTTATCGATCTTAAAGAGTTTTAGTCTCATCAGGCTAGGACTGGGTCAGCACCAGTAGGAGTGGATGCGACAGGTTTGTCTTTGAATCCACTTTCAGCAGTTCTTAACAGACCTTGAAGTTTTCACAAGGTGACTTCCTCCTTGTTCATGTGATAAGTCATCTTGAACTGGTTATAGCAAGGAGGTAAAGAGTCTAGGATTATATCAATCGCTAACTCTTCGTCAAAGTTGATATTCAGCTTGAGGAGACGATCCACATACCTTTGCATCCTTTGCAAGTGGCTCGTAATGGACTCTCCATCTTTCATCTTGGTCGTTATCAATAAGGCAACGATCTCGTACCTTTCTTGACGCGCACTTTGATGGTACTTTTCCATCAAGCCTTGGCACATCTCGTAAGGCCAGTAGTCATCATAGAAACGCTGCAGCTCAGGATTCATAGTGGCTACCATTATACAAGACACCTTTGTCGCGTCCTTTTCGTGAGCCCTATACTCAGCTATTTCTTTAGCGGAAGCTTTAATTTCCTCTATCTCTTTGAGCTTTTCATCGAGGACGTATTCTTTTTCCTTGTATCTAAGGGCCATGCAGGTGTTGCAGATCCAGTCATTGAAATATGACCCATTGAAAGTGACCCTCACACAAATGTTTATAAGAGAAAAAGAGCTTGAGGGGTTGGAGTTTAAGCCAGAAGCGTTGTTTGAGCCAGACATCTGAAAAGAAAAGGAACAAAGTTTAGATTAGATAAAGATTCCTTAATATGACACCCAAATGAAATATTAAGGCTAGGACCCAACACAATATTTCATAATTCGGAAGGGGGATGTTGTAATCCAATTGCAAAATATTTGAAGGTATGTAAATGACGATTTACCAATTTCCACAATCAAAAACTAAATGAAGAATTAGGTTTTAAATGAAATGAAATTCCTAGATTCTCTTGAGATACATTGAACTTTTCAATGGCATGTTTCATCTCGATTATGTCCTTCAAGCTTGTGACTGGGATACCAGGTATCACAAACAAGGTGTGAATAACCATGCAAATTTGCTTGGCACTCTCGAGTCATTTACCACCTAATCAATGTGCCGGTTAACCACACACGCTCCATTGATCTATGATAATTCTCGAGCTACCATTCGCCACCCTTTCTAGTCCAATTTAGTGTGTCGGTTAACCACACACGATCCACTAACGAATTGACAAGGTGCAAAGTGAAATTTCATGGAATAGCATCATTTTCACATTTTTTCTAAAGTAACTAAGATTGAGAATATATAAAAGCATTTAGTCACTTCATAACTTTCATTATACTTATTAATGAGGAATTAATGTCCTATCCTACCAGTTCGGCTAGCGACCCTCCACTAGCCAAGAGTGCGTTGGGTAAGAGTGGATACCCAATGGCGGTCATTTTACAGGCTGCTTCCTTAAACACCCCTTATAGGTCAGCTTTGTGAATGAGGCCTACTAACGGTAAGACTTATTCATCTTATACATATATATATATATATATATATATATATATATATATATATATATATATATATATATATATATATATATATATATATATATATATATAAGTATATTTATATATATACATACATATATACATATATATATATATATATATATATATATATATATATATATATATATAAGTGTTAAGCTTTATTTTAAACTTTTAAAACACTAGGGTTTTAGAATTTAATATTTCAAAATTAAAACTCTTTAATCAAATTTTAAATTCCAAAACTTAAGGGCAAGTTATGAAATTTTTCAAAACTTTTAGATCAAATTTAAAATAATCAAAATAATCATATAATTTTATCATTATCAAAATTTGACCTAATCCGATTCTATTTGGTAAGATAAATTCAAATCAAATTTTACAAATAATTAATTTATCACATAATCTAGTAATTATCTTAAAATTTGACAATTGTCTTTTAATTAGATGAGGATATCCATTACCATATCATAAAAATCGATTTTAATCAGTTAAAACATCTTATGGTAATTATCTTAATCGAATTTTGGCTTGAAATCCAAAAAATCTGCAATCAGACGAGTCAACTCGTCGAGTCAGGCTTTGGACTCGTGGAGTCCCACAATAGACTCGTCGAGTTCATCTGGAAGAGTCCAGATTTAGATTGTTTTCAGCTTTGAACAATTAACCATGGCATCAAATATAACAAAAAAACAACCTGTCTCTGATACCACTAATGGGTTTTGAGCACTACAACATTTCTATGGTGTACATGCAACCCCAATGCTTTGGATCTAGGTTTTTCTTAAGTTATACATGCAATATTGATTGTCGAAAGCATAAACCCTAATCTAGCATACAATTTTGGGATTTACAACTAAAACAAAGTTAGATGAATACCTTTTCCTTGTAGCTTGGAGATCTTGACCTTCAAGAGCTTAGTGCCTCAATTGTTGCACCTCTAATGAGTCAAAAACACCAATTAGCAATTGGAAGATTATGATAGAGAGGGTGAGGCTCTAAAAATCGGCTAGGGTTCTTTTTAAGTGCATAGGTTGATTTCAAGGATCCAAGGGGTGTATTTATAGCTGAGCAGCTAGGGTTTCAGGTAAAACCCTAATCAGATTGCTTAAGCCTTAAGCAGTCTAGTAGATCCTTCCAGAAGGCCTCCTTTGGACGAAATCTATTTGGGCTACACATAGAATTTCATCCACCCCCTTCCTAGTGATCCATAAGCCCAACTTGCAACTATCAGATAATTGCAATACCAATCCCCGTAATTTAATCAGTCTCTTTTGATCCCCATATAAATTCCAAATTAATTACTGATCAATACTAATTAAATAATATGATTTCTCAATTAATATATTATTCTTACAATATATCAATAAATCAAAATTAACCTTTTTCTCCATAATTCATCCTATCAAATTGCTATGGTGAAGGCAACCCAAAAGGACCATGATACTATAGGGTCAAGTACCTACCAGTTATAATTATGGGCTTAGACACCTAATCCAACACCACATAATAACTCCAACTATAGAAGCCCTTTCCGACAAGCCTGATGATCCTGAACAACCAATAACTTTAACAGCCATCAGAGATCCTGACCCCCAGATCCATCCTCAAAGGGATCCCGATGAACGGGATCCTCGAAGAAGTCCATGATCATGGATCCAACCCATTGTGGAGTATCTCCAAAATGGCACGATTCCAACAGAACAAAAAAAGCGAAAGAGCATTCCGAATAAGAGTCTCAATATTCGTAATAATCCAATGTAAACTCTATAGAAAGTCTATGGCAGGTCCATATATCAGATGCTTGGAAGATCCTAAAGCTGGAGAAGTCGTGAAAGGCATACATGAAGGAGACTGTGGCAATCACACTGGGGGCACATCCTTATGCTCCAAGGTATTGAGAATAGGATATTACTGGCCAACCATGAAGAGAGATTCTTTTCTACATGCTCAAAAATGCGATGCTTGCCAAAGACACGGCAACATCCTACATCAACCAGCAGAACCTCTACATCCTATTATATATCCATGGCCATTCATGAAATGGGGAATGGATATAGTGGGAAAATTACCAATAGCTCCAGGAGGAAAATTCTTCATGTTGGTGATAACTGATTACTTCTCGAAGTGGATCGAAGCTGAAGCCTTCGTTCAGGTAAGAGACAACGAGGTAGTCTCATTTATTAAACGTAATATCTTGACCAGGTTCGGGATCCCGGTTGAAATCATATGCAACAATGGATCCTAATTCTTAAGCAATAGGACAAAAGACTTTAGCACGGCTTGGGGAATCAAAATGATAATGTCCACACCTGTTCATCTCCAAGCTAATGGTCAAGCAGAATCTAGCAATAAGATCATAGTAAACAACTTGAAGAAAAGATTGGACAAGAAGAAAGGAAGATGGATAGAAGAGCTTCCTTTCATCCTATGGGTAGATAGGACCACTTCCAAAATAGCCACAGGTCAGACCCCCTAGTCCTTGGTGTTTGGGACAGAAGCAATGATCCCTACCGAAATAGTGATCCCGACGGCAAGATACTTACTCCAAAATGAAGAAGACAATGATAGCATCCTAGCCCAGGATCTTGACACTATTGATGAACTCAGAGATCTTGCCAAGATACGCATTGCTGCTCATCAACAAAGGATCATCGAGGCTTACAATAAGAACATAAAATTCAGAAGATTCCAAATAGGGGACTTGGTATTAAGGAAAACATTCCAAAACACCAAGCATCCTAGTGCAGGTAAATTAGCTCCTAAGTGGGAAGGACCATATCTCATAGATGCCGAAGAAGGAAAAGGAGCATATTGGCTAGCAACACTCGAAGGAGACATTTTGCCAAGATCCTGGAATGCTATACATCTTAAAGTATACTATATGTAAGTAAGATCGATTGATCTTCAACAAGACCAAGGTGCACATGTTCTTTACCTTAAAAATTTTGTCACTACTTATTTTCTCCTCGAATACGTTTCTAACTTAAGAATCAGAGGGGAGTTAGCTAGACCATTGCCCACCCCTAGCTAACGTTTGTTATGCAGAACGACGTACAGCTAAGGATCTCCATAAGTAATGATCCTGACACATAAGGATCCTCAAGATCCTGAAACATAAGGATCCTCAAGATCCTGAATAGGGATCCTCAAGGTTGAAGATCCTGAAACATAGGGATCCTCGAGGTTGAAGATCCTAAGACATAAGGATCTTGACACACAAAGATCTCAAGGTATAATCTTTAAACTATCATATACACAATCTAGAGACTGGTCATCTCTCCTACATTTAAGGGTACTTAATCCCCTCTAAGGTTTAAAGAGCTAATTACCTCTTTCACACGAACTAAGGTTTATACACCTCGCTTGAACGCACGTTATCTAACTATGGGATACGAATAAAGGGGTCATTTCACAATGTAGTGGCTTGACAATCCTCTTATCTTTGAACATAAGTTAAGATCCTTAAGGTTTATGATATTTTCATGTTATCCAAAATTGGGATCCTACCGCAGAAATTACATAAGGTTTATAACATCTCCATGTTATCATATGTTCAGATTTTTTCCCAGAAAATACACACGAATCATAAAATTTTCATAAGTAAGGATATTTCCCATGAGATACGTCAAAAGTTGGGATCCTCTCCAATATATAACATTAACATGTTATTGGTTGAATTTATGGTATTACCCAAAAAATTTGTCAAAGTATATAACCTAAACAGGTTATCCTAAGAAGGGAATTCCCCTGTATGATCTAATGACTAAGGATCCTCATCGTTAAGGATCCTCGTAATTAAGGATCCTCATCGCTATAGACCCTCATCAATGGAGAACCTTATAATTAGAAGTCAACAGCAATCCTAAGTTCTTTTCTAAGTTAATATTTATCTTCAATAAATTCTAAGATTGACGAGCTTATGAAGCTTAAGGAAAAACATGAAGACAATCAGGTTCCATCTATCCTTATTCTAAAAAAACTCTAAGTGAAATTTAAGGATCTGGAACTTTCTAGGATCCTAAGAAAAAGTCATTCGATTATCAGAAATCAAATATGCTAAAAATAATTCACTAAGAGAATTTTGTCCCTGGATTTTTTGCAGGAACCAAGTTTTCCGGGATCCTGATTGTTTAAGGATCATAATATCATAACAGTCATGAAGAGAAGTCAAAAGAGAGATATAAAGAAACACAACTATTACATGCAAAAGAGGTTGCATACCAACCCAACCAAAATATTAATTGCTTTACGTTGGTGATAAAAAAACCTACTTAAACTAACTTCTCGCAGGCCTAGACTTTAGCCTGGTCATCATCGGCCGCGCCCTTCTTCTCCCCTCCTTCGATCAGCTACAATACAGGATCCTGATTAGCAGTAGCAGGCTTGCCAGTAAATTTGGCAAATGCCTCGTGCCAACCGTCCACATCCCGGGAACCTGGATTCTCAAGATCCTCCGCAAGACGGATATTGGCCTCCCAAACAACCATTGCAGCACTGACCTTCGCATCAGAGATCACCTCCTCCATCTCGTGCAAGTGATCCTCCTCCTTCTCATCCTTCTTATTGCTGAGAAGCTCCACTCTCCTCAACAGATCCCCATTGGTCGCTTTCCACATCCTCTCCTGTCCCTGAAGGGTTTGTTCAGCCCTCTCCGCTCGGATCCATAGATCAACAGAAACATGATCAGATACCTACAACAAAGACATAGTAGGTCAGAAAAAGGTAGAATATTAGAATAAAAGATAATACGAGAATAAAATCAGTACTTACAGCTTGGGAGAAAGAGACCAATTTTTGGAGCGCTTCCTCAGCTCCAAGGCTCTCCAGAGATAGACCTGTTGACTCAATAATTTTCCTTTTCTGGGATCTCGGGGTCTTCACTGTCAAGTCAGTAGTAGATTTCTTGAGAGGAAGAGAGGATGAGCCCTTCTCCTTTTTCACCATCATCTGATCCTTCGACATGGTTGTGTCAATATCAGCAAGTGTAAAGCGAGCACTGGAACGAGTAACTTTGGATCCTATACAAATATACAACAGAAGACTATTAAAAACCTTCATCACAAGCAAAAAGAATCAAAGATCCTTATGTGTCAACATGAGGTCAGTGGTAGAAGAGCTTTCTTGCAGAGTGGTTTGATCAAATCGGAAGGATCTCTCAACTTCAGACAAGGCCAAGAACTTCTCGATATTCTCTTCAGATTCCTCGGCAACGGGGACGAGCTCTTCAAATTTGAAATCTGTAAAAAAGAAACCAAAATAAGAAGATCTGAATTCCAGGATCCTTATATTAATCTAAAGGAATCCTACCCTTTTTGACCCAGACATCCGGCAGGAGATCCCCATTAGGAACAGAGTCACAAAAAGGTATTTTTCTTTCCAAGATCCATCATTATGCTTGGTTTTCAGGACTAGAGGAGATATGTGGGTTTTGAATTTGAGGTGAAAGCGAGAATTCCTGAAAGTTGTGAGATCGTATATGCAGGGCAATTCAGAAAGACTTATATCAAGGCCTTTTGATTGGTTTACCTGGTCAATCCAGTATAGGATCCTCCAAACAATCGGCATGGCCTAAATATATGAGATCCTAGTCATCCAGAAGAATTCAGAGACAATCCCGGGAAAATGGTATTTTAAACCCAAGGAGAAGGGGTATTCAGGGAAGCACACCTAGGTAGGAGAAATGAAGTCAGGCTGAATGAGAGGGTCGAAGGTCCTAAAAACAGCTTCAGAGGGAAAGGTTTCATTGAGTCCCAAAGACTCAATATCATCGTCACCGAATGAACAGGTCTCTTCGTAGGAGAGAATCCCTTGGTCGATGAAGTCATCTTTGGGCAGAGCTAAGATGTTTTTGCGAGAAACAGCCATTTTTCTAACCCTGATAGAAGAAAACGTAGAAATGGTTACCTTCTAAAGAATCGTTAGTACTCAAAAGGTAGCACAAGTAAAGAAAAGAAATACGAGACGAGTAAAGAATGGTGGAACTGATCACCTCTATTTATATTGAGGATTTGAGGCCGATTTGACTATGAACGGCTAGTTATCCACCCGTTGGATTTCAAAATTACCTAGCCGTTAAGGGTTAATTTTGAAAATTACTTTTCTCTCTCTCTATATCTCTTTAATTTAAGTTATTCCTTTAATATTATCGAAATTAACTCCCACATTTAAATGAATAACTTAGGGAAAATTGTTAGGGCCAAGATCCTCAAAGCATTCAGGATCTTTAAACCTCATCAGATATTCATGATCCTCAACTATCTCAGCATCCTAACTATTACCGTTATTTCTATTTACTAATATTTAAAACCGTTATATTTCATTCGTAACTAACACATGTGCAGAAATAGTCAAGAGAAGACTTATTCTCAACATAGTTTCATCTCAACTATACTAAAGACCCAAAATACCAAGTCAAACAACGTTCACGAAGCTGGTCATAGAGGATCCCGGAAATATTGGACATCTTGTTAGCTAGTTTAGACTATAAATTGACACTTGTATCTCACACACGACACACACTGTGAACTCTGAGCTTACTCTAAGAATTTTTTTTCATTTGTTTTTATGAAGATACTCTCTGTAATCATCATTTTAGATTAATAAAATCATCAAGGCAGGTGATCATTATCACCTCCCAAGGTTTTGTGTCGAAGATCCTAGCAAGGAACAAGGGCTTTCCTTGTAAACAATTGTGTCATTCTCTTAATATTTTTCTATTACACAATTCGAACATCACAGTCTCCCATTCAATTTGGTTGATCAATACTTGTGTAATTTTTTGACCAAAAAAATTACTATAGTTGCTTAGTGTATGGAGCATAGTTGTACATAACTAAGATTCTATAGCCTGAGAATGTTTGCTTTATCCTTATTTACTATTCTTGTTTGATGAAGGTCTTAGGGTAGAATCAGGTATTCAATTGCATATAAGGTCCAGCATTATGTATGACTAGCATAGATGAGTGTTGCAGGGTTGGTGGAAGTTGTAACGCCCGTAGATCCGGGCTAGTCAATTTAGAGATAATAGGGGGTCGAAGATGACTTTTCGACAAAAGCTAATTTAGAATAAATAATCTTAAAAAATTGTAGAATATGTCTCAAGGGTTCCGTACATATAAAGAACGCATAAATCCGAGTTATAACGAAGAAGTTATGACCCGTCAAAGTTTCGCGACGGAACCGGCACGGCACCGGGAAGCGTAAATAGCAAATTTGTGATAGAGGACTTTTTGACCTTAGTAATCTAAACGAAAGTCGTAGAATATCTTAAAACGAGAACATCCATAAAAAGAACGCCCAAATCTGACTTCGTATGAGGAAGTTATGATTTTTCTAAGATTCGGCTTAGCAGTGCATGACCCGAAACTCGAATTTTAGTTCGAGCAGTTTTTGGCTTACGCGACCTAAATGAGAGTTGAAGATCTCATTAATAGGAACTCAACAGTAAAAAGACAGACGAAAACGGAGTCCGTATGAAGGAGTTACGAATTCTTCGCGGTCATTTAACAGTCTAATCTCCTCCTACTGTTAAATTTAAGATCGGTCGAGAATTAGCCGACGGAGTCTAAATGAAAGTTTTAGATCTTGTTTTTACCTATGCGTGGATATAAAGAATGCTGAGAGTAGAGCTCGTATCTTAAATATATGGACAAAACTTGGTCCCTACTCTTCGAGCGCGATAAATTCGATACAGTTTTGTAAATCTTAGATAGAATGAGAATTAGCTGACGACATCTAAATGAAAGATGTAGTACTCGTAAATACCAACGCGTGGATATAAAGAACGTCAAAAATGGAGTTCGTATGAACGAGTTACAAATTATAATAGCATATTTACGTATTAAAATAAAGTATAAATCATATATACGTACACATATATATACAAATGTATATATCATTAGAAAGGTATCGACGATGCGGTTATTATAAGACTAGTGTTGAGTACTTTCGACATTAGTTTAGTACAAATATCGTTAAATCTATTTAAAATAGTATTATGAAGGGGTGTTTAGTCGTTTATATAACTATAAGGTCATTAAGTAATTATGGAGGGTAGTTTTTATAAATTCAATTACTATAAATAAGAGGGTTGGGCTCTCATATTTCTTGCACCATTCTCTTGATTCAAAAGTCTTTCTCTTCTTATCCCCCGAGCATTTCAGTCCCTCGTGATTCGACTTCTCTTTCTGTAGTTTTAGTATAGTAAGGTGAGCGCTGAAGCGCTGCACGAATCTTTCTTAGAAAGATTCAGCGACGAAGTTCTGCCCCTGCAGAGTCCGACTCCTAGCTAAAACCCCCTTGTAAGTAAGTTATGGTTACCTATTTTAATATAGCTTATATTAAAAATTAGTATTGTTATTATGAACTTATAATAAATATTTGAGCTATTATTATGACTTATATAAGTGTCGATATAATATCTTTTTAACTACTCGCGGTACAGGGAATCTGGTTTAAAGGGCCGCATAGGGTTGTTGGATTTCAGAAGTGCTATATGCCAAAATAGTCCTGCCCTCCGGTGTTTTATGTCTGGCCCCTGTCTGTACATAGTGGTTGGAAAGTATTGTTTAAACGCTTATATAATAATAATAATAATAAGACTAATAATTAGTCACGGTAAATATTATACTAGAATCTAGTGGTAATAATATTAGGTTTCGTCGAAGGAAATTATTTTAAAGTAAACGAAGCGCTGTCCGATTACCGAGTCACCACCTTATCAAGTGAGTGCATAGTTACTTTCATCTTACACATAGATATGAAGTATTTTATATAAACTACGTGCTATGTGTGCATATTATCTGAGTACTTGCTGTCTATGCTGGATGAACGGTTTTATACATGTTTTAAATGATTTAAACTGTATATATATATATATATATATATATATATATATATATCTACGATAATATGTTGGGTAAAACATGGGTAGATGTAATAGATGGAATATGAGTTGGATGATGAGTTGAGAGGTGTTATAGACCATGAGGTGATTGTGAGAGGTGGACGATGTGAGAAGCCTTTCCCAAATGATGGCCCCGTCATCTAGCAGAGTATGGATGACAACCACGGACTATTCTAGACAGTCCAGTGGAACACTAGCAGGCTCGCAACCTGTAGGTGTTGTGAACGATGTGTTCACCCGGTGTACTCTAAACCCTGGCGATCATGCAGACTTGGTGCCTAAACCTTGGCGATCATGCAGACTTGGTGCCAAAACCCTGGCGACTATGCGGACTTAGTGCCTGTTGTATAAACCCTGGCGACTATGCAGACTTAGTGCCAAAACCCTGGCAACTATGCGGACTTAGTGCCTGTTGTATAAACCCTGGCGACTATGCAGACTTAGTGCCTAAACCCTAGCGACTATGCGAACTTAGTGCATGTTGTATAAACCCTGGCGACTATGCAGACTTAGAGCCTAAACCCTGGTGACTATGCGGACTTAGTGCCTGTTGTATAAACCCTGGCGACTATGCAGACTTAGTGCCTAAACCCCGGTGACGATGGACTTCGTGCTGATTCCTTAGGATGATCCTTAGTAATGAATGAACAAGAGATAGTTGATTCTTAGGGTAGATCCTTAAGAGTAAATAAGATAATGGGGATGGGTAATTGGGTTAATTGTTTGATGATTAAACATAATAATTATATTATTGTCGGTTGAAAACTCTATGTACTCACCAGGTTTCCCAACCTGACCCACTCAGTTTATTTGTATCACAGGTGTCGATATGAAGTTACTTTACACTAAGAAATTTAAAAGAGATGTAGATCACTAGTGTAAATGAATGTAAGTTCTGTTTATGCTTATGTTTCTGTGTTGACGATGACATCCCAAATGTTTTAAAATGAATAAAAATACATTTCTTCGGAAATGCTTTGATAACGTATTTATCATATTTTTCTGGGAACAAATTTCGCACGATTTTTATTAAAAGAAGTACTCAGATTTTTATAAAGCATAAACAAAATCGGTCTTTTCTGACCGTGAAAAAGGGGGATGTCACAGTTGGTATCAGAGCATTAGTTTAAGCGAACTAGGAATATGGATTTATTTCTAGACTTAAACTTAGAATGCTAAGCAATGATCGTGAGGAGTGTGTCTAATAAAATTTAGGTAATACACCAGAATAGACACAAGCACTAGCTAATTTAGGGAAAATGCCTAACATGCTTTTATGTGCTAAATGATTTATGATGCTTTATGATGCTATCGTATGATCGGATCTGTGGTCTGTTGCCGACTGGATCTGGAAATTTTATGTGTTCTGATTTCTAAACGTTTAATTACGGTATTAGAACTTGCATGTAACTTTTCGGAGTAATAAGGAGTATTACACGTCTAAATCTTTTCTATCTATATTCTCGTCTTGATGCGTTGCACGCATGCTTCCGTGAATGTAACACCATGGTGAAGGCTCGTAGCAAATTGAGTAAACGGAGGAAACGAAAAGGCTTATGATAGTGAATGACACCTATCGGAAGATATCGTAAGAGTGGTATCTTGCCTTTAGAGTACGTCAGGAAAAATAACAGTACATTTAGAGGAGTACGATACGTCCGATGTACACCTTCGATTGGCGGGATGATGAAACGATTGGCGTAATTCCTAAAGTTATCCTACCCTCTGGCATTTTCACCACCGAGTTGAAGCAGAATTGATTATTGAAGATACACATGGAAGAAATCCTAGAAGAGTCTAGGGAAAATTTTATGATTGATTGGATACATTTTTATGTGTTAAAATTGTTTTTGTGATAGTAACTTGGAAAGCTGTGAGACAATACTTGGGACGAGTATGAGTAGGTGTGAATGGTAGTAGAGGCCTATACTACCGGAAGCACAGGACTCACACTTGGATCAGGGAAAGTTACAAGGTTACCAAGAAGCTAGTAATTGATACCATTTTATTTAAGTATGTCGTTACCATTGTTTCGGTAATGACTAAGAAGATTGTTGTTATTCCGACCGTAGTGGTCATATCGAATTGAGTCCGACTACGAGGAGTATGTTACGTGGTTCGGAGAACCAAGTTTGATGTAACATCTGACTTAAGCCGGAAGATTGAAATAAAAGATAATCAAAGCGATCGGTAGGGGTATCGCGATAGTTGCTTATAGCTATAAATGCTACCATTTAAGATACGATTAGAACATGAAGGAAGGTATAGTCTGTTCTGGAATTTGACTATAAAAGACCTGAGTCCAAGCAATGCATCATACGATGAGAGGTCATTAGAACATGAGCCATCGGTCTATTATGATAATCGAAGGAAGAAACTTATCTCAAGTTTGTTAAAGAAGGAGTCTCCAATAAATATCGAGATCATGACATGAGGATCATGATTGGAAGTCTAACATGAGATAGAGAGCGGGTCCAAGATCGGGCACCGCCTGCAGTCAGGAAGTCTTAGAGTTAGATACTCATTCGAAGAAACATCAAAGTGACGGTTATTACTTAGGATGAAGAGATAACGTACAGATTCATTATACAACCCTGTTTCGTTGATGATTCCGGGACGTAATCATCCTAAGGGGGAGATAATTGTAACGCTCATAGATCCGGGCTAGTCAATTTAGAGATAATAGAGGGTCAAAAACGTCTTTTCGACAAAAGATTATTTAGAATAAATAATCTTAAACAAGTTGTAGAATATGTCTCAAGGGTTCCATACATATAAAGAACGCATAAATCCGAGTTATAACGAAGAAGTTATGACCCGTTGAAGTTTCGCAACGGAACCGGCACGACACCGGGAAGCGTAAATAGCGAATTTGCGATAGAGGACTTTTTGAACTTAGTAATCTAAACAAAAGTCATAGAATATGTTAGACCGAGAACATCCATAAAAAGAACGCCCAAATCTGACTTCGTATGAGGAAGTTATGATTTTTCTAAGATTCGGCTTAGCAGTGCACGGCCCGAAACTCGAATTTTAGTTCGAGCGGTTTTTGGCTTACACGACCTAAATGAGAGTTGAAGATCTCATTAATAGGAACTCAACGGTAAAAAGACAGACGAAAACGGAGTCTGTATAAAGGAGTTACGAATTCTTCGCGGTCATTTAACAGTCTAATCTCCTCCTACTGTTAAATTTAAGATCGGTCGAGAATTAGCCGACAGAGTCTAAATGAAAGTTTTAGATCTTGGTTTTACCTACGCGTGGATATAAAGAATGCCGATAGTAGAGCTCGTATGTTAAAGATATGGACGAAACTTGGTCCCTACTCTTCGAGCGCGATAAATTCGATACAGTTTTGTAAATCTTTGATAGAATGAGAATTAGCAGACGGCGTCTAAATGAAAGTTGTAGTACTCGTAAATAACAACACGTGGATATAAAGAACGTCAAAAATGGAGTTCGTATGAACGAGTTACAAATTATAATAGCATATTTACGTATTAAAATAAAGTATAAATCATATATACGTACACATATATATACAAATGTATATATCATTAGAAAGGTATCGACGATGCGGTTATTATAAGACTAGTGTTGAGTACTTTCGACATTAGTTTAGTACAAATATCGTTAAATCTATTTAAAATAGTATTATGAAGGGGTGTTTAGTCGTTTATATAACTATAAGGTCATTAAGTAATTATGGAGGGTAGTTTTTGTAAATTCAATTACTATAAATAAGAGGCTTGGGCTCTCATATTTCTTGCACCATTCTCTTGATTCAAAAGTCTTTCTCTTCTTATCCCCCGAGCATTTCGGTCCCTCGTGATTCGACTTCTCTTTCTGTAGTTTTAGTATAGTAAGGTGAGCGCTGAAGCGCTGCACGAATCTTTCTTAGAAAGATTCAGCGACGAAGTTCTGCCCCTGCAGAGCCCGACTCCTAGCTAAAACCCCTTTGTAAGTAAGTTATGGTTACCTATTTTAATATAGCTTATATTAAAAATTAGTATTGTTATTATGAACTTATAATAAATATTTGAGCTATTATTATGACTTATATAAGTGTCGATTGATATCTTTTTAACTACTCGCGGTACGGGGAATCTGGTTTAAAGGGCGGCATAGGGTTGTTGGATTTCAGAAGTGCTATATGCCAAAATAGTCCTGCCCTCCGGTGTTTTATGTCTGGCCCCTGTCTGTACATAGTGGTTGGAAAGTATTGTTTAAACGCTTATATAATAATAATAATAATAAGACTAATAATTAGTCACAGTAAATATTATACTAGAATCTAGTGGTAATAATATTAGGTTTCGTCGAAGGAAATTATTTTAAAGTAAACGAAGCGTTGTCCGATTACCGAGTCACCACCTTATCAAGTGAGTGCATAGTTACTTTCATCTTACACATAGATATGAAGTATTTTATATAAACTACGTGCTATGTGTGCATATTATCTGAGTACTTGCTGTCTATGCTGGATGAACGGTTTTATACATGTTTTAAATGATTTAAACTGTGTATATATATATATATATATATATATATATATATATATATATATATATATATCTACGATAATATGTTGGGTAAAACATGGGTAGATGTAATAGATGGAATATGAGTTGGATGATGAGTTGAGAGGTGTTATAGACCACGAGGTGAGTGTGAGAGGTGGACGATCTGAGAAGCCTTTCCCAAATGATGGCCCCTTCATCTAGCAGAGTATGGATGACAACCACGGACTATTCTAGACAGTCCAGTGGAACACTAGCAGGCTCGCAACCTGTAGGTGTTGTGAACGATGTGCTACACTTTCTGAGGTTAATATGCTACACTTTCTGAGGTTAATATTACTGCAACCACCACGAATGTTGCTTCCATTAGGGCTCGAGGAGAGAGATATTTCCAGTATCGGAACTTTGATCGTAAAATTCCCCCAGAGTTTTATAGGGTCTCGGACCTGATTGCGGGGATGAGATGGTTGTCTGACGTGGAGGGTTGTTCCTTCACGTGTTCTTGTCCAGATGACCAGAAGGTCAAGTGCACCCTGAACCTTCTCTGGTTGGGGGCAAGGTATTGGTGGAGACTGGTGACGAGTTCTTATACACCTGAGCAGAGGGTCGCGATGACTTGGGAACAGTTCTTGGAAATGTTCTGTGCAAAGTATGTTCCCCTGGTAGAGAGGGAGAGACTGGCCCAGGAGTACCTGGATCTGAGACAGACGACCGAGTCGGTGACGGAGATCAACAAGATGTTCACTGAGAGGGCTTTATTCAGTCCTGAGCTTGCTGCTTCAGAGTAGGCTCAGATGACTCGGTATTTGAGCATGCTCAAGACGGATATTTGGCATTTCGTGTCCACCCAGTGCTATGGTTCTCTCGTTGAGCTTTAGGATGCCACGAGGAGGCAAGAAATTGAGATAGAGACCTAGGAAAGGGAGTAGTTGTAACGCCTTGTTCCTGGTACACAATTAACCTTTTTATTTATTTATTTTTGAAGGGATACCCGACGAGTTGGTAGCCCTAACTCATCGAGTAGAAGGCAGATTAGACGCGGGTTTTTTGTGAGCTACTCGACGAGTCGGAGCCCTGACTCGACGAGTATGCCAGGCTGGATGAAACCCTAATATTTGGGGTTTGCACCCTATTTAAGCAACATAACAGGCCTCCACCCCAGCCTCCATCACCTCCACATCCCACTCTTGAAACCCTAAGCAACCATTGGGTGTTATTAATCTTTTCTTGCCTTTTTGTGTGATTTGAAGTTAGAAGGAAGAAGGGAAGGCTAGAAGATCCAAGGAGAAGGAAGAAGATCTGGAGTTTGTGTTGCATCACAAAACCTTTGGAGCTATAAAGCTTGTACCTTGGCTTCTTTCCATTTAGATCTTCATTTAAGTTTTTTATTGCCATTTTGGGCCATTCCTAAGGCCATTTCCGAGTTGAGAGATTTTGGGGACGTATGGACTTCAGATCTGGGCACTCTTAAGCTCCAGAAGCTCAAAGTTGCCACATTTTTTCATCCATGTCCCCATTATATGCATTAGGTCTTCATTTTAGCTTGGTTTTGGTGTTTTAGCTCCATAACATCATGCATGCACGTAAAGTTAGCAACTTTACGTGTAATGCTTGCTTAAGGAGTCCCGGTCTATGAATTGGAAGCACTGGAATGGATTAGAATCGACAGAATGGATATGTCACAAGGAGGACTCGACGAGTTGTTCTTGGACTCAGCGAGTCGGATCGTGAACCCTATCACCTTTTCTGTTTATGAGTGAAACCACTAAGTTTAGGAGATGGCTCAGTGAGTTGGACCAGATTAGGACTCGGAAGTTGAAGAACTCGACGAGTCCAAGGAGGGACTCGACGAGTTAGAGTCAATATGTCCCGATGTTATGACAGGAAGAACTCGACGAGTCTATGAAGGGACTCGACGATTTGACTTAGTTGACCACGGGTCTGAATTGTTCATGAACTCGCCGAGTTGGGAAAAGACTCGACGAGTTGGGGTTGACTGGGAGTTGACCTTGAATTTGACTTTGACGAGGACGTTGACTTTGACCAGAGGTGAAATGGTCAATTTAGCCTGAGAAGGAATATCAGATTTTTACTAAGTATTATTGTGATATTGATAGTCGGGGAGTCGTTGGAGCAGCTATCAGATTTTCCTCGCCGCGAGTTTTTGCAGACAGCTTTGCGAGGTGATTTTTCTCCAGTAGGAACGGGTCTAAGGCACCAAGGCCGGCCCGTATAGATAGCAGTAGTTCCGGACCACGGTCCGATGCCGGGCGGGGCCCGAAGTAGGTTTGTATGTCTCCGGATTCCGATCCGATGTCGGGGCGGTCCCGAGGAATGTTAATATGTTTCCGGATCTAGGTCTGATGTCGGGCGGGGCCCGAGGAAATGTTTACATGTTAGGGTTATGTACTTACGATATATGTTTGTTGTAATGTATATGTATGTCGAGATCTGCTCGATGCCGGGCGGGGCCCGATAACGAATAGGGTTCGATGTCGGGCGAGGCCCGATGCCGGGTGGGGCCCGATGCCGGGAAAGCCGATGTCGAGCTTGACTCGATGAAGCAGGGGCGGGGCCCAAGATATGTTGTGTGATATGTGTATGGTATGTGGTAGTTAGGGAGACTCACTAAGCTTCGTGCTTACAATTTTCAGTTTTCAGGTACTCCCACTAGCAAGGGGAAGGGCTGGGGATGATCGCATGGCACACACCACAGTTCAGCCTGGGAATGTTTAGACTCTGATATTTTTCTCATATGTTTTTGATACAATATTTGGCATAATGTTTTGAGATACATGATTTATGGTTTTCTTTATGATGATGGATGACTTATGGTTTTATTATAAATGGTTTTAAAAAAAGAAAAAATTTTGGTCTGTATTTTCGGATGTTTCAAGTTGAGCTGCTAGACAAGGGATTCATCAGACCGAGCAGTTCGCCATGGGGTGCTCCGATCCTGTTTGTGTAGAAGAAGGACGGGTCACATCGCATGTGTATTGACTATCGGGAGCTGAACAAGGTAACGCTGAAGAACCGTTATCTACTCCCGAGGATAGATGATTTGTTTGACCAACTATAGCAAGCATCTTGGTTCTCCCAGATTGATCTATGGTCAGGTTATCATCAGATGCGAGTCAGGGATGAGGATGTCCAGAAGACAGCTTTTAGGACTCGCTATGGGCACTATGAGTTTGTGGTGATGCCATTCGGGCTCACCAATGCTCCAGCCGCGTTCATAGACCTCATAAACCGAGTGTGCAGACCGATGTTGGATCGGTCTGTGATAGTTTTCATCGATGATATCTTGGTCTATTCCAAGACTCAGGAGCAGCATGAGGAGCACCTGAGGGAGGTGCTGGAGACAATGAGGAGGGAGATACTTTTCGCAAAGTTCTCCAAGTGTGAGTTCTGGTTGCGCGAGGTGCAGTTTCTTGGGCATCTCGTCAACCAGAAGGGTATTCTGGTCGATCCGGCCAAGATAGAGGCCGTGATGCAGTGGGAGGTTCCGAGGTCACCAACTGAGATTCGGAATTTTCTTGATCTAGCGGGTTATTACAAGAGATTCATCTAGGATTTCTCCAAGATCGTCGTTCCATTGACCCGGCTGACCAAGAAGTCGGTGACATTCCGTTGGGAGCCTGAGCAGCAGGCAGCCTTAGAGACTCTCAAACAACGATTGTGCGAGGCACCGATTTTGACTCTGCCCGAGGGAGTAGATGATTTCGTGGTGTACTATGATAGCCTACGCGTCGAGGCAGCTGAAGCCTCACGAGGCTAATTATATGACGCATGATTTAGATTTGGGGGTTGTGGTGTTCGCCCTCAAGATTTGGCGACATTACCTCTACAGATTCTGTTGTACCATTTACACGGACCACAAGAGTTTGAGGTACCTCATGGATCAGCTGCATCTGAACATGAGGCAGCGTTGGTGGTTAGATGTGGTGAAGAACTATGATTGTGAGATCCTTTACCACTCGGGAAACGCCAATGTGGTGGCCGACGCCCTGAGAATCAAGGTAGTAGCGGCCCCGATTAGAGACATATGTCTGAGGATGACAGTGATTACTCCGTTGTTGGAGCAGATTAGAGAGGCGCAGGTTGAGGGCCTGAAGGAAGAGCGCCATAAGTGTGAGAGGATTGTAGGTCGGGTGGCCTTGTTTGACTATGATAGCCGAGGGTTGTTGACCCTGCATGGGAGGGTATGGGTTCCATACTGGGGCGAAGTACGGCAAGTTCTGATGGATGAGGCCCATAAGTCGAGGTTCTCCATCCATCCTGGAGCAAAAAATATGTACCTAGATCTTCGCCCTGATTACTGGTGGCCCTGCATGAAGCGGGACGTAGTGTGGTATGTGGAGAGGTGCTTGATCTGTAGGAAGGTCAAGGCTGAGCACCAGAGACCACATGGCAAGATGCAGTCGCTAGACATTCCCGTGTGGAAAAAGGAGGATATCACCATGGATTTCATTACCAAGCTTCCCAGGACCGCACGTGGAGTGGATTCGATATGGGTCATCGTGGATCGGTTGACCAAGAGCGCTCATTTTATCCCAATCCATGAGAGCATATCGGCGGAGAAGTTGGCTGAGATTTATGTGCGTAAGATAGTAGCAGGGCATGGGGTTCCTGTCTCGGTGGTGTCAGATCGAGACGTCCGTTTCACTTCCAGATTTTGGAAGCGGTTTCACGAGGACATGGGTACTCGTCTCCATTCCAGCACCGCTTTCCACCCTCATACTGATGGACAGAGCAAGAGGATGATACAGACTCTCGAGGACATGCTACGCGCATGTGTTTTGGATTTCGGTAGCAGTTGGGATACGTATCTTCCGTTAGCAGAATTTTCGTATAACAATAGTTACCACGCCAGCATAGATCGACCTCCCTTGGAGATGCTTTATGGGAGGAACTGTAGGACCCCAATCTGTTGAGGTGAGGTCGGTCAGAGAGTCATGGGGAGTACTGAGTTAGTACTCAAGACTACATAGCGGATCCAGCAGGTCTGGAGCAGGCTTCAAACTGCTCAGAGTCGGCAGAAGAGTTACGCCGACAAGAGGCACTCGGATTTAGAGTTCCAGGTGGACGACATGGTCCTCCTGAAGGTGTCACCTTGGAAAGGTGTCATTCGGTTCCGGAAATGGGGCAAGTTGGGCCCCAGGTACATTGGTCTGTTTAGGGTTTTGGCCCGGGTGGGTCAGGTTGCTTACCGGTTAGACCTTCCAGCCGAGCTCAACCAGATCCACAGCACTTTCCACGTTTCTCGGTTACAGAAATGCTTAGTGTATGATTCAGCAGTGGTACCCTTTGAGGATATTCAGGTTGATGACAGCCTGAACTACATCGAGCGACCTGTAGCTATCCTGGACAGGAATTCGAAGGATTTGAGGAACAAGAGAGTGGAGTTGGTAATGGTGTAATGGCAGCACCGCAAGGGTTCGGAGTGGACTTGGGAGTCCGAGGAGGAGATGAGCGAGCACTACCTAGAGTTGTTTTTAGATTCAGCAGACCTCGAGGACGAAGTCTAAGACAAGTGGGGGAGAATTGTAACGCCTGGTTCCTGGTACGCAATTAACCTTTTTATTTATTTATTTTTGAAGGGATACTCGACGAATTGGTAGCCCTAACTCGTCGAGTAGAAGGCAGATTAGACGTGGGTTTTTAGTGAGCTACTCGACGAGTCGGAGCCATGACTCGAAGAGTAGGCCAGGCTGGATGAAACCCTAATCTTTGGGGTTTACACCCTATTTAAGCAACATAACAGGCCTCCACCCCAGCCTCCATCACCTCCACATCCCACTCTCAAAACCCTAAGCAGCCATTGGCTGTTATTAAGCTTTTCTTGCCTATTTGTGTGATTTGAAGTTAGAAGGAAGAAGGGAAGGCTAGAAGATCCAAGGAGAAGGAAGAAGATCTGGAGTTTGTGTTGCATCACAAAACCTTTGGAGCTATAAAGCTTGTACCTTGGCTTCTTTCCACTTAGATCTTCATTTAAGTTGTTTATTGTCATTTTGGGCCATTCCTAAGGCCATTTCCGAGTTGAGAGCTTTTGGGGACGTATGGACTTCAAATATGGGTACTCTTGAGCTCCAGAAGCTCAAAGTTGCCACCTTTTTTCAGCCATGTCCCCATTCTATGCATTAGGTCTTCGATTTTGCTTGGTTTTGGTGTTTTAGCTCCATAACATCATGCATGCACGTAAAGTTAGCAACTTTACGTGTAATGCTAGCTTAAGGGGTCCAGATCTATGAATTGGAAGCACTGGAATGGATTAGAATCGACAGAATGGATATGTCACAAGGAGGACTCGACGAGTTGTTCTTGGACTCGGCGAGTCGGATCGTGAACCCTACTTAACACCTTTTCTGGTTATGAGTGAAACCACTGAGTTTAGGAGATGACTCAGTGAGCTGGACAGGATTAGGACTCGGAAGTTGAAGAACTCAACGAGTCAAGGAGGGACTCGACGAGTTAGAGTCAATATGTCCCGATTTTATGACAACAAGAACTCGACGAGTCTGTGAAGCGACTCGACGAGTTGACTTAGGTGACCACGGGTCTGAATTGTTCATGAACTCGCCGAGTTGGGAAAAGACTCGACGAGTTGGGGTTGACTGGGGGTTGACCTTGACTTTGACTTTGATGAGGACGTTGACTTTGACCAGAGGTGAAATGGTCATTTTACCCAGAGAAGTAAAATCAGATTTTTGACTAAGTATTATTGTGATATTGATAGTCGGGGAGTCGTTGGAGCAGCTATGAGATTTTCCTCACCGTGAGTTTTTGTAGACAGCTTTGCGAGGTGAGTTTTCTCCAGTAGGAACGGGTCTAAGGCACCAAGGTCGGCCCGTATAGATAGAAGTAGTTCCAGACCACGGTCTGATGTCGGGCAGGGCCCGAAGTAGGTTTGTATGTTTCCGGATTCCGATCCGATGTCGGGGCGGTCCCGAGGAATGCTTCTATGCTTGTATGCTTGATGTCTTTGTGATTCTTGCATGTTTTTGTTATGTGTTATGTCTTTCGGGCTTAGGAGCGATGCCGGGGCAAGCCCGAGGAATGTGTAGTTAATATGTTATGATAGTATGTTCCGGACTCTAGTCTGATGCTGGGCGATTCCTGAGGAATGTTTGTATGTTTCCGGATCTAGGTCTGATGTTGGGTGGGGCCCGAGGAAATGTTTACATGTTAGGGTTATGTACTTATGATATGTGTTTGTTGTTATGTATATGTATGCCGAGATCTGCTCGATGTCGGTCAGGGCCCGATGATAAATAGGGTTCGATGTCGGGCGAGGCCCGATGCCAAGTGGGGCCCGATGTTGGGAAAGCCGATGTCGAGCTTGACTCGATGTAGCAGGGCAGGGGCCCAATATATGTTATGTGATATGTGTATGGTATGTGGTAGTTGGGGAGACTCTTTAAGCTTCGTGCTTACAGTTTTCAGTTTTGGTTTCAGGTACTTCCACTAGCAAGGGGAAGGGCTCAGGAGGACCGCATAGCACACACCACAGTTCAGCCGGGGAATGTTTAGACTCTGATATTTTTCTCATATTTTTTTGATATAGTATTTGTTGGACTAGTGTCTAAGTCCATAACTATTTTGGTATGTACTTGACCCGATTATGAGCATGGTCCTTTTGGGTTGCCTTCACCATAGCAATATGTAGGATGAATTAAGGAGAGAAAGGTTTAATTATGATTTATTAATATATTATGAGAATAATATATTAAAGGAGAAATCATATAGTTTAATTAATATTAGTCAAGAATTAATTAAGAATTAATTTTGTGGCTAAAAGAGATTAATTAAATTAAGGGGACTGATATTGTAATTATAAGATAGTTACAAAGTTGGGTTTTGGATCCATTAGATGGCAATGGACGAATTCTATATGGAGGTCCATAAAGAAAGCGTCCAAGGGCCTTCTGGAATGGTCCACTGGATTGCTTAAGGCCTAAGCAGTCAGATTAGGGTTTCCTAGTTGTAAACCCTAATAGCCTACATGTATATAAAGGACCCTTAAGCCCCAAAAACGTGGTGAACTATTCCTTTAGGGTTTCCAGCCGTTTTTGGTGCCTCCTCTCTCCTCCCTCTTCATCCAAGTTGCTTAGTGGTGTTTGTGACTCCATAAGAGGTGCAACACTTGAGGCACTAAGCTTTCTGAAGCCAAGGATTAATTGTTATTGCTATATAACAATTAAAGGTAAGATCTAAACCCTATTTTAAGTTATAGTTTATTAGATCTGGGGTTTATGGCTTTGGATAATCAAT
The DNA here is from genome assembly GCF_052849685.1 of Lactuca virosa. Classification (NCBI taxonomy): domain Eukaryota; kingdom Viridiplantae; phylum Streptophyta; class Magnoliopsida; order Asterales; family Asteraceae; genus Lactuca; species Lactuca virosa. Next base: position 329,108,498 of record NC_136428.1, on the reverse strand, counting down.
TGCATGTTCATTAGACAAACTAGATCCAAAGCTATTAGGGTTTGCATGTACACCATAGGATTGATGTATTGCTTGAAACCCATCAGTGGTACAAGAGCCTAGGGCTGTTTGTTAGTGAATTTGATGCTTGATTAATCGAAAATTGCATGAAAAACGAAGTTTTTTTTGCCTTCTGAATCTCCGACTCGGCGAGTCAGTGGATGAACTCGACGAGTCCAGTCCCTGACTCGGCGAGTCCATGGATCTGGCAGCGTTTTTTTGGCGATTTTGTTGCTGTTTTGGCTTGGGATACTTACCATAAACGTTTTTAATTCATAAAATCCGATTTTTATTGATATTGGGTGATTATCCTTACCAAAATAGAAGATAATTTTCAAAATTTAGATAATATTTTGTTTTATTAGATAAAGATTGATTATTTGTAATTTAGATTTGAATTATCTTGTGAAAAAGTTTCAATTTTCCCCTTTAGGTTTTATAGTTTAAATTTGAACTTAAAAGTTTTGTTTTTGAAATTTGAATAGTTAAACCCTAATGTTTTGAAAACTTTCAAAACTTGCCCTCAAGTTTTGGAATTTAAATTTTTGATTAAAAGTTTAATTTTGAAATATTTAAATTCTAAACTCTAATGTTTTGAAATGTTTCAAAACTTGCCCTCAAGTTTTGGAATTTAAAATTTAATTAAAAGTTTAATTTTGAAATGTTAAATTCTAAAACTCTCGTATTTTTGAAAAAGTTCAAATTACACCCTTATGGTTTTATTAATTAATTAAATGTATAATTAAAAGAGATTTAATAATTCCATAAAGTTTTGGCTTACATTTGATTAAATTAAAAGTATAATTTATTAAATTGAACCACCTAGTATTTTAAAAGTGTAAAATACACCCTATACTATATATATAAAATTAAAAGTCTAATATTATATATGTATGAGTAAACAGTCAGTCTTACCGTTAGTAGGCCTCATTCACGAAGCTGGTCTACAAGGGGTGTTTAAGGAAATTGCATATAAAATGGCGATTGAATGGGTATTCACTCTTACCTACCGCACTCTTGACTAGTGGAGGGTCGTTAGCCGAACGGGTAGGATAGGACGAAACCTTCCATTATAAGTATAATGAAGTACAAAGTAACTAAATGCTTTTATAAATTCCCAAATCATAGTTACTTTAGGAAAAATGTGGAATTGTATGCTAATCCATGGAATTACACTTTGTACCCTTGTCGAAACGTTAGTAGAGCGTGTGTGGTTAACCGGCACACTAATTTGGGATTGACATTGGTAGTGAAGGGTGGCTCGATGTTTATCATAGATCAATGGAGCGTGTGTGGTTAACCGGCACATTGATTAGGTGATAGTATCATTGAGTGCAGCACGTAGATTCATATGGTTATTCACACCTTATTTGTGATCCTCGGCATCCCAGTCACAAATAGAAGGGCATAATCGAGATTAAACATGCCATTGAAAAGTTCAATGAATCTCAAAAGATCTAGGAGTTTCAATTCATTTAAAACTTAAACTTCATTTTTGTTTTTCATGGTGGGAATTGGTAAATCGTCATTTACCTACCTTCAAATATTCTGCAACTAGATTACGGCATCCCTCTTCTAGGTTGTAGAGTATTGTGTTGGATCCTAGCCTTGATGTTTCATTTGGGAGTTACATCAAGGATTTTTTATCAACTAACTTGATTTTTTCTCCCGTTTTGTAGATGTCTAAATCTTACAATGGTCTTCCCAAGTCCCTTGGAACAAGCTTTCCAAATGAAGATGACGTTCCACGATACGATCAAGGAAATGAGAGTCATGCTTCACTTCCTCCACCTCCTCCAATTAATCTCCCTAACCCACAAGTTCAAAGGCTTGAAAAGTTCAAGCTCACTCAAGCCCTTTTGGCAAGTAAACACGAAGATGGGAAACCTGTGTGTGCACACATCTTAGAGATGAAGTCACACATTGATAGGTTAAGGATGATGGGTGTCGATATCTCAGAAATGTTGGCTGTTGACTGGGTTCTTCAGTCACTTCCTGAATCATATAGTGAGTTCGTTAGAGAGTACTATATGATGGACCATGACGTGACCCTCATTGATTTGACCCATTTGCTTATAGCTGCTGAATCAGAAATGATTTGGCATGCTGATCAAGCAAATTTGTCTGGCAAATCAAACTCCCAAACTTCAATGGACATTGAAAATGGTGACATTGGAAATCCAGAAAAGGTAAATTCTGAGATAGTTCCTTGTGCCATTCCAAAAGAGTCAATCTGCTTCTACTGCCAAGAGAAGGGGCATTGGAGACGAAGTTGCCCTGTTTACCTGAGAGATCTAAGAGATGGGAGAGTCAAGACATATGGCTACTTCAGGTAAAATCTATTAACTAACTCTATAAATTCCTATTCTTTGATTCTTAATACATGATGTGATAAGATTACATTTTGATGTTTTTGCAGGATCGAAGAAAAGAGAGGAAGCTTAAGGAAGAAGCGTGTTGAATCTGATCATGAAGAAATGGATTTCGATCGCATGGACTCGAGGATCAGATTTTTGAGCTGCTACTCTAGAGTTAGGATAGAATGATAAGAAATATGCTATTTTCAATTGAATTGCATTGTAAGGACAAAATTCTATATGGAGGTCCATAAAGAAATCGTCCAAGGGCAATGGACGAATTCTATATGGAGGTCCATAAAGAAATCGTCCAAGGGCCTTCAGGAATGGTCCATTGGATTGATTAAGGCCTAAGCAGTCAGATTAGGGTTTCCTAGTTGTAAACCCTAATAGCCTACATGTATATAAAGGACCCTTAAGCCCCAAAAACGTGGTGAACTATTCCTTTAGGGTTTCCAGCCGTTTTTGGTGCCTCCTCTCTCCTCCCTCTTCATCCAAGTTGCTTAGTGGTGTTTGTGACTCCATTAGAGGTGCAACACTTGAGGCACTAAGCTTTCTGAAGCCAAGGATTAATTGTTATTGCTATATAACAATTAAAGGTAAGATCTAAACCCTATTTTCAGTTATAGTTTATTAGATCTACGGTTTATGGCTTTGGATAATCAATTGCATGTTCATTAGACAAACTAGATCCAAAGCTATTAGGGTTTGCATGTACACCATAGGATTGATGTATTGCTTGAAACCCATCAGTATTTGGCACAATGTTTTGAGATACATGATTTATGGTTTTCTTTATGATGATGGATAACTTATGGTTTTATTATAAATGGTTTTAAAAAGAAAAATTTTTGGTTTGTATTTTGGGATGTTTCAGTAGTGTCAGACTCTGGATCAGTCCTAGCCTACAACGAAGTGGTTCAAGTCTGTCGGCCAGAGTTCAGGATCAGTTGGAAGGAGGCGTAGATCTTTTATATTTCACAAGTGTGGCGAGGAGGGCCATTTTGGAAGAGAATGCAGTCGGAGTGTGCGAGTTTGTTTTCATTACGGTCAGGAAGGCCATATCAGGGCCCATTGTCCTTTTCTCAGTGAGGTGTTGGATCCTCCTCCCTTAGCTTGGCAGTTACCTGATGGTTGTTAGGGGACCGTCGGGGTCCCGAGGACCGAGATTTGAGTTGGCAGTTCTTCTTTTTAGTAAATGTGGTAGTATTGGTATTTATCTGTCATTTATGTTTGTGTTTTAAGGTTCAGTTGTAATTTTGGATGATCAGTTAAATGGAATTATCTTATTTAGCTTTGTTTCAATTTATCTCTTATTATGTATGGATTAATTATATTTGTCCTCGATTGTATGTGTCTTGGAAGTTGTGAATGTCGTGTGGCTTCAGATTCTCCTATGTATGTGGATATCAGTGGTTGGGATCAAGTAATAGCGTCTGAGTTAGTCTGAGTATCGAAGGTCTACGAAGCTCTCGGATTCTATCATAATTCAAGTGGGGGAGGGTGGAACCACGCAGCAGGAAGACCTTGTTTGATTGTATATGTGATCGGTTTATATGGTGGTATTTTGGGGGAAACTCACTAAGCTTTATGCTTACCCAGTTGTTTATGGTTTCAGGTATCATCGGTTATTGTTGGAAGGTGAAGGCGGGACTGTACACACTCATCAACAACATTGAAGATTCTGCGTTTATACAATACTCTGATTTTAAATAAATGCAATTCGGAATAAATGGTTTTCTTAATTAACGGATTAATAAATTGGGAAGTCTTAATAGAAATGAAAATTATTGGTTGTGAAAATGGGACGTTTCATAAAGTCTATACCTTGGTAACTCTTTGCATTGATCTACTCTTTAGCTTGTTTATGGTCATTTTGGTCCCTTTTGGTTGATGATTGTGAGCTAAGGTTGTTTATGGAGCTTATCCTTGTATATCTGGGCATATTAAGCGTTTCTTAAGCATAAAGGTTCAAACTTTATAGTCGTTTTGGTCTCATGCATGTGTTAAGTCATTTATTAAATTTTTTTGAGCTCTAGAGCCCCATTAAGCCATGCATGCTCGTAAAGTTGGCAACTTTACGTGATAAACCACCTTAAGGAAGTTAGATCTAAGTTTGTGTTGAAGTCTTAATCGATTAAGAGTTGAATATTGGAAATTGGCCAAGCTGGTGGAGTACGCGGTGTGTACAAGCAGCTACACTACGCGTACAAGCCCTAAAGCGAGTACGCTAAGCGTAGGAGCTGAGTACGCCCTGCGTACTCAGCAGATTGAGTTTCGGACTTTTGGGGTCTCGGTTTTGGGCCTTGTTGGACTTTAGCTGTCTTGGGCCTTGTTGGAAAATTAGAATTCTATTGTTGGGTTGTTGATATTTTATTGGACTCTCTTGGTTGAAGACCCATGAAAGGGATTGGTCCCAATTTGGAAAATTGGGCCATGTTTGGCTTTGGGTGATTATTTTGGAATTTGGGCCCTTAAGACATTTGGATTGGGCCTTGGCCTTGGGCCAATTTGGGTAGAGGGTAAGAAGGTCTTTTACCCTATTTTGGACTATTAGTGTGAGTTAGGATCCAATTACTAATTGGATGCTATTTTGTGATTGATAGCGCGTGGATTTTAGCGGGCCTGCAGCCACAGATTTATTTGTGGGATTCAGCAGTCTGAGGTGAGTTTTCTCACTGTGTTTAGCGGGTCAAAGGTACCAATGTCGACCGATGGTATGATATTTTAGTATGCTAGTTGTCTACATGACTCTTTCATGTGTTATGTGTATATGTTTATCGGGTGGGGCTCGATGTTGGGCAGGGCCCGATGACTGTATTGTATGCTATTATCTTTGTGATTATCGCATGTGTTTGTATGTTTAAATGATTATATGTTTATATGTATATCGGTCGGGGCTCGATGCCAAGCTGGGCCTGATGACTGACAGATTTGTATACCAAGCGGTACTCGATGTCGGGCAGGGCCGATTATGTGTTTATATATGTATGTATGGTATGTGGTATTTTGGGGAACTCACTAAGCTTTGTGCTTACTGTTTTTAGTTTATACTTCAGGTACTTCTGGTTCCAAAGGGAAGAGCCTGGGATAATTGCAGGGCACACACCATTTGATTCCGCATTTTGTGATTTACTCTGATAATGAGGATGTATTGATAATGTTTGATTACTTTGGTTTTATGACAATGATATGGTTTACTGTTTTGTTAATTTAAAAAGGAAAATTTTTGGGTCTTATTTTTGGGACGTTACAAGTTGGTATCAGAGCCTTGGTTTGAGGGATTCATAGATACTCTCGGGTGTGTCTGAACTTAAACTGAGGGTTTGGTAAAGTTTTTTCAAAAAGAAATGTTTTTTAAAGAAAAGGGTTTTCTAATACAAGAAAGGGTGTAGTGCATGCAATCGACCGAGCTCAAGTAAGTTTTTCCCAAAATACCCATACATGTTATCTGATATGATTTGTGTTATGAATCTGTGAATCGCATGCTAGTTAGGGCTAAGGATCTGCTTAATGCTTGCATGATATAATGTTAGGAGAGATGCCTTGTATGCCTATTGTATGAGCTTGTAGACTTGCATGCTAGTTCTGATCAGTCAGTGATAGATTGTCATGATATGTGATGCCTTGTAGCTTAGGAAGAATGGGATGCTAGATTAGGTATAATTTGTATTCGTAAGGCAATCGGTAGCGAGAGTGGAAGTTCCTAGCATGAGTTGTAGTATGTGGAATTGGGTGTTCTTGGTTATTCTATGGATTGGAATGTTACTGCACGAATGCTGTTGCTTTGTGCTTTATGGAACTCATAAGTGATGTGAGTTAGCTATTAAGTGAATATGTCAAGTCACATGTGCAAAGGATAGATAATCTCAGAGTGACGGATTTGACCCTATTGTGCAACTCTCGTTTGAGTCTAACCGTTGTAGGAACCAGTCTTTTACTCGAAGGATTATCTAAGCTTTGTTGCATGCGATTGTATTCATGAGGTGGGTAACTGACATTATGGGGAGTTCTTCAGTAGCTGATGGCAGGGTGAGGTCGGAAACCTAGGAGAACCTAAGAAGTGCTTCGATGGGTTCAGTGGCGTTGTTTAGCGAGCATTGTAGTATCGTTTGAGGAGGTGACTTAGAGAATTCGGGATGATTCTCAAAGAAACTATGGATAGGTATGGAAGGTAATATTGGGCCTGTACTAATGAAAGTACATAATCCATACTCGAATCAGGGAGAGTCTTGGAGAATCTAGGAAGCCTGTCGGATGAGGATTCTTATATATGTTTTGATCATTTATATGTTTGTTTTGCAAAATGGTGATGAGCACTCGGGAAGGAGGTTCATCTTCGGATTCAGGCTCGGGTGCAGGTGTTGGGTCGATCGATGAGCGCATACGGGAGTTTATCTCATCGGAGATTACCGGTAGTATTTTGGAATGGACTCTTGTGATCTTTGGTTCGGTCAAAGAGGAGATTTTGGAGCTCTTGGATGGTCATCTTGGGGATTTTCAGACTGAGATTGTAGTGGGGCAGTTCGGGGATCATCTGGAGCCCAAAGCTGGTGGAGCCTTAGGATCCTTCATGAAGGAGGATCCTATTGATAGTTCTTGTCATATGGGATCGTAAGTGGGTTATGCACCATGTTTCCAGGGGGATCGATCCCATGATTGGATTGCCACAAAGGTTTCGCGAGCTTTACGCGAGGAGTTACCCGACATCATTGGGTGTGTCACTGATAGATTGGTCGCCAGGTTCGAGGACCGGACCTTGGCTGCTCAGACAGTTGATAGGATGGTCAGGGTAACCAAGGAGCAGGAGAATGGTTCGGATAGGCAATTGGGGAAGAGGAAGCGGACTCATGGTCCGACTTGGCGATCTGATCAGTTGGACGTCGCCATGGCTAGTGTTAGGGATCCAAAGGGTCGTGATGGTTGCATGAAGGATGAAGGGGAACATGAGCATGTTTGCGGTAAGTCTAAGTGTGGCAGGTGCGGATGGAAGGGCCACATCCGCCGAGAATGCACCATGGAAGTAGAATTGTGTCATCGTTGTCATCAGCCTGGTCATATCAAGGCGAGTTGCCCACGTTTAGTGGTTAGGGCAGCTCAGGTTCCATCGCAGGCACTTCGGCAGGAAGAGGAGGTCAAGATTTCTTCTGATGCTATTGCGGGTATATTATCTTTTGCTTTCCTCTTGATTATTATCGGTATTTATATTGCTTTGATATCTTGTTGGGTATGGGTAAGTATTATCTCCGGGTTAGTTTTCTATTTTTGTCTGGTTTATATCATCAAGAATTGTTATTTTCCATTTTGCATGCCAAGATTCATTCGTGGGTCGTATCCTCCTGAGCGGGATTCCATTGTTTGGGTGATTTTTCCGGTTCTTTGTTGGGGTCAGTCCAGGGGTTTTGATTGAGAGATCTTTAGTCGAATCAGCAGGATTAGTTCTTCAGCAAAGTCGGAGTGCAGGCATGATAGCATTGTTTAGGTGGGATAGGCAGTCATCTACGACAGGACCTTTGGATCCAATCACTACCGTTGCTAGGGAAGGAACGGTAGCAAGAAGATGAATGTGGCAACTGCATGAGCTTGTTTGGTCATTAGAAATGCCAGGGTAATTTTATTGTCGCAAGGGTTGGTGATGGTTAGAATTCAGAGGTTCTGCAAAGGATGAGCAGTTGGGGTGAAGATTTAATAATTCAAAGAAAGGTTTATGGTCTTTTTCACCAGCATAAAGGATTAAGAATTTGGTGCGGTATCTGTCACACCCCCGAACCGTCGGAACGGACGGCGGAAACGTTCGGGGGCGGGTGACGTCATGCGTAGTATCACAAAAATTGTATCATAGCAGTCAAAGTAAACACAACCATTACATTAGAATATAAATATTTACATCTGTTTGAAAAAATAGTTTATACACATCGGTATATTCAAAAGTAGCAAAAGATAAAGACGAGACTCCAAAATGCTCCGTCTTCACCAAACGCTGGCATAAGTACCTGTCTATAGTTGCCCTGAGAATACAAGCGATTTTGAAAACGTATCAGCATAAAGCTGGTGAGTTTATAAGCATGTTTTTGTAATGGAAACTAGTCACTGAATTTGTAAAATTTATTCATTTTCATTATAAGCAAATATCGTTTGTAACGACAACCTTCGTTATCGAGTTTTGAAATAAGTATGCATGCTTCCCTAGAAAATCCAATATTTTCTAACATTTTCGCTGAGTACTGTATGAAAAGTATGATTCGTTTGAGAGCCCTGGCTACCGCCAGTATTTAAGGTATGTTTCGTTTGATAAGCCCTGGCTACCACCAGTAGTTTTATTATTCAAATAAAACCAAGAGTTAATTCCCTGGAATACCCTCCAGTAAGTAGATAGGTAGTTTCATTACTTAAAATAAAACTATTGAAGAAAGAAATCTCGTAGACAAAGGTTAGTTTATACTTATTGTGAGTCATATAACCATACTAATATGACCCGTGACCTCCTTGACGTTTCTTCAGGCGTCGTACGATTACAAAATTTGTCACCCCAGGCATGCCTGCCTAACTGTAGCTAACAGTTCAGGTGTGGGATTGTCAGTCCCGAATAGATCTATTCACAAATTTCACGCTCTCCCTCCAAGAGACTCTGGTTATACTCTTGGTGAGGATTTATTGGTACCCAAAAGGGCATAACGAAGATAGGTCTCACAATCCCATATTAACTAGTTTACGTGTAGTTCAGTTGTTCTCGAGTTCGAAATCGTTGGTAAACAGTGTAGAGTATAAATAATTATACACAAAATAATTATTTAGTGAGATACTCTTGTTATTCGCATGAATAAACTAAATCTGTCATAGTTTATGTGTTTGATTTGATACGTAGACTGAATCTATAAAAATCGATAATGAATTTCCCCAAACTATACCTATTATAGTTTGACTGGTAAGTTATGTTCATGTACTATTCTGAAAACTATGCAATTATGTTTAGAAAATGTCCCTTATGCTCTGCATATTACAAAAGGGATAAAGTATCTAGATGTTTGGTAAAACCGTTGTAATTGCATCAGTTTTTAAGTGGTGAAAACCTTTTTTGTTTAGTTTGTATTCCCCCCCTGAAAACGTTTTAAAACTGGAAAAGCGTAGGGGTATGAACTCACTGTTCGTAAGGTTGGTGTGAATACCGAGTGTCAACCGATGAATCGTATTCAAGTGGATCCTATTAACATATGGTAACACATATATGTATTAGATGAGGACATAACACTATTGGTTATGGAAGGAAACCACCTTAGGGACTAGGAAACACTTGAAACTAAGTGTTAGAATCACACGTGATTAAAATAGGGAGTTTGAGGCCGTAATCAGGAGTTCACGGTCCATGAGTTTGCGGCCCAAGTGTTTGCGGTCCATGGGTTTACGGCCCATGGGTTTACGGCCTGTAGGTTTACGGCCCATTAGTTTACGGCCGTAAACACTTGGCGAGAGGTGTGACTTTTGGTGCTTCGAGGTCCTTACTAGCCTTCTGGAAGTGTTCTAAGCCTTATGCACGGCTCAAAGTTGGGTTTAAAGGCCAATAGTCGACCAAAAATGGAGTTTATGGCCATTGAAGGGATTACGGCCGTAAACCCATTTTGAGTTTACGTTTTGGGTCGATTTTTAGGTAAAAATCAATGATTTCTAGTAGATATCAAGCATAAGGGTAGATACTTACCCTTAGGAGGCTCGAAATGAGGTTTTTGGCCCCAAAGAACTAGTCTGTGTTCTTGGTGTTCTTGGTGAGAGAGAAAATCTAGAAAAATATGAATTTTTGTGAGATGAAACATGGATTCATCACTAGAAAAGGGATTGAAACACAATAGAAGTGAAGAATCACTTACATTTTGAAGATCTTTTGAGCCAATCTCGAAAATTATAGAGAGAGAGAGAGAGTAGAGAGAGAAAGCTTATGGGATTGAAAGTGTGAAATGAAGGCCACTCACCCTTTATATAGGGGTGAGTTTCCGGCCAACGGGTGGGGTGGGGGTGTACGGCCGTAAACTCGAGTTTGCGGCCGTACACTCCTCTCGAAGGGGTGTTTGGCCCGGATGCTATGCTTGACTTGGAAAACCTCGTTTTTGAACCCAAAAATTGGTCGCACTAAGTTCAAAATATTAAATTGGAACCGAGATAATGCAGACAAGAGCAGAAATAAATTCCGAATTGATTTATTTTTAACAATTTCGACGAGAGAAATTTCGGGTTGTCACATTATCCCCCCGTTAGAGGGAATTTCGTCCCGAAATTCGAACATAGAATACAAATCATGAATTAGGGAAAAGATGCGGATACTTATGTTTCATCTGATCTTCGCGCTCCCAAGTGAATTCAGGCCCTCGCTTGGCATTCCAGCGACCCTTCACTATCGGGATGCGACTTTGTTTCGTTCGTTTGATTTCTCTATCCATGATTTCGGTCGGTTCTTCCACAAAGTTTAGGTTCTCGTTGACTTCAATCTCATCGAGAGGGACCACAAGGGTTTCATCGGATAAGCATTTCTTAAGATTTGAAACGTGGAAGACAGAATAAATGTTGTTAAGTTCTCGGGGTAGACGAAGTTTGTAGGCTACGGGACCGATCCTAGCGAGGATCTCGAATGGTCCTATGTACCTCGGATTTAGCTTTCCACGCTTTCCAAAGCGTATCATGCCTTTCCAGGGTGAGACCTTTAGCAGGACACGGTCTCCAACCTGGAACTCCAAGAGTTTTCGTCGTTTATCGGCGTAGCTCTTTTGTCTATCTCGTGAGGCCTTCAATCATTCTCGGATCTGTATGATCTTTTTGGTGGTTTCGCGGATGATTTCTGGACCAGTGAGAGTGTTGTCAGGGACTTGTCCCTTGGCTAGCTACGTGTCGCCCACCTCAGCCCAGCACAGAGGGGATCTTCACTTGCGGCCATAGAGGGCTTCGAAAGGCGCAGCCTTAATGCTGGTATGGTAACTGTTGTTGTAGGAAAACTTTACCAAGGGCAGATGGGTGTCCCATGACTTTCCGAAGTCAATGACACATGCTCTCAACATGTCTTCCAAGGTTTGGATGGTTCTCTCACTTTGTCCATCTGTCTGAGGATGGTAAGCTGTGCTCATATCCAGCTTAGTTCCAAGAGCCTTTTGTAGGGACTGCCAAAATCTCGAGGTGAATCTGCTATCTCGATCTGAGATAATGGACACAGGCACACCGTGCAGTCGAACTATCTCTTGGATATAGATCCGTGTGAGTCTCTCCATTTTGAAGTTTTCCTTGATCGGCAGGAAATGAGCGGATTTGGTCAGTCGATCGACTATTACCCAGATGGTGTCGTACCCACTCGGAGATTTGGGTAATTTGGTGATGAAATCCATGGTAATCCTCTCCCACTTCCATTCGGGTATTTCCGGCTGTTGGAGTAGACCTGAGGGCTTCTGATATTCGATCTTCACTTTGGCGCAAGTCAAACACTTGCCCACAAATATAGCGATCTCCGCTTTCATGTTTGGCCACCAATATAGCTTCTTCAGATCGAGGTACATTTTATCCGAACCTGGATGAACGGAGTATCTAGTCTTATGAGCTTCGTTCATGACAACCTCTCTGTAACCACCGAACTTTGGGGTCCAGATCCGGTCCATGAAATAATAGACTCCATCTCCCTTGATCTCTAGGTTCTTATCCATTCCTCTCAAGGCTTCATCCGTCACGTTCTCTGGTATTAGGGCTTCCAGCTGAGCCTCTCTGATTTGTGCGGATAAGTGGGAATGGATAGTCATAGTTAGTGCTTTCGCACCGCGACCTGTGTACTCTTTGCGGCTAAGGGCATCCGCCACCACATTGGCATTGCCGGGATGGTAGCGTATTTCGCACTCGTAATCGCTGAGTAGCTCAACCCATCGTCGTTGTATCATGTTCAACTCCTTCTGGTCGAAGATATGTTGCAGGCTTTTATGGTCAGTGAAGATAGTGCACTTGGTTCCGTAGAGATAATGTCTCCATATCTTCAATGCGAATACTACTGCTCCCAACTCCAGGTCGTGTGTTGTGTAGTTGACTTCGTGTGCTTTCAGCTGTCTCGAGGCATAAGCAATAACTTTTCCTCGCTGCATGAGCACACAGCCCAAGCCCTGATTGGATGCATCACAGTAAACAACGAAGTCCTCCGTCCCTTCGGGCAGAGACAAGATAGGTGCGCTGCATAGGGCCTGTTTCAACGTTTGGAACGCAGTGTCTTGTTTTTCACTCCAACAGAAAGGTACGCCTTTCTGAATCAGAGTGGTTAAGGGTTTGGCAATTCTGGAGAAATTCTGGATAAATCTGCGATAATAGCCAGTGAGACCCAAGAATTGACGCATTTCTGTGGGTGTCTTCGGTGCTGACCAGCTCTCTATCTTTGATTTTTGAGGGATCCACATGAATGCCTTCCTCGCTTACCACGTGACCTAGGAAGGTTACTTTTCGAATCCAGAATTTGCACTTGGAGAATTTCGCGTAAAGCTTCTCCGCCCTTAGAGTTTCCAGCACTAACCTCAAGTGCTGTTTGTGATCTTCCTCGCTTCTGGAATAGACAAGTATATCGTCGATGAACACGATGACGAACTTGTCCAGGAAAGGACGGCACACCCGATTCATCAGGTCCATGAATACTGCCGGTGCGTTGGTTAGACCGAAGGGCATTACTACGAATTCGTAGTGACCATATCGAGTCCGAAATGCTGTCTTAGGAACATCACTCTCATGGACTCGCAGCTAATGGTACCCTGATCTTAGATCTATTTTCGAGAAGTAGCTGGCTCCTTGAAGTTGATCGAAGTGGTCGTCGATTCGAGGAAGAGGGTAACGGTTTTTTACAGTAAGCTTGTTCAGTTCTCGATAATCGATACACATCCGAAAGGATCCATCCTTCTTTTTCACAAACAAGATCGGGGCTCCCCAGGGTGAGGAACTCGGTCTGATGAATCCTTTGCTGAGCAGCTCATTGAGCTGACTAGATAACTCCTGCATTTCTGCTGGCGCTAGGCGATATGGAGATTTGGCTACGAGGGTAGCTCCGGGGACTAAGTCGATACGAAACTCGACTTGGCGTTCGGGAGGGATTCCCGGAAGCTCTTCGGGAAAGACATCAGGAAATTTGCAGACTTCGGGAATGCTCTCAAGGTCTTTAACTTCCTGTTTTTCGTTAACAACATGGGCTAGGAATACATGACATTCCTTTCGCATAAGTTTCTGGGCTTTGATGCACGAGATGATACGGAGGTTTGAACTGAGTTTATCGCCATAAATCATGAGGGTTTCTCCGGAGGAAAGATTGAGACGGATGGCTTTTTCGAAACAAAGGATATCAGCACGATTGGGGCTCAACCAATCCATGCCGATGATGACATCGAAGCTTTTTACGGAGACTGGCATAAGGTCGATGGGAAAGGAATGATTGTTCAGGGTAAGGGTACAGCCTATGAATATGTCGTTAGTGCTCTCTTTCTCACCGTTAGCCATCTCGACGGTAAATGTTTCGGTTAGCGGTTGGGGATTACGTTTGAGGAGATGTTTGAATGCATGACTAACAAAACTTCTCTCCGCACCAGAATCGAAAAGAATGCATGCATAAGAGTTATCGAGGAGGAACGTACCCGTGACAACGGTAGGGTCAGCAACGGCCTCCTCTTGCCTCATATATAGCACTCTCCCTGTGTTGCCGGTCGTTGCTGCTTTGGGGGTAGTTTCTCTTGTAATACCCGACTTCCCCACAGCCATAACAGGCTTGACCAACACCTGCTCCAGAGGCCTGATCGGTTGATTGGACTGGGTTTCTGCAGCCTCGAGCCAGGTGGCCCTTCTTACCATAGTTGTTACAGAGCATTTCGCGACATGGGCCGGGGATGCGGTGATGATAATTGCACTTACTGCACCAAGGGAGGGTACCAGTATACCTACTGGTAGGTGCTTGGGTTGCAGGAGCAGCGGCAGGAGTAGTAACAGCGTGAACTGCCACCGTATGTTGCTTCTTTGAGGGCTCCTGCGAAGGCTGGCCCTTCTTCTGTTTCCAGAACTTTCTTTTATCACCAATCCCCTTAGCCGGTTCGGGAGCGACTGCTGCTTTATCGAGATCTACTCCATGATCTATGAGAGTCTATGCCAGGCATTTGGGGCTATCGAAAGTGATTGGCCTGGCAGCCAAGACATTCCCTTGAGTTGGGGGCGTCAATCCCCAAATGTATCTTTCAATCTTTTTGCTTTCCGGGGTGACCATTCCCGGACAAAGAAGCGCTAGGTCTTCAAACCTAGACGTGTAGGCAGCAATGTCGGAGCCCTTCATTTTTAGGTTCCAGAATTCGTGCTCCAGTTTCTGCATCTCGCCCCGTGGGCAGTACTCGGCAAGCATGTGCTCTTTCAAGCTCTCCCAACCCATAGCGTTGACTATCGGTAGGGTTAGAGATTTGACCCGGCCATTCCACCAGGTCAATGCTTTGTTGGTGAAAGTGCAAGTGGCGAATTTCACCTTGTTGGCTTCAGAACAGGAACAAATTTCAAAAATGGACTCGATCTTTTCGAACCATCGAGTCAGGGCAATAACACCTCCAGTGTCGTTGAAAGATGTGGGTTTTGCATTCATGAAGTCTTTATAGGAGCACTCCTTCTGGTGCCTTTGACTCCCTTCAGGATGTGTACCACCTCCCGGCCCGCTAGATCCACCAGGATTTATCTGTGACATCGCGGCAGCCACAGCAGCAGTAACAGCCGCCTGAAACATAGCGGGATCGAACTGAGGAGGTGGGGGAGCTGGATCCGTTGGAGGATTGTTGTTCTTTCTGTTGGGTCTTTTCTTTGGAGGCATCTTGTTCTAAAAATGATCAGGAAGAAGAGTATGGTAAGTCCCCTGAATCGAATCAAGAGATATGAAGCAAAAATATATCTCATTATGATAGCTAGAGTGTTCTACTAAGCGATAAACAAAGAAAAATTACCAATACAAATAAGTTATCGCTAAAAGGAATGAGTAGCAACACTTGGGAACGAATTTCTGCAAATGAATTGACTCTAATAAAATACTCCTATAGTATTTTAGGTTGACTGTTTTGTTCTATTGACGTCTTGTTGTATGGATACTTGGTAAGTTTTAGGCCTGCTGCAACACCACAATCACTCCCAAGCACATGTTGGTCATGTCTCGAATGAATATAGTTGATCAGGCTATATTGACCCTAGACATGATTACATAACTGCCCAGGTTTAACCGCAGTGTTCAACATCCAAATACTTTTGTTTTGTTCTACCCATGATACTGCTTCTGGTACGTAGGTATACTTGTATACTTTTTGTAAAAATACTTATATTTTGGAAAGTATACTTTTAGTTCAGAGCACTTTAGCCCTTAGTTTTTATAGTTGTATACCATGTAAGGTTCGGTATACTTAGTTCACTATAAACAATAGCTCTGATACCAATCTGTCACACCCCCGAACCGTCGGAACGGACGGCGGAAACGTTCGGGGGCGGGTGACGTCATGCGTAGTATCACAACAATCGTATCATAGCAATCAAAGTAAACACAACCATTACATTAGAATATAAATATTTACATCTGTTTGAAAACATAGTTTATACACATCAGTATATTCAAAAGTAGCAAAAGATAAAGACGAGACTCCAAAATGCCCCGTCTTCTCCAAACGCTGGCATAAGTACCTGTCTATAGTTGCCCTGAGAATACAAGCGATAATGAATTTCCCCAAACTATACCTATTATAGTTTGACTGGTAAGTTATGTTCATATACTATTCTGAAAACTATGCAATTATGTTTAGAAAACGTCCCTTATGCTCTGCATATTACAAAAGGGATAAAGTGTCTAGATGTTTGGTAAAACCATTGTAATTGCATCAGTTTTTAAGTGGTGAAAACCTTTTTTGTTTAGCTTGTATTCCCCCCCCCCCTGAAAACGTTTTAAAACTGGAAAAGCGTAGGGGTATAAACTCACTGTTCGTAAGGTTGGTGTGAATGTCGAGTGTCAACCGATGAATCGTACGCAAGTGGATCCTATTAACATATGGTAACACATATATGTATTAGATGAGGGCATAACACTATTGGTTATGGAAGGAAACCACCTTAGGGACTAGGAAACACTTGAAACTAAGTGTTAGAATCACACGTGATTAAAATGGGGAGTTTGCGGCCGTAATCAGGAGTCCACGGTCCATGAGTTTGCGGCCCAAGTGTTTGCGGTCCATAGGTTTACGGCCCATGGGTTTACGGCCTGTGGGTTTACGGCCCATTAGTTTACGGCCGTAAACACTTGGCGAGAGGTGTGACTTTTGGTGCTTCGAGGTCCTTACTAGCGTTCTAGAAGTGTTCTAAGCCTTATGCACGACTCAAAGTTGGGTTTAAAGGCCAATAGTCGACCAAAAATGGAGTTTACGGCCATTGAAGGGATTACGGCCGTAAACCCATTTCGAGTTCACGTTTTGGGTCGATTTTTAGGTGAAAACCAATGATTTCTAGTAGATATCAAGCATAGGGGTAGATACTTACCCTTAGGAGGCTCGAAATGAGGTTTTTGGCCCCAAAGAACTAGTGTGTGTTCTTGGTGTTCTTGGTGAGAGAGAAAATCTAGAAAAAGATGAATTTTTATGAGATGAAACATGGATTCATCACTAGAAAAGGGATTGAAACACAATAGAAGTGAAGAATCACTTACATTTTGAAGATCTTTTGAGCCAGTCTCGAAAATTGGAGAGAGAGAGTAGAGAGAGAAAGCTTATGGGATGCAAAGTGTGAAATGAAGACCACTCACCCTTTATATAGGGGTGAGTTTACGGCCAAGGGGTGGGGTGGGGGTGTACGGCCGTAAACTCGAGTTTGCGGCCGTACACTCCTCTCGAAGGGGTGTTTGGCCCGGATGCTATGCTTGACTTGGAAAACCTCGTTTTTGAACCCAAAAATTGGTCGCACTAAGTTCAAAATATTAAGTTGGAACCGAGATAATGCAGACAAGAGCAGAAATAAATTCCGAATTGATTTATTTTTAACAATTTCGACGAGAGAAATTTCGGGTTGTCACAGTATCATAGGAAGTTATTGGGGTTATCGGACTTGCTATGAGTTTGGGGAGTATTCATCAGGATTTCAAGAGTTGGGCGATCATCGAGATTGGCTAGTAATGGAACGCTAGTATTGGTAAGCGCAGGTCATCGTTGGTTCATGGTATATGAAGGTAAGATGGGTTCGGAATCCATCAAATTTTGTGAGATAGGAGAGCTTCGACGAATCCAAGTGGGGGAGAATCATTTCGGGAGTTGGATCGGGTGTGGAACTAGGGTAAGTTTCACATCCTAGTCAGGAGGAGAGATGATTCAAGTGGCCGTCTGGATTGGAGTTTTGTAAGTTGGTAGTTCAGGAAACTTCCAACAGTTGGTCGGTGTCTTCTTAGTGATGTATAGCAGGCTTGTAGATGGATCCAGGTCGAGGGTTGTGTTAGAGCCTCACCGCATGTTCACGTTTAATGAATGTTGTGGGGTTCGAAGCATGACCCGAACACCTGATTGGAATTCAATCGGATGCGGGTTCGAATCAGGATGATTGGGGTTGAGATGGTATAGGTGTGGTAAGACCCTGGATGGTTAGACGTGTTGTAAGATTGCGGGATGGCCGGAGCATTCACTGGATTGTTAGATAGGATAGAAGCGTTGTAATTCCGAATTGATTTATTTTTAACAATTTCGACGAGAGAAATTTCGGGTTGTCACATTATCCCCCCGTTAGAGGGAATTTCGTCCCGAAATTCGAACATAGAATACAAATCATGAATTAGGGAAAAGATGTGGATACTTATGTTTCATCTGATCTTCGCGCTCCCAAGTGAATTCAGGCCCTCGCTTGGCATTCCAGCGACCCTTCACTATCGGGATGCGACTTTGTTTCGTTCGTTTGATTTCTCTATCCATGATTTCGGTCGGTTCTTCCACAAAGTTTAGGTTCTCGTTGACTTCAATCTCATCGAGAGGGACCACAAGGGTTTCATCGGATAAGCATTTCTTAAGATTTGAAACGTGGAAGACAGAATAAATGTTGTTAAGTTCTCGGGGTAGACGAAGTTTGTAGGCTACGGGACCGATCCTAGCGAGGATCTCGAATGGTCCTATGTACCTCGGATTTAGCTTTCCACGCTTTCCAAAGCGTATCATGCCTTTCCAGGGTGAGACCTTTAGCAGGACACGGTCTCCAACCTGGAACTCCAAGAGTTTTCGTCGTTTATCGGCGTAGCTCTTTTGTCTATCTCGTGAGGCCTTCAATCATTCTCGGATCTGTATGATCTTTTTGGTGGTTTCGCGGATGATTTCTGGACCAGTGAGAGTGTTGTCAGGGACTTGTCCCTTGGCTAGCTACGTGTCGCCCACCTCAGCCCAGCACAGAGGGGATCTTCACTTGCGGCCATAGAGGGCTTCGAAAGGCGCAGCCTTAATGCTGGTATGGTAACTGTTGTTGTAGGAAAACTTTACCAAGGGCAGATGGGTGTCCCATGACTTTCCGAAGTCAATGACACATGCTCTCAACATGTCTTCCAAGGTTTGGATGGTTCTCTCACTTTGTCCATCTGTCTGAGGATGGTAAGCTGTGCTCATATCCAGCTTAGTTCCAAGAGCCTTTTGTAGGGACTGCCAAAATCTCGAGGTGAATCTGCTATCTCGATCTGAGATAATGGACACAGGCACACCGTGCAGTCGAACTATCTCTTGGATATAGATCCGTGTGAGTCTCTCCATTTTGAAGTTTTCCTTGATCGGCAGGAAATGAGCGGATTTGGTCAGTCGATCGACTATTACCCAGATGGTGTCGTACCCACTCGGAGATTTGGGTAATTTGGTGATGAAATCCATGGTAATCCTCTCCCACTTCCATTCGGGTATTTCCGGCTGTTGGAGTAGACCTGAGGGCTTCTGATATTCGATCTTCACTTTGGCGCAAGTCAAACACTTGCCCACAAATATAGCGATCTCCGCTTTCATGTTTGGCCACCAATATAGCTTCTTCAGATCGAGGTACATTTTATCCGAACCTGGAT
The DNA here is from genome assembly GCF_052849685.1 of Lactuca virosa. Lineage (NCBI taxonomy): Eukaryota > Viridiplantae > Streptophyta > Magnoliopsida > Asterales > Asteraceae > Lactuca > Lactuca virosa. The sequence goes on along the minus strand of NC_136428.1, from coordinate 329,089,049 downwards.
GAACGGAGTATCTAGTCTTATGAGCTTCGTTCATGACAACCTCTCTGTAACCACCGAACTTTGGGGTCCAGATCCGGTCCATGAAATAATAGACTCCATCTCCCTTGATCTCTAGGTTCTTATCCATTCCTCTCAAGGCTTCATCCGTCACGTTCTCTGGTATTAGGGCTTCCAGCTGAGCCTCTCTGATTTGTGCGGATAAGTGGGAATGGATAGTCATAGTTAGTGCTTTCGCACCGCGACCTGTGTACTCTTTGCGGCTAAGGGCATCCGCCACCACATTGGCATTGCCGGGATGGTAGCGTATTTCGCACTCGTAATCGCTGAGTAGCTCAACCCATCGTCGTTGTCTCATGTTCAACTCCTTCTGGTCGAAGATATGTTGCAGGCTTTTATGGTCAGTGAAGATAGTGCACTTGGTTCCGTAGAGATAATGTCTCCATATCTTCAATGCGAATACTACTGCTCCCAACTCCAGGTCGTGTGTTGTGTAGTTGACTTCGTGTGCTTTCAGCTGTCTCGAGGCATAAGCAATAACTTTTCCTCGCTGCATGAGCACACAGCCCAAGCCCTGATTGGATGCATCACAGTAAACAACGAAGTCCTCCGTCCCTTCGGGCAGAGACAAGATAGGTGCGCTGCATAGGGCCTGTTTCAACGTTTGGAACGCAGTGTCTTGTTTTTCACTCCAACAGAAAGGTACGCCTTTCTGAATCAGAGTGGTTAAGGGTTTGGCAATTCTGGAGAAATTCTGGATAAATCTGCGATAATAGCCAGCGAGACCCAAGAATTGACGCATTTCTGTGGGTGTCTTCGGTGCTGACCAGCTCTCTATCTTTGATTTTTGAGGGATCCACATGAATGCCTTCCTCGCTTACCACGTGACCTAGGAAGGTTACTTTTCGAATCCAGAATTCGCACTTGGAGAATTTCGCGTAAAGCTTCTCCGCCCTTAGAGTTTCCAGCACTAACCTCAAGTGCTGTTTGTGATCTTCCTCGCTTCTGGAATAGACAAGTATATCGTCGATGAACACGATGACGAACTTGTCCAGGAAAGGACGGCACACCCGATTCATCAGGTCCATGAATACTCTGCCGGTGCGTTGGTTAGACCGAAGGGCATTACTACGAATTCGTAGTGACCATATCGAGTCCGAAATGCTGTCTTAGGAACATCACTCTCATGGACTCGCAGCTAATGGTACCCTGATCTTAGATCTATTTCGAGAAGTAGCTGGCTCCTTGAAGTTGATCGAAGTGGTCGTCGATTCGAGGAAGAGGGTAACGGTTTTTTACAGTAAGCTTGTTCAGTTCTCGATAATCGATACACATCCGAAAGGATCCATCCTTCTTTTTCACAAACAAGATCGGGGCTCCCCAGGGTGAGGAACTCGGTCTGATGAATCCTTTGCTGAGCAGCTCATTGAGCTGACTAGATAACTCCTGCATTTCTGCTGGCGCTAGGCGATATGGAGATTTGGCTACGAGGGTAGCTCCGGGGACTAAGTCGATACGAAACTCGACTTGGCGTTCGGGAGGGATTCCCGGAAGCTCTTCGGGAAAGACATCAGGAAATTTGCAGACTTCGGGAATGCTCTCAAGGTCTTTAACTTCCTGTTTTTCGTTAACAACATGGGCTAGGAATACATGACATTCCTTTCGCATAAGTTTCTGGGCTTTGATGCACGAGATGATACGGAGGTTTGAACTGAGTTTATCGCCATAAATCATGAGGGTTTCTCCGGAGGAAAGATTGAGACGGATGGCTTTTTCGAAACAAAGGATATCAGCACGATTGGGGCTCAACCAATCCATGCCGATGATGACATCGAAGCTTTTTACGGAGACTGGCATAAGGTCGATGGGAAAGGAATGATTGTTCAGGGTAAGGGTACAGCCTATGAATATGTCGTTAGTGCTCTCTTTCTCACCGTTAGCCATCTCGACGGTAAATGTTTCGGTTAGCGGTTGGGGATTACGTTTGAGGAGATGTTTGAATGCATGACTAACAAAACTTCTCTCCGCACCAGAATCGAAAAGAATGCATGCATAAGAGTTATCGAGGAGGAACGTACCCGTGACAACGGTAGGGTCAGCAACGGCCTCCTCTTGCCTCATATATAGCACTCTCCCTGTGTTGCCGGTCGTTGCTGCTTTGGGGGTAGTTTCTCTTGTAATACCCGACTTCCCCACAGCCATAACAGGCTTGACCAACACCTGCTCCAGAGGCCTGATCGGTTGATTGGACTGGGTTTCTGCAGCCTCGAGCCAGGTGGCCCTTCTTACCATAGTTGTTACAGAGCATTTCGCGACATGGGCCGGGGATGCGGTGATGATAATTGCACTTACTGCACCAAGGGAGGGTACCAGTATACCTACTGGTAGGTGCTTGGGTTGCAGGAGCAGCGGCAGGAGTAGTAACAGCGTGAACTGCCACCGTATGTTGCTTCTTTGAGGGCTCCTGCGAAGGCTGGCCCTTCTTCTGTTTCCAGAACTTTCTTTTATCACCAATCCCCTTAGCCGGTTCGGGAGCGACTGCTGCTTTATCGAGATCTACTCCATGATCTATGAGAGTCTATGCCAGGCATTTGGGGCTATCGAAAGTGATTGGCCTGGCAGCCAAGACATTCCCTTGAGTTGGGGGCGTCAATCCCCAAATGTATCTTTCAATCTTTTTGCTTTCCGGGGTGACCATTCCCGGACAAAGAAGCGCTAGGTCTTCAAACCTAGACGTGTAGGCAGCAATGTCGGAGCCCTTCATTTTTAGGTTCCAGAATTCGTGCTCCAGTTTCTGCATCTCGCCCCGTGGGCAGTACTCGGCAAGCATGTGCTCTTTCAAGCTCTCCCAACCCATAGCGTTGACTATCGGTAGGGTTAGAGATTTGACCCGGCCATTCCACCAGGTCAATGCTTTGTTGGTGAAAGTGCAAGTGGCGAATTTCACCTTGTTGGCTTCAGAACAGGAACAAATTTCAAAAATGGACTCGATCTTTTCGAACCATCGAGTCAGGGCAATAACACCTCCAGTGTCGTTGAAAGATGTGGGTTTTGCATTCATGAAGTCTTTATAGGAGCACTCCTTCTGGTGCCTTTGACTCCCTTCAGGATGTGTACCACCTCCCGGCCCGCTAGATCCACCAGGATTTATCTGTGACATCGCGGCAGCCACAGCAGCAGTAACAGCCGCCTGAAACATAGCGGGATCGAACTGAGGAGGTGGGGGAGCTGGATCCGTTGGAGGATTGTTGTTCTTTCTGTTGGGTCTTTTCTTTGGAGGCATCTTGTTCTAAAAATGATCAGGAAGAAGAGTATGGTAAGTCCCCTGAATCGAATCAAGAGATATGAAGCAAAAATATATCTCATTATGATAGCTAGAGTGTTCTACTAAGCGATAAACAAAGAAAAATTACCAATACAAATAAGTTATCGCTAAAAGGAATGAGTAGCAACACTTGGGAACGAATTTCTGCAATGAATTGACTCTAATAAAATACTCCTATAGTATTTTAGGTTGACTGTTTTGTTCTATTGACGTCTTGTTGTATGGATACTTGGTAAGTTTTAGGCCTGCTGCAACACCACAATCACTCCCAAGCACATGTTGGTCATGTCTCGAATGAATATAGTTGATCAGGCTATATTGACCCTAGACATGATTACATAACTGCCCAGGTTTAACCGCAGTGTTCAACATCCAAATACTTTTGTTTTGTTCTACCCATGATACTGCTTCTGGTACGTAGGTATACTTGTATACTTTTTGTAAAAATACTTATATTTTGGAAAGTATACTTTTAGTTCAGAGCACTTTAGCCCTTAGTTTTTATAGTTGTATACCATGTAAGGTTCGGTATACTTAGTTCACTATAAACAATAGCTCTGATACCAATCTGTCACACCCCCGAACCGTCGGAACGGACGGCGGAAACGTTCGGGGGCGGGTGACGTCATGCGTAGTATCACAACAATCGTATCATAGCAATCAAAGTAAACACAACCATTACATTAGAATATAAATATTTACATCTGTTTGAAAACATAGTTTATACACATCAGTATATTCAAAAGTAGCAAAAGATAAAGACGAGACTCCAAAATGCCCCGTCTTCTCCAAACGCTGGCATAAGTACCTGTCTATAGTTGCCCTGAGAATACAAGCGATAATGAATTTCCCCAAACTATACCTATTATAGTTTGACTGGTAAGTTATGTTCATATACTATTCTGAAAACTATGCAATTATGTTTAGAAAACGTCCCTTATGCTCTGCATATTACAAAAGGGATAAAGTGTCTAGATGTTTGGTAAAACCATTGTAATTGCATCAGTTTTTAAGTGGTGAAAACCTTTTTTGTTTAGCTTGTATTCCCCCCCCCCCCCCCTGAAAACGTTTTAAAACTGGAAAAGCGTAGGGGTATAAACTCACTGTTCGTAAGGTTGGTGTGAATGTCGAGTGTCAACCGATGAATCGTACGCAAGTGGATCCTATTAACATATGGTAACACATATATGTATTAGATGAGGGCATAACACTATTGGTTATGGAAGGAAACCACCTTAGGGACTAGGAAACACTTGAAACTAAGTGTTAGAATCACACGTGATTAAAATGGGGAGTTTGCGGCCGTAATCAGGAGTCCACGGTCCATGAGTTTGCGGCCCAAGTGTTTGCGGTCCATAGGTTTACGGCCCATGGGTTTACGGCCTGTGGGTTTACGGCCCATTAGTTTACGGCCGTAAACACTTGGCGAGAGGTGTGACTTTT